>NC_090450.1:379768382-381132649 GCF_031143425.1 Pleurodeles waltl
TATACATACACCCAGAGGGCACCTTAGAAGTGCCACCTGAAAAACCTACCTACTGCTGGTGAGCTCACTGAACGGTTCTGGCCAGCCTGCAACCAACAGACAAGAATCTGACCTCCCAGGGGAAGCCTTTGCTCTTTAGAGGTCAGAAACAATAGCCTGTACAGGCTTGGGAGCTACACACCCCTCCCACCACAGGACGACCTGCATTCCAAGGGGGGCGCTTCAATGAAGCTCAATGCCTTTGATATGCAGGTCTGGACTTTGTCAGAAGAAGATGCCAACAACCCTGTCTTAGGGCCCATCTGGCACCTTGACAGGTGGGAAAATTAGCTATGCAGGAGTCACACTTTTAGACTTGGAACACCCTTAGGGTGGTGAGCCTGAAGTGGACACAACTTAGGAAGTTCCACCATCTTGCATGTGGTGGAATTTAGGGGCTCTGGACCAGGAGATGCCCACTCCCCACAGGAAGTGGTCATCTAGGGGCTGTAGTGACCAAGGGTAATTAGCCTATTGGCTGCTACCTTTCACTCCCCTTAACACCCTCTGAATTGAGTATTTAGGAGACCCCATGATACCAGATGCTCAGATCTTCGCTGGACACTAAAGAAGTAAACGAGAAGCCCGCTGAGCCCGAGAACTAAGGAGCACAACGGACTTGGTGCCAACCCTGCCGGCCTGCCTGCTGCATTCGGCCCTTGAGGCGCAACTGACCTGTCCTGCCGCTGCAGCCTCCAAGAAAGTGGGAGAGCTGTCAGTGCTCCGCAATTCACCAAGAACTCCTCCCTTGGAGTGGAGAAGCTGCTCCCCTGCAGCCACATAAACCCAAGAAAAGACCCGAAGGACCAGGACTGCTAAAAACCTGATGCCAGACTTCACCAATGCACCGAGCTGCTCACCCTGAGTTGAAGTGGGTCAATGGTGTCAGGGTGGTTCCCAGGCCCTCCAGAGACTGAGGCCACCTGAGCTTACCCTCTGTGGACTTCCTGACAGCATCTGCAGCCTGATTCTGCAGACTCTCTTCACTGTGATTGCGTCCCGTGATAATTGTTATGCCTTTAATTGTGTTTGGCCAATGACTTTGTGTTTCACCACTGCGCATATTAGTTGTTCAATGTTCATCAGGAGCACATTACATTCTGTATTCAGTTTAGCTGCCTATTGGCTTTAACGTGGCATCAGACATTACATTTGGTATTTAGGTTAGCTGCCTATTGGCTTAAACGTGGAGTTAGACATTGCAGTTGAGACATTGCAGATGAGCTGTGTTTTTCCACATGGTAGACCAAGCTGTGTTTTTCAAATTGAATTCACACGAACCCTAACATGATAAGAGAGCGTATATTTGGTGCTTTCCTTTCTGCTCAGCCTTGGGAAGAGAAGAGGCTTAGGAGATCTGGCCAATCTCCAGTGGCTTATTTATTTCTGAGGTCTGAGAGGAAGGGGCCAGGCTTTTTAACGGTGTCCCTGGGCAGCAGCAAAGGAAACATTTCCAGGACTTCAGTCAGGAGCGGATGTCAGCTGCCTGGCCTCCCGTTTGGGTGGAAAGTCTCTTTCTCGCAGTTGAACAGGAGTCATCAACTTGAAGACATGAGAAAGATGACAACCAGTGATAGGCCCTAAGGTGATGCAATTTTGACTTTTATTCTTTGCTTTGAAGTTATACTATAATATAAATCACATCTATTTGCTGTGTACATTGCAATTGAGAAGTACTTTGATATATTTTGCTTTCATTGCTGCGACTACTTTTAAACGTGTGCTTCCAACCTACTAATCTTGTCTTTCAGGAATCTCGTGGTGAAGTAATAATAATAAATGTCTTCTTTGAACTAAGAAGTGCATTCCAGAGAAGTTTTGTCAGCTCGGTCATAAGATAAGGAAAGCAAAACAATGATAAACCAGACGGTCCGATGACAAGTGGATGACTGGTGTCCCTACGTCCCCCACGCTCCTGAGACCCAAGCCCACCTGTTGGTTTGGCCAGATTTGCCCCAGTCCACAACTGCAACCTGGTTCTGTGGGGGCTCCCTGCACCGCGACCGCCTCCAGTGATGGCAAACCAGACGGTCCAAACCTCCTCTGCACCCAGACGTCCTGCACAGAGGAGAACAGGACCACTGGGGTCCCTACGTCCACGAGCATCGCAAGAACTGAACCCCCTGGGGTGGTTCACCCGGACTGGGCTCAGTCCACCCCTCAGGAAATTCTGTGACCGGCCTGATTCCCATAGATTACACAAGGCACCTGACACTGAACTGCACCACTGCACCTGGCCGCCCGAGGTAACCTGTTGATGTGGCCTCGGACCTTGCCCCATACTGACTAAGTTCAGGAGACTGGTCCCGTAAGTCACTGTACCATAGTTGTATGCAGTGCTTGTTCTTCCTCCATATGAGAACATTACTGCATCTGAAAAATGCACATACACTGCACTGGGTCACTTGCAAATAATTTACAGGTCTGTTCTTCTAGACTTAAGGAAAGTAGGGGCCATGGTCCAAGAAAGCATCAACAGTTCAGGTTCACCTGCCCTGGTGTGTCCAGGTGCAGAGGTGCTTCAAATGGTGGTAGTCTTGAGTGCTACACGTTGAACCAATGGAAAAAGTACCTGTAAGAAAAAGGTTGCAAGTGGGGATTAGGGAACCAGTCCAGCAGAACCCACAAGTGGGCCTGACTCTTGAGGGACGCAGGACCAGAGACTCCACTGGTTTCAATGGACTCGAGCTGGGGTGCTCTGGTGCATAGATGTTTTGCCCGGTGGGTAAGCAAGTTGGAGGCTCTCACGGTACTCCAGGTACCTGTGGAGGAGGGAAAAGAAACACAGCAAGACGACTTCTGGAGTGGTGTTGGCCTTTCTCAAAGTCCCACGTCATGCAGGTACGTTTTGGGGTGGTGGTGTTCGGACTAAACACAAATAAGACTTGATGCTTCCAAATGGCAGTGGTACCCCTGGGTATTGGTGGATTGGTGGAGGGAGGTTACGGGTAGGTTCAGCGTCTCAAAGCCTGGATGAGTCAACAGGGATGCCCTCTTGGACACTATCTTCTTCCTGGCGATTCGCTCCCTCAGTGGGCCGGATAGTCAACAAAACAGGAAACATGGAAGGTGATGCCTACTGGTGCAGGGAAGTGGCCTCTCCACTCCAAGGGAAATCTGGTTGGTTGGCAAAGTGCTGGCAGGCCGACCAGGCTTTTGGAGGATGCACAGCTGCAGGATGAGCCAGGTCTTTGGTGGGACAGGAGCATGTAGGCAGAGCTTGGTGCCAAAGTCCACAGCTAATCCACAGTTCATGCGCTGGATGGCCATTCTTTGTCCTCCTTCTTGTTGTCAGACTAATGTAAGTTCCTGATGCCAGGGGGCCACCTAAATACTGAATTTAGGGACGTTTACAGTGTAGGGTAGTAGACAATGGGCTACTTAACCCTAGGGTGACTACACCTCCTAGATGACCACTTCCTGTGGTGAGTGGGCATTTACCTGACTCAGAGTTTCCACTTACACCAAAAACAAGATGGTGGAACCCTTCTTCAGTGAAGCACATCAGGTAGCCCACCTTAGGGGTATGACTAGCCTGGTGGTGCAACACACCCCCTGCAAAACTAATTTCTCACTTGTCCTGGTGCCAAATGGGCTTCAGGGAAGAGGTTGGCATGCACCAGGTCTGGAGGAAGCCAGGGGTCGCGTATCAAAGGTGGCAGAGGCTTTGAAGCCTCTGGCCTTAGTATGCAAATTTACTAGACATCCTGAAAGAGGAGGTATTAAAACCTTCTCTGGAGTAGGCATTGTTTCCTGACCTTAAAGAGCACTGGCTCTCACTCACAGGGGGTCAGAAAATAATCTGAGGTGGCAGGCTGGTCGAGACCAGTCAGCCAGCACACTAAAAAGCTAGTTGGTTTCAGGGGCCGCCTCTAAAGTGCCCTCTTGTTGCATGGCATAGTAAATCCAAAACTGGCATCCGTATGGATTTATTTAGACTAGTTGTTTGATATGAAACACCGTAGGTTTTAGTAAAGCCATTGCATAGCTGGGGAATTCTTAAAGACAAATGCTTTGTACGTATGCTTAAGATGGCTTCCCTGTTCACTTGTACCATATAGTAATTGAACTAGACAGCACAGGGGTTTATCTGCTTCAGCAGATACGCCCTCACATGTAATATAATGCACCCTGCCTAAGGACTATAAGGCCTGCTGTAGGGGTCAGTGACATATATTGCATGCAGTGACCTGGACATGGCACACAGTGAGTGAGTGTGCCATGTCGTGTTTTCACACATGGTTAGCACCATGTCGCAGTGCTTGCCATGGCAGCCTGCATGCAATTTGTATGGAGGTCTCTTAGGGTCGCATAATACATGCTGTGTAGCCTTAGAGATCCTCTTTAGTATCCATGCCCGAGATACCAGGGGTACCATTTACTAGGGACTTACAGGGGAGCTAAAGTGTGCCAATTGCAAATTATTCGACCATTTTATCTTGAATTTAGCTAAAGAGCACTGGCAATGGGGCCTAGTTCCCTTATTTTTAAATAAATTCATGTTCTTTGTGCTCCGGTGACAGTCACAGATTACAGACGTTGTGGGTGACAGAATAGGTGTACTTTGCCCACAACAAGGGTACTTTCTAAAGAGACTATCCTTTTTAGACTCCATTACCTGGAGGCAAACATTCTCGATGGGTGGGGAGGGCTATTATGTCGAATTCTGCTGTTTGTGATTAACTTCTACACTGGTCCAATGGTCGCAGGAGCCGGGTACACAAATTCATAGTCTATTTTCAATTTGTTGTATCTGTTGGGCGTCCGTAGGCTGCGTGGGTGTCGAAACTCACAGAGCTTTGATGCAGTCCGTCCGAACCAGAAGGTGGAGAAATAAATAATCTAACAAAGGAGCCGTTGAACTTGTGGAAGGGAGAGAGGAGTCCAGCCAGTTGACTTCCTTAGAATGCCGAATTTATAGGAAGGTTGTGGGAACTCCAAACCGGAAGGCCTGGACCCTAAGCCTCCCAATAATTACAGTCCTAGATTAGTTTAGAGGTGAATTCCCACTTCAACATTTTTTTTAATAATAGGCACAATGCTTCAAAGGTTATTTATTTCATATAGGAAAGGAAATCAGTTCCAAAGGTTTGTAGTCCAGTTGATTTAAGACAAACTTGAAGCTAAGGTTAGATTCCAATGATCAGCAACATTATAGTCCAAACAAATAATCCCAAGGTTGGAGGGAGGTCAGGTAGCAATATATGATGGAGTAGCAGCCAACACGTGTTTCGCCCCTTTGGCGAGTAAGCGGGGCTTTCTCAAGGCTGTAGAAAATATATATGGACAGTATAAGTCACATATCGAACAAGTACTACCAGATTGATAGCATGCTTTCGGTGCAAGTCATGCGAAACATGTTGTGCTCCCTCTGGGTGAAACCAGTGAATATAAAAGAATAGCCCATAGCAGATTCCCAAATGTGATCCAAGGGCTAAAGTCATAAGAAGAAAATAAACGTAAAATCAAAAGTGAGATTGGGAGAGTACATTTCACTACTCATTGGTTAAAAGAAAAAAGGAAAGAAAGATAAAAATGTTATTTGTCCTATCTTAGTGATAAGTAAGACAAGAAAATACATGCTGGCACTCACGTGATGTAAATACATGCTGAGGAGAAGTGCATGTGAAGAAAAATTATTAGAAACGTCCTGTGAAAGATGTTAATGAAAGAAGGAACTAAGGAGTTGATAACATACCCAATTCAGAGCATAATGAAAGAACTTCTGACATCAAATTGTCACAATTGTGGGTAGAAATCTAAACATGAGATTATATACAGCATGTTTTGAAAACATCCATATAAGAACAAAATTTACTAAGTAACACAAATAAAAGCACCCTAATGTTCATGGTTTCAGCCTTGCCACCTTTCACCATGTCACAAGATAGTAAACCAGCAATGTTAGATTATATATATATAAAAAGGAAAATGAGAAAATATCATGATGTAACAGATAAGTATAAGCGACATGCTCGTGATAAACTTAGCAACAAAAAACCTTTAGATCGTTAAATAATCCTCCTTGTCTAACAAGCGTTTCTAAAGCAAGGTGATATGACTCAGTAACTAAGATCCCGGCTCCCAGTAAATGCATAGTCTATAAATAAAAATAACAGGAGTTATTTTTACCTTACAAGACGGTGAGCAAAGGAAGTGCTGCCGAAGAGTCACCGGCGCGTCCTGCGATAAATCGCTATGACGCCGTCGGGCAGCAACGCGGTATTCATAACTACGTGTCCCTTCTCTGTTTCGAAAGCAGCGAAACAGAGGAGGGACACTGCATACGATGTGTGATAGAATAGTGGCGGCCATATTGAAAAAGGTCGACGCTCCAGCTAATGATAAATCCCACAGGACAGTAGTATGGGCAACAAAGATAAACAATTCAGAAATTAAGAAATTAAGAACATGCACATCAAAGGAAATAACAAAAAAATAAAAGATAAAAATAGCCTGGGAAAAAGATAGAACATGAATAAGGAAAAGTGGGAAACAATTTGTGAAGGGAGTTTTTAAGGAAAAGATTACTTGAAAAAAAAATATTTTAACAAAGGCAATTACACTCCCGTTCTACAGCTCCCATAAGAATACAGGCATATGGAGGCGCAAATTTGGCCCCCATCGCCGTACCCTGTAATTGTAGGTAGAACTGTCCATCAAAGAGAAAGTAATTATTCTCCAAACAGAACTGTAACATATTCAATATCATACAGTTGTGAGTAGTAAATGACACTGGTTTTGTCGAGAGTGCTTGTCTAACAGCTTCTAGAGCGTCGACCTTTTTCAATATGGCCTCCACTATTCTATCACACGTCGTATGCAGTGTCCCTCCTCTGTTTCGCTGCTTTCGAAACAGAGAAGGGACACGTAGTTATGAATACCGCGTTGCTGCCCGACGGCGTCATAGCGATTTATCGCAGGACGCGCCGGTGACTCTTTGGCAGCACTTCCTTTGCTCACCGTCTTGTAAGGCAAAAATAACTCCTGTTATTTTTATTTATAGACTATGCATTTACTGGGAGCCTGGATCTTAGTTACTGAGTCATATCACCTTGCTTTAGAAACGCTTGTTAGACGAGGAGCATTATTTAACGATCTAAAGTTTTTTGTTGCTAAGTTTATCACGAGCATGTCGCTTATACTTATCTGTTACATCATGATATTTTCTAATTTTCCTTTTTATATATATATAATCTAACATTGCTGGTTTACTATCTTGTGACATGGTGAAAGGTGGCAAGGCTGAAACCATAAACATTAGGGTGCTTTTATTTGTGTTACTTAGTAAATATTGTTCTTATATGGATGTTTTCAAAACATGCTGTATATAATCTCATGTTTAGATTTCTACCCACAATTGTGACAATTTGATGTCAGAAGTTCTTTCATTATGCTCTGAATTGGGTATGTTATCAACTCCTTAGTTCCTTCTTTCATTAACATCTTTCACAGGACGTTTCTAATAATTTTTCTTCACATGCACTTCTCCTCAGCATGTATTTACATCACGTGAGTGCCAGCATGTATTTTCTTGTCTTACTTATCACTAAGATAGGACAAATAACATTTTTATCTTTCTTTTCTTTTTTCTTTTAACCAATGAGTAGTGAAATGTACTCTCCCAATCTCACTTTTGATTTTACGTTTATTTTCTTCTTATGACTTTAGCCCTTGGATCACATTTGGGAATCTGCTATGGGCTATTCTTTTATATTCACTGGTTTCACCCAGAGGGAGCACAACATGTTTCGCATGACTTGCACCGAAAGCATGCTATCAATCTGGTAGTACTTGTTCGGTATGTGACTTATACTGTCCATATATATTTTCTACAGCCTTGAGAAAGCCCCCGCTTACTCGCCAAAGGGGCGAAACACGTGCTGGCTGCTACTCCATCATATATTGCTACCTGACCTCCCTCCAACCTTGGGATTATTTGTTTGGACTATAATGTTGCTGATCATTGGAATCTAACCTTAGCTTCAAGTTTGTCTTAAATCAAATGGACTACAAACCTTTGGAACTGATTTCCTTTCCTATATGAAATAAATAACCTTTGAAGCATTGTGCCTATTAAAAAAAAAATTGAAGTGGTAATTCACCTCTAAACTAATCTAGGGCCGTTGAACTTGTGCATTGCCTTGAGGAGGAGATACAACACACGACGTAAACCATAAAACACTTCCTTGAGAAAAACAAGTTGTATATCTCTGTGCAGATTTTTTTAATCTTTGAAAGTTTGCATTATGATTCGATTACTATAACCAACCATGTTTTGTTATTCCTTTCAATAATCTAATTTTTTTATATGATTGTTTTGGAATGAAATATATGCATTTGAGTTTCATTCTTGCATTTGTCAGACCATCTTAATAATCATAATAATAATTTGATGATCATTTGAAGACGTCTGACTGACACTTGGGTCAATTCAGTGCAGTGAATATCACTAGTGGAGCTCTTTCCTTAGACGCCGGAGAACACTTTGATGCCAACCCTGCAAAATGAGGACCCCCCCCACATTTATCTTTGTGGAATGAGGAATCCCTGCAGAAACAACCCCATCGAACCGCATCGCAGCCACAGCAGCCTTAGAGCATCTTCAGCATCCTTCAGCCCTTGCATATAGACCATTCCATGGGAATCCACTGCAATGCAGATAAAGTGCCTGGAACTACAGAAGGACTGCTTCTCCTGTGAAGGTAACTGTTCTGGAGGACCTTGCTGATCCCTCTTACTAGCTCCCTGCTAGAGTAGTTCGACCCAAGAACTTCTAACCGACTGCACTGATATCTAACCAGGCTTTATTTGAAAACGTTTCTAATTGCTCAATTTGTTAACTTTGCCAAGGCTTGTCTGCAGTTGAGCGAAATTGTTTCATTTATTACTGCTTGCAAAATCTAGGTCCCCAGAACCCTCTGGTGCATCATTTTCATTCTACTGTCTAAAATCTTATAAGAAATACAGTCTATTTTTATAAATGATTCTTGATTTCTTCTTCTTCAATTGTTTTAGTGCTGTTTAAACGCTCAACACTTGTTCTTCTGTGTAAACTTTGCTGCTCAGTGCCATAGCTTCCCAGGGTTGAGTTGAGGATTTTACAGACTAAACCTACTGGACCTACAGGGATTAGTAAGTGTACTACACAGTAAGGCTGCACAATGACACCATAGAACACAACCTATTTCCTCACAAATATTTTTTAATTTTTATGTAATATAAATGAGTTATTGACAGAGATATTCTGTGTTTTGAATATTATGTCATTGGCCTGGCAACACTAAATGCATTATATACACAGTGGCAGCATATGTGACAAGCTTGGCTAAGACCAGCTCCATTGGGAATATGTCTTTATTATGGAGATGGATATACAAAGAAGGTAGTTGAAATGGAGAACGCTTAACTGTTTGCAAGTCAAAAGAGAAATAGTTGACTTAGTTCCAAGTACTAGAAGTAAAGTGGCATCTGTAGGAAGCTGGCTCTGTACATACTATCTCAAAGTGAGAGATAGTGTGCACAGAGTCCAGGGGTTCCCCAAGAGGCTTGACAGAGGCAATAATAGATAATACGAATGTTCTATTTGTGGTAGTGTGGTTGAACTGTTAGGCTTACCAGACAGTAATATTAAGCATTTGTTGTACACACACAGGCAATAAATGAGAACACACACTCAATTACTTAACTCCCGGCCAATAGGTTTTTTTATATAGAAAAATATTATTTTCTTAATTAATTTTAGAACCACAAGATTCAAATTGCAGGTAAGTACATTAAATGTAAGGTACTTGGCATAGGTATAGATAGGACTTTGTATAAAAACAGTAATGAACAGAGTTTGGCATAAAATGGCAATAAGCTATTTTAAAAGTGGACACTGCAAAATTCAACAGTACCTGGGGGAGGTAAGTACAGGTTAATTTTTGAGGTAAGTAAAGCACTTGCAAGTTCAGTCTCCGTAGCACAGGCAGCCCACCATTGGGGGTTCAAGTCAACCCCAAACACCCAGCACCAACAACACAGGGACGGTCAAGTGCAGAGGTCAAAGAGGGGGCCAAATAACACTGGTGCCTATGGAGACAGGGGGTGCTCCGGTTCCAGCCTGCTGGCAGGTAAGTACATGCGTCCTCGGATGGCAGACCAGCATTGGGAGCATTGTAGAGCATTGGGGGGCCCCAATTAGGCACACAAAACCACACCCTCAGCGGCACAGGGGCGGCCGGGCGCAGTGGGCAAACAGGGTGTTGTGTTTTCAATAGGATTCAATGGAGGGACCCGGGGGTCACTCAGATGTTGCAGGCAGGGCCCCGGGGGGGCTTCTCGGGCCAGCCACCGACTGGGCAAGGGTGAGGGCCGCCTGCTGGTCACTGCTGCACCAGTGATCGGGTTCTCAAGGGCCTGGGGGCGGCGGGTGCAGTGCTTCTCCAGCCGTTAGACATCTTCGTCCTTGGCAATCGCGGTAAGGGGGGTCCTCGGGATTCCCTCTGCAGGCATCGTCGTGGTGGCGCAGAGAGGTCAGCTCAAGTTGGACACGTCGTCCAAATCTCCTGGGGGTCCTCTCTGAGTCGTTGGTTTCTCTGGACACAGGCCAGAGGCGTTGGGTGCAGAGTGGTGGGGACTCACGCTTCTGGAGTGAGGTGCGAGTCCCTTTAAAGATGGTTTCTTCTTGTTGGTTTAGACAAGGCCGCTGTCCACTGGAGTTTCTTGGTCCTTTGAAGTTGCAGGGCAGACCTCTGAGTTGGCAGAGGTCGCTGGACCCGCAGGATGCGTTGCTGTTGCAGGTTCTTTGAATCAGGAGACAGGCCAGTAGGGCTGGGGTCAAAGCAGTTGTAGTCTTCCTTCGTCTCTGCGTGGTTTTCAGGTCGATAGTCCTCCTTCTTTGTAGGTCATCAGGAATCTAATTTCCTGTGTTCAGGGTCGTCCCTAAATACTAAATTTAGGGGTGTGTTTAGGGCTAGAGGGGAGTAGCCAACGGCTACTGTCCCTGAGGGTGGCTATACCCTCCTTCTGCATCCTCCCTTTGGGGAGGGGGACACATCCCTATTCCTACTGGGCTAAACCCTTCAAAGCAAGATGGAGGATTTTTTAAGGAGGGGGTCATATCAGCTCTGGTCACCTTAGGGGTGGACCTGGCCGACGGAGTGACTCCTCCTTGTTTTTCTTTTTATCTCCCCGGACTTGCTGCCAAAAGTGGGGGCTGTGTCTGGAGGGCGGGCATCTCCACTAGCTGGAATGCCCTGGGGTGTTTTAACACCACGCTTGAGCCTTTTAGGCTCACCGCCAGGTGTTACAGTTCCTGCAGTGGGAGGTGTGAAGCACCTTCACCCCAGACAGGCTTTGTTCCTGGTCACAGAGTGCACAACGGCACTCACCCCATGTGGCCAGAAACTGGTCTGGAAGTGGCAGGCTGGCAGAGACCGGTCAGCCTAGCACTAGCAGTTGGGCTGGAACACAGGGGGCATCTCTAAGATGCCCTCTGTGTACATTTCTTAATAAATCCCACACTGCCAGTGTGGATTTATTGTCCTGAGAAGTTTGATACAAAACTTCCCAGATTTCAGTGTATCCATTATGGAACTGTGGAGTTTGTGTTTGACAAACTCCCAGACCATATGCTCTGTATAGCTACCCTGCACTTACAATGTTTAAGAATTGGCTTAGACACTGTAGGGCCATAGTGCTCATGCAGATATGCCCTCACCTGTGGTATAGTGCACCCTGCCTTAGGGCTGTAAGGCCTGCTAGAGGGGCGACTTACCTATGCCACAGGCAGTGAGTTGTGGGAATGGCACTCTGAGGGGAGTGCCATGTCGACTTTCTCCCCACCAGCACACACAAGCTATGAGGCAGTGTGCATGTGCTGAGTAAGGGGTCCCCAGGGTGGCATAATACATGCTAAAGCCCTTATAGACCTTCGCTGGCCACAAGGCCCTTAGTACCAGGGGTACCATTTACAAGGGACTTAGCTGTGTGCCAGCTGTGCCAATTGTGGAGACAAAGGTACAGTTTTAGGGAAAGAACACTGGTGATGGGGCCTGGTTAGCAGGGTCCCAGCACACTTTCAATCAAAGCTGGCATCAACAAAAGGCAAAAGGTTAGGGGGTAACCATGCCAAGAGTGGCATTTTCCTACAGCATCCATAACTATTTGTAATATATTTTTCTTTCAATTCTTTTTTAAGTAAACTGCACTGTTATATCAGAAGAGGTAGTTAAGGATCATATTAATACATTTGTATAAAAAGGACCACCTTAACCAACTTCTGGATGCACCTTTTACGTATCGTATTGGTCATGAGTTATATTATTAAATGCTTAATGTCCAACATTAATAAACACTGTATTTCAATCCTACACCTCAATCAAAGTCACAGGTAAATGAGAGATAGAAGGAAGTGTCACGGGAAAACAACTCAAGTTCACACCTGTAATAGTGTGAGAGCAGTTCGTAAGACCAAGCACAAAACCACCTTTCAGAACAAAATCCAAAAATCCACGTGCAGCATCCACCTGTGTAAGGATAAAAACCTTTTCCTCCAAGAAGGAATACATACACATTTTGGTTGAGAAGCAAGCATTGGCTGTAATGTCCACCATTAAAACATTGTTTCCAATGGTCTTTAACGCTTTCTTCCTTTTAACTGAACCATGGCTCAGTTATCCTTATCACTCAAACTTCTGCATAGCAGTTGCTAGCAGGACTTCATCTCTCATCTTTGATGATTTTCTATAATCTTATTTAGAAAATCACCCAAGTAGCTCTTCACCACCTTCTTCTGCTTAAACGTCTATAGCTAGATGTTAGGCGCCCCTGCCTGGTGTTCTAAATGTACCACATTCCACTGCACTTTTTGTGCCTCTAAGTTTAAGTCACTTTAGAATTAACAATACCAGTCGTGTCCTCAGTCCATCAAGTGTTCAACCCTCATCATTCTATTGGCAATTGCTTTCAGCATCCTTTCTTGAGCTGTCACCACAGTATTTATGTCCATGTACTCTGTCACGGATTCTTTTCCCTTTCCTGATTTTGCAAGGATTAAGCTTGGTGTTTGCATAGTCGGTGTCACAGACCATATCTTATGCGTCCTTCCTTTTGCTGAAAGATTTTGGACTTAGAATATTTCAGCCGCTCTTGGATCTCTTCCTTTTTTAATTACCTGGTAATGTTACTACTAATTACAATCAATCTTTGCAATGTGTACAGTTAGTGTAGTAAAAAAAGGCCAACTCCATAACCCCTTTTGAGCTTTGGTATCAGAATTACAGATGCAAATGGCCAACAATGGGATCATTTACACTAATTCTCACCAAATTATATATACATATACAAACATTCAGTTAATTTTATAACGAAAGTTGAATACAATGAAAATATCATCCTGGAGTACAAGGTTAGCAAGAGCCATACATTCATCATGTACAAGATTGAATATACAGTGACATTTTATACATTTATGATGAGTCAACTCGTAACAGGGAATCAGTCCATTTAATTTAACAAATGAGCTACGGTGTTGCTCCGGAGATGATGATTCAAAGCAAAGAAGTAGAACCACTGTTGATGTCTCAGTCTCATGTGCATACAATATGTGAGGCAGTCTTCAGGATTGCTTATTTCAGACTCCCATAAGAGAGCTGAGCCAAAATGTGCATTTGTCATTACCAGGAATGTATGCTCATTGAATTGATAATGTTTGTAGAATTAAACGTCAAGCTAGTTCTAACAGGCTCAGGTGAATGAATCAATAAAGAGTAGAGCAGCAGAACAGCTCACTCAAAAAAGTAGCTTTAGGAATTATTTAACATCAATTATCATAAATTCCTGTTAATGACAAAAAGCATATTCAGGCCCAGCTCTCCTATTGGAGCCTGAACTACAGTAGGGGTCCATATAATCACCCTATACACAAGCAGTCGTGAAGATGGCCTTGCGTATTGTACACACGAGACAGAAAAGTAGACGGTGGTTCAACTTCTTTTTTTGAATCATCTTGGGATCAACATCTATAACTCATTTGTATCATTCAATAAACTGATTATTAAAAGTGGACTGGTCATATATTTATGTAATGTCACTACATATATATCTGATGGCAAGTGATTTGTACATGGCGAATGTATGGCTCTTGCTAGCCATGTACTGCAGGCAGATATATCCATTGGTTTCAACTTTCATTAGAAAACTCCTTAACAGAATGTTTGCAAATCTGAACACCTCTTTGTCGTCTCTTGATTTTTCTGTCTTATAATTTGTTTTCTGAGTTGCTTCACAGATTTATTCATTTGTTCAGTCCTAAAAATCATATATAATTGTGTGAGAATAACTGTAAATGATCGCATTGTTGTCCATTTACCTCAGTATGTACAATTAGAGAATCAAGGTTAAGCTGTGGGTGACTCTCTCAAGGTAAAAAAAAAAAAAATAAGTTACTTACCTGTAACTGTAGTCCTCCCGATCTGGCATCTTTCTTAGAGTCAAATGGTTGAGTCATTCCCTGCAGTAAGAGCCCCACGGTACAGTTAAAAAGCAGTATATAATGATACATTTAGCCTGTAATGGCTAGAAACACTCACTTCAATAAACTATCCACATCATTTATTGAGACCTACAGTTCAGCCAATCAGATGACAACACCCTCTAGAACACACTGCACAGAGGCTTCATTCTGTCAGACTTTCAAGCACAAGCAGAATAAGAGAATCTTAGAAAATGAGGGAAGCTTCATCGGGAGGCAGGTGGATCGCATATGAACCTATGAAAACTACCAACACTGGAGAACTACAGTTACAGGTCACTTACTTTCTTCTCCAGGATTGGATCTTTCCTAGATTCAGATGCTTGAATCATAATAGTTAGCAGTTAGAACACAAACACAATCAATATTAAAATAATACCATAGCGGATGGTGGGTAATAGAACAAGACAAGGTTCATCTTAATGAAATAGGTGGCACCACACTGCTTGTCCCATAGTCGCATCACTCAGTCAGAGGATTCCAGGCAGTAGTGTTGTGTGAACGTGTGCCTGTTCCTCCATGTTGGTGCTCAACATATTTATTCAACAGGCACAGCAGCCAAGGGAGTGGTGGTAGCAGAGACAGCCCTGGTAGAATGTGCTCTTACTTTAACCTTCAATGGCCTCACAGCGTTGCTGTGACAAAGTTGTAAAGCTGTATAGCTGCTGCGATCCATTGAACCATACTCTGCTTGGAAACTAGGATATTCTAAATTGTTCTGTCCTGTGCAAATACAACTTGAGGCATCTTTTAACATCTAAGGTATGCAAGGATCTTTCAGTCATACTCTAAAGATTTGGAAGAGTTAAGCACTACTAAAAGTGCAGTTTTCCATGATAAAATTCTAGATCTGCTTTGTGAATGGGCTTAAATGGGTCCTTCATCAGTTGTCCAACTGCTGTGTTAAGTTTCCAAGATGGAGGCTGTATCTTTGCAGGAAGAAATACTTTATAGTGTTCTTTAAGAAATTGGTTGATCACTTTGCAGGGCTACAGTGAAGGTGATTTATCTGATCTTCTAAACCTTGAGATCACTGCCAAGTGTACTTAATCAAAGTGAGTACCAGGCCCAATTTTGCCAAAAGCAGCAGATAGGGATGAATATGTTCCGGCAGTGCAGAAATTAGATGAACTTTCGATTTTTGGCACCACAAACAGAAACGCTTCCATCTAGGTTTGCATGCGTTATTGGTAGCATCAGCTCACGCAAAGATTTCTCTGGAATCTTTACGAATATTCAAGGACACAAACTCATTGTATTCAGGAGCCAGGCTGTCAAGTGTAAGGATGCTGGGTTCGAATGAAGTACTTGGTTGTGTCTCATTGTCAATAGTGTTGGTACTGGCTTCGATTGATTGTGACTATCCTCTAAAAGGAGCAGTAGCTCTGTGAACCAATACTGCCTGGGCCGTCTCAGGCAATCAAAATTATTTAGAAAGGTTCCCTTTTAAATTCTTTGAGAAGTCTTGGGATTAATGGCATTGGAGGGGAAAAGCACCTGATAGGAAACGCATTCCCCCATGCAACCTGTTGTGGGTGCTAGCTTGCATAAAACTGGCATTTTCGATTTTCCTTTGCTGTAAACAGCTTTATGTTTGGTTTGCCCAAGCGATTGAAAATGCTGTCTAGAACTTCTTGTGGAGCTCCCATTTGTGACAGCTGGTATTTGTTCTACTCAATGCATCTGCTAGGACATTGGTTGTTCCTGTAACATGCTCGTCTTTGTTAGATGTTTTTTTTTTACAGCCTACTTCCAAATCTCGTGCTTCTTACGATAAAGCTGGTGATGTTGTACTCACTTGCTTATTTATATAATGCATGCTGGTGCTGTCGTCTGTATAATTCAATACTGATGAAACCTTGTATCCTGGGTAGAAATTATTGCAGACTCAGTGCTAAGGCTTTGAGTTCCAGCAGGTTTATATGCATTTTCATCTGGTGTTGGGCCCACTTTTCGCTAATTGCTAAATCCTATAGAAGAGCACCCCATCCTTCCAGGGATGGGTCAGTGGTGATAACGAAGCCGGGAATATGAGGCAGAAATGTTAACCCTCTGAACAGATTTGTATCCTGCATCCACCATTGCAAAGATGTTGTCATGCCCGATCTGATTTGTATCACATTGTCAAACGACACTTGAACTTGTAGCCACTACCTAATTCCTCTTGTAAAGGTTGCATCTGCACATGGCAATACAGTATTCGTGGCATATAACAGGACATCATTCCAAGAAGTGACTTGCATAGGCAAACTGAAACTGAATTCTTTTTAGTCATTTCTGTGCTAAAAGTTGGAGCCTTATTTGTTTTTCTTGTGTCATGAATGCTTTGTCTTGAACTGTGTCAAGAACTGTTCCCAAGAACGTTACACTTGTTGGAGGACTGAGAGACGATTTTTGCATGTTGAACCTATGACCCAGGTTGTTGAAAAGTGTAAGACAGGCCCTTTTCGCCTGTGCTGCCTGTTAAAAGGTGGGTGCTTTTGTCAACCAATCATCGAGGTATGGTAATACCTGGAAATCTGTTAGTCTCAAATGAGCTGCAACTGCAGCTAAGCAGTTCATGAAAATACGGGGTGCTGATTTTCATCCGAAAGGGAGAACTTTGAATTGGTACTGAGTGCCAGATACCTTGAATCTTAGGAACTTGCAATGATTTGGGTTAATTGGGGTGTAAAAGTAAGCATCCTGGAGATCTAATGTTGTCATATAATCTCTGTGATTGAAAAGATGTAGCATGTCCTAAAGAGTAACCATGCAAAAGAATTGCTTCCTTAGATACTGGTTGAGCTTTCTGAGATGTAAGATGGGGAACCACTTTCCTGTTTTCTTATCAGAAAAAATTGAGATTAGAACCAGATGTCTTTCTTGCTGATCGGTTCTTTTCCTATTGCGCCCTTGTTGGTCATGGTTGTTATTTCACGCAGAAGCAGGCACAGATGGGGAAGGGGTGCTCTTTTCAGTTTGGTATTTGAGGGGGTTTCTGGATGAACTACAAAGTATGTCCATAGGTGATTTGATCTAAAACCCATCTGTCGGTTATCAGATGATTTGGGATTAGGCATCCAGTAGAACTCCGGGATTCATAGGGGAAACCGGCACTATCATCACTTTTTGTGAGCAGTGCCTCTTCCTTGAGAATGTTGCTTTCTACTGGGCACTTGTTTGGTGTAAGCCGCTTTTGGTGGCTGTATAAACTGTTCTTGGGAGTAAGGTCTGTATTGTTGTTGTAAGGGCTGATATTGTTGATGCCTGTTTGATTGATATACTATTCTATAGAAATAGAGCCCTCTTCCTCTGGCTCCCCAACAGGAAAGCTTTCTCATCTACAAGGTACCCAAAGAAATGGTAGATTCTGCCTCTGTTTTAATAGCCTACAACACACCTTCCACATGCTTGCCAAACAGTGCTGCTTAATCATAAAGCATGTCTAGAATCTTACTTTGTATTTTTGGCCTGAATTATGTTGCTTTCAGTCATCCTTGTCTCCTGAGAACAGCAGCTCCTGCTATTTGGTGAAAACCTGATGGTGCTAGGCCCACTGAACAATCAATGATCTTAGAGGAAATTCTTTCCCTTTCTTGCAATATTTACTTTGCTTCTTCTTTCATATCTTCAGGTAAGAGATCGACTATGTGGTGATGTCTGACCACATTTGCCTACCGCAGCGGCCTAGAATAGCTACAGAATTGGCCGCTTTAACAGTCATGGCTGCCATGGAGGAAAATTGTTTTCATATATTGTCCAAGCGTCTGCCTTCTCTAGCCGCTGGTGTGGAAATAGGAGTAGAAGGGTTTTTGGATTGACAATGAGCCACAGAGTCTGACGTTGGATGGCCAATTAAGCATGGCGGCAAACCTGCCTTATACTTCTTATCCAGTCTAGGTATTACTGCCGACACTGTAGTTGGGATTCTTCATGGTCTTTATACATTCTTCCCAAATAAAATCCACAATAGGGATTGCCCTGATTAATTTCTTTGCAGGCTCCTAGAAGTCGTACAAACAACCTGACTGCTTTAACGTAAGTGGAAGTTGGAACCTCTTTGCTGCATTTTCCATTGAGTCATGAAAACCGGCAGAGTTGTCCAGCAGAAAGTGCACTGGCTGTGGTGCTGGTAGAGATGGTGCTACGATTAATTAGTCATCCCAATCTTTGGAAACTGATATATTATTATTGATTTCTCCTTCTTCCCGATCCTCATCCACGAAGATTGCCGCATCTGCAGGTGACACTACCAAGTTTAAAATTGGCGTCCTTTTTGGGGTTATAGTGCAGTGAAAGAAGACGTAATGCACGTAATGGGGGCCTGAATTTGAGGTGATTGCATTGGTCTTGTTAGTTGTGATGGAGAGGTAACCATTGCAGGCTCTGGAAACCTCTTCTAATAATCTTGTAACATGGTTTGAAAATCATTTACCAGAGCTATTTGCATTTGGACCAAACCCACCTGGAGTTCTTGATGACAATAAGGTTGATACTGGACTCTGTAAGGATCAGGGTTTTCAATATTCTGATACGGTCCTCAGGGATAATATTGTTCCTCATAATAATTGTTATCATCATCTTGACATTTAACATGTTGTTCAAAGGGACTATGTGCCATTCCAAAAGGACCTTCGTCCTCATCCAGTAAAAGTGCTAATGGAATAGGTGTCGTTGACAACATCAGCGCTCCAACTGGAACTTAACTGTTGGAGATGGTCTCTCTGTCGATGGTTGTGTCATCGATGGGTCGTTTGCCGGCAGTGCTGTCGTCGACAAGGCCTTCGTCAACAGTGCCACTGTCACTGATGCCTTCATCAACGATGTCTTGGTTGGCAGTGCCTTGGTTGAGTGTGCCATCACTGACAGTGTTCTAGTTGACAGTATTGTCGATGTTACAGGCGTCTATAAAATTATCACCAGTGACACAACAACTAAATGACGGAGTTGGTGCCAACGTAGTCGTCGTGGGTCTCAACTACTGTGTTGTCATCGACAACATTATGAAATGTGATTTACTAGCCACTGTAATAGATTATCCCATCAATGGCATGGAGGATGATGTCTTTAAAATGCAACCTCGCACCCAGAGAAGGAGTGGTAGGTTCAGAATTAACATGTTCTGAGGGGACTTTCTCCTTTTTTGATTATGGCAACAGTCTACTGATGACCTAGGCACTCCAAATGACCCAATGATGGGTACTTTTCAGTGCCTTTTTGGTGACCCTGGTAGCATATGCTCATGAGACATGTCCCTTCATCAGGATTTTTCTGTTTCTGTTCAAAAAGAGGAATCTTTATATTTAAATTTCTGAAGCCAAATGAGAAGCATCCTCTCTATCTTTCAATGTAATGTGTGAAGAAAATGTGCAACATATTGTAGGAAGCTGGGCAGGTGTGTGGCGGACACCTATGGTGTTACCACTTTATACCCGGTACAGGCAACCCCTATTAGTGAATGAAGACAGTGTCCAAGAAGTCAGGGCTCTCTAGAGGTAGCTGTGGATGAGCAGCCAAGACTTATCTAGGAGGAGCGTAAAGCACTTGCAACACCACAGCAGTCACTCAGCAGCTTATCACACCTGAAAGAACCACACAGTGTTGCAAAAATAAAGGTACTTTATTAAAGATAACACTGAACTAGATTACTTATAGGCTATCCCCCAACTGGGTGTATGTGCACACACAGGAATAATTAGGAATTGGCACAAGAAATAACAAGCATTGGTAAGAATTACGGACAAATAGTGAGGGCCCTAGGGGAGGGCCAAACCATATACTAAAATGGTGGAATGCGAAGTGAAGTCCCCTACCCAAGGATATGGGGTCGTTAGAGGGGAGCTGGGAGAACCTGGGACCCCAAGAGGTGAGTACCTAAGTGACGCACAGCAACCAGGAGAGCAGAGTTATTACTTGGTCTTCCCAAGGACTATCAAGAGGACTTAGAAAATGGATTGTGAAGAACAGGACCAGACCAGAGGAACCCAAAGCAAAATTCTGGAAGAGGACAACCTACAAAAGAGGGGACAGGGTCCAGTCCACGATGGAGTGTCCAGTCGGGGCAGGAGCCACTACCTACCCTTCTGTGGATTGAGTTCTGGGTCGACGAGAAGAGATGAAGATCAGCTGTGGGGTCCAGGAGCTGCAGAGAAGTTCTTGGAGCCATGCAGATGATGTCCCATGTCGGTCAGTGGTCAGGAGAACCACCAACAAGCCTTGGCAAATACAAGATGAAGCAAAAGAAGATTTGCAAGGCTGAAGAGAACCAGTAAGGTCCGGGGGACTCAGCCCTTGGAGGGGAGTCCGGGATGACTCTCAGAAGTTGAGAGAGCCAGTAGAAGCAGCCACAGCCCCCACTGGCACAAGGCAGAGTAAGTTGCAGTGAGGCACAATCAGTACACCTGAAGGAGTCCCACATCACTGGAGCAGCATAGAGGAGACTGTGCTTGGAAGGATGAAGTGCTGGAGGCCAGGGCTACTCGGAGCCTGAAGATCCCTTGGAGCAGAAATCAACAAGCCTTGGTTGCTGCAAGAGTAGCAGTGCACAGGGGTATCTTTTTTTCAAGGAGAGGCAAGGGCTCACCCTCTCCTAAAGTGGACAGAGGGTAGAGAGGACCCGGGGGACCACTCCAGACCACCACCTGTGTTGCAGGATCCATGCAGTTCCAGAGGAGAGCAGAGCCCCACAGCCGGTTGTCATTGCTGCCTGAAGATGCAGGGGAGTGACTCCTTAACTCCAAGGGAGATTCCTTTTTATTTCTTGGTGCAGCTGAAGTCTTGCCGACCCCGGAGGATGTACAGCCGGGGAAATGTCACAGTTGCTGGAATGAGCTGGGGAAACAATGCTGCAAGGTGAGGTCATCTCAGGACTTGCAGTCTTGCTGGTTCCTGAAGTGTCCAGTTGCAGTTCCGGTGGCCAGGAGAAGAAGAGGTCGATGTAGAGGAGGCCTGGTGGAGTCTTGCACGTCTAATCTGGGGACCCACCTGCAAGAGAATCCGTAAATAGTCCTAAAAGGGGGTTTGGTCACTCGGCACGGTGATCCCTATCAGAGGGGGTCACCGACATCAGCTGCCTGACCTGGCCACTCAGATGCTCCCAGGGGCCTCTGCACATCTTATTTTCAAGATGGCAGAAACGAGTGGCCACCCGGAGAAGCGCTGGGCACCACCTCTAGGATGGTGATAGAGGAGTGGTCACTCCCCTTTCCTTTGTCCAGTTTCGTGCCAGAGCAGGGATAGGAATGTCCCTGGTCTGGTGTTAACCGGTTTATGCTTGAAGGGCACCAAATGTGCCCTTCAAAGCAAACCAGTGGCTTGGGGAGGCTACCCCTCCCAAGCCTAGTAACACCTATTTACATGGGAGAAGGTGTAGCCTCCCCTCTCCCACAGGAAATCCTTTGTCCTGCCTTCCCCTGGTTAAGCAGCAGAAGGATAGAAACCTGTCAGAGGGGCTGCAGCAGGGTGGGCTGCCCGTAAAACCCTGGAAGACTGGTAGGAGCAATACTGGAGGGGGGGGGGCTCTAAGGAGCCCCCAGAGTGCATAGAACCATGCCACCAATACTGCCATTAGTATTGGGTTATGATTCCGACATGTTTGATACCAAACATGCCCATGTTACGAAGTCCAGTGAAATGGAACTGGAGTGTGTAGGGGCACCTATGCTCATGCAAGGGTGTCCTCACACACAGGGACCTGTACCTTGCCCTCTGGGCCAGGAGGGCCTACCATAGGGGTGACTTACAGTGACCTGGTGCAGTGACATGTGGTGAAAGGGTTCATGCAATTTTTCACGCAGGCTGCAATGGCAGGCCAGCAGACACATTTTGCATAGGCTCCCATGGGTGGCATAAAACATACTGCAGCCTATGGAGGACCCCTGGTGTCCTAATGCCCTGGGCACCTAAGTACCATATACGAGGGACTTAAAAGGGGACACCAGTATGCCAATTGTGGAGTGCACAAAGGTCCAAGGTAACCAAATCTGGAGCGAACGAGCACCATCACTGGGTCCTGGTTAGCAGGATCCCAATAAAAACATTCTAAACACACTGATAGCAGGCAAAAAGTGGGGGTAACCATGAAAAATAGAGGGTACTTTCCTACAAATAACTTGCAGTCTTTTACATTATGTGCAGGATGGGGACAGTAAACACTCCTTGTATGGATCCTTTGAGTGCATCCTCTTCTTCCCACATGTTTCACATGGTCTGAAACGTCCTTTTCTTGTTGAGTCTGACATGGCTGAGCAGTCAGAACTTGTCAGTTTAAATAAACCTGAATAATGTCTCTGAAGACGATTCCTTCAAAGTCTAAGAAATTTGAATCAAACTGAGCAAAGCTCAGGGAGACTCCCATCACATGACGGGCAGTAGAAAATCTGAAGGAGTGAAGCCTCCTTGGAAAGTCTTCTATGAGGGCAGTTGCCTAATTGGCTGAGCTTTGGTTCTCAATAAATAATGTGGATAAGTTACTGAAGTGAATGTTTCTAGCCATTATAGGCTATATGTATCATTATATACTGCTTTCCAATTGTACCATGCGACTCACTTCGACGACTGGGAATTATTCAAGCATGTGAATCTATTAAAGATCCAATACTGGAGAACTGGTGCTTCACTACCCAATGAATCCATCACACGGTTTGGCCTTTATGGGGGGGGGGAAGAGAAGTGGAATTTGATTCTTTGTTTTAACATTGGCTGAAGGAGTACTTTTTCTACAGTACTCAGTTTCCATACTGCTATGTATTCCTCTACAACTCTGCTTAAAAATGAATTAGAATGACCCTTGCAGTCTTGAGTGCCCTTCACCCTGCATGCACTCCAGAATGCTCTTCATAGATCGCGCTATACATTTGGCTTAAAAAAACTGTTTTGGATGGCCTGACAGAGCACAAAAAAAGAAAAGACAGGAGGAAACAAACTCAAGGAAACCAAGGCTTATATGGGTCAGAGGGTACAGGGAATGGAAAAGATGATGGCAAGTAAAGCAAGTTACAGATCACATTCAAGCACAGCACCAGCTGCACAAATCAATGTACTCCGGTATACCAATTTCTTATGCTTACCTGTGGAGTCTGCTTGAGGATGTAAGATGTGAACGAGAGATGCTGTGATAAACCACTGTTGGTGCCCTGTGTTCCACCAGCAGTGCTCCCGGATGAACTAGACTGGAGACCTGCAACACACAGAGTAGAAGATGCATCAAAATTAACTCTAGACATAGAAGAGGTAAAAAAAACAACAAAAAAACAGCGTTCACGCAGAACAATAAGAGCAAAGATAACAGAAATACTAATTTTAAGATTTAAATAGATGTATTAAGTAGCCAAGCAGCTAGTAGCAGCAGCTTAGTGGCACACCCTCAATCATCATAGGACAGCGTATTCACCAATCATATCGCCAAGAAGTTAGATAAAGGTACTGAAGAAAACACCATAACACATTGCAGAGAAAAAAAACTCACCTTAATCAAAACATTACATCATAACAAAACTAACACCCCTGCTACCCACAGAAAACCCCTCTGGGTCTGGCTTTAAGTGAAAACTAACATGCGCCTTGTCCCAATCTGCATACACCTCAAAAAATTCATCACATGCACAGTTTTAATCATCTAGGTTCAATGTTTTAAGTTTTCAGGTCAACTAAGGTCCTGAGTCTTTAAGACAACATCTCCTGGTCAATATCTAGTGCAGCTATTTTTGTGGCTACGAGACCAACAAAGCCTACCTGTCTCAGCTTCACACATTCCCCTTACACTGCTGTTGCAGGATGTAGTTTCTGCAGGCACAGACCTTAACACCGTCATCATTGTCCCTCCAGATATAGCACTAGACGTGTGCAGCCTTTGGCAGAGTCTAAAAGCTATTGAGAGCAAACATTTCTCTTCACCATGTTGATGGTCCGTCAAGTCCAACACCATTCCCACACTTATAGGTGTTAAAAGTCCCCGGTGATGCCTCAGTCAGGAAACAAGGGACCCCCTTAGGTGAGGTCCCAAAGCAAATTGTTAAACATTCATATGTTTTCCTTCCAAATATCTCCAAATGCACATTGTTTAAAAAAAAATTCACACTGTCTCTGCTACCTGGTCCTCAAACATGCATACTCTGTTGCCAGTCGCCTCAATAAGCACTCAGTCTCCTGCAGATTTAACATTCCATTTCCCCTCAAAACCTTTTACCACTGCCCTTGGATAGCCTATGAATCTAGAAGAGATTTCACTCAGCAAACTATCAGGGTGGACTTCTCTCCACGCATATCAGATTTGACTCATCTCTGGAATCACTAGGCACTTACCTCCAACCATGATTAGGGTTGATTCATGAGGCATAAAACGAGACATTTTCATAATTGTTATGCCAGATGTGATGATGGACTGCAGAGAAATCACTTCTCTTGGTGTGTTTGTCAAACCAGCAGTTTACCTGTAGGAGGCTGGCCTGGTTTGTAGTGGGTACCTTGGGTAACTTACACCTTATACCAGGTCCAGTTATCCCTTATTAGTGAAGTAGTAGTGTTCTAGCAGCTTAGGCTGATAGAGGTAGCTATAGCAGAGCAGCTTAGGCTGACCTAGGAGACATGCAAAGCTCATGCAATACCACTTACAGTTACACAGAACTTATACACAAGTAAAGACAATACTCAGTGTTACTAAAAATAAAGGTATTTATTTGGGTGACACAGTAACAAAAATATCTTAGAGACAATACTCCTTCTGGAGGTAAGTATTATACACAATATATACACTAGACACCAAAATTAGACAAGTAAATAGTCATAGAACAGTGCAAACAATAGGAAATGCTATAAAATGCAATGGGAGAAAATAGGTCTAGGGGTAACACAAACGATATACTAAGAAAGTGGAATGCGAATCACAAATTCCCCCCCTAGATAAGTGTAGTGTGTGCAGAATCGTTGGGAGAGTAAGAATACAGTAAAGGTAAGGAAATTACCCCACCCCAGAGCCCAGAAAAGCAGGAGTAAAGTACTGCAAGTTTCCTTAGGACACACTACACCTCGTGATTGAAATTATTGCAATAACCAACCAAGTCTGCAAACAACAACTGCTGGATTCCTGGACCTGAAGACCTGCAAAAGAAGGGGACCAAGTCCAGAAGTTGAAAGAAGTTCCAGGAAGCACAGGAACCCCTGCCAACCCAGAAGAGGGTGCAAAAGAAGAGTTCCCGGTTAGTCGAAGACTGCAGAAATGCACCCTAGGAAGATTCCAGCGGGTTCCTGTGTGATGCAAAGGATGTCCCACGGGGTCAAGATGGATGCAGATGTGATTTCGTGTTGGAAGTCGCCAGCAAGCCTTTGTTATGACAAAAGTGTGTTTTGTGTCAAAATGGTGCTGGCTGGATCCAGGATGGACCTGGGGGCCTCAACTCTGTGTGAGGAGGAAGAGGGGGCTCTCAGCACTTTAAAGAGCTCTCATGATGCCAGACAGCACACACGGAAGTCCCAGGACATGGGGACAAAGGAGGTGTGTAACGCGGTTAGTACAGCACAACAAAGTAAGGTCCCTAGCAGCCGGCGAACAACTCAGCGAGTTGCGAGACGCAGGATGGAGTGCTGGGGACCTGGGCCAGCATGTGAACAAAGGAATTTTGCAAATAGTGCACAGAGGCCTCAGGAGTTGAAGACGACGCAGTAAACAGGGGTACCATCGCTCTCAGGAAAGGCAAGGTCTTACCTCCTCCAAATTGCATCAGCAGGACCTCAGGACAGTCTATGTCGATGGGGTCCAACCTCTGTGTCCTTAGGAGCACGCTTGTCGCTGTGAGGGGAGTCCAAGGGCACCGGTCATCAACTTAGACGGTGCCTGCTGGAGCAGGGGAGTGACTCTGTTACCCCACGGGAGATTTCTTCATCCTTCTGGTGCAGGATGAAGACAGGGAGTCCCCAGAGCGTGCACACCGTGGAAACTGTTTCAGTTGCTGGCTGGAGCTGAAGGCGCAGAGGAAAAGTATCCCTTGTGGATACTTTGTTGCTGTTACAGCGGTTACTGGAGCAGGCTGCGGTAGATCCGAGGTCAGAGGATGATGAAGTTGTTGCAGGAGATTCCTGAAGGAAACTTGCAAGCAGAATCTGAAGAGAACCCACAGGAGAGACCCTAAATAGCCCTGAGAGGGGGATTGGCTACCTTATCAGGTGTGGCCCTATCAGGAGGGGTCTCTGACGTGCCCACACACCTTCCAAAGCAAGATAGCTGAAGTCTGGGACACACTGGAGGAGCTCTGGGCACCACCCCTAGGGTGGTGATGGACAGGGGAGTTGTCACTCCCCTTTCCTTTGTCCAGTTTTGCACCAGAGCAGAGGACAAGGGGTCCCTGAACTGGCTTATGCAAGGAGGGCACCCCAGCCTGTAACACCTATTTCCAAAGGGAGAGGGTGTAACACCCTGCTCTCAGAGGAAATGCTTTGTTCTGCCTTCGTGGGACTGGGCTGCCCAGACCCCAGGAGGGCCGAACCCTGTCTGTGAGGTGGCAGCAGCTGTAGCTGCAGTGCAAGCTTCAGAGAGCTGGTTTGGCAGTACTGGGTGTCCGTGGTGGAGACCCCAGGATGCATGGAATTGGCTCCCCAATACCACATTTGGAATGGAGGGACAATTCCATTATCTTAGACATGTTACATGGCCATATTCGGAGTTACCATTGTGAAGCTACATATAGGTATTGACCTATATGTAATGCATGCGTGTAATGGTGTCCCCGTGCTCACAAAGTCCCGGGAAATGGCCCTGAACTATGTGGGGGCACCTTTGCTAGTGCAAGGGTGCCCTCACACTTAGTAACTTTGCACCTAACCTTCAGCAAGTGAGGGTTAGACATATAGGGACTTATAAGTTACCTAAGTGCAGTGAAAATGGCTGTAAAATAACGTGTGCGTTATTTCACGCAGGTTGCAATGGCAGGCCTGGACAAGGGTTTGTCTGAGCTCCCTATGGGTGGCAAAAGAAATGCTGCAGCCCATATGGATCTCCTGGAACCCCAATGCCCTGGGTACCTAGGTACCATATACTAGGGACTTATAAGGGGGGTCCAGTGTGCCAATTGAAATTGGTAAATTAATTCACTAGTCTACAGTGACAAATGTAAAAGCAGAGAGAGCATAAGCACAGATTAGTTCTGATTAGCAGAGCCTCAGTGACACAGTTAAGCACTATACACACACACACTCATTAGTCCATATACTATGAGCACTGGGGCCCTGACCAGCAGGATCCCAGTGAGACAGGCAAAAACAAACTGACATACAGGTAAAAATGGGGGTTACATGCCAAGGAAGATGGTACTTTCCTACATTACCATGCTAGACTCTCTCAATATAGCATAGAGATCATCTGGATTAAGGAAAATCTCCTGAGTAAGCTCCTTAAAGGTACCGCAGACTGATAACTCGAAGGCAACAATATGCCATTCTGAGAGAAAGATTTTCTCTGGCATGCTTCTCCCCAAGCAGCCTTCTGAGCAAAAGGGTTGGCTGGACCATCAGTAAACCGCAGCGAATACCATGGGCCTCACTTCTTGCTCTCTTCTTGGGGTCTGTCAAAGACTCAATGAATCCCACAACCCACCTCATCACTCACCCAAAGAACATTATCATTACAGAAGCTTACACTATTAGCACCATATAGTCTCCCAGAAGATGAAGCAACACATGTCCAGTGCCGCAGCAGATGTGAAGAAGTCCCAGATGAGTAACTCACCTTCGACCTGATGGGCACTCAGTTTTCCTTTCTCTCCTCTCAGACTGTGGGCAGTTGGAACACTGAGAGCAGCTAGAAATAATTTCTTTAGCTTGAAATAGGTGTAGACGGTAGTGGAGGGTAAGGTGTTTACAGGCTGATTTATATGCACAATAGCGGAATGAGCTCAACATCTACCACATAATGCAAATATTATACCGACACAAGTTCACTTTCAAGTCGACAGAACAAGTAGCACAATTGATTTGGAGAAGATTAATATACATAGAAATTCAAGCCAATGCACTGTGCATTAATAATGATATAGAAGTACATAATGTCATGATTATATTGGAACTCGGTTCTTCTGTTGGGACCCCTAGAACTATCCAACAAAGGTGAATAGTAAGTGGCAATCCTGTTTCCCACTCATGTCTGAGCTTAAAGGACTCCAGAACAATTTCAACTGGATTAGAATTCAATATGTCTACAGCCAATATCAACATAAAGAAGGCTCCACTCAACAATCTTACCGCTCAGATGTTGACAGATCTCAGTACGGCTCAAGTTCCTCCGGAACAAAACCACTGCGAGAAACTGCCATTCTTTGACCAGACATGAGACTGCATCAATTTCTTACTGCAGCTTTCAAGAACCAAGCGCAGACAGTCTTTACGGAGCCTTTTTTTCGGTGGGGTGGAGTCCCAAATTTTAGTACTGTTGAGCAAGTGCTCATCAAGGGGATCCTACTACTGAAAGGTCTCTCATCTCTCACTGCCAAGTGTAATCCTCATGATTTGATGTTTAGATTAAAATGCTGCAACTACAGAAAGTCAATTAAGAAAAGAGGTGCAAATTAACAGGTTTGCTTTAAGCTATTAGCAAATGCAAATGGTTCAGAATAGGGATTTGAGTTCTGAAGTTGAATGGAAATATATTTAAAACAATTCTATAAACAATCGGTTATATGGTCGAAAATCCCCATTTTCTAGAGCTTAAAATAAAAGTTGGACAATCAAGCAAATCAAATCTATTAGGAAAATTAACATATGATATATATATATATATATATATATATATATATATATATATATATATATAGTTTGCCTTCTTAAATTATTATTTTTCATTAATTCAATGAAGGGCTATTAAGTTGTCCACTAAAGAGCAACATTTACACAAATCCATAAAGCAAAATTTTAAGAAATTCATCCATTCCCTAATCCATGTTCCTATCCATAAATCCTTCAAGAAATATTTTGTGAAGGTTTCTTTATGTTACATCTAATATTGCAAGCCAACGGAAACTTGCATGCTCATCATGGGGACATTATTGAATGGAGACACAATCAAAAATAATGTGTTTGTGGTACGTGTCTCTCAAAAGATGTTTCAAAATCAAGCTCCACTGTTACCGTTCTGCTTTTAGGATAACCACTAAAAGCCCTAGTGCTTTTGGCCATACAGCAGTGGTTCTTAACCTGGCATCCACAAAGCCTATTCATATTATCCGTGACTGGTCAGACAATTAAATATATGCGCAGCTGAGGGTGTGTTTTGTGCGCTTGTGTGTGTGTGTGTCACCCAGTGCTCTACAAACCCCCCTGGTCTGCTCCCTGGAATGCAGGTACCTAACTGCTAGCAGACTGGAACTGGATCACCCCTGTTCTTCATAGGCGCCTATGTGTTTTGGGCCCTCCTTTGACCGCTGCACCTGAACGGCCTTGTGTTGCTGGTGCTGTGGCTTTGGGGTTGCCTTGAACCCCCAACGGTGGGCTGCCTATGCCTAGAAGACTGACTGTGTAAGTGCTTCACTTACCTGAGAAACCTAACCAAACCTCCCTCCCTCAGGAACTGTTGATTTTTGAACTGTGTCCACTTTTAAAATAGCTTATTACCATTGTAACCAAAACTGTGTGTACTATTGTTTTAAATCAAAGTTCTATACTTACCTGTGTGAAGTACCTTGTATTTTATGTTCTTACCTCAAATTTGAATCTTGTGGTTTTACAAATAAATTAAGAGAAGATATTTTTCTATATAAAAACCTATTGACCTGGAGTTGTCTTTGAGTGTGTGTTCCTCATGTATTGCCTGTGTGTGTACAACAAATGCTTAACACTACCCTTTGCGAAGCCTACTGCTCGACCACACTACCACAAAATGCAGCATTATTATCTAATTTTGCCACTATCAACCTCTAAGGGGAACCCTTGGACTCTGTGCACACTATCTCTCACTTTGAGATAGTATATACAGAGCCACCTTCCTACAAACATCATAACAAAAACATCAATTAAAACCCATAAAAATACAAAATGGATTATTACATAAAAATAGGAAAAGAGAGACGAGTAAAATACAGAGCACAAACATCACCAAGTATTATTTTTTTTATTTTTTTAATACCCAGTGAAACTACTGTAATCCCAAATAGATCGCAGCATGCACATAACAACCCAGGTTCCGTAGATCGATCAGTTGAGTGGAGAGACAAATACGGCTAAGACATCTTCTAACAGAAAAATAAATATACAACACAAGAGAGGATTAACACCATACAAAGAGTAAAATTTGTAGTGACAATATGATCATAACCATGTAATAAGACTGAGAAGGCAAAATGGAATTAAATTACAATGTATAACAATGAGGGAGAAATCACCTATTCAACAGAACAAGCTTCCAACACTGGGGAGCTAGTTGCAAATTTGGTCTATGGCCCAGCGGCAGGGAAACATGCTATAATGGGAGACCCAATCCTTTCCTAGTTATACACAGTACAGTACAGAGTAATTGCATCAAATACTTGTAGCTTCAAGATGGATTTTTTTGAGGAAAAAAAAACCATTCCAGTAAGGCTATCACTATTGGCATTCATAACATACTCAGCTTTTATATACTTCCAATAAGCTCTCTTCTCTTTGGCTTTGAATGAGGACCTAATTTCCAGTCCTAGGATATAAAACCATTACTTGATATGTGACATCCATGACGTAATCAGGTCCCTGTCTATCTGAATTAATTCCTCTAAACCTTGCCTGTAGGATTCTAATTCGGGAGTTGACCAGTTTCTAACCCAAGAAACCAAAGGCCACAGAATTGCCAGATCACCAATACATTTTAAAGCAAGGTCGAAATAAACAGGGACAATAGGAGTGCTGGCGGTAGGCTCAATAATGATCTTGAAAAATAATTTTCTCTTGTTGTAAGAGGAAATAATGAAGCCATACGCCACAACTCAGCCCCATATAGTGCAGCAGACTGTGCAACAGCCTTGTACCCTTCTAAAGCCAGTGGTACTGCCCTCGAAGAGGTAGTCCCATATATCTTTCCTATTGTTGCTGATTTGTGGAGACTAGTAGCCTTACGCTTTTCAATATATTCAGATTATGATAGGGATCTGCAAATTCTTACTCCTAGGTAATCAAAATGATTAACTTCCTCCAAAAGCATGGCCCCAAGTCTCAGGTTTTTGCATAAAGATTGATGATGTTGTTATGTCATAACTGTTTTTGGGGCGCTTATTTTTAGGGCCATTGAGGTGCAAAAGTTGTAGAATTTATCTAATAGATTTTGGATTCCAATAGGGGTTCTTGAGACGAGCAGGGTATCAATGCCAAACATTGAACCAGGAGTAGCCACACCCCCAAGTTTAGGGGCTTCATAAATACAATTGTTAAGGTGTTTAAATGCATCATTAATGTTTAATAAGAATAGTGTTGGTACAAGGACATACCTGTGCCGGACCCCGCGATGAATGCTAATGCGCTCAGTATGAGCCCCATCTGTGCCCCACAGGACTTAGGCGAAGATGTTCTCATGAAGCCTCTGCATTATCCCCACCAGCGAGGGTGGGGTCCTCCTTGAGCTCAAAGACAATCCCTTGGGACCAAATCAAAGTCTGCATTTAAGGTCGATTAAGGCTACATAAAATGATCCTTCAATATCATGATAAAAGATCAAGGCCTGAGGCTTTACCAGGCTTCAAGGCCATTATCGTTTCTCTGGTATTATCCAGTGAGAAAAACTCCTGGTCAGGCACTGCAGGGCTACTGCTATCTGCGATACATGGATCTAAGTTACAAGACATATTGTAAGAAGAAAAAGTGGAACAGAGGTTGGAAAAATGTTGAACACAAGCCAGGTGGTGAATATGGTGGACTGTTGGATTGCGCCTCCCAGACTACTATGGGCGAATATGCACCACAAGGAAGAATTATGGTTCCTTCTGGAGGCCTCAATCAAGACCTGTCAGTTAATGTCAACCCAGTTCTTTTTACTCACTGCCAGCACACCTTTATAATGTTGTCTGGAGTCACGGATCATTGAAGGGCACAAAGACGCTTAACAATAGGGTTTTCACCTGCCTACATTTCCTGGTAAACCAAGCAGAAGACTTAGGGAGGACTCCCATAGAAGCACCAGTTCCGACCTGGACTTTAAAAAGATGCACAGTCAAATAGGTGACTGTGAACATCAACAAGTGGAATTGCGTGCAGAGCATAAGGAGGAAGAGCTGGGACAAAATGTTAAGAGCAGACCCATTATGGTCGCTTTAATCTTTTAATTACAAAAAGTCCACCATCCAGCTCCAAAAAGTAAGGGACAGCATTGTATAGTCAATTCTGCTCCTAGATGAGCCAATGCAAAAAGTGAAGGTCCTGTCCGCATCAGAAGAGGATGTTCCATTACAAGCAGACATCAAAGATGGTCTCCGTCCTGTTCTGTTCCAAGCCGCTGGGTTAGGTAAAGGGGTTGGGGATGCACAAACATAGTAGAGCCACATGTACTACTCTGTGGTCCAGTATCATGTGATAGCAATTCTGAGACTGTATTTCAGTTTGAATTTTAATGATTCGACCACTCTTTTCATACCGGCCACTTCATTGCACAGGGCTAGAACGATTTGTATAGATTAGTTGTGGTATCATGAGACCGGGCAGTAATGCTAACCTCCTCGAATGTCGCGTGCAGACTGTGATGATTCCCCCCCTCAGTAATGTCTATTAGCGGATGTAGGAAAGGGCAACTGTTGGAATGGTTACCCCGCACTTTCTGCCTGATACTGATGCCAACTTTGATTGAAAATGTACTGGGATCCTGCTAACCAGTCTCCAGCACCAGTGTGCTTTCCCAAACTCTGTACCTTTGTGTTCACAATTGGGATACCCATGGCACACAGTTAAGTACCTTCTAAAATGTACCCACGGTACCAAGGGTCCTGTTACCAGGGAAGGTCCCTAAGGGCTACAGCATGTGTTATGCCACCCTGGGGGAACCCCTCACCAAGCACATGCACACTGCCTCTACAGCTTGTGTGTACTGGTAGGGAGAAAAAGGCAAAATCGGCATGGAACCCCTCTCAGGGTGCCATGCCCACAAACCACTGCCTGTGTCATAGATAAGTCACTCCTCCAGCAGGCCTTACAGCACTAATGCAGGGTGCATTATACCACAGGCAAGGGCATAGCTGCATGAGCAATGTGCCCCTACAGCGTCTAAGTTCATTCTTAGACATTGTAAGTGCAGTGTAACCATATTGAATATGAGATCTGGGAGCTTCACTGAATACTGGAAAGCTTGGAATCAAACTTATCAGCACAATAAACCCACACTGATGCCAGTGTGGGATCCATTGAGAAATGTACCCAGAGGGCATCTTAGAGATGCCCCCTGCATGTTAGCCAAACTGATAGTGTAGGAGTGACCAGTCTCTGTCAGCCTGCCACTTTCAGTTAAGTTTCTGACTTCATGGGGTGTGAGCCTTTGTGCTCTCTGTGTCAGAAACAAAGCCTGCACTGGGTGGAGGTGCTTCACCTTCCCCCCTGAAGGAACTGCAACACCTGAAGTTGCCCGCCCCCTCCCCTCCCCCCTCCGGACAAAGCCCCTCTTTTGGCAGCAAGTGAGGCGGGAAAAATAAGGAGGAGTGACCACCCCAGCTAGGACCACCCTTAAGGTGCCCAGAGCTGAGATGACCCCCCTCCATACAGAATCCCCCATCTTGGTTTGGAGGACAGGGACCAATAGTGTTAGGTTTGTGCCCCCCTCCCCAAAAGGAGTGGACACAAGAAAGGTGTAGCCACGCTCAGGGACAGCAGCCATTGGCTACTGCCCTCTGACCCCTGTAACGTCCCTAAATCCAGGATTTAAGGTCCTCTCTGACCACAGCTCACCAGATTCCTGGCGACCTGACAAGAAAGAAGGACTGCTAAGCTAAACTCCCAGCAGAGAAGAAGGAAGACGCAAACTGACTTCACCCCAGCCCTACCAGCCTGTCTCTTGCTTCAAAGAACCCTCAACAACAAAGTGACACACCCTGAGGGACCAGTGACCTCTGCCAAGCTCCAGAGGAATGCCCTGCACCCCCAAAGGACCAAGAACTCCTGTGGAAAGCAGTCCTGTCCAAGAAGAAACTACAACCAGGGGACTCCAGACCCTCCCTGGATCCGTGAGTCTTGACCACCCTGCACCAGACACCGCAGTCCGGTGACCAGGTGGGACAACCAGCTAGAGAGATTCCCCAGGTGATTGTGAGCAAGTGCCCACTCTGAGTTGATCTCTCCACCCCTCCATGATGATGCCTGCAGAGGGAATCCCAAGGACCACCCTGACCGCTAAAGCTCCGGATGGAGATCTCCGACATCTAAAAGACCACTGCACCCGCAGTCCCCAGGCCTTGAAGAACCCGACCTCCGGGGCAGCTACGTTTAGCAGGCAGCCCTCCTCCCTGTCCAGCCTGTGGTTTGTCCAAGTCAACCCACTGGACATCGTCTGCAGCATCTGAGTGACCCCCTGATTCCCTCATAGACCAGCTTTGGAAACCCGACACCTTGTTTGCATCCTGCACCCGGCTGGCCCATCTCTGCTGAGGGTGTGTGTTTGGTGTCTACTTGTGGACCCCCCAGTGCTCCTCTACGCCCCCCAGGTCTTCCCTCCGAAGTCGCGGGTACTTACCTGCAGGCAGGCCTGATTCTGAGTGTCCCCAGTCTCCATAGGAGTCCATGTTAAATTTGTCTCAACTTTGACCTCTGCATTCGGCCAGCCACGTGTTGCTGGTGGTGGGTGTTTGGGGTTAACTTGAACCCCAACCTGTGGACTGCCTAACCCCTAGAGACTTGAACTGTAAGTCAAGTACTTACCTGTAAATGGTACTAACATGTCTTCCCCCAGGAACTGTTTCTGAAAAATGCACGGTCAACTTTTAAAACAGATAATTACCAATATTTTAAAAACTGTATAACTTATTGATTTAAAAAAAGTACTATTGATATATGTGTGAAATACGAATCTACTGAATGACTTATCTGCAACTTGAATCTTGTGGTTCTAAAAATAAATTAAGAAAATATATTTTTGCTATATAAAAACCATTGGTCTGGAGTTAAGTCATTGAGTGTGTGCTTTCTCTATTGTCTGTGTACAACAAATCCTTTGCACTATCCTCTGATAAGCCTAACTGCTCGACCACAATACCACAAAAGAGAGCATTAGTGTTATCTTTATCTACTTTAGCCTCTGTTAAGCCTCTGGGGAACCCCTGGACTTTGTGCATACATATATCTCATTTTGATGTAGTACATACAGAGCCAGCATTCTACAGCGGAGCAAAACTATTGGTACACATCCGGATTAAGCAGGTAAGATGCTGTGTCAAGAGCTCTTAAGCCAGGACCCTAGTTGTGTTTTCAGATTCTGGTTGTGAACACACAAGGTCAGCGGAGGCTTTGCTCTTGTCTGTTTTATTCCCCAAAATAGCAGGTATTACAGTTTTTGTAACCTTCTCTGCATCCCAAGTCAATGAAAGTGCGACGAGAATCAGTGTGGGTTTAACCTCCCCTATCAGATCATCAATTTGACTGACAGCACATGACTCTCTTGCTTTCCCGGCACACTTTTTGGTTCTGTTGGCAGCTTGGTCAGCACACCCGTCTTGAATAAAAGACAATTAGTAGGTTCTCAGTACCCATTCTTTTTTAAGACTTAAGTCAATGGTCTTAGTAGGGCTAGTTTGGGGGCACATATTACAGGAGCCACATGAGAAGTGCCCAACAGGTTGGAACCCCACAGTTGCAACACCGTACTTGTGTTTGTGTGGATTGTACATGGTTGGGTGTTAACGAGATGGTCACATACGCTGCTGCCTCTTTTATGGGCAAATCTCAGTATCTCAAAATTTAATGATCTTGAACTGATTATGCGCCAATTCTTGTTAATAATCTTGAAGTATTTTGAAGCAATATTATATGAAGTCACGCATGTCAAAGGATTGATCTTTGGAGTGGTGTGGAGAGGTCTGAATATCACTCGCAAAGAATGACAGGCGCTAAGAGAATTGGCTTGTGATACGGGTATCATTATCAAACCAGCCATTAAGGGTGGGAGAGGTTGTCCTGCAAAAAATACTTTTTGGCCAAATATATATGGTTTTATCAGATGAGAGACATTATAAAAGCATTACAGAGGATCCTACAAAGCAATTACAGACCATCATTCACAGTATGGTGGAAGAAGCCGAAACTGGTAGTAGGATTTCAAATAAAGAAGAGGACTTCCTGGTCAACAGAGACCTTAAGGTGTCCTGTTTTTTTACGTTCTACCTAAAATGCACAAAAAACAAGGTTGCTTTATAGTATCGCTCATCAGGTCCATTTTTAAACCCCTCTCGCAAGTCGCAGACTTCTTTCTTAGAACTACTGTATAACATACATTAACCTATCTAAAAGATACTTGAAATCTTTTACAGCTGCTGATAGATATACGTTTCGACCCATTCAACAATCTACTTATTGCATTAGACATAGACAGCCTTTATTGTAGCTCACCCCAGGATGTCACTTTGGAAACCACTGAAGACATCATTTAAAAAGAAGATTGGCAATACAACATGCCTTGAGGTTTGTATTGGAATGCTGTAGGTTGGCCTTAACTGAGAATTGGTTGAGTTCCAGGACTCCCTCTATCTTCAAACCCATTGTACTTCGATAGGGAGTACCTTTGTCCCCAGCCTGGCAGGCCTTTACACACACCATTTTGAGGAGGGATTTGTTCTAACTGATAAGAACTCTCAGGAGCACAGAATATTGTTTTCAAAGTGTTACATAGATGACATCTTAATAATATGGGAAGGAGACCAAGAGACTCTTCACAATTTCCATACCTGGCTCAATGCATGTGATGACTATGTGAGGATTATAAACAGTAGTACAGTAATGATAAAGTCGCGGTCCACAGAGTCAAAAGGCTGGGAACCACTTGTTTACATGATCACTTGTCCATGTAATTTGAGATACATTGACCAGTAGGGGAACACAAAAGCAACATCTGGTGCAAAAAAGTTACCACCAAAATGAGCAACCATTATTTGATAGCCAACCACACTATTGGCGATTTGCAGTGGGTTATTGTGGAAATAATAGACAACAGTAACAAAAAAACTGACAAAATCCTCTGAGAAAGAGAGCAACAGGGGATTTATCCCCAGACGTTCAAAGCAGGACTCAAAGATAGCATTCCTCGGTTGGATTTTCATGATAAGCACGTGCCTAAGTATCAGTCTTCTGTAAATTGTTTTTCTGCACAACACTATTATGCTCAGTGTTCATAACACTCGCTGGTAGGCATTTTTCAGACTAGTATGCACTAGGATCTCCTTTTCTGTAGTATTTGCAGACAGCAGTCAGTCCAATGAGACCCACTAACATAATAATCGAGAAAAAGTTCAATACATTTATCACAGATTAATAAATCACCTAATCATTTTTCTGTAGGGATTTTTTTCTCTCACTGTAATCCAACTGGATACACTAGTACCACGTCACATTTCCTTCATTAATAGAGGTCATTGGTGGAACTTTACTGCATTTGTCTGTAGTGACCAACTCAGCCCATACATAAATAAGGTTCATCTTCAGTGTGCAGATTTTTTTTTTTTAAATAGTAATCTTTACAAGACACACCTCAAGTTTTCACTTTGGACATTTTTTTTTGCTTAGGATATTATGGTTTTTAGATTTTTTTTTGTTTTCCGGACTGTAGGAAGTTGGCTCTGTATATACTATCTCAAAGTAAGAGATAGTGTGCACAAAGTCCAAGGGTTCCCCTTAGAGGTAAGATAGTGGCAAAATTAGATAATTCTAATGCTCTATTTTGTGGTAGTGTGGTCGACCAGTAGGCTTATCAGAGGGTAGTGTTAAGCATTTGTTGTACACACACAGGCAATAAATGAGGAACACACACTCAGACTTAACTCCAGGCCAATAATTTTTATATTGAAAAATATATTTTCTTAATTTATTTTAGAACCACAAGATTCAGGATTTGAAGTAAATACATAAAATGCAAGGTACTCCACATAGGTAAGTAAGGAACGTTTAATTAGAGCAGTAACATTCACAGTTTTAGTTAAAATGGCAATAAGCTATTTTAAAAGTGGACGCTGTGCAAAAATCAACAGTTCCTGGGGGAGATAAGTATTGGTTAGTTTTTCAGGTAAGTAAGGCACTTACAAGTTCAAGTTCCTGGGCATAGGCAGCCCACCGTTGGGGATTCAAGGCAACCCCAAAGTCACTGCACCAGTATCACAGGGCCGGTCAGGTGCAGATGTCAAAGGAGGGCCCAAAACACATAGGCGCCTATGGAGAACAGGGGTGCTCCGGTTCCAGTCTGCCAGCAGGTAAGTACCTGCGTCTTCGGAGGGCAGACCATGGGGGTTTTGTAGAGCACTTGGGGGGGGGGGGGGGAAACACACAAGTAGGCACACAAAACACACCCTCAGCGACACAGGGGCGGCTGGGTGAAGTGTGCAAAGCAGGAATCAGGTTTTCAATAGGAATCAATAGAGGGACCCGGGGGTTACTCTAGCAGTGCAGGCAGGGCACAGGGGGGCTTCTCGGGCCAGCCACCAACTGGGCTAGGCAGAGGGTCGCCTGATGGTCACTCCTGCACTGGAGTTTAGTTCCTTCTGGTCCTGGGGGCTGCGGGTGCAGTGCTTGGTCCAGGCATCGAGTTCTTTGTTCCAGGCAGTCGCAGTCAGGGGGAGCCTCTGGATCCTCTCTGCATGCGTCGCTGTGGAGGTCCAGGGGGGTCGTCTCAGGTTACTCACAAGGACGCAGTCGCCTGGGAGTCCTCCCTGTAGTGTTGGTTCTCTGGAGCTCAAGCCGGGGGCGTCGGGTGCAGAGTGTGAAGTCTCACACTTCTGGCAGGAAGAGTGAGTTCTTTGAAAGTTGTTAGAAAGTTCAAAGTTGTTGCTGTTTTTTAACCGTGCCGCTGTTCTCGGGAGTTTCTTGGTCCTTCGGGTTCAGGGCAGTCCTCTGAGTCCTCAGAGGCCGTTGGTCCCTGTCGGATGCGTCGCTGTGCAGGTTCTTTGAGTCTGGAAACAGGCCAGTAGGGCTGGGGCCAAGTCAGTTGTCGTCTCCGTCGTCTTTGCAGGGCTTTCAGGTCATCAGTACTTGTAGGTTGCAGGAATCTGATTTCCGGGGTTCTGAGGTGCCCCTAAATACTAGATTTAGGGGTGTGTTTAGGTCAGGAGGACAGTAGCCAATGGCTACTGTCCTGGAGGGTGGCTAAACCCTCTTTGTCCCTCCTCCCTGAGGGGAGGGGGCACATCCCTAATCCTATTGGGGGAATCATCCAATCTCAAGATGGAGGATTTCTAAAGGCAGGGGTCACCTCAGTTCAGGGCACCTTAGGGGCTGTCCTGACTGGTGGGTGACTCCTCCTTGTTTTTCTCATTATCCTCTCCTGCCTTGCCGCCAAAAGAGGGGACAGTGGCCGGAGGGGTGGGCATCTGCACTAGCTGGGATGCCCTGGGGTACTGTAACAAAAGGCATGAGCCTTTGAGGCTCACCGCAAGGTGTTACAGTTCCTGCAGGGGGTGGTGAGAAGCACCTTAACCCAGTGCATGCTTTGTTTCTGTCCCCAGAGAGCACAAAGGCTCTCACCCCAGGGGTGCAGAAACTCATCTCAGTGGCAGGCTGGCACCGACCAGTCAGTCCTGCACTGAAGGATCGGGTAAAATACAGGGGGCATCTTCTAAGATGCCCTCTGTGTGCATTTTGTAATAAATACAACACTGGAATCAGTGTGGGTTTATTATTCTGAGAAGTTTGATGCCAAACTTCCCAGTATTCAGTGTAGCCATTATGGAGCTGTGCAGTTCGTTTTTGAGAAACTCCCAGACCATATACTTAATATGGCCACACTGTACTTACAATGTCTAAGAATGGACTTAGACATGTAGGGGCATATTGCTTATGCAGCTATGCCCTCACCTGTGGTATAGTGCACCGTGCCTTAGGGCTGTAAGGCCTGCTAGAGGCGTGACTTACCTATGCCACAGGCAGTATTTTGTGTGCATGGCATCCTGAGGGGGATGCCATGTCTACTTTGCCTTTTTCTCCCCCCCAACACACACAGTCTGCAATGGCAGTGTGCATGTGTTAGGCGAGGGGTCCCTTAGGGTGGCACAACACATGCTGCAGCCCTTAGGGACCTTCCCTGGTCACAGGGCCCTTGGTACCACTGGTACCTTTTACAAGGGACTTATCTGTGTGCCAGGGGTGTGCCTATTGTAGAAAGAATGGTACAGTTTTAGTGAAAGAACACTGGTGCTGGGGCCTGGTTAGCAGGGTCCCGGGACACGTCTCAGTCAAGTCAGCATCAATATCAGGCAAAAAGTGGGGGGGGGGGGGAGAGTAACTGCAAAAGGGAGCCATTTTCCTACAGGGACATACCAAGTGCATTTTACCAAGTGTAACTACAACTTTTTAACACCAACTGGCCTGTCATGAGCCATGTATCCAGTCATCCCCAGTATAAAAAAAGACGAAAATGATGTCCATCTGGAATGTCTAACTTTATTTAGTTCCAACAAGTTTACGTGCAACGTGACAAAACATAGTGCATTAAGTACATCAAAATCCTCTTATTTAGATGTCCGAATTTGGTCCTGCCCACTTTGCTTAAGACGTGATAAGCACAAGTACGCATTGTAAGGGGACATGTTGGTATCGGCATATTCCTGTCAGATGTTTTAAAATCACTGCAGAACCTCACAATGTCAATATTCAGGATGTAATAGGTGAGACCAGTGGGACAGCACCCTTGGCGAAGTGAATAATTACTCCACTGCGGGGGGCTGGAATTTATTTTATCTTTTGAAGAATACATTTACTGAACCTGTACTTTGTGACAATCCCAGCAGTCTGGCTACAGGGTCCACCCACCTCTATTGCTCCCTATTGGACCATAAGAAGCCCGTATCCAAGGTACTTTCTCGCCTTGTGACATACTGATTTTACCTCACTGTTGCATGAATTTCCTCTTTGGTGAGCACAGCACAAAATCTCTATCTAAATCTGCATGTCAGAAGATATACTTTGTTGAAAACTACATTCTAAAAATATTTGACATGCCTGTTTAGGTCTTCGGCAGTCGGTATACACATTTCTTCCATTTTTCTGCATGAGAGGAGTCTATTCACGTATGGGTTTTCTTGAAGTGAATTACAAGCACAGTAATGGTGAAATATATGTCTCAGAACTCATTACCAAGAATAAGGTGATTTGGTTGTTGATTATGCTTTTTCACCTTTTACAGATCATGGGTCCTTGTACCCAAGAGGAATTGTAAGTTACGGTGGTTAGATATCACTGAACACTACTGTAGGAACAAAAAAATAATTAATTGTCTTTGGGGGGTGGAGCCAGCTGACATGAGCTGAGGATGCAGTGAGATAGCCCGAGTAAGTGCCCGGGCCTCATTCAGTGGCCGTTGCCTCCCCGTTTCCATGGGCGAGGCCTCTTGACGTACCCAGGTTGCCAATGAAAGGCTTGAGTTGCCATGGGCCTGGAGGGACAGGCTGTGCGGCCGCCGCATTTCCCCATTCCTGGAGCCAGCACCCAGGACAAAATGGCAGCCCGCTTTGTTTTCAGTGGCTGGATTCTTATTACCATCGGCTGCAGTGGTGAGAATACTCGTGGGGAGCGCCCCATTCTATTTGGTGCTTGGAGGGAGCCCACAGACTTCAGGGCTGCGCCCAGCGACCTCCATATACGGCATGTGAGACCAGTGGAACAATCACCTTGCAGGATTTGGCCACGGCCTCTTTCTCAGGCTGTCATCCGACTGCGGCAGTATGCACTGCGGGCCTCGTGCCCCTGTTTTCCACACTCCTAGAGATGGGGGAGAAGGGGAGAGGAGATTTGGGGGCTATGATCTGGTCGGTCCTTCTGCCATATTACCCTAAGAGCCCTGGGTCTCACAGATTCTACTGCTGCCCCCCTTCCAGTTCTTTCTGGAGCGAATTATATGTCGGCGGTCACGACAGTGAGGAGCTGCGGGACAAGTGTTCCCTTCCTAACTTTGCTGTGGGGTGCCCGTGAACTGGTTGGCCCCGGCCTTACTGACTCGAGAGCCGTTGAGCTCCTACGTTTGGGTACTAGCGCCCTTTCGTTAGGGGTGAACTGCATTTAGGGGTGCTGAGGCCCTACGCCACTGCCTTGAGGTGGGGATGCATTTGGATGCAGATACTTTTATGCTGACTTTACCGATTCCCTCCCACCGCCTTGTTTTTCAGCCCTTCTCTCTGTCTGATTTGTGGCATCCCATGCTCCCTCTGGGAACTCAGGTCTCCCGTTGCTTTATCTCTCCTTGTGCTATTGTGGGAGTTGGTGGCCTTTGTTCTAGCGCTCCCTCTAACGTTCCTGGGGAGCCCTTGCTCTTTCTGGGTGCCATTATGTGGCACGGTCAACAACACCCCCCCACCCCAGCGGTGCAGGGGATCAAGCAGGGCACTGGCGGTGGAGACAGCATATATGGATTACAATTTTAATAAGCTTCTGGCTGCCATAGACACTTCTGGGGAGATGTTGGAGGGAAAAAACAACTCCCTTTCCATTGAGCTAATTCTTATATGGGAGGTTTCACAGAAGGTTCTGAAGAAGGTTACTGCACTGAGGACCACTGTACAGTCCCTGATGCCAGCGGTTCAGTCCAGACCACTGCATCTCTGCTCTTGAGGAGCAGACTTCTGTGTCTGTCCGCCTACCTGGACGTGGATAAGGCTAGGAGTAATAACATCCATATGGTGGGACTGCTGAGCATGCAAAGGGAGACGCTCTGTTGGCTTTCCATGAAACCTGGCTCAAAGAGGCGGTACCATGGATTTTTTTTTTTACTTCTATGCTCTGTAGTGCGCGTGCAGAATGCCCGTCCGGGAGCTTCCCCTTGAGCCCTGCTGTGTCCTATGGTAGCCCTCCTCCTGCATTTCAGGAACCCAGATCATCTCCTGCAGCAGGCCCGTGCTCACGGCCCACTCGTGGTGGACAATGCCAAGGTGTCCCTGCACCCTGACTTTACTCTCCAGGTCCAAATACAGAGGACATCCTTCATGGAAGTGAAGGAAAGGCTGCGAGATTTTGGGCTGCTGAATTCCATGCTGGTCAGCAGGTCCAGTCAGAGGACAAGGAAAATGTTACTTACCCAGTAGACATCTGTTTGTGGCATGTAGTGCTGTAGATTTTCATGCTTTACCTAAGTCCGCCATCTAGTGTCTGGTCAGAGTGTTACAAGTAGTTTTTGATCAAAGAATCTTTTCGAGTCACAATATCAAGTGATTCCTCCTCTCAGTGATACTGCGCATGGGCATTAAGTCTTTTGTTAAGATTGTTTTCCCACAGGCGGGTGAGATAAAGAGTGTAGAGATCAAGAAAAAGATGTCCATGCAGTTTATTTATATGAATACAATATTTACATGAGAATGCAACTGCAATGGCTACATGCGTCCGGGGAAGAGGGAGGGCGCATGTAAATCTACAGCACTAAATGCCACGAACAGATGTTTACTGGGTAAATAACATATTCCGTTCAATAGCATATGCGGCTGTAGATGCACATGCTTTGCATAGACTGTAAAGCAATCCCTTCAAGTAAGCGATGGCTAGCCTGTAGGAGTTGGAATTACTTGAAGTACAAGTTACTTACCTTCTGTAACAAAATATCTGGTAGACATATTCTAGTTGCAGGTTCCTTACCTTAGAATTTCCCCAAGGCGTCCGACTGGATCTGGAGATTTTTCTTCGAGCAATACCCTTTTGAGTCGGTAGGTGGGATTTTTCCGACTCCACAGGTGTCTTTGGCGTTGTAGTCGCCGTGATGACGTTGGGGGTAGTATATAGACGCCGCCTTCGCGCAGGGATGACTTTCCACGCCAAAGCGCAAAGCCGCTAAGAACACTGAGATTGGTGCGCCAGAGCTAAGGACCTGAAAGAGGAATCCCAGTCTCTAGAAATCAGTTTGCAAGTGGGGAGGATGGGTGGGCAGTAAGGAATCTGCAACTAGAATATGTCTCTACCAGATATTTTGTTACCGAAGGTAAGTAACTTGTACATCTGATAGACTTCTAGTTGCAGATTCCTTACCTTAGGATAGATACCCAAGCAATGCCATTCTCGGTGGTGGGCTGCGATCATACTAGGAAGTCCTGCAGGACCTGACAGTCCAGACAGTAGTGTTTAGCAAACGTGTGCAGGGATGCCCACATAGCTGCCTGGCATATATCCAGGTCAGGAACTCTGCATGCTAACGTAGTAGAAGCAGTTGCTCTGGTGGAATGAGCACACAAGCCCTCAGGAGGTTGCTTCTTGGCCAAAGGGTAGCACATTTTGATGGAAAGAAGCACCCATCAAGAGATGGTACACTTTTGCACAGTCTTCCCTTTTTTCGCACCCACATAACCAACAAAGAGTTGATCGTCCGCCTGGAAATCTTTAGTACGATTGAGGAAGAACGCCAACGCTCTTTTTGGCTCCAGACGGTGGAGTCTCTCCTCCTCATGGGAAGGATGTGGCGGTGCGTATAAAGTAGGCAGAGTGATGGACTGGCCAACATGAAAAGGTGTAACTACCTTAAGAAGGAAGGAAGCCTTAGTGCGCAAAACTACTTTGTCAGGGTGCACAGACAAGTATGGAGGTATTGAGGAAAGGGCCTGGAGCTCACTCACCCTGCGAGCAGAGGTGATAGCAACAAGAAAGACAGTTTTGAAGGTGAGGAGCCGCAAGGGATGATTATGCATTGGCTCAAAGGGAGTACACATCAAATAAGTAAGGACAAGATTGAGGTCCCACTGAGGCATGATAAATGGAGTGGGAGGAAATAAATGGGTGAGGCCTTTTAGGAATCTACTCACAATAGGAGATTTAAAAAGTGAGGGCTGATCAGGTAACCTAAGGAAGGCCGAAATGGCAGATAAATACCCTTTAAGGGTGCCCAAAGCAGAGCCCTGCTGGGCCAAAGAAAGAATGAACAGAAGACCCTCAGATAGGGGGGGCAGAAAGGGGATCAACAGATTTGTTGGTACACCATGCCACAAATTTATTCTGACAGGAGTATACTCTTTTGGTTGAGGGACGCCTGCCAAGATAACATCGCAGTCTTCGGTGGAAGATCAAAAGTCGTCAACTGTAGCCGCTCAATCTCCACACATGAAGGCGGAGGTTGGACAGGTTCGGGTGAAGAACCGTCCCCTGTTGCTGCGACAGAAGATCCGCCCGAAGAGGCAGTCTGAGTGGAGGATCGATGGACATGCTCAATAGCTCTGGATACCATACTCTCCGTGCCCAGTCCGAAGCCACCAAGATGACTTGGGCCTGGTCGTTCCTGATCTTCTTGAGAACTCTGGGCAGAAGAGGTATAGGCGTAAAGGAGGCCGGAGTTCCACTTGAGATGAAAAGCGTCTCCGAGCGACTGCTGCCTTGGAAACTCCAAGGTGCAAAACAGCTGACATTGCGCGTTCTCTGCGGAGGCAAACCGATCTAACCAAGGCTGTCCCCACTGCTGAAAGAGATCTTGCAAAACCTCTGGATGGAGACGCCATTCGTGATCGGCTGTGCATTGATGGCTGAGTTTGTCCACTCTGGCGTTGAGGGAATCTGCCAGATGTTGAACCATCAGGGTAATGCCCTGATGTTCCAGCCATGTCCAGAGGCATAGTGCCTCCTGACAAAGGGTCCAGGACCCTACTCCGCCCTGTTTGTTGCAGTACCACATGGCGGTAGTATTGTCCGTGAACACCTGCACCACTTTCCCTTTGAGAGAGGGAAGGAATGCTTTCAACGCAAGCCGGATCGCCCGGAGATTTAGAAGATTGATATGGAGCCTAGACTCTGCCGGAGGCCAGAGGCCTCCAATGTCCACCTCTGCCATGTGGCTGCCCCAACCCAAAAGTGACGCATCTGTCAAAATAGAGAGATCTGGTAGGGGAAGGGAGAGGGTTCTGCTGTGGACCCAATGTGGAGTTGAAAGCCACCACCGCAGGTCTTATGGAGTCTCCTCCAAGATCTGGACCATCTCAGAGAGATTCCCCTGATGCTGCGCCTACTGGAACTTCAGGTCCCACTGCAGAGCCCGGATATGCCATCTGGCATGTGTCACTAGCAGGATGCAGGAGGCCATGAGGCCCAGCAGCCTCAGAGTCAGTCTCACCGAAACCCAAGACCGAGGCCAAAAGATCAGAATCATAGCCTGAATGTCTTGGACTCGCCTTTTGAGAGGATAAGCCCGAAACTGCGCTGTTTTCAGAACAGCTCTGATGAAAGGGAGCGTCTGAGAGGGAGTCAGGTGTGAGTTCCACACGTTGATAGTGAACCCCAGCATGTGCAGGAGGTTCACTGTAGTCTGAAGGTGGGAGACGAATCTCTGGGGCGAGTCCGCATTCAACAGCCAGTCGTCGAGGTAGGGGAAGACTGAGACCCCTAACATGCGCAGATGAGCTGCAACCACCGCCATCACTTTCGTGAACACCCGAGGGGGGCTGGTAAGGCCGAAGGGGAGCACAGTAAACAGAAAGTGCTCATGACCTACCACGAATAGTAGGTAACGTCTGTGGGCAGACAGGATAGGGATGTGGAAATAAGCATCCTGCAAGTCCAATGCTACCATCCAGTCTCCTGGGTCCAAGGCAGACAGAACCTGAGCCAGGGTGAGCATTTAGAATTTCTCCTTCTTGAGGAAGTAGTTTAGGTCCCGAAGGTCTAGGATAGGACGTAAGCCTTTGTCCTTTTTTGGTATCAGAAAGTAGCGGGAATAACAACCACGACCTACTTCTGGCACAGGGACCTTTTCTATAGCTCCCTTGGCTAAGAGAGCTGCGACTTCCCGGCAGAGAAGCACCAAATGATCCTCTGGAAGGTGACTGAAGGATGGAGGCATGGTTGGTGGAGCAGATTCAAAAGGGAGGGATTAGTCCTTTTGAACAATCTGCAAAACCCACCTGTCCGCGGTGATGTATTCCCAGTGGGGCAGGTAATGGTGAATCCTGCCACCAACTGGATGGGAGTGAGGGGACAGACCAGGAGTGTTTGGAGGCTGTAGCGGGGGTAGAGGTGGACTAGGCAGACCTCTGGTTTCCTGTCCCACGGTCACGTGAGATTCCGCGTCCCCGGCCACGCAGAGGCTGAACAGCATGGGTGGCACAGTGGCTGGGTGGAGGACGCAACAGGGAGCCCCTTCCGTGGCCACGAGAGGGGCGAAAAGCGGACTGTGGGGGGGGGGGGGGCGAGGGTCAGAGGAAAGACCAAGGGATCGAGCAGTAGCCCGTGAATCCTTGAATCTATCCAAGGCCGAGTCCGCTTTATCTTCGAAGAGATGTGAGCCCCTAAAGAGCATGTCCATGAGTGACTGTTGGACATCCCCAGAAAAAACAGAAGTATGCAGCCAGGTGTGGCGTCGTAAGGCCACCGTCGTAGCAACCAATCTGCCCAGAGAGTCGTTCATGTCCAGCCCACAACGGATTGTGAACTTGGCCGCATATCTCCCATCGTTCACAGCTTGGAAGACGATAGCACGGGCCTCCTCCAGTATCTGTGGCAGGACTTGCACAACTGTATCCCACAAAGAGTGGGAATAGCGGCCCAAAAGGCATGCAGTGTTCACAGACCGCAGCGCGAGACTGGAGGAAGAAAATAACTTCCTGCCAAACTGTTCCAGTCTTTTGGATTGCCTGTTCGGGGGTGTGGAAGGGAACAGGCCTGAAGAAGAGGAAGCCTGGATAACTAGACTTTCAGGCATGGTGTGTTGGGACAGGAATTTAGGGTCATTCGGAGTGGGCCGATGGCAGCGTGCGATAGTCCTGTTTCACAGTAGCCCCTGTGTTGGGTTTAGACCAGGTACGCAAAAGGACATCAGTGAGGGCTTCATTAAATGACAAAAGGGGTTCTGAAGAAGATGCCCCAGGCTAAAGCACCTCTGTCAGGAGATTAGACCTGACCTCAACAGTGGGAAGCTCAAGACCAAGGACCTCAGCTGCCCTACTGACCACCATACCATAAGTCGCTCCATCCACCTTAGCCATAGTAGGATGAGACAGCATGCTGGTGTCAGGAGAAGTATCCAGACCACTGGCGTCGCTCAATTCCTGAGCCCAGTCCAAAGATGGGTTATCCTTGTATTCATAAGGGTCCAGGGACCCCTCCAATCCCTTCCCATGTTCGTACCCATAAGAAAAAGAGTCCGAATCTGACCTGGGGCGGATAGGCCCCATCGACATCAAAGGCGGCACTGGCCGGCGCCGCTCCAACTCTGAGCAGTCAGGGATAAGAGTCAGGAAGCTTTCAAATGTGTGGCCGGTGCGGATCCGTGTGCAGATCCGGAGGTGACCTCGGTGGCTTGAGCCGAAGCCACCGGCGCGGAACCCGAAGGCCTCTCATTCAAGCCCCTTGGGCCCGAAGGTGCCGTATTGAGGTCAGAGCACCCAAAGATGAGGCACATGGCCTCACAAAACTCTAAGCTGGGCAGGGGTCGCTCTGGCTCCAGGAAACTCGGGGAAGCACGGAGCCGACCCAGACACAGACTCTGAGGAAGGAGGCCTTGCGTGTGGATGCTTCTCCCGCGTCGCGTCCGTCGGGCGACGGGGTGAAGTCGGAGAGCAATGGGATCTCTTCGACGACGACTTCTCATCTTGACCCAAGGATTTGGAAGAAGGCGAGTAGTGATGGCTCCACGACCTATCTCAAGACCTACCCCTGGATCGAGACCAGGACTTACACGGAGTCGAGTGCCGGGCCGCCATGAGCTTTAGGGACCGCTCCCTCAAAGCCTTCGGGTGCATGGCCCGGCACTCGGACAACGACTTCGGGTCATGGTCGCGCTCGAGACACCACAGACAAACCCGATGAGGATCAGTCACCGACATCGTACGATGACAGTCCTCACACAGCTTGAAACCAGTCTTCGGGGACATCCTCGATGCACCAAATTTCTCACAAAAACTCGACAAATCAGTCGAAGGTGGCCAAAAAGAGACCAGGGTAGCTCTTCTCCGGATCAGCGTGTGGCGCGGAAAGAAAAGAACGGGCGTCACTGCACGAAGGCGGCGTCTATATACTACTCCCAACGTCATCACGGCGACTACAATGCCAACGACACCCGTGGAGTCGACCGACACCACCTACCGACGCGCAAGGGTATTGCTCGAAGAAAAATCTCCAGATCCAGTCTGACGCCTGGGGGAAATTCTAAGGTAAGCAATCAGCAACTATCAGATAAAGTGTTCTAAGCACAGCTTTGCCAACATTGGCTTGTTGTTGTTCTTAAACATCTTCACAATAGTGTTTAATAAATGTGTATGGTGTAGACCAAGTAGCAGCATTACATATGTCTGCTATTGGGATGTTACCTATAAAAGCCAAAGAAGCACCTTTCTTTCTAGTGGAATGGGTGATAAGTAACTGATGTTTGGCTTTGGCATTGTGAGTTTAAATAGATTTGACTATCCACCTGGCTATACCATTTTTTTATATTGGGTAACCAGTATGAGGTTTCGAAAGTGCTACAAAAAGTTTAGATTTCTTAAACTGCTTGGCCCTGTCAATATAATACATTGGAGCCCTTTTTACATCTAGTGTGTGAAGAGTTCTTTCTGAACTGAATCTGGTTGTGTGGAAACAAAACTGGTAATTCAATTGATTGATGTGAAATTGTAAAACTACCTTTGGAAGAAATTTAGGCTTTGTGCAGAGAACTACCCAATCTCTGTGTAATTGGAAAAATGGTTCTTCACTGACTCGTCTTAGGGAAGTAAAAAAGATACTTTCCATGAAAGGAGTTGTAAGGTGCAAGCATGCGGAGGCTCAAAAGGAGGACCACCCATGAGCCTAGAAAGTACAATGTTGAGATTCCAGGATGGTGCTGGAGGAACCCTGGGTGGAATGACTCGATTCCTTCCATGAAGGCTTTGATAACTGGAATTCTGAATAAAGAGATATGTTGATTGTTTTGGAGGTAAGCAGATTTAGCTGCTAAATGAAGGCAAATAGATTAGTATGCTAAATTTGCCTTTTGCAAATGCAGCAAATAAACAATGTCTTGGACTGAAGCTTTGAGTGGGTTAATATGTTTAGGCGTACAGTAGAATACAAAACAATACAAAACATTTCCATTTGCCAGCATAACACTGTCTGGTTGTAGGTTTACGTGCCTCTGAGAATGTCCATGCATTCTGGCAGTAAATTATAATAACCAAACTCTATAACCTCAGGAGCCATATCGCAAGGTTGAGCGTTTTGGGGTCTGGGTGCCTGATCTGACCTTGATTTTAAATGAAATGGTCCGGCCCTGTTGGGGGGAGTTTCTTGTGAGGAACTATGGACACATCCCGAAGTGTTGTCACCCAAGAATGACATGTCTATGTGGGAGCTACAAGAATCATGGTGAGTGAGGTTTGTCTCATTTTGCGCATAAGAAATGGAATGAGTGGGAGAGGTGGAAAAGCATAAGCAAATATCCCTGACATTCATTTATAGAGCACTGACCTTGGACTGAGGGTGTGGGTTTCTGGACAAAGTTTTGGCATTTTGTATTTTCTGCTGTGGTGAAGAGATCTTTTGGGGTGTTCCTCATTTTAGAAGGTACTGTTGAAGAACATGCGGGTGGAGATCCCATTTGTGGACGTGTTGCTGCATCCTGCTGAGGAAATCTGAAAACTGGTTGTCCATGCCAGGGAGATACTCTGCCACTAAGCGAATGTGGTGGTGAATTGCCCATTTCCATATTGTTTGAACAAGATGGGACAACTGAGAAGTACATACCCCCACCTGCTTTTGCAGATAATACATGGTTGTCATGTTGTCTATATGGACTAGAACCACTTTGTGGGAGAGTTGTGGAAGAAAAGCCTTCATTGCTAGGAAAACTACTTGAAGCTCCAAGTAATTGATATGTGAAGCTTGTTGCATGGGATCCCATAGACCTTGTATTGTGAGGTTGTTGAGGTGAGCTCCCCAACCTGTCTGCGATGCATCTGTAGTCAGAGTGATGTGAGGCACAGGGTACAGAAAGGGCTGCCCCTTGGAGAGGTTGGTGGGGGGTCCACCATTGCATAGAGCGTTCAGTCTGCCGGTCCAACAACATTAGATCTTGAAGATGACCCCGTGACTGACACTGCTGATGAGACAGACATTGCTGTAAGGAAAACATGTCTGGCAGGAGGTATGATGGCAATGCAAGACCATCATTCCTAATAGCTGCATCACTGGCTTCACTGTGAAAGTGTGGTCTTCCTGTAACTGGGAAATTAAAGTTTGAAATGTTTGAATTTGAGCTGGGCTTGGATACGCTAACCATGTCTGTTTATTGAGCACTGCTCCTAGATAAGGCTGTATCTGTAAAGGTTGGAGATGGGATTTGAGAAAGTTGATTGCGAATCCAGAGTTTGAAGGCGGTCCACTGTGATCTAAGTGTGACGCTGACAATGTTGTAACCTACTGGCTTTGATGAGCCAAGTAAGGGAAGACATGAATGTGTTGACGTCTGAGATATTCGGCAAATACTACTAGACATTTTGTGAAGACCCTGGGAATGGTTGTAACCCCAAAAGGTAAAAACTTGAACTGATAATGTTTTCCTGCAATTACGAATCTGAGATATTTGCGGTGTGCTGGGTGAATGATAATATGAAAGTAAGCGTCCTTTAGATCTAAAGCTGTCAAAGTTGCCTTGCTGTAACAGTGGAATGACGTCTTGGAGAGTGACCATATGGAAATGCTCTGAGAGAATGTAACAATTTAGTGGTCTGAGATCTAGAATTGTCCTTAGTGATCTGTCCTTCTTTGGTATAAGGAAGTTTAGGAAGTATACTCCTGACCCTTGCTGTGAGAAGCGGACTGGTTCTATAGTCCCTTTGAGAAGAAGTGATTGCACCTCTTCTTTGAGAAGAGTAATATGTTCTTGTGAACATTTGTGTGTGCAAGGGTGAATATTCAGTGGAATGGAAGTAAGTTCCAGACAGTAACCATGTTGGATAATTGAGAGAACCCACTGGTCTATGTTGATATTGGACCACTGTGGGTAGATATTTTTTAGTCTTCCCCCTAATGCAGAGGTGTGCCGTGGTGGAAGGTGTAAATAGTCACTGGTGTGCAGTGGAGGCAGACCACCTGGAGGTGGATGGCTTTCCCCTGCCCTTGTTGTTTGCACCTCTGTAGTCTCCTCTAAATGAACCTCTATTGTAGAAATGGGAACCTTGTTTGATTTGAGAGGTGGGAAGGTCGGTAGCGGTTGGTTTGAAGCCCCCCCCTGAATTGTGGCAGACGAAAATTACCACGTGTGGCGGTGAGTAACGAGGTGAGTAACGCAGCCATAGCCTTTGCTGTTTCCTTGTTTTTTTTTTTTTATTTTATTTTTTATGGTGTTGTCTGCTTCTTGGCCACTTCTTGGCCAAATAAGTGTTCCCTATCAAATGGCATGTTGAGGACTGCCTGTTGTATTTCTGGCTTGAATCCTGAACACCTGAGCCAAGCATTCCTACGTATAATGCCACTAGTGTTAATACTGTGCGCTGCAGTACCTGCGGCATTAGTTGAACACCTATTAGAATTATTAGAGATGGTTTGACCCTCTGAACCTAGCTCTTGTGCCCTTTTGCGATGTTCCTCTGGGAAGTACTGGAGAAAATCCTCCATTTCGTCCCAGTGGGCCCTGTCCTATCATGCTAAAAGTGACTGAAAATCAGTGATACCCCAGTGATTGGCAGCTTGTGCAGCCACTCTTTTTCCAGCTTGTAAGGAAATGCCTTCCTTGGCATGCTTAACCCCAGACTTTTTGCAGATGCCAGTTATGATTGAAAGTGTGCTGGGACCCTGCTAACCAGGCCCCAGCACCAGTGTTCTTTCCCTAAACGGTACCTTTGTTCCCACAACTGGCACAGCCCTCGCACACAGGTAAGTCCCTTGTAAATGGTACCCCTGGTAGCAAGGGCCCTGTGGCCAGTGAAGGTCTCTAAGGGCTGCAGAATGTATTATGCCACCCAGCACATGCACACTGCCTCACAGCTTGTGTGTGCTGGTGGGGAGAATATGACTAAGTCGACATGGCACTCTCCTCAGGGTGCCATGCCCAGCTCTCACTGCATGTGGCATAGGTAAGTCACCCCTCTAGCAGGCCTTTCAGCCCTAAGACAGGGTGCCCTATACCACAGGTGAGGGCATAGTTGCATGAGCACTATGCCCCTACAGTGTCTAAGCAAAACCTTAGACATTGTAAGTGCAGGGTAGCCATAAAGAGTATATGGTCTGGGAGTTTGTCAAACATGAACTCCACAGTTCCATAATGGCTACACTGAAATCTGGGAAGTTGGGTATCAGACTGCTCAGCATAATAAATGCACACTGATGCCACTGTGGGATTTATTGTAAAATACACCCAGTGGGCATCTTAGAAATGCCCCCTGAATACCAGTCCGAGTCCTAGTTCTAGGCTGACCAGTTTCTGCCAGCCTGCCACAACCAGACGAGTTTCTGGCCTTTGTCACTCTGTGGCCAGGAACAAAGCCAATACTGGGTGGAGGTGCTGCTCAACTCCCCCTGCAGGAACTGTAACACCTGGAGGTGAGCCTCAAAGGCTCATGCCTTTTGTTACAGCACCCAAGGGCATCCCAGCTAGTGGAGATGCCCGCCCCTCCGGCCACTGACCCCACTTTTGGCGTCAAGGCTGGAGGATATAATGAGGAAAACAAGGAGGAGTCACCTACCAGTCAGGACAGCCCCTCAGGCGCCCTGAGCTGAGGTGACCCCTGCCATTAGAAATCCTCCATCTTGAGTTTGGAGGATTCCCCCAATAGAAATAGGGATGTGCCCCCCCTCCCCACAGGGAGGGGGCACGAAGAGGGTGTAGCCACCCTCAAGGACAGTAGCCATTGGCTACTGCCCTCCCAGACCTAAACACACCCCTAAATTCAGTATTTAGGGGCTCCCCAGATCCCAGGAAACCAGATTCCTGCAACCTGAAGAAAGAAGGACTGCTGACCTACATGCCTGCAGAGAAGGAGGAAGACAACAACTGATTTGAAAACCTGCTCCAGCCTCAGAGGACTGCCCTGAACTACAGGACCAAGGAACTCCTGTGAACAGTGGCCCTGTTCAAAACCAGCTACTTCTTTGCAACAAAGAAGCAACTTCCAAGGACTTGACGTTTCCCGCCGGAAGCGTGAGACTCTACACTCTGCACCCTACACCACGGCTCGACCTGCAGAAGACCAACGCCTCAGGGAGGACTCCCTGGTGACTACAAGCCAGTGAGTAACCAGAGACGACCCCCCTGAGCCCCCACAGCGACACCTGCAGAGAGAATCCAGAGGCTCCCCCTGAACGCGACTGCCTGTAACAAGGGACCCAACGCTTGGAACCAACACTGCACCCGCAGCCCCCAGGACCTGAAGAAACCGAACGTCGGCGCAGGAGTGACCCCCAGACGACCCTCTGCCTTGCCCAGGTGGTGGCTGTCCCGAGAAGCCCCCCCTGTGCCTGCCCCGCTAGAGTGACCACTGTGTCCCTCCATTGTTTTCTACCTGAAACCAGACGCCTGCTTTGCACACTGCACCCGGCCGACCCTGTGGGTGTGTTTTGTGTGCCTACTTGTGTCCCCCCTCAGTGCTCTACAAAACCCCGCTGGTCTGCCCCCGAGGACGCAGGTACTTACCTGCTGGCAGACTGGAACCGGAGCACCCCTGTTCTCCATAGGTGCCTATGTGTTTTGGGCACCTCCTTGACCTCTGCACCTGACCGGCCCTGAGCTGCTGGTGTGGTAACTTTGGGGTTGCCTTGAACCCCCAACGGTGGGCTGCCTATGCCCCAGGACTGAGACTTGTACGTGTTTTACTTACCTCCCCCAGGAACTGTTGCTTTTTGCACTGTGTCCACTATGAAAATAGGTTATTGCCATTTTTACAAAGACTGTACATGATATTGTTTTCATTCAAAGTTCCTAAAGTATCTAAGTGAAGTACCTTACATTTAAAGTATTAACTGTAAATCTTGAACCTGTGGTTCTTAAAATAAACTAAGAAAAGAGATTTTTCTATATAAAACCTATTGGCCTGGAGTTAAGTCTGAGAGTGTGTTCCTCATTTATTGCCTGTGTGTGTACAACAAAAGCTTAACACTACCCTCTGATAAGCCTACTGCTAGACCACACTACCACAAAATACAACATTAGTATTACCTATTTGTGCCACTTTCAACCTCTAAGGGGAACCCTTGGACTCTGTGCACGCTATTTCTTACTTTGAAATAGTATATACCAAGCCAACTTCCTACAATAGCTTATTGCAATTTTAACCAAAACTGTGTGTACTACTGTTTTAAATCAAATTTCTATAATTACCTGTGTGAAGTACCTTGCATTTTATATACTTACCTCAAATCTTGAATCTTACGGTTCTAAAATAAATTAAGAAAATTTATTTTTCTATATAAAACCTTTTGGCCTGGAGTTAAGCCTGAGTGTGTGTTCCTCATTTATTGCCTGTGTGTGTACAACAAATGCTTAACACTACCCTCTGATAAGCCTACTGCTAGACCACACTACCAGAAAATACAGCATTAGTATTACCTATTTTTGCCACTATCAACCTCTAAGGGGAACCCTTGGACTCTGTGCACACTATCTCTCACTTTGAGATAGTATATACAGAGACAACTTCCTACACCACTGCATTTTGTTTTTTACTTTACTTATCAGGAGTGGGGGTGTATCTCCTCTGGATTGACAATTAGCAAATTTTCATGTTGTACTGACGACTATGGAGTCAGGAGGGATTTGAGCCTGTATAAATAAAGGATCTGTGGGTGCAGACTTGTATTGCCTATCCACCCTTGGGGTGATAACCCGAGACTTTACAGGTTCTTTAAAAATATCATTGTCATGTGTAAGCATGCCTGGCAACATGGGTAAAACTGACTTTCTTTATGAATGGTAGTGAGTGTTGAAGAGGAAATCCTCTTCAATAGAGTCAGTGTACAGGTAGACATTGTGTTATGTGGCTGCCCTTGCTATTACCTGCTGATACGATGTTGGGTCTTCAGGTGGTGGTAGCTGTGCTGGAAACAAGTCAGGATCATTTGGCAGGATGGGATCTGTATTGTATGAATCCCATGGGTCTATGACCTGCGGCATGTAACCAAAATCATCTCCCTGAGGTGATAGCGAACCTTGAGGTGAAAACTGTGGTGTGAGAGATTGGGGAGGTGGTGGAGGAGTAGAAGGAAGCACTGGTTAGTGTGGTGGAGAAGACTGAGAATGAATTGGAGCCTTGTCCCTGAAAACCTTTTTAGGGTGAGGAGCAGTATTCAGGCCTCTTCAAAGGTGAGCTTCTTTTTGATTGGAACAGGAGGAAAAGCAATTATTCTCCCTGCTACTTTCTGAATATGGAGTTGGTGCTGACGAGCGTCCATTATTTCTAAGATGGGCTCCACTGGTGAAGTTGCTTCGGAGGAATGACTAGAGTCTTTGGAAGGTACAGTCTTATGTTCCAAAGTTTTTGGAGACAAAATCTTGTGTCAACTTTAATCTGTCGGCTCCGAAGTGGTTGCAGAGGTTTTTTTTGCTCTATGCTGAAGCGCTCAGGTCCTTTCTCTTCCTTGTATCCTTCCTATGGCTATGCAAATTAAGTTACTTACATGGACTGTATGGGACCCCGCTTCCCCCTCCAAGCGTTACAATGTGTTGTCTTCCTCAAAACGTTGAGGGGTCCATGTTGTGCTCCTCCAGGAGACCCACCTTATGGAGACTGATGGCTGCACCCTTTGGGTGAGCTGAAAAGGTCAGCTCTATGCTACTTCTCACTCGGCCTTTTTGTGGGGCACCCTTATTTGGTTTAGGACTGGAGTCTCTTTCCTCTTGTACAGAGTGATTACAGACACCAAGAGCCGCTATGTCCTAGTTCTGGGGAGCCTGAATGGCAGAGATGTTATCTTCTTAAATACTTACTCACCAAATGTGAAGCAGGAATCATTCCTTGCTGGCTTTGCGCCCCTGCCTTTTCTTATGGTCCCGGACTGGAGAGTGGAGGGGGGCGAGTTTAACTGTGTCGAGGACTTAAGTCTTGATCGGTCTCATCTACCCATACATGGTGTGCCTGCAGGCAAGCTGCCAGTGACGGCCTGTTTGTGGTCTGGCCCAAAGGATTTAATAGACTGTGGGCAGGTTTCTTCCCCGGAGGATCGGTTATATTCCTACCGCTCTGAACTGCATGATCTTGAGGCTCGACTTGATAGGCTCTATGCATAAAGGGTACTTTACAGCCACGTGGGGGAGCTGGAACACTTAGCGAAAAAGTATTCTGATGATGCTACCATGCTGGGCATGTTGGAGTGGGAGCAACAGGGTGGGAATATTACCGAACAAGGGGTGAGGGTGTAATGAAGGACATGGCAAGGGCGAAGTTACCTGGCCTTGACAAATTTCCGATTGAATTCTATTTGGCTTTCATGGCGGAACTTGTCCCTAGACTAGTAGTGTAGTGCTTTTCATTAACACCCAGAAGCATGGTTCGTTCCCGCTCTCACTAAAGGAGGCAGCCGTTGTGTCACTATCCAAGAAAGAGGATAGTCTTCTTCTCAACTCTTATCACCCCCTTCTCATGCCTAATGAAGACTATAAGATTCAGAGTAAACTTTTGCCGGCTCGGTTACTTCCACATATGTGTTCTTCCATCCGCATCAAACAGGCTTCATTCCTATGACTAGCACCATGCCTAATAATCGGTAACTGTTTCTGGCCTTAGACTTTCAGGAACAACTCCTGTCGGATGCACTGGTTCTCAGTGGACATTAGAAAGGTGTTTGACTGGTTCTGCTGTGAGTTCCTATATGCTACTTGTAGGAGGCTGGCTCAGTATATGGCGTACAACTATAGGTGAGGCACCCTGCACTGAGTCCAGGAAACCCTTAGTGATAGTTTTAGAGGTTTACCAATAAACAAAGCTCTCAAAGGGTAGCTGTGGAGAGCAGCTAAGGCTTATCAGAGAGGGTGTAAAGCAATAACCACAGAGTCAGTCAATGATTTACACACAAGAAAGAACCATACCAACTGTTAGAAAAATAAGATATTATTTATTAACACACAAGCACTAAACTAACTTTGGTATATCTCCTAACTGGAGATATGGACATCCAAAAATCTACTTAGAAACAGGTATACACATATTACATGGGACACAATGGGAGGGCCAAATCATATACTAGAAAAAGTGATAAGGTAAGACAGCTGACCAAGACTGACACACAAACATCCTAAGAGCTGATAAAGTACTAGAACACCAAAGGTAAGTAGCAGAAACTCCAGAGGAGCCCATGTGCAGAGGTGTTACTTAGTGTTGGGTGTCCCATAGAATAACATTGGGTAAGTTGTGGTTAGGAAAAGGTTGGCAACAGACCCTTCCTAGAGGACCCTGAGAAAACCCTTTGGACAAGGAAGTTTCAAGAGTGGCCCCACCTGTGGATTCCCAGAGAAGTTGAGTAGCTGCACCAGGGAACCCAGGTGCATAGGGGTGAAGTTGTGTCAGAACCTCACATTGAAGTCAATGGGGACCTCAGCTGTCCAGATGCTACAGTGACCCGTGGAGCACATCGGTGGAACCCAGGCATGGATTTTGGAAAAGGAGCACCAGTGAAAAGAGGGGACAATGTCCAGACCACCCAGTGATGCCCAAGGGGTACAGGAGGGCAATGCCCACCCTTCTCGTGGATTTTTGTTTTTGTCGTGGATATGCAGCCGCAGCATCCAGGCGATGCATAGGGATCCCAGTAGTTGTCCACGAGCTGTCCCACACTGGTTGCTGTATGCAGAGGGGTCACTGGTCAGCAGATCCACCAACCGACCTTGGCAAATGCAAAAGGAGTGTTGCACAAAGAGCTGCAGTAGTGGGACCAGCAGGGTCTGAAGGGCTCAACCTTTACAGGTAAGTCAGCGCCATCCCTCAGCAGAGAGGAGAGCCAGCAGGAATTAATGGAGACCCCAGGAGGACCCTCTAGCAGCAGGCACAAGGAGTCATGAGGAGGCCTCAGCAGCACAAAGAAGATGGATGTTCACGTTGCAGAGACTGCAGGGAGGACGTCTGTCTTGGAGCTGTGTGATGCCTGAAGCTGGGGCTTCTTGGAGCTAGGAGGTCTTCGAGCAGAAGAGCTAACAACCATGGTGATTACAACAGACACAGTGCATAGGGGTTCCGTCCGAGCAGCTCCAACAAGGGACCACCATCTTCCCAAGTGCAAAGACGACAGATAAGACCTCTAGAGAGCCACCGAACCACCATCTGTGTTGCAGAGCCTTGAGTAGTCCATGGGACAGCAGGATCCACAAACCAGTCGTAGATATCGAGGTGCCTGCGGGTTCAGGGGAGTGGCTCCTTCACTCCAAGGGAGATGCCTTCTGGATGTCCTCAGTGCAAGCAGAGTCCTTGTGACTCTAAAGGATGTACGGCCACAGGAGTTGCAGTCTCGTTGCAATGCTCTGGGACAAAGTTGCAGTAGGAGCCCTCCTACCAGATGCACTCTTGTCTTGGTTCCCGGCGAAGTCCAGCAGCACAATCTGGTGTCCAGATCATAGACGTCGTTAAGATGAACCTGGGGTCCACTCTCAGGGGAGCCCTTAAATAACCCAGGAAGGGGGTTGGACAACTACTGCGGTGACCCACCTATCACTGGGGCCAGGGTCGCTCCTCAGCTGGGCTGATCAGTCAGCTGTTCCTAGGGGCCTCTGCTCATCCTTTTTCAAAGATGGCAGAATCAAGTGGCCACCTGGCAGAGCTCTAGGCACCTCCCTAGGGGAGAAGCTGGACACAGGGTGGTCATTCACCTGTCCTTTGTGTGTTTTTTGTGCCAGAGTAGGAACCTGGGGCTCCTGCACTGGAAGAAACCAGTTTTGGGAGAAGGGCGCCAAATATGCCTTTCAAAGAAGTCTGGTGGTGCTCAGGAGCACCCCCACCGTAGCCCAGACACGCATATTTCTAAACGAGAGGTGGGGGGCTAACACCTCTCCTCTAAAGGAAATCATTTGTTCTGCCTTACTCTGCCCGATTGGCTCTTACTGTTGGGAAGCGTGGCAGATGTGTATATGTGTCATTGAGATTTGATGACGATGTGAGGCAGGACATGTATGTATAGAAAATAGGAAATGAAAATGGCTCGATAGAATGACTTTATCCCGTTTCTACATTGTAGTTAGATATGGTAAGATGTCAGCTACATAAATAGATAATTAAGTAATACATGAAGGTAAGACCCTTGCTTAGTAGCTTGTAGTGCACTACATGAGCCGACGCACTAGCATAGAATAGATGTATTTAAGTTGTGCGTTAGGTTGTTTAGTTAAATGATGGCAAGCTGGTGATATTATGGAATTGAGATGAGAAAAGATCAGACCAGATAGTTGAGATAATTTGGCAGATACATCCATTAATAACATTGAGTTCCATTGCTATAAGTGGCTAGTATTACATGCATGTTATAAAACATAAGAAGAGAATGAGGCCTGATACGAGGTCTTCATTCATGGATTGTATAGACATTCAAAGATGGCCGCCACAGAAAGAGTCAATCGAGTTATATAGGAAGGGAGGAGTTTTCCCTTTGAACTTGATAGAAGCGGACTACTCCAACGGTCGGAGAAGTATAAAACAAACGCCGATGGCGGAAGTGAGAGGCCGTTGAGTGAGATGGGAATAACTCAGTGATGTCATACGTGGCGCTTTAAACCAAACGCAAAATGTAAGTAAAAAATTTGATTATAATTTAATGCACAAATATACGCTGAGATAGAGTATGAAAAAAGTATGATGATATTTTTAGCTACCAGATGACAACAGTGCGAATAATGGGCTAATCAAACAAGTTTAGTCGAGCTGTCATAAGTCTCGTGAAAGAAACTACTATTTTGATACAAGGAAAAGGTCAGCCGAGAAGCATGTACATAGGTAAATTAAATAAAACAAGAGGTATATATGAAAAGAACAGAGGTAAAACGAAAAGAGGAGATACCGGAGTTATTTTTTGGAGCACAATGCATGTATCCACTGGGTGGTTAGCATAGTTTATAAAAAAAGAGCGCCACCACGATAAATTATCAATAATAACACAGACAAATATGGGTGCATGTTAAAGAGTCCCTGGGGGAGGCACGAGAAAGGTATTTTGATTAAAAGTGCTTTGGAGGTAATGGTGAACAGGGTTTGTAAAGACCCTGTTGGCAATGTCACTTATGGCTCTAAGGCAATTAGAATTGGAGATTAACATTTTATAATATTGCATATATAGGCACTGTTTCTGAATGTCCTGAGGAGGCCATCAGTTCAAAGGCCGAAACGCGTCGACTATTTACCTGAGGAATATTGTGTTAATTGAGGAATAAAGGAGAAGAGGAAAACAGGATAGTACTGCATAGAACCAACAGGAAGTAATATCCTAGAAAAGGCGGGTACCGTATATTACAACCTCATTCCAAAGACTGCGCACCTGGAAAAGGGTTTATCAGCGGATACATTTAAGAACTCTTGATTGGAAACGGTTAGTGCTAAAGACTTTTCAGAATTTTATATGCTAAGTGGCATACACATTGTGGACAGAGCTGTTCATAGTTAAATGTGTAGATGTTTGTATATATGGTCTGTAAATAAGGTATGTGTTTGTATGTTTATGTTGTAAGCTAAGAGTGAGACAAAAAGAGACAAGTATTAAGGAATATGAATAAAAATAAGGAAAATAAGTAAATTCTTCCAGTGATTAAATGATAATTTCACTGTGATATAAAAGAATATATATATATATATAGATATATATATATATGGAAAATGTCACTTACCCAGTGTACATCTGTTCGTGGCATTAGTCGCTGCAGATTCACATGCTGTGCACATCCCGCCATCTGGTGTTGGGCTCGGAGTGTTACAAGTTGTTTTTCTTCGAAGAAGTCTTTTCGAGTCACGAGATCGAGGGACTCCTCCCATTTCGGCTCCATTGCGCATGGGCGTCGACTCCATCTTAGATTGTTTTCCCCGCAGAGGGTGAGGTAGGAGTTGTATATACTAGTAATAGTGCCCATGCAATGGAGTGAATACGTATGTACATAATGTAGTTTAAAGTAAGATATATATTTACAAATATACAGATGTTCAAGATCAACTTCTAAACGGCTACGGGCTCCCGGGGAGGTGGGTGGGCGCATGTGAATCTGCAGCGACTAATGCCACGAACAGATGCACATTGGGTAAGTGACATTTTCCGTTCGGTGGCATGTGTAGCTGCAGATACACATGCTGTGCATAGACTAGTAAGCAGTTATCTCCCCAAAAGCGGTGGTTCAGCCTGTAGGAGTTGAAGTTGTCTGAAACAATGTTCGTAGTACTGCTTGGCCTACTGTGGCTTGCTGTGTTGTTAGCACGTCTACACAGTAGTGTTAGGTAAATGTATGAGGCGTAGACCATGTAGCTGCCTTACATATTTCTGTCATTGGAATATTTCCTAGAAAGGCCATGGTAGCACCTTTCTTTCTAGTTGAGTGTGCCTTTGGTGTAATAGGCAGTTCTCTTTTAGCTTAAAGATAACAGGTTTGAATGCACCTAACTATCCATCTAGCAATGCCTTGCTTAGAAATTGGATTTCCTGTATGAGGTTTTTGGAAAGCAATAAATAATTGTTTTGTTTTGCGAATTAGTTTTGTTCTGTCAATGTAGTACATTAACGCTCTTTTGATGTCCAATGTATGTAGTGCTCTTTCAGCTACAGAGTCTGGCTGTGGGAAGAACACTGGTAATTCCACTGTTTGATTTAAGTGGAAAGGTGATATGACTTTTGGTAAAAATTTAGGATTTGTTCGTAGAACTACTTTATGCTTGTGTATCTGAATAAATGGTTCTTGTATGGTAAATGCTTGAATCTCACTTACTCTTCTTAAAGATGTGATGGCAATTAAAAATGCAACTTTCCATGTTAAGTATTGCATTTCACAAGAGTGCATGGGCTCAAAAGGTGGACCCATGAGTCGTGTTAAGACAATGTTGAGGTTCCATGAAGGAACTGGTGGTGTTCTTGGTGGTATAATTCTCTTTAGACCTTCCATAAATGCTTTTATGACTGGTATTCTAAATAGAGAAGTTGAGTGCGTAATTTGAAGGTAAGCTGAAATTGCTGTAAGATGTATTTTAATGGAAGAAAAAGCTAGCTTTGATTTTTGCAAATGTAGTAAGTATCCTACGATATCTTTGGCAGATGCGTGTAAGGGTTGAATTTGATTATTGTGGCAGTAATAGACAAATCTTTTCCACTTATTTGCATAGCAATGTCTAGTGGTAGGTTTCCTAGCTTGTTTTATGACCTCCATACATTCCTGTGTAAGGTCTAAATGTCCGAACTCTAGGACTTCAGGAGCCAGATTGCTAGATTCAGCGATGCTGGATTTGGGTGTCTGATCTGTTGTTTGTGTTGCGTTAACAGATCTGGTATGTTTGGTAGTTTGACATGAGGCACTACTAAGAGGTCTAGTAGTGTTGTGTACCAAGGTTGCCTTCCCATGTCGGTGCTATTAGTATGAGTTTGAGTTTGTTTTGACTCAGCTTGTTTACTAGATATGGAAGGAGTGGGAGAGGGGGAAAAGCGTAAGCAAATATCCCTGACCAACTCATCCATAACGCATTGCCCTGTGACTGATCTTGTGGGTACCTGGATGCGAAGTTTTGGCATTTTGCGTTTTCCTTTGTTGCAAATAGATCTATTTGTGGCGTTCCCCAACTTTGGAAGTAAGTATTCAGTATTTGGGGGTGAATCTCCCATTCATGGATCTGTTGGTGATCCCGAGAAAGATTGTCCGCCAGCTGGTTCTGAATTCCTGGAATAAATTGTGCTATTAGGCGAATGTGGTTGTGAATCGCCCAATGCCATATTCTCTGTGTCAGGAGACACAACTGTGTTGAGTGTGTGCCTCCCTGTTTGTTTAGGTAATACATCGTTGTCATGTTGTCTGTTTTGACAAGAATGTGTTTGTTGCTTATTATGGGTTGAAATGCTTTCAGCGCTAGAAATACTGCCAACAGTTCTAAGTGATTTATGTGAAAGTGTTTTTGGAGAGTGTCCCATTGTCCTTGGATGCTGTACTGATTGAGGTGCTCCCCACCCTATCATGGAGGCATCTGCTGTTATTACGTATTGTGGCACTGGGTCTTGGAAAGGCCGCCCTTGGTTTAAATTTATACTGTTCCACCATTGAAGCGAGGTGTATGTTTGGCGGTCTACCAACACCAGATCTAGAATTTGACCCTGTGCCTGTGACCACTGTGATGCTAGGCACTGTTGTAAGGGCCGCATGTGCAATCTTGCGTTTGGGACAATGGCTATGCATGAGGACATCATGCCTAGGAGTTTCATCACCTTTTTGACTTGTATTTTTTGATTTGGATACATGGCCTGTATTACATTGTGAAATGCCTGAACCCTTTGTGGGCTTGGCGTGGCAATCCCTTTTGCTGTGTTGATTGTCGCCCCTAAGTATTGCTGTGTTTGACATGGCAGAAGGTGTGACTTTGTGTAGTTGATTGAGAAACCTAGTTTGTGTAGGGTTTTTATGACATACTTTGTGTGTTGTGAACACCGTTCTAGCGTGTTTGTTTTGATTAACCAATCGTCTAGGTACGGGAACACATGTATTTGCTGCCTTCTGATATGTGCACCTACGACTGCTAGGCATTTTGTAAAAACTCTTGGCGCAGTTGTTATTCCGAACGGCAACACCTTGAATTGGTAGTGTACCCCTTGGAATACGAACCTTAAGTACTTTCTGTGTGAAGGATGTATCGGTATATGGAAATATGCATCCTTTAGGTCTAGTGTTGTCATGTAGTCTTGTTGTTTGAGCAGTGGGATTACGTCTTGTAATGTCACCATGTGAAAGTGATCTGATTTGATGTAGGTATTTAATGTTCGGAGATCTAAAATAGGTCTCAGACTGTTGTCTTTTTTGGGTATGAAAAAGTACAGAGTGTAAACTCCTGTTCCTTTCTGTTGGTTTGGTACTAAGTCTATTGCTTCTTTCTGCAGCAACGCCTGAACTTCTAGTTCTAGAAGATCTATATGTTGTTTTGACATATTGTGTGTTTTCGGTGGGACGTTTGGAGGGAATTTGAGAAATTCTATGCAATAACCATGCTGGATAATTGCCAGTACCCAAGTATCTGTTGTTATTTCCTCCCAATGTTTGTAAAACTTGCTTAGTCTCCCCCCCACAGGTGTTATGTGTTGGGGATGTGTGACTTGTAAGTCACTGTTTATTTTGAGGAGTTTTGGGACTTTGGAACTTTCCTCTATTTTTTTGGAACTGTCCCCCTCTATATTGTCCCCGAAAACTTCCACGCAGATATTGGCTCTGAAAAGTGGGCCTTGTTTGTGAGGTCGTGGGTTCTGTGCTTTGCCCTCGAACCCCCCCTCGAAACTGTGTTTTTCGAAATGTGCCTCTGCTCTGTGGGGAGTAGAGTGCGCTCATGGCTTTGGCCGTGTCAGTGTCCTTTTTAAGTTTTTCGATAGCAGTGTCCACCTCCGGCCCAAACAACTGCTGTCCGTTAAATGGCATATTGAGCACAGCTTGCTGTATTTCTGGTTTAAATCCTGATGTACGCAGCCATGCATGTCTCCTTATTGTTACTGCTGTGTTGACAGTTCTAGCAGCTGTGTCTGCAGCATCCATAGCTGACCGTATCTGATTGTTGGAGATACTCTGTCCTTCTTCAACTACTTGCTGTGCTCTTTTGTGGAACTCCTTGGGCAAATGTTCTATAAAATGTTGCATTTCGTCCCAATGAGCCCTATCGTATCTGGCCAACAAAGCCTGTGAATTTGCAATACGCCATTGGTTTGCTGCCTGTGCCGCCACCCTTTTGCCTGCTGCGTCGAATTTGCGACTTTCCTTATCTGGAGGTGGTGCATCTCCTGAAGTATGTGAGTTTGCTCTCTTGCGAACTGCCCCTACTACAACTGAGTCTGGTGTTAGCTGTTGTGTGATGTACACGGGGTCGGTTGGTGGCGGTTTATATTTTTTCTCCACTCTTGGAGTAATGGCCCTTCCTTTTACAGGCTCCTGAAACACTTGTTTGGAGTGTTTGAGCATTCCAGGTAGCATGGGAAGACTCTGGTACTGGCTGTGTGTGGACGACAGTGTATTAAATAGAAAGTCGTCTTCAATGGGTTCTGCATGTAGGCTGACATTATGAAATGCCGCTGCCCTCAACACCACTTGTGCGTAGGCTGTACTATCTTCTGGTGGCGACGGTCTAGCTGGATAACAGTCAGGACTATTATCTGACACTGGTGCATCATAAAGGTCCCATGCGTCAGGGTCATCTTGACTCATCCCTGTGTGGGTCGGGGATTGCATCATAGGTGGAGTGGCTACCGGTGATGGTTGCGGAGAGCATTGTGGAGATGGTGGCGGGGTTACTTGTTTAGCCACCTATGCCTGTGGCTGCTGGTCTTTCTCCTGGAAGGCAAGTTTGCGTTTCATCCTAATAGGAGGGAGAGTGCTGATCTTTCCCGTTTCTTTTTGGATGTGGAGCCGTCTTTGGGTGTAGTCTGGCTCCATTGTCTCTAATTCCTGTCCAAATCTATGTATTTTCATTTGTGAGGACAGTCCTTGTTCCTCTGTGTAGGAACTTGATTTCGGTTCCAAAGCCGGATGTTTCTGTATCGAAACCTTTTCGGCTACTTTTTTCGGTTCCGACAAAACCTTTTTTGTTTTCGGCGTCGTGGTTTCTCGGTGCCGACTCATTTCGGTGCCGCTGTCTCGGTGCCGAACCTGCTCGGAGCCACTATCTCTAGCCCGAGATTGCTGTGTGGCGGTATCTCGACCGGAGTCGGATGACTTCGCCACCAGCGTGCCCTTTTTCGGTGCCGATGATCGGTCACCTATTTTTCGGGTTAAGCCATGGCCTGTTGGCGGTGGCGTCCCCTGGGCTTTTGTTGTCTTCTCGTGAATTTTATGTTTTGACGTCTTACTCACGGTTTTCGGCGTTTCTTCGGGATCGAGCTCGTCCGAGTCCGATTCATGGATGGAGAAGCTTTCTTCTTCCTCCTGGAAACGCCCTTGTCCTGTCGGCGCCGACGCCATCTGCAGTCTTCTTGCTCTTCAGTCTCTTAAGGTCTTCCTCGACCGAAATGCTCGACAGGCTTCACAGGTATCCTCCTTGTGCTCTGGAGACAGACACAAGTTACAGACCAGATGCTGATCTGTATATGGATACTTGTTATGGCATTTTGGGCAGAAGCGGAATGGGGTCTGTTCCATCAGCCTTGAAGAGACACGTGGCCGGGCCGACCAGGCCCCGACGGGGGGATCGAAAAAACCCCGAAGGGCCACCGGAGCTCTTCAAAAGTCGGTGTCGATCTGTTATAACTAACCCGATACCGAACGCAAACAATACCGACGATTTTTCCGAGATTCTAACTAACTTTCCGACCCGAAACACGGAGCGAAAAGGAACACGTCCGAACCCGATGGCGGAAAAAAAACAATCTAAGATGGAGTCGACGCCCATGTGCAATGGAGCCGAAATGGGAGGAGTCCCTCGATCTCGTGGCTCGAAAAGACTTCTTCGAAGAAAAACAGCTTGTAACACTCCGAGCCCAACACCAGATGGCGGGATGTGCACAGCATGTGTATCTGCAGCTACACATGCCACCGAACATATATATATATGTATCCCATCTGTATAGTTGTATTTAGTGTTTTGCTATAGGGACTCTAAAAAGAGAAGTATGTTGTATGGTTTGTAAGTATGCTGATAATTTTAATAGAAGAAAAAGCTAAATTAGCTTTTTGTAGATGAAGCAGGTAGCATACAATATCTTATATTGATGCTTTAAGTGGGTCTATATTTTTGGGTTGACAGTAGTAAACGAATACATTCTAATAGAAGGTCTAAGTATCCAAATTCTATGACTTCAGGAGCCAAATTGCAAAGTTGAGAACACTGGGATTGGGACACCTGATTTGACCTTTGTTCTGTGTTAACAAATCAGGTCTGTTTGGAAGTTTGCGATGAGGTACTACTGACAGATCTAGGAGTGTTGTGTACCTATGTCGTCGTGCCCACATGGGGTCTATGAGAATCATGGTGAGGGAGGTGTGACGCTGTTTGTTTTCCAGAAATGGAATTGAAGGGAGAGGGGGGGGAAAGTGTAAGCAAATATCCCTGACCAGTTGATCCATAGAGCATTGCCCTTGGATAGAGGGTATGGGTGTCTGAATGCGAAGTTTTGGCATTTTGCATTTTCGCTTGTTGCGAATAAGTCTATTTCTGGTGTCCCCCACATTTGAAAGTACTGTTGAAGTACCTGAGAGTGAATTTCCCATTTGTGTATTTGTTGCTGCGTCCTGCTTAGTAGGTCTGCTATCTGATTGTGTTTCCCTGGGATGAATTCCGCTAGCAAGTAAATGTGATTGTGAATTGCCCATTTCCATATTGTTTGGGCTAGGACGGACAGTTGAGATGAATGTGTTCCTCCTTGTTCTTTTGGATAATACATTGTTGTCATATTGTTTGTTTTTATCAAGATTGTTTTGTGCCTGAGAAGGGGTTGAAAAGCTTTAAGGGTGAGAAACACAGCTAACAATTCTAAATGGTTTATGAGATAAGTTAATTGCACTGAATTCCATTCCCCTTGAATGGTAAGGTTGTTGAGGTGAGCTCCCCAACCTGTCATTGAGGCATCTGTTATTGTGGTCTGAGGCACAGGGTCCCAAAATGACCACCCCTTTATTAAATTGTTGTAATTTCACCACTGAAGAGATTTGTGTGTTTGGCGGTCTAACAACACTAGATCCTGCAACTGACCCTGTTGCTTGAGACCATTGCTGTGAGAGACACTGTTGTTATGTTCTCACATTTAATCTTGCATGCGGTTCTATTGTTATGCATGATGCCATCATTCCCAATAGTTTCATGATGAACTTTACAGTGTAACGCTGATTGGGCTGTATCGGTGATATAAGGTTTTGAAAAGCCTGTAACCTTTGTGGATTTGGATAGGGTAAGGCTATTTGGGTATTGAGAATAGCATCTAGGTAAGGTTGAACTTGTGCTTGTTGAAGATGAGATTTTCGGTAGTTGATTGTGAACCCCAATGTGTGTAGGGTTTCTATTGTGTATTGAGTGTGTTCCTGGCATTGTATAATTTTGCTTGATTTTATTAGCCAGTCGTCTAGATAAGGAAAGACAGCTATTACAGCTAGACATTTTGTGAAAACCCTTGGAGCTGTTGTTTTGCCAAAGGGAAGAACCTTGAATTGGTAGTGCTTTCCTGCTATTACAAACTTCAGGTATTTTCGATGAGCTGGATGTATGGGGATATGAAAGTATGCATCTTTGAGATCTAACGCAGTCATGAAATCTTGTTTTTGCAGAAGTGGAATTAGGTCCTGCAGAGTTACCATGTGAAAATATTCTGACAGGATATATAAATTTAGTGGTCTGAGATCCAGAATGGGTCTGAGAGTACCATCTTTTTAGGGTAAGAGGAAATATAGTGAATATACTCCTATTCTCTGTAGAGATTTTGGAACTGATTCTATTGCTTCTTTTAGCAATAACGATTGCACCTCTTTCTGTACCAGAACGTCGTGTTCTGTGAACATTCAGTGATATCGAGGTAGAATGTTTGGAGGAGTAGAAATTAGTTCTATGCAGTAACCATTACAGATAATTGAAAGCACCCACTGGTCTGTGGTGATGTTTTGCCATTGGGAGTGGAATTGCTGCAGTCTGCCCCCACAGGAGATATGTGGGTTGTGGTATACTGAGGAAATCACTGTTTTGAGGGAGTGGTGACACTCTTTGAGGCTTGAAATGTGCCTCTGGCTCTGAAATGTTGACATCTGTAAGAGCCTCTAAATGCTCCTCTTTGGTAGTGCTGCTGACCTTATTTAGCTTGCGAGGGGGAAGCCTCTGCAGACTGGGGCTTGAAACCTCCTCTAAATTGTTGTTTACGAAATAAACCTCGGTAAGGTGAAGTGTATAGGGCTCCCATAGCTTTTGCAGTGTCCTTCCTGAGTGTCTCAACAGTTGTTTCAACCTCAGGTCCAAATTGATGTTTTGTATCAAAGGGCATATTGAGCACTGCCTGTTGGATTTCTGGTTTGAACCCTGAAGATCTTAACCATGCATGCCTATGGATGGTTATGCTAGTGTTTATGCTTCTAGCTTCTGTATTGGCTGAGTCAAGATCAGATCGTATATGGTTGTTGCTAATTGCTTGACCCTCAACTATTTATTGTGCTCTTTTTTTATGATCTTTTGCTAAGTATTTTAAGAATTCCTGCATTTCGTCCCAGTGTGCCCTGTCATACCTTGCTAGCAAGGCTTTTGAAATGTCAATACGCCACTGGTTAGCTGCTTGTGTAGCTACCCTTTTACCAGCTGCATCAAACTTTCTGCTTTCTTTGTCAGGGGAGTGGTATCCCCTGAAGATTGGCTATTGGCCCTTTTTCTTGCTGCAGGGACTACAACAGAGTATGGTGGTACCTGTTGTGTGATATAAACTGGGTCTGTTGGCGCAGGCTTGTATTTTTTGTCTATTCTGGGGAGTTAAAATTCTAGCCTTTACAGGTTCTTTCAAGATGCAGTCTGCATGTCTAAGCATACCAGGCAGCATCAGCAAGCACTGTTATTGTGAGAGGGTGGAGGACAATGTGTTGAAAAGAAAATCCTCTTCCAAAGGCTCAGCATGCTTTTGAAGCCCATTGTATGCAGCTGCTCTCGAAATTACCTGTGTATAAGCTGCGCTTTCCTCTGGTGGTGAAGTTTTGAACGGATAGAGGTCTGGGTCATTCAGTGGGATGGGATCTGGGTCATACAAATCCCAGGGGTCAACTGTATCTCCATGAGAATATGTATGGGAATGTGTTGGTGATGACAATGGTGCTGGGTAGTAGGTGGTGGAGAGAAAGAAATTTGTGGCAAATGTGGTGCAGTAATCTGTAAAGATGATGGTTTCTTCTTCCTTTTAAATATCTTTGCTGGTGGTGGAGCAGGGTCGAGTCTCTTGAAACGCCAGCTTTCTCTTGGTTTGTGGAGGAGGTGAAACAATGATCTTGCCAGTCTTCTTTAGGATATGTATCCTTTGCTTGGTGTCAATGATTTCAAGGATTGGTTGAATATCTGAGTCTTCAGAAAGATATTCTGATGTTTTAGCTGTTTTAGAGGATTGATCATCAATTGTCTTTGAGCCGTGTTTTAATCGGCTCGAAGGTCCGTGTTACTCTGTGTAAAAAGATTTGTTCGGCTCCGAAATGGTTGAAAACGTTTTAGGTCCCAAAGATTCAGCCTGTGGTATTCGCTCCAAAGCCGGACGTCGAATTTTCGACACCAAAGACTGTGGAAGTCGGCTCAGCTCAGATGTGGAGCTTTTAATAGACTTGCTAAACTCCGGCATCGAAAAAAGTGTGATCTCTTTCGGCACCAAACCCGAAGGTCTGTCGCCGACGATTTTCTTTCGGGTGGAACCATGGCTCTCTGGCAGTGGTGCACCCAAGGCCTTAATAGGTCTCTTGGAAGTGGGCGTAGGGGCAGGTGAACTCACATGCTAAGCCGCATTGATCGGTTGGCTGTCTTCATCCGAGTCTGCTTCGGAGTCGGTGTCCTGAATCAAAACAGCTGTCTGTGTGTGCTCTTCTTCTAAGGTGTCGATGGACTCTCTATGCTTTAACGCCATTTCGAGTCTCCTAGCTCTCTGGTCACACAGTGTCTTTTTCGACCGGAACGACCGACAAGCTGCACAGTCTTCTTCTCGATGTTCGGGAGAGAGACAGAGATTACATACCACATGTTGATCTTTATATGGAAATTTTGCGTGGCATCGAGTACAGATTCGGAATGGAGTCCGATCCATCAGGCTATGACGTGGTAGGTCTGAACATTCTCGAGTAGGGCGCGAGCGCTCAAAAGGCTGTTTTCTGGTTTTTGAAGGTACTCTCGGCTGGATTACAGATGGAAATGCGATCGAAACAATACCAACAGTAGAATTAAGTTAGTACAAGGTTTCTGATTCGAAAGTCTCGGAGCGAGAGGAAACACATCCGAACCAGACAGCGGAAAGAAAACAATCTAACAAAGGAGTCGATGCATGCCCATGCACACTATTACCAAAAGGAGGTGTAATTCAATCCTGTGACTTGAAAAAAAGACTTCTTCGAAGAAAAACAACTTGTAACACTCCAAGCCCAACACTAGATGGCGGGACCTATGCATAGTATGTGTAGCCGCAGCTACACGCCATCAAATATATATATATATATATATATATTTCAAAAGAAGGGGATTTCTCTTTCACTTTGTCAAGAGAAAAGAACCGCACTCCGTCGTTGTGCAATTAATAATTAAACTTTTATTCCATTCGTGGGATTACAAACAAACAAGACAGGAATCCCCTGACGCGTTTCGGTCACACCGGACCTTGTAATCCCACGAATGGAATAAAAGTTTAATTATTAATTGCACAACGACGGAGTGCGGTTCTCTTCTCTTTTCTCTTGACAAAGTGAAAGAGAAATCCCCTTCTTTTGAAATACGGACGTCCTGCCTTCAATCAGCACCACAGGTGAAATAAGTGCGCCACAACACGCTTGTCAGGACAATTCTCCTCTTTATATATATATATATATATATATATATATATATATATATATATATATATATAAAATGTAACTTACCCCAGTGTACATCTGTTCGTGGCATGTTCCACTGCAGATTCACATGCTATGCATATTCTGCCATCTAGTGTTGGGCTCGGAGTGTTACAAGTTGTTTTTCTTCGAAGAAGTGTTTTCGAGTCACAGGATCGAGTGACTCCTCCTCTTCGGCTCCAATGCGCATGGACATTGACTCTATGTTAGATTGTTTTCCCGCAGAGGGTAAGGTAGGAGTGATAGAGTATAAAGAAAAGAGATGTCCATGCAAATGGAATATATATGTATATACATATGTACACGTGAATGTTGAACTTAAACGGCTACAGGCTCCCGGGAAAGTGGGAGGGTGCATGTGAATCTGCAGCGGAACATGCCACGAACAGATGTACACTGGGTAAGTGACATTTTCCGTTCGATGGCATGTGTAGCTGCAGATACACATGCTATGCATAGATTACAAAGCAGTTTTACCTCCCATAAGTGGTGGTCAGCCTGTAGGAGTTGAAGTTGTTTGAAATAGTGTTCTTAGTACAGCCTGCCCTACTGTGGCCTGCTGTGTTGCTAACACATCTACACAGTAATGCTTGGTAAATGTATGCAGTGTGGACCAAGTGGCTGCTTTACAAATTTAGGCCATTGGTATGTTACCTAAGAAAGCCATTGTATCCCCTTTTTTCCATGTGGAATGTGCTTTAGGTGTAACTAATAGCTGGCCTTTTAACTTTTAGGTAACATGTTTGGATACATTTTACTATCCATCTAGCTAACCCTTGCTTTGAAATTGGGTTGCCAGTATATGGTTTTTGGAACGCCACAAATAACTGTTTGGTTTTCCTAAATGATTTTGTAATATCTATGTAATACGTTAAGGCTCTTTTAATATCTAATGTATGTAGGGCTCTTTCTGCTACAGAGTCTGGCTGTGGGAAGAAGACTGGTAGTTCCACTGTTTGATATAAAACGGTGATATAACTTTTGGGAGAAATTTTGGGTTTGTTCGAACTACAACTTTATGTTTGTGTACTTGTATCAACGGTTCTTGAATTGTGAAAGCTTGGATCTCACTAACTCTTCTTAATGAAGTAATTGCAACTAGGAAGGCAACTTTCCATGTTAGGTATTGAACCTGACATGAGTGCATTGGTTCAAATGGTGGACCCATAAGTCGTGTGAGCACTATGTTTAGATTCCACAAAGGCACTGGAGGCGTTCTAGGTGGAATGATACGTTTTAATCCTTCCATGAAGGCTTTGATAACAGGGACTCTAAATAAAGAGCTGTGTTGTATATTTTGCAAGTACGCAGAGATTGCAGTGAGATGTAGTTTAATGGACGAAATGGCTAAATTTGCCTTTTGTAAATGAAGCAAATAACTTACAATGTCTTGCATTGATGCTGAAAGAGGGGTAATTTGTATAGATTGACAGTAATACACAAATCTTTTCCATTTGTTTGCATAACACTGCCTGGTAGTGGGTTTTCTTGATGTTTAATTACTTCCATGCACTCAGTTGGTAGTTGTAGATATCCAAACTCTATGACTTCAGGAGCCAAATCGCTAGATTGAGTATTTTGGGATCTGGATGCCTGATTAGTTTGTTAACAGATCTGGTCTGTTCGGGATTTTTCTTGTCTGGTACCACTGACAGATCTAATAGTGTTGTGTACCAGGGTTGACGTGCCCACGTTGGTGCTATAAGTATGAGTTTGATTTGACGCAGTTTGTTGACTAGAAATGGGATGAGCAGGAGAGGGGGAAAAGCGTAAGCAAATATCCATGACCAATTCATCCATAGAGCATTGCCTCTGGATAGAGGATGAGGGTACCTCGATGCGAAGTTTTGGCATTTTGCGTTTTCGCTGGTGGCGAATAGGTCTATGTCTGGTGTTCTCCAGTGGTATGTTTAAAGCACTTGGGGATGAATTTCCCACTCGTGTGTTTGTTGATGATCTCGGCTGAGAGCATCTGCCAATTGATTGTGTATCCCTGGAATGTATTGTGCTACCAGGTGAATGTTGTTGTGGATTGCCTATTGCCAAATCTTTTGGGCTAGGAGGGAGTTTTAGGATGAATGGGTCCCTCCTTGTTTGTTTAGGTAATACATTGTTGTCATGTTGTCTGTTTTGATAAGGATGTTCTAGTGAGTGAGAAGAGGCTGAAAAGCTTTGAGTGCTATGAATACGGCTAGCAATTCTAGGTGATTTATATGAAACTGTTTGTGCTTGGTGTCCCATTGTCCTTGAATATTGTGATAGTTGAGGTGTGTGTGTCCCAGCCAATCATTGATGAATCTGTTGTAAGTATGGTCTGAGGCACAGGGCCTTTGTTTAGGTTTGTGGAATTCCACCACTGAAGTGAAATGCATGTTTGCCAGTCTATCAACACTAGATCGTGAAGTTGACCCTGTACCTGTGACCATTGCTGTGCAAGGCACTGTTGTAAAGGCCGCATGTTTAATCTTGCATGTGGGACAATGGCGATACATGATGCCATCATGCCCAACAGTTTCATTATGAATTTGACAGTGTGCCGCTGGTGTGGCTGTATTTGTGCCAATACATTGTGAAATGCTTGTATTCTTTGTGGACTTGGGCTTGCAATTGCTGTTTATGTACTTAGTGTGGCTCCTACATACTGTTGAATTTGCACAGGGTGTAGGAGCGATTTGTGGTAGTTTATGGAGAACCTTAGGGTCTGAAGGGTTTGTATCACATAATGTGTATGGTTTTGACGCTGTGTATGACTGTTGGATTTTATTAGCCAATCGTCGAGATATGGGAAGACATGAATATGTTTTCTTCTTAGATAGGCAGCTACTACTGCCAGGCATTTTGTGAATACTCTGGGAGCTGTTGTTATCCCGAAGGGTAACACTTTGAACTGGTAATGTTTTCCCTGAATTACAAACCTGAGGTATTTTCTGTGCGCTGGCTAGATGGGTATGTGAAAATATGCAACCTTGAGGTCTAATGTTGCCAAGAAATCTTGCTGCTGTAGCAGTGGGAACACATCCTGTAGTGTTACCATGTGAAAGTGTTCTGACAGGATGTAAAGATTGAGAGTTCTGAGATCTAATATTGGTCTTAAGGTTCCATCTTTTTGGGGGATGAGGAAATACAGTGAGTAAGCTCCTGTTCCTATTTGATGTTGTGGCACAAGCTCTATTGCTTGTTTGAGTAATAGAGATTTTACTTCTTCTTGCAACATTGAGATATGTTGGGTGGAGAGATTGTGTGATTTTGGTGGAATATTTGGGGGAATTTGTGCCAATTCTATGCAATTGCCATTGCGGATAATAGATAATACCCAGTTGTCTATTGTAATGGTTAGTCAACTGTTGTGGAACCTTTGCAGTCTTCCCCCCACAGGTGAGGTGTGAGTTGGGAGTAGATGGAGTAAGTCACTGCTTTGGTTGATGTGAGGCTTGTTTGGTTGTTTGATATTTTCCACTGCCTCTGGGGTATTGGCCTCTGTAATTGCTTTTAAACCCACCTCGTTGGTATTGAGGTTGGTAGGTTGACTTTGATTGTGAGGTGGATACCTCAGGTGTTTGGGTTCTAAATCCACCTCTGTATTGAGGTTTCCGAAAGGACCCCCTGTATTGCGTTGTATACAAAGCACCCATGGCTTTAGCAGTGTCTGAATCTTTTTTCATTTTCTCAGTAGCCGTGTCTACCTCGGGGCCAAAAAGCTGTTTTTGATTAAATGCCATATTCAATCAATCAATCAATCATTAACATTTATAAAGCGCGCTACTCACCTGTGCGGGTCTCAAGGCGCTAGGGGGAAGGGGTTACTGCTGCTCGAAGAGCCAGGTCTTGAGGAGTCTCCGGAATGCGGAGTGGTCCTGGGTGGTCCTGAGGATGGTGGGGAGGGTGTTCCATGTCTTGGCCGCCAGGTAGGAGAAGGACCTCCCACCCACCGTGGAGCGGCGGATGCGAGGGACGGCGGCGAGAGCGAGACTGGTGGAGCGGAGAAGACGGGTGGGAGCGTAGAAGCTGAGGCGACGGTTGAGGTATTCTGGTCCCTTGTTGTGGAGGGCTTTGTGTGCGTGGGTGAGGAGACGGAAGGTGATCCTTTTGCTGATGGGAAGCCAGAGCAGGTGTCTCAGGTGGGCGGAGATGTGGCTGTTGCGGGGTATGTCGAGGATGAGGCGGGCGGAGGCGTTTTGAATTCGTTGCAGACGTTTCTGGAGTTTTGCGGTGGTCCCAGCGTAAGGGTGTTGCCGTAGTCCAGGCGGCTCGTGACGAGGGCGTGGGTCACGGTCTTTCCGGTGTCGGCGGGGATCCAGCGGAAGATCTTCCGGAGCATGCGGAGGGTGAGGAAGCAGGAGGAGGATACGGCGTTGACTTGTTTGGTCATGGTGAGAAGTGGGTCCAAGATGAAGCCGAGGTTGCGCGCGTGGTCTGAGGGGGTCAGTGCAGTGCCAAGGGCCGTGGGCCACCAGGAGTCGTCCCAGGCGGTCGGGGTGTTACCGAGGATGAGGACTTCCGTTTTGTCTGAGTTCAGTTTCAGACGGCTGAGTTTCATCCAATCTGCGACGTCCTTCATTCCATCTTGCAGGTTGGTCTTTGCGCTGGTGGGGTCCTTGGTGAGGGAGAGTATCAGTTGAGTGTCGTCGGCGTAGGAGGTGATGATGATGCTGTGTTTGCGTACGATGTCGGCGAGGGGGCTCATGTAGACATTGAAGAGTGTCGGGCTGAGCGAGGAGCCTTGTGGGACGCCGCAAATGATCTTGGTGGGGTCTGAGCGAAAAGGAGGGAGGTAGACTCTTTGAGAGCGGTTGGAGAGGAAGGAGGTGATCCAGTCCAGGGCCTGGCCTTGGATCCCGGTGGAGCGGAGGCGGGTTATTAGGGTGCGGTGACAGACGGTGTCGAAGGCCGCCGAGAGGTCGAGGAGGATGAGGGCGACTGTTTCACCGTTGTCCATCAGGGTTCTGATGTCGTCTGTGACTGAGATGAGGGCGGTTTCAGTGCTGTGGTTGGCTCGGAATCCGGATTGAGAGGGGTCGAGAAGCTTGTTGTCTTCAAGGAAGTTGGTAAGCTGCTTGTTGACGGTCTTCTCTATGACTTTGGCAGGGAAGGGGAGAAGCGAGATGGGGCGGAAGTTCTTCAGGTCGCTTGGGTCAGCCGTAGGTTTCTTCAGTAGGGCGTTGACTTCAGCGTGTTTCCAGCTCTCGGGGAAGGTGGCAGAAGAAAACGAGGAGTTGATGATGGTCTGGAGGTGCGGGGCGATGATGTCGTCGGCTTTATTGAAGATGAAGTGTGGGCAGGGGTCCGAGGGGGCACCGGAGTGGATTGAGTTCATGGTGGTTTTGGTCTCTTCTGTGTTGATGTGGGTCCAGGCGTTGAGGGTGATGGCTGGGGGTGTGGGTTCAGTGGTGGTCGGCTGGGTCTGGTGTCCGAAGCTGTCGTGTAGGTCGGTGATCTTACGATGGAAGAAGGTGGCGAGGGAGTTGCACAGGTCTTGTGAGGGCGTGATGGCGTTGGCGTTGGGGTTGGTGAGCTCTTTCACGATGTTGAAGACTTCTCTGCTGTTGTGGCTGTTTTTGTCCAGTCTGTCTGTGAAGAAATTCCTTTTGGCTGCGCGGATCAGGTGGTGGTGTTCGTGGGTAGCGTTCTTGAGGGCAGTCATGTTGTCTGCGGTGTGGTCCTTACGCCAGGCTTTTTCGAGGGTACGACAAGTTTTCTTTGATTCCTTAAGGGTGTCAGAGAACCAGAGAGATTTTTTGGTGTTGGACTGTCTTGGAAGGCGTCTGAGGGGAGCGAATTTGTCTGCGCAGTTGGTGATCCAGTTCGTGAGGCTGAGGGCTGCATCGTTAGGGTCGGCGGAGAGGGTGGGTTGGTTGTCAATGAGCATGGAGAAAAGCTGTTCTTCGGGGATTTTGTTCCACTGTCGACGAGGGATGGCTTGAGTGCGGAGGTGGCGAGTCTCGCGTCGGAAGGTGAAGTGGACACAACTGTGGTCGGTCCAGTGTAGAGCGGAGGCGTGGCTGAAGGAAACGTGTTTGCTGGCGGAAAAGATGGGGTCGAGCGTGTGTCCGGCGATGTGGGTGGGGGTGTTCACCAGTTGCTTGAGGCCGAGGTTGGCGAGGTTGTCGAGTAGGGTGGTGGTGTTGGGGTCGTTGTTCTGTTCTAGATGGAAGTTGAGGTCGATGAGGAGGATGTAGTCTGGCGAGGTGAGGGTGTGCGGGGAGATGAAGTCGGTGATGGAGTCGCTGAAGAGGGCGCGCGGTCCGGGGGGACGGTAGATGAGGGATCCTCTGAGGGTGGTCCTGGGGTCTATGCGGATCTGGAAGTGCAGGTGTTCGGCGGCGAGGGGGGTGTCTTCAGTGGAGGTGGTGATGCTGATGGAGTCTTTGAAGACAATGGCAATTCCTCCTCCTACTTGGTTGGTGCGGTCTTTCCTGGAAATCTTGTAGCCTTCGGGGATGGCTGTGGCTATGTCGGGGGCCGAAGAGGCGTTCATCCAGGTCTCAGTGATGAAGGCGACGTCTGGTGCGGTGGAGTCCAGGAGGTCCCAGAGTTCAACGGCGTGCTTGTGGACGGATCGAGCGTTGATCAGGATGCATTTGAGGTGGTTGATGGCGCGTGGGCTGGTGGTCGTGGTTGTTTCGTGGTGGAAGGTAAGTTTGCAGGTGTGACATGCGAAGGGTCCGTGGGTACGTTTCGGGTTGGCTTGGAAGCAGGTACTGGAGCGCCCTGGGTTGAGGGCGATGGGGTCGTAGCGGTGCTGCAGGGTTTGGGAGTGCTGAGGGCCAGGGGTCGTGGCGCTGTTCGCGGGCCGGGTGCGGGCTTGCCTTTGGCGCGCCAGCGGCGCGCCCGTTGGGTGCGGTCGCACAGCGGCCGCCATAAGAGGGAGGAGGGGTCAGCTGGGGGCGGGAGTGGGGCGACGAATGGGAGCTGGGGGGGCGGGGGCGTGCAGGAGGTGGTGGCGGGAAAGCGGAGGGAGGGGGGACAGGTAGAGGGGAGAAAAGATGGGGGAGGTGGGGTTCAGGGTGGCGGGGAGTTTTGGAAGAAAGTTAGGAGGAAAGTTAGGAAGATAGGGGAGGGGGGGTTATAGAGGTGGAGGTGGGTGAGGGTGAGAGGTAGAAGATAGATTAGGGTGAGGGTGAGAGATAGAGTGAAAGGATAGGAAGATACAGGGGGTTACAGAGGAGGTGGCGAGTGAGGGGGAAGATAGAGAGATAGGTAGATAGAGCGATAGGTAGATGGGGGCGTTACAGAGGGGGTGGCGAGTGAGGGAGGTCAGGGAGACGAGACAGGAGCAGGAGGGCAGACGCGGGAAGAACCAAGCAGAAGGTAAAAGAAGAAGAGGAGCAGAAGAGGGAAGAGCAGAAGACAGAAGATCACAGAAGAAGGTAAAGAAGAAGAGGAGCGGAAGATCAGAAGAACACAGAAGAAGGTAAAGAAGAAGAGGAGCGGAAGGACAGAAGAACACAGAAGAAGGTAAAGAAGAAGAGGAGTGGAAGAGCAGAAGAGAGAAGAACACAGAAGAAGGTAAAGAAGAAGAGGAGCGAAGAGCAGCAGAGGGAAGAGCCAAGAAGAGGGACACAGAAGAAGAAAGCACACGCAGGTCGCGGTGCAAAGGAGAGAGAAAGAAGCACACAGAAGAGGAACACAGATGAAGACAGAAGACGGGGAGCAGGAAAGCAAAAAGAGTACAGATGAAGAGTACAGAAGAAGAGCACAGAGGAAGAACAGAGATGAAGAAAAGAAGCAGGAGAGGAGGTGAGTAGCGCGGGGCAGGGCGAGGGGCTGGGCAGTGGGGTACTTACTGTGAATTCGCTGGGCTTGCTAGGAGGTCTCAGGAGCCTGGGCTGGTGGAGCTGCAGCGGCAGGGTGAGCGACTGTCTGTTGAATTTCAGGCTTAAACCCTGAAGACCTAAGCCGTGTGTGTCTCCGTATAGTAACAGCAGTGTTAATTGTTCTAGCTGCTATGTCTGCAGAAACTAGGGCTGACCTGATTTGGTTATTTGTAATAGCCTGCCCTTCCTCGACTATTTGTTGTGCCCTTTTTTGATGGTCTTTGGGGAGATGTTGTATGATATACTTCATCTCATCCCAGTGGGCCCGATCATATCTAGCCAATTGAGCTTGGGAGTTGGCTATCCTCCATTGGTTGGCTGCTTGCGATGCTACCCTTTTGCCCGCAGCATCAAATTTTCTGCTCTCCTTGTCTGGTGGGGGTGCATCCCCAGATGACTGGGAGTTGGCTCTCTTTCTGGCCTCGCTTACGACTACAGAGTCAGGAGGCAGTTGTTGTGTAATAAAGGCTGGATCAGAGGGAGGTGGCTTATACTTTTTCTCCACTCTGGGAGTAATTATCCTAGCCTTGACTGGCTCTTGTAGTATCTGGTGTGCTTTAACATGCCTGGAAGCATGGGAAGGGACTGATAAGTAGCGTGTGTAGAGGATAATGTGTTAAAAAGAAAATCATCCTCCAAGGGCTCAGTGTGCATGGCGACATTGTGGTAGGATGCCGCCCTAGTGAAAACCTGAGTATATCCGGTGCTATCCTCCGTTGGTGATGGTTTGGAGGGATAGCAGTCTGGGCTGGGAATGGGATCTGGATCATACAGATCCCATGGACCCACATTGTCTTGCTGTGAATCAAATGAATCTACAGGAGATTGTACAGGTGTGGGAGTAGTAGGAGGAGAGACAAGCAAGTGAGTAGAATGAGGAGGAGACTGAGGAGGAGAAAATTGAGGAGGTGAAGATTCTTGTTTAGTCTTTGGCACTTTAGCCTGTGGCTGAGCAGTGTCCAATTGTTCCTGAAAGGCTAACTTCCTCTTAGGCTTCAGAGAAGGTGCAGTTATAATTTTGCCAGTGACCTTATGAATATGAATTCTGGCTTTCATTTCATCTATATCCTCCATTTGTGAGTGTTCCTCCGAAATTCTATGGCTTTCTTTAAGTATTTGCAAAAGTCCATATTCCTCCGTATAAACTGGCCTTTTGGGCCCCGAAGCTGCTTTTTTCGGGATCGAAAGGCTAAGAGTGGATGTTGGCCTCGGTTACGAAATCGATTTTCGAGGTCTCGACTCAAAGGATCGATGTTTGATAGTTTCGGAGACAGAGCTTCGGCTCGAGTCCGAAGGCTTCGGTAGCGTGGCCTTTTTCGGTGCCGAAGTTGTTGGTTGGTCACCGAAGGTCTTTTTACGGGTCGAGCCATGGCCTTCCGGCAGTGGCGTTTCCAAGGCCTTATGTTTGGGCTTGGCTGGGACAGGGGCAGGCGTACTCATGTGCTGTCCTGCCATGACCAGTCTGTCCTCCTCGGACTCCTGCTCGGAGTCGGACCCTCGGACGGAGACTGCAGTGTACATGATCTCCTCTTCCTCAACGTCGAGACGTTCGGTGCTCTTCGACGCCATCTCAAGTCTTCGTGCTCTTCTGTCTCGGAGAGTTTTCTTCGAACAGAAGGATCTGCAGGCCTCACAATTTTCCTCTCGATAGTCTGGGGAGAGACAGATTACAGACGAGATGCTGGTCTGTGTAGGGAAATTTTGCGTGGCACCGCGGACAAAAGCGGAATGGGGTCCGGTCCATGAGACTTCCACGCGGTCGGCCCGACTAGGCCAGAGTTGGGCGCGGACGCCCCGAAGGGCGAGTAAAGATGTTTGATCCGACGGTACTGAGGTGTCGATGGATGATGGTACGCGATCAAAACAATACCACGAGAATTTAGCGAGTTGTAGAACTTTTCTGACTTGAACTATCGGAGCGAAAAGAAACACGTCCGAACCTGATGGCGGAAAGAAAACAATCTAACATGGAGTCGATGCCCAATCGCAATGGAGCCGAAGAGGAGGAGTCACTCGATCCCTTGACTCGAAAACACTTCTTCGAAGAAAAACAACTTGTAACACTCTGAGCCCAACACTAGATGGCAGAATATGCATAGCATGTGTATCTGCAGCTACAAATGCCATTGAATATATATATATATATATATATATATATATATATATATATATATATATATATATATATATATATAAAATAACAAGATTTTATTTTTTTACATGTGCTTTTATGGCTATTGAGCCGAAATGAAGGTTGTGGAACTGAACTGACATGGTCACCTTCTCCAAACAATTACCAGAGCTCCTACTTCTGATCCTTTAGTAGTCTACAGTGGTCTGGGTCATGCTCCTAGAAATAACAAAATGCTTGGCCACATCAACCCTGAATGTCAAAAGATATGGTAGCCCAGAGCCAAAGAGTTGGAGCAGACAACTAGCAAGTTTAATTTCTTTAAACGTTCATGCGAAAGTTCAAAATCTGGAAGAGCAGGGTAAACTGACAACAAATTAATGTTCATATTGCAGAAGAGCCCAAGAAACTGCCAATCAGATGCTCCCTGTTAAAGTTGTACTGCTTTTTCTTGTGGAACATCCTAGTTATTTATTTCAAGCTGGACATCCTAAGGCAGGAGTACTTTGGGTACGGCGAGTTTTGAAAGACTGGACTCCAACTGAGTATAGTCCTTCAATAATGAGGGGCACGACTGCCTAATGTGGCCAACAACAAATATCTCAATATCACGGGAGTCTGATGAGGAGCATGCCCGAAAATGGCAGCAAGGGAATAACCTCCTCAGGAATTCTACTCAGCTGACAGGAACTTGGTGTCCTTCAACCTCTTAAACATGTACCAACAAACCTCACAACTTTCAATGGAATGGGAGTCCCGAAGACAAACCAAGCAAAGCATGTGTTTGTTTCAAGAATTTGTTTCCACTACATGAAAGGTACTTCTCAAAGAGAGTTAGCACTGTGATGAAAATGCTGGATGAAACTCATGAGGTTCGGTGTAACAGGACAACAAAAGTGATCAAGCCCTTACTTTAAAAACAATGAGAAAAATGTAAAGACAAAACCTAATTTCTGAAGGAGTTTGAGTTTAGGCAAAAGTTATCTTCAAATTTCAAAGTCAGTTGTAAAATAAAACCTGAACAGTAATTGGTGTTCAAGAATTGCTGCTGCTGACGCTATATTCATGGACAGACTAAATAGGCTTTCAAAACATGATAGAACCATTAATTCTTTAAAAGAGAATGATCAGACTTCCTCTAGATTTTCTCCAAGTCAAAAGCAAAGTCTATGGCACCATTTTTTTCTTATTTTTCTTTGCAGGACAGGGTTAACGTTTTTTACATTCAGCCTAATGTAATTTAAAGTGATGATTAACAAATTACAATTGATAGCTTAACATTATATAACTACATCCGATCTCCTCACATACTGGCTATTTCTTTCCACTTTGAAGCAAAAAAACAACCGTCTTAGGGTGACTGATAGTCACTGCGAACAAAGACAGAGACAGAAGATCTTATGTGTCGTCCATTTGCTCTGGCTACTCACTGGCATTGTTTGTGGCTCGGAGTATGGCCCCCTGAGGGATCAGTAGCAGTTTCCCCTTCCCTGAAGGATTCTTGCTGTTGGTAGTGAGGTAGAGTTTCGTACCAGGAGGTAGATTTGCCAGGTTAGAGAGATTTGTGGCAGGCAGCTGTAATGTCGCCATCACTAAAAGGAAATCACAGAAAAAGTATGTTACATGACTAGAAATACATTATTTTTTTTAATCACAAGAAGCCAAACCCCAAGGATGGCCTTTGTCAAAAGCATAAAAGCGAAAAAGTTAAATCCTAAGGTGTACAAAAAAAACAGATAAGTGTGAGATCATAAAGTAAAGAAAAACATCAGAGGTCATATCAGAAGGGATAGCTCAAAAGTGCTAAAATAACCAAACAATGATTAAGCCAAACTCATGGCAATATTTCCTTCCACTCTTGAGCGTCCTCAAACATTTGTGTTATTTCTTTAGCAATTAAAATCAATATCCTTCCACTTGGCCACATATCGACTTAATTATTTTCTTTTCTTTGTCTTTTGCGATGGAGGACACATAGGACACCTGTTTATTTATGGTGGCGGGGGGAGAAGTGTGGTGGGTGAGGGCACCAACAGAGCACTATATTATTCAGCAAAGATCTTTTTTGTAGCCTTTTCACAATTTAACTTTCTGTTCCTATATTATTAAGTATTTGCGTTTATGAACTTTTATATGTGTTTGACCTCCAGCTGGCACTCTGACAGTGTCACAGCTGACAATTAAGGTAAGCCAACACTCTTAGGGCCTCATGAAAATAGATTAAAAGAAAGATTGCAAATGAAAGCACACATGAGATAGCGTTCATTTGGAGACAGCATCCTCCTCCTGGTAAATGGTCATATACTTTAAGGGTTTTAGGACAGGAGAGGATTTGTTGTGTTACATATATACACTAGCATGTTCCGATACTGAAAGGCCTCTCTGTCATATGCACGGGCCCAAGCAGGGTGCAAGAAGTCCACTTTCAAACACACACCTTGTAGTCATTATTCTAATTCCTTATAAGCATGCTCCGTGCTGGTTTTTAGGGGGTGTCTGGCTCCTACAAAAGTGGGCGTCAGGTTTGAAGGCTGCATTTCCCCGTTTTAACTGATATTATGATTTCATCTTCACATTCTTCTTTTAGTTATCATTTCTTTACCAGTATAGGTCCCACACAGGAGAGCCTGCGAGTGAACTGTGGGGTTGCAGGACCCTAGAAAGTTTAATTGTTTACCCACCTGTTTTATCACGACGTCAAAGTGCCGGGTGACACGCAGCCGCCACCCCTCACCCTCCACCGCACCCCCCTTGCATATTTAACTCAGCATAGAAGGCATCAGCGGATGCGCTGCATGCCTACCAAAGATAAGCCCATCTGGGCCCGTCTGCACCCGGATCGTGCTGAGCGCCAGCACCCCTGCAGATTCTGCACCCGATTGTCCGGTTAAAAAAAAAAAAAAAAAGAAGAGGTTACACTTCAGGTGAGCTTCGTGCACTCAACACTATTAACAAAGCTGCAGACTGTCCTTGCATAAACCCCATTGCTGTGTTTGGCACATAGAATGTACCATGCCCTCATTGTGGAGAGGGAATAATTAGCTCAGAGCTTCCAACTAGCATAACTGAAGAGAAAAAGTCTGCTGCTAAATCACCTAACTACTTGAACAGTATTACAGACAAAATCCTCTGTGCTCTCATAAATGCCAGATCTGTGATAAAACAAATGTAAAACAATGCAGAAGAAGTGGAATGACGTCCTGCAGAGTAGTCATTTTTAATTAATTAGATGTGATGTAGGGTTGAGCCCTGCGAAATCGAGGACTGGCAGTATAGCTTACTTTAAGAAATTAGACGACTGCACTCTGTTGCGATGCTCGCGCTCCGTGACACGGGCATTTTCCCTACGTGTCACTGTTCCGAGCATAGCAACGGGCAGAAGGCATTCCAGGTTCGGAGGGGACGTTGGGTGAAACTCGGGACGGGAGGTGCGAGGAGCGCTGTGCTGCTTACTTTTGTCGGGGCCTCTTCTTTGGACAATAAACCGCCTGTTAACCATACTGAATTGGTACATTCTTAACACACTCAAAGACTTCTCTGATCAGGTGAGACAAGGTTGATGACCCCATTGAGAAGGAGCAATTGAATATCCTGTAATAGAGTCGAGCAGTCGGGCGTTCTGGTATTCTGGGCAGAGTGGTGTATAACTCGAGTTAACATCCATGGATGATGAAATAAAGCACCCACTGGTCTGAGATTTTACTCTGCCACTGAAACAGGAAGAATCTCAGTCGTGCTCTCGACAGGTTTTGGAAGATCAGGGAGGAATGACAAGTTGGTCATTCCTTGATGACAATAACACCTCTACCTTGGGAACCTATGCTTTTAACATGTGATGCCACTTAAGTCACCCATGAGGTACTGTCCCCATTTTGCATGTTACGGACTAGCTTAAAAAATGCTGCTTGTACTCTGTCCAGAGGAAGGATAGACATAACTTTATGAGCATCCCATTCCATTGCTCTTGTTTCTGTAGAGCCCCTATTTGTTTCCCAGTACTGTCTTATTGTTGTGTTCAATTCTTCCCTAAAAGCCTGATCCTGGAGAGACTCCACTTGCAAGCGCCAAGTTGGGATCACGGAGCGTCTCCTACCACATCGGAGTGTCATAATTAGCGGGGAGTGATCACAGTGTATTGGCCAAGTATCCAGAGTCCTTGATCAGGGAGCATATATCTGGGGTCCCCCATATAATATCTATCCTGGTGTATACCTTGTGGGGTGCAGAGTAGAATGAGTATTCCCTTTGCGTCGGGTGTCCAATGCGTCAAATATCATATAATCTCATGTCTCCCGCCCATGTCAACAGTGGACTAGTGACGCTCCTGTGTGTCAACCTAACCCGAGGTGGAGTTGATCTGTCCAGCAATATATCCGGTGTACTACTAAAGTTGCCTCCCCACACGGCTGGCGCGTCGGGATTCATTAACAACACTGGTGTCAGTGTACGAAGAAATGCAGTCAACGCTGTGTTAGGGGCGTAGATCCCTATTATCGTGAGTTGTCTGCCATCTAACTGCCCCTCTATTAACACATATCTGCCCCCTTGATTTATCATATGGGTGTGTTGAACATATGGTACCCCCTGTGCTATCCACACCAACACCCCCCTTGCATAGCCCGAGTATGATGTGCCCAAAATCTGTCCTCCCCAGCGCCCCCTTAGTGCCCCCAAATCAGCTTCCAATAGGTGTGTCTCCTGTAAGATGGCGATATGTATCCTATGACGCTTGAGGCGGGTGTGAATTTGGTCTCTCTTGCCCTGCACCGCCATACCTCGCACGTTCCACGTGATTATGTTGTATTCATGCATAGCGCAGATTGCACCCTGGACCGTGTTCTGTTGTAAAATGTTTGTGCGTGTGTTATGATCCGATTTTCAGTTGTGCGACAAATTATTCTGTTCCATTTTTTAGATTCATTTTAGACTAACAGCTGTAGTAGAATACTTTGCAATTTAGGCAGACCTAATGAACATAAACAAAACCATTCCCACCCTCTACACATCCCCTCTACCCCCCAACAACTATGATATACTTGTTCTCTTCTAACTGCCATCTTGGATAGCAAAAAACACAGCACACTTCTAACAGTGAAAAACTGTATCCATATGGATATTTTCTGGGGAGTCATGTTAATATTTGGAGGTGGCCCTTATAAGGGGCCCCCAACATTGAGGCAGGAAATGCACGCGTCGGCGCTTCCGGCGTGTCTGGCCTCTCTATCACTTTAGGCTCAGTATTATATGACACAAGTGTGCAGAAAGAGAAGGCTAACCAGCTAATACTTATATTTAAAGGCAGTGTCTTTTCTGTCTTGCTCAGCCCCTCGGACCCAGGGTTCCATTGTAATGCCGCGGGGCTCAATAAGGAATAAGGCAGTTCCACTGTTCTTTCCCCTGGGCAATCACAATGCATCTGCAGATCTGGGTGTGAGCTTCGGACCTCTCAGTGCCTCCAGAACAGTTGAGTCAGAGCTAGCCGAATCTGAGTCCATATGGTCACTTAGATTAGCCTGTAGCAGACCGAAGGAGTTTTGCGTGTGCAAAGTCGCTTCCTTCAACACTTTTGCTCTCTTGGCCGCAGCTTGTTTTTCGAAAGGTTGTGCCTTTGAGCTCTTCCTGGGTCTCCTCAGTGCTGGCGATGTGATCCATCTATCTCCATCACCTGTTCCCTCCTGGGGCTGTGCCATACCTTTGGCGTGCATCTATGTCCAAGCATCTTTATTGGTGGTGAACACGTGCGTTCGGTCATCCGAGATCACTCTCAGTTTAGCAGGAAACATCAGGGCATATTTAATACTGTGCTCGCGGAGGAGCTGCTTGATTTTCATGTAGGAATTGCGTTGTCGCTGTATTTCTTGGGTGAAATCCGGGTATGCAGTGATAGAGGAACCCTCATATCAAACAGGGCCTTTATTGTGGAAATGTTGAAGTATCGCGTCCCGATCTCTGTAGTTTAGGAATCTTGCAATCATCGGTATAGGCGGTAGCCCTGGAGCTGGTAGTCTCCCCGGGACTCTGTGTGCTCTTTCAATGGAGAAAAACTTCGATGGGGTACCATGCAGTACTTTTTTGATCAGCCATTGTTCCAGGAATAGTTTGGAGTTTTACCCTTCCGATCTTTCGGGAAATCTCAAGAAGCGGACATTGTTGCGGCGTGACCTGCCTTCAGCTTCCTCAGCACATCTCCATAGGACCTTCACCTCAGAGTCCAAGCGTTGGATTTGTTTCTGGTGCTCTGCGACCAATGGGTCCAGCCCGCCCAGCGTGTCCTCCACTGTTCCAACTCTCTCCGACAGATTGCGGTGATCCACCGATAGCAGGTTGAGATCTTGGGATACTGTGTCAATTCTATTTTCTAACGAGGAATTAGTGTCCGTGATCGCTTGCAGAGTTTTCTCAAATTGGGTCGAGTGGGCTTGTCGCGTGGTTTCTAGGGATTGTAGATTGGGCATTGTTTGCTGCCCACCCGGTAGTACCGCGGGTATAGGACGTTCCTGGGCCTTAGTTGTCTTGGACTTCCCCGCCATGATCTCCGCTCAGTGTCTCTCCACTGTGGATTGGATCAATACTCCAGTGTGTGGTTTACACCTCAGGATTCTCCAGGAGATATGCACCCACGATCCAGTGGAAAATCACTCCATACGGGCCAGCCATTCTACATCAGCAGCAGCCCCAACTGATAGAGGGGTTCGTAGTTCAAAGAGCGCCCCCTTTTTTTTTTTGCGGCAACAGCGGTCAGTGTTAAGGCTGATATCTCCAACAAAACGGCCTAGTCATTCTGATTAGTTTGTGATATTGGGGGGCATCCCAGTGTCCCAGTTCTGTGAGCAGGTCGCCCTCTCCGTCTACTATGTGGGCCTGTGTCTGGGCCCCCACCGGTCAGCCATGGCAGTTTGGTGTCTCCGCTTCAGGCCCTTGGTCCCACAGATGTGCTCCCCGTAGTCTCAGTGTGTCCAATGAAGGATGAAGGGTGGGGAGAGAGAGAGAGAAAAAAAAAATCCTCACTGCGCCATGGCCCTTAAGTTTGTGGAGGGAAGCCCAAGACAGCCACCTCCATTTTGGGGGCCTCTGCGCATCTCCCCTGTGTCCTGATACAGCCCAGTGTTCAAGGATTTCAAAAAGACCAAGGTAAGGAGCCCAGAGAATTTTCTGGGTAAACAGTATTATTTGTTCAAAATTGTTTGTTTCAGCTACCTGTGTGTGTTCTATTGTGGAGTCTATGTGTTTCAGGCAGCCTGGCCTCTTTTAAAGTGGTGTTTATTTGAAAATCGTTTTTGCCGTGACTTGTGTGAATTGCCTTGCTAGTGTGTGGCACCACCCCCCCCCCCCTTTTTTTTTTTTCCTCTTCTCTCCTAAGTAAAAAGGCTACATACATCTTGCAGTGTGTGTCTTTTAGGAGACTGTTTTAATCTGTTTGTGTGATTTAAATTGTGCTTAAAAACTGTCTGCCCCCCTGTATTTTTGCCTTTAAAAAAGCCTGATTTTAGAGTGTGCGCCCAGCACTATTGCAGTGTTTGTATCTTAAACAGTCTCCCCCTTACCTGGAAAGTAGACTCTGCTAGCTTGGAAGTGTGGATTCAGCCTGTCTGTATCCAAGGAGATTCTGAATAGAGCAGCAGTTGCCTTTCCCCTGACCACAGGGACTGGGGTTCAGTTAACTTGCTCCTTATATAAGTTCCTATTGGTTGTTGCATATGCTGTTGTGATAGGTTGTTGGGAGCTGGTCTTTCAATGGTTGCTGTATCCAGGGCTGCAGTTATGATTGGTGGATAGGTCTGAGAATCTGATTGGCTGTTGGCTCTAGGTCTGAGAATCTGATTGGCTGTGTGTTCTAGGGCTGTGATTGGTGGATAGGTCTGAGATTCTGATTGGCTGTTGGTTCTAGGGCTGTGATTGGTGGATAGGTCTGAGATTCTGATTGGCTGTTGGTTCTAGGGATGTGATTGGTGGATAGGTCTGAGATTCTGATTGGCTGTCGGTTCTAGGGCTGTGATTGGAGGATAGGGCTGGGATCCCATTGGAGGATAGGGCTGGGATCCTGATTGGTTACTGTTTTTAGGGTGGGGCTGTGATTGGTGGTTAGGAATAGGGCTATGATTGGTGATTAGGGCTGGGTCTCCCATTAGTTGTTTGAAACAGGGCTTGAAATTGGATTGGCTAGGGTTAGGACAAGCTTCTTATTGGCCAGTAGGGCTATAAAAGGCCAGGATTCAGGGCGTCTCAGCCCAGGCGTCGAGGCCAAGGGCCGTTGTCTGTTTGGGCCTGTTCAGGACAGGTAGGGACTAGGGCCAGAAATGCTGCCCAATTCATATTTGACCAGGAATGGTTTCTGCCCCTACACAATCCTCAACATGCAAACACATATTCTACAAAGACATCCAACACATGTATCACAAACTGACCACAGACAGATTGCATTGCCCCATCACCGAACACAATACCCTGCATACAACACATATACACATACCCCCCACAGCTACTAACAGTAAAACTCCTTCATTCTCACAGCCAACACTACTCTGTCCACTCCCACTAACACAACCTGCCATCACCCACACAATACAAAACTACAACATACATTTCTCTCAGTTTCAGCCTTCCAGATACACACACTCTGCTCATACTAACCAACAACACTATCCATTGTTCGCTCCACACAGACCACCTGTCGTCATAACAGTGCCCAAACCGTGCCTTCAAACACATCATCTACAAACACTCTTCCCCTCTCTTCACCAATTACACACAACCATACAATCCCAACATTTCACTCCACCACACATATTACTTCTTCCAGGCATCGCAACTAATACTAACTCCCCTGACACACACCCATCACCTCTTACACACCTCATACATTCATCTCCAAAACACATCAACACCCCATCTAACACTCATATTCCACTCAGCAACACTAACTCACATACAAATCCCTCACCAAAAACAACTACACCAATATCCCCTCTCATTATTCCACAAAAACAATACCAACCACAAACATCAGCACATCAAAGCAACACAAACTTACATTACACTCATCGTCATACCCACTCCCACCCCCAGGACTACACAAAGAATACAAATTCCATCCTATCCCCACCCCTACCCCCCCACTCTTCAAAAACACCTACCACAAGCACCCCAACCCAGCAACTTTCATTCACTCGCCTCTCCTCCATTGCACAATTTAGAGCCTTACATCATGATTCACATGCTCCTCCACCACCCCTAACCCATACTCCATCCACACTAAACAAACGCAAACACAATAAAAAACATGCCACTCCTACCAACCTCGCATCCCCTTGTCTGTTACATAATAAAACTACCCTACAAAAAACAGTACACTCCTCATGGCTCTCTCAGCCACCAAGTCCACCACCCACACACACAGACCCAACAAAATGCCTCCTTAACCTGCTGGAAGGGGAACACTATGTTGAAAAGCAAGACTATTGTGACCCTCAAACAGTTATCACAACTAGCAACACTCCTGCTTCAAGCTCAGATTACACTACTTACCCTTCTACTAAACAAAACAACACTACCACTAACACACCTTTTCTAAACTGCCTGCTCATAAATGCTCAATCACTCTAAAAAAACAAGCACCTTATCTACGACCTGCTCACAGACACACAACCTGACTTACTATTCATTACTGAATCCTGGTTGGGAGATGACATGGCACCAGTGCTGCACGAAGCCGTTCCTCCGGGCTATCAAACCATCACTCAAAACCGTATAGGCAAGAGATGAGGTGGACTAGCTATTATATTCAAACAGGCAGTGAACCTCAGGAAATCAGACAACATCTCCATACAAGGTTGTGAAGCCCTCCTTACCAGATGCCACCCTACTCCAACTTCCTCCTGTAACTTTCTCCTCCTTTACAGACCTCCACCTAACAACTCCACTTTCCCAGATGCTTTTCTAGACACAGTCTCAAACCTTACTACACTATACTCCAATCTATGCATTCTTGGGGATCTAAACATTTGGTTTGACAAACCCAATATGCCCCATCCAAAAGCTATCACCACTGGCCTACTCGCATTGAACCTACATCAGATTGTACACAATCCCACACACATCGCTGGTCACATCCTAGATGTCATTTTTGCTAAGCCTGAACTAGTTACTATTCATAGCATCACTCCAATCACCTGGTCAGACCACCATACGATAACTTTCCGACATACAACTCCACAAATCAACACACCCCACAACTACTTACATACATACACCTATTGACCATGGAGCAAACTCAATTTGGATTACTTAGAAACACAACTAACAGCAAACACAGATCTAGATACAATTAATTCTGTACCAAAACTTTGAGTGGCTACAGGAAGCTTTTGATGTCCTAATACCACTCAGAAAAACTAAACACGACAAACGAAAACCAACACCTTGGAGAAACACAGAACTTAAAAAGATAAAGCAACAAATCAGAAAGTTGCAGCGGACCTGTCTCAAAACAAACAACAGTCAAGACAAACTGCAGCTACACAAACTTAACAGGATATACAAATCATCAATCAAAAAAGCTAAAAAAAGATACTACTCAGACAGAATTCAAAATGCTTAATCTACAACCAAGGAATTTTATAAAATTCTCAATGAATTTCGAAAACCTACATGCATGGAAGGAAGTCATCCCACTACTCAAGATTTCACAAACAAATTGGCAACTCACTACACAACCAAGGCAGACACATTGGACTCCTATTTAAAACAGAAGAAAACCATCAGCACCAACCCCTTTCCTAAAATACCCTTTAAGAATAAACCATCCCAACCTCTACAGTCCTTCAAACAAATATCCCAGGATGAATTTATGGATTTGGTCAAAGCAAGCAGACCTTCTGGTTGCCCCTCTGACCCCTGCCCACTACAAATCTTCAAGAACATCCTTCTATCTACTTCTGCTGCCACACCTGTAAGAAGAATCATCAACAACTCTTTAACTTCAGGGACTTTTCCTGCAGACCTGAAAAAGGCATACATACGACCTTTATTAAAGAAAACAAACCTAGACCCGCAAGACCCCAACAACTACAGACCAATCACAAATGGACCTTTCCTGGGCAAATTGATAGAAAGAGCAGCATTCGCCCAAATGTCACTATTCATTGAAGACAATTCTATACTTTCAGACTTCCAAACTGGATTCCGCCCAGGAAGATGCACTGAATCGGCACTCATGGCAATCTGGGACGATCTTAAAAACACAGTCGACCGAAATGGAGTTGCTGCACTACTTCTCTTGGACCTCTCAGCTACCTTTGATACGGTTGACCATGACACCCTAACTCAAAGACTCCACAAAGCCGGCATACAAGAGATTGCACTTGACTGGATTACTTCCTATCTTCAAAAAAGATCGAATATCATCCACTCGCCCCCCTTCTCGTCCGAACCCTACCTCACAAAAGCAGGGGTCCCCCAAGGGTCAATCATCTCACCTTTGCTTTTCAACATCTACATGATATCTTTTCCAGAACTGATCAATGATTTCCATCTCACATGCTACAACTATGCAGATGACACACAAATACTACTTAAATTTGAATGCCCCAAAAACATTGAAAACTCAGAAATCTTCAGTTTCCTCAGAGCCGTTGATCAGTGGATGACCTGGAGCCATCTCAAACTAAATACCTCCAAAACAGAAATACTCATATGTGGTGACTGGAAAAATTATGACCCTCTGTGCGTCTGGCCTGACGATCTCAGACCACCTCCTCAACTATCCAAGGAAGTTAAAAACCTAGGAATCACCATGGATTCCAAGTTAACTATGAATGCCCAAGTAGACAAATTAGAACGCACAAGCTTCATCACCTTAAAGACTTTATGACGCATCTTCCCCCACCTCGGATTTCTACACAAGGTGCAAGCTACTATCTCGCTTGTACTATCCAAACTGGATTATGCCAATAGCCTCTACCATGGATCATCTCTATCTGTTATGAAAAAACTACAACTTATCCAGAATTCTGCAGCCAGGCTACTGTTACATATAAAGCCGCAAGCCCGCATCTCCCCTGCCTTGAGAGCACTACACTGGTTACCCATTGCCAGAAGATGCACTTTCAAGCTGCTTTGTATCACCCACAAAGCTATACATGGAACAGGACCGCTTTTTATCAGAAAGAAAATGACCAAATACATCCAACAAGGAACCCTCCGCTCAAGATTGGCACCCCGCCTTAGAACACCACCATACAAGAAAAAGACTATAGGTGGTACATCTTTCTCCGTCCAAGCAGCCAAACTATGGAATTCATTACCCCCAACTATAAGAGCCACAGATAACTTTCTTGTCTTCAGAAAACTAAACAAGAGTTGGCTCTTTACTTCATAACCACCTCATTCAAACAACTATGAACTGCATATGCCTATGTTGATAAATATTTTTTCCGATTATATGTATATTTCTATTTATTTATAGTTTCTTTAGAAAATATGTATTGCTACTATGTCATAACAATAAAATACACACACTCTTTAAACCTGTTTGACTAAGTATTTTTTACCCATGGTTCTAATTATGTATTGTATATGCATATGTGTGTGTATTCATGTATATGTATGTGTGTATATATGGAAAATGTCACTTACCCAGTGTACATCTGTTCGTGGCATGAGACGCTGCAGATTCACATGCTTTGCACATCCCGCCATCTAGTGTTGGGCTTGGAGTGTTACAAGTTGTTTTTCTTCGAAGAAGTCTTTCGAGTCACGAGATCGAGGGACTCCTCCCCTTTGGGCTCCATTGCGCATGGGTGTCGACTCCATCTTAGATTGTTTTCCTCGCAGAGGGTGAGGTAGGAGTTGTGTATTATAGTAATAGTGCCCATGCAATGGAGTAAACATGTATGTACATAATGTAGTTTAAAGTGATATATTTACAAATGTACAAATGTTCAAGATCAACTTCGAAACGGCTACAGGCTCCCGGGGAGGCGGGTGGGCGCATGTGAATCTGCAGCGTCTCATGCCACGAACAGATGTACACTGGGTAAGTGACATTTTCCGTTCGATGGCATGTATAGCTGCAGATACACATACTTTGCATAGACTAGTAAGCAATTATCTCCCCAAAAGCGGTGGTTCAGCCTGTAGGAGTTGAAGTTGTTTGAAACAAAGTTCGTAGTACTGCTTGTCCTACTGTGGCTTGTTGTGCTGTTAACACATCCACGCAGTAGTGCTTGGTAAACGTATGAGGCGTAGACCATGTGGCTGCCTTACATATTTCAATCATTGGAATGTTTCCTAGAAAGGCCATGGTAGCACCTTTCTTTCTAGTAGAGTGTGCCCTTGGTGTAATAGGCAGTTCTCTTTTTGCTTTGAGATAACAGGTTTGAATGCATTTAACTATCCATCTAGCAATGCCTTGTTTGGAAATTGAATTTCCTGTATGAGGTTTTTGGAAAGCAACAAATAATTGTTTTGTTTTCCGAATTTGTTTTGTTCTGTCAATGTAGTACATTAACGCTCTTTTGATGTCTAATGTATGTAGTGCTCTCTCAGCTACAGAATCTGGCTGTGGGAAGAACACTGGTAGTTCTACTTTTTGATTCAAGTGGAACGGTGATATGACTTTTGGTAAAAAATTTTGATTTGTCCGTAGAACTACTTTATGCTTGTGTATTTGAATAAATGGTTCTTGTATGGTAAATGCTTGGATTTCACTGACTCTTCTTAGAGATGTTATGGCAATTAGAAATGCAACTTTCCATGTTAAATATTGCATTTCACATGAGTGCATGGGCTCAAAAGGTGGCCCCATGAGTCGTGTTAAGACAATGTTGAGGTTCCATGAAGAAACTGGTGGTGTTCTTGGTGGTATAATTCTTTTTAGGCCTTCCATAAAGGCTTTTATGACTGGTATCCTAAACAGTGAAGTTGAGTGGGTAATTTGCAGGTAAGCTGAAATTGCGGTAAGATGTATCTTAATGGATGAAAAAGCTAGTTTTGACTTTTGCAAATGTAGCAAGTAGCTTACGATGTCTTTAGCAGATGCGTGTAAGGGTTGAATGTGATTATTATGGCAATAATAAACAAACCTTTTCCACTTATTTGCATAGCAATGTCTAGTGGTTGGTTTTCTAGCTTGTTTTATGACTTCCATACATTCCTGTGTAAGGTCTAAGTGGCCGAACTCTAAGACTTCAGGAGCCAAATTGCTAGATTCAGGGATGCTGGATTGGGGTGTCTGATCTGTTGATTGTGTTGAGTTAACAGATCTGGTCTGTTTGGTAGTTTGATATGAGGCACTACTGAGAGGTCTAGTAGTGTTGTGTACCAAGGTTGTCTTGCCCAAGTTGGTGCTATGAGTTTGAGTTTGTTTTGACTCAACTTGTTTACTAGATATGGAAGGAGTGGGAGAGGGGGAAAAGCGTATGCAAATATCCCTGACCAACTCATCCATAACGCATTACCCAGAGACTTATCTTGTGGGTACCTGGATGCAAATTTTCGGCATTTTGCGTTTTCTTTTGTTGCAAACAGGTCTATTTGTGGTGTTCCCCAATTTTGGAAGTAAGTGTGTAGTACTTGGGGGTGAATCTCCCATTCGTGGATCTGTTGGTGATCCCGAGAGAGATTGTCTGCTAATTGATTCTGAATCCCTGGAATGAACTGTGCTATTAGGCGAATGTGGTTGTGTATCGCCCAATGACATATTTTCTGTGTCAGGAGACACAACTGTGTTGAGTGTGTTCCTCCCTGTTTGTTTAGGTAATACATTGTTGTCATGTTGTCTGTTTTGACAAGAATGTGTTTGTGGCTTACTATTGGTTGAAATGCTTTTAACGCTAGAAATACTGCCAATAGTTCTAAGTGATTTATGTGAAACTGTTTTTGCCGAGAGTCCCATTGTCCCTGAATGCTGTGTTGATTGAGGTGTGCTCCCCACCCTATCATGGAGGCATCTGTAGTTATTACATATTGAGGCACTGGGTCTTGAAAAGGCCGCCCTTGGTTTAAATTTATATTGTTCCACCATTGAAGCGAGGTGTATGTTTGGCGGTCTATCAACACTAGTTCTAGAAGTTGACCCTGTGCCGGTGACCATTGTGATGCTAGGCACTGTTGTAAGGGCTGCATGTGCAATCTTGCGTTTGGGACAATGGCTATACATGAGGACATCATGCCTAGGAGTTTCATTACTATTTTAACATGTATACTTTGGTTTGGATACATGACCTGTATTACATTGTGAAATGCTTGTACTCTTTGTGGACTTGGAGTGGCAATCGCTTTTGCTGTGTCGATTGTTGTCCCTAAGTATTGCTGTGTCTGACACGGCTGAAGGTGTGACTTTGTGTAGTTGATTGAGAAACCTAGTTTGTGTAGGGTTTCTATGACGTACTTTTTGTGTTGTAAACACCGTTCTAGTGTGTTGGTTTTGATTAACCAATCGTCTAGGTACGGGAACACATGTATTTGCTGCCTTCTGATATGCGCAGCTACAACTGCCAGGCATTTTGTAAAAACTCTTGGCGCAGTTGTTATTCCGAATGGCAACACCTTGAATTGGTAATGTACCCCTTGGAATACAAATCTTAGGTACTTTCTGTGTGAAGGATGTATTGGTATATGGAAATATGCATCCTTTAGGTCTAGTGTTGTCATGTAGTCTTGTTGTTTGAGCAGTGGGATTACGTCTTGTAATGTCACCATGTGAAAGTGGTCTGATTTGATGTAGGTATTTAATGTTCTGAGATCTAATATAGGTCTCAGTGTTTTGTCCTTTTTGGGTATGAGAAAGTACAGAGAGTAAACTCCTGTTCCTTTGTGTTGAATTGGTACTAGTTCTATTGCTCCTTTTTGTAGCAATGCCTGGACCTCTAGTCCTAGAAGATCCATGTGTTGTTTTGACATATTGTGTGTTTTCGGTGGAACGTTTGGAGGGAATGTGAGAAATTCTATACAATAACCATGCTGGATAATTGCCAGTACCCAAGTGTCTGTTGTTATCTCCTCCTAATGTTTGTAAAAATTGCTTAGTCTCCCCCCCACAGGTGTTATGTGTTGGGGATTGTGACTTGGAAGTCACTGCTTGTTTTGAGGAGTTTTGGGGCTTTGGAACTTCCCTCTATTCTTTTGGAATTGTCCCCCTCTATATTGCCCCCGAAAACTTCCCCGCAGATAATGACTTTGATAAGTGGGCCTTGTTTGTGAGGTTGTGGGTTCTGTAGCTTGTCCTCGAATCCCCCCTCTAAACTGTGTTTTGCGAAATGTGCCTCTGCTCCGTGGGGTAGAGTGCGCCTATGGCTTTGGCCGTATCAGTGACTTTTTAAAGTTTTTCTATAGCAGTGTCCACCTCCGGCCCAAACAACTGCTGTCCATTAAAAGGCATATTCAGCACGGCTTGTTGTATTTCCGGCTTGAATCCTGACGTACGCAACCATGCGTGTCTCCTTATTGTTACTGCAGTATTTACTGTCCTTGCAGCTGTATCTGCTGCATCCATTGCAGACCGTATCTGATTATTTGAGGTACTTTGTCCTTCCTCCACCACTTGTTGTGCCCTTTTCTGGAACTCTTTGGGTAAGTGTTCTATGAAATGCTGCATTTCGTCCCAATGAGCCCTATCATATCTTGCCAGAAGTGCTTGTGAGTTGGCAATGCGCCATTGGTTTGCTGCTTGTGCTGCAACCCTTTTCCCAGCAGCGTCAAATTTGCGACTCTCTTTGTCTGGAGGTGGTGCGTCTCTCGAGGTGTGAGAGTTTGCTCTCTTGCGAGTTGCCCCTACTACCAAAGAGTCTGGTGTTAATTGCTGCGTGATATACACAGGGTCTGTAGGCGGTGGCTTGTACTTTTTCTCCACCCTTGGAGTTATGGCCCTGCCTTTCACAGGCTCCAGAAACACCTGTTTGGAGTGTTTTAGCATTCCAGGTAGCATAGGTAAGCTCTGGTATTGGCTATGAGTGGAGGATAGTGTATTAAACAAAAAGTCATCCTCAATCGGTTCTGCATGCAAGGTGACATTATGAAAAGCCGCTGCCCTTGAGACTACCTGTGTGTAGGATGTACTGTCATCAGGTGGGGACAGTCTCGCTGGGTAACAGTCTGGGCTGTTATCTGATACTGGCGCATCATAAAGGTCCCATGCGTTGGGATCGTCCTGACTCATTGCAGTATGCTTTGGGGATTGCATCAGTGGTGGAGTGACTACCGATGATGTATGCATTGATGGTGGTGGAGATGGTGGCGAAGTTGTCTGTCTTGCCACCTTGGCCTGTGGCTGCTTGTCCTTTTCTTGAAAGGCAAGTCTTCTTTTCATTTTAATTGGGGGAAGAGTGCTTATCTTCCCTGTGTCCTTTTGAATGTGGAGCCTCCTTTGAGTGTAGTCTGGCTCCATTGATTCTAGTTCTTGTCCGAACTTATGTCCTTGCATTTGGGAGGACAATCCCTGTTCCTCTGTGTAGGAACCTGATTTCGCTTCCGAGGCTGGATGTTTCGGAATGGAAACCTTTTCGGTAGCCTTTTTCGGCTCCGACGACACTTTCTTTATTTTTGGCGTCGTGGTGTCTCGGTGCCGACCCATTTCGTTGCCGCTGTCTCGGTGCCGAACTTGCTCGGAGCCGCTGTCTCGGGCTCGAGATTGCTGTGTGCCGGTATCTCGACCGGAGTCGGATGACTTCGACACAAGCATGCCCTTTTTCGGTGCCAATGATCGGTTACCTATTTTACGGGTTAAGCCGTGGCCTGTTGGCAGTGGCGTCCTCGGGGCTTTTGTGGTCTTCTTGTGAGTTTTATGTTTCGACGTCTTAGGCGTTTTAGGCGTTTCTTCGGGATCGAGCTCGTCCGACTCGTGGATGGAGAAGGTTTCTTCTTCCTCCTCCAAATGCCTTTGTCCTGTAGGCGCCGACGCCATTTGCAGTCTTCTTGCTCTTCGGTCTCTTAATGTTTTCCTCGACCGAAACGCTCGTCAGACTTCACAAGTATCTTCTTTGTGTTCTGGAGACAAACACAAGTTACAGACCAGGTGCTGATCTGTATACGGGTACTTGTTGTGACATTTTGGGCAGAAGCGGAATGGGTCCGTTCCATCAGCCTTGAAGAGACACATGGCCGGGCCAACCAGGCCCCGACGGGGGATCGAAAAAACCCCGAAGGGCCACCGGAGCTCTTCAAAAGTCGGTGTCAACCTGTAGTAACTAACCCGATACCGAACGCAAACAATACTGTCGAATTTTCCGAGATTCTAACTAACTTTCCGAACCGAAACACGGAGCGAAAAGGAACACGTCCGAACCCGATGGCGGAAAAAAACCAATCTAAGATGGAGTCGACGCCCATGCGCAATGGAGCCGAAAGGGGAGGAGTCCCTCGATCTCGTGACTCGAAAGACTTCTTCGAAGAAAAACAACTTGTAACACTCCGAGCCCAACACTAGATGGCGGGATGTGCAAAGCATATATATATATATGTGTGTGTATATGTTGTTTCTGTGCTTGGCATGTTCGTAGATCATTGCATGGCTCCTGGGTGGGTTGTTATACTAGATATCTATGAATTCCTGCTCTCATCTTATCAGACTTATCTACTCATCACTCTTATGTCATGTCTCTATCAAACTATCCTCCATTCTCACTCTGACTCATCCCAAATCCCTTCTACCACTTTCATCTCCTAAATATCTCTGCCAAAGCTCTTCCCTCCGCTTCCACATCTAACTCACCAAACCTCACTCTACTACTGTGACCTCCCACACAACCCTACTAAATTCTCCTGCATTTATCTCACCCTGCTACTATGCTCTCCCTAACCCTTCCACATACTCTTCCCCCTCCGCCCCCCTTTACTCATCCCAAGCCTTAGGGTTGAGTAAATGAAGGATATACTCCCAATTAACATTTCTGGATTTCTTTCCTCCTCCACCCCTCCATTACTCCAGTCATTCTAACTAACAAACTCTCGTATCCGCAGCTCAAATTAACTCATAATAATACTAAAACTGTTCTCATTATTTACCGATACTAATCCATCACTAATTCTTGTTGGGTTCCAGAGTAGCGTGCTACTCATCAAAAAGCGCTTCGACGCCTCGTCAGGGGTAGTAAGCGCTATATAAATACCATTACAATACAATACAATACAAAACATTGCTTTGCAGCCCACACAGGACTCTGTCATCATCGAAACCAGTCTTGTACTGCTGGTGTTGCTGTACACGCGCCCATGGCTTTGCAGTGTTTATATCCTTCTTAATTTTCTCGAGAATCTCATCAACATTAAGGCTAAAGAGATGCTTGCCATGAAAGCGTTAGCCAATGAGGTTTTACTGAATGGCAGGAAAGAATCAAGACATCTAAAGCCAAGAATGGTGGCAGAGTATAACACAGGGTATAACCTGCCAGGAAGCCACCGTGGTATCTAGTATGCATCTTCTGTCTGTATTAGAGAACACCTTGTCTTCCTGAACAATTTATTTTGCCCTTTTCTTGTTGGCAGTGAGAAGATGCTTCAGCAACATTCTATTTTTTACATTTGTCCCTGTTATAGCTTGCAGCCACTGCCACGGCCCTGAAATTCACCATTGTGTGATTGCCACTTAATCCTAGACATTTCTATGCTGATCTTGTTACTTTCCTTCTATGGAAGGGAATTATGGGCTGTGCCCTGCAGGATTGACCTCTTGCACGCAGTATGCACCACTAGTGATTCAGGTCTGAAGTGGCTATGAATAAAATGTGGGCCTTGAGTTGCCCACTTGTAGGAAAGTCCCTCTTTTTGGCAGGGTTTCCCCCACTTTTTGCTTATTGTCAGTGTGCTTAGACTGTTGTCACTGGGATCCTGCTAACCAGGACCCCACGTGATTGTGCTCTCTCCTCTAAATTTGGTTACCTTGGTACCTTTTACAGCTCACAATTAGCATACTGGTGTACCCCGGTAAGTCCCTAGTATATGGTACTTAGGTGCCCCGGGCATTGGCCCACCAGGGGTCCCCCATGGGCTGCAGAATGTATTGTACCTCCCACGGGAGCCCATGCAAACTGTGTCTACAAGCCTGCCATCACACCCTGCGTAAAATGGTGCATGCACCTTTCAGTTCTGTTTTAAGGCTTGCCTTATGACACAGTCACTGCACTTGGACACTAAGTCACCCCTCTGGTAGGCCCTTCAGCAGGGGGCATGTCCCTAAGTGTGAGGGCACCCCTGCATGAGCAGAGTACCCCTACAAACCCCAGACTCAATTTCCCTGGGCTTTGTAAGTGGAGGGAAGCCATCTTAAGGTATGTAGTCCCTCATGGGGTGCAGCATATATTATGCCACCCATGCAACCTGTGTCTGCAGGCCTGCCATTTGTAGCATGCGTGAACAGGTGTATGCACCCTTTAACTACTGGTCGCTAAACCAGGTCACTGTAAGTCACCCCTATGGTAGGCCCTTCCAGCCAGAGGGCAGTGTGCAGGTCCCTGTGTGTGTGAGCACCCCTGCATGAGCAGAGGTGCCCCTACGAACTTTAGTTCTAAATCTCTGGACTTCGTAAGTGCGGGGAAGCCATTTTAGCTATGTACTGGCCATAGGTCACTACCTAAGGTCAAGCAACATAATGGTAGCTCCAAACCTAGGCATGCATGGTATCAAACATGTCAGAATCAGACGCCAACGCATGATTCCATGCACTCTGGGGGCTCCTTAGAGGACCCCCTAGTATTGCTTGTAGCAGTCTTCAGGGGTCTGTGAACAGCCCATGATGCTGCAGCCCCTCAGACAGGATTCTGCCCTTCTACTGCTTGACCAGCTCAAGCAGGGGAAGGCAGAACAAAGGATTTCCTGTGGGAGAGGAGTGCAACCCCCTCTCCCTTGGAAATAGGTGTTACAAGGCTGGGCGGGGTAGCCTTCCCAAGCCACTGGCTTGCTTTGAAGGGCACATTTGGTGCCCTCCTTGCACAATCTGGTTTGCACCAGTCCAGGAACCCCCCAGTCCCTGCTCCGGTGCACAACTACACAAAGAAAAGGGGAGTCCCCTGTTCATCACCACCCCAGGGGTGGTGCCCAGAGCTCCTCCAGGTGACCACTTGATTCTGCCATCATGAAATCAAGATGGACAGAGGACCCTGGGAGCACATGACTGGTCAGGTTAGGCAGATGACGTCAGTGACCCTCTCTGATAGGTGGTCACCTTGCAAACTGACCAAGCCCCTTTTTGGGCTATTTAGTGACTCCCTTTGAGGGTGGGTCCCCAGATTCGGCATAAAAGACTCCACCAGGACTCCTCTGCAACAATCTCTTCTGCTCCTGGCCACCGGAACCACTGCTGGACTTCACAGGAACTGAACAAGATTGCAACATCGAGACAACCTCTCTTTGTTCCTGGACTCCGAGGCTGGACTTCATCCACCACAGTTGACATGGATTTTCACCCACAGAAGGGTGGGTATTGGCTCCTGCCCCACCTGGGCACTCCTGCGTGAAGTGGACTCTGTCCCCTTCTTTTACAGGTCCTCTTCATCCAGAATTTACTGCTGGCCTGGTCCTGTTCTTGCATTATTCCATTTCCAAGTCTCCATGTTAACCTATGGGATGACCAGGTAACTTTCCTCTGCTCTGCTGGTCGCTGGGGGTCTTCTAGATCCTCACCTCTTGAGGTTCCAAACTCTCCCAGCCCTTGGCTAACTACTCCATATCCTCTGGTGGGGGGACCCATTCCCGCATCCCACTATTTTAGTATATGGTTTGCCCCCCACATAAGGCCCTTGATATTTCCTGCTATTTCTGATGTTTTTATGCTAATCCCTAGTACTTACCTGTGTATATTTGGTGTGCATTTACCTTCAGAAAGGGGGGATTGTCTATAATAGTCTAGTTCAGTGTTCCTGTAATAAAGTGCCTTTATTTTTGCAACACTGTGTGGCTCCTTTCACGTGCAATAAGTTACTGTGTGACTACTGTGGTACTGAAAGTGCTTCACCCTCCTCCAAGATAAGTCTTGGCTGCTCACCACAGCTACCACTAGAGAGCCCTGGCTTCCTAGACACTGTAACACTAACTATAAGGGTTGACTGGACTGGGTATAAGGTGCCCATACCATAGGTGTCCACCACACACTAGGCCAGCCTCCTACACCACTTAAATTCCATTGGTACTCTGGGTGAATAGAGAGGGTTTTACAACTCAAACCTTCATTGAGTCCACAAAATTATTTTTTGGAGCGTTTCACTGTTGCGTTGAGCATTGGAAGAAAGTGAGTTGTGCTTCCATTTTAGTAAAAATTTCAGTATGATTGTCCAACCTCTTTTGAAATCATAAGGACTATCTGATGTGCCGCTCCTCAAACGATGCCTGGATTATATGGGGAGGAATCATCTGGTGGTGAAGGTCTAACAGGGAATTGTCTAAAAGACATATCATCGTCAAGATTCGTCCTATAATCATGCCAAGCATCCTCCAGTTAGTTAGTGTTTCCTGGCTCCTGCTACAAGGTAATAAATCTGAGAAGGGTTCCTGAACTGAATCTGAATTTGAACAGCGTGTGTGCTGGAGGTGGAGGCAGAGCATTATCAGCCTTTTTCTTTTTGGGGATCAGGGACGCCCTCAATTCTTCGGAAGTAGCCTCTTAAAGTGTAAGCCTTCACTTTGTGTGTGGCACAAGTAAAACAGTAGGTAGCCGTGCAAGAAAATACCTGTAGTCAGGTTAAATAAATATAACTTGCTGCCAACTGTCACACACTTCCTGACAAGAGATTGGAATGGCAGCCCTTGAAGTTAAGTTCAAATTAAAAACCAACCTTAGCACCGAAGATAGCTTGGCAATCTCTCAGACGCTAGCTTTTTCTAATCTCATGTCAGGGTGTCTTTCAACATTAACGGTGCCTTTTGGCACAAAAAGGTATTGACTGTACGTTTAGATTGGGTTATTCCAATTTAAAAGCAGACTTCTTCATCATTGGCCCTTACAATATGGCGACTGTAATTACAGTGCGCGCTAACGTAATCTAAAAGCTGAGCATATAAACTTAGATCCTCCCAACATGGCGACCGCAATTGTGGCGCGTGATTATACCTCCACACCCAGTCTAGTGTAGTCCTGTTAATCGAACTACCAGTATAAAATGGAGTCCACCAGTCGGGTGGCGGCACTAGGGATCGTATGCCCACCCTTGCAGCATTCAAGTAAATTGATCAGATACACTTCATGTAATCAGTTTGCAATACGAGGATCCTCTTTTGCAATAGGCTAACTTGAGTCCAGTTAGTCCAATTCAACTTAATATCTAACTAGTCCCTCTATCTGTTCTTGTGTTTTTGTCCCCCTGTAAAGATCATTACGAACTAAATATGAGCCTGATTAGAAGATTCCGTAATAGAACCTCCTTTCCAGCATTTTCCATTTGGATCCCAGAATTATAAATTCTTATTGACCGCAAAGGACATCTTTTCTTGTATATTTGAAAATGGAACACCTTCATACTAGAAATGTTACCAGATTTCTGTAACAGATATCACGTATACTTGTGACATATATCCAGAATTTGGCACAAGAAAGTACCAGAATGTCCGGCTGTTGACTATAACATTGGGAACTGCCCTGATGAAGGTGGCCTCAATAATAGAGGATTACCGAAACGCGTGCAGGCTATAGGGTCCTACTGTGTCTCATATGACATTATAGTATCACTATCATTTTTCTTGGTCATTGATCCCTATTATATCGGAGTGCAAGATTACTGTACTAACAGTTAGATTTGTATTAATCAAAATCTTTTTAAGCTGTATAATAGAATGTATCTTTCTGGATTTATTTTGGCAATTGTTTAAATTGTATGATATTAGGATTATCAAAGTATTTGTATTGTGGTTTTTGTATTCCAAAACATGGATGTTTTAGCTCGTTGTGAATGTGGGATGACTGAGTTAGGTAAATGTCATTGTCTTTTTTGTATTTGGTTTTACGTCTCTAGTATTTTGTAAATCAATTAAATAAAATGATATATTGTTGAAATAATCTTTATCCTGCTATCTAGTCTGATATTTAGTCCTAGTCATGCATTCGAGAGTTGTATTTTTTACACAACATACAAAGTTATTGATATCTATAGTGATACGGTGCTTGAGGAATACCAACCCAATGTTAATTCTTGTGGCTCTCAATTTAGACTCATTCTACAGTTGTTATTTCCCTGTATGAGCCACGTTGATTCAATCAGGGAACCCCTTTGGTCTTCTACCTATTGACTGCAGTGGGGCCATTCCTGACCATGGAGCAGAGGATCAGTTTGAGGTCTAAACCGGGGGTATGGAGGAAGGATACTTTGTGAATGGAGAGACAGTATCCATCAGAGGGCACGGGTGATGTTCCCAGTTTTCGGTTTCAATATTGGAAACCTGAGATGTGGCCTTTGCACTGGGAACTGTCTTTGTGGAGGGCCCTAGAGACTCTTCGTTAGTCACTGGAAAACAAATACATTATATTTTGGACTTCTCTCCTCCATGGATCGTGGGCTACCAGAAGAGCTCTCCTGTCTTGATTGCAAGTACATTTCTTACTGTCCTTCGCAATTGCGCTGTTTATCAGCACAAAGTACCGTGAAGGGTGGTCAGACCGAGAGAGCTTGAAGATCTCTATTATTACAGGTCAAAATATAGCGATCAGCAAAACTGTTTGCATTGTCAGAAGTCCAACTGGGCAACTGTGTGTCAGATAAAATGCCATGAGAAACGTCAACATAAGATTCAAATCCCAAAGAGGAACAATATTCAGAGTTGGTGGAAACGGAGTAAACTTATAAGAAAATGCACAAAGGTGGACAAAGCTGTCAGTTAACCCTTTACAGTAAATACTGCAAGGCTCGGCTGGGCAAGAAATAGTGTTAAGCATAGACAGGGTAAAGATATTCCAGTGGACCACACAAATCATTTGTGACTGTTTCCCAGTGGCCAAGATGCAGTACGCAAATATACTTCAACCGGTTGGTACTACTGAATCTCCACATGAGCAGCCATAACTTGAGAAAACTGAGGTTTTGGACCAGAGCTTTCTGCTGCAAAATCAGGCCTTTTCACTGCAGTAGAGCAGAGGATGATGAATGCCAAGTTCCAATATACTGGCGTACCAAATTCCACTCGCAATATAGGTAGTCAGCATCAGCTGTGTTTGATCCTCTGGCATCTTCTGCAGGGCTTTCAAAAGAGGTGAGATTGGTGGGAATGAAAAAAACGGACGCTGCCCCCCATCTAAGCCAGAAGTATTTAGTAATAAACCATTAAGATGGAATGTATAGCACAAAGCCAAGGACGAGCCCTGCTCCTGCTCTGGACCGTGATTAAGAGGTTCACATATGAGATAGCTCAGAGCATCCATTCTCACACTGAGAGGATCCACAATCTGGACTGCTAATGGGAAAGTGCCCTGTCACCCAGCTCAACAGCTGAATGCCTGTCTCAACACAAGGTCCAAGATCCCACAGACAGTGGTGGTGGTGTTATGCAGATTATGAATGGTGTTCCCTGAGGCTGATGGGAGAAAGGCCTTCATGGAAAGAAGGACCACCACCAGTTTCAACATATTTATAAGTGGGAGCTCCTTTGAAGTGGACCATAGGCCTTGCGTCATGATTTCACCAAGGTGGGAACCCCAGCACTGTAAGGAGCTGACAATGACCATGGTCACCTGCATCCAGAGAATTGAAGGAATGTCCACCAGCAGACTGGATGGGCACACCCACCATGGTAAACTTGGGATGAGAGAATCATAGATCTCAATCTGAGCAAAGAGGCTCCTCTGGCTGCAGAAGCCACTGTTTCCTCAGGCACAACTAAAAGGCCCTCACGACCCATTTGGAGTGAGTCACCAACAAAATTCCTGAGGCCAGCAGGCCTAACAGGGGTTGGGCTTGAAGAATGTGGAGCACTGTAAGCTAAAAAACAATCGTATGGCGAATTTCTGTAATTCTCTGAGAAGGAGAAAAATTCTTCAAGCAGGTCCTGTCTTGAACTGGGCCTGTGAATTTCAGCGCTTGTGAAGGGATAAGTTAGGATTTTAGAGCACTGAAGTAGCACTGTTTTAGAATACAGAAGTATCAGCATTCTGGACGGGGCAGGCTTCTGATCCAAAGACAAACCATGTCGAGGCAGGATGTTAGGTGGCGCTGGGTTAGATCGTTAATTTTACAGGAGTGGGTCGTCCTTAGGAAGTGACCGAGAGGGTAGGAGTCCATCCTGAAGGTATTTTTGCGTGCCTCTTGGAAGGCCTTGCCCATGTCAAATTCACTGATTGTAGGGAAATGCCTCCCTTGGCATGGTTACCCCCTAACGTTTTGCCTTTTGTTGATGCTAGTTATGATTTAAAGTGTGCTAGGATCCTGCTAACCAGGCGCGTTCTTTCCCTAAACTGTACTGTTTCCACAATTGGCACAGCCCTGGCACACAGATAAGTCTCTTGTAAATGGTACCTCTGGTACCAAGGGCCCTGTGGCCAGGGACGGTCTCTAACATCTGCAGCATGTATTATTTCACCCTGGGGACCCCTCCCTCAGCACATGCACACTGCCTCACAGCTTGTGTGTGCTGGTGGGGAGAAAATGATTAAGTCGACATGGCACTCCCCTCAGGGTGCTATGCCCTCAACCCACTGCCTGTAGCATAGGTAAGCCACCCCTCTAGCAGGCCTTACAGCCCTAAGGTAGGGTCAACTATACCACAGGTGAGGGCATAGTTGCATGAGCACTATGCCCCTACAGTGTTTAAGCCAAACCTTAGACATTTTAAGTGCAGGATAACCATAAAGAGTATATGGTCTGGGAGTCTGTCAATTATGAACTCCACAGTTCCATAGTGGCCACACTGGAATCTGGGAAGTTTGGTATCAAACTTCTCAGCACAATAAATCCACACTGATGCCAGTACGGGATTTATTGAGTAATGCACACATAGGGCATCTTAGAGATGCCCCCTGTATACCAGTCCTAACACCAGTGTTAGGCTGACCAGTTCCTGCCAGCCTGCCACAACCAGACGGGTTTCTGGCCACATGGGGTGAGTGCCTTTGTCACTCTGTGGCCAGGAACAAAACCTGCACTGGGGGGGAGGTGTTGCTCATGCCTGTTATAGCGCCCCAGGGCATCCCAGCTAGTGGAGATGCCCTCCCCTCTGGACACAGCCCCCACTTTTGGCGGCAAGTCCGGAGGAGATTATGAGAAAAACAAGAGTCACCCACCAGTCAGGATAGCCCCTAAGGTGTCCTGAGCCGAGGTGACCCCTGCCTTAAGAAATCCTCCATCTTGGTTTTGGAGGATTCCCCCAATAGGAATAGGGATGTGCCCCCATCCCCTCAGGGAGGAGGCACAAAGAGGGTGTAGCCACTCTACAGGACAGTACCCATTGGCTATTGTCCCCCAGACCTAAACACACCCCTGAATTTAGTATATAGGGACGCCCCTGAACCCAGGAAATCAGATTCCTGCACCCTACAACAAGGACTGCTGACCTGAAAGCCCAGCAGAGATTATGGAAACGACAGCTGACTTGGCCCCAGCCTTACTGGCCTGTCCCCAGACTCAAAGAACCTGCACAGTGACGCATCCAGCGGGAACAGCTACCTCTGAGGACTCAGAGGACTAACCTGCACCTAAAGGACCAAGAGCCTCCTGAGGACAGCGGCTCTGTCCAGAAACAAGAACAAAGCAAGCAACTTTAAAGAGACTCTAACTTCCTGCCAGAAGCATGAGTCTTTACACTCTGCACCAGACGCCCTTGGCTCGAGTTCAGGACAACCAACACTGCAGAGAGGACTCCCACACGACTCCAATGACGTGGACACCATGAGTCAATCTCCCTGCACCCCCACAGCGTCGCCTGCAGAGAGGGACCAGAGGCACCCCTGACCGCGACTGCCTCGTAACAAAGGAACCCGACGCCTGGACCAAGCACTGCATCCGCAGCCCCCAGGACCAAGAGGAACCACCCTACCAGTGCAGGAGTGACCAGCAGGCGGCCCTCATCCTAGACCAGTCGGTGGCTGGCCCAAGAAGCCCCCGTGTGCCCTGCCTGCATCGCCAGAGTGACCCCCGGGTCCCTCCATTGTTTTCTACGACAAACCCGACACCTACTTTGCACACAGCACCCGGCCGCCCCTGTGCCGCTGAGGGTGTGTTTTGTGCGCCTGTCTGTGTGTCCCCACCAGTGCTCTACAAAACCCCCTGGTCTGCTCCCAGAGGACGCAGGTACTTACCTGCTAGCAGACTGGAACTTGAGCACCCCTTTTCTCCATAGACGCCTTTGTTGTTTGGGCCCTCCTTTGACCTCTGCCCCTGACCGGCCCGGTGTTGCTGGTGCGGTAGCTTTGGAGTTGCCTTGAACCCCCAACGGTGGGCTGCCTATGCCCAGGAGACTGGACTTGTAAGTGCTTTACTTACCTGAGAAACTATCCAATACCTACCTCCCCCAGGAACTGTTGATTTTTGCAGTGTCCACTTTTAATATAGCTTATTGCCATTTTAACCAAAACTGTGTGTACTACTGTTTTAATTCAAAGTTCTATACTTACCTGTGTGAAGTACCTTACAATTTATGTACTTACCTAAAATTTGAATCTTGTGGTTCTAAAAATAAATTAAGAAAATATATTTTTCTATATAAAAACCTATTGGCCTGGATTTACGTCTTTGAGTGTGTGTTCTCATTTATTGCCTGTGTGTGTACAACAACTTCTTAACACTACCCTCTGATAAGCCTACTGCTCGACCACACTACCACAAAATAGAGCATTGGTATTACCTAATTTTGCCACTATCAACCTCTAAGGGGAACCCTTGGACTCTGTGCACCCTATCTCTCACTTTGAGATAGTACATACAGAGTCAACTTCCTACACTGATGGATTCAGAACGTTTGGTTAAACTTTTTCTAAGAATGGATCGAGATCTGACAATGAAGAAGAGACTCGTGGTGGGCAACAGTATCAATTTTGCTAACAGTCCTGGGAGCATTTCCTTAAGGAAGACAAGGGTTTCCTCTATCCTCTGACGTTTTTGGTGTCTTTGTGGGAATAGATCTAGAAGCCACCTTTCCTGAAGGGGAGAGAGACAGCTTTCCCTCTGAGCTTTGGCCAAAAATCACTCTGCCTCCAGCTCTCCGATGGGCTTTGGTTGCAGTGACGTCCTAGAATGTACGGCAAGAGTTTGTTCTTTTTGGGCTTGCACAACATCAGCATGTGGTGTTTGGGTCAAAATACAATCTTTCAGCAGCTGCAGCAGGTTTTAAACCTAGAAACTTAGAGAAAATTACTTACCTAGTTGTTTTTAGCATTGAGGAATTTCATCAGTTAAGCACCAAGAAGAGCCCCAGACCTACGAAAATGAGAAAAGGTAAAAGTGGAACTGACGCCAGCGAGCAAGTCTGCACTTTGTGTCCCTATGTCACATCTGGAGCTGTATGACAGTGTAGGAAGCTGGCCTGGTGTGTGGTGAATACCTACGGTATTAACACCTTATACCAGGTCCAGGTAACCCCTTATTAGTGAAGTGTAGGCTGTGTCTAGAAGCCAGGCTCGCTAGAGGTAGCTGTGGATGAGCAGCCAAGAATTATCTAAGAGACATGCAAAGATCATGCAATTCCACCTATAGTCACACAGCACTTACACATATGAAAGAACCACACAGTGTTACAAAAATAAAGGTACTTTATTTTAGTGCCACAAATACTAAATCACTAGATAGGCAATTCTCCAATAGAAGGTAAGTAAACACACTATTGTATGTACAGTAACAATCAGAAATAGTGATAAAAAGTAACAGAAAACAGTGAAAAGCGATAGGCAATACTGAAGGCATGGGGGGACCAAACCATATACCAAAAATGGAATGCGAAGGTCGAGTCCCCAACCAAGGAAGTCGAACTGGTAGAGGAGAGCTGGAGGAACTAGGAGCCCCCTAAAGTAAACACCCGAGAGCCGCCTAGCGACCAGGAGGAAAGAGGTAAGTTCCTGGTTCTACCCAAACCAACCCATAGGACATCAGAGAAGGATATTGCAAGACCCAGATAAGACCGCAAGAAACCAAAGGTGGATCTTGGAAGAGGAAGACCTGGAAGAGAAGGAGACCAAGTCCGGTTCACGTTGGAGTGTCCGGTGGTGGCAGAAGCCACTATCTACAGTCTGTGGATGCAGGAGTTGATTGACGGTGAAACGGAGACTGTCAGCAGTGCAGCACTGGAGCATATAAGGAGATCCTGGGTGATGCAGTCGACGCCCTATGCCGGATGAAGGATTGCAGTCAGTCTGTGGTGTGGAACAACCACCAACAAGCCTTAGGAAAGGCAAATATCATGTTTGGTGGAAAAGTGGAGCTGCTGGGGACCAGCAGGGTCTAAGGGGGACTCAACCCAAGGGTGTGTCCCAGGCGACCCTCAGCAATGCAGAGGGTCCAAAGAAGTAGAGGCAGCCCCCCCAGAAGACCCACAGGCAAGGAGCCTAGGAGTCACAGAGAGGCCCATGCAGCACACCTGAAGAGAAGTCACACATCGCAGGAGAAGAACGCAGAAGGCTGTACATCGCAGGGAAGAGCGCTGGGGGCTACACATAGCCTGAAGATCCCTTGGAGATGTCAACAAGCCTTGGTAGCTGCAAGAGACTCGGTGCACAGGGGTACTGTCCTGCGTGGGAAGGCAAGGACCTACCTTCACCAAAGTTGGACAGCTGGAAAAGAGTACTAAGGGGACCACTCCAGACCACCACTCCTGATGGAGGAACCACGCAGCTCATGATGAGAGGAGATCCACGCAGCCGGTCGTCGTTGCAGTTCATGCCTATGGATGCAGGGAAGTGACTCCTTCACTCCAAAAGGAGATTACTTCTTGCTTTTTGTGCAGAATGAAGACTTGCTGCCCTCAGAGGATGCACAACCGGGGAAATGCTCCAGGTACTGGAAGGAGCTGGAGAAACAATGGTGCAGGCCGAAGTCGTTGAAGTGGCTGCAGATTGTAGGTTCCTATGGAGTCCAGTTGCTGTTCTAGTGGCCAGAAGTCAAAGTAAACATTGCAGAGGATTCCTGCTGGAGTCTTGCACATTGAATCTGAGGACCCACCCAAGAGGGAGACCTAAATAGCCTTGGAAGGGAGATTGGTCACCTAGCCAGGTGACCACCTATCAGGAGGGGGCTCTGATGTCACCTGCCTGACCTGGCCACTCAGATGCTCCCAGAGGCCTCTGCCCACCTGTGATTCAAGATGGCAGAAACTAGGGGCCATTTGGGGAAGCTCTGGGCACCACCCCTGGGGTGGAGATGTACAGGGGAGTGGTCACTCCTCTTTCCATTGCCCAGTTTTGCGCCAGAGCAGAGACTGAAGGTCCCTGTACAGGTGAAGACTGGTTTATGCAAGGAGGGCACCAAATGTGCCCTTCAGAACATACCAGTGGCTTGGGGAGGCTACCCCTCCCAAGCCATGTAACACCTATTTCCAAAGGGAGAGGGTGTTGCCTTCCTCTCCAAGAGGAAATCCTTTGTTCTGCCTTCCTTGGCCTGAGCTGTTCAAGCGGCAGGAGGGCAGAAACCTGTCTGAGTGATGGCAGCAACTTGGGCTGCCCGGAAACCCCCAGAAATCTGGTAGAAGCAATGCTGGGGGGTACTCTAAGGAGCCCCCAGAGTGCATGGAGTCATACAACCAATACTGGCAACAGTATTGAGGTATGATTCCGACATGTTTGATACCAAACATGCCCAGGTTTGGATTTACCATTACGTAGCTGGACTTAGGTAGTGCCTATGTCCAGTACACACAAAAAAGGGTGTCCCTGCACTCACGAAGTCCAGGAAAAGGGAGCTGGAGTTTGTGTTGGGACCTCTGCTCATGCAGGGGTTCCCTCACACACAAGTACCTGCACCCTGCCCTCTGGGCTGGGAGGGCCTACATTAGGGGTCACTTAGTGACCTGTAGTGAAAAGGTGCATGCACCTTTTCATGCAGGCTGCAATGGCAGGCCTGCAGACACATTTTACTAGGGCCCCCATGAGTAGCATAATACATGCTGCAGCTCATGGGGAATCCCTGGTGCCCCAATGCCTTGGGTACCTGGGTACCATATACTAGGGACTTAGAAGGGGGCACCAGAATGCCAAATGTGGGGTGTTTGTGGTCCAAGCAGCTAGGTTTAATGGGAGAGAGTACAGTCACCGGGGTCCTAGTTAGCAGGATCCCAGTGAACACAGTCAAAACATACGGACAACAGGCAAAAAGTGGGTGTAACCATGCCAAAGAGAGGATACTTTCCTGCAGACTTCACCTGGTGACACTGGACAACTATGTCTGGAGCAAAATGTTTTTGGGACCACTCAGGCGCTTATGGGACACACATAAGGTGAGGAATCTGTGGTAATAAGAATTAATCAGAGCCCACAATTTAAGGCAATGGGTTGTCTAAACCTGCTGTCCACAGTGAGGATGAATTTGTCTAACGGAAGGAACAGACTAGCAACCATCAGTTTGTTGCTTGTTCTGTTGCAAATTAACAAGTTATGTACTTTCTTGTTTTTTAGTGACCAAGTTCAATATAGGATAATTTATTCTGGAAAGTCTTTCGGCTTCAGAGGTGTGAAAAGACGGATAAGGCCTGCTTCCAACTCTGAGTCAGGGATGGCTAGCAAGGAACAATAATTATCTGAATGCCAGGAAAAGCCATCCTAATTTACATTGTTCTTTATGCATTTGTACCGACGTTTTCAACCAATAAGATTGTCTACTGAAAACACTCACGAAGGAAGCAAGATGCAACCGAAGAGCCTAGAAATTTCTATAATTTAATCCCCTTCCCTAGATTTCTTCTAACTTGAAAACATGTTTTGTTTGTGTAGTGTAAATAAATTGCTGATTTAATTTCACTAAAACTGGGCCCTCTGCTCCATTTGCTTGGCTTCCGACACTAATTATCCTGTTTTGTTAGGGAGATGAATGATTCCCAGACAACTCTGTGAACGAACTCTGAATGGGAAGTTTGCACTGTTCTGTTGAGCTGTAGTAATACGGTAATTGCATGCCGAGATACTTCCACTTTATTCGACTTCTGACGTAGATGAGAGAAACTGATGAATCCACAGAATTAATTATTGTGTCAGAGTGCTATAAGTAGTGGGAAAATGTCCTGAATGTGTTTAAACCCTGGATTCCAATATGTGGGGTGTACCGAAGTCCGCCCATGTTCCAGTCAAAGCATGACAAAACAACAATTAACAGATAACAGGTCGCCAGAAAGTTGATTAATGTACACTCACTCAGGGAACCTAAAAACATTAAATACTTAACTCTCTAACCTCAGACACTTAGCAACATTACTGAATTTCCTTATCCATAGGCCGGGGGACCTACTCTGTTCTCTGACAGTAAACACCCAGCAGAGGTCTACACAAAATCGGGGGCAGTTGCACAACAAATAATGAGACATCAACTTTTAAATACAAATAGGCGTGAGGGGACCATTTCCTAAGTCCATTTGGTCCTAAATCATGAGGACCTAGTCATTAATATTAGGCCCGTGTCAAGAGCTGTGTCTTACTTCCAGGACATGACAATCACACATGGTGACCTGAACTCGTCAATTTGAGTTGCTAGTCTTATAGTGGCAACTGGTGGGACACTGTGGACTTACTACTCACTAAGGAATCAGTGAGTCTGGGTTGGGGAACTACCTCCTCTCCACTTACTAAGGACTAGGGCAACAAAGATGGCTCCGCCCAGTCCTTGGCCTTAAAAAGTCAAGTCCATAATCCAGGGTGTGCACCGCTTCTCTCAGACGTTCTCTCTTAAAGAAATCGTCTATTTTCTCATCCACTTATGCTGGAATTAACAGGGACCTCAAGATCCAACAGAGCTGAACCACATGGAGAACCCTGCAAAAGCCTCACTCTCCACACTGTTTAAGGTTCTAACTCAACGGAGGCTTCAAGATTTTAGAAACTGTTGGCACTCAAATGTCTTCTGCATGGTTGGGTGACTGTGGACCTCTTACCCAAATAACCCAATGTTTCGACCTCCTCCTTGGCATCGGTACACACTACCATCATGCTTTTTCAAAGCTGACCAGATGTGTAGCAATTTGAGACTCCAAGCTGGGTTTTGTGGTTTAAAGGGACACACTAAGTGCTCCTTTATTTCGACGAGCACAACTACTGTCTTCATACCAAGCTGCATTGCATCAACAGTGGGGGTAGCAATGTGGTTGGCTGACCTGAGCCATCATGGTAACAATTATGAGGGAACTACCCTACTAGAGACTTGCAGGACATATGGAACTTATCCAGAACTGTTGTAATAACCATTTGGGTGCAACATGGAGCTACAAGACCTAGTCAAAAGTGGAATCACTAGCTGCTATCTAGCTAAATCCAGTAGTTGCTAGTAATTCACATAGTTGTGTCCAGTGAGTGCTAGCAATTTCCAAAGTTGTTAACAACCCACATATCAGTCCTAAAATGTTTGAGTAGCATTGTGTTGCTAGTAGGGTTGCCACCTTGCTTTTTTAATAGCATAACCAGTACGTTTTGTCCCAGCTGCACCGAAATTAAGAACATCGCCTCAAGCTAGTTATTGTTGGCCCTTATCAGTACATAGTTCCAACAGTAAATATAAGAAGAAAGGAATTTAAAGTGTCCAGAACTGCCTTGATGAGCTCTGACAGATGTTAGATACGAATACAGACAATTTTTAAAAGTTCTATTTAGGTATCGTGTCCGGGCCTTTGCAGAATCTAAAAAGGGAACAAATGAATGGTATTTCACTCTGGGAAAGGTGGCAACCATAGAGTTGTCAGACTTCACAGTAGGCTGGACCCACAACAACAGTAGTAAAAGGCCCCAAACCCCCTGAGTAGGAGCCAGTAAACCCAGGATGGCTAATGGCCTCCTGAACTGGTTCTTTATACTGTGGTAGATTACGACCATCATGTACTGCTAGTCTTCTCCTTTCTGAGTAGAGCTTCCACAGAAGGGAAGACAGTCCTATGCTATTAATAAAACATACAAGTGCATTTTCAAGCACATTTGAGATCACTTGAGGAAAAAAAAGAAAAGGGTCCATGCCCTTTCATTGAGACCCTATAGCTTTACATAGGAGTAAACTACTATCAACTATTAAACAGTTGGGGGGGGGGGGGATAGTGTGTGTCTTTCACACTGGAAAAATCCCACTTTTCAATAGGACACCAGAAATGATTGCTACTCCTCTCAGGACAAGGGATGAGGCAGAACATCCGTACCTATGATGGAATCACCTATATTACCTACGTGCAGCATTACCCTCCAATCCTAACTACAAGATGATCACAGAGTATCAGAGTATTGTAACAGGGGGAGACGTGATACACCTGGGCTCTGAGTCATAGGATCCTACAACCATGTTTGGCCATGCATGTAACACTTCCAACACAAATGCTGGAAATTGGTATATCGTCGTCGGATCATTCGATTTAGAAGTTCATACCAACTTCATCTATTATGACTTGCCTAATTTACTAAGGATGGCAGAAATTGGTGATGCTTCCACTTGACTCTAAACTTTGAGAGAAGAGAGGTATTTAATTTTGCAACGCCCTTAAAGCCTTAATAAAGGGTGTCTGTGTGGTGACGTGAAAGGGGAGAATGACTGTGGGTTTGATTTCACCCATAGACGAGACGTGTGTAACGAATTCCGAAAACAATTTTAAAATTCCAAAGAAAAGAGGAACTGCTCTGGTAACATCTAAAAATCATCGTTTCCAGCTGATATCGTTTATGCAGGGCCTAATAAATTGCTTAAGGCAATAAGGGATAGTGTTAAGTATTGTCAATTTTATTATATGTGCTGTGGTTTTTACCAAGCGAAGAAGAGGGTGGGAAACCAATAATCAGTGCTTTACAGGACTACTTGGTAAACTAAAGCACTCGCGGAAAAAGTGGTTAAATGTGAGAAATGTTATACATATCTCCAGTGTATTATATTTGTAAAACTGTATGAAGATTTTTTTTTATCACAGGATGGTTGTGACCAACAACTCCAATGAGATCTGTAAACCACATCTATTTATTAGACTGTTTTTAGAGAGAAAACCTCATGCAATTGAGTGATCTAAACAAACATTATCAAACAATACTAAAAGCATGGATTGACTATCTTATCTAAATGAGGAAAGTTATAACATTGCAGGACAAGAAGACGAGGAATCTTATCACACTTCATTCTGTTTAGCACATCTCTAATAAAGGCCCCTTGGGAAGAGCACTCTATGACCTAAAATATATTCTCTGTTCTTCAAAAAAAATAGTTGGTGATGGGGAGAACGTCTGGAGGGAACAAAGGTGGTCTGAGAAAGAATGGTGTGGGAAGCTGGCTCTGTCTATACTATATCAAAATAAGATATAGTGTGCACAGAGTCCAGGGGTTCCCAAGAGGATGAACATAGGCTAAAGTACATAATATCAATACTCTCCTTTTGTGGTAATGTGGTCGAGCAGTTAAGCTTATCAGAGGGTAGTGAAAAGCATTTGTTGTATACACACAGACAATAGAAGAAGTGCACACTCAATGACTTATATGTGGTCAAAATATATTTTCTAAATTTATTTTTAGAACCACAAGATTCAAGTTGCAGGTAAGTACTTCAATAGATTCGTATTACATACATGAATCAATAGTACTTTGTTTGAAATAGGTAAGTAATACAGTTTTTGAATTATTGACAATAATCTGTTTTAAAAATGGACACTACAATTATCAAAAAACAGTTCCTGGGGGGAAGAAATCTTAAGATCGTTTTAGAGGTAAGTACAGCACTCACAGTTTCAGTCTCCGGGTTTTAGGAAGTCCACTGGTTGGGGTTCAAGTTAACCCCAAGCATTCACCACCAGCAACACAGGGCAGATCAGGTGCAGAGATCAAAGTTGAGCAATGGAGATAGGGGGTACTCTGAATGAGGTCTGCCTGCAGGTAAGTACCCGCGGTTCGGAGTGCAGACCAGGGGGGATTAGAGGAGCATTGGAGGGGTCACAGGTAAGCCCAAACACACACCCTCAGCAGCACAGGGGTGGTCAGGTGCAGGGTGCAAACAGGACGTCGGATTTCCAATGCTGGTCTATGAGGGGACCCCAGGGGTCTCTCAGAGGCTGCAGGCGAGGTCCAGGAGGGTGTCTTGGGCACACCAACAGTTGGACAGGGAGGAGGGACGCCTGCTGAATGTGGCTGCACCACGTGTCGGTTCTTCCAAGGCCTGGGGGCTGCGGGTGCAGTCGGTCCTTCAACGTCATATATCTTCGTCCGGAGCTTTTGCGGTGAGCGGGGTCCTCGGGATTCCCTCTGCAGGCGTCGTCATGGAGGGGTGGAGAGGTCAACCAAGGGTGTGCACTTGCTCAGAATCACCTGGGGATCCTCTCTAGCTGGTTGGACCACCTGGACACGAACCGTGGGCCTCCGGTGCACAGTAGTTAGGACTCACGCATTCAGAGTGAGGTTGGAGTCCTTCGCTGTTGGTTTCTTCTTGGACATGGCCGCTGTCCACAGAAGTTTTTGGTCCTTTTGGGTGCAGGGCAGTCCTCTGGAGCTTGTCAGAGGTCGCTTGTCCCGTTAGATGCGTCGCTGTTCTTTTGCAGGTTCTTTGAAGCTGGAGGGCTGGGGCCAAAGCAGTCTTCCTTGTTCTCTGGTGGAGGTTTCCGCTAATCAGTCATTCTTCTTGTAGGTCGCCAGGAATCTGGTGAGCGGTTTTCAGGGAGGCCCTTAAACCCTAGATTTAGGGGTGTTTTCAGGGTCAGAGGGCTGTAGCCAATGGCTGCTGTCCCGGAGGGTGGCTACACCCTACTCTTCTGCCCTCTCCCTTTGGGGAGGGGGGCACAATCCTAATCCTATTTGTCACTGTCCTCCAAACCAAGATGAAGGATTCTGCAGGGTCACCTCAGGTCTGGACACCTTAGGGGTGGTCCTGGCACCAGTGGTCAAATCTCCCTGTTTTTCCTAATTTTCCCGCCAGACTTGCAGCCAAAAGTGGGGCTTTCTCCGGGGGGTGGGCAGCTCCAGTAGCTGGAGTGCCGTAGGGCATTGTAATCCGAGGCTTGAGCCTTTCAGGCTCACCACCGTGTGTTACAGTTCCTCTAGGGGGAGGTGTGAAGCACCTCCACCCAGGACAGGCCTTGTTTCTGACCACAGAGTGCACAAAGGCACTCGCCCCATGTGATCAGAAACTTGTCTGAAAGTGGCAGGCTGGCACAGACCGGTCCGTCCTACACTAACAGTTTGGCTAACATACAGGGGACATTTCTAAGATGCCCTCTGTGTGTATCTTTCAATAAACCCACACTGGCATCAGTGTGGGTTTATTGTGCTAAGAAGTTTGATACCAAACTTCCCAGTATTCAGTGAAGCCATTATGTAGTTGTGGAGTTCGTAAAGACAAACTCCCAGACCATATACTCAATAAGGCTAAACTGTACTTACAATATCTAAGAATGGACTTAGACACTGTATGGGCATGTTGCTCATGCTGCTATGCACTCACCTGTGGTATAGTGCACCCTGCCTTAGGGCTCACGGCCTGCTAGAGGGGTGACTTACCTATGCCACAGGCAGGGGTTTGGGGGCATGGCACCCTGAGAGGGGTGTCATGTCTACTTTTCCTTTTTTTTCCCACCAGCACACACAGGCTGCTGAGGCTGAGATCATGTGCTTGGTGAGGGGTCCCCTGGGGAGGCATAATACATGCTGCAGCCCTTAGAGACCTTCTCTGGTCACATGGCCCTTGGTATCATGGGTACCTTTTACAAGGGACTTAACTGTGTGACAGGGTTGTACCAACTGTGTAAACAACAGTACAGTTTTTGGTAAAGAACACTGGTGATGGGGCCTGGTTAGCAGGATCCCAGCACACTTTCAAAGTTGGTACCAACACTAGTCAACCTTTGACCAACAGGCTTCCCGACAAGGGTAAAATGTCAATACTATTCTCGGTGAGAGATGGATTAGTAGGTATTATACAAGAGAGCATTTAAGAGGACAGGCCCGGTAAGGTTTTTCTTTTGTCTTCTATTGACTTATACTTTACAAAAATGATCTACACCATTTACACTACAGCCTTGAACATCTATAGATTGTCAATGGTTTCTACCACCAGCACTGCATAAACCAAGATGGAGATATACATTTTTTGTAAGAATGACTTGTTAAGAGACTCTCTCAAAACCCATTCTTAGAATACGCATGCCTTTCTCCTGACCCTACAAAGACAACTTCAGGAATTTCAACGATGAACGTCCACAGTAGCTCAATCAATCAGTATTTGTAGAGCGCGGCACTATCACTCCTGGGGGTATCTGGGCGCTGGGATTAGAGGTGTCCTTCAAAAAGCCAGGTCTTGAGTTTCTTTCTGAAGTCTGCAAGGTAGGGTGTTGTTCAGAGGTGGAAGGGTAGGTTGTTCCAGGTCCTGACGGCAATGTAGGAGAAGGAGCGGCCACAGCTGTGACAGATTCGAGGTCTGCACGCGAGGGCTAGTGAAGAGGAGCTCAAGTGTTGTAGGAAACGGGAAATATGAATTGAAAACCTAGCGTGACAGGCCCCACAGTATGAATTACACAGCTGTACATAGTGAAAGGACATTGTAGGCCCAAATCTAATACCGGTTGTAGTAAGGTGAAGAGTTCACTTGAAGACATAATGGAATAAGCAACTTGAAAGGGTTGCAGTTAAAGGCCAACTTGTGCTTGGTAAGTGTAGGAAGTTGGCTCTGTATGTGCTATTTCAAAGTAAGGAATAGCATGCACAGAGTCCAAGGGTTCCCCTTAGAGGTAAAATAGTGGTAAAAATAGATAATACTAATGCTCTATTTTGTGGTAGTGTGGTCGAGCAGTAGGCTTATCCAAGGAGTAGTGTTAAGCATTTGTTGTACATACACATAGACAATAAATGAGGTACACACACTCAGACAAATCCAGCCAATAGGTTTTGTATAGAAAAATATCTTTTCTTAGTTTATTTTAAGAACCACAGGTTCAAATTCTACATGTAATATCTCATTCGAAAGGTATTGCAGGTAAGTACTTTAGGAACTTTAAATCATAAAAATTGCATGTATACTTTTCAAGTTATTGACAAATAGCTGTTTTAAAAGTGGACACTTAGTGCAATTTTCACAGTTCCTAGGGGAGGTAAGTTTTTGTTAGGTTTACCAGGTAAGTAAGACACTTACAGGGTTCAGTTCTTGGTCCAAGGTAGCCCACCGTTGGGGGTTCAGAGCAACCCCAAAGTCACCACACCAGCAGCTCAGGGCCGGTCAGGTGCAGAGTTCAAAGTGGTGCCCAAAACACATAGGCTAGAATGGAGAGAAGGGGGTGCCCCGGTTCCGGTCTGCTTGCAGGTAAGTACCCGCGTCTTCGGAGGGCAGACCAGGGGGGTTTTGTAGGGCACCGGGGGGGACACAAGCCCACACAGAAATTTCACCCTCAGCGGCGCGGGGGCGGCCGGGTGCAGTGTGGAAACAGGCGTCGGGTTCGCAATGTTAGTCTATGAGAGATCTCGGGATCTCTTCAGCGCTGCAGGCAGGCAAGGGGGGGGTTCCTCGGGGAAACCTCCACTTGGGCAAGGGAGAGGGACTCCTGGGGGTCACTTCTCCAGTGAAAGTCCGGTCCCTCAGGTCCTGGGGGCTGCGGGTACAGGGTCTCTCCCAGGCGTCGGGACTTTGGATTCAAAGAGTCGCGGTCAGGGGAAGCCTCGGGATTCCCTCTGCAGGCGGCGCTGTGGGGGCTCAGGGGGGACAGGTTTTGGTACTCACAGTATCAGAGTAGTCCTGGGGTCCCTCCTGAGGTGTTGGATCTCCACCAGCCGAGTCGGGGTCGCCGGGTGCAGTGTTGCAAGTCTCACGCTTCTTGCGGGGAGCTTGCAGGGTTCTTTCAAGGCTGCTGGAAACAAAGTTGCAGCCTTTCTTGGAGCAGGTCCGCTGTCCTCGGGAGTTTCTTGTCTTTTCGAAGCAGGGGCAGTCCTCAGAGGATGTCGAGGTCGCTGGTCCCTTTGGAAGGCGTCGCTGGAGCAGGATCTTTGGAAGGCAGGAGACAGGCCGGTGAGTTTCTGGAGCCAAGGCAGTTGTCGTCTTCTGGTCTTCCTCTGCAGGGGTTTTCAGCTAGGCAGTCCTTCTTCTTGTAGTTGCAGGAATCTAATTTTCTAGGGTTCAGGGTAGCCCTTAAATACTAAATTTAAGGGCGTGTTTAGGTCTGGGGGGTTAGTAGCCAATGGCTACTAGCCCTGAGGGTGGGTACACCCTCTTTGTGCCTCCTCCCAAGGGGAGGGGTCACAATCCTAACCCTATTGGGGGAATCCTCCATCTGCAAGATGGAGGATTTCTAAAAGTTAGAGTCACCTCAGCTCAGGACACCGTAGGGGCTGTCCTGACTGGCCAGTGACTCCTCCTTGTTGCTTTCTTTGTTCCCTCCAGCCTTGCCGCCAAAAGTGGGGGCCGTGGCCGGAGGGGGCGGGCAACTCCACTAAGCTGGAGTGCCCTGCTGGGCTGTGACAAAGGGGTGAGCCTTTGAGGCTCACCGCCAGGTGTCACAGCTCCTGCCTGGGGGAGGTGTTAGCATCTCCACCCAGTGCAGGCTTTGTTACTGGCCTCAGAGTGACAAAGGCACTCTCCCCATGGGGCCAGCAACATGTCTCTGGTGTGGCAGGCTGCTGGAACTAGTCAGCCTACACAGACAGTCGGTTAAGGTTCAGGGGGCACCTCTAAGGTGCCCTCTGTGGTGTATTTTACAATAAAATGTACACTGGCATCAGTGTGCATTTATTGTGCTGAGAAGTTTGATACCAAACTTCCCAGTTTTCAGTGTAGCCATTATGGTGCTGTGGAGTTCGTGTTTGACAGACTCCCAGACCATATACTCTTATGGCTACCCTGCACTTACAATGTCTAAGGTTTTGTTTAGACACTGTAGGGGTACCATGCTCATGCACTGGTACCCTCACCTATGGTATAGTGCACCCTGCCTTAGGGCTGTAAGGCCTGCTAGAGGGGTGTCTTACCTATACTGCATAGGCAGTGAGAGGCTGGCATGGCACCCTGAGGGGAGTGCCATGTCGACTTACTCGTTTTGTCCTCACTAGCACACACAAGCTGGCAAGCAGTGTGTCTGTGCTGAGTGAGAGGTCTCCAGGGTGGCATAAGACATGCTGCAGCCCTTAGAGACCTTCCTTGGCATCAGGGCCCTTGGTACTAGAAGTACCAGTTACAAGGGACTTATCTGGATGCCAGGGTCTGCCAATTGTGGATACAAAAGTACAGGTTAGGGAAAGAACACTGGTGCTGGGGCCTGGTTAGCAGGCCTCAGCACACTTTCAATTGTAAACATAGCATCAGCAAAGGCAAAAAGTCAGGGGGCAACCATGCCAAGGAGGCATTTCCTTACACAACCCCCCCCCCAAACGAAAGAGGATGAGACTAACCTTTCCCAAGAGAGTCTTCATTTTCTAAGTGGAAGAACCTGGAAAGGCCATCTGCATTGGCATGGGCAGTCCCAGGTCTGTGTTCCACTATAAAGTCCATTCCCTGTAGGGAGATGGACCACCTCAACAGTTTAGGATTTTCACCTTTCATTTGCATCAGCCATTTGAGAGGTCTGTGGTCAGTTTGAACTAGGAAGTGAGTCCCAAAGAGGTATGGTCTCAGCTTCTTCAGGGACCAAACCACAGCAAAGGCCTCCCTCTCAATGGCACTCCAACGCTGCTCCCTGGGGAGTAACCTCCTGCTAATGAAAGCAACAGGCTGGTCAAGGCCATCATCATTTGTTTGGGACAAAACTGCCCCTATCCCATGTTCAGAGGCATCAGTCTGCACAATGAACTGCTTAGAATAATCTGGAGCTTTTAGAACTGGTGCTGAGCACATTGCTTGTTTCAGGGTGTCAAAGGCCTGTTGGCATTCCACAGTCCAGTTCACTTTCTTGGGCATTTTCTTGGAGGTGAGTTCAGTGAGGGCTGTCACAATGGATCCATATCCCTTCACAAACCTCCTGTAATACCCAGTCAAGCCAAGGAATGCCCTGACTTGAGTCTGGGTTGTTGGAGCTACCCAGTCCAGAATAGTCTGGATCTTGGGTTGGAGTGGCTGGACTTGGCCTCCACCTACAAGGTGTCCCAAGTAAACCACAGTTCCCTGCCCTATCTGGCATTTGGATGCCTTGATAGAGAGGCCTGCAGATTGCAGAGCCTTCAAAACCTTCTTCAGGTGGACCAGGTGATCCTGCCAGGTGGAGCTAAAGACAGCAATATCATCAAGATAAGCTGTGCTAAAGGACTCTAAGCCAGCAAGGACTTGATTCACCAACCTTTGGAAGGTGGCAGGGGCATTCTTTAAACCAAAGGGCATAACAGTAAACTGATAATGCCCATCAGGTGTGGAGAATGCTGTTTTCTCTTTTGCTCCAGGTGCCATTTTTAGTTGCCAGTACCCTGCGGTCAAGTCAAAGGTACTTAAGAATTTGGCAGCACCTAATTTATCTATGAGCTCATCAGCTCTTGGAATTGGATGAGCATCTGTCTTGGTGACAGAATTGAGCCCTCTGTAGTCCACACAAAACCTCATCTCTTTCTTTCCATCTTTGGTGTGAGGTTTGGGGACTAAGACCACTGGGCTAGCCCAGGGGCTGTCAGAGCGCTCAATTACCCCCAATTCCAGCATCTTGTGGACTTCCACCTTGATGCTTTCCTTAACATGGTCAGACTGTCTAAAGATTTTGTTTTTGACAGGCATGCTGTCTCCTGTGTCCACATCATGGGTACACAGGTGTGTCTGACCAGGGGTTAAGGAGAAGAGTTCAGGAAACTGTTGTAGGACTCTCCTACAATCAGCTTGCTGTTGGCCAGAGAGGGTGTCTGAGTAGATCACTCCATCTACTGTGCCATCTTTTGGGTCTGATGACAGAAGATCAGGGAGAGGTTCACTCTCTGCCTCCTGATCCTCATCTGTTACCATTAACAGATTTACATCAGCCCTGTCATGGAAGAGCTTAAGGCGGTTCACATGGATCACCCTCTTGGGGCTCCTGCTTGTGCCCAGGTCCACCAGGTAGGTGACCTGACTCTTCCTTTCTAGTACTGGGTAAGGGCCACTCCATTTGTCCTGGAGTGCCCTGGGAGCCACAGGCTCCAGAACCCAGACTTTCTGCCCTGGTTGGAACTCAACCAGTGCAGCCTTTTGGTCATACCAAAACTTCTGGAGCTGTTGGCTGGCCTCAAGGTTTTTGGTTGCCTTTTCCATGTACTCTGCCATTCTAGAGCGAAGGCCAAGTACATAGTCCACTATGTCTTGTTTAGGCTCATGGAGAGGTCTCTCCCAGCCTTCTTTAACAAGAGCAAGTGGTCCTCTTACAGGATGACCAAACAGAAGTTCAAAGGGTGAGAATCCTACTCCCTTCTGTGGCACCTCTCTGTAAGCGAAAAGCAGACATGGCAAGAGGACATCCCATCTCCTTTTGAGTTTTTCTGGGAGCCCCATGATCATGCCCTTTAATGTCTTGTTGAATCTCTCAACTAAGCCATTAGTTTGTGGATGGTAAGGTGTAGTGAATTTATAAGTCACTCCACACTCATTCCACATATGTTTCAGGTATGCTGACATGAAGTTGGTTCCTCTGTCAGACACCACCTCCTTAGGGAAACCCACTCTGGTAAAGATACCAATGAGGGCCTTGGCTACTGCAGGGGCAGTAGTCGACCTAAGGGGAATAGCTTCAGGATACCTGGTAGCATGATCCACTACTACCAGGATATACATATTTCCTGAGGCTGTGGGAGGTTCCAGTGGACCAACTATGTCCACACCCACTCTTTCAAAGGGGACCCCCACCACTGGAAGTGGAATGAGGGGGGCCTTTGGGTGCCCACCTGTCTTACCACTGGCTTGACAGGTGGGGCAGGAGAGGCAAAACTCCTTAACCATGTTGGACATATTGGGCCAGTAGAAGTGGTTGACCAACCTCTCCCACGTCTTGGTTTGTCCCAAATGTCCAGCAAGGGGAATGTCATGGGCCAATGTTAGGATGAACTCTCTGAACAGCTGAGGCACTACCACTCTCCTAGTGGCACCAGGTTTGGGGTCTCTGGCCTCAGTGTACAGGAGTCCATCTTCCCAATAGACCCTATGTGTTCCATTTTTCTTGCCCTTGGACTCTTCAGCAGCTTGCTGCCTAAGGCCTTCAAGAGAGGGACAGGTTTCTTGTCCCTTACACAGCTCCTCCCTTGAGGGTCCCCCTGGGCCTAAGAGCTCAACCTGATAAGGTTCAAGCCCCAAAGGCTCAGTTCCCTCAGAGGGCAGAACTTCTTCCTGAGAAGAGAGGTTCCCTTTCTTTTGCTGTGTTGCAGTTGGTTTCCCAACTGACTTTCCTGTTCTCTTGGTAGGCTGGGCCATTCTTCCAGACTCCAGCTCTACTTGTTCACCCTGTGCCTTGCATTGTGCTCTTGTTTTCACACACACCAGTTCAGGGATACCCAGCATTGCTGCATGGGTTTTTAGTTCTACCTCAGCCCATGCTGAGGACTCCAGGTCATTTCCAAGCAGACAGTCCACTGGGATATTTGAGGAGACCACCACCTGTTTCAGGCCATTGACCCCTCCCCATTCTAAAGTAACCATTGCCATGGGATGTACTTTTCTCTGATTGTCAGCGTTGGTGACTGTGTAAGTTTTTCCAGTCAGGTATTGGCCAGGGGAAACCAGTTTCTCTGTCACCATGGTGACACTGGCACCTGTATCCCTCAGGCCCTCTATTCTAGTCCCATTAATTAAGAGTTGCTGTCTGTATTTTTGCATGTTAGGCGGCCAGACAGCTAGTGTGGCTAAATCCACCCCACCCTCAGAAACTAGAGTAGCTTCAGTGTGGACCCTGATTTGCTCTGGGCACACTGTTGATCCCACTTGGAGACTAGCCATACCAGTGTTACCTGGATGGGAGTTTGGAGTGGAACCTTTCTTGGGACAGGCCTTGTCTCCAGTTTGGTGTCCATGCTGTTTACAGCTATGACACCAGGCCTTTTTGGGATCAAAGTTTTTACCCTTGTACCCATTGTTTTGTGAAGAGGCTCTGGGCCCACCCTCCTGTGCAGGTTTTTGGGGGCCTGTAGAAGACTCTTTACTATTTTTAGTTTTGGTTGTCTCATCACCCTTCCCCTGGGGAGTCGTTGTGACCCCTTTCTTTTGGTCACCCCCTGTTGAAGTCTTGGACACCCTTGTCTTGACCCAATGGTCCGCCTTCTTTCCCAATTCTTGGGGAGAAATTGGTCCTAGGTCTACCAGATGCTGATGCAGTTTATCATTGAAACAATTACTCAATAGGTGTTCTTTCACAAATAAATTGTACAGCCCATCATAATTACTTACACCACTGCCTTGAATCCAACCATCTAGTGTTTTCACTGAGTAGTCTACAAAGTCAACCCAGGTCTGGCTCGAGGATTTTTGAGCCCCCCTGAATCTAATCCTATACTCCTCAGTGGAGAATCCAAAGCCCTCAATCAGGGTACCCTTCATGAGGTCATAAGATTCTGCATCTTGTCCAGAGAGTGTGAGGAGTCTATCCCTACACTTTCCTGTGAACATTTCCCAAAGGAGAGCACCCCAGTGAGATCTGTTCACTTTTCTGGTTACACAAGCCCTCTCAAAAGCTGTGAACCATTTGGTGATGTCATCACCATCTTCATATTTAGTTACAATCCCTTTAGGGATTTTCAACATGTCAGGAGAATCTCTGACCCTATTTATGTTGCTGCCACCATTGATGGGTCCTAGGCCCATCTCTTGTCTTTCCCTCTCTATGGCTAGGATCTGTCTTTCCAAAGCCAATCTTTTGGCCATCCTGGCTAACTGGATGTCCTCTTCACTGGGGTTATCCTCAGTGATTTCAGAGGTGTTGGTCTCTCCTGTGAGGGAACCAGCATCTCTGACTATTATTTTTGGAGTCAGGGTTTGAGGGACCCTGTTCTCCCTAGATAGGACTGGTAGGGGGGAATTTTCCTCCAAGTCACTATCCTCTTCCTCTGAGTTGCCACCCTCAGAGGGGTTGGCCTTTTCAAACTCTGCCAAAAGCTCCTGGAGCTGTATTTTGGTAGGTTTGGGGCCCATTGTTATTTTCTTTATTTTACAGAGTGACCTTAGCTCCCTCATCTTAAGATGGAGGTAAGGTGTGGTGTCGAGTTCCACCACAGTCACATCTGTGCTAGACATTTTGCTTCTAAAAGTTGGAATACTTTTTAAGAATCTACAACTGGTTCTAGAATCTAATTCAAACTTTTACAAACTTTTAAACTCTAAAAGAAATGCTAAACAGGATCTAACACAAGGCCCTAGCAGGTCTTTTAAGAATTTAGAAAACTTTTCAAATTGCAAAAATCAATTTCTAATGACAATTTTGGAATTTGTCGTGTGATCAGGTATTGGCTGAGTAGTCCAGCAAATGCAAAGTCTTGTACCCCACCGCTGATCCACCAATGTAGGAAGTTGGCTCTGTATGTGCTATTTCAAAGTAAGGAATAGCATGCACAGACTCCAAGGGTTCCCCTTAGAGGTAAAATAGTGGTAAAAATAGATAATACTAATGCTCTATTTTGTGGTAGTGTGGTCGAGCAGTAGGCTTATCCAAGGAGTAGTGTTAAGCATTTGTTGTACATACACATAGACAATAAATGAGGTACACACACTCAGACAAATCCAGCCAATAGGTTTTGTATAGAAAAATATCTTTTCTTAGTTTATTTTAAGAACCACAGGTTCAAATTCTACATGTAATATCTCATTCGAAAGGTATTGCAGGTAAGTACTTTAGGAACTTTAAATCATAAAAATTGCATGTATACTTTTCAAGTTATTGACAAATAGCTGTTTTAAAAGTGGACACAGTGCAATTTTCACAGTTCCTAGGGGAGGTAAGTTTTTGTTAGGTTTACCAGGTAAGTAAGACACTTACAGGGTTCAGTTCTTGGTCCAAGGTAGCCCACCGTTGGGGGTTCAGAGCAACCCCAAAGTCACCACACCAGCAGCTCAGGGCCGGTCAGGTGCAGAGTTCAAAGTGGTGCCCAAAACACATAGGCTAGAATGGAGAGAAGGGGGTGCCCCGGTTCCGGTCTGCTTGCAGGTAAGTACCCGCGTCTTCGGAGGGCAGACCAGGGGGGTTTTGTAGGGCACCGGGGGGGACACAAGCCCACACAGAAATTTCACCCTCAGCGGCGCGGGGTGGCCGGGTGCAGTGTGGAAACAGGCGTCGGGTTCGCAATGTTAGTCTATGAGAGATCTCGGGATCTCTTCAGCGCTGCAGGCAGGCAAGGGGGGGGTTCCTCGGGGAAACCTCCACTTGGGCAAGGGAGAGGGACTCCTGGGGGTCACTTCTCCAGTGAAAGTCCGGTCCCTCAGGTCCTGGGGGCTGCGGGTACAGGGTCTCTCCCAGGCGTCGGGACTTTGGATTCAAAGAGTCGCGGTCAGGGGAAGCCTCGGGATTCCCTCTGCAGGCGGCGCTGTGGGGGCTCAGGGGGGACAGGTTTTGGTACTCACAGTATCAGAGTAGTCCTGGGGTCCCTCCTGAGGTGTTGGATCTCCACCAGCCGAGTCGGGGTCGCCGGGTGCAGTGTTGCAAGTCTCACGCTTCTTGCGGGGAGCTTGCAGGGTTCTTTCAAGGCTGCTGGAAACAAAGTTGCAGCCTTTCTTGGAGCAGGTCCGCTGTCCTCGGGAGTTTCTTGTCTTTTCGAAGCAGGGGCAGTCCTCAGAGGATGTCGAGGTCGCTGGTCCCTTTGGAAGGCGTCGCTGGAGCAGGATCTTTGGAAGGCAGGAGACAGGCCGGTGAGTTTCTGGAGCCAAGGCAGTTGTCGTCTTCTGGTCTTCCTCTGCAGGGGTTTTCAGCTAGGCAGTCCTTCTTCTTGTAGTTGCAGGAATCTAATTTTCTAGGGTTCAGGGTAGCCCTTAAATACTAAATTTAAGGGCGTGTTTAGGTCTGGGGGGTTAGTAGCCAATGGCTACTAGCCCTGAGGGTGGGTACACCCTCTTTGTGCCTCCTCCCAAGGGGAGGGGTCACAATCCTAACCCTATTGGGGGAATCCTCCATCTGCAAGATGGAGGATTTCTAAAAGTTAGAGTCACCTCAGCTCAGGACACCGTAGGGGCTGTCCTGACTGGCCAGTGACTCCTCCTTGTTGCTTTCTTTGTTCCCTCCAGCCTTGCCGCCAAAAGTGGGGGCCGTGGCCGGAGGGGGCGGGCAACTCCACTAAGCTGGAGTGCCCTGCTGGGCTGTGACAAAGGGGTGAGCCTTTGAGGCTCACCGCCAGGTGTCACAGCTCCTGCCTGGGGGAGGTGTTAGCATCTCCACCCAGTGCAGGCTTTGTTACTGGCCTCAGAGTGACAAAGGCACTCTCCCCATGGGGCCAGCAACATGTCTCTGGTGTGGCAGGCTGCTGGAACTAGTCAGCCTACACAGACAGTCGGTTAAGGTTCAGGGGGCACCTCTAAGGTGCCCTCTGTGGTGTATTTTACAATAAAAGGTACACTGGCATCAGTGTGCATTTATTGTGCTGAGAAGTTTGATACCAAACTTCCCAGTTTTCAGTGTAGCCATTATGGTGCTGTGGAGTTCGTGTTTGACAGACTCCCAGACCATATACTCTTATGGCTACCCTGCACTTACAATGTCTAAGGTTTTGTTTAGACACTGTAGGGGTACCATGCTCATGCACTGGTACCCTCACCTATGGTATAGTGCACCCTGCCTTAGGGCTGTAAGGCCTGCTAGAGGGGTGTCTTACCTATACTGCATAGGCAGTGAGAGGCTGGCATGGCACCCTGAGGGGAGTGCCATGTCGACTTACTCGTTTTGTCCTCACTAGCACACACAAGCTGGCAAGCAGTGTGTCTGTGCTGAGTGAGAGGTCTCCAGGGTGGCATAAGACATGCTGCAGCCCTTAGAGACCTTCCTTGGCATCAGGGCCCTTGGTACTAGAAGTACCAGTTACAAGGGACTTATCTGGATGCCAGGGTCTGCCAATTGTGGATACAAAAGTACAGGTTAGGGAAAGAACACTGGTGCTGGGGCCTGGTTAGCAGGCCTCAGCACACTTTCAATTGTAAACATAGCATCAGCAAAGGCAAAAAGTCAGGGGGCAACCATGCCAAGGAGGCATTTCCTTACAGTAAGCATGAAAGAATTTATGACTTAAAACACAGGCTCACTGGCATGTACCTTGTTGTAGGACGCTGGCTCTCTATACCTAAACTAAAAGGAAGTATCCCGTGCAGAGTTCAGTGGATCCTTAACTGGTTTGCAGAAGTAGATAGTACAAATGCTCTATTTTGGGGTAGTGTGGACGAACAGGCTTATCAGAGGGTAGTGCTAAGCATTTGCATAATCACAGAGGCAATAATTGAGACACACACTCAAGGAATAAACCCAAGACAAATTTAGAAAAATATCACTTTTCATATATATTTTAAACCCAAGAAACTAATTATAAGGTAAGCATAAATTATCTTCACGTGCAAAAATTGACAGTGCAATTTTCAGAGTTCTTCATTGTTAACCTATGAAAGGAAAGGAAAACACATTCAGCAAATAAGAACTTGATGACAAGTCACATGACCAATCTTGTAGACTAAAGGCTAGTAACCCCAACACTGCCAAATCCAACCTACACAACGCACTCATCAACACCGCCACATGGATGACAGCCAACCACCTGAAACTCAACTCAAGCAAAACCGAAATAATCCTCTTTGGCCCACACAAAAACACCTGGGACCCCTCATGGTGGCCCACCACCCTAGGCCCTGCACCCACCCCCACCAACCACGCACGCAACCTCGCCATCATCCTAGACTCCTCCCTCTTGATGACCCAACAAATCAACGCTCTCACCTCCTCATGCTTCAACACACTCCGCATACAGAAAAAAACATTCAAATGGATCCCCACAGAGAACAGAAAAACTGTCACTCACGCACTCATCAGCAGCAGACTTGATTACGGAAACGCCGGCACCACTCAAAAACTCAAGCGCAAACTCCAGCGCATCCAGAACTCAGCAGCACGACTCATCCTTGACCTCCCCCGACACATCTCTCCACACCTCAAATCCCTCCACTGGCTCCCCATTGACAAAAGGATCACCTTCAAGATCCTCATCCTCGCACGCAAATCACTCCACAACACAGGCCCTGCCTACCTCAACGAAAGAGTCACCTTCCACACCCCCACACGAAACCTCCGCTCATCTGACCTCTCTCTCTCGCCTCTGTCCCCCGCATCAAACACACCACCACCGGGGGCAGATCCTTCTCCTACCTTGCACCCAAAACCTGGAACGCCCTCCCAACCCACCTTCGCAAGACCCAAAACCTACTTCTTTTCAGGAAGGGCCTCAAAACCTGGCTTTTCGAACAGTGATCCTCCCAGCCCCTCCCCCCCCCCCCCCATCCCCCCCTAGCGCCTTGAGACCCTCGCGGGTGAGTAGCGCACTTTATAAATCTCTTTGATTGATTGATTGATAGTACTGGGCAAGGGTCAGGACCATATCAACAGGTCACTCCAGTCAGCATTGGGGAAGCCTGGTGCAAAGGTGCAGTACAGAGTCGGGTGCCCAATTTACTTCAATGGGGATTGGTCTCTGTGGATTTGGGCTGCAGACTGGCACTGGGAGGGCAGTCGGGGAAAATCCAACAGGTAGGGGTGCACAGGGATATAGGTGCACCTTTGGTCCTCTTCACCAGGGCCCAGGGGGGACGGATGCCGGGGTGTCCTTTGGCATTGGGTTTCCTTGTCCAGTTACAGGAGAGGGGGCTTGCATGCATAATCTGCAGGTGACTTCAGGGAGTCCAGGAGGGATGAAATCACAATAGACTCAGACTGTTGACAGCTGGCGGACCTTGCTGGCACCAGAGGACTACTCCCACTCAGGTCGGTGACGACTGGTGCAGTGATGTCATCAGGTGTCGGGTCTTAGCGGATCTGGAGGCTGCAGTCTCCTTTCTTCAGAGTTGTTTGGGGAACATGTTCGCTGCTCACGAGAGACTGGAGTCTTTTTCGAAGGCAGGCAGTCCTCCCAGGTTTCTGGAAATTCAGAAGCCGGACGAGGCGTCTTCTGGTGCGGAGTCGTCAAAGAGTGCAGACAGACTGGCAGAGTTAGTATCAGGTCAGCGGCTGCTTCTGCTCTTCCCCTTCTGCCGGTGCGTCTCTTCCTTGTCCTTTTCTTCTTAGGTCGTCAGGATCAGAGTTTTGGGTTCCAGAGGTGCCACCTAAATACTTAATTTAGGGGCGTTACAAGGAGTGCCAGGTGGCAACCAATGGGTTGCCTACCATTAGGGTGACTACACCCTTTCTATGACCACTTCGGTGGGCATAAGTCTGACCTTAGTGGCCTATTTCCTTCCAAACCAAAATGGAGGAATTTCAAAAGTGGTGTTGACTTCAGCTTGTCCACCTTAGGGGTGGGAGAGGCATGAAGTGGCCACACTTCCTTATCTTATAAAAGGGGTACCTTTTACTATGGACTTAGAAGGTGCTAAAGGTTTTGCCAATTGGGGATATAACTATGCAGTTTTAGGGGAAAGAGATCTGGCACTTGGGACCTGGTTAGCAGGAACCCAGTGCACTTTCAGTCAAAATCACATCAGAAACCAGTTCAGAATATACAGAGGACTTTAGGTTTACCATGATAAAGCACAAGTTCTTAAAACTATGTTTACCGCAAATATGCATGCATTCAAGAACGAAGAATGGTTAGTTTACCAAAAATAGCTACAATGAATAATGTGTAGGGGATTAGGCCAGAGTTTGAGGTTACGAGATCACAGATGTTCTCGAGTTTTTCTCGTTTTAATCTGTAACTGACAAGTCAATTACTATTTGCTGTTCTGCAATACAGGATGTGTAGTAATTTAGGCTAAAGTTTAGGTTCATAGGGTCACAAATGGCATGATATTTTTCCACAACTAATGTATAACTATGTAGTAATTCAAAGTTTGTCGTTCTGTAATAAAACAAATTGTTTGACTCTCTAGAAAAGAAGCTGCGTGTGAAGCAGTAAATTGAGACCAACTGCCTGCCTGTGTGAGGTTTTGACTTACCCTGCAACACAAGTGTTTGGAGGGTTGGTGGAAGTTCAGTTGGTGCTTGATGTAGGCCGGTCCTTGATCATGTAAGGCTTGGTAGGAGTGTGAGAGGATCTTGAACTGGCATCTCTTCTGGTTCGGGAGCCAGTGGAGGTTTCTGAGGTGGGGGGTGATGAGGACCACGTTCTGTATGGTCTAAAGTCTTGAGGAACTGGGTGGAGATGCCGGCAAAGAGAGCACTGCTGTAATCGAGGCGGTGGGTGACGAGGTTCTGGGTGGCTGCTTTCCTTGTTTTGACTGGGATAGATTCTGTGAAGCACGTGGAGGGTGTGAACGCAGGAGGAGGTGACTCAGTTGATCTGTTGTTTCATGGCCAGTTCGCTGTCAATGATGTTGGCGAGGTTGCGAATGTGGTCTGTTGGCAAGTGAGTTCAGCTGGCCACCAGCTGTGGTCCCCATAAGGATGTGATTTTCCGAAGATCAGTACTTCTGTTTTGGTGGAGTTGAGTTTGAGGTGGTTTTCAACCAGCTGGCTACGTTGGCCATGGCGTTGCAGGAGTTTGTTTTGGTGGTGGAGGGGTCTTTGGTGAGCAAGAGGATGAGCTCTGTATCGTCTGCGTAGGAGATGATGTTGAGGCTGTAGTATCGGACTATGTCTGCTTGGGGGGGGGGGGGGGGAGGTCATGAAGGTGTTGAACAATGTGGGGCTAAGGGATGATCCTTGGGTTTGCTGCATATGAAGTTCTTGGGTTGGGGGGCAGCAGGATGCTCTGAGTACATCCTGTCAGGAAGGAGGGGATACATTTGAGAGCATTCTCTTGTATTCGGATGTTGTGGAGTCTGTTGATGAGGGTGTGGTGGAAAATAGTGTCAAATGCAGCTGAGAGGTCAAGGAGGATCATGGCAACTGTCTCCTCGCAATCAAGGAGTGTTCTGATATCTGTGGCTGCGTTGAGTGCAGTTTCAGAGCTGTGGTTGACGTTGAATCCTGATTAGGAGATGTCAAGCAAGTTGGGTTTTTTCTAACTATTCAGTGAGCTGTTGATTGAAGACCTTCTCAAGTATTTGGATAGGGGAGCAGAGAGATCGGTCAGTAATTGTGAGTTCCCTGGGGGCGGCGGATGGCTTCTTTAGGAAGGGTCTGATTTCTGCATGTTTCAATTTGTACGTCAAGACAGCCATGGTAATGGCGGTGTTTATAATGCTGGTGAGTTCCGTGCTGATGTGGTTGGTTCTGAGGTTGAACAGGTGGTGGGGGCATGGGTCAGTTGGTGCTCTGGGGTGGATGGATGACATGATGGCCGAGGTGTATTGAGTGGTGAGCAGTGTCCATGTGGTGATCGTCCAGCTAGTGTGCGCTGATTGGTTGAAGCTGCGGGGGTGGGGGACCATGGGTTGGGGGTTTAAGTTGTTGCATATGGTGGCAATCTTGTTGTGTTAGTAGTCAGAGGGTGTTGCAGAGTTCTTGGGAGGGGTGGATTGCGTTCTCTCTGGCTGCAAGGTTTGAGTCTTCTTAGACTATTTTGTTCACCTCTTTTGTGTGGTTGGCTGTTGTGTCGATGCGGGCTGTGATGGCTGCGTTGTTGCTTTCCTTGATTTGTCTGTGGTAGTCACTAAGGGCTGCTTTGTGGGTGGCTCTGTCGGAAGGGCTCCTGGTGTATCACCATTGTTTCTAGAGTCAGTAGCAGTCGATCTTGGTAGTTCTGAGCTCTGGGGTGTACCAGCTGGCTCGTCCTGAGGTTTGGTCAGTTCTGTCTGGCTTCAGCGGGGTGACTGTCAGAGCATTCGGTGATCCAAGTAGAGAAGTTCTGGACAACCAGTTCTAGGTCTGATGAGGCCTTAGATTGGGAGGTGTAGAGGGCCCAAGTCCGCTGTATCTCTGTTACCTTGCCCAGGCTGCAGTGGGTTAAAGCTGTGGTGCTTGGCGATGGCCTGCTGAGCACCTGAGATGGTGAAGTGAACAATAGTGTGGTAAGATCACGTACGTTCTGTGACATGACTGATTTTGGCTCTGTCGCTGGAGGTGAAGATGGGGTTGAGTGCGTGTCTGGCTTTGTGCGTGGATCCAATGACTAATTGGGTGTGCCAATGTTGCCCTTGCTCTCCAGGGGAGTTGTGGAGTTGGCATTGTTGATGTAGAAATTGAGGTCGCTGAGTCAGATGTAGTGGTTGGAGTCGATAGCTAGAGTGGCGATGATGTTGCAGAAGGCAGGTTGAGGTCCTGGGGGTCTGTATCTGAGGGTGACCTTTACCTTTGTTTTGGCGCCCATTTGTAGCTGGAAGTTCAGGTGTTCCATGAGAGGTGTGGGGTTGTTGGTGGCAATGCATCGGATGGTATTCGTGAAAAAAATGGTGATGCTTACGCTGCGTTTGTTGGAGCAGTCTCGGTGAATCATCTTGCAGCCATCGGCTGCTGCAGTGGCCATGTCGGGGTTTGAGAAGGAGTTGAGCCAGGTTTTAGTGATGAAGGCTAAGTCGGGGAGAGACAGGTGATGGTGTCCCAGACTTCCATGGCAAGTTTTCAGAGGGATCGGGTGTTGAGAAGGATGCACTGGAGCAGTTCTGGGTTGTGCATGTTCTTTCGGATGGGGTAGTGTGCAGGAAAAGCAGCAGCGTAGGCAAGTGAACAGTCCTTTGGTTGTGTGGGGGAGGAGGTGCAGCAGTTGGTGTTGCAGCACCCGGGTCCAGGGCTCGGAGCTCCTCAGCGGTGTAGCGGTGGGTGGCGGTAGGTAGGGAGAAAAAGGCAGGACGAGTCAAGAAAAGAGAGGCCAAGCAGAGTGCAAAATTAAGACAAAATTAAGGCAGAGGTAAACAAAGCAGAAGCAAAGCAGAGTGCAAAAGTAAAGATGAAATCAGGCAAAACAAAATCCACAATTAGCAGAAGAGGCAAAGCAGACTGCAAAAGCTATGGTGAAACCAGGGGCAAAAGCAGAGTGAAATATTAGAATATTAGAAGCAACAGGGGGACAGCAGAGTGCAAAAGAGGAGACAAAGGTGAAGACAAAAATGAATAACAGAGCAAAGGCACAGATTGGACTGGAGACCTGTTAAAGAGGGGAGGTGGTGCTAAAATGCTAAGCTCCTCAATTGTGTTTTGAACACCAGGCCATGTTGTTGTCTTCTGGACGTTAAGATGCTAGTCACAGCTCAAAGGGATGTACAGCTTACTAAGTAAAATGACAACACCAACAAGATCAATAAAGTGAAACATGAAACTATAGCAAAACATATATGAGTTTCTTTACAGCTGCTGATTTTGAGGGATCCACCTGGCTCCACAAATTAGAAAAACCTGTTAAAATGAATAGTTTTTACCTGAACCCTGTGATGCAGCTTTCTGAGCCCCAGATGATAAAGCTGGAGCCTTTGTAATGGTCTGTACAGGCTGGGCCACAATAGAACTGCCTCCACTGCTCACAATTGCTTTTGCAACTCCCTGGGCTACAACAGGCTTCTGTCCAGTGACTTTACCAACTGACGACACAGACTTTGCCACCAGTATCTGTCCACCACTTATGGCCATGGCTGGTTTCATTGACGACTGGGCAGCAGAGCTGAGGGGAACACCAAGAACCTATAGTAGAGAAAAACATTAGAGTCTCTGCTAAAGCACCCACATAGTTTATCTTTGTACCCCAAAGATAACCAACATCTACATCATGCTTCTGCTGTTACCAGCACAAGAATACACACAGTAGACAGCAAGAAGAGTAACCACTGCTTTCTTAAATAGAAAAATCAGACAGTTGAGGAAAAGGCTTATTAATTCCACCACCACTGAAACTGAGATGCAACTGAAGGACAACTGTTCAAAAACTGAAAAGAATACAATTATTAGCCAACATTTATTTTCAAATAAATATGTCTATGACTATTACTTTTGTAAATACATCACTCAACTATAAGAAAAGCTGCACAATCAAATCCTAGTGGAAGGCATCTCAAACTCTTCCTAAAGGGTAACATTTAATGCAGTACAGACTAAAATAGTTTCCACCCCACCAGATGTGCCATCCACTAAAAACTTTTAAGGAATTGACAAACAAACAGAAGTAAGGAAAATATTAAGTACTTTGTAACCATCTGTAGCGTGCAGTGCTTCATATTCCTATATTTTGCATCATCCTGCCATTCTTTTTTGGGCTTGGACTTTTGCAAGTTGTTTTTCTTCAAAGAAGCCTTTTGAGTCACAAGATGTAATTTGCCTTCTCTCATAGTGGGGAATGAGTACAAACACCACCTCAAAGGTTGATTATTTTTTGCACTGTAGGTGAGAATGTATGTAGGAGGATAGCCTGGTTTGTAGTTGGTACTTATACCTTATACCAGGTCCAGTTATCCCTTATCAGTGAAATGTAGTAGTGTTCTAGCAGCTTAAGCTGACCGAGGTAGCTATAGCAGAGCAGCTTAGGCTGAGCTAGGAGACACGCAAAGCTACTGCAAAACCACTTATAGTTACACGGTACTTATACACAAGTAAAGACAATACTCAGTGTTACCAAAAATAAAGATAGTTTATTTGGGTGTCACAAGGCCAAAAATATCTTAGAGGCAATACTCCTTCTGGAGGTAAGTATTATACATAATATATACACTAAACACCAAAATAAGGTAAGTAATTAGACATTGGATAGTGCAAACAATAGGAAATGCTATAGAATGCAATGGGAGAAAATGGTCTAGGGGCAACACAAAGCATATACTAAGAAAATGGAATGCAAATCACTATTACCCTCTAGACAAGTGTAGTGTGTAGAGAATCACTGGAAGAGTAAGAATACAGCAAAGGTAGGTAAAATACTCCCACCCCAGATCCCAGAAAAGCAGGAGTAAAGTACTGCAATTTTCCTTATGACACACTAAAAGTCGTGATTAGAGTTATTGCAAGAACCAGGCAAGACTGCAAAAACAAATGGTGGATTCCTGGACCTGAAGACCTGCAAAGGAAGGAGACCAAGCCCAGAAGTCGAAAGAAAACCCTGGAAGGACAGGAGCCCCTGCCAACCCAGAAGCGAGTGCAAAAGAAGAGCCCCCGGTTGTACGAAGACTGCAGAAATGCACCCAAGGAAGATGTCAGCGGGTTCCTGCGTGATGCATTGAATGTCCCACGAAGAGAAGATGGATGCAGGCGAGTTTTGGTGCTGGATTCTCCCTACAAGCCTTGGCTCCGGCAAAGTCGTGTTTTGCATCAAGTTGGCGCTATATGGACCCAGGAGGGACCTGGGGGCCTCAACTCTGTGTTAGAGAAAAAGGTGGCTCTCAGCACTTTAGAGCCCTCAGAACACCAGATAGCACCCTCGGGAGTCCTAGGACACGGGGACAAAGGAGGTGCAAAATGCAGTTGGTGCAGCACTACAAAGGAAGGTCCCAAGCCGGCGGAGAACAACTCACCGAGTTGAGCGTCGCAGGATAGAGTGCTGGGGACCTGGGTCAGGCTGTGCACGAAGGAATTCTGCAAACAGTGCACAGAGGCCTCAGGAGGTGAAGAAGATGCGGTGCACAGGGGTACGGTCGTTCTCGGGGAATGCAAGGTCTTACCTCCTCCAAATTTGGACAGCAGGACCTCAGGACAGTCTGTGTTGATGGGGTCCACCCTCTGTGTTCCAAGGAGCACGCTCGTCGCCACAAGAGGAGTCCAAGAGAACCGGTTCTGGACTTAGAAGGTGCCTACTTGAGCAGGGGAGTGACTGTCACTCCAAGGGAGATTTCTTCGGTCCTTCTGGTGCAGGGTGAAGACAGGGAGTCCACAGAGCGTGCACACCGTGGAAACTGTTGCAGTTGCTGGCTGGAGCTGAAGTTGCATAGGAAAAGTAGCCCTTCTGGATACTTTGTTGCTGTTACAGCGGTTCCTGGAGCAGTCTGCAGTTGATCCGAGGTCAGAGGATGAAGTAGTAGTTGTAGAGACATCCTGCTGGAAACCTGCAAGTAGAATGAAAACTTTTCTAGCTTACGCGCTAAGAATTTTCAGTTCTATTAAGGACACGGAGGCGAGGATTATGCTTTCTCTTTCTTTACTGAAAATCACAGCAGCCAATTAAAACACGATTAAACAAAAAACAACATTTCCCAAAGTGCTCTAGTGTATAAGTCACATGCACCAATCAACCATAGTGACCTTAGTCCATAAAGTCCATAACCTCTAACGTCATATCCTCTTTCTTTGATTCAACCAAAAACTGTAATTTCTTTCTCATGATCTCAAAGTCTTTAGATGATACCAACTCTCATCTAGGAAGGAAGAAACCAACGAAGGAGACCAGACTGAACATCAAGTCGGTTTTCCAATAATGCAGACATCTGGATGGAAAGAACTTCAGGAATTCTTCTGATCAGTTCCTAAGAAATAAAAATAAAAAACCAGCCGGTAATATCTTCAAAATAATGGTAAAAACCTTTCAATATCTTTCACGTCTTATTATATGATATAAACAGTGGGAGGGTAACAATGAATACAAATTTTTTAAGAGCAATAAAATTATCAATATTCATGAATGGGTGGGATAATCCTCGCCTCCGTGTCCTTAATAGAATTGAAAATTCTTAGCGCGTAAGCTAGAAAATGTTTCATTCTATATCAGGACCGGAGGCTCGGATTATGCTAGTTCAAAGCTGACCCATAACAACAGAGGCCACATCCAAAACAGGCTTAAAATAAAACTTACGAAAAGTACTTTCAGACGACCAGTCTGCAGATTTCATAATATCCATTAAACTGGAACCTAGTGTAAAAGACTTAGAAGCCACTGCTCCCCTTACTGAATGAGCTCCAAAATGACTAGTATCAATGCCTGCTTCATTCATAAGCCATCTTAACCATCTCGCAAGAGTGGCCGAAGCAACTGGTTTAAAGGGTTTCTGAAGCGCAATTAATACTTGCCCGTTCAAGTCCTGTCTATGTTCTTCTGTAGATATTTCATAATCTTTAAGACACTGTACCACACATAATTTTGGATTATCTGGAAACCAAGGGTACGTTACTGACCTGCAATTGCTCTTGGTTCTTCTGGAGATACTAAAGGTTACTCCCTCCGGAGAATAAAGTCTCCCCAATAGATCTAGGGCTCTCACGTCTGAGACTCTTTTGCATGAGACTAAACATAGTAACATAGTTAATTTAGCTGACAGTTGTTTCCGGGACAAGTATTTGTTACAGGGCCAAGAATCCAAAAATCTTAACACAACATTCACATCCCAAAGTACAGAGTACTTAGGCTGAGGAGGATTCGAAAATCTGATACCCCTCAACAGTTTACATACTAGCGGATGTTCACCTACCTGCTTGCCTTCAATAGGTGGATGACCTGCAGAAATTGCTGATCTAAAGTTATTGATTGTTCTATAGGCCAAACCTGAAGAGGCTAACTCAGCCAGAAAATTAATAATCATGTCAATACCTGACCCCATGGGATTAAGATCTCTTCCATTGCACTAACTAACCCATTTACGCCATGCCGATGCATATCTCTTGTGGGTACTCTTTGCCCATGCTCGCTTGATAAAGCCTTCAGCCTGTTGCGAAATTCCCGGGGCTTTCCATCTTGCCCTGAAACCTTCCAAGCCATCAGAGTTAGAGTCCCCGAAACAATCAAGGGATGTTGATGGCCCTCCGGACTGAGTAAGAGGTCCAGACGAGGAGGAATTAGCAGTGGAGGACCACATGCTAATTGAAGGGCAATAGGGAACCACGACTGAGACCTCCACAACGGGGTCACTAGAATCAGTTCTGCCTTCTGTCTCCTCACTTGAGCCAGGACTCTGGGTATCAATAGGAACGGCGGGAATGCATAACACTGGAACGAGTTCCAGTTCTGTAGAAAAGCATCCGTTGCCGAGGCCTGAGGATCCGTTCTCCAACTGAAAAATTTCGGAACCTGATTGTTGAGGCGAGACGCAAAAAGGTCTATCTTGCAGAAACCCCAAGCCTGGATTATTTGTTGAAATATCTGTGGATCCAGCTTCCAATCGCTGGGATCCGTCAGATATCTGGAGTTCCAGTCTGCTACTAAGTTCTGATCTCCCGGAAGATACTCCGCCAACACCACTAGTCTGTGTTTCAGGCAATAATGCCAAAATTCCTTGGCAATTTCCGCCAAAATTCTGGATCGCGTTCCCCCCAGTTTGTTCACATATCGTACCGCTGATATATTGTCCATCCTCAGAAGAATGCAACAATCTGTCCTGATCAGTGATAAACTCTTTATTGCAAAAGACCCCGCCAAGAGCTCCAAGCAATTTATGTGCAAATCTTTCTCTGTTGATGACCAACGACCCCCCGTCGTCATTGAGCCACAACGAGCTCCCCAGCCCCACTGACTGGCGTCCGATTCTATGACAACCTCTGGGTGAGATCCGAAAATGGCCCTGCCATTCCACGCTTCCATGTGGTGAAGCCACCACTGAATCTCTTCCTTGACCTCTGAAGTCAGAGGAACCTGGGCTGAGTAACTCAGCCCTTGCCTCAAATATTGAATCTTCAATCTCTGGAGGGCTCGATAGTGTAAGGGGGCAGGAAAAATTGCTTGAATGGATGAGGCTAACAGACCCACTAGTCGAGCAATGCTCCTTAGGGAAATATTCGGGCTGAGCAATGCCGCTCTCAATTCTCGTTTGATATTGCAAATTTTCGCAGCTGGAAGTATCAATAGGGAGAGAATGGAATCTATCCTGAAACCCAAAAACTCTATCGTTTGGGACGGTTTCAACAATGACTTCTGCGCATTGATAAGGAAACCTAATTCCTGCAGTAACGTGACTGTCTAATTCAGATGTGTCAGTAGCGTCGTTGCATCCTGCGCCATCAGTAAGATGTCGTCCAGATATATGATAAGACGAACTCCCTTGGTTCTCAACCATTCCACTACTGGTCTCAAAAGCTTGGTGAAGCACCAGGGGGCCGAGGATAGGCCGAATGGGAGAGCCATGAATTCTAGGCAACGCCCCTTCCACTGGAACTGAAGATACTTCCTGTGGGGTGCGAAAATCGGGATTGAGAGGTATGCATCTTTTAGATCCAAACGAACCATCCAATCCCCTTCCAAAAGAATGTCTCGCAACATGTGAATTCCCTCCATCTTGAAGTGTCTGTAAACAATCCAAGAATTGAAGTCTTTCAGATTTAATACCAACCGGTGACCGCCTCCTTTTTTGTTCACCACAAAAATAGGATTGCAGAAGCCGGTAGGGTTTGGAGTTGAAAACGTTACTGCACCTTTGTCCAACAATGCTTGCACCTCTAGATCTATAAAATTCTGATTTGATTGGGAAAAACACATGTTTATCGGAGGAGCATGCTGACACGGAGTGCTGAGGAACTCCAGGTGAAAACCTGACACTGTCTGAATAACCCAAGGATCTCCTGAAATCTCTCTCCATTTGTGCACAAACAGACTGACTCTTCCCCCAAGAATAACCTGTGAATGTAGAATAATTCTTACCGGTAAAGGAGGCGTCTTGTATAGCTCCTTGCTGGCCTCTACGGTAACCTCTGCGGAACCTGGGTCTTCCTCCACGGGGCCGTGAAGGGTAGAAAGTGGTGTCTGCTTGATCTCCAGACCAGTTACCTCTACCCTTTGGGTAGTAATTTTGGGGACTGAAAGTTACCTCGGCGGGGCATTCGACCGCCGTAACGCCCGGCCCTGACAAAAAGGCCCCTTCGAAAAACCTTTTTAAGGGACAGTTGAGCCTTGTCCAAGGTTGAAAAAGTAGAGCAAAATTTGGCCAGTTCCTTCATGAAGGATGAGCCAAAGAGGAGACCTTCAGCTGCTGGTCCCGCTTCGGAAGAAGCCAAGTCTACTAGCTTAGAATCCATCCGCATCAGTATAGATTTCCTGCGTTCAGTGGAGATAGCACAGTTTGTATTGCCTAAAAGGCAGACCGCTCTCTGGGCCCATCCCAATAAAACATCAGTGTTCACTGGGGTGCCTGATTCCTTGGATGTCGTAGCCAGATCTAAAATTTTTGTCAATGGGCCTGCCATGTCTAGTAATTTGTCCTGGCAAAGGCGCCAGGATCTGTCTAGGCCCTTTTTGGGATCTTTCCCGTATTTCTTCATGAAGGTAATCAATGTGGGATCAATTTCGGGAGTTTCCGCTACATTATTATCTAACTCCGGTCTGGGGCATTCCGCCTTGAGCCTGGAACGCACCTCTTTATCGAAACCTTTCCTTAAGTTCGCGTGAACGTAAAGTGCTACCTCAGGAGTTGGGAGCCAACTTGAAGATCTTGGGTGTATAATCTCTGATGGGTTAAAATCTCAAATTTGAGGTGTAGTGGAGGTAGTTTTTGTTTTTTTACTAAGGTTTAGGGTGGTAATGTAATCGGAATCTGGATCATCGGAGTCTCCTGATGAAGAGGAATTACGTTGGGAGCTATAATTGTGCTCCGCGCTTCTTTTCTTGCGCAATTTTTCAAACATGTCTGCATGTAACTCTCCAGCCGAGTCTTCTTGTGAAATATTCTTAGATTTTGATTTTGTTGGAACAGGTGTAGCAGTGTCCTCGGAGGAGGGGGAGGGGTCCCCAGTCATCCAGCCCTGCGTTTGGGCATATTCTAATAATTGGCCTGGAAATGGGCCAAGAGCTCTAGCCAGAGCCTCATTAACCGACTGTTGCACTCTTGAATCTAGTGCTTCAACCAAATTTATCTCTAGTTGGTTGTCGGTATCATCAGGGTAGAACCCTGCATCCTGGTCACTCCATTGGGCCATATTGAGTAAAATATATGACCAGAAGACAATAATAATTACAGGGGGAGTGAAAAAACCCCAGCAGGAGCACTAGCAGGTCAAAATTAAATATATATATACATAAAACCACACCTAATGAGAGATAAGTATATATATATGCATCAATAGTAAATCACTGAGAAGGATGCCTGCAGCAAATATTTATTTCACTCTAGGCCCAGCCTGTGTATACATTTTTTACAACCCAGTAAGCCTTCTCCCTATCTGGGCGTCGGGGAGGAGGTGAGCAGTTGCTTCAGGCAAGCTCCGATGCCTCACGCGCTGTCAGAGAAAAAACGAACCGATCTCATGTAAGGGCACAGGGGAATGAGATCGGTTCGCAAATGACGTGCGCATTTGGCAACACCGGTTGCCAGAGAAAACAGACTGCGCCTCTAATGCGCAGCCCTCTCCCGTGTTCCCTTCACAAGGGAAATTCAATTAAATGACACTCGTAAACTGAAAGAAAAAGCGCAGCGCGCTCGGCATTCTTTACAAGAAAATTAATAACTCAGAGAGATTCCCTCCACGAGGGAAAATCAATAAAGGCACTTAACTCTACAAGAACAATCAATAACCCAGAGAGATTCCCTCCACGAGGGAAAATCAATAAAGGCACTTAACTCGGCGGGAAGCCGAGTGCAGAGAGAAAATCAATATAAACAATTAACTTGTTAAGAAGCCGAAACCTAAAGGCTTAAAGTAATCACTGAGGCACGCAGACTCGCGGTGCCTGTAACATTTAACAATTTTAAACTTCAATACAAATAGTACAAGTGGGAATAGATAAAGTGAAAAGTTACTTATCTGCTGCGAAGCAGCAAAGAAAGAGGATATGACGTTAGAGGTTATGGACTTTATGGACTAAGGTCACTATGGTTGATTGGTGCATGTGACTTATACACTAGAGCACTTTGGGAAATGTTGATTTTTGTTTAATCGTGTTTTAATTGGCTGCTGTGATTTTCAGTAAAGAAAGAGAAAGCATAATCCGAGCCTCCGGTCCCGATATAGAATCTGAAGAGAACCCACAGGAGAGACCCTAAATAGCCCTGAGGGGCATTGGCTACCTTATTAGGTATGGACCTATCAGGAGGGGTCTCTGACATCCCCTGCTGGCACTGGCCACACAGAGGCCTCCAGAGTGTCCCCACACCTTGCAAAGCAAGAGGGCTGAAGTCTGGGACACACTGGAGGAGCTCTGGGCACCACCCCTGGGGTGGTGATGGACAGAGGAGTGGTCAGTCCCCTTCCCTTTGTCCAGTTTCCTGCCGGAGCAGGGACAATGGGGCCCTGAACCGGTGTAGACTGGCTTATGCAAGTAGGGCACCATCTGTGCCCTTCAAAGCATTTCCAGCGGCTGGGGGAGGCTACCCCTCCCCAGCCTGTAACACCTATTTCCAAAGGGAGAGCCTGTAACACCCGGCTCCCAAAGGAAATGCTTTGTTCTGCCTTACTGGGACAGTGCTGCTCAGACCCCAGGAGGGCAGAACCCTGTCTGTGAGGTGGCAGCAGCTGTAGCTGCAGTGCAAGCCTCAGAGAGTTGGCTTGGCAGTACTGGGGTCCATGGTGGAGCCCCCAGGATGCATGGAATTGGCTCCCCAATACCAGATTTGGAATGGGGGGGACAATTCCATGATCTTAGACACCTTACATGGCCATATTCGTGGTTACCATTGTGAAGCTACATATAGGTATTGACCTATATGTAGTGCACATGTGTAATGGCGTCCCTGCACTTACAAAGTTCAGGGAATTGGCCCTCAACTATGTGGGGGCACCTTTGCTAGTGCAAGGGTGCCCTCACACGTAGTAACTTTGCACCAAGCCTTCATTAAATGAAGGTTAGACACATAGGTGACTTATACGTTACTTAAGTGCAGTAAAAAATGGCTGTGAAATAATGTGTGCACTATTTCATGCAGGCTGCAGTGGCAGTCCTGTGAAAGGGTTTATCTGAGCTCCTTATGGGTGGCAAAAGAAATGCTGCAGCCCATAAGGATCTCCTGGAACCCCAATGCCATGGGTATCTAGGTACCATATACTAGGGACTTATAAGGGGGGGGTCCAGTGTGCCAATTGAAATTGGTAAATGAAGTCACCAGCCTATAGTGACAAATTTAATAGCATAGAGAGCATAAGCACTGGGGTTCTGGTTAGCAGAGCCTCAGTGACCCAGTTAAGCACTACTGACAACACACACATTAGGCCACAAACTATGAGCATGAGCCCAGGCTAGCAGGATCCCAGTGAGACAGGCAAAACACACTGACATATAGGGTTTTCACTATGAGCACTGGGGTCCTGGCTAGCAGGATCCCAGTGACACAGTAAAAACGCACTGACACACACTCACAAACAGGCCAAAAGTGGGGGTAACCATGCTAGAAAGAGGCTACTTTCTCACAATGTGTATGCGATATTACGTGACTGTGGCACTTTGCATTGTCCAATTCAACTAGTTAATGCAAATAACACAGGCTTCTAAGGAGGAGGGTGGGAGCATGTGAATCTACAGCACTATAAGCTATGAACAGGGTAAGTAAAATTTCCTGTCATAGCATGTATGGCTGTAGATGCACATGCTGTGCACAGACTGACAGGCAGTATGCTCAACGAGCTGGCTAGTCAGTGTTTGGTGCAGATGTCTGAAATAAAGTCTTAAAAGATTGTCTGGCCAACTATAGCCTGTTGGGGGGCTAGTATGTCCACACAATAGTGTTTGGTAAACATTTATGGGGTGGACCAGCAGATGTCAGCTAGTGGTATGTTGCCTAAGAAAACCACAGCTGCCCCTTTCTTAGAGCATGGAGTGTGCCATATACAAGACAGTTAGGACTCACTTGGCTTAATGTTAACATGTTTAAATGCACTTGGTTATCCACCTGGCAATGGCAATTTCAGAAATGGGGTGGACTTTCAGAGGGTTCGTGAAGGTGACAAAGAGCTGGTCAGACTTCCGAAAAGGGTAATTTAATACATAAAAGCTCTTTTGATGTCTAGAGTGTGTAATGGTCTTTCTGTTACTGATATAAGACAAAATAGTACATTGTTCCAACCAAACAGAAGAATAACAGGAGCGAACAAAATTCTTCAGGAGCGAGAACCCTCATTCATCACACTGGATGACTGGCTTCATCATTGGGAAAGCTCCTCGTCAGGCTGGTGCTGGAATGCCTAACGGGCTCCCCAAACGGGGTGCTCTTAACCGAATTGCTCAGATAGTAGCAAATGAGAAACGGATCGTTTCAATCGGGTGCCCAATTCTAAGTACCCAAGCAATAGTGGAGAGAATAGAACGTTAAAATTGGTTCACCATCAACAAATATAAATCATAATTTTAATCAGTATTAATGTGATGAGGACCAAGATTAAAAACAAAAGGAGGAGTAACGGGTGATTAGTAATGTTCACCTACTCTCACTGAAAAAAGAGAGGATAAAACTAACTATGGTACCTCACTGTAACAGGTCTACATGTTTCGCGTCTAGGTGGTCCAGCCGGATCCAATGACGCTTCATCAGGACCAAAAAAAAAAAAAACCTTCTCCAAAAACTAAACTCAAATAATCAACAATGCGTACAAAAAAAGCAGTCACTTACTTAGTTCTACTCGTTAAATCAATAAGGTCGCCCATTCCCAGTGTCAGGATAGAGCTCAAAAAGGATCGCTTGTCAGAACAAGGAACTAAAATTTTCAGTGTCCTGAATGTAGGCAATTACACCTACCCGTCCGACACGCGTCCCCGAGGGACTGAATCAGGCTGGGGATAAAAGACTAGGAGTTTTACTGTTTGAGGTGAAAGGTAAAACCACCTTTAGGAACGGTTCTGAGAACAGCCCTGTCTTTACGAACCTGGATGAATGGCTCTTGAACAATGAGCATCTATAGTTCACTAATATGTCTGAGGGAAGTAAAGGCCAGAAGTAAAGCTTCCTTACAGGAAATTAACTGAAGGTGGAATGAATTTAAAGGTTCAAAGGGTGGTCCCACGAGTCTAGTAAACCTATGTCATGGTTCCACACAGGGATATAGGGTATTCTTGCATGTATAAATCTCATAAGACTCCCCATGAAAGTCTTGACAAGTGGAATCCTTGATAGGTATGAAGGTTCCCTGTTTTGCATACAAGCCGCAAAATCAGCTAAGTGTATACATGTCATCCAGATGAGTTTGGTTGCAGTAAATTCCATTTATTTGTAGATAACAACAATGTAGACATATGAGTGTCGTTCCACAATCACAGCCAACACGGGTTTAGAATTAGACTTTGCTCTCTTACTAGCCTTGAAAAAGCCACCTGTTGTGACAAAACACATGTTGGCTAAGATTGTGGAACGATACTCATCTGGCTACATTGATGTCCAGATCTACAAATGAATGGAACCTATTGCAACCAAACATCTGGATGCCTTGTTGATTATGAACTATTTTGGAGTGCTGCGGTATGTTTAAAAAATATATGTATGGTGTTTCCCGGGAACACTATATTATGCTTTGGGTAGTGGAGCATAATTCAATGCTTTGCACCGTGCTCTACCCTACTTTGGACTACCTTCAATACAAACTACTATTGATTGTACTCCCATAACGCTTAGGAAGTGCACCCATTTTATCATCACTGCTCATTCCTTTCTCTGTAAGTGTATACATGTATAAGCAAGGCCAAACTTCTGCAGATATTGGAGGGAGCAGACAATGTCCTGGACACTAGGCTTTAAGGGGTCTACGTTTTTGGCAACGGAGCAGTGGACAAACGTTTTCTACTTTGCGGTATAAAAGGCTTGGTTGTGCGCCTGTTCTTTTCTCATAGAATCATCATACATTCTTGGGAAAGGTTTAAAAAGCTGAATTCTGAGACCTAAGGTGTCAGATGCTAGGTTGAGCTGTCTGGTATCTGGATGTCTGATATGGTCTTTGCTCTATTTTTGACATTTTGTGGGATGGGGAACAGGTCTATTTGCGAGGTATCCTAACGCTAAAACTAACTTTCTAGGACTTGCGGGTGGAGTTTCAACTCGCGGACGTCTTGATGCATCCTGCTGATCAAGTCTGGAAAGTCGTTATCCACCCCAAAGGTATTCCGCTGGGAGTTATATGTTGTGGTAGATCACCCAAAACCAAATCTCCTGTGCTAGTGCTGAGAGCTGGAGAAAATAGTGTTGCCCTGTGTAGCACATGGCAGTAGTATTATCCATCTTGATAATAACTTCCTTCCCTTGAATGAGATGAATCAAGGGATTTGAGAATTAGTTGTATGGCAAGCAACTTTAGGTAATGGATGTGGTGGCCCTTGTACTATGGGGTCCCCACATCCTGAACAGTCACGTCATTGAGGTGCGCCCCCAGCATATAAGAGACTGTTGTGGTGATGGTCACTTGCTGAATGAAGTCTGTAAAACGCCTGACTGCCAAAAAATTGTTGCTGTTCCACCACTGCAGAAAGTGGTTAATGCTGACTTTTACCAAACCTAGTTTTTGCCTGTGACCACTGCAGTGCAAGGCACTCTGGTACGGAGTGCATATGAAGCATGGCACGAGGCAAAATGGAGATGCATGATGCCTTCATCCGTAGAAGGCATATGACGCTTCTGACTGTCACTTGACAACTGGATTGAAAAAGAGGCAGCAGCTGCTGAAATGCCAACATTCTTGGTTGGCTGGGTAGGCTTTCTCCATGATTGCATTAAACAGGGACTCTAGTAAGGGTTAGATCTATTGAGGTGGGCTTTAGTGGCATTTATGGGGACTCCCAAGCTATGGAGCAGGGAGATAACTACTTCAGTATGGGTGACGCATTATTGCTTGCTGCCACTCTTGCTCAGATCAGAGATGGAATATTGCTAGGGATTTCATGAAAATCCTTGGAACCGAAGCAAACCCAAAATGAAGAAGTTTGAATTGGGAGTAATGAACAAGTTAGTTACAATTGGTGACTGCCTATCTGGTTGAGACCCTAGCCAGAGACAACTCATCTTAGAATATTCCTCAAGTGTCAGATTTTCAAGCAGTAACCCTGCTCACCAGTAGGTGGTGGTGTTCAGCTCTAGGTCAGCACTGTTCAGGCAGGAAGTGACGTGTGCGGTGCCTATTTTGATGCCACCCCAGCGGGCTGTCGGCTTCTTTTCACACCTTTCCACATCAGAAGTGCAGAGCAATAAGGAACACAGACAAACTGGTGTTAATTTCTAGGTCCCATAGAAGGGTTTCCTTCACAATGTAATCAATCAGTTTGCAGACGGAGGGGGAGGATGCGAGGGTCAGTAAAGAATCCACAGCTAGAGTCTCTACCAAGTCAGGCGTTACCGAAGGTAAGTAACATGTTCATCTGATAGAGACTTTTAGCCACAGATTCCTTACAGTAGAATATATATACACCCAAGCAATGCCTCCCCAGAGGTGGGTCTGTGAAACAGATTTAGAACAAAAAGTCCTGCAGGACAAAATGGGCAAAGTGTTTATGACAAAAAAAACCTGGCCATCCAGGAAGTAGTGTTTAGTAAATGTGACAGATATGCCAATTTAACTGCCTGACAGATGTCCAGGAAAGGTGCTCAAGCAAGCTAATGCAGTGGTCGCAGCCTTGATTCTAATGGGACGAGTATGCAAGCCCTCAAGAGGGTGGGTGGGTGGGTGGATGGAGTGGATTGCTTTTTGGCCAATGCGTAGCAGATCTTTATGCAGAGCACTGTCTATAGTGAGATGGTTCATTGCTGCACTGCCTTCCCCCTTCTTAGCTCCAACGTAATCTGAAAGAGTTATTCACCCGCCTGGAATTCTTTGGTACGATCAGGTAGAACAACACTCTTTTTGGTTCCAGGTTGTGAAGTCTCGCCCTTTCTTTAGAAGAGTCAGCCGCAGCAAAACAAAAGGTAGGCAAGGCGATATTTTGACCTACATGAAAGGGTGTCACTATCTTCGCAGGAAGGGGGCAAGTGTTTGAAAGACCAACTTGTCTGGATAAAAGGGGGTGTAAGGAAATGCCTCCTCGGCATGGTTACCCCCTAACTTTTTGCCTTTGCTAAGTTATGATTGAAAGTGTGCTGGGACCCTGCTAACCAGGCCCCAGCCCCAGTGTTCTTTCCCTAAACTGTACCTTTGTCTCCACAATTGGCACAACCCTGGCACTCAAGTAAGTCCCTTGTAACTGGTACCCCTGGTACCAAGGGCCCTGATGCAGGGAAGGTCTCTAAGGGCTGCAGCATGTCTTATGCCACCCTAGGGACCCCTCACTCAGCACATGCACACTGCCTCACAGCTTGTGTGTGCTGGTGGGGAGAAAATGAGTAAGTCGACATGGACCCCCCCCCTCAGAGTGCCATGCCAACCTCAAACTGCCTGTGGCATAGGTAAGTCACCCCTCTAGCAGGCCTTACAGCCCTAAGGCAGGGTGCACTATACCACCGGTGAGGGCGCATGAGCACTATGCCCCCACAGTATCTAAGCAAAACCTTAGACATTGTAAGTGCAGGGTAGCCATAGGAGTATATGGTGTGGGAGTTTGTCAAACACGAACTCCACAGTTCCATAATGGCTACACTGAAAACTGGGAAGTTTGGTATCAAACTTCTCAGCACAATAAATGCACACTGATGCCAGTGTGCAGTTTATTGTAAAATACACCCAGAGGGCATCTTAGAGATGCCCCCTGAAAACATACCTGACTTCTAGTGTGGGGCTGACCAGTTCCTGCCAGCCTGCCACACACCAGACATGTTGCTGGCCACATGGGGAGAGTGCCTTTGTCACTCTGTGGCCAGGAACAAAGCCTGTACTGGGTGGCGGTGCTTCTCACCTCCCCCTGTAAATGTAAAATGTAAATTAGCACTTGTATAGCGCACTACTCACCCGTTAGGGTCTCAAGGCGCTGTACTCATACCGCTATGGAACCCCTCCTGGCTTTTCCCTGTGAGGTGCCCACTCCTGAGCACCCCCAGGGTGAAGCCAGGCATCCAAGCGCTGTTGGGGCCGTTGTGGAGATTAAGCAAGCTATTGCCCAGAGTTGCAGAGTGGGACCCATGAATTAGATTAGGCACCGAGGCAAGAATTATCTTGTCAAGGGGAATTGAGCCCAAGACCTGCCGAAGCGGGACTTGAACCCTGGTCTTGAGCCAGATCTCTGCTTCAGGGTCTGCCGCTCTAACCATTGAGCCACACTTCTGCAGGAACTGTAACACCTGGGGGCGAGCCTCAAAGGCTCACCCCCTTTGTTACAGCGCCCCAGGGCATCCCAGCTAGTGGAGATGCCCGACCCTCCGGCCACTGCCCCCACTTTTGGCGGCAAGGCTGGAGGAGATAATGAGAAAAACAAGGAGGAGTCACTCACCAGTCAGGACAGCCCCTAAGGTGTCCTGAGCTAAGGTGACCCCTGCCTTTAGAAATCCTCCATTTCCCACCGGAAGCGTGAGACTTCACACTCTGGACCCGATGCCCCGGCTCAACCTGTAGAAAACCAACACCTCAGGGAGGACTCCCCAGCGACTGCGAGCCCGTGAGTAACCAGAGACGACCCCCCTAAGCCCCCACAGCGACGCCTGCAGAGAGAATCCAGAGGCTCCCCCTGACCACGACTGCCTGTAACAAGGGACCCGACGCCTGGAACCAACACTTCACCCGCAGCCCCCAGGACCTGAAGTAACCGAACGTCAGTGCAAAAGTGACCCCCAGGCGACCCTCTGCCTAGCCCAGGTGGTGGCTGTCCTGAGAAGCCCCCGCTGTGCCTGCCTGCAACGCTAGAGTGACACCCGGGCCCCTCCATTGGTTTCAATCTAAAACCTGATGCCTGTTTGTACACTGAACCCGGCCGCCCCTGTGCCGCTGAGGGTGTACTTTCTGTGCCTTCTTGTGTCTCCCCCAGTGCTCTATAAAACCCCCCTGGTCTGCCCCTCGAGGACGCAAGTACTTACCTGCTGGCAGACTGGAACCGGAGCACCCCTGTTCCCCATAGGCGCCTGTGTGTTTTGGGCACCTCTTTGACCTCTGCAGCTGACCGGCCCTGAGCTGCTGGTGTGGTAACTTTGGGGTTGCCTTGAACCCCCAACGGTGGGCTGCCTATGCCCCAAACCAGAGACTTGTAAGTGTTTTACTTACCTTGAAAACTAACCTTTACTTACCTCCCCCAGGAACTGTTGATTTTTGCACTGTGTCCACTTTGAAAATAGCTTATTGCCATTTTTACAAAGACTGTACATTATATTGTTTTCATTCAAAGTTCCTAAAGTACCTTACATTTAAAGTATTAATTGTAAATCTTGGACCTGTGGTTCTTAAAATAAACTAAGAAAATATATTTTTCAATATAAAAACCTATTGGGCTGGAGTAAGTCTGAGTGTGTGTTCCTCATTTATTGCCTGTGTGTGTAGAACAAATGCTTAACACTACCCTCTGATAAGCCTACTGCTCGACCACACTACCACAAAATAGAGCATTAGAATTATCTGCTTTTGCCACTATCTTACCTCTAAGGGGAACCCTTGGACTCTGTGCACACTATTTCTTACTTTGAAATAGTATATACAGAGTCAACTTCCTACAGGGGGTATAAGGAGGGTGTGCAAAAAGTGCTTGCATTTTGCTGACACTCATGGCCAATTTTATGGCCACTAGGAAAGCACTCTTGATGGTTAGCAACCAGAGTGGGCAGTTGTGTAGCGGGTCAAAAGGACGAGCACATCAGAAAAGTCAGAACCAGATTTTAGTCTCACTGGGGCATGGTGAATGGCCAGGGAGGAAACATGTTGAAGACCTCTGAGGAACCTAGACACAAAAGGTGACATAAGTAAAGCTGGTCCAGCAACTGCAACAATGCTGAAATGGATGATAAATATCAGAGAACTACTGGGCTAAAGACAGAACAAATAGTAAAATTCGAGAAAGGGGTGCAGAGAGATGGTGGATGTTCCTGGATGCACACCATGCCACAAATATGTCCCAGCTGCAGGCATATACTGGTTTTGGTGGAGAGACAGCTGACTGCCAGAACAACATCACAGACTTCAGGAGGATGATCAAAAGCAGTCAACTGTTGCAGCATATTCACCACACATGAAGGCAGAGGGTGTGCAGGTTCAGGTGCAGGACCATCCCCTGCTGCTGCAACAGGATATCCTCCTGAAGAGGCAGCCTAACCCAAGGACAGGTGCTCAAAAGTTCATCCGCCAGCCTCTCCATGCCCAATCCAGTGCCACAGGAATGACCCGAGCTAAGTTGTTCCTGATCTTCTTGAGAACTCTGGGCCACAGTGGTATTAGCAGGAAGGCGTACAGGAAGTTGAAACTCTACTTGAGATTAAAAGTATCTTCAAACAAGAGCTGCCTTGGAAACTCCATCGGGCAGAACTGCTGACATTGTGCATTCTCTGTGCTGAACAGATCTAACCAAGGTTCTCCCCACTCTTAAAAAAAGACTTAGCGCCACCTCTGGATGGAAACACCAACCATGATCCGCTAGGCATTGACAGCTGAGTTTGTCCCCCCTGATGTTCAGTGAGCACGCCATGTGCTGAACCAACATGGCCTGATATTCCAGCCAGGTTCAGAAATGCAGGGCCTCTTGACACAGGGTCCACAACCCCACCCGTCCAGCATGTAAGTGGTGTTGTCTGTTAACACCTGCACCAGTCTTCCCTGAGCGGAGGAAGAACGCCCAGAGCTCCAACAGGTTGATGTGGAGCCCAAACTCTGCCGGACACCAGAGTCCTCAGATATCCACCTCTCTCAGATGGCCACCAGAGTCCAACATGGACACATGTGTCACTAAAGTCAACTGTGGTTGGGGAAGGTAGAGTGGTGTGCTGCTGACCCAATCACAGTTCCTCAGCCACAACTGCAGTTCCCTCCAGGATCTGAACCATGTCGGAGAGATTTCCCTAATGCTGTGCCCACTGGGACTTCAGATCCAAGAGCAGGTCCTGCATATGCCAACGGGCATGTGTAAATAGAAGGATGCAGACCAGGAGGCCAAACAGTCTCAGAGTCAGTCTAACCACAAATCCACAATAGAAGCTGATACATCAGATACATAGGCCAAATCTCCTGGACTCGTCAGTTAGGGGGATAGGTCCGAAACGGCTTGGTTTCTAGAACGACCCAATGAAAGGAAGTGTCTGAGAGGGAGACCGGTGTGATTCAGAACAATTATAGTGAACACTACCAAATGCAGGAGGTCCGCTGTAGTTTGGAGGTGAGTGACAACTGCCTTGGACGAGCCTCCCTTGAACAACCAATCCTTGAGGTAGGCGAAGACAAGCATCCTTGACCTCCGCAGATGAGATGCACCACTGTCATCAATTTTGTGAACACCACGGAGTGCAGGTGCAAGGATTATTACGAGGTGGTCTTGGCCCACCGTGAACGGTAGGTAGAGCCTGTGGGCAGGCAGAATAGGAATGTGGAAGTATGCATCTTTCAAGTCCAACGCACCATCTAGTATGTTTCCATGGCAGACACGACTTTCACTAATGTGAGCATTCTGAATTTGTCCTTTTTTAGGAAGAAGTTGAAAAGTCACAGGTCTAGGATAGGACGGAGATCTCATTCCTTCTTGGGCACCACAAAGTAGTGAGAATAGCAACCACTCTTACTCCTCTTGAAGCTGGCACCCGCTTGATGACTCCCTTGGCCAAGAGAGCCAATGCTTCCTAACATAGCAAGGTGAGATGTCTTCTGTCACCCAGTTGTAAGGTGTGGCATGGGTGGAGGAGTTTCCAGAAAGGGGATGGAGTAGCTCCTTTGACCTTTCAGTAAAACCCACTTGTCAGATGTTATCAATGCCAGCAGTGCAGGTGATGATGTATCCTGCCCCCACTGGATGTCCATGTTCGTATGAGGGAACAGTAATAGGGTTTGGAGGCAGCCAGGGGGGTGGTAAACTGGGCCAACCCCTGGCTAGTGGCTCCACCAGGTCTGTGGGAACAGCATCCCTGGAAGCATAAAGGTCTGTTGGCCGTGGTGGCTAAGTGAGAATGAACGCAGCTGTGAGCCCCTTCCCTAGCCACAAAAGGGGCAGAAAGTGGACTGGAGTTGGTGAGGGGCCATGAATAGACCCAAAGAACTTGCCATAGCTCCGCTATCCTTTAAGTGGTCAAACGCGGAGTCCGCCCTCTCACCAAAAAGGCCTAAAGGGCATCAACAAGGAAATCGCTCTACCCAGCAAGTCGGTCATATCCAGTCCACATCTGATGGTGGACTGCGCTGCATCTCTGCCATCTGCAATTGCCTGCAACAGTATGGCTTGTGCCTCCTCTGAGACCATGGGCAACACTTGTACAACCAAGAACCACATTTTATGGGGTATTGGTCAAAGAGACATGCAGTGTACACCGACTGCAGTGCTAGGCTGGCGGAAGATAACATCCTCTTATTGAAGATATCCAAGCCTCCTGGATTCCCTATCCGGTGGAGTGATAGGGAAGTTGCCAGGGTTGACTCTCAAAGTGGAAGCTTGAATCACTAATGTCTTCAGGGTGAGGTGCTGGGTGAGTAAACTGGGGCCCCCATAATCGGGGGAAAGCAACTGGCAATTGTTCTGTGCACAGGAGCCCCTGTGCAGGTCTTGGACCAGGCCCAAGGAGGACATGGGTAGGTGCTTCATTAAATGGAAGCAAGGGTTCGTAAGGGAAAACTTCAAGAGGCAAGACATTCTTCTGGACTACCACTGAGGGCAACTGAAGGTACAAAACCTCAGCCATCTTTCACACCACCATTGCAAATGAGGCACCCTTCTCTGTAGGGAAGGTGGGGGGGAGAGACCAAGCCAGTGTCTGGCAAGGTGTCTAACCCACTAGCATTTGCCAATTTTTCATAACAATTGTCCTTATGTTTCGTCTAGGGGATTCTGGTATACAGATGAATCATCAGACCCATCCCGTAGGGTTCCCTCTCCAGGCTGTTAAATGAAAAAGGCACTGTCTTGAACTCGAAGGGCATGGTCCGGAATGGCGTTGGACGAAACCCGTCTGGGCTCGGTGTGGAGTTGGAATGTTGGAGATGGCACTGCTGGGAGCATCAGCACTATAGAGGGCACCAAGGAAGGTCGCGGTCTTGCGGGCAACACCCCGCCAGATCCAGCAGTGGATCCAAGGGGCCTGACTAGTGTTGAGGGTGAACCCGCCAGCTGGGATCCAGTGGAGGCCCCACCCAAACCCATGGGGCCTGAAGGCACTCCAGAAAGGTCAGTCAGTCAAAAAAGGAGGTGCATGACCTCACAACACTCTTTTATTTGGCGGGGTCAGCCTGGCTCTGGGAAAGTCAGGGAGGCATAGAAAGGACTCTGTTACAGGCTCTACAGAGGAGTGAGGCCTAGAGTGCCAACACTCCCACACCTCGTCCGAGGATCTAGGTGGGCGTCGCTTAGTCGAAGACATCTTCTACATCTTTGATTTCTTCTTTTGGTGGGATTTAGCTAACAGTCTGTATCGAGATTACCACCATCAAGTGTAGCTCTGTGAGCTGTCCCTTACCCTTCTGCGTGACCTGGATCGTGAACGTCATGGGGTCGTCTGACACTGGGCAGCAAGGAGCTTGAGGGAACGCTCCCTCAGCCCCTTCGGGTGCATGGTGCAGCAGACAGCGCAGGTTTTGGAGGTGTGGTCACTCTCCAAGCACCACATACAAACCAAGTATGAGTCTGTCCCAGGCATCTGCCTGTGACAGGCACCACATGGCTTGAAACCCATAGATTTCTAAGCAGATATCCCTATCACACCGGAGAAGAAATTCTCAAGAAAGCTTGACCAAAAGTTGAAAAAATAAAAATAAGTAAAAAATTGACCGAGGATTAGCTCTTCAGGGATCAGCTCTGACTGGTGTGAAAAGGAAAGAACTGACATCATCACTCTTGGAAGGAGCCCATATAGGCACTGTGAATGTAACTTCCGGCGTGGAGCCGAACATCTATCAACTACCAGCATGCTGGGGTACTGCTTGAAAATTTCTGGATCCAGTCTGACGCTTGGGGGATAATCTAAGGTAAGGAATCTGCAGCTAGAACTCTTTTTGGGAATAAGAAGGTCAAAGGAATAAACTCCCATCCCTTGTTGGTGTGGAGGCACTATCTTCTATTGCATTTTTCTAGAGGAATGCTTGGACCACTTCTTCAAGGAGGAGAAGATGGTCTCTGCTGAGAAGGAGTGTGAGAGAAGGGATGTTGGTAGAGGTTGTGAGAAGTTCTAGGCAGTAGCCATGATGAATCACCATTAATACCCACTGGTCTGTTGTGATTTTCTCAGAACAAGAGAGGAAATCGCGTGTAGTCTCCGCCTGACAAGTGACATGGTTGGTTGGGAGGATGCGAGGGTAAAAGGGGAGGTGGCAGGAAGGGTATGTCCCTACTTTGAGGTGGAGAATCCTTTACCTCCGCCATTACCTCTGTTATTGCTCTATAACCACCCTTGGAGTCGCCCCTACCTGCTGCTGTCTTTGGTAACCCTGCAGCAGGTCAGCTGAGGTGGTAGTTCAGAACTGTTGTGTTCTTTTTAATGTTTTTGAACTGTGTCCTGTGGCCAAAAAATAATAATCAGAAAACAACAATCTAACATGGGAGTTGTACCCATGTGCATTTCCCACTAAGGGAGGGTTCACAGCACATTTCATGACTTGAAATAATTTTTCCAAGAAAATAAACTTGTAAATATCCCAGCCCAACTCATGATGGCAAGAGGAGACACTTCTGCCAGGTGTTGAGTTAATCCTCAAGTCTCTGTAGTATCTCCGATTTGGTGTGTGACAAGGTTTTCAGTGTTGACAAGAGCTTTGTGCCGCCTTTGTCACTGCATTTGGCAATGCCTTGAAGAGCAAGCAGAAATACTCACCACCCTTATATAGAATGGGTAAGGCTCTAGGTGGGGGTTGATGTCCTTGAATGGAGTCTTTTTTTTTTTCTTTCTTTTTTTTACCCAGAGGCCTTGAACTGGTGCCAAATGCAGCCCGAAGGCAGTCTTTCATGTCCATGTTCGGGGTTTGATGACTAAATCCTGTAGCAGTCATGCTTCACCTCGGCATGGAACCATCTGTGCTTAGAGGTATGGAACTTGGGCCAGATGGCATTCTTATGACATGTGATATGGTCTCTGTATGAGGACCAGTAGTCTCTGGTGCCGGCTTAACGTCCTATACCTCCTCGAGGCCTGATGGGCACAAATAGCCTGATGTGGACTGTGAGTCACCTGGGCTGCAGGGACTCCTGATTAGCAGGCTTCTCCATCCTTCTCAGCACTATAGGGATCTTCCTCCCCAAAGATATCTGGAATCTTGAAGGATTCCTGCTGGTGGATCTTGCGAAGATCCCAGAGCCTTTCCCTTCGATACTTGAGGGTTTTCTTTGAACGGAAAGCAAGGCAGATCTTGCAGGTCAAGAGTTGTATTTATGATCGGGAGAAAAGCAACTTGCAGACATGTTGGTGACCCAACAATGAATATTTGGAAGTTTATTGAGGGCAATATTGGAAAGGGGTACTTACCATCACCCCCTTTCAGTATGCATTCTCTGGTGATGAAGACTGAAGAAGAGCATGTAGTCCTTGAAGGGTAGGCGGAGCCTGATGACATGGCTCATGGGTACCAAGTGTTGCTCGTCGGGACCTCCGCAGGTATGTGAGAAGGAGAGAAGGCAGTGGCTTGTTAGAGAACTAGTTACCCTGATGTGTCAGTATTGAAAATTAACCTTGTGGGCCTGAAGAACATGTTTAGAACACAATAAACCAGGAGCCCTCCTGGAGAGAGGCCAAGCCCTAAAAAAAAAAAAAAAAACAATCTACCATGGAGTCATGCCCATGAGCATTTCCCGCTGGAGCCACAGCACATCTCGTGAATTGCAAGACTTCTTCAAAGAAAAACAACTTGCAAATATCCAAGCCCAGCACTTGATGGCAAAAGTATGCACAGTATTTATAGCTATAGCCACACATGCTACAAACACATTTTCCCTTGATGATCCTTATCACTACTACGTCACTAGCACTCAATCACAGGACCCATAAAAATTTAAAAACAACATTCTTGCATGGATAATACATCCATCAAGTAACGCAGCATTGATTGCCAGTTTATGAGACCATGAACATCACTTATGCATGTGGGTTTTTATACAACTTTACAAATTACTCTTCAATTTCATTGCTACAGGAAAAACATACTACAAATTATCCAACTTCATAATGCTGCGCCAGAGAGTGTAAACACAGGTACAGAGCACAGTGCTGGTCTTAATGACACATCATATACATTTCCCTTAGACAGTGGACAGGTTGGTGAAGATCCTACTAAAGTGATTATTTCAACTAACCCACCCTTGATCAGCTCAGCAAAAAAAATAAAAAATTAATCAGCCTTTGTGCCAAAGAGGTCTCTGCTTTGCTCTTGGGTTCCATTAAACAATTATGCCAAGTTACTCTACAATATTCTATGTAACTGTGAAAGAATTCCATGCATAAAATTGCCAACTATTTTTTAAGTTCACACAGAAAATAGTTACAAATTAAAACTCGTAAAAGTTTTTTTTCAGTCAAATACTACCAGAGCAAAAATTGACTTCATCTCAATGAACTTCTAAATAGTGACCAAATGCAATATCCCCAAATGTATGTTCAACGATAGAAATTTTAAACTCCCAGATAACTAAGATCAGACATGCCCCCAAATCCTATATCCAGTACTCTTGTAAAACGACCAATTTTTAAGTTTATGTAAATCTGCATCATAACAACTATTTTCTCAAAGGCTGATTAGTGCAGAACTTAGTGATATGATAGTCTTCAGAGTCCAAAATGCATCTGTTGGAGCAAAGCCAACCAGACTGTTTCTGTGGTCCAGGTAGGTGTCTCTTCTAGGGCCCCCTGCACGCCCCTAGGAAAAGTGGGTACCTATCAAGGCCATCAACGTAGAGTAGAAGACTTTGAGAGTCAAGTACTCACATAGAGTATACTTTTGTATGTCTGGAGAGGTCCTAAAAAGGCAGGTGCCTGCCAGTTCCCCTTATGTTACAAGGACAACACAATATGGTAAACTGACAGCTAAGGGCGGGGAACTGTGGCTGCTTTGTGCAGGAGCAGGGCTGCTTTAAGAGTTACACTGCATTAAATTGGTATGTAGAGACAGGACACAATTTGAGAGTTGGCGGTTTAACTATGACCATATCCCAAATCTCTCGAGCGTGGTGGGGGTTTAAGAGGGCTGTAGAGAAATAAGAAGCGTTGAGTAACTATGGCACAAAGTGACCCTGTTGGATTCTCTACCCAGCATACAAGAAGCAACAATATGAGGGCCAAGGATGATATCAGTCAATAAGTGGATTAATGACAGAAGAATTTATCTTGAATAAGTCATCTCTCACTGATCAAAACCATTGTCTTGATTCTCAAAAATTTAAGGAGTGGCTATTAAGTCAATAGGCATTTTTGCAAAGGTTTCCTTTTCATGTGTTACTTCCAAGCCCTTGAACCTTTCTCCAATGTATAATTTTGACAGTTGATTTGGTCAAAGAATATGGGCTGTACACACGGAATACTGTTAATGCGCATTAGACAAACACGTGTGATTTGTGTCATGTAAGTTTTTGTCAGCCCACTGGAAGCTGGATGAATAAAGTAACTCAAAGAACTCCATAATCATGGCACAAATACACCCTGCATCAGAGGACCACCCACCATTATCATGTTCCATTTGTGCTATGTAACCCCAAGTCAAGGTCGCCTTATCAATCTTGTGTGGGTCTTTCCTGGATAATCTCCCTTACCCATATAATCTTGCCCTGGCATATTTGCCTATATATTTAATTTTGCAGCCTGCTGCATTTCAACATTTTTTAGAAGAACCGCAATACATTTATGAAGCAGTGACTTATTCCTGAAAATTGCATATTGACACTCTGGTACATCCTTTTCATGCCATGTGAGTTGGCCGGAATTACGTTTACTAATCGAGCATGCATAGATATACATTTCACTCTAAAGTATGCCAAACAGCCTTTCAAGATCGTGATGCTGCTGGAGAATGAACCTAATTTACTGAAACATGCTTGATGACTGTGGTTTGCACTTTGGATGCGAATAAATGATTCTGCAGAGTGTCCAAGAGGGAACACTAGTTGTGCCACTTAAAGGAGCTGGATGGCAATGTCAGAGTAACAACCACAGTGGAATGATCAGAAACACTCCTTGGCAGGAGTTTAAGCCCCATCCATTCAGTCACAGACATTGTGTGTGAACAAGCAGCAGTGAATATGGAACATCATGTCATGGATGGAGGAATAGAAAGTAAAGCCTTAACTTGGATCTCTCCCAGGAAGTATCTTTACCCATATCCGCGCCCGCCCCATTCCCGCCCTCCCTTTAGACAGGTTTAGTAAAGAGTGATCTGACATTACATCATGGAAATATTGCGGGCCGCCTGTATTAGAACTGCCTGTGTTAACAAATGGGTACCGCATGTCTCCCCTCCCAACCCGCCAAACCTACTGATCTATGTATTTTAAGTTTGCACTCTTCCTCATCTACAATTCTTCTGACGTGTCAAAAGGACAGTTCCTTTCATACTAATATGGCTGCCCCTAGTGAGTTTTAAGAAGCAAATAAGTGATGAGCAGAGGCACTTTGCTCACTCAACCTCTCCACATCTCTTAATAAAGAAAGCCACAATAGAGCCCAAGACTTTGAGAAGAAAAGGTAAGCAAACAGGAGGGCTTAGAGAAAGAGAGGGGGATTCTAAGGACAAGAAGAACCCTTTGAAGAGAGGAGAGACAAAGGAGAGACGAGGACTTAGGTTGGCAATCCAGTTCATGGAGGTGAATGGCGGAATTCAGATAAGGGCCTAGGGCATGCCTTGGGTGAGTAGGGAATGGATCTGTGAAGGGAGGAGATACAGAGGTGGTAAATATTTCTGTCCCTTTTGCAGGTATATTTCAACAGGAGAAACACAATTAAGAACTCCCTCTCCAAGTTAAAAGCACTTGTGTCAAAAACAAAGTAATTTTATTCAATGATTAAAATCCTTCATTTTCATGATTCATTACTGCCACATGACACATTATACATCTGCTAACAGTTAGACATTATTCTACAAAAAATATTACAATACATTTCTAACACACTGTTCTTTTTTTCTTTTCTTTTTTTTTTTTTTTTGAACAAGCTAGATATTGCATTAATAAAGGTACCTTGCCTGGTGTACTCGGAACCTCACTGACATTCACGAGAGGCTTTTGTGGCGACATGGAAATAATATGGTTGCCTTTCACAGAGACATACTGCTGGAGTGCTGGCTGTGAGGATGTACTAGTAACCAAGGACGGATAATGAGGCTCTCCGGACTCCTGTTTGATAAGTACCTTCATCATAAAAAGAAACAAATTTGAACTACTTAAGATCGCAGATTTTGTTCCTCTATTTGGAAACGGAAAACAAAGAGAGCAAAGATAAAAGAATGAATAAAAAAGTGGTTTAGAAAAGGATATCAGAAGAGGAAAAACGGAGATACAAGAAAGCTACCAAAAGAATTAAGCATGAGAAATTGACTATCAAGAATAAACATAGGTGTGCAATGGTAAATCTGAGTGCAATGGAATAGAAGGACATCTTGTTCTGCATTCCCTTTGTGAACATTTGCTAGCACAGCACCTATTCACCCAACTAAGCAAGCAAGTAGCTTCAGAAGGGAAAACGTGCTATACTTCTAACTAAGGAAGACACGTGCCATACAAGCTCTTCTCTCTATATAAAATGTATAATTGTGATATTTTTTCAATGGAAACACTGAGCACCATTGCTAAAATCACTACATGCCACCCCGATGGGAACCAAATGGAGGAAAAATACCTGTCACCATAAGAGGAACTTTAAATACAAGCTCAGTGTGGCGGAGAAGTTTCTTCCTCCAAAGTCACTTATTGACTGATATCATCATTGGCCCTCATACTGTGGCTTCCCTCCCCCGTATGCTGTCACTAGATTGGTTCTGCAGCATTAGGTTAGGTCCATACCTCGGGACTCTGAATTGAATATATAAGTGTATATATATATATATATATATATATATAAGTATGGAAGCAATGACAAGAAATATGGATGATGCTCTTGTTGTGGGGTTTGAGGCACTGAGATCTGATCACCTCCAGAGAGAAAGAATATCCTGAAATCCAGGAGAGCTGTTGCAACGAATGTGTCTGGAATGCTCTTCTACCAAGTTTAAGCTGTCTTCATCAGGCATGGAATGTGCCTAGAATCATCTCCCAAGTTTAAGCTGCCTGCATCAGGATTTCTCTAGGCAGCTCCTCAAATTCAAGTAAGATTCTAGAATTTCAATTCATGAATTAAAGGTCAAAGGAGCCAATAATTCCCACAGAGTAGGTTGTTCTAAAGAAGGGAGATTGTTAAGGCAGAGGTGAGGCAGAAGAGGGAAAGAGCTTGTGTGAAACTGTAACTAGTAACATGTTGAGAATAATTTTAACTCTGCCTTTGTCTTAACTTCACAATCAGGGCAAACAAGGCACAGTCACTAGATGAGACATCAGGATAAAAGGACAAAAGGCCTGATTCACAAACTGCAATTTTATTAGGTCGTTACTTACAACATGTAGGAAGCTGGCCTGGTATGTGGTGGGTACCCAAGGTACTTATACCTTATACCAGGTCCAGGTATCCCCTCTTAGTGAAGTGTAGGCAGTGTATAGAAGCCAGGCTCTCTAGAGGTAGCTGTGGATGAGCAGCCAAAGGCTTATCTAGGAGACAAGCAAAGCTCATGCAATACCACTATAGTCGCACATCACTTGCACACATGAAAGAAAACACTCAGTTGTACAAAAATAAAGGTACTTTATTTTTGGCACATATCACAAATTACTGGACAGGCGACCCACCCTTAGGAGGTAAGTAATCCACTAAATATATACACTAGCAATCCGAAAAAGGCATAGAAAAGGTTAAAAAAAAAACAGTGTAAACAGTAATAACCAATAGTGACACTGGGGGAACACAAACCATATACTGAAAAAAATGGAATGTGAACAAGGTATCCACACCTAGGTAAGTAAAATGTTTAGAGGGGAGCTGGAATATTAGAAACCCACAGAGGTAAGTACCACAGTACCTCCCCAGCTACCAGGAATGCAGGAGTGAAACACTGGATTTACCCCAAACCACCTAAAAGGAAGTAAAGAAGAAAAAGAAGACACACAGAGAAGACTGCAAGAAAACCAGTGGTGGATTCCTGAAGAGAGAGAGGACACCAAGTCCAAGAGACACAGTGGAGTTTAGGAGGAGTAGGAGGTACTACCCACCCAGCTGTGGATGCAGGAGTTGCTCGATGGTTCTGAAGAACAGGTCAGTACTGCAGCCCAGGAGTCTGTGAAGAGTTCCAGATGGATGCAGAAGATGTCCTATGCCGGAAGGAAGATTGCAGACGGTTGTCGGTACAGGATTTCCACCAACAACCCTTGGCAAAGGCAAACTCGCAGTTAGTGGAAAAGAGGTGCTGCTGGGGACCAGAAAGGCACAGGAGGACTCAACCCAGGCATGGGAGTCACAAGGGACACTCAGTGTCGTAGAGAGTCTACAGAAGCAGAGGCAGCACCCACAGGAGTCCCATAGGATGGGGACACAGAAGTCAAAGAAGTCCATGCAGCACTACAAAAGTGGATCCCACAACGCAGGAGAACCATGCAGGAGGCTGGGATTTGCAGGACGGAGTGCTGGGGACTGGAGCTGCACATCGACTGAAGACCCCTTGGAGGAGACGCAAACAAGCCTTGGCAGCTGAAAGAGACGTGGTGCACCAGGGTGCTGTCCTGCGTGGGAAGGCAAAGGTTTACCTCCACCAAAGCTGGACAGCTGGCAGAGAGGACCAAGAGGACTACTCCGGACCACCACCCGTGATGCAGGATCCAGGCGGCACAGCAGGAGAGGGGATCCCGGCAGCCAGTCGTAGCTTGTTGTAGGTGCTTGTGGTTGCAGGGAAGTGAATCCTTCACTCCAAGGGAGATTCCTTCTTCTTGTGCAAGATGAAGAGTTGCAGTCTTCGGAGGATGCACGGTGAAGAAACTGTTGCAAAGCTGGCAGGAACTTTGGATACAATGTTGCAGAAGAGTCTTCCTCGTGGATCTGCAGCTTGGGGAGTCCTGGAGGGTCCAGTCGCGGTTCCTCCAGAGGTCAGAGGTCAAAGTAAATGTTGCAGAGGAGTCCTGCTGAAATCTTGCAAGCCGAATCTGAGGACCCCACCCAAGAGAGTGACCCGAAATAGCCCTGAAAGGGGGATTGGCCACCTAATCAGGTAAGCACTGATCAGAAGGGGGCTCTGACATTACCTTCCCGGCCTGGCCACTCAGATGCTCCCAGAGTTCCCTGCCAACCTTAGAATCAAGATGGCAGAATCCAGGGTCCCTCTGGAGGACCTTTGGGCACCACCCTTGGGGTGGTGATGGACAGGGGAGTCGTCACTCCCCTTTCCATTGTCCAGTTTTGTGCCAGAGCAGGGACTGGTGGTCCCTGAACCGGTGTGGACTGGTTTATGCACAGAGGGCACCAAATGTGCCCTTCAAAGCAAACCAGTGGCTTGGGGAAGCTAACCCTCCCAAGCCAGCCACACCTATTTCCAAAGGGAGAGGGTGTTACCTCCCAAAGGAAATCCTCTGTTCTGCCTTCCTAGGCTTCATCAGATCAAGCAGTAGGAGGGAAGAAACTTGTCAGAGTTGGCAGCAGCTGGGCTGCCAGAGAAACCCTCTAAGACTGGTGGTAGTAATCTTGGGTGTCTTCTAAGGAGCACCCTGAGTGCATGGAATCATACTTTCAATACTTGCAATAGTATTGGGGTATGATTCAAAATGTTTGATAGCAAACATGCCCAGGTTCGGAGTTACTGTTATGGAGCTGAACATAGGTAGTGACTTATGTCCAGTACATATATAAAATGGCAGCACGCACTCATGAAGTCCAGTAAAATGGTGCTGGAGTTCATGGGGGCACCTCTGCTAGTGCAGGGGTGCCCTCACACACAGGTACCTGCCCTCTGGGCTGAGAGGGCCTACCATAGGGGTGACTCGCAGTGACCTGTAGTGAAACCGGGTGCATGCACCCAGTTCACGCAGATTGCAATGGCAGGCCTGCTGAACCCTTTGCATGGGCTCCCTATGGGTGGCAGAATAACTGCTGCAGCCCATAGGGATCTCCTGGAATCTCAATGTCCTGGGTACCAAGGTACCATATACTAGGGACCTACATGGGGGTACCAGTATGCTAATTGTGGGAAGAAAATGGTACAATTAAGGGGAGAGAGCAAAACTACTGGGGTTCTGGTTAGCAAGAAGCCAGTAGACACAGTCAAACATACTAACAGGCAGAAAATGGGGGTAACCACGGCAAGAACGAGGGCACTTTCCTACGCTACAAAATGCAATTCGCAAACCTATGGGTGGAGATCTCCACTGCTGCCTCAACTGTCTGTTCTGTGCTTAGATCACTGCAACTGGGGAGGGAAAAGGGGAAGTGGTGAGGAAATTGTGAACAAATATTCAGAAATGTGTGGGTTTCAGAGGAAATTAAGGATGGATTTGGGAGAGACATGCAATTTCAAAAAACACATCCACAAAAAAGTATGAGAATGCAAACACACATTCCCAACCGCTAGTACTGCAACACACCCCTAGAAAACAATAGAAATTGAAAATGTAACTAACAGCCCATGGGAATGAATGTTAAATTAATTAAATTACCGCCATATTTAATACATTTATACAATGCTAAACATTAAGGATAATCATATTCACTGGAAATATCCGATTTTGTGGCTGCAGCCTTTTTTGCATAATCATCAGTTTGCCGCCTTTGCCACATAATCCATAATCTGAGGCATAATCGGCAGATTGTAACCCAAAAAAATGGTTCTAGCTCAAACTGATCAAATGTTACTAAAAATGTGGCGACACACGTTCCATTGTAGTACTGTAGTAAAAAGCTCTTTGCAAAGGTCTACTGGTAATCTTTCAACTTCTTATTGCTGCATTTGTGTGTTAAACTGGTAGTATCAGGTGAAATCTTTGCCCGGGCAGTATTGCCATGTGTAAAAATACCATAATAAATTAATACTATCACAAAACCTGCCACACTACTTCTTTTCTAGACAATCTGGTCCTCCTCTAGGGTTTAATTCCGGTAGCCGTGAGTATAATTAATAACTTTTTACAAACCTTTATTTATTGGAGCTTATTTTGTAAAACATAAAAGTATTTGAAATAATTAAATACATAACTGTTAAGCATGTTTCCTACAAATGAAATAAAAACAAATGTTAGTGGGCTTTAAGTTTAATTACTGGTAAAAATAATATTTGTAAATTACAATAATATGTTTCATTAATTTTAATATTTTAGACAACCCATTCAATTTGAAGTGTTAATGTGCTTTGATGATTTATTAGTCTCGGGTTATTAATAAACACATTAAGTAATTTTACAAATAAATATATTTATTTTTGTGAACGTCTATTACAAGTTTCTTACATTTCACAATACTTTCATAAAGTTCTTTGTAGTAATGTTACACTGTCAGGCTTATTCAAAAGAGGCTCCAACCCTTCATTTGAGGAGGTGGAGACATAGAAGTCCTCACCTAAGCGTAATACTCCACTCGGAAATGGTGAAGAGCAAACAAAGTGGACAGTTACGCATAAATGCAGAAGCAGATCTGAAATTTTGTTAACAATACTGTAGAGTCCTATCATTTTCAACATATACATGACACCGCTCAACAACATTATCCAATCACAAGACATCACCATCATCTCCTACGCCAATGACACCCAAATCATCCTCTACCTAACGGACAAAACAACCACAGCCAGACCCAACTTTATGACCATGATTGCAGACTAGATGCGAATCAACTGCCTGCAGCTCAACTCCGGCAAGACAGAAGTACTGGTCTTCGGCAACAAGATCTCTCAATGGGATTCCACCTGGTGGCCGTCGGAGTTAAGACCAACACCCACACCCACAAACCACGCAAGAAATCTAGGGATCATCCTGGATGACAAGCTCAACATGACAGCACAACTCAAAGTAGTGTGCACCTCCTGCTTCCAACATCGTATGCATGCTGGAAAAAAAAACGTCAAATGGTTTCCTCGGAACACCAGATGGACTGTCATGCAAGCACTCATCACCAGCAGGCTGGACTACAGCAACACTGTACCAAAATCTCCAAGCAACTGCTACACAAGCTCCATACCATCCAGCACATCACTGCAAGACTTAAACTCAACCTGCCATGCTGCACTCATCACACCGGACCTTAGGAAGCTCCACTGGCTCTCCGTTCACAAGCCAAGCCAATTCAATCTCCTCACGCACACATAGAAAGTCCTACAGGGCCAGAATACCTGAAAGTAGCATACACTTTCACTGACCCACCAGACACCTAAACTCTACCTCAATCTCACACATTTCCTGCATCTGCAAGATCAAAACTGGAGGTCGCTCACTCTTACATCGCACCCAAAACATGGAACAACCTCCCTTTACACACCAGAGCTTCCTCCTCACTTCTTGAGTTCTGCAAGTAGCTGAAGACTTGGCTATTCGAATGAGCAGCTGGGGACCACTAAACTACACACATGGCCAAGCGCCTGAATATTCTCTTGGGTGAGTAGTACGCTATATGAACAAGTTACTTACCTTCGGAACAATTTATCTGGTAGAGGCATATTCTAGTTGCAGATTCCTTACCTTAGAATTTCCCCCAGGCGTCAGACAGGATTTTTCTTCGAGCAGTACCCTTGCGCGCTGTCAGGTGGTATCCGTCGACGCCACGTCAGTCGTCGGCATCGTGGTCGCCTCAATGACATCAGGGTCATTTGTAGGGGGCGCCTCACCGTACTGACATCAGCTTCTTTTCTGATGGATACAACTACCTGTGGATTCCTCACCTAATGAATACTCCCATTGCGCCAGCATTCGACGGAAATCTTCTTCCTAGCTTCTGCACGCCGACGAGGACGTCACATTTGCCCACGCGACGCCGTCTGACGTCATACAGGCAATAAGAGGTCCTCGCCGACGTGCCGACGTCAGTTCCCTTTTTTCCGTGCCATTCTAAACGGTTATCTTCGAGGGAGCTACTGTTGCTGTTCGGCAGTTACAGTGTGTTTTTGGCTGTGTGTTTTTTCTCTGAGGTTACTATGTCTCACAGGAAGTCTGGTTTTAAGCCCTGTCGAGAATGTGGGGGCAAAATGTCGGTTACTGACCCACATTCGGCCTGTTTGTGGTGTTTGAGTTCCGACCATGATGTGGCCAGGTGTGATTCATGTCAGCACATGAATCCGAAAGCCCTGAAGGAGCGAGAGGCCAAACTTTTTATGGCGAAGTCGAAGAGAAAGGAGAAGAGGCACCATAGAAAATCCTCCTCGCCGAAGTCTCATCGACGTCATCGAGACTCCCGGCGCCGGTCGAGTAAGGAGAGGTCTTGGTCGAGGTCGCCATCGACTCGACGTCAGAAGACTTGGGAGGTCAGTCCCACAGTCACTCCTCATCCATCGACGCCGTTGCCTTCTCCAGCCTCGCTGTCTTCGCCCGGGTCTTCGGGCCAGCCGCCTTCAGTATTTGAGGTGCCACAACCTCAAAAGTTCTCACCGACGTTGCAGACGTCGAGGCTGGCATCTGGGTCGCCTTCGATCCAGGCACCCCAGTATCCGGCTTTTCCGGCCCCTGGAGCCGATAATACCGCATTTTTAAAAGCAATGTTTTCCATCTTTCAGCAGATGGCTCCAGGTGGCGCACCGGCTGGGCCTTCGGGTCCTTTGGCTTTCAGTTTGGGTACTCCGGCTCCGCTGCGACCAGCACCCTTCATGCCCTTTCTCTCCTTGGGGAACGTGGGCTCGGCGCCGGTGTCAGCTCTGGTGGCTTCAGAGGCTTCGGCTCTGGAGGTTTCGGCTCCATCGGCTTCGGTGTTTCGGCCAGTGACACCGTCTGGGCCTTCTGCGACTCCAAGGCAGTCTTCTCTTCATCCGACTCCTGGTTCGGCGCCGGAGCTACCTGTGGCGCCTGTTGACCCGGCGTCAGACGGATCCGGTGATCGGCGTCGTTCTTCGACATCTGCTGACGCCATGTCGACGCCGAGGATTGAGGAGAGGCTGCATTCAAGGAGACGTGCTCTCCGTCTCTTGGAAGAACAAGAGTATCAGCAGGTCCTGGAGGAAGGAGAAATTGAGGACTCTGGCGAGGGTCTTCATGGGCTGGATACAGCTAGTGGCCTTGATACTTCCCCTGAGTGGGACTTGTCATCTCCAGGGGAGTATACTGAAGAGGCGGCCATTTTTCATGCTGTGATAAAGAAGGCAGCTAACTTCCTGGAACTGCCTTTGCCGGTAACTGAGGCAAAGCAAAATCTGCTGACTGAGGTTTTACATCCGGCCTCTACATCAGCAGAACCTCTTTTGCCATTTAAAGAGGCGCTGCTGGAACCTGTATTGGAGGTCTGGAAGAAGCCGGTATCTTCCTCGGCTGTCAATAGGTCTGTGGCCAGGAGGTATCGGGCTGCACCAACTGACCCTGGCTTTATTTCCAGACACCCTACGCCTGAAAGCTTGGTGGTCCAGGCTTCCTGTTCGACAAGATCTGCGCCTGGATCTTTTCCATTAGTGCTGGCGGACAGGGACTCCAAAAAGATGGATATGCAATCAAAGAAAGTGTTCTCGTCATGTAGCATGGCGTTAAAGTCCACCAATGCTATGTGTATTTTGGGGAGGTACATTTATGCTCTGATGGACGAGATAACATCTACGTGTACAGAGGTTCCTCAAGGGCTGTTGAATCTCGTGTCAGACGCTCAAGCTGCTGCAACCCAGGTTATCCAATCTGGGTTGGATACAACTGACTCGGTGGCCAGAGCGATGGGCACAGCTGTGGTTGCGAGAAGACAGGCTTGGCTTCGCAACTCAGGTTTCTCTTCGGATGTGCAGTCGACCCTGTTGGACCTCCCTTTTGATGGGGACAAGCTCTTTGGTGCCAAAGCAGATTCTGCTTTGGAGAGGTTTAAGGAGAGCAGGGCACCGGCCAAGTCGTTAGGACTACAAGCCACTTCTTCTGCCTCCTCCAGATTTTTTAGGAGGTTTCGAGGATTTGGTTGTGGCTCATCCTCCTCCTCCTTTCGGGGGAAATTCCAACAGCCTACCTCTTCTCTCGCCTATAGATCTTTTAGAGGGAGGGGTAGGGTCCGTACCAGGGGAGCCTCTCAGCAGCACTCTGCCTCTTCCTCTTCCTCTGGAGGGGTGCAGCAGGGGAAGCAGCCTTAGGCTTCCACCAATTCCCACTCACTCCTCTCCTGTAGGGGGAAGGTTACTGTATTTTCTTCACAAGTGGGAGGTTATCACATCAGACGCCTGGGTTACCAGCATTGTGAGAAAAGGCTACACCCTTCCCTTTCGGGAGTTTCCACCCCCCATCATGCCCCGCCCTTCTTATTGTTCAGAAGAACACCTCCTGTTGTTAGAACAGGAGGTTCAAGTCCTCCTTTTAAAGGGTGCGGTGGAGTTGGTTCCAGGGCAGGAAAAGGGTCAAGGTTGTTATTCAAGGTACTTCCTGATTCCCAAGAAGGATGGTCGGTTGAGACCAATCCTGGACCTGAGGATGTTGAATTGGATCCTCAAACAGAAAAAGTTCAAGATGCTGACCCTAGCTCAGGTGCTTTTGGCGTTGAACAAGGGAGATTGGATGGTGTCTGTCGACTTGCAGGATGCTTATTTTCATATCCCGATACTCAAGTTGCACAGGAAGTACCTCCGGTTTGTGGTAGGGTCGCAGCACTATCAGTTTGCGGTCCTCCCGTTTGGTCTTACTTCAGCACCTCGAGTCTTCACGAAGGTGATGTCGGTGGTTGCGGCAGAGCTCAGAATGAAGGGGATAGCAGTATTTCCTTACCTGGACGACTGGTTGATCAAAGCCAAGTCCCCGGAGCTTGTGTTGCATCATCTGCAGTCGACAACCCAGTTGTTGTTCGACCTGGGCTTTTCGGTGGACGTGCCCAAATCTCACCTAGAGCCCTCTCAGCGCCTCCTGTTTATAGGGGCAGTACTGGATACAACATTGAATCGAGCCTTTCCTCCGCCTCAGCGGATTCAAGACATTCAGGCGTTGGTTCCAATGTTTCAAAGTGGAGCGGTCATTTCAGTCCTCAAGGTCCTACGTCTGCTCGGTCTGTTTGCCTCCTGCATACTGTTGGTCACGCATGCTCGCAGGCACATGAGGGCTCTTCAGTGGTGCCTCCGAAGGCAGTGGTCTCAACACAAAGGAGATCTCGAAGGTTCTGTCAAGATCTCCAGGGATGCTGCCACGGATTTGAAGTGGTGGATTGCGGACGACAATCTTTCCCGGGGAAGGACGTTCACGCAGCCTCCACCAGTGACCACAGTCATAACGGATGCTTCCACTCTAGGGTGGGGAGCTCATCTGGGGGACCTGGAGATCAAAGGGCTTTGGTCTCCACAGGAACAGATGTTTCATATCAATCTGTTAGAGTTACGGGCTGTACGTCTGGCTCTCAAGGCCTTCCTCCCGTCCCTTCGCGGTCAGTCGGTTCAGGTCCTGACGGACAATACTACTGCGATGTGGTATATAAACAAACAGGGAGGAGTGGGGTCGTACCTTCTCTGCAGAGAAGCTCTTCGGCTATGGTCCTGGGCAAAGGACCATCAGATTTGCTTGGTAGCAAATCATCTGATCGGAGTCTTGAACATACGTGCGGACAGTCTCAGTCGCCATTTCTCGGCCGAAAACGAGTGGCGTCTCCATCCAGATCAAGTCCGTCTAATCTTCCAGATGTGGGGGTTTCCTCGGATAGATCTGTTTGCCACCCGGGAGAATTCGCACTGCCCGTTATTCTGCAGCCTCCAGTATCTGGTGCAAGGAGCGTTGGGGGACGCGTTTCAGAGAACCTGGTGCGACCAGTTGCTTTACGCGTTTCACCCCATAACCTTGATTCCTCGAGTGTTGAGGAAAGTTCGCCAAGACCGGGCCCAAGTAATCTTAATTGCTCCGGATTGGCCAAGGAGGGTGTGGTATTCCGACCTTCTCCAACTCTCACTGTGCCCTCCGCTCCGTCTCCCTCTCAGGGCAGACCTCCTCTCGCAGTCGCAGGGGCAGGTTTTACACCCCAACCTCCAGAGTCTGCACCTTCATGCCTGGAGATTGAGCGGGGCAACCTGTGTTCCTTTTCTATCCCGCCTGATGTAGTGGATGTTATTTTAGCGGCCAGGCGACACTCCACTAAATCTATCTACGCTAATAGGTGGTCTAAATTTGTGGTATGGTGTGGAGAGAGACTGATTGATCCCTTACGTGCTCATTTGTCAGATGTTTTATCTTTTGCTTTGTCTTTAGCACAGAGGGGTTGTGCAGTGGCTACTGTTAAGGGTTACTGGTCTGCTTTGTCAGCCTTCATTTGCCTTCCAGACCAGCCTTCGTTATTTAAATCTCCTATAGTACTTAGATTTTTGAAGGGCCTTATGAATAAATTTCCTCCAAATCCTTTTGTTATGCCTCAATGGGATTTGTCCGTGGTCCTAACTTTCCTTATGGGGTCCCCTTTTGAGCCTATGCATTCTTGCCCCTTAAGATTGTTAGTTCTGAAAACAGTTTTCCTGGTTGCTATAACTTCTGCAAGGAGAGTGAGTGAGTTGCAGGCTTTATCGGTAAAACCCCCTTATACAACTTTTTATGGGGATAAGGTGATGTTGAGGACCAAGGCTGCTTTCCTTCTGAAGGTTGTTTCACCCTTTCATTTGGCCCAGACAATTACTCTGTCCACGTTTTATCCTCCGCCTCATCCTTCAAAGGAAGAAGAGAGACTACATCGCTTGGACCCAAAGAGGGCGTTAAGCTTTTACACAGACAGGACGAAGGATTTCAGGCTGGAGGATCAGCTTTTCATCAGATACGTGGGAAAGAGGAGAGGAAAGGCAGTCCACAAGAGAACACTCTCCAGGTGGGTTGTTCTTTGCATTAAAATGTGTTACTCTTTGGCAAAGAAAGATCCTCCTGATGGTATTAGAGCTCGTTCCACCAGAGCTAAGTCGGCCACTTCGGCCTTGGCCAGAGGTGTTCCTGTGGTCGACATCTGCAAGGCCGCAACTTGGTCATCCCTTCACACTTTTGCGAAGCATTACTGCTTGGACTCTGAGGTCAGAAGGGACGGCCATTTTGCACGGTCAGTGCTGCAGGATTTCTTGGTTTGACCATTCAGGCACCCACCACCGAGCGCGGTACTGCTTTGGGACTCTATTCATTAGGTGAGGAATCCACAGGTAGTTGTATCCATCAGAAGAACGAGTTACTTACCTTCGGTAACGACTTTTCTGGTGGATACATTAGCTACCTGTGGATTCCTCACGGTCCCACCCGCCTACGCGTTGCCTGTTTGGTCTAACCAAGTAATTCTTGAGTGTGCTCCTCTTAGTTTTGAGGATTGGTGTAGATTATGTATATATATATATATATATATATATATATATATATATATATATGCATTTGTATATATCTATATATATATTTAGTTTATATTTATTTGTTTAAAAAAATTAAAAAAAAAAAGGATTTTATTAAATTAGTGGTCCATCTTCTCGCAATGATGTGTTGTTTACAATGTCATGAAATATTGCTATTGTCTTTCATCTCATTGGATTATTGTTCTCAGGCACGTAAAAAATGTTGGTTCTGACGTCGGCACGTCGGCGAGGACCTCTTATTGCCTGTATGACGTCAGACGTCGTCGCGAGGGCAAATGTGACGTCCTCGTCGGCGTGCAGAAGCTAGGAAGAAGATTTCCGTCGAATGCTGGCGCAATGGGAGTATTCATTAGGTGAGGAATCCACAGGTAGCTAATGTATCCACCAGAAAAGTCGTTACCGAAGGTAAGTAACTCGTTCTTCACGACTTTCCACGCCAAAGCGCGGAGCAATGAAGAACACTGAAAATGGTGCACCAAAACTAAGACCCTGAAAGGGTAATCCCCATCCCTAGAAATTAGTCTGCAAGTGGAGGAGGATGGGTCAGTAAAGAATCTGCAACTAAAATATTATAGTGCACCCTGCCTTAGGGCTGTAAGGCCTGCTAGAAGGGTGACTGACCTATGCCACAGGCAGTGGTTGGTGGACATGGCAGCCTGGGGGGGGGGGGGCCGTGTCGACTGTGTTTTTCTCCTCCCCAGCACACACAAGCTGCAAGACAGTGTCCATGGGTTAAGTGAGGGGTCCCCAGGTGGCATAATACATGCAGCAGCCCTTAGAGTCCTTCCCTGGCCACAGGGCCCTTGGTACCATGGGTATCTTTTACAAGGGACTTAACTGTGGGCCAGGGCTGTGCCAATTGTGGTAACAAAGGTACAGGTTTAGGGAAAGAACACTAGTGCTGGGGCCTGGTTAGCAGGGTCCCAGCACACTTTCAATCATAACTTAGCATCAGCAAAGGCAAAACGTTAGGGGGTAACCATGCCAAGGAGGCATTTCCTTACACCCCATTTTATCCAGACAAGTTGGTCTTTCAAACACTTGCCTCCTTCATGCGAAGATAGTGACACCCTTTCATGTAGGTAAAAATATTGCCTTGCCTACCTTTTTTGCTGCGGCTGACTCTTCTAAAGAAAGGGCGAGACTTCACAACCTGGAACCAAAAAGAGTGTTGTTCTACCTGATCTGGGGCCTGGTGAGCAGGATCCCAGCACAATTTCAATCAAAGTTTGCATCAAAACTAGGCAAAAAGTGTGTTGGGGGGGGGGGGGAAACTGGGCAAACAGTGGCACTTTCCTACATTTCCCATTAGCAACCTCTTGAGAGACGATAACCCGGGTCTCCTCCAGGATCTGCAGTAGAACATGAGCGACCGTATCCCACAAAGAGTTGATATAGTGGCCAAAAAGGCATGCAGTGTTCACCAACCGCAAGGCCAGACTGAAGAAAGAAAACATTTCTTTGAAGTTGGTACAATCTCTTTGATTCCCTATCCAGGGTAGTGGAGGGGAATGCGTCAAATGACGAGGATGCCTGGATGATAAGGCTCTCTGGAGTGGGGTGTTGGGACAGGAATTTAGGGTCGTTCGGTGTGGTCCAATGGCGGCTAGCAATTGTCCTGTTCACAGGAGTCCCTGTGCTGGGTATCAACCAAGTTCCCAGGAGGACATCAGTGAGGGCTTCACTGAAGGGGAGGAGAGGATCTGAGGTGGAAGCCCCAGGTTGAAGCACCTCAGTCAGAAGATTCGGCCCGGGCGCTACAGTGGGCAGCTCTAGGCCAAGGACCTCAGCCGCCCTACTGACCACTATAGAATAAGAAGCTCCCTCCGTCATTGCCACGGTAGGAGAAGAAAGCATGCCAATGTCTGGAGAAGTATCCAGACCTCTATCCTCACCCAATTCCTGTGCCCAGTTCAAATCGGGGTTATCTAGCTTGTATTCTAAAAGGTCCAGCGTAACCTCCAATCTTTCCTTATATTTGTACCCACCATAATAAGGGTCCGAATCCAACCTGGGGTAAGAAGGCCCCATCGAAGTCGGAAGCAGCATTGGCCGACGCCGTTCCGGCTCGTCTCAGATAAGGATCGGGTCGATGTCGATCGTGAGCACAACTGACTTCGGGAACGACGACTACCTAGTCAGTGCCGGGGAAGGAGGCGGTGGTACGACCACCTTTGGCACGGATCCGGTAGCAGATCTGGAGGGAATCTTGAAGGCCGAGGCCCCTAACGCTGAACCCGAAGGGCCCCCATCTGAAACCCCAGGCCCCGAAGGAGCTGCAGAAAGGCCTGACTGCCCAAATATGAGGTGCATGGCCACATAAAACTCCTTGAGTTGGGCAGGGGTCACCCACTACCGGAAACTCGAGGAGGCACGGAGCAGACCCAGAAGTAGGATCCACAGACAGAGGCCTGGAGAGTCGATGCTCCTCCTGTGCTGCATCGGCCGAGCGATGTGGTGAAGTTGAAGAATGTCTGGCCTTCTTCGATGACTTCTTCGTCTTACCCGAATGACCCGAAGATTTGGATGACAACGAGTGGTGGTGACTCTACAAATGGTCTTGAAACTTTCCTCTGGAGCGAAACCGTGAACGATACGAAGCGAGCGCCAGGCCACCATGAGCTATAGGGACCGGTCCCTCAAAGCCTTTAGGTGCATGGCCCAGCACTCTGAGCACGACTTTGGGTAGTGGTTGCACTTCAGACACCACAAACGGACCCGATGCAGATCCGTCATCAACACCATAGCGTGACAGGCCTTGCAAAGATTGAACCCAGTCTTCAGGGAAATCCTAGACGCACCAAGGGTCACCACAAAAAAGTTGACAAAAGGGCCTTATTCTGGAAAAAAATGACTAGGGTAGCTTTTCTCCGGATTAGCGCATGACGCGGAAAGAAAAGACCTGACGTCACTATGCAGAGGAGGTGCCTATATACGACCGAGACATCATCACAGTGACCACAATGCCAACGACGGACGCAGTGACAGACGCCACCTGACGGCACACAAGCGTACTGCTTGAAGAAAACTCTCCAGATCCAGTCTGATGCCTGGGGGATATTCTAAGGTAAGGAATCTGCAAATAGAAGTCTTTATCAGATAAATCAATATAACATAATTGTAGGAAGTTGGCTCTGTATATACTGTTTCAAAGTAAGAAATAGTGTGCACAGACTCCAAGGGTTCCCCTTAGAGGTAAGATAGTGGCACAAAGAGATAATTCTAATGCTCTATTTTGTGGTAGTGTGGTCGAGCAGTAGGCTTATCAGAGGGTAGTGTTAAGCATTTGTTGTACACACACAGGCAATAAATGTGGAACACACACTCAACGACAAATTCCAGGCCAATAGGTTTTTATATAGAAAAATATCTTTTCATAGTTTATTTTAAGAACCACAGGTTCAAGATGTACAAACAATACTTTAAATGAAAGGTATTTCACTCAGGTATTCTAGGAACTTTGAATAATCACAACAGCATGTACAGTTTTGGCAAAAATAGCAATAAGCTATTTTAAAAGTGGACACAGTGCAAAAATCAACAGTTCCTGGGGGAGGTAAGTATTTGTTAAGTTCACAGGTAAGTAAAACACTTACAGGGTTCAAAGTTGGGTCCAAGGTAGCCCACCATTGGGGGTTCAAGGCAACCCCAAAGTTACCACACCAGCAACTCAGGGCCGGTCAGGTGCAGAGGTCAAAAACACATAGGCTTCAATGGAAATAGGGGTGCCCCGGTTCCAGTCTGCCAGCAGTTAAGTACCCGCGACTTCAGAGGGCAGACCAGGGGGGTTTTGTAGGGCACCGGGGGGGACACAAGCAGGCACAGAAAGTACACCCTGAGCGGCACGGGGGCTGCTGGGTGCAGAGTGCAAACAGGCGTCGGGTTTCCTATAGGAATCAATGGGGAAACCCGGGGGTCTCTTCAACGATGCAGGCAGGCAGGCACAGGGGGGGCTCCTCGGAGTAGCCACCACCTGGGCTAGGCAGAGAGTCGCCTGGGGGTCGCTCCTGCACTGGAGTTCGGTTCTTTCAGGTCCTGGGGGCTGCGGGTGCACTGCTGTTTCCAGGCGTCGGGTTCCTTGAAGCAGGCAGTCGCGGTCAGGGGGAGCCTCTGGATTTCCTCTGCAGGTGTCGCTGTGGGGGCTCAGGGGGGGGTCAACTCTGGCTACTCATGGGCTCGCAGTCGCCGGGGAGTCCTCCCTGTAGTGTTCATTTTCCGCAGGTTGACCCAGGGGCATCGGATGCAAAGTGGAAAGTCTCACGCTTCCGGCGGGAAACGTGTGGTTTTTAAAAGTTGCTTCTTTGTTTCAAAAAGTTGCAGCTTCTTGAACAGGGCCGCTGTTCTCGGGAGCTGCTTGGTCCTTTAGATGCAGGGTAGTCCTCTCAGGCTTCAGAGGTCGCTGGACCCTGTTGCTTGCGTCGCTGTTACAGTTTTCTTGGAAGTAGGGAGACAGGCCGGTGGGGCTGGGGCGAAATCAGTTGTCGTCTCAGTCTTCACTGAAGGGCTTCAGGTCAGCAGTTTTTCTTCTTCTTTAGGTTGCAGGAATCTAACTTCCTTGGTTCTGGGAGCCCCTAAATACTCAATTTAGGGGTGTGTTTAGGTCTGGGAGGGCAGTAGCCAATGGCTACTGGCCCTGAGGGTGGCTACACCCTCTTTGTGCCTCCACCCTGTGGGGAGGGGGGCACATCCCTAATCCTATTGGGGGAATCCTCCATCTGCAAGATGGAGGATTTCTAAAAGTAAGAGTCACCTTAGCTCAGGGCACCTTAGGGGCTGTCCTGACTGGGGAGTGACTCCTCCTTGTTTTCCTCATTATCTCCTCCAGCCTTGCCGCCAAAAGTGGGGGCAGTGGCCGGAGGGGCGGGGATCTCCACTAGCTGGGATGCCCTGTGGCGCTGTAACAATGGGGGTGAGCCATTGAAGCTCACCGCCAGGTGTTACAATTCCTGCAGGGGGAGGTGAGAAGCACCTCCACCCAGTACAGGCTTTGTTCCTGACCACAGAGTGACAAAGGCACCCTCCCCATGTGGCCAGTAACATGTCTGGTGTGTGGCAGGCTGGCAGAAACTAGTCAGTCAGCCCACACTGGAAGTCGGGTATGTTTTCAGGGGGCATCTCTAAGATGCCCCCTGGGTGTATTTTACAATAAAGTGCACACTGGCATCAGTGTGCATTTATTGTGCTGAGAAGTTTGATACCAAACTTCCCAGATTTCAGTGTAGCCATTATGGTGCTGTGGAGTTCGTATTTGACAGACTCCCAGACCATATACTCTTATGGCTACCCTGCACTTACAATATCTAAGGTTTTGCTTAGATACTGTAGGGGCATAGTGCTCATGCACATATGCCCTCACCTGTGGTATAGTGCACCCTGCCTCAGGGCTGTAAGGCCTGCTAGAGGGGTGACTTACCTATGCCACAGGCAGTGTGAGGTTGGCATGGCACTTTGAGGGGAATGCCATGTCGACTTAGTCGTTTTCACCCCACCAGTACACACAAGCTGGCAAGCAGTGTGTCTGTGCTGAGTGAGGGTCTCCAGGGTTGCATAAGACATGCTGCATCCCTTAGAGACCTTCCCTGGCAGCAGGGACCTTGGTACCAGTTACAAGGGACTTACCTGGGTGCCAGGGTTGTGCCAATTGTGGAGACAAAGGTACAGTTTAGGGAAAGAACATTGGTGCTGGGGCCTGGTTAGCAGGGTCCCAGCACACTTTCAAATCTTAACTTGGCATCAGCAAAGGCAAAAAGTCAGGGGGTAACCATGCCAAGGAGTCATTTCCTTACAATAATGTAGTCTAGATTAAGCCAAAAACAAGCACACCACCTGGGGCTATAATATACGGGTGAAAAAACAGAGAGCATATCAATTTTCAACATCTTTACTTCTTACTTAATAAGGAATGGAGTAAATGTTATTTGCACCAGGGCAAAAAATGGTAAAACTAGACTTCCCATGAACATGGATGAGTATGTCATAACTAAGGGAGAAAATACATTTTGTTTTTCAAACATGACCTATAAGATGGAGTTTGTGGTGAAGTCAGTAACTTTAATTGTTAACAAAAAAGCAGCAAAAAGGTACAAAAGCTATATGTCATTTTTATTTTCAGGATTATACATAGCCTGGGATATCTTTGTGAAAATCTGTTCTACAGACATAAAATGATGTAGGATAAAGAATGTGTTACACAGATTCAGAAATAGACCCACAGTCCATTTTTCTTCAAGAGAAAACAATAACTAAGCAAAGTTTCTCAATCCTGTCTTAGAAATTACAAATACAAATTGCAGACCAGATAGAAACTAAATTCACTTTAGTATGCAAGGAGCAAAATAGCGTGAGAGCCTTTATTCCTGAATACTCCGCTTTTCGGTGGTGCCAGCTTTGGAGTCTTCCCAAGTTCCAAGCAGTGAATAATTACTAAGAAGGAGACTGAGATTCTGCCTTTATTACAATTTTATTTCTGGTAAATCCTAGAAGCTGATTCCATGCAGCTCGGTGCTTGTCCCCAGGAGCCCTGGAGCTCACTCTGACTCGGAAAACTTCCAGGGCCCTTGACCTGCAATGGCTCCCTACTCCAAAGTTAACAACTTCTCAGAGCAGGTTCGGGGACATTCAAGTGTAAAAGGCCCCGGAAATCTATCATCTGCACAATTATTCCCCATTCAAAGAACTGGAACAGATAATTGGATAGCGCAGAAGTTGAATAATTGACCGGCATCGTTGGTTTTGGGCCCATAATTCTTGGACTCCTGCTCTGCAACTCATAATTTGCCCCTTAGTATAGCATAATAAGGATTATTAACAGAAGAAGTCCAAAGCAGGGAAAACTGCCCTTCCACAAGAACTTTCTGCTCTAAAGTCCAGTTAGCCTATGGCAAAACAAAGGAAATATAGTCTACAATAAAAAAAAAGAAGGAGACCCTAAATGAGCATAAGGAAATACTCACTTAGGAGCAGCTGCTTTTTGCTGGACAGGTCCAGTGGCAGAAAATAATAACATTAGAAAAACTGTATGTGACATGTTTATAAGTGTTGTGTATGTTTGTCTATACTAAGAGAGGAGGCACTGAAAGTGGTGCTGAGACACTGGCACAATTTAGTGAGAAGGGTGTTCTGAACCCAGTGATATAGTATGCAGAAGTGCAAACATGTGTATAGGCAGTGGTATAATATTTAAGTAGCAAGACAAGAGTGCTGTGCATTCACTTTGACAGGAATGGCAGAATATCAATTCAGTTTCTAAGATGGGTGTAGAGTGGTGAGTTTGGATGATAAATTTGAAATGATGCAGTCAGAAATGGAGAAAAGTTCTTCACATGTCCAATACTTAAAGAAAACCATATAACCTCTATAACATACAGGGAGCAGCCAACTCTTTCTGAGTGCAGAAAGTGGCAAAGAACACTATTTTAAGACCCAAGGTTAAAAAGCAGTGTTATTTTAATCTCTCATTTCCCTTTCCACAGGCCCACTTGTGCTTGTTTTAGAATAGGTATGAAACTTAATCTTTCAAACAAAATTCAAATTAATGTGCTGTAAAAGGAAAATATTACTTACTCAATAAGCATCCGTTTGTGTCATGAAGTGCTGTATATTTGTATATATTTTTTTTAAATCTCTTTATTGAATGTTACAGTTAGCAGCTCTTACATTGATTTAACCCCTTCGCTGCCAGGCCTTTTCCCCCTCCTGTGCCAGGCCTTTTTTTGCCTATTTGGGGCAGTTCGCGCTTAGACCCTCATAACTTTTTGTCCACATAAGCTAACCAAGCCAAATTTGCGTCCTTTTTTTTCCAACATCCTAGGGATTCTAAAGGAACCCAGACTTTGTGGGTTCCCCTGAAGGAGGCCAAGAAATTGGCCAAAATACAGTGAAAATTTCGTTTTTTTCAAAACAATTGGAAAAAGGGGCTGCAGAAGAAGGCTTGTGGTTTTTCCCCTGAAAATGGCATCAACAAAGGGTTTGCGGTGCTAAACTCAGCAGCTTCCCAGCTTTCAGGAACAGGCAGACTTGAATCAGAAAACCCAATTTTTCAACACAATTTTGGCATTTTACTGGGGCATACCCCATTTGTGCAATTTTTTGTGCTTTCAGCCTCCTTCCAGTCAGTGACAGGAATGGTCATGAAACCAATGCTGGATCCCAGAAACCTAAACATTTCTGAAAAGTAGACAAAATTCTGAATTCAGCAAGGGGTCATTTGTGTAGATCCTACAAGGGTTTCCTACAGAAAATAACAGCTGAAAAAGAAAAATATTGAAATTGAGGTGAAAAAAACATCAATTTTTCTCTACTTTTTACTCTGTAACTTTTCCCTGCAATGTCAGATTATCGAAAGCAATATACCGTTACGTCTGCTGGACTCCTCTGGTTGCGGGGATATATAGGGTTTGTAGGTTCATCAAGAACCCGAGGAACCCAGAGCCAATAAATGAGCTGCACCCTGCAGTGCGTTTTCATTCTATACCGGGTATACAGTAATTCATTTGCTGAAATATAAGGAGTAAAAAATAGCTATCAAGAAAACCTTTGCATTTCCAAAAAGGGCACAAGATAAGGTGTTGAGGAGCAGTGGTTATTTGCACATCTCTGAATTCCGGGGTGACCATAGTAGCACGTGAATTACATGGAATTTCTCAAATAGATGTCTTTTTTACACACACCCCTATATTTGGAAGGAATAAATGTAGAGAAAGACAAGGGGCAATAACACTTGTTTTGCTATTCTATGTTCCCCCAAGTCTCCCGATAAAAATGATACCTCACTTGTGTGGGTAGGCCTAGCGCCCGCGACAGGATATGCCCCAAAACACAACGTGGACACATCACAGAAAACAGAGCTGTTTTTAGCAAAGTGACTACCTGTAGATTTTGGCCTCTTGCTCAGCCGCCACCTAGGGAAACCTACCAAACCTGTGCATTTCTGAAAACTAGAGACCTAGGGGAATCCAAGGAGGGGTGACTTGCGGGGCTCGGACCAGGTTCTGTTACCCAGAATCCTTTGCAAACCTCAACATTTGGCTAAAAAAACACATGTCCCTCACATTTCTGTGGCAGAAAGTTCTAGAATCTGAGAGGAGCTACAAATTTCCTTCCACCCAGCGTTCCCCCAAGTCTCCCGATAAAAATGATACCTCACTTGCGTGGGTAGGCCTAGCGCCGGCGACAGGAAACACCCCAAAGCGCAACGTGGACACATCCTAAATTTTGGAAAAAAACAGAGGTGTTTTTTGCGAAGTGTCTACCTGTAGATTTTGGCCTCTAGCTCAGCCGGCACCTAGGGAAACCTACCAAACCTGTGCATTTCTGAAAACTAGAGACCTAGGGGAATCCAAGGAGGGGTGACTTGCGGGGCTCGGACCAGGTTCTGTTACCCAGAATCCTTTGCAAACCTCAAAATTTGGCTAAAAAAACACATGTTCCTCACATTTCTGTGGCATAAAGTTCTGGAATCTGAGAGGAGCCACAAATTTCCTTCCACCCAGCGTTCCCCCACGTCTCCCGATAAAAATGATACCTCACTTGTGTGGGTAGGCCTAGCGCCCGCGACAGGATATGCCCCAAAACACAACGTGGACATATCACAGAAAACAGAGCTGTTTTTAGCAAAGTGACTACCTGTAGATTTTGGCCTCTAGCTCAGCCGCCACCTAGGGAAACCTACCAAACCTGTGCATTTCTGAAAACTAGAGACCTAGGGGAATCCAAGGAGGGGTGACTTGTGTGGCTCGGACCAGGTTCTGTTACCCAGAATCCTTTGCAAACCTCAAAATTTGGCTAAAAAAACACATGTTCCTCACATTTCTGTGCAGAAAGTTCTGGAATCTGAGAGGAGCCACAAATTCCCTTCCACCCAGCATTCCCCCACGTCTCCCGATAAAAATTATACCTCACTTGTGTGGGTAGGCCTAGCGCCCGCGACAGGATATGCCCCAAAACACAACGTGGACACATCACACAAAACAGAGCTGTTTTTAGCAAAGTGTCTACCTGTAGATTTTGGCCTCTAGCTCAGCCGCCACCTAGGGAAACCTACCAAACCTGTGCATTTCTGAAAACTAGAGACCTAGGGGAATCCAAGGAGGGGTGACTTGTGTGGCTCGGACCAGGTTCGGTTACCCAGAATCCTTTGCAAACCTCAAAATTTGGCTAAAAAAACACATGTTCCTCACATTTCGGTGGCAGAAAGTTCTGGAATCTGAGAGGAGCCACAAATTTCCTTCCACCCAGCGTTCCCCCTCGTCTCCCGATAAAAATGAGACCTCACTTGTGTGGGTAGGCCTAGCGCCCGCGACAGGATATGCCCCAAAACACAACGTGGACAATCACAGAAAACAGAGCTGTTTTTAGCAAAGTGACTACCTGTAGATTTTGGCCTCTAGCTCAGCCGCCACCTAGGGAAACCTACCAAACCTGTGCATTTCTGAAAACTAGAGACCTAGGGGAATCCAAGGAGGGGTGACTTGCGGGGCTCGGACCAGGTTCTGTTACCCAGAATCCTTTGCAAACCTCAAAATTTGGCTAAAACAAACACATGTTCCTCACATTTCTGTGGCAGAAAGTTCTGGAATCCGAGAGGAGCCACAAATTTCCTTCCACCCAGCGTTCCCCCACGTCTCCCGATAAAAATGATACCTCACTTGTGTGGGTAGGCCTAGCGCCCGCGACAGGATATGCCCCAAAACACAACGTGGACATATCACAGAAAACAGAGCTGTTTTTAGCAAAGTGACTACCTGTAGATTTTGGCCTCTAGCTCAGCCGCCACCTAGGGAAACCTACCAAACCTATGCATTTCTGAAAACTAGAGACCTAGGGGAATCCAAGGAGGGGTGACTTGTGTGGCTCGGACCAGGTTCTGTTACCCAGAATCCTTTGCAAACCTCAAAATTTGGCTAAAAAAATACATGTTCCTCACATTTCTGTGGCAGAAAGTTCTGGAATCTGAGAGGAGCCACAAATTTCCTTCCACCCAGCGTTCCCCCACGTCTCCCGATAAAAATGATACCTCACTTGTGTGGGTAGGCCTAGCGCCCGCGACAGGATATGCCCCAAAACACAACGTGGACATATCACAGAAAACAGAGCTGTTTTAAGCAAAGTGACTACCTGTAGATTTTGGCCTCTAGCTCAGCCGCCACCTAGGGAAACCTACCAAACCTATGCATTTCTGAAAACTAGAGACCTAGGGGAATCCAAGGAGGGGTGACTTGTGTGGCTCGGACCAGGTTCTGTTACCCAGAATCCTTTGCAAACCTCAAAATTTGGCTAAAAAAACACATGTTCCTCACATTTCTGTGGCAGAAAGTTCTGGAATCTGAGAGGAGCCACAAATTTCCTTCCACCCAGCATTCCCCCACGTCTCCCGATAAAAATGATACCTCACTTGTGTGGGTAGGCCTAGCGCCCGCGACAGGATATGCCCCAAAACACAACGTGGACACATCACAGAAAACAGAGCTGTTTTTAGCAAAGTGACTACCTGTAGATTTTGGCCTCTAGCTCAGCCGCCACCTAGGGAAACCTACCAAACCTGTGCATTTCTGAAAACTAGAGACCTAGGGGAATCCAAGGAGGGGTGACTTGTGTGGCTCGGACCAGGTTCTGTTACCCAGAATCCTTTGCAAACCTCAAAATTTGGCTAAAAAAACACATGTTCCTCACATTTCTGTGGCAGAAAGTTCTGGAATCTGAGAGGAGCCACAAATTTCCTTCCACCCAGCATTCCCCCACGTCTCCCGATAAAAATTATACCTCACTTGTGTGGGTAGGCCTAGCGCCCGCGACAGGATATGCCCCAAAACACAACGTGGACACATCACAGAAAACAGAGCTGTTTTTAGCAAAGTGTCTACCTGTAGATTTTGGCCTCTAGCTCAGCCGCCACCTAGGGAAACCTACCAAACCTGTGCATTTCTGAAAACTAGAGACCTAGGGGAATCCAAGGAGGGGTGACTTGTGTGGCTCGGACCAGGTTCGGTTACCCAGAATCCTTTGCAAACCTCAAAATTTGGCTAAAAAAACACATGTTCCTCACATTTCGGTGGCAGAAAGTTCTGGAATCTGAGAGGAGCCACAAATTTCCTTCCACCCAGCGTTCCCCCACGTCTCCCGATAAAAATGAGACCTCACTTGTGTGGGTAGGCCTAGCGCCCGCAACAGGATATGCCCCAAAACACAACGTGGACATATCACAGAAAACAGAGCTGTTTTTAGCAAAGTGACTACCTGTAGATTTTGGCCTCTAGCTCAGCCGCCACCTAGGGAAACCTACCAAACCTGTGCATTTCTGAAAACTAGAGACCTAGGGGAATCCAAAGAGGGGTGACTTGCGGGGCTCGGACCAGGTTCTGTTACCCAGAATCCTTTGCAAACCTCAAAATTTGGCTAAAACAAACACATGTTCCTCACATTTCTGTGGCAGAAAGTTCTGGAATCTGAGAGGAGCCACAAATTTCCTTCCACCCAGCGTTCCCCCACGTCTCCCGATAAAAATGATACCTCACTTGTGTGGGTAGGCCTAGCGCCCGCGACAGGATATGCCCCAAAACACAACGTGGACATATCACAGAAAACAGAGCTGTTTTTAGCAAAGTGACTACCTGTAGATTTTGGCCTCTAGCTCAGCCGCCACCTAGGGAAACCTACCAGACCTATGCATTTCTGAAAACTAGAGACCTAGGGGAATCCAAGGAGGGGTGACTTGTGTGGCTCGGACCAGGTTCTGTTACCCAGAATCCTTTGCAAACCTCAAAATTTGGCTAAAAAAATACATGTTCCTCACATTTCTGTGGCAGAAAGTTCTGGAATCTGAGAGGAGCCACAAATTTCCTTCCACCCAGCGTTCCCCCACGTCTCCCGATAAAAATGATACCTCACTTGTGTGGGTAGGCCTAGCGCCCGCGACAGGATATGCCCCAAAACACAACGTGGACATATCACAGAAAACAGAGCTGTTTTAAGCAAAGTGACTACCTGTAGATTTTGGCCTCTAGATCAGCCGCCACCTAGGGAAACCTACCAAACCTATGCATTTCTGAAAACTAGAGACCTAGGGGAATCCAAGGAGGGGTGACTTGTGTGGCTCGGACCAGGTTCTGTTACCCAGAATCCTTTGCAAACCTCAAAATTTGGCTAAAAAAACACATGTTCCTCACATTTCTGTGGCAGAAAGTTCTGGAATCTGAGAGGAGCCACAAATTCCCTTCCACCCAGCATTCCCCCACGTCTCCCGATAAAAATGATACCTCACTTGTGTGGGTAGGCCTAGCGCCCGCGACAGGATATGCCCCAAAACACAACGTGGACACATCACAGAAAACAGAGCTGTTTTTAGCAAAGTGACTACCTGTAGATTTTGGCCTCTTGCTCAGTCGCCACCTAGGGAAACCTACCAAACCTGTGCATTTCTGAAAACTAGAGACCTAGGGGAATCCAAGGAGGGGTGACTTGCGGGGCTCGGACCAGGTTCTGTTACCCAGAATCCTTTGCAAACCTCAACATTTGGCTAAAAAAACACATGTCCCTCACATTTCTGTGGCAGAAAGTTCTGGAATCTGAGAGGAGCTACAAATTTCCTTCCACCCAGCGTTCCCCCAAGTCTCCCGATAAAAATGATACCTCACTTGCGTGGGTAGGCCTAGCGCCGGCGACAGGAAACACCCCAAAGCGCAACGTGGACACATCCTAAATTTTGGAAAAAAACAGAGGTGTTTTTTGCGAAGTGCCTACCTGTAGATTTTGGCCTCTAGCTCAGCCGGCACCTAGGGAAACCTACCAAACCTGTGCATTTCTGAAAACTAGAGACCTAGGGGAATCCAAGGAGGGGTGACTTGCGGGGCTCGGACCAGGTTCTGTTACCCAGAATCCTTTGCAAACCTAAAAATTTGGCTAAAAATACACGTTACTCACATTTCTGTGGCAGAAAGTTCTGGAATCTGAGAGGAGCCACGAATTTCCTTCTACCCAGCGTTCCCCCACGTCTCCCGATAAAAATGATACCTCACTTGTGTGGGTAGGCCTAGCGCCCGCGACAGGATATGCCCCAAAACACAACGTGGACATATCACAGAAAACAGAGCTGTTTTTAGCAAAGTGACTACCTGTAGATTTTGGCCTCTAGCTCAGCCGCCACCTAGGGAAACCTACCAAACCTATGCATTTCTGAAAACAAGAGACCTAGGGGAATCCAAGGAGGGGTGACTTGTGTGGCTCGGACCAGGTTCTGTTACCCAGAATCCTTTGCAAACCTCAAAATTTGGCTAAAAAAACACATGTTCCTCACATTTCTGTGGCAGAAAGTTCTGGAATCTGAGAGGAGCCACAAATTTCCTTCCACCCAGCGTTCCCCCACGTCTCCCGATAAAAATGATACCTCACTTGTGTGGGTAGGCCTAGCGCCCGCGACAGGATATGCCCCAAAACACAACGTGGACATATCACAGAAAACAGAGCTGTTTTTAGCAAAGTGACTACCTGTAGATTTTGGCCTCTAGCTCAGCCGCCACCTAGGGAAACCTACCAAACCTATGCATTTCTGAAAACTAGAGACCTAGGGGAATCCAAGGAGGGGTGACTTGTGTGGCTCGGACCAGGTTCTGTTACCCAGAATCCTTTGCAAACCTCAATATTTGGCTAAAAAAACACATGTTCCTCACATTTCTGTGGCAGAAAGTTCTGGAATCTGAGAGGAGCCACAAATTTCCTTCCACCCAGCGTTCCCCCACGTCTCCCGATAAAAATGATACCTCACTTGTGTGGGTAGGCCTAGCGCCCGCGACAGGATATGCCCCAAAACACAACGTGGACATATCACAGAAAACAGAGCTGTTTTAAGCAAAGTGACTACCTGTAGATTTTGGCCTCTAGCTCAGCCGCCACCTAGGGAAACCTACCAAACCTATGCATTTCTGAAAACTAGAGACCTAGGGGAATCCAAGGAGGGGTGACTTGTGTGGCTCGGACCAGGTTCTGTTACCCAGAATCCTTTGCAAACCTCAAAATTTGGCTAAAAAAACACATGTTCCTCACATTTCTGTGGCAGAAAGTTCTGGAATCTGAGAGGAGCCACAAATTTCCTTCCACCCAGCGTTCCCCCACGTCTCCCGATAAAAATGATACCTCACTTGTGTGGGTAGGCCTAGCGCCCGCGACAGGATATGCCCCAAAACACAACATGGACATATCACAGAAAACAGAGCTGTTTTTAGCAAAGTGACTACCTGTAGATTTTGGCCTCTAGCTCAGCCGCCACCTAGGGAAACCTACCAAACCTGTGCATTTCTGAAAACTAGAGACCTAGGGGAATCCAAGGAGGGGTGACTTGTGTGGCTCGGACCAGGTTCTGTTACCCAGAATCCTTTGCAAACCTCAAAATTTGGCTAAAAAACACATGTTCCTCACATTTCTGTGGCAGAAAGTTCTGGAATCTGAGAGGAGACACAAATTTCCTTCCACCCAGCGTTCCCCCACGTCTCCCGATAAAAATTATACCTCACTTGTGTGGGTAGGCCTAGCGCCCGCGACAGGATATGCCCCAAAACACAACGTGGACATATCACAGAAAACAGAGCTGTTTTTAGCAAAGTGACTACCTGTAGATTTTGGCCTCTAGCTCAGCCGCCACCTAGGGAAACCTACCAAACCTGTGCATTTCTGAAAACTAGAGACCTAGGGGAATCCAAGGAGGGGTGACTTGTGTGGCTCGGACCAGGTTCTGTTACCCAGAATCCTTTGCAAACCTCAAAATTTGGCTAAAAAAACACATGTTCCTCACATTTCTGTGGCAGAAAGTTCTGGAATCTGAGAGGAGCCACAAATTTCCTTCCACCAAGCGTTCCCCCACGTCTCCCGATAAAAATGATACCTCACTTGTGTGGGTAGGCCTAGCGCCCGCGACAGGATATGCCCCAAAACACAACGTGGACACATCACAGAAAACAGAGCTGTTTTTAGCAAAGTGACTACCTGTAGATTTTGGCCTCTTGCTCAGCCGCCACCTAGGGAAACCTACCAAACCTGTGCATTTCTGAAAACTAGAGACCTAGGGGAATCCAAGGAGGGGTGACTTGCGGAGCTCGGACCAGGTTCTGTTACCCAGAATCCTTTGCAAACCTCAACATTTGGCTAAAAAAACACATGTCCCTCACATTTCTGTGGCAGAAAGTTCTGGAATCTGAGAGGAGCTACAAATTTCCTTCCACCCAGCGTTCCCCCAAGTCTCCCGATAAAAATGATACCTCACTTGCGTGGGTAGGCCTAGCGCCGGCGACAGGAAACACCCCAAAGCGCAACGTGGACACATCCTAAATTTTGGAAAAAAACAGAGGTGTTTTTTGCGAAGTGCCTACCTGTAGATTTTGGCCTCTAGCTCAGCCGGCACCTAGGGAAACCTACCAAACCTGTGCATTTCTGAAAACTAGAGACCTAGGGGAATCCAAGGAGGGGTGACTTGCGGGGCTCGGACCAGGTTCTGTTACCCAGAATCCTTTGCAAACCTCAAAATTTGGCTAAAAATACACATGTTACTCACATTTCTGTGGCAGAAAGTTCTGGAATCTGAGAGGAGCCACAAATTTCCTTCTACGCAGCGTTCCCCCAAGTCTCCCGATAAAAATGATACCTCACTTGTGTGGGTAGGACTAGCGCCCACGAAAGGAAAGGGCCCAAAACACAACGTGGACACATCACATTTTTTTATAAAAAGCAGTGCCTACCTGTGGATTTTGGCCTGTAGCTCAGCCGACACCTGAGGAAACCTAGCAAACCAGTGCATTTTTGAAAACTAGAAACCCAGGGGAATCCAAGATGGGGTGACTTGCGGGGCTCTGACCAGGTTATGTTACCCAGAATCCTTTGCAAACATCAAAATTTGGCCCAAAAAACACTTTTTCCTCTCATTTCGGTGACAGAAAGTTCTGGAATCTGAGAGGAGCCACAAATTTCCTTCCACCCAGCGTTCCCCTAAGTCTCTCGATAAAAATGGTACATCACTTCTGTGGGTAGGCCTAGCGCCCACAAAAGGAAATGGCCCAAAACACAACGTGGACACAACATATTTTTTCACAGAAAACAGAGGTGTTTTTTGCAAGGTGCCTACCTGTGGTGTTTGGCCTGTAGCTCAGCCGGCCCCAGGGGGGGGGGGCAGAAATGCCCTAAAATAAATTTGCCCCCCCACCCTCCCCCGCCGGGAGCGACCCTTGCCTACGGGGTCGCTCCCCCTGCGTGACATTGGCACCAAAAAACAAATCCCCGGTGCCTAGTGGTTTCTGCCCCCTTGGGGGCAGATTGACCTATAATCGGCCAATCTGCCCCCAGGGGGGCAGAAATGGTCTAAATACAATTTGCCCCCCAGGGCAGCGACCCTTGCCTGATGGGTCGCTCCCCATCTCTAAAAAAAAAAACAAAGAAAAAAAAGAAAAATTCCCCTGGCGCCTAGAGGTTTCTGCCCCCCCCCCCCCCCCGGGGGCAGATCGGCCTAATAATAGGCCGATCTGCCCCCCGGGGGGGCAGAAATGGCCTAAAATAAATTTGCCCCCCCAACACCCACCCCCCCCGGGAGCGACCCTTGCCTACGGGGTCGCTCCCCCTGCGTGACATTGGCGCCAAAAAACAAATCCCCGGTGCCTAGTGGTTTCTGCCCCCTTGGGGGCAGATTGACCTAAAATTGGCCAATCTGCCCCCAGGGGGGCAGAAATGGTCTAAATACAATTTGCCCCCCCAGGGGAGCGACCCTTGCCTGATGGGTCGCTCCCCATCTCTAAAAAAAGAAACAACAAAAAAAATAAAACACAAAAAAAAATTTGCCCTGGCGCCTAGAGTGTTCTGCCCACCCCCCCGGGGGCAGTTCGGCCTAATAATAGGCCGATCTGTCCCCCGGGGGGGCAGAAATGGCCTAAAATAAATTTGCCCCCCCAACCCCCACCCCCCCTCCCCGGGAGCGACCCTTGCCTACGGGGTCGCTCCCCCTGCGTGACATTGGCGCCAAAAAACAAATCCCCGGTGCCTAGTGGTTTCTGCCCCCTTGGGGGCAGATTGACCTAAAATCGGCCAATCTGCCCCCAGGGGGGCAGAAATGGTCTAAATACAATTTGCCCCCCAGGGGAGCGACCCTTGCCTGATGGGTCGCTCCCCATCTCTAAAAAAAAGAAAGAACAAAAAAAAAAGTGCTTCCAGCGCGACGAGGGAGGCCCCTGTGACACATCAGCGCGCGCGCGCTGACGTCACATGGGGGGGGTGGGGGGGGTCGGGGGTGGAAGGGGAAGGGCTTCCCCTTCCATCCCCGACTTGGGGGGGGAAGGGGGGTGCACGGGGGGCGCGCTAGCGCGCCCCCAAGTTCCCCTGTGCCATGGACGAGATGATCTCGTCCAAGGCACAGGGGAACTGTAGCCTTGGACGAGATCATCTCGTCCAAGGAACCCAAGAGGTTAATAAACAGTATATTTTTTTATGCAATTGTGAGTTTTTTTTTTTCCATTATTTTGCTTCTGATCATTTTATACATTTTGTTTTACATATTTTGCAGTTAGAATCTTTATTGCATTTGGTTCAAAGAGCATTGTAAAAGTAATGAGAAAACTGGAAAGAGGAAAACAAAAGATAAAGAAGCCATAATGGGGCTGTGGAAACAAGGTTATATATATAATGGGTTGGGGGGAGGTGAGAAAGTTGCTAGTGATGAAGATGCGTTGGTGGGGGAGTTGACGGTTTCTTCGTGGATGTTTTGTTAGGCTGGCGAGGTCAGTGTGGGGTTTGGGGGGTTCTATATTACAGTCTTGTGTGTTTCTTTTAGAGGAGTATTGTGAATACTTGTATATGGTTTGTGGTTGTAGTGTCTTGTTGCTGCAGTCATTTGCCGTTATCTTGGAACGTTTTTCTAAGGTGGGCGGGTATCATCCTTTTCGAGTAACTGCTCTAGGAAGGTGTCCCATGTCTCCGGATTTTTTACTACAATCCCTATATCTTTTAATGAGTACAATACATGTTTTTCTGCATTGGCCCAGTGTATTAGATCTTTATGCCATCTGTTTATATCCGGGGTGCAAGGAGACTTCCATTGTGTTGCGATGAGGCGTTTAAAGATATTAAACGCTAGATCTGCGCATCTATGTTTTTGCCTGTCTTTATTGCGTCTGTGTCGTATGCCCAATATGCAGGATTCGGATGCAGGATTCAGCTTTAGTCCCGTCCATTTATTTGTCTGTTGTGTGACAGTGTGCCATGTACGAAGTAGTGGTGGGCAGCTCCAGGTCATGTGACAAAAATCTGCTTCCATGGTTCCGCAACGTGGACATTCAGATGTTGCTTGTGGGAATATGCGTTTTATGCGAAGTGGGGTTAAATATGTCTGGTGTAAATAATTTAGTTGGGTGTATCTGAAGCGGGCGTTGCGAGAAATTTCTCGCGTGGTCGTTAGGGCCATGGTCCATTGTTGCTCTGTGAGAGGTGTTTGCAGAGCCTTATCCCAGTGCGATTTGGCTTGTGCTTGTGTTTTTGCAGGGTAGGCTTGTAGTATGTGGTATATTTGAGATATACTTGGTGGCGTGTTAATATCTGCTAGTAGTTCGTGTAGAGCGGGGGCTGTTGGTGGTTCTGAGTTGCCTTGGCCCCATACTTTGCGTATCAGTCCTTTGATTGCCCCGTATGCTATAAATTCCCCTGGTCCTAAGTTGTATGTCTCTGTCAATTTTGTATATGTTATGTATTGCTCGTCTACATTTAGGTCGCCGACCTGCTGTATATCTTTTGTTATCTATGATGCTAGATACAATGTTTTGTGCAGTTTATTTATTCCTGGTATGGCTAGTAGGGGAATCTTTGGTGAGTATTGTGGTGCGCGGGTTCCCTGAGATACATATCGATTACAGGTGCATACGGCAACTGTCATTAGTGCGTTTTTGTGATGTGAGGTGTGTGTCCCTCCTATGAGCCAATCTAGTATCTTTGTTCTCCCTAATTGTGTTCTCACTTTATGTACCTCCGGACTTGGGGGGTCTTGTAGCCAGGTCATGATCCAATGTAACTGTGCTGCTGCATAGTAATGCTCGAGGTGCGGTACCCCCATTCCTCCCTTTTCCATTGGGAGGTAGAGTTTATCAGTAGCTACCCTTCTGCGACCATTCACCCATATCAGTTCAATCAATAGTTTGGTTAATTGTGTGAAGAGTGTTTTTGGTAATATTAGTGGTAGTGCTGTGAAGTAATAGAGTAGTCGAGGTAGTACTATCATTTTGGCCAGAGCCACTCTTCCCATAGGTGAGAGGGATAGTGAGCACCAGAAGGGTATTGAGCTTTTGATTGATCTGATGGCTCTGTCCAGGTTGCCTTCCTTTAGGTCTATAGCGCTATGATAGATGTGGACTCCTAAGTATTTAAAAGTGGTGTGTTCCCATTCGTGTGGGTTGTTGGGGACGGGCACATGGGGAATATGCATGATTTGGACCAGTTGACACGCAGACCAGATAAGTCTCCGAATGTGTTAAGTAGTTGTAATATATGTGGTAGAGATTCTGTACGGTTGCGTAAATATATCAGTGCATCGTCTGCATATAGTGATATTATGCGGAATTCTTCGCCATCTGGGATACCCCATTGTACTGTTTCATTGCATAGTCTTGCTGCGAGTGGTTCTATTGCGAGTGCAAATAGTAGTGGTGATAGCGGGCAGCCTTGTCGCGTTCCTCTTCCTATGTCGAATTTCTCTGAGATGATTGCGCCGGTTTTAATCCTTGCTTTGGGGTTAGTGTATATTATGGATATCCAGCGTGTAAAGCCAGCACCAAATCTCATTTTTTCTAACGTTGTCATCAGAAATGGCCAGCCCAGAGTGTCAAAGGCTTTTTCCACATCCAGTGACACCGCCACGCTGGATTGATCCTGTTCCTGAGTCATGGACATAATGCGTATTAAGTTTCTTATATTAATAGCGGTATTTCACCCTGGTATAAAGCCAGATTGATCTGGGTGTATTAGGGTAGTCATTAGCGGCAGGAGGCGATTGGCTAGGATTTTCCCCAGAATTTTATAATCCGAATTTAATAGAGATAAGGGTCTGTAGGAGCGGACGTTTAAAGGGTCACGACCTTTTTTGTGTAGGACTACAATTGTCGCTTCCCTTTGCGTTTCTGTGAGTTGTCCTCTTTCATATGCTTCTTGTAGCATATTTTGGAGTGATGTGATTATCTGTGGTGTGAAAGTTTGGTAGTATTCAAGGGGGAGACCATCTGTTCCTGGAGTCTTATTGTGTGCCAACTGTTTTAATGCCTGTAGTATCTCTTCCCTTTCGATTGGTCTATCAAGGTTGGTTATTTGTTCTGCATTTAGTCTTTTCATTGGGGCTTGTTGAAAGAACTTTGCCAGTTGTGTCGGATGTGGGGGAGGTTCAGCTGTGTACAGGGTGCTATAGTATTGTTTGAATGTGTCGTTAATCTCTTGTTGTGTGTTTATCATTTGAGCCTGTGTCTTGGCGTATAGCGTTTATGGGAGTGACTTTCTGTGTCCCTTTTGCTAGCCACGCTAACAATCTGCTAGAGCGGTCGCCTTCAGCGTGTAGACGTGCTATGTAGTGTTTATGAGCGAATTTACGAAATCGTGTCTCGGTTGCGTTCCATTGATTTTTGAGGTTAGCTAGTTCGTTACTATTGCCTCTCTCCAGAGCCATTTCACATTCTGTGTTGCGAATTTTGCTTTCTGTTTCGTGTAGTGCTGCACTTAATGCTCGCCAGACCCCTCCTGCCGTTGCTATACCCATGCTCCTTATAACTACCTTGTGACCGTCCCATTCTACAGCACGTGATGTTGTTGTCTTTGTATTAATTGCGAAGTATGTTTCTATTTCTTCTGCTATTTTAGCGCGGAAAGGGGGATCTCGTAATAGGGTGGGTTGTAGGCGCCATGTTGGTATGCATGTTGTTTGTCTGCCCCATTTTAATGTTACTAGTAGCTGGCAGTGGTCTGATAGGGTTTTGGCGAGGTATGTTGCGTTATGTATCATATGTGCTAGCCCGTTAGTGCATAATAATAAATCTATTCTCGCATGGAGATGGTGTACTGGTGAGTAGAAAGAGTATTCTCTATCTGTGGGGTGTAAGCGTCGCCGCCATATGTCTTGTAGTTCTCTTTCTTGTATCCATTTATTGAATGCACAGGACAGTGTCTTGCATTGGGTGTCTCTCATTGGGGGGTGTGATCTATCTAATGACATCTCAATTACACTATTAAAGTCACCTCCCCAAATAGTGGGTATGGTCGGGTCATATGGGATTTGCGTGGTGATAGTTCGGAGGAATTCTCCCTGTCCCATGTTGGGTGCATATAGTCCAATTATCATTAGTTGCTTTCCGTCTAACTCTCCATCTAGACTAGTGTATCTTCCATTGTTGTCTGTATGCACATTTTTGACAGTGTACGGTACACCCGGAGCTATCCATATTAATACTCCCTTCGCATATGTCGAGGTTTTGGTTCCGTGTGTTATTCCCGACCATTTTTTGTCTATTTCACGCAGTTCGTGTGCTGTGGCATGCGTCTTTTGTAGGATAGCTATATGTATTTTGTGTCGTTTAAGGTATGAGTGTATCTTATGTCTTTTAGTCATATTTGCTAGTCCCCTAACATTCCAGGTTACTATATTATATACCGTCATTTTGTGTGGATTGCTTTGTATAGTGTGTTTCAAGTGTCCCGGGTCCCAGGCCGTTACACACGCCATGCCCCAAATCTCCTTTGTGTGGGATATTAAGCATCTTGTGGGAGAGAATAAAAGTAAAAGAGAGAGTAGAACTTACATTGGTTAATCTTACTGGGGGCTGCAAGGCACAACTGGTTCAACTTTTTACATTTGCTACTGCAAGGTCCTTTTGGTTACCCATTGGGTTGGGGGGAGGGGCGTTGTTCTGTTTCCCAGAGTGTCTCCGATTTCCAGCCCGGTTGTTTGTACTTGCATCCTCTCACGTGTTCTATTTGTGTCAAGTCTGGTTGTTGCTCTGGGCTTACTTGGTTTTTGGGGGAAGAGTTTCTGTGATATTTTCATTGTTCTGCTTTTGTTCCTTGAGTTCTCGAGTGCGCACTAAGGAAGTCTCGCTATTACAGAATTAAAGGCCGTCTGCCGAGCGTGGGGTAAACGTTGGTCCCGTGGTGAGTGCCGACGCAGTTAGGCCTTGTTGACTGTTCGTTGAGTCTGAATCTGAATGGTTTGTGTCTTGGCTGGATCGTGGTTGAATGGGTGAAAACCTGTTCGCCAGTTTTAAGACTTGGAGTTGTTCCGCCTCTACTTGCGATTTCGTTGGACCCGATTCTGTCTTACGTGTTGATTTTCTTTTGCGTCGCGGTTGTGGAGTCAGCCACTCTTTTTGTTTTCGGGTCTCAGCTGTAGGGTCTTATCAGTCCTTTTGCGTGTATCCAAGTCCATGCATCTTCTGATGTTGGGAATATATGCAACCTTTCACCGTCCACTATCCGCAGTTTAGCTGGGTACATCAATGAGTATGAATAGTTTTTATCTCTCAATATTTGTTTTGCTGTGTTGAAGGTAGCGCGTTTGCGTTGGACTTCAGCTGTGTAGTCTGGGTAGGCTGTGATTTTTGTATTCTCTATATCAATTGGGCCTGTTGTGCGGAAGTTTCTTATTATCTGGTCCCTGTCTCTGTAGTTGAGAAGTCTCGCGATTAGTGGTCTTGGTGGGGCTCCCGGACGGGGAGGGCCCCCTGGAACTCGGTGTGCTTGTTCCACTATTAATAGTGGTGGGGGGCTGTTTGTAAATATGTTTTCACTAAGCCAGCGCTCCAGGAATAGTTCTACGTTTGGGAGTTCGATCTTTTCCGAGAAACCGAGGAATCTCACATTATTGCGGCAAGAGCGTCCTTCCGTCTCGTCGGCCCGTTTGTTTAGGCGTAGTATTTCAGTTTCCTGTTGTTGAAGCCGTTGTTTTAGGTCTGTTATGTCTGGTTGCGTTGATTTAAGGGTTATTTCAGTTGTTGCGACCCTTTCTGTGAGTTTTCGTTGTTCCATTCGAAGCGTGTTGACTTCAGCCACTACAGTGTCTATTTTTCCTTCTAACGATGTTTTGGTGTCAAGTATTGCTTGGAGTACCTTTTCCATTTGCACGGAGTGGGCGGCTAGGGTCTCTGTTACATTTGGGTGAGGTTCTATGTCCATTTCTGAGGCTGATGAGGGTCCAGTTTCAGTTTCTGTTTTTTGTGCTTTCGGTTTCACCATTTTTATATTAACCTTAAGTTCAAGTGTATCAGATTTTAAATTTATGCAGATTGTCCTCCGCGGTAGCAACCCGTCTCGGGACCGTTGATCAACAACGTCGCTCTATCCGGTGGTCTTGATTTTATAGTTGTGACTGCTCGTGTGCTTGGTGCTATGTCCCGATTTTGGGGCTAGATGAGGTCGAGATCCCTGCCACTCTTGCGCATGCATGCAGCGGTCACCCCGCGGGTCACCCACCTCCCCTCTCAGCCGTGTCTATCCTGTGACATCCGGCCCGTGCCCCTCGACAACTTCCACACTAGTGAGCCTCTCCGTGTGGTCCGAAGAACTGCAGAAATGCGCAACTATAGAGTAGCGCCGCCGCGTGCCTCGTCCGATTTATCGGGTTGATTTAAGCGTTGGTGCTTATTGCGCACGTCCACCGATGTCGGTGTCGTCTACGGGTTTCAGCGCATTCAGCGGCCGGGGCTTGATCTCACCTCCATTGTTTCTTTAGGCCCTTTGCTCCGTACCACCCCGTCAATCACGTCCATGTTTAAGCGATTTTGAGCCCTCGTCGCTAGGTGTTTCCGCTTGCACAGGGCCTAGCTCCGCAAGTGGTCTCGGCGTTGGTAGTGGCGTTAGCAGCGGCGCGAGTCAGGGCCCCGATATATGTTTTGGGGTCGTGCGCTCCTCACCTCCGTCTCGTCCCGCTCCGGCGGCCGGATTTCTCCCGATTCGAGTAGGCCTGCGTGTGGGCGCCGCCTCGGCTCCTTTGCGGGTCGTCTGGTCTGCGCTCACTGTATCGTGGGTTTCCGTTGTACGGTCTTACTTATTGTGTTTTCCATATTGCACTCATTTACAGCAGTTTTCATGTGCAATATCTGGGATTTCGTTGCTTTATCAGGATCTTTTGCCGGCTGTGGACGGAGCTCACTTTAGAGCGCCCTTTCAAATTGCCATCTTGGCCACGCCCCTATATTTATATAACCTGCATACTTCTGTCATATAGTGTCAGTCCTTCCATGAAAGCTTTAATGACTGGAATCTTCACAAGTGAAGAATGCTGTCTGTTCTCAAGGTAAGCAGCTATGGCTGCTAAATTTAATCTTATGGAAGTTTCAAACTGGTACACTTCAATTTTCTATACTGAGCGTAATTAACCCCCTAGAGACCTCCAGGGAATCTCTGTTGAGCATCAGAATAGCTGTCCATGGTGTGGAAGGGACAACGCTGGGTTCTTACATTTGGCATGGGAATGTAGTGCAGTACAGAACTACTGGCGACAAGTGATTACTCGAATAAATACGGTGGGCATCCCAATCAGCGATACACCAGCCAGTTGACTCCTGGGAAAAATTGGGGTGCCAAAGAGCAAACAAATGGCATAAAAATTTCTGTAATTAGCACTAGTACTAGTGAAAAGGAAGATCAGTTTTTCATGGTTGGGAACTAATGCACCTACATTAACACAATGGCTGGGCAATGTGAAGGAATGGGCACTAGCAGAAGAAATACACCTTAAGTCAAGTAGACGAGACAATAAGGCTGGGAGGGACCTAGCTACTTGGCGTATGCTCAGCTAGCAAGTCTTCAACCTGGAGGCCTCAGAGGGGGAATTCACTGCATATAATACAGCAGATGACTCGGACTAGGTATAGCATAGGAATGCGAGGGACACCATGGTCACAACAAAGGGGCTTGCCACTAAATTTGAATACTGTTATGAGGGGAGTGTCACCCCCTAATGATGCAACTTGTATTGGGAGGGTGGGCTATCTCGTCCCTGGGGCCTATTAAGTGTAGACCCACATATGTACAAATATGTATACTAAAGTACTGTATTTAGCTATGCGTGTGTTTTGTTTGGTTATTCATAAAAAAAAAAAAATGAAACATTAAGTTTAAAAAAAATAATACTCTTATGGAATTGTATGCCAAGTTTGCTTTTTGCAATGAAGACGGTAGGAAAGAATACCCTGCATTGAGATCTTGAAAGGGTCCTATTCTTTGGAGAGACAGTAGCAGACAAAAGGTTTCCATTTTGCTGCATAACATACCCTTGTATTGGGTCTACTTGCTTCCTGAGGAATGTCCATGCATTCTTGAGACATGTTAAGGTAACCAAAATCTATGACTTCAGGAGCGAAATGGCAACATTTTATTCCTTGGGATTTGGGTGCCTGATTTGTCCATGGTTCTGAATGAAAAGGTCCGGGTTGAGGGAAGCTTCTTCTTATGAACTAGGGAGAGTTCTAAAAGAGTGGTGAACCACGGTTGTCTGGCCCATGTGGGAGCCACAAGAATCAATCTAAGAGCTTCCAAACCAGAAACGGCAGGAGATAGAGAGGCAGAAAAGTATAGGCATATGTCCCTGACCACTCATCCATAGAGCATTTTCCTTGGACTGAGGGTGCAGGAACCTGGAGGCAAAGTGGGGGCTTTTTCCCGTTTTTTGTTGTTGTTGTGACTAGGTCTATGTCTGGGAACCCCTACTTTTGGAAGTAGGGAGGCAGGACTCGTGGGTGGAGTTCCCACTCGTGGACTTGTTGCTGCATCCTGCTGAGGAGGTCGACAATGCAGATGTGTGCCCCAGGGAGATGTTCCGCTAGTAGTTGAATGTTGCGGTGAATGGCCCAATGCCAAATCATCTGTGATAGATGAGAGCTGTAGAGAGCGAGTCCCCCTCTGTTTCTGCACATAATACATGGTTGTCAGTGCCGATCAAAGACAACTTTTTTGCTGTGGTGTGAAAGCTTTCAGTACTAGTTGAAAAGCACAACTTTCTAGATAACTGATGTGCATACTGCAATGCTTGGGATCCCAGAGTCCTTGGACTGTGAGATCCTAAAGGTGAGATCCCCATCCTGTCTGTGAGGTGTCCGCTGTCACAATGATCTGAGGAACAGGGTCGAGGAAAGGCTGTCCCTTTTAACAGGTTGTTTTTGTTCCACCACTGCAGAGAGCAATGGGTGCGGAGATGACCCTGTGACTGCGACCAATGACATACTAGATATTTCTGCAACGGACACATGTGCAGATGGGAATTTGGCACTATGGCAATGCAAGGGGCCATCATGCCTGGAAAGTCCCATGACACATCTGACTGTGACGTACAAGTTACTTACCTTCGGTAACAATATATCTGGTAGAGACATATTCTAGTTGCAGATCCCTTACCATAGAATTTTCCCCCAGATGTCAGACTGGATCCGAAGATTTTTCTTCAAGCAATACTTGCGTGTCGGTAGGTGGCTTTGGTCAACTCCGTGGGTGTCGTAGTTGCCGTGATGACATCGGAGCAGTACACAGCACAGTGACGTCAGTTTCTTTTCACGACTTTCCACGACAGAGCGCAGTGCCACAAAGAACACAGAGTGGTGCGCCAGAGCTAAGGCCCTGAATGGGGAATCTATGTCCCTAGAAATCAGTTCGCCAGTGAGGATGGATGGATGGGCCGGTAAGGAATCTGCAACTAGAATATGTCTCTACCAGATATATTGTTACAGATTGGTAAGTAACTTGTGTAAGGAAATGCCTTCCTTGTCATGGTTACCCAGACTTTTTGCCTTTTGTTGATGCCAGTTATGATTCAAAGTGTGCTGGGACCCTGCTAACCAGGCCCCAGCACCAGTGTTCTTTCCCTAAACTGTACCTTTGTTCCCATAATTGGAACAACACTTGCACTCAGGTAAGTCCCTTGTAACTGGTACCACTGGTGCCAAGGGCCTTGATGCCAGGGAAGGTCTGTAAGGGCTGCAGCATGTCTTATGCCACCCTGGGGGCCCCTCACTTAGCACCTGCACACTGCCTCACAGCTTGTGTGTGTTGGTGGGGAGAAAATGACTACGTCGACATGGCACTCCCCTCAGAGTGCCATGCCAACCTCAAACTGCCTGTGGCATCGGTAAGTCACCCCTCTAGAAGGTCTTACAGCCCTAAGGAAAGGTGCACTATACCACAGGTGAGGGCTTATGTGCATGAGCACTATGCCCCTACAGTGTCTAAGCAAAACCTTAGACATTGTAAGTGCAGGGTAGCCATAAAGAGTATATGGTTTGGGAGTTTGTCAAACACGAACACCACAGTTCCATAATAGCTACACTGAAATCTGGGAAGTTTGGTGTCAAACTTCTCAGCACAATAAATACACACTGATGCCAGTGTGGGATTTATTGTAAAATACACCCAGAGGGCATCTTAGAGATGCCCCCTGAATACCAGTCCTACTCCTAGTGCCAGGCTGACCAGTTTCTACCAGCCTGCCTCAACCAGACACATTTCTGGCCACATGGAGTGAGTGCCTTTGTCACTCTGTGGCCAGGAACAAAGCCTGTACTGGGTGGAAGTGCTTCTCATCTCCCCCTGCAGGAACTGTAACACCTGGCGGTGAGACTCAAAGGCTCCTGCCTTTTATTACAGCACCGCATTGCATCCCAGCTAGTGGAGATGCCCGCCCCTCCGGGCGCTGCCCCCACTTTGGCGGCAAGGCTGGAGGAGATAATGAGGAAAACAAGGAGGAGCCACTTATCAGTCAGGACAGTCCCTAAGGTGCCCTGAGCTGAGGTGACTCCTCAGATGGTCCCTGCCAGTATTTTTCCCTAAACTGTACCTTTGTTCCCACAATTGGCACAGCCCTGGCACACAGGTAAGTCCCTTGTAACTGGTACCCCTGGTACCAAGGGCCCTGTGGCTAGGGAAGGTCTCTAAGGGCTGCAGCATGTATTTTGCCATCCTGGAAACCCCTCACTCAGCACATGCTTGTGTGTGCTGGGGGTGAGAATGACTAAGTCGACATGGCACTCCCCTCAGAGTGCCATGCACTCAACCCACTGCCTGTGGCATAGGTAAGTCACCCCTCTAGCAGGCCTTACAGCCTTAAGGCAGGGTGCACTAAACCACAGGTAAGGGCATAGTTGCATGAGCACTATGCCCCTACATTGTCTAAGCCAAACCTTAGACATTGTAAGTGCAGGATAGCCATAAAGAGTATATGATCTGTGAGTTTGCCATTACGAAATCCACAGTTCCATAATGGCTTTACTGAATACTGAGAAGTTTGGTATCAAACTTCTCTGCACAATAAATGCACACTGATGCCAGTGTGGGATTCATTGAAAAATGAACAAAGACGCCATTTTAGAGATGCCCCCTGTATACCAGTTCAATTCCTAGTGCTAGGCTGACCAGTTCCTGCCAGCCTGCAACAACCAGACAAGTTTCTGGCCACATGCAGTGAGTACCTTTGTCACTCTGTGGCCAGGAACAAAGCCTGCACTGGGTGGAGGTGCTTCTCACTTCCCCCTGAAGAAACTTTAACACCAGGCGGTGAGCCTCAAAGGCTCTTGCCTGTTGTTACAGCGCCCCAGTGCATCCCAGCTAGTGGAGATGCCCGGCCCTCTGGATACAGACCCACTTCTGGCGACAAGTCCAGAGGAGATAATGAGAAAAACAAGGAGTCACCACCCACCAGTCAGGACAGCCCCTAAGGTGTCCTGAGCGGAGGTGACCCCTGCCTTAAGAAATCCTCCATCTTGGATTTGGAGAATTCCCCCAATAGGATCAGGGATGTGCCCCCTCCCCTCAGGGAGGTGGCACAAAGAAGGTGTAGCCACTTAATGGAGTATATACTTAATATGGCCACACTGCACTTACAATGTCTAAGAATGCACTTAGACACTGTAGGGGCAAATTGCTCATGCAGCTATGTCCTCTCCTATGGTATAGTGCACTCTGCCTTAGGACTGTAAAGGGTGACTTACCTATGCCACAGGCAGTGTGTTGTGGGCATGGCACCTTGAGGGGGATGCAATGTCAACTTTGCCTTTTTCTCCCCACCAACACACACAATCTGCAATGGCAGTGTGCATGGAATAGGTGAGGTGTCTCTTAGGGAGGCACAACACATGCTGCAGCACTTAGTGACCCTCCCTGTCCACAGGGCCCTTGGTACCACTGGTCCCTTTTACAAGGGACTTAACTGTGTGCCAGAGGTGTTCCAATTGTGGAAACAATGGTAATGTTTTAGGGAAAAAACAGTGGGACTGGGGCCTGGCTAGCAGGATCCCAGCACATTCTCAGTCAAGTAAGCATCAATATAAGGCAAAAAGTGGGGGGTAACTGCAACAAGTGCCAGTTTCCTACAGTAAGCCCTTGTCTTTTTTGGGCACCAGAAAGTAGCAAGAATAACGTCCTTGTGGAGAAGTGTCAAATGATCCTCCGGAATATGGCTGACTGATGGTGGTATGGCAGGTGGGCGGGAGAAGCCCCTTCAAACAATCTGCAAAACCCACTTGTCTGTAGTGATGGATTCCCAGTGGGGTAGGTGATGACGAATCCTGCTAACTGGACGGGAGTGAGGGGACGGAATAGGAGGGTTTGGAGGCTGCAGCAGGGGTGGACTAGGCAGACCTCTGGTTCCCTGTCCCACGCGGGATTCTGTGTCCCCGGCCACGCAGCGGTGGAACAGCATGGGTGGCACGGTGGCTGGGATAGGGATGCGACAGGGAGCCCCTTCCGTGGCCACGAAAGGCGTACTGTTGGGGGCTAAGGGCAGTGGAAAGACTGAGGGACCGAGCCGTAGCCCAGGAGTCCTTGAACCTCTCCAAAGCAGAATCCGCCTGGTCTCCTAAGAGATGGGAACCATCAAAGGGCATGTCGATAAGAGTCTGTTGGACATCCCCTGAAAAACCAGATGTACACAACCAGGCGTGGTGTCTCAAGGCCACCGTCGTCGCAACTGATCTACGTAGAGAGTCTGTTGTGTCCAGCCCACATCCAATCGTGAACTTTGCCGCATCTCTCCCATCCGTGACAGCTTAACCCCTTCGCTGCCAGGCCTTTTCCACCTCCTGTGCCAGGCCTTTTTTTGCCTATTTGGGGCAGTTCGCGCTTAGGCCCTCATAACTTTTTGTCCACATAAGCTAACCAAGCCAAATTTGCGTCCTTTTTTTCCAACATCCTAGGGATTCTAGAGGTACCCAGACTTTGTGGGTTCCCCTGAAGGAGGCCAAGAAATTGGCCAAAATACAGGGAAAATTTCGTTTTTTTCAAAACAATTGGAAAAAGTGGCTGCAGAAGAAGGCTTGTGGTTTTTCCCCTGAAAATGGCATCAACAAAGGGTTTGCGGTGCTACACTCAGCAGCTTCCCAGCTTTCAGGAACAGGCAGACTTGAATCAGAAAACACAATTTTACAACACAATTTTGGCATTTTACTGGGACATACTCCATTTTTGCAATTTTTTGTGCTTTCAGCCTCCTTCCAGTCAGTGACAGAAATGGGCATGAAACCAATGCTGGATCCCAGAAACCTAAACATTTCTGAAAAGTAGACAAAATTCTGAATTCAGCAAGGGGTCATTTGTGTAGATCCTACAAGGGTTTCCTACAGAAAATAACAACTGAAAAAGAACAATATTGAAATTGAGGTGAAAAAAACATAAATGTTTCTCTACGTTTTACTCTGTAACTTTTCCCTGCAATGTCAGATTATTGAAATCAATATACCGTTACGTCTGCTGGACTCCTCTGGTTGCGGGGATATATAGGGCTTGTAGGTTCATCAAGAACCCAAGGAACCCAGAGCCAATAAATGAGCTGCACCCTGCAGTGCGTTTTCATTCTATACCGGGTACACAGCAATTCATTTGCTGAAATATAAAGAGTAAAAAATTGCTATCAAGAAAACCTTTGTATTTCCAAAAAGGGCACAAGATAAGGTGTTGAGGAGCAGTGGTTATTTGCAAATCTCTGAATTCCGGGGTGACCATACTAGCATGTGAATTACAGGGCATTTCTCAAATAGATGTCTTTTTTACACACTCTCCTATATTTGGAAGGAAAAAATGTAGAGAAAGACAAGGGGCAATAACACTTGTTTTGCTAATCTATGTTCCCCCAAGTCTCCCGATAAAAATGATACCTCACTTGTGTGGGTAGGCCTAGCGCCCGCGACAGGAAACGCCCCAAAGCGCAACGTGGACACATCCAATTTTTGGAAAGTAGATTTTGGCCTCTAGCTCAGCCGGCACCTAGGGAAACCTACCAAACCTGTGCATTTCTGAAAACTAGAGACCTAGGGGAATCCAAGGAGGGGTGACTTGCGGGGCTCGGACCAGGTTCTGTTACCCAGAATCCTTTGCAAACCTCAAAATTTGGCTAAAAAAACACATGTTCCTCACATTTCTGTGGCAGAAAGTTCTGGAATCTGAGAGGAGCCACAAATTTCCTTCCACCCAGTGTTCCCCCAAGTCTCCCGATAAAAATGATACCTCACTTGTGTGGGTAGGCCTAGCGCCCGCGACAGGAAACGCCCCAAAGCGCAACGTGGACACATCCAAATTTTTTAAAGAAAACAGAGGTGTTTTTTGCGAAGTGCCTACCTGTAGATTTTGGCCTCTAGCTCAGCCGGCACCTAGGGAAACCTACCAAACCTGTGCATTTCTGAAAACTAGAGACCTAGGGGAATCGAAGGAGGGGTGACTTGCGGGTCTCGGACCAGGTTCTGTTACCCAGAATCCTTTGCAAACCTCAAAATGTGGCTAAAAAAACACATGTTACTCACATTTCTGTGGCAGAAAGTTCTGGAATCTGAGAGGAGCCACAAATTTCCTTCCACCCAGCGTTCCCCCAAGTCTCCCGATAAAAATGATACCTCACTTGTGTGGGTAGGCCTAGCGCCCGCAACAGGAAACGCCCCAAAGGGCAACGTGGACACATCCAAATTTTTTGAAGAAATGCCCTAAAATAAATTTGACCCCCCCCTCACCCGGGAACGACCCTTGCCTACGGGGTCGCTCCCCCTGCGTGACATTGGCGCCAAAAAACAAATCCCCGGTGCCTAGTGGTTTCTGCCCCCTTGGGAGCAGATTGACCTAAAATCGGCCAATCTGCCCCCAGGGGGGCAGAAATGGCCTAAAATAAATTTGCCCCCCCAACCCCCTCCCCCCGGGAGCGACCCTTGCTTACGGGGTCGCTCCCCCTGCGTGACATTGGCGCCAAAAAACAAATCCCCGGTGCCTAGTGGTTTCTGCCCCCTTGGGGGCAGATTGACCTATAATCGGCCAATCTGCCCCCAGGGGGGCAGAAATGGTCTAAATACAATTTGCCCCCCAGGGCAGCGACCCTTGCCTGATGGGTCGCTCCCCATCTCTAAAAAAAGAAACAAAAAAAAACACAAAAATAAAATTTGCCCTGGCGCCTAGAGGTTTCTGCCCCCGGGGGGGGGCAGAAATGGCCTAAAATAAATCCCCCCCAGGGAGCGACCCTTGCCTAAGGGGTCGCTCCCCTAGCGTGAAATTCACGCAAAGAAAAAACTCCTTGGTGTCTACTGGTTTCTACCCCCCTTGGGGGCAGATTGGCCTCATCAAAATAGGCCAATCTGCCCCCAAGGGGGGCAGAAATGGCCTAAATATAATTTTCCCCCTAGGGGAGCGACCCTTGCCTAAGGGGTCGCTCCCCAACTAAAAAAAGAAGAAGAAAAAACGTTTAAAAAAACAAAAAATTATCCCTGGTGCCTAGAGGTTTCTGTCCCCAGGGGGAGCAGAAAAGGCCTTACTGAAAACATGCCCCCCCTGGGAGCGACCCTTGCCCAAGGGGTCGCTCCCTTTTGTCAGTATCAGTGAAAAAAAAATAATCCCTGGTGTCTAGTGGGGTTTCAAAAGCTGGATTGCAAGCAATACGGCTTTTGAAACCCTCGGAGAGACTTCAAAGGGAAGGAAGGCTCTCAGGCGTAGGGTGTTGGGACAGGAATTTAGGGTTTGCAGCGGGCCAATGGCGGCATGCAATAGCCCTGTTCACAGGGGCCCTTGTCTTGGATCTGGACAAGTACCCAATAGGACATCGGTGAGGGCTTCATTGAATGGCAAAAGAGGCTCAGCAGGAAGCCCCTGGCCAAAGCACCTCCTTCGGGAGATTTGACCTGACCTGAACAGTAGGCAGCTCAGGGCCAAGGACATCAGCCGCTCTACTAACCACCACAGAATAAGTCGCTCCCTGTGCCGTAGCCACAGTAGGAGGAGGCCATTGGCCTCGCCCAACTCCTGTGCCCAGTCCAAATTAGGGTCATCCTGATAATCATAAGGGTCCAGGGACCCCTCTAATCCGTCCCCGAATTCGTACCGATAGGAGAAAGGGTCAGAATTCGACCTGTGGTGAATAGGCCCCACTGAAGACTGAGGTGGGGACGGCCAACGCTGGTCTGACTCAGAGTTGTCTGGAATGAGGATTGGGTCCATGTGGATGGTGGACACAACCGACTTCGGGAGCATCGACAATCAAACCAGCGCTGGGAAAGATCTCAATGGTACGACCCGCGCCGGTGAGAACCTGAGAGCAGATCCTAAGGGGTCCTTGGTGGCCGGCGCCAAAGTCGCCGGCGCGGAACCCCAAGGCCCCCCGACTGAAACCCCTGGGTCTGAAGGCGCGGTATCGGGGTCAGCCTGCCCAAAAATGAGGCGCATGGCTTCATAAAACTATTAATTGGGCAGGGGTCGCTCCGACTCCCAGAAATAAGGGGAAGCGTGCAGCGAACCCAGGAGCTGGCTCAGAAGACTGAGTCCTCGCGCACCAATTCTCCTCCCGCATCAGCCGAGCGACGGTGTGAAGTCGAAAGTTGATGGGATCTCTTTGACTTCTTACTTTGTCCTGAAGACTTCAAGGATGAAGAATGGTGGTGGCTCTGCAAGCGGTTTCGAGACCTTCCCCTCAAGCGAGACCGGGACTTACATGGAGTTGAGCGCCGGGCCGCCATAAGCTTAAGGGACTGCTCCCTCAAGGCCTTCAGGTGCATGGCCCAGCACTCTGAGAACAACTTCAGGTTGTGGTCGCGCTCCAGGCACCACAAACAGACCCTATGCAGATCGGTCACCGACATCATGCGGTGACACTCCTCGCATTGTCTGAAACCGGTCTTCGGGGACATCCTCAATGCACCAAAAAACTCACCAGAAAACTGAACAAAAGGGTCGAAATCAGTCAAAAATAAATCAGGGTAGCTCTCTCCGTTTCAGCGCATGGCGTGGAAAGAAAAGAACGGACATCACTGTGCTGAGGCAGCGTCTATGTACTACTCCCGACGTCATCACGGCGAGGACGACGCCAATGACGCCCACGGAGTTGAGCAACACCACCTTCCGACGCGCAAGGGTATTGCTTGAAAAGAAAATCTCAGGATAGAGTCTGACGTCTGGGGGAAAATTCCAATGTAAGGAATCTGCAACTAAAAGTCTCTATCAGGATTGATGATTGGGATGAAAACATTAAAGTTATGTTGGAAAGTTTTGTACCCTTGCAGCGTTGGGATAAGCCAATCCCAATTGTGTGTTCAGAACAGACCCTTACATAGGGTTGGATCTGAAGAGACTGCAAAGGACAATTTTGGAAGTTGGTAGTGAAGCCTAGTTGATGAAGCAAGCTTATGGTGACTTGAACGTTATGTAAACATAGTTTGAAAGTGCTGGCTTTGATAAGCCAGTCATCTAGATATTGGAGAACGTGAACATTTTCTGTGCAAGTTAGCTGCTACCACTGTGAGATATTTTGTACACACCCATGGTGCAATTGTTATTCTGAATGGGAGTACTTTGAACTGGTAGTGGTTGCCTACTATCACAAGTCTGAGGTATTTGCGGTGTGCCAGGTGTTTAGGGATATGAAAGTAGGCACACCCTTCAGGTCTAATGCCGAGAGGAAATCGCCTTGTTGAAGGAGTGGGATCACATCCTGGAGTGTTCCCATGTGAAAATAATCAGACAGGATGTAATAATTTAAAGACCTGAGGTCTAGAATACGCTGTGCCAACCCATCCTTTTTGGGAATTAGAAAGTCCTAACCCTTGATGCTGTGGTGGAACTTGTTATATACGCCTTTGTTTAAAAGGGGCTGAACTGTCTGTTGGAGCAGACTGATGTGTTCTGGAGAAAGTTTGAGTGCAAGGGGGAATGTTGGAGGTGTGGATATGAGCTCCTGACAGTAACCATGTTCGATAATATTTAATACCCATAAATCTGATGTTATGTTCTGCCAGACCGGGAAGTATTGCTGTACATGTCCCCCGACAGGCGTTTAATTTTTTTTCCAGTGCCTGTTCGCTACACCCAGAAAAGACTGCAAGAAACCAGTGGTGGATTCCTGAAGAGGAGACATGTGGAAGAAGGGGACCAAGTCCAGAAGTCACAGAAAAGTCCAAGAGGAGCAGGAGCTACTACGCACTCTGCTGTGGATGTAGGAGTTGGTTGACGGTAGGACGAAGACGGTCAGGAATGCAGCCCTGAAGCAGGTGAAGAATTCCTGGAGGATGCAGTCGATGTCCCATGCCGGATGGAGGATTGCAGTTGATCTGAGGCGTGGAAAAGCCACCAACAAGCCTTGGCAAAGGCAGAAGTTGTGGTGAAGCTGGAGCTGCCGAGGATCAGCAAGGTCCAGGAGGACTCAATCCACAGGGGGATGGGTCGGGGTGGGTTGGGGGGTTGTCCCAGGTGGACCCTCAGCAATCAGAGAGTCCAAGGAAGAAGAAGCAGTCCCCACAGGAGACCCACTGGATGAGGAACCAGGACTCAAATAAGAGCCTATGCAGCACAACTGGAGAAGGGTCCCACAGCGCAGGAGAAGCACGCAGGGGGCTGTGCGTCGCAGGAAGGAGTGCTGGGAGCTACGGCTACACTGAGCCTTAAGACCCCTTGGAAGAGATGCAAACAAGCCTTGGTAGCTGCAAGAGACGCAGTGCACAGCAGTACTGTCCTGCATGGGAAGGCAAGGGCTTACCTCCGCCGAAGTTGGGCAGCTGGCAGAGAGGACCAAGAGGACTACTCCAGACCACCACCCGTGATGCAGGATCCACACTGCTCAGGTTGAGAGGAGACCTACGCAGCCGGTCGTCATTGCAATTGGTGCCTGAAGATGCAGAGGAGTGACTCCTTCACTCGAAGGGAGATACCTTCTTCCTTCACGTGCAGACTGAAAACTTCCTGCCCTCAGAGGATGCACAGCGGGGGAAATGTTGCAGAAGCTGAAAGAAGCCGTGGAAACAATGTTGCAAGCAGAGTCTTCGTTGTGGATGCAGACTGTTGGTTCCTGGATGGTCCACTCACGGTTCCAGTGGCTAGAAGTCAAAGTAAGGTTGCATAGGAGTCCTGCTGGAATCCTGCAAGCCGAATCTTAGGACCCACCCAAGAAACAGACCCTAAATAGCCCTAAAAGGGGGACTGGTCACCTAGCTTAGTGACCACCTTTCAGGAGGGGACTGACGTCTCCTGCCTGACCAACAAAGATACTGCCCTAGGTCCCTACCAACCTTGGATGAGCTCTGGGCACCACCCCTGGGAAGGTGATGGACATGGGAGTGCTAACTCCCCTTTACCATTGTCCAGTTTCATACCAGAGCAGGGACTAAAGGTCCCTGAACCGGTGTAGACTGGTTTATGCATGGAGGGTACCAAATGTCCCCTGCAAAGCATACCAGTGGCTTTGGGAGCCTACCCCCTCCCAAGCCATGCAAGTCCTATTTCCAATGGGGGAGAGGGTGTTTACCCCCTCCCAAAGGAAATCCTTTGGTCTGCCTTCCAGAGCTTGGTTATCAGGATCCCAGTGAACACAGTTAATTACACTGACCACAGGCAGAAAAAGGGGGTAACCATGCCAAGAAAGAGGGTACTTTCCTACAGAGATCTTGCATTTCAAGGACCATGTTCCCATCTGACTCAGAGTCGCCAATAGAAAAGGCCTCTTTCTTAGCCGCAGTGCCTCTTTTAACTCTTGCTCTGGCTCCGACTCAACTACCTGTTGCTGGATGATGTCTGTTGTCTCTTCAAGCTTGTCTCACGATAGTGGGCACTTCAACCCGTAGTGTTTTCTTCAACTGAAAAGACTTACATGGTTCACAGTCCTCCTCTTAATTGTCCGGGGACAAGCAGACGTTGCAGACCTGGTGTTAGGCAGTGGGAACTTCACATGCAGAAATGGATGGGAGCCCTTTCCATCAGGAGTTCATTGTCTTGAAGGTGGAATTAAGAAAATGCTGGCCCGAAGGGGCTATGTCACAACGCGTTGATCCAATGGCTTCTTATAACAAAATGCAAGGAATCGAATATGCGTTAAAAAAAAAAAAACATACAGACTGTGGGGAAGGTATACCAAATGGAAGAATCCAAAAAGACAGACTCTGCCCTGAGATAGGTGAAACCCGACAAAACCTGCTGGAAGAGGAAGAAAACAATTTAACAATGGAGTCAGTGCTCATGTGCATTACCAGCAAGAGGAGGAGTCACTGTACCTTGTGATTCAAAAGACTTTTCGAACTTTTGTAACTTTCTAGACTCAACACTAGATGGCAGAAGTATGCAGAGCATGTATAGCTACAGCCACACACGCCATCAAACATCCTTGCGCTTAACAGCTACTTTCTTAGAAAATCATTATGAGCAGAAAATTAAATGATTAATTACCCGTACGGTCTTCCTCATCACAGTCCTTACCCAATCAGTAATTTGTCTCTATCCGCAGCACTGATAACCTACCCGAGTTTAAAACATAACCCACCCTTCCAATATGGCACTTTTGGGCTTACACTCAAGCAGCAGGAAATCGGTGATCTTAATAAATCAGTCATATAAAAGTAAAGAAATCATACTGTCAGCTTAATAAGTACAACACCCCGTGTTTATTAACAGAGGGAAAGAAACAAAATCATACTCAGCCAGTATTGACTTATCTCAATACACCTGTATCAAAGTCTGAAGATGAATTTACCCCACCGATAATGGTTCATGAATGTATGAAATGTTCAAGTTGCTGCAATGCATTTGTACCTCATATAAATTTCCTTGATTACTTCCCAGGAACTAAATTATCCACTAGTTGATCTACCTTGGATTGAATTAGGAAGATCTCCTCCGGACCTTTCATAGGCAATAATGATTGCTTCAACCGATGAAAAAGTTGCAAAGAAAGACTATCTCCTGGGTAGCAGCTCCAAATGTCGCAAACATAAAGTCCACTATCATGAAAGCCTTCGTTCTGGAAAGTTAAATGAAGGTTTGGGCACACAGAATGTGAAATGCTACATCCAGTATGGAAAAGGATGAGGAAAAGAAGACTTAACATGAGGTCTAGATCCCTGTGAAATACAGATGAAACCCAATGAGTGCTTTCTGGACTAAGCCTTAAAGAACAAATAAAGTATCTAGTGTAGCACTCTTAATGATGGATACTGTATATACTTGCAGATATCTACCTTTTAAATGTACCCAGGCACCAGACTGGATCACAGTCAATTTCATGGCAATCGCTCTAACATGCTGGGAGGTAGAGCCATTGGGATCAGCAGCAACCTCACTGCACCTTCAGAAGTGATGGTGCATAGTTGTATTAACTAGAAGTGTGACAGTGTGGAGGTCTAATGAGGAATCTTTTTAGAACTCTAAACGGCTACTCCACAGAACCGGGAGGAGGGAGGTCAGCGAGGTAAGTAACTTGCTCTTTTGATGGCTACTTCTACCTGCAGATTACGCACCTTTCGAATAGATATCAAAGCACTGACTACCAAAAGGTAGAAAGTCTGAGGAGTGGGCTTACACCAAGATGTCTTTCAGGACTGAGCTGGAGAAATGGTCTTCCTTGTGGACTTAATTTTCTACACAGTGATGCATAATGGACGTGTGTACAGACAACCTTGTAGCCGTCTGTCAAATGTCCAGCACTGAAAAACCTCTTGCCAACACTGCTGTGGCAGCCTAGGCTCTAGCGGAAGGGGTCCAGAGGCGCTCAGGAGGTTTCTTTTTGGGCAGGGAATAGGATATCTTCCTGAGGAGGACAATCCTACTGGACAAGCAAAGACAATAAAAATCTGGACATCCACCCAGAGCTCTTTTATGCACATGATGTAAAAGCTAAAAGCTCTTATTAGGTACAGGCAAAAAGGTATCTCCTTACGGGCAAGGGAAGAGAGAAAAAGAAAGCAAGAGGGATGGACTGCCCCACATAAAAGGGTCATACCAGTTTTGAAAAAAAGTGGAAGTTTGCATCACCAACTTATCCAGAAAAACATTATGCATGAAAGTTGCAATGACAGCGCCTGAAGCTCGTTGATACAGTGCTCAGAAGTAACTGCAATGAAAAATACAGTTTTGGTGGTTAGCAGTCTCAGAGAACATACGTGCATAGACTCAGATGGCATACTCATTAATAAACTAAGAAACCAAGGTTCCATTGAGGCACTGTGAAGGGTGTGGAGAGGAGGGGGTGGGGTCAATGTTTTGAAAAACCCGCTAAATAACGCGTTATAGCTGGTAACTTGAATAACAAAGGTTCATTTAGCAAACAAAGAAAGGCTAACACATCTAACAGTGCCCAACATAAAACCTTGTTGGCCCAGAGATAGAGCAAATAAAACACCTGAAAGCCTGGCCTGCAGAAGGCCAATTACTGGGAAAAGGTCCATTGACTGGAATGTAACTTACTTCACTTTTTGTGTTCAGCAATGTACAGCTTCACCCCTCATACCTTCACCGCCTCTGAGTGATTCATGGCGCATTTGTTGCATGTCTTCAAGGCATGCACAGACACTAGACAAAACAGGGAAACAGTGTGGCTTCCAAGACAAACAGCTACTTCCTGCAGTTGTAACACAGCTTGAAACTTGTGGTTTGTAAAGGGGATATTTCTCTAGTAACCTGTCTTTATGCAATATCTGGTATCACTGAATGTTTAGAGTACAGCTCCAGATCCAAGTAAAAAAAACGAACGTAATCACACTAAGGTGGTTCCTATATACAGCTCTGTGCTGTAACTTCCGGAGGTGGAATAAGGTTGCTGCGGAGTCTGATGGCGATAGCTGTCAATACACAGGAGCTACTGTTAAGAAAAAGTGCTGGACCCCGTCTGGCGTGGAACCTAGAGGTGAGGCATTTCCAGTTAGAGGTAACTATGAGAAACAACTTTATCGGAAAATAAAAGAAGAAATGGCTTAGACACAACCAAGAATAGTACTTTAAATGACACAAATATTATATGAGTAGATTTCAAAGGTTCAAAGGGTGACTACTGCAAAACTTGCAGAACTGATACTAAGTTCGAGGCTGGAGCTGGACAATGTATAAAAGGTCTCCACAGAAACATTTCAAAGATATGTAATAGCTAAAAAAGATATGCATTCCATTTAGTTCCCCCTGAACGCCTGAATGGTCAGATGCTAGCTGAGTAAAGTGGATACCGTCAAACCGAATAGGAAATCAATCAATCAAAAAATCCAGAATATTTGCTGGTTCAGAAGTGAAAAGTTGCAAGCCTTTGGAAGTACACCACTTTTCAACATTCCTCCAATGTTGTGACTATATTTTAAAAGTGGCAGCACATCTGAATTGCTAAATGACTTGACCTACATTAGCTGGTTAGCCTAAAGCACAAGTTACTTACCTTCGGCAACACCTTATCTGGTAAAGACAATATCTAGTTGCAGATTCCTTACCTTTGAATTTACCCCAGTACCCCTGCTTGGCGTTAGGTGGTGCCGATTGGCTCCGCATCCATCATAGGCATCAACTGCACCGGAGAGGACACTGCGGTTCCTGTACAGTCATCACACCGGCACGCTGACGTCTATTTCTTTTCACGACTTTCCACACCAGCAGCCGGAGCCATGAAGAAAATGACTACTGCTGCATCAAAACTAAGGCATCTAAAGGGGAGTCCTTGCCCCTTGAAATCAGTCTGCGGGGAGGATGGGTGGGTCAGTAAGGAGACTTTAACTAGATATTGTCTCTACCAGATAAGGCCTTACCAAAGGTAAGTAACTTTTTCATCTGAAAGAGACTTCTAGTTGTAGATTCCTTAACTCTGAATATATACCCCAGCAATACCAACCCCGAAGGTGGGTCTGTGAACCAAGTTCATGCTAGACAGTCCTGCAGGACCGAACAAGCAAAGTGCCAGTGCCTACAGACCTGGCTGTCCATGCAGCAGTGTTTGGTAAACATGTGCAGAGATGCCCACGCTGCCACCTGACAGATGTCAAGGACTGGAACTCTGCGTGCTAACACAGTGGTTGCTGCTTTAGCAGGGGTAGAATGAGAACGCAAACCATCAGGGGGGTTGCTTTTTGGCCAGTCTATAGCAGATCTTAATATAGAGAATGACCCATCTGCCCTGCCAGACCTTGCTTCGCACCTATATAGCCAACAAAGTTGATCATCCACCTGGAACTCTTTTGTACAATCAATGTAGAAAGCCAACGCCCTTGTTGGGGCCAGGCGTGGGGGTCTCTTCTTCCTTAAAAAGATGTGCGTAAAAAGTAGGCAAAGTGATGGATTGGTCTACATGAAAGGGTGTAACCATCTTTGGTAGAAAGGAGTACCTAGTGTGAAGCACCACTTTGTCAGAATAGATGGAAAGGTAGGACGGCTTTGATGACAATGCCTGCAAGCTCACTAACCCTGCGGGCAGATGAAATGGCCACAATAAAGGCTGTCTTCAAAGTGACATGCCTGAGAGTATAGTTGTGGAGAGGCTCGGAAGGAGCACACATCAGAAATGTGAAAAACAAATTCAGATTCCATTGGGGCATAATGAATGGGGGTGGAGGAAAAAGATGTGTAAGACCTATGAGGAACCTATGTAAAATAGGGGACTTAAAAGAAGGTTGATGAGGCAACCTCAAAAAAGCAGAAATAGTATACAAGTAACCTTCAAGAGTGCTCATAGCAGAGCCCTGCTGGGCCAGGGAAAAGGATACACAACAGGACCTCAGAGAGAGTGGCAGAAAGGGTGTAATCAGACTTGGTTGTGCCCCATGCCATAAATGTCTTCCAACAGGCGTATACCATTTCGGTGGAGGGATGCCTGGCTGCCAAGAGTAAGTTGCAGACTTCGGGAGAAAGTTCCACATCTGTCCACTGTTGCCACTCAATCTCCACGCAAGTTGGTGGAAAGGTTTGGGGCAAAACCCTCCCCCTGCTGCTGAGACAGAAGATCCTCACACAGGCGCTGTCTGTTCAGAGGATCGAACGACATGCTCAGCCCCTCAGAATACCAGATTCCTTTCCCAATCTGCAGCCACAAGGATTACTTGGCCCTGGTTGTTTTTATCTTATTGATAACTCTGGGCAGTAAGTAGTATGGGCGGAAAAGTGTACAGGAGGCCTGAGTTCCACTCAAGAAGGAAAGCATTTCTGAGCGACTGCAGCCTTGGAAACTCCAATGCGCAAAGCTTTTGACATTGCTTGTTTTCTGCCAAGGCGAAAAAGTCTAACGAAGGCTGTACCCAATGCTAAAAGAGACCTTGAGCCACTTCCTTATAGAGACACCATTTGTGATCCGCTAGACATTTTTGGCTGAGTTTTCCTGCTCTGGCATTCAGCAATCCTGATAGATGTTGAACAACTAGGGATATGCCCTGCAGCACCAGCCCTGCACTGTTTGTTGCAGTACCACATGGTGACAGTGTTGTCCATGGACACCTGCATCATCATTCCCTTGACAGAGCAAAGAAATGCTTTTAATGCTAGGCAGATCTCATGGAGCTATAACAGGTTGATATGGAATCTGGATTCTGCCAGAGAACAGATGCCTCTGATCTACACTTTTCCCAGGTGGCCGCCCTGTAGGAGGCTGGCTCAGTTTATGGTGTACACCTAGGATGTGGCATCCTATACTGATTTGAGGCAGCATTTAGTGATAGTGTTTTGGTGCCTAGATAACCAAAGCTATCTAGGGGTAGCTGAGGAGAGCAGCTCAGACTTATCAAAGAGGAGTGTAAAGCATTTAATATACCACAGTTTTTAGTGATGTTCACACAAGAAAGAAACACTCCACTCGTTACAAAAACATTCTTTATTATAACACTAGTAGTATTCTAACATTGGTATATCTCCACTTGGAGATACTGACACACAGAAACAGTACTTAAAAACAAACAGTAAAAGCACAGGAGTACATAGAGCCTTAGTGGGGTGGTGGGCGCAAACGATGTACTAATAAAGTGGTATAAGAATGGAGGTGCCCACCAATGTAAGTGTGTTAGGATCTTAGGGGATGCGGCAGTACGAAACCACAAAAGGTTAAGTAATAGAAACACCCCAGGCGCCCATGCGCAGAGGTGTATTTTAGCCGGGTGTCCCATAGGTTAAAACAGGACCGTCACAGGAGGAATTTTAAAGGATTCAGGACCCTTCCCAGAGGACTGCAAGGGAACCAGTTGGCACAAGGAAAGTTCAATAGTTTCCCCCCCATCCATGGATACCCAAGAAAGGAGTACTGAGCATTTTTTTCCCAGCTGCTGTCGCAACCCTTGGAATAGGTCGGTGGAACCTAAGGGTGGATTCAGGACAAGAAGAAGGAGACAGTGTCCAGACCACTTGGAGATGTCCAGGCTGTGCAGGTAGGCAATGGCCACCCTTCTTGGGGAGAGGTTCCTGCAGGTCGGTGAAGGAAGAAGTACAGCTGCTGAGTCTAGGTGATATCCCATGTCACTCGCAGGATTGCAGAGGGGGCAACAGATACCAGAACCACCAACAAGCCCTGGCAAAAGCCGGAAGAAGCTGCAGGCAAGTTTGCACGATTTTGGGGACCAGCAAGGTCCAAGCGGCTCGACCATGGGAGGGGAGTCATGGCTGGCCCTTGGCAACCAGGAGAGCCAGGAGGAATTGCTGGAGCCCCCACGAGGACCCACTGGCAGCAGGCACAGGGAGTCGCAGGGAGGCCTCAGAAGCACAGCAAATAAGGAATCCCACGTCGTAGGAATTGCAGGGTGAGTGCTGCCCTTGGAGTTGCAAAGTGCTGGAGGCTGGGGCTTCTTGGAGCTCAAAGATCTACTGGAGGAGGAGTCAACATGCCTTGGGAACAGCATTAGACGTGGTGCACAAGGGTTCCGTCCCAGTGGCCACAAGCAAAGGCCCATCGTCTCGGAAGTTGGATAGAAGACAAGTTGGACCGGGAGGGGACCACAGAATCACCACCTGTGTTGCAGAGCCTTTACTATGCCCGTGGGACAGCAGGATCCACCAGGTGGTCTCTGTCGTAGATGTGCCTGCAGATGCATTGGAGTGACTCCTTCACTCCAAGGGAGATTCCTTCTTGCTTACTGGTGCAAACAAAGTCCTTATGACCCTGGAGGATGCACAGCCACGGCTGTTGCAGAATTCTTGCAGGAGCTGGAGAAACAATGTTGTAGTGAGAGCTGTCCCAACTGGATACAGTCATTACAGTTCTTAAGGCAGACCAGCAGCTCCGGAGGCCAGGCTGCAGAAGAGTTTTTCAGAGAGTTCCTTTGTAGAATCTTGCTCAAAGAATCTAGGGACCCACCCTCAGGGGAGCCTTAAATAACTATAAAACGGGATTGGACACTGTCTGCAGTGACCTACGTTTCAGAGAGGGTCAGGGACGTCACCCACTTGGCCTAACCAGTCAGATGCTCCTAAGGGCCTCTGCATATCTTGTGTCCAAGATGGCAGAATCAAGAGTCCACCTGGCAGAGCTCTGTGCAACTTCCTACGGGAGGAGCTGGACACGTGGTTGGTCGCTCCCCTGTCCTTTTTGTGGTTTCGCGCCAGAGCTGGACCCAGGGCTTCCTGCACTGCTCCGAACCAGTTTATGCAAGGAGGGCACCAAATGTCCCCTTAAAAGCAGTCTGGTGGTGCTGGGAGACCACCCCCGCCCAGAGACTCCTAGTTAAAGAAAGCAGAGGAGGTCACACCTCCTTCCTATAGGAGACCCTTTGTTCTACCTTCCCCTGCTCGAGATAGGCTCATCAGCAGGAGGGTAAAATAGCGGCTGGGGTCTGCAGCAGCGTGGGCTGGCATGCAGATCCTGCAAGGCTGTACAGGCAGATCATCTAAGGAACCCCCAGAGTACATGGTATCATGCAACTAACACTGGAATCGGTGTAGTTGCATGATTCCAACATTTTGGTTCCAAATATGCCTAGATTCAGTGAAGCCATTGTGTAGGTGGACTACTCGTGTTGACCAATGTCCACTACATACTTTAAAATGGCTTCCCTGCACTTACAAAGCACAGTGAATGAAGTCTGTGGTTTGTAGGGGTACCTCTGCTCATGCAGGAGGTCTCTCACTCAGGATTATGCACACAGCCCTCGGGCTGTAGGGCCTACCTTAGGGATGACTTACAGTGTCCAAGTGCAGTGACTGTGATATAAGGCAAGCCTTATATCTATAGTGAAAGATGCATGCACCATTTCACGCAGACTGTAATGGCAGGCCTGCAGACAGTTTGCAAGGGCTTCCGTGGGTAGCATAAGACATGCTGCGGCCATTGGAGACCCCTGCTGTACCAATGCCCTGGGTACCTAAGTGCCATATACTAGGGAAAATTATATGGGTGCACCAGTATGCCAATTGTGGGGTGTCGAAGTTACCATATAACCAATCTAAGAGGAGAGAGCAATGACACTGGGGTGCAGATTAGAAGGATCCCAGTGCACTACAGTCTAAAGACATGGACATCAGGCAAAAAGTGGGGTTAACTAGGCTAGAAAGATGCTACTTCTTACACGCCCTGTAGGAAGTTGGCTCTGTATGTGCTATTTCAAAGTAAGGAATAGCATGCACAGAGTCCAAGGGTTCCCCTTAGAGGTAAAATAGTGGTAAAAAGAGATAATACTAATGCTCTATTTTGTGGTAGTGTGGTCGAGCAGTAGGCTTATCCAAGGAGTAGTGTTAAGCATTTGTTGTACATACACATAGACAATAAATGAGGTACACACACTCAGAGACAAATCCAGCCAATAGGTTTTTGTATAGAAAAATATCTTTTCTTAGTTTATTTTAAGAACCACAGGTTCAAATTCTACATGTAATATCTCATTCGAAAGGTATTGCAGGTAAGTACTTTAGGAACTTCAAATCATAAAAATTGCATGTATACTTTACAAGTTATTGACAAATAGCTGTTTTAAAAGTGGACACTTAGTGCAATTTTCACAGTTCCTAGGGGAGGTAAGTAGTTGTTAGGTTACCCAGGTAAGTAAGACACTTACAGGGCTTAGTTCTTGGTCCAAGGTAGCCCACCGTTGGGGGTTCAGAGCAGCCCCAAAGTCACCACACCAGCAGCTCAGGGCCGGTCAGGTGCAGAGTTCAAAGTGGTGCCCAAAACACATAGGCTAGAATGGAGAGAAGGGGGTGCCCCGGTTCCGGTCTGCTTGCAGGTAAGTACCCGCGTCTTCGGAGGGCAGACCAGGGGGGTTTTGTAGGGCACCGGGGGGGGACACAAGTCCACACAGAAATTTCACCCTCAGCGACGCGGGGGCGGCCGGGTGCAGTGTAGAAACAGGCGTCGGGTTCGCAATGTTAGTCTATGAGAGATCTCGGGATCTCTTCAGCGCTGCAGGCAGGCAAGGGGGGGATTCCTCGGGGAAACCTCCACTTGGGCAAGGGAGAGGGACTCCTGGGGGTCACTTCTCCAGTGAAAGTCCGGTCCTTCAGGTCCTGGGGGCTGCGGGTGCAGGGTCTCTCCCAGGCGTCGGGACTTTAGGTTCAAAGAGTCGCGGTCAGGGGAAGCCTCGGGATTCCCTCTGCAGGCGGCGCTGTGGGGGCTCAGGGGGGACAGGTTTTGGTACTCACAGTATCAGAGTAGTCCTGGGGTCCCTCCTGAGGTGTTGGATCGCCACCAGTCGAGTCGGGGTCGCCGGGTGCAGTGTTGCAAGTCTCACGCTTCTTGCGGGGAGCTTGCAGGGTTCTTTAAAGCTGCTGGAAACAAAGTTGCAGCTTTTCTTGGAGCAGGTCCGCTGTCCTCGGGAGTTTCTTGTCTTTTCGAAGCAGGGGCAGTCCTCAGAGGATGTCGAGGTCGCTGGTCCCTTTGTAAGGCGTCGCTGGAGCAGGATCTTTGGAAGGCAGGAGACAGGCCGGTGAGTTTCTGGAGCCAAGGCAGTTGTCGTCTTCTGGTCTTCCGCTGCAGGGGTTTTCAGCTGGGCAGTCCTTCTTCTTGTAGTTGCAGGAATCTAATTTTCTAGGGTTCAGGGTAGCCCTTAAATACTAAATTTAAGGGCGTGTTTAGGTCTGGGGGGTTAGTAGCCAATGGCTACTAGCCCTGAGGGTGGGTACACCCTCTTTGTGCCTCCTCCCAAGGGGAGGGGGTCACGATCCTAACCCTATTGGGGGAATCCTCCATCTGCAAGATGGAGGATTTCTAAAAGTTAGAGTCACTTCAGCTCAGGACACCTTAGGGGCTGTCCTGACTGGCCAGTGACTCCTCCTTGTTTTTCTCATTATTTTCTCCGGCCTTGCCGCCAAAAGTGGGGCCTGGCCGGAGGGGGCGGGCAACTCCACTAGCTGGAGTGTCCTGCTGGGTTGGCACAAAGGAGGTGAGCCTTTGAGGCTCACCGCCAGGTGTGACAATTCCTGCCTGGGGGAGGTGTTAGCATCTCCACCCAGTGCAGGCTTTGTTACTGGCCTCAGAGTGACAAAGGCACTCTCCCATGGGGCCAGCAACATGTCTCGGTTTGTGGCAGGCTGCTAAAACTAGTCAGCCTACACAGATAGTCGGTTAAGTTTCAGGGGGCACCTCTAAGGTGCCCTCTGTGGTGTATTTTACAATAAAATGTACACTGGCATCAGTGTGCATTTATTGTGCTGAGAAGTTTGATACCAAACTTCCCAGTTTTCAGTGTAGCCATTATGGTGCTGTGGAGTTCGTGTTTGACAGACTCCCAGACCATATACTCTTATGGCTACCCTGCACTTACAATGTCTAAGGTTTTGTTTAGACACTGTAGGGGTACCATGCTCATGCACTGGTACCCTCACCTATGGTATAGTGCACCCTGCCTTAGGGCTGTAAGGCCTGCTAGAGGGGTGTCTTACCTATACTGCATAGGCAGTGAGAGGCTGGTATGGCACCCTGAGGGGAGTGCCATGTCGACTTACTCGTTTTGTCCTCACTAGCACACACAAGCTGGTAAGCAGTGTGTCTGTGCTGAGTGAGAGGTCTCCAGGGTGGCATAAGACATGCTGCAGCCCTTAGAGACCTTCCTTGGCATCAGGGCCCTTGGTACTAGAAGTACCAGTTACAAGGGACTTATCTGGATGCCAGGGTCTGCCAATTGTGGATACAAAAGTACAGGTTAGGGAAAGAACACTGGTGCTGGGGCCTGGTTAGCAGGCCTCAGCACACTTTCAATTGTAAACATAGCATCAGCAAAGGCAAAAAGTCAGGGGGCAACCATGCCAAGGAGGCATTTCCTTACACGCCCCATCCCAGGAGTGACATCTCTCACTATTGTCAAATCTGGTTGGGGATGGGAGAGGGATCTGCCTCTGACCCAATCGTGAATTGTTAACCACCACTGCAGGTCTTCCGCAGTTCCCTCTGCGATCTGGAACTTGTTGGAGAGATTCCCCTGATACTGCATCCACTGGAACTTCAGGTCCCACTGCAGAGCCCACATATGCTAACTGGCATGGGTTACCAGCAGGATGCAGGAGGCCATGAGGCCCAGCAGCCACAGAGTCATTCACACTGAAATCCGGGATAGAAGCTGAAACATCGGTATCATAGCCTTTATATTCTGGACTTGCTACTTGGGAGGATAAGCCAAAACTGCACTGTGTCTATAACAGCTCAGATGAGAGGAAACATCTGAGAGGGAGTCAGGTGTGACTTTGACATGCGTATAGTGAACAGGATATGCAGAAGGTCTGCCGTGGTCTGGAGGTGGGAGACCGCAGCCTGAGGCAAGTATGCCTTCAACAGCCAGTCGCTGAGATAGAGGAAGACCAAAACCTCTGGTCTGCGCAGATGAGCTGCTGCCATGCCATCACCTTGGTGAACACCCGGGGGGACTGGAAAGGCCAAAGGGGAGCAGGGTAAACTGAAAGTGCTAGTGGCCTACAGTGAACCACAAGAAACTTCTGTGGGCAGGAATGACAGGAATATGGATTAAGTGTCCTGCAAGTACAACGCTACCATGCAGTCTCATGGGTCCAGGGCAGATAGAACCTGAGCATCTTGAACTTCTTCTTGAGGAAGAGATTGTGGGACAGAAGGTCTAGGGTAGGGTAGATGCCCTTGTTCTTTCTGGGCACCAGAAAGTAGCAGGAATAGCAACCATGACCTACTTCTGGCACAGGGACCCTTTTTGATGATTCCATTGGCCAAGAGAGTTGTAACATCCTCGAGGAGAAGGGAGCAGTGATCCTCTGTCATTCCATCGTAGGATGGTGGTATGGATGGAGGGATAGTCTAGAAGGGGAAGGAATAGCCCCACTTGGGTGCCCAGGATCGGGTGATGGCAGGCAATTGTCCCATTCATAGGAGCCCCTGTGCTTGGTTCGGACCACGTACCCAGTAGGACATCCATGAGGTCATCATTAAACAGGAACAGGGGTTCTGAGGTGGAATTTCACAGTTGTAGAACCTGTGTCAGGAGACTAGTTCTGACAGCCACCGATGGCAACTCAAGGTCCTGGACCTCAGATGCCCTCCTCACCACTTAAGAGTAAGAGGCTCCCTCCTCCTGTAGCCACGGTAGGGGGAGAAAGCTTGCCAGTATTTGGATAAGTATCCAATCTGCTGGTCCCACCCAAGTTTGTAGGCCAGTCATAAGTTCTTTGTGGAGCTGGTATTCTTAATGGTCCAGCCACCCCTCCTGTTCCTCTCCAAACCAAACCCATAAGAAAAAGGGCAGGATCAGATCTAGGCGACAAGGCTCCTGCCGGCGTCAGAATCTACATTGTACGATGCCCATCTGTCTCCATGTCAGAGTTGGGCATTACAATGGGGATGTAGCTGCTCATGGGTGCAAACACCACCAGGAACATCAGCATCGGGACCAGTGTTGTAGAAGGTTGGAGTGGCAGGACCAATGCTGGTCCAGATACAGGACTGGATCCTTGGGTGCCCCTCAGCACCGAAGCTGCCGGCACGGAACCCGATGGGTCCCCTTCTGACTCCAGGGTGCCCAAAGGCGCTCCAGCATTGTCGGATTGCCCAAAAATGAGGTGCATGGGCATGTTGGGGAGGGGTCACTCCGGCTCCCTAAAACTCTGGGAGGTGCGGAGTTGGCCCAGGAGCAGGCTCCATTGGGTAAAGTCTAAAACGTTGACTCTCCCTTTTCTAGTCTTCTTATGGACAAGGAGAAGTCTAAGAATGCTTTGACTTCTTAGATTTCTTCTTGTGCTTCGACATACCCGATCGCCACAAGGACTTGGAGCGGGACGACAATGATGGAGGACTCGGCAACCGATCTCGAGATCTTCCTCTCAACCGAGATTTCGACTTGTTGAGTCAAGCATCAGGCCTCCATCAACTTTAGGGGCTGCTTCATCAAACCCTTCAGATGCATGGCCCGACACTCTCAGCACAACTTCGGGTTCTGTTCACACCCCACGCAGTCCAACACACTGATGTGCAGATCCTTCACAGATGCGGCCCGATGATAAGATCCACAGGGCTTGAAGACAGTCTTTCTGGATGACATCTTCAGTGTACCAGGAGTAGAACACTCAAAAGAATCTTTGCCACAAAGTAGAAAAAAAGCCATTCAAAATACATGAAGGGTAGATCTCTTTGGATCAGCACCTGCTGACGCCGAAAGGAAAGAACTGAAGTCAGCATGCCAGGGTGGCACCTATATAGGAACCGCAACATCATACCCGATGCAGACGACAGACTGGGAGCCGACTGTCACCACCTAACGGCACACAGGGGTACTGCTCATGAAAATCTTCAGATCTAGTCTGATGCCTGATGGAAATTCAAAGGTAAGGAATCCACAAATAGACGTCTCTATCAGATGCCTTAAGTTTAGCCTCTTAGCATCCAAAGAAGAAACAGGGATGATTCCAGAAGAACAGGGAATCTGAAAGGAGATGCGTAGGTTGGAAATATCAAATGTTACCAGTTCAAGGGTACTAAGGCTGCAGTGCTAAACACCCTACTACTACTTGAATATGGGCATGATGCTGCTGGATTTTCTAAAGAACATTAGGTATTAATGGAATAGGGTGGAAAGGCATGTAGCAGACTTTACGACTACAGGATGGAGAAATATCCCAAAACCAGAGGCTCTTGGGGACAGGATTAGTGAGCAAAACATCAGGAAGTGAAGAATTGCCCTGTGCTGCAAACAGGTCCAGTCAGTCAACAGAAGCCTAACTCTGCTAAATCTGTTGGAACAAAGAGGGACTGAGAATAAGAGATATTTAAGATGGAAAATCGTTCTCAGGTGGGATACAGGCCCAGATACCTCCCCTGCCAATACAATGGCATCAGAGATAGAAAATTCATTAACCCCCTGAACATATGTCCTAAGACAACTCAGCCAGTTTCAGAACTTTGGATCCTCTCATGATGATCGAGATATAAACAATCACATTCTATTAAGGACCTGAGCTGAGGATTATGCACCTCTTTCTTTTATTTTATACTCCAGCACTTCAACATACACAAATAAACTACCTTTCCATTAAACCACAGAAAAGGAAATACAATAACTTTTGAACAATTAACAGTTTCTCTTGTCCTGATAACGACAGTCCCCCTCTGTAACTTCCTCTTTCTTTCCTGCTCCGGCATACAACTGATGAGTGTTCTTTTGCACAATTTTTAATGCCTATTTTTGCCTGATTTGTTCTAATAGGGGGGGTTCTCCTTGTAGGATGTGGTGCTGCCGCAGGAATGTGTTTCAGTGCACTCTTCATGGTCGGTTTTTACTTTGTATCGTGAGACCGCATGAGTGCAGTGATCAATTCGGCCCTCTGGAGGGCGTACGATTCAAGGTAAACACACTGCACACGTAGCGTTGCTCTGTGCTCATCCTCTGAAGTTTTCTGACGAGCTGCCTATCCACGCAGAGCCTGTGCCTTGGGCAATTTCAAGCAAAGGACGCCTGGAAGCCAAAAATGCCCTGCGGGGTACATATTTCATTTGAGGGTTGCAGTGGTACAACACTAGCGTTCAAACGGATCTGTATCTTCCCTCATTATCTGCTTTAAAGAAATCATTTACACGTGCACTGAGCTAATTGCTGCCGCTAGAGGGTTCAGCCCAGGCGAATAATGATTAACCCTTAAAAATCATGACAGGGTGTTTCAGCCCCAAAGTAATCCCCATTGCACATTATTTCCCGTGCCCACAGTCACTGGTGTTGCCCAGTACCACATTCACAGCCCCATGAGGTGCATCACTAATTACAAAGCAGCTATACATAGCTCATATAAGTAAAGGGTGACTATATATGGAACAGAACCCACCTCAGTACTCCCTCTTGAGGGCAAATACTGTGAGGCAGTACACTCCTCAATTCACCAGGCTGTGGTCACAGCGTTCATGCCGTTAGTGGGGCACTTAATTCAAACAGCATACTCATGCCCAACTCCCCTGAATATAATTATAGTTGCACCCCGTCCCAGGGGTTCCCGCACGACACCGAACCAGGCTGCACAGGGCCCTCCCAAGTGCAGAACGGATGCAGGGGTTGATCTGACTGCGTTCAAGTACCGCAAAAAAAACAGATCTACCGGCCTTGATGAGAATCTGGGAGCGCTACTGGGACCCGCACCAGACACACCTTCTACCCTTTCCTTCCTCGATTGGGGGACAATGACGCCCAGGAGGATTCTAATGATAAGACAGGCCCATGCAAACCATAGCACCCATCCCCTAACACTTCTCCCTTTCCCTTACAGGATGGCCCTGAGAGTCACTCCGATATGCCGGATCCAGAAAACCTCATTCATCCCTGGTCTGCAGAAAGGTCGCCGTTCACCAAAGTTGCTAAATACGAGGAGGGCCGCCTCCGAAAGCCCCTCAATTGTGAAGTGCAAGCCCGACTCTGGGCAGAATGTCTGCACCCTTCACTACCGGCAAAGTGGCACTCACGCCTGACAGTGACAACAGAATGGCTATCTTTCTGGCGATGCATAATTGGGACGCTTAAAAGGGCATACAAAGGTCCTGGAGTTCCTACCAGGACAAACTCTTGGATGTCTTAGGGTCCTTACTAAGATTCTGGACACGGCAGAAGAGTCAAAATCGTCAGGCAACTCTGTCCCTCCAGACATCGTCTCGTGGTGGGGGCTATATGTGCCATATTTCGGGGAAACACGAATTGCAAGTTATCCACAGAGAGGAGACAATCCCTCTTAATCAAAGTGGACCCCAAGCTGGGAGACCTAGCTTCCACAAACGCATGGGTCATTCCCCAGGGGAGGCTATTCAGAAAGCCTTTTTTGTTCTTTAAAAAAGAAATAGGGAAGTTTGTGTCAACCTTTACGTCCATTGACAAGGCGTAGGCCTCTATTAAAAAAAATATTCCACCCTCAAATTTTTGTCAGAGCTGGTCATGACAGGGGGCGCTTCACCGTCCGCTTCTACATGCAAGGACAAGGGTACTGCAAGATGCAATCCAGACAGGGGAGTTATTCCCCTCCAAGAGAGGCCAGAGGGGTCGTGGTGCATGAGGCTCTCCCCAAGGACAGTTCCAAGGAATCCAATCAGGTGAGCATTTGGCCTTCTTCCCGACTAAAAACAGGGAGTTGGCTAGCAATATTCCTACACAACTAGGAACCTCGGAAGCATGGGTCCTTCAGACAGACCAAGGGTGCCACATCAAACTTTTCGGATCCTCAGTGCAACAGTTTGGGCCACATCTGTTGGTCTTTTCTGAGGCACAAAGTAGCCTGAAAGATCAAGAGGTGCAATTTATTGCACACACACACACACACACACACACACACACACACACACACACACACACACACACACTCTCACTCACTTCACCCGTCCACCCTCCACCTGAGGGGTTTTCTCAGCAACACTTTCCTGGTGGAAAAACGGATGGAGGTCAACGACCTGTGATAAACCTCAAGGAGTTCAATGGGTGGTTGGTTTATCGCCACTTCAAGACGGAAGGTATCCATCTACTGCAAGATTTATTACAACCGGAGGATTGATGTCCGTCTTACCTCAAAGATCCCTACCTCACAGTCCCCATCTTTGCACCCCCCCACAGATTCCTGCAGTTCCTGTGGTGGAAGCAAGTCTACGAGTTCACAACCCTGTCTACTGCTGTCTGCACGGCCCTATGGTGCTTCACCAAGGTGCTCAGGCCGGCAATAAAATCGCTCTGTGCCCAAGGTTTCTGTCTGTTTATCTACGTAGATGATGATGATCTTCTGAATTAATGTCCAGCCAGACTGCAAGAGCAATTGCAGATGACAATTCACTTGATGGAAGGCTTGGGTTTTGCCCTAAATGTTAAGAAATCCCTTTTGTTCCCGTCCAGACAGACAACCTTCCTGGGTTTTGTCATCAACTCAACGGAAAAAACTCTCAGCTTACCCTCTTGAAAGATCGCAAAGATTGTAAGAGAACTGACACGTACACTTTTCAAACCAATGACTTTTCTATGCCAGGTAGCCCAGGTGGTAGGTCTTCTATCGTTCGTCATGCAGGCAATAGTCCCAGCCTCATTGCATAACAGGGTCCTTCAGAGACTCAGAACATTTCACCTCCGCAGAGACCTCCAATATTCAGATCAAGTTCCTCTGACAGAGGAGGTCCGCGAGCAATTGCAGTGGTGGCTGGCCCACATGAAAGCATGGAATGGCAGGGTCATTTTGGTTCTGACCCTGGTATCATAACAGAGTCAGATGCCAGCAAGTCGAGATGGGGAGTGCAATGTGGAGAGTCCTTCACAGGAGGAAAGTGGTCAGTAGCAGAACAACAGCTAGAGATAAACTACCTGGAATTAATGGCAGGATCCTATGCAGTCCAGTGCTGGACCAAGGAAAAGGCAAACTGCTGCATCTTACTGAAGATGGACAATGTGCCAGCAGTCTGATAAATCAATCACCTGGACAGTCGGCGATCGATGATCCTCGCAGAACAAGACAAGGAGTTATGGAACTTTAGCCTCTCCAACAACATATTGGTCACAGCAGAGTATCTCCCGGGGGTAGCGAACCAAGTGGCAGATCGGTGTTCGAAGGAATGGTCAGATATGAGCCTGTGGCAACTGGACTCAAAGGTATTCAAATTGCTCAACAATCGGTGGGGCCCATTCACAGTGGACCTTTTTGCATCTCGTCTTGACCACCAGGTAGAACGGTACTTCGTTTGGAAGCTGGGTCCTCTGTTGACCGCAACAGATGCCTTCCTGCAGGATTGGTTGGAGGAACAGGGATACGTCTACATGTGTTTCTCAACTCAAGTGCAGAGGCAGAAAGCAAAGGTAGTCCTCATTGTCGCTAGTGTGGTTTCCAGTTCTTCTGGAGCTTTCTTGGGATTCTCCAGTCCTGGTATCCCATACTCCGGGATCTGCTAGGGAATCCTCATCCTGATAATCCTCCAAGGTGGGCTGCCTCGAATGGCATGGTGGATTACAGGGAAAGATAGAAAGTCCCAGGGCCCTGGGCTTTCAGCAGATGCTGAGAGGATGTTGGCTATGGCATGGGCAGACAGTACCACCAAACAATACAAATCAGCATGGTCAGGGTGGGTTTGTTGGTGTGTACAAACACAAAATGATCCCTTGGGGTCCGACGTTGTCGAGGTCATGAACAATTTTGCTTCTCCTGCATCTCAGGACATGGTATGTTGGACTTTAAATACCTTTAGGTTGACTATTTCGCAGGACATATCCTAATACAGGGTTACTAGGTAGGTCAGCATCCCTTAGTATGAAAGCTCATGGGGGGAATCCATCTAACATTACCCCCCAGAACCCAGATATTTCACTTTATGGGACGTAAATCTGGTCCTAAAGCTCATCAAATCCTGGCAGAAAATGAATTTCTATTTCTAAGGAAATCTCAGAGAAACTAGCTACATTGCATAGCTTGATATCTTGCCATAGAGTCTCAGATGCCCGGACTCTTGATATTACAGGCAAAGTTTTTACCCCGGAAGGAGTGACATTCCATATCTCACGTAGAACAAAGTCTAATTCCAGGGTGGTCTCTTACCTGGTGTTTGATAAATTACCAAAGCTGTGGTGATGAGACGACTGAAGGCCTATGAGAGCATGATGGAGGAATTTTGACCTACTGGAGAGAGGCAACAGTTAATTTCTCTCAATTAACCTTTCAAAGCTGTCCCTTCTGCATCAATTGCTGGTGTGCTCACTGGGTAATGCAACAAGTTGCCACTAAAGTGTTATATTTTGGTGCTCACATGGTGAGAAGCTGGGGCTTTCAAAGGCATTCACTTTGGGTGATTGGAGGATATCCTTAATGCGGTCAATTGGTCGGACTCCATGTTCAAGAGGTTTTACTTTTAGATTGTCTTGGATATGGAGTCCTTGGTAGTGTACAAGCTTTGGACCAGCATAATCCTCGCCTCTGGTCCCAACATAGAATGAAAAAGTTCCTAGCATTTGTAAAGGGAAGTTTCAATTCTATTAAGGACAAACAGATGAGGATTATTCCCGCCCCCACCCCGTGAGTACATCACTCATTAGTTCATCCATTAATAGCCATCTTCGAGGTAAGGTATAAGTATATGAGGTTTATGAATATATCTTTAATTTGAAATATTTGTTCCTATCCTATTCCTATATTGATAGGGTCAGAGACTATTGTTATGAATGATATTGTTCTGGTTTTAGATGATGTAAAATAATATTTTGCATGTCAGTTTCGGTACTTTTTTTGGTTATATTCCAGGTTGAGTCCACAAAGGGAGAATAAAGAACTTGTTTGCAATATCTTCTGTCGCATGAAAAACAAAAAAAAAAAGAAAAGAAGTTACTGGTGGAGACGGTTATGAGTGTAGGAGCCTAGCACCTTTCTGACATAGTTACTCCCACTTTGTTGACTGGTGTCAGTGTGTTTAGACTGTAGTACACTGGGATCCTGCTAACCAGGACCCCAGTGTCACTGTTCTCTCCCTTAAATGTAGTTGGTAAGTAACTTTTACACCCCCACAATTAGCATACTGGTGTACCTATGTAAGTCCCTAGTATATGGTACACAATTACCTGGGGCACTGGTACACCAAGGGTCCCCCATGTGCTGCAGCATGTATTGTGCCACCCATGAGGGCCCATGCAAACTTCAACTACAGGCCTGCCATTGCAGACTGTGTGACATGGTGCATGCACCTTTCACCCCCATATATAAGGTTTCCCTTATATCACAGTCACCGAACTCTGACCCTATAAGTCAACTCTAAGGTAGGCCCTTCAGCCCAAGAACAGGGTGCATGGTTCTAAGTGTGAGGACACCACTGCATGAGCAGAGGTGCCCCTACAAACCCCAGACTCCATTACTGGGCTTTGTAAGTGCTGAAGGTATGCAGTGGACACTAGTCAACACAAGATGTCCAACTAAATGATGGCTTCACCATACCTAGTCATGTTTGGTATCCAACATGTTGGAATCATGCAACTACACAGATTCCAGTGCTAGATGCATGACACCATGTCCTCTGGGGGGTTCCCTTGGGGATCCTCCATGTCTGCCTGTATAGCCTTGCAGGGTCGGCATGGCAGAACATCCACCCAGACACTGTTCTGCCCTCCTGCTGCTGAGTAACTCGAGCAGGGGAAGGTAGAACAAAGGATTTCCTGTAGACGAGAGGTGTTACCACCTCTCCTTATGAAACAGATGCTCTGGGCTAAGGTGGGGGGGCCTATGAGCGCCACCAGACTGCTTTGAAGGGCACATTTGGTGCCCTCCTTACATAAACCGGTTTACTCCAGTGCAGTAGCCCCTCGCTTCCGCTGTGGAGTGAAGCCACACAAAGGACAGGGGAGTGACCAACCCGCTCCCTGTCCAGCTCCTCCCCTAGAGAGGTGTCCAGAGCATTGCCAGGCGGTATCCAGAGCATTGCCAGGCGGCCACTTGATTCTGCCATCTTGGAAGTAAGATGAGCAGAGGCCCCTGGGAGCATCTGACTGGGTAGTCCAGTTGGGTGACGTCCCAGACCCCACCGATAGGTGGGTCACTGCAGTAAGTGTCCATCCCCCTTCCTAGTTTACTTAAGGGCTTCCCTGAGGGTGGGACCCCAGATTAGTCTGTAGATTTGCCTGTGGATTTATCTCTGGAACCATCTGAAGACTCTTCTGCAAGACACTTCTGCAACCTGGGTGCTGCAACTGCTGCAGGACTTTGCCAGGACCAGAGACAAGACTGCACCTAGTAGGAGGGCTCCTACTGCAACCTTATCCCCATACACTTAGGAAAGCAAGAAGAAATTGCCCTTGGAGTAAAGGAGTCACTCCCCTGCATCTGCATGCACCTCAACATCGAGAACCGGTTTGTGGATCCTCCTGTCTCATTGACTCTCCAAGGCTCTACAACACAGGTGTTCCTCCAGAGATCTGACCTGTCTTCTTTGCAACTGAGAAGTCAGTGTTCAGTTGTTGGAGGTGCCTGGATGGAACCACTGTGCACCGCCTCGGTTTGTCGTTGCCAAGGATCAATCCAAAGACCTCCGAGCTCCAAGAAGCCCCAGCCTCCAGCACTACACAGCTCCAAGAACAATGTTCTCTCTGCAACTCCTGCGATATTGGTACCCCTGTTTGCTGTGCTGCTGAGGCCTCCCTGAGACTCCATGTGTCTGCTGCCAAAGGGTCCTGCTGGGGGCTCCATAGATTACTACTAGCTCTCCTGCTTGCTGAAGGCTGGGCCTGACTTACCTGCAAAGGTTGAGTCTCCTGGACGTTGCTGGTCCCCAAAATTCTGCACCACTCCGTGAACCGTTTTCTTGCATTTTGCAAGGTGTGTTGGTGGTTCTGCTGACTACTAACCACTCTGCAATCTAACGACTGGAGTGGGACTGCTTGAGGATGACTCCTGGGATCCTCCTCTATTCCCTGTACTCCACAGCTGCACTTCTTCGACCACCGTCCCTCAGGAAAGCATCTCCAAGAAGGGTGGGCATTGCCCCCGGCACTGCCTGGTCACCCCTGGGTGGTCTGGACTATGTCTTTCTTTCCTTAAGTCCTCTTCTTCCGGAATCCATGCCTGGGTTTCACTGAGCTGGTCCACGGGTCACGACAGCAGCTGGTCAACCAAGGTCCCCATTTACATCAACTGGAAGTTCCAACACTACTTCACCCCCATGCACCTGGGCTCCCTGGTGAAGGTACCCCACTACTCTGGGTATCCACAGGTGGGGGCACTCTTGAACCTCCCTAATCTCAGCAGATTTCCCAGGGGTCGTCTGGGAAGGGTCCTAAAACTTGAGAACTCCAACTGCGTCTTCCCCGCGTTATCCTATGAACACCTAACCCAGGGTAATATCTCTGTACACGGGTGCCTGAGGAATCCGGCCTACTTATCTTTGTTGTTCTAGTCCTCCCCAGTCCTGAGGGTCCTTGGGTGGTAGTTTGGGTTGGTAGTGATTTTCACGTACCATTTTTTTTGGGGGTATATGGTTTGCCCCTGCCATAAGGGCCCATGTTACATTATGCCTTCACTCACCTGTATTTGAATATATTTTTGTATGTTCATATCTCCGGGTAGGCAATACACCAAAGTTATTTTAGTGTTTGTGTTATAATAAATAATACATTATTTTTCTAACATTGGTGTGGTTCTTTCTTGTGTGTACATCACTGACTGACCTGTGCAGTATCTGCAACTGCTTTACACCCTCCTGGTTAAGCCTTAGCTGCTCTCCACAGCTACCCTTTGAGAGTTCTGGTTATCTAAAACCTCTTACAATATGACTAAGGGTTGCCTGGACTCCGTACAGGGTGCCTCTCCTAAAGGTGTACGCCATATGCTGAGCCAGCCTCTTACAATGAGGACAGGAGAGACTGTTCACTGGTCAAACGTTTTTGTATTGCCTTCCTGTGGATTCATGGGAAAGGTAGTTTATTTGTATATGTTGAAGTGCTGGAGTAAAAAATAAAAGAAATCAGAGCATAATCCTTGCCTCTGTGTACTTAATAGAATTGAAACTTTCCTTTATGGATACTAGGAAATGCTTCATTTTCCATCACCATGGGTACTGCTCAGCCTTTCAATAAAGAAGCGCAATTTAGTAAGGTGAAGTACACTGCCTTCAACTTCCTCCATTTGCAAGAATTCCTCTCCTCTCCTGCACATTCCACTGTCCTTGGATTGACTTTTCTCCAGTGTTGCTTCTCATCTCACTCCACTGATACATCAGTTGTCACAACCTTGAGAGTGAGGGAAGATGGAGGGAACCCCATTGTCTAGATTCCATAGCTTCCATCATCACTGAAGAGCAAGGGTTATTTCAGACGTTTCTAGATTTTAGGCCTTGTAATTTTGAGAAGCCGGAAATTGAAGATGTGTCACTAAAGGGGGACAATGAACTCTGATGCAAGGAAGAATTATCAAGGTCGCCGTCATGTCCCCTTTGTTATCGACTCCCAGAATGCTGGAGATGGCTTGCTAAGTAGGTTGTAAAGGCAGGACACCAATTTCTATTTCCACAAGATTGGAAGAAACACATTCCACAGATTTGTCCAGAAGACCGTTTCAATGAACTGAATATCTTGGACTGACAGTAGCAGAGACCTGTTTGTACTGAAGAGTAAGCCATGACTTCCAATCATCCCACAGACTTTTATTACTTGCATGCTTTAAAAGAAAATGATGATATTAGCCAATCATTCAGATATAGCAATGTTTGGATATCTTTAAAATGAATCACACCCATAAAGACTTCAGTATAACTCTTGGGGCTGAACACAGACAAAAAGAAAGTACTTAAATTTAAAATAGTGTCCTTGAACACAATATCCAAGACACTCCTGAGAAGACTTGTGAACTGGGATTCATAGGTATGCTTTAAAAAAACAGGAATGCCATAAAGTCGTCTGTCTTCATGAATGTACACTTTGCTAGGAGACATCATCCTATGTGAAATAAATTAATATCCATATTTTAGATTCAAGCACTAGGCCGAAGTCTCCTGACATCATCTCTACCAGGAACATAATCAAATAACACCCTCCCTCGCCCTGCTTCTCTGAGAAAGTGACACTTGAATAATCGCTGCTTTGTCCAGCAGATTCAGATTACTTACATGAGGGCTTGCTGATTAGTTGCTACTGAAGAAAGAGCGGACTCGTGAAAATAAGTTTCTTGGGGGATTAGAGAGCTCGATTTTGTGTCCTGATTCTATGATTTGCACAGTCCCACAGTCTGTCATTGATGCTTTCCATTCTTCATTTAGGAAGCAGGGGAATCCCCCTCCATAGTAATACTCTGTAGCAAACGGCCATAGCCAAGCTTTTGGAGGAAGAAGTGGGGTCGCTCCTGTTGGAGCTAAGGTTGGAAGTGGGATTTGTCTGCAGCAGAGGCCTCCGAGTAATGACCCCTCCCATAAGAGGGCTCACTAGGAATCTTGATAAAAAAAATAGCAAGACCAAAGGCACTCCGTGATGCTAACACCTACCCTCTCGTAGCAGAACACAAGATTGCCATAGATTTTCGGTCTTCTGTGGACTTCTTTACTAAACCTTCCATCTGTGTGTTGAACAGCTTTGCACTTGTGAACGGGAAGGGCATTATGAGATATTTCTGAGCTGCATCTGCTTTTCATGAGCACATCCAGATATGCTCATGTGACGGCTCTTCTGCTGCTGCAGTACATAGGGAATCAGAGGAAACATCCAAGAGGAAGTGTGCCTGCTGCTCCTTGACAAGACTGTCGAAGCAATGTCTGCCTCTTCTGATCTGCAAGAGTTTGGAAATGGTTTAAACAGACTGAATGGCATAATTTGTTTAAGTTGATGCCCTAATAGCAAAGTTTGATGCTGAATGCGTTTGTTTTCCCTAATTGCACTTTTTTTTAATCTACAACGCCAGTTGGTAAGCCATCTGCTGATTTTATACTCCCTTTGGATTAAAGACCAGCCATTAATGAGTCCACTATACTGACCAATGGGAATTCATCAGCAAAATTCTAAAATGGATTGGTTTTATTTTGAACTCATGGAAAGGAATGTTTTCCTCTTCAGTCCAAATTCTAAAACTCGGAGGATTGCATTATAAAGCGGGAGGGACTCTGGCTCTTTCTCCTGCCACTGAACAAAAAAGTAATCTGTGTGTCTTGTAGCCTCTGGGAAAGACAGGTTTGTCCGTAAGTGCTGCAGCACCTCACTATGTCAGAATCATGAATAAAACATAAAACAAACTATAATCTTCTTTTTCTGAAATCCACCAAAAATCTCCAGGAATAGAGACCTCTGTGCAGAGAGCTTTACAAGCTGCTGTAATTGCTTGCACAATCATAATATGAATATCCTTCCCTAAAGTAGGAACATGCTAAAGAGGTGGTTCATGCACAGTCTCTGCTAAAGAGGAAATAGAAAACCTGGTGCAAAGAAAAATATGCTGGGGCGCGGCCATGGCAGGGACCTGAGCACACCCTCCTCTTCTTAGCTCCGTACTCCTCTTGACCAGGCAATATGACATTGAATCCTTGGTAAAGCGTTGTGAACTTTACTGAAAACAGCCACACACATCCTCATGAAACGAAGCACCGGATGCAACTGTTACGACCGCAGTTTGCAGATTTCAGATACAACTCTCGTTAAGATATTGCCCATTGCTCAATCATCCCACTCAAGATGGTCGCCAGAGAGCACGTATAGGCGCTTGGGAGGCTCTTAACTGAGCTGCACTCGGAACAGAACGTGAGCCAATAGCCTGGGGCATGGGCATAGAAACTGTGGGGGATGGAGGGATTTGTCCCCCCAGATACTGGAAGTGAGGGGACGCAGGGGACAAGGGTGGGAGGGGACAAAAGGGACAAACGATCCTGAAGTTTGATAAGAGATGATGCAGTCCCTGTTTAAACTTCATTCTTTTTTAGTGCATTAAAAGCAACAGAACTGAAAAGGAATGAATTTTAAGTCGGGCTGCTGACTCTTCCGAATCCAAGCTGGCAAAAGCCCATTGCCCAGGCTGTCGCAGCTTCCATGACACAGAAGTTTATCTGGTCTGTGTGCTCTACTACTTCACAGGTAATTTTAAGGCCTTTCAAATGTAGAAGAGGCTTGTTTTTTTTAATTGCTTCTTGTGCCCCCTGCAGTATCACACTTTTTTGGCCAACTTGAAAGGTTTTATTTAAAGACTTTGTGGGGCAGATAAATAGGGATAAATGGCTCCATTATCATATCTCTCCCCACTGACAAATTTCCTTGTCACGCACTAATCTTCTACAAAGGAGTAGTTATCAAGTTTCCTTTAAAATACAAATAAGACATTACATTGTATTATTATATTGGTATTTCTATTGCACTTTTCTTTTCCTTGCGAGTCCCAAGGAGCTGTAACAAATATTTGACAGAATTTAAAAGTTAATGTATTTTTTATTTTTATAACACCTTGAAATAATTCTTAATTTAAGACTATTTAATCAGAATCTTTCATTAAAAAAAGTTACATTTGGTCATCAGGTTCTATAATTGATTTTATTTAATGGCCCAGCCCTTCATGTTCATCCACTGTTTTTGCTAAACGCAACAATTACTTTGAAGGAAGAGTATTATTAGTGCTCTAGGCCCTGTTGCAGGGTCAAGTGCATGTCGCGTTTTCCTTCTACGGAAGACACTTTGAGAAGGTTTGGGTGAACTCATGGGCCTTTTAACTGCATGAAACACTGTGTGTGTGCCTCTGAAGGTTAGTACCCTTCATCTCATACCAAAACAGTCCAAACATAGGCCACAAGGCACTCACACTCTTCCATCCTACACTAGAATCAGTTGGGATCAACCTGTCTCTCATCCCTTTTCACCTCAAATGCATGCATAAGAGCAGCAAAACCACATGGTAGGAGCACAACGCTTATCACCACATACAACAAATATACATTTGGGCATTAAACCAGTACTAATGAGATGAAACGTTTGCCCATACAGTATTATAAGTATAGTATAATGAATTACAATCACAAAAGGTGTCACATTATGCAGCACAATTTGCATTTTACTGCAGCATCATTTAGCCAATACTGTCACATAATTTGATCCTCCCTAATCTGTGGGCAATTTATTGTTCTGAGAGTAAACCTCAGTTGGTTAATCTGGAGGTGGGCGAGCCACCAAATTAACAGGAAGAGCTGAGCCAAGGGTCTGGCTCGCATCTTAGAGCCGGAGCATGAGCTAAGCCCTGAAAATATATGCTACGTAAATTATACAACAAACATCAGATATAATATTTAAAAAGTCTCTTCACAATTGTGTATTTATATAAGATGCAAACACTTGAACAATAATAGGGAGCATTATAGCACTCCACCGGAAAGTACTCGTTAAAAGTGATAGTTTTGTACCACTTGTAGTTTGAACTCACATATTGGAATGTGCTCTTATTGGCGATAATGAAGGAAAAAGAGTTTTGGTGAAATTATTTGCCTAAGATTACACATTTTAAGCAGGGAAGCTGTGATTAATTCAAGAGAGTAAATAGGTATCTATTTGTTCATCCTCATGTTAAGGCTTTATTTTGGTCTCAGTGCATTTTTCTGCAATTATAGCGCAAAGTCAACCCAAATTTATTGGAGCGATTTATGTGAGCACTAGTTACATTATAGAAGATCACATGCATTTTTTTCTTGCATAGGGAGATTAAGTGATTGGCCCAGAATCACAGGAGTTTGAGCCAATGCGAGACTTGGACCTAGTTCCACAGTCGGCAGCTCTGACCGTAATGCCACTTTGTAGGAAAGTACCATCTTGCCTGGCATGTTACCCCCATTTTCACTGTATGTATGTTTGTTTTTGCCCTTATGTCACTGGGATCCTGCTAGGCAGGACCCCAGTGCTCATAGTGTATGCCCTGTATGTGTTCCCTGTGTGGTGCCTAACTATATCACTGAGGCTCTGCTAACCAGAACCTCAGTGTTTATGCTCTCTATGCTTTCTAAATTTGTCACTGCAGGCTAGTGACTAATTTTACCAATTCTCATTGGCACACTGGTACACCCATATAATTCCCTTGTATATGGTACCCAGGGTATTGGGGTTCCAGGAGATCCCTATGGGCTGCACCATTTCTTTTGCCACCCATAGGGAGCTCAGACAATTCTTACACAGGCCTGCCACTGCAGCCTGAGTGAAATAACGTCCACGTTATTTCACAGCCATTTTTCACTGCACATAAGTAACTTATAAGTCACCTATATGTCTAACCTTCACTTGGTGAAGGTTGGGTGCCAAGTTACTTAGTGTGGGCACCCTGGCACTAGCCAATGTGCCCCCACATGGTTCAGGGCAAATTCCCCGAACTTTGTGAGTGCGGGGACACCATTACACGCGTGCACTATACATAGGTCACTACCTATGTATGGCGTCACAATGGTAACTCCGAACATGGCCATGTAACATGTCTAAGATCATGGAATTGTCCCCCCAATACCATTCTGGTATTGGGGGGACAATTCCATGATCTCCCGGGTCTCTAGCACAGAACCTGGGTACTGCCAAACTGCCTTTCCGGGGTTTCCACTGCAGCTGCTGCCAACCCCTCAGACAGGATTCTGGCCTCCTGGGGTCTGGGCAGCCCCGTCCCAGGAAGGCAGAACAAAGGATTTCCTCTGAGAGAGGGTATTACACCCTATCCCTTTGGAAAAAGGTGTGAAGGGCTGGGGAGGAGTAGCCTCCCCCAGCCTCTGGAAATGCTCTGATGGGCACAGATGGCGCCCATCTCTGCATAAGCCAGTCTACACCGGTTCAGGGATCCCCCAGCCATGCTCTGGCATGAAACTGGACAAAGGAAAGGGGATTTACCACTCCCCTGACCAGTACCTCCCAGGGGAGGTGCCCAGAGCTCTTCCAGTGAGTCCCAGACCTCTGCCATCTTGGATTCAGAGGTGCTGGGGGCACACTGGAATGCTCCGAGTGGCCAGTGCCAGCAGGTGAGGTCAGAGACCCCCTCTGATAGGCTCTTACCTCTCTTGGTAGCCAATCCTCCTTTCTTGGTAGCCAAACCTCCTTTTCTGGCTATTTAGGGTCTCTCCTCTGGGGTATGCTTCAGATAACGAATGCAAGAGCTCACCAGAGTTCCTCTGCACTTCATTCTTCGACTTCTGCCAAGGATCGACAGCTGACTGCTCCAGGACGCCTGCACAACCACAGCAAAGTAGCAAGAAGACTACCAGCAACATTGTAGCGCCTCATCCTGCCGGCTTTCTCGACTGTTTCCTGGTGGTGCATGCTCTGAGGGCTGTCTGCCTTCACCCTGCACTGGCAGGCAAGAAGAAATCTCCCGTGGGTCGACGGAATCTTCCCCCTGCTAACGCAGGCACCAAAAACTGCATCACCGGTCCTCTGGGTCCCCTCTCATCCTGACGAGCATGGTCCCTGGAACACAGGAGCTAGATCCAAGTGACCCCCACAGTCCAGTGATCCTTCAGTCCAAGTTTGGTGGAGGTAAGTCCTTTCCTCCCCACGCTAGACTGCAAACCTGTGTACTGCGTGATTTGCAGCTGCTCCGGCTTCTGTGCACTTTTCCAAGGATTCCTTCGTGCACAGCCTAGCCTGGGTCCCCAGCACTCCGTCCTGCAGTGCTCAACCCTCTGAGTTGGACTCCGACGTCGCGGGACCCTCCTTTTGTGACTACAGATACACCAATCTTCTAAGTGCCTGATCCGGTACTCCTGTGGGTGCTGCCTGCTTCTGCGGCGCTCTCTGAGTTGCTGAGTGCCCCCCTCTGTCTCCTCCTCCAAGGGGCGACATCCTGGTCTTTCCTGGTCCCCAGCGGCACCCAAAAACCTCTACCGCGACCCTTGCAGCTAGCAAGGCTTGTTTGCGGTATTTCTATGTGGAAACACTTCTGCAACATCCAGCACGCCGTGGGACATCTTCCATCCAAAGGAGAAGTTCCTAGCCCTTTTCGTTGTTGCAGAATCTTCGGCTTCTTCCAACCGGAGGCAGCTCTTTTGCACCTTCATCTGGGTTTTCCTGGGCTCCTGCCCCCTCCGGACACTATCGCGACTCTTGGACTTGGTCCCCTTGCCTTGCAGTCCTCACGTCCAGGAATCCTTCTTCAGTGTTTTGCTGGTGCTTGTGGTTCTTGAAGAATCTCCCTATCACGACTATTGTGTCTTTCTGGGGTAGTAGGGTAACTTTACTCCTACTTTTCAGGGTCTTGGGTTGGGGTATCTTGGACACCCTGACTGTTTTCTTACAGTCCCAGTGACCCTCTACAAGCTCCCATAGGTCTGGGGTCCATTCGTGATTCGCATTCCACTTCTGAAGTATATGGTTTGTGTTGCCCCAAGACCTATGTTCACCTATTGCATCCTATTGGGATTCTACATTGTTTGCACTACGTTTCCTACTGTTACTTACCTGTTTTGGGTTTGTGTACATATAACTTGTGTATATTACTTACCTTCTAACTGAGGGTACTCACTGAGATACTTTTGGCATATTGTCATAAAAATAAAGTACCTTTATTTTTAGTAACTCTGAGTATTGTGTTTTCTTATGATATTGTGCTATATGATATAAGTGGTATAGTAGGAGCTTTGCATGTCTCCTAGTTCAGCCTAAGCTGCTTTGCCATAGCTACCTTCTAACAGCCTAAGCTGCTTTGCCATAGCTACCTTCTATCAGCCTAAGCTGCTAGAAACACCTCTATTCTACTAATAAGGGATAACTGGACCTGGCACAGGGTGTAAGTACCACAAGGTACCCACTATAAGCCAGGCCAGCCTCCTACACACATCCTCGGTAAAGGGAAAGTGTCAGGCAGAAGCCAATGCTCTGTTCAATATGGGCTCGAGGTCCCAACAAGATCTCCAGCTGAGCCAGAGTGAGGCTTCCAGCTCAAGCCTGGCTTGAACTTTCAGTGGATTGCTTACCTTCAATTTCCATACAAGCATCCATGGTTTTTGATAAAAAGCCATATTTAATGAAAAAAAAAAAACGTAGATAGGACCTTGTGCCAAAAATGTGCACCTCCTTGAGGGAGGCATAAAGAACAAGTAAAGTTTTATTTTCTCTAAACTTTATACATGTACAGCACTTTACAGCATACATGCAGTAGTCAAAATATTAAACTGTTAAAGCATAGTTTTAGTACAGAAGGGTTTTCTTCCCCTACAAAAACCTATGCTTGACATCAAACACACACTCCCATGCATCAAAGTGCATGGCTGTATGCATTGGTGAAAGGCAGACAAATGGGCACCAGCATAGGGAGAGACAACACTGGTGTCATATCTCAGTAGATATTGTGCAGTTCTAATCTCGCCTATTGATGCAGGAAAGTAATTTTGCTCAAATGTTGCATCAAAAGTTACACATTTGCTGCTCAATGTTTAATTGCTCACAGAGCTTTCAAAAATATTTTGTTAGCACAACACATTCGGATTGTACCTAGTGGACATCTTTCCTGGAGTGGTAATAATCTTAGAGTGCCTTTAAAAAAAGAATAACTCTCTGACACCATGAAGCTTCAAATGATCCTATGAACTAAAGCCTGTACCTTAGATTTGCTTATGAACCAAGCATCACTTACACTCATCTCTTTTGGCATATTTTACTATACTGAATTTCTGTGAGCATCTCACAAGCCAGTGCTACATTTGTCAATATTTTAAAGTATCTCACAACATATGGTATACTGTGTCTCACACAGCAAGCGTTATCTGTTTGTGTTACACACACACACACACACACACACACACACACACACAATCTCGTTTTTGAAGACATCTCACCTACTAGGTTTTATATATCTCTCACGTCAGGCTTTTCGCATTTGTAAAGCATCTATCTCCAATACACATGCATTGTGCATCTCATACAGAAGGCATATTTTATGTCACATTCATCTGCATCTTCAGCTTTTTAGTTTGTGATCACTCTACACTCATGCCATCCATCTGCACTAATTTTTTTAGCAGATTAGACAGAAAGATTTAAAGTTTTTTTTATTGTGTTTTATATTTTGTGCTGCGTTGAGTGCATACAATGCCTGGATCTCCACCTTGCGACCACAGAAGAGCAAGCAATACAGTTCAGCTGTCTGTGGTAGTATCTCACTCCCCCTCCTGTGCAATGATAAAGCAAATGGCAGCATAGTTATATGTTGAAAATAATGTTGACCATGGGCACACAATTTTGTGGTGGAGGCTGGGAATAATAATTTTTCCTCGTTACACATTCCCCACAGCACTGTAGTTATGGTGTGGTAGATTCTGATGAAAATGCCCAGAGATTGCTCGTGGACAAATGTTACTGTTGGGAGCATTGTGCAGATTTTAATGCAGTGCTTATTACATCATATCTTTAGTAAAAAATGAGAAGCTGGGATTAGAAATCTTATAGCTCTTTGGCTAAAAAAATATACACGGGACCATGTTTAATGGAGTGGTGCTATCTGCTAATGCTAGTGGATTGCCAACTGGAAGTCTAGTCAAGGATTTTCACAGCATTGTTTGTGAGTGCTTTTCTTCTTTGATAAGCCTCTTCTAGAGGTCTGGGGTAGTAAGTGAATATTGAATGCTGTATACTGTAAAAAAAAAAAAAAAAAAAAAAAAAAAAAAATGGGGTTTTTGATTGAGTGGGCTGAAAATTCTTCTCAAGCAACAAACCGTCTTGGTCAGGGTGAACCACAGAAGTTACTAAATTAACCTGTGCTTAACCCTTCTATAGCTTGGCGCAAAAGCAGTCAAAGGCTCTGTGTGTAAGTATTTATGCAGCACTCAAATTGCAGGAAAGTGAAAAAACAACACAAGAAACCCCCACACCAGTTTAGAAAACAGAGTAATATGTAATAAATAAAATGAGACCTAAATGACAAAAATCCAATCTGTAGCACTGAAGTATATGCAATTTTAAAGGTCTGAGAAACAATAGCACCAAGAAGCAGAAAGCTCTAACCGTGGCTATCGGGTCAGTAGACCGGGACAAAGTCAAACATTCACACTCAACACAATGGAGTGGGGGCCAGATGCATGAACCAGCTTAGTCCTTCTAAAAAAGGTTACCTCCACAAAGTTGGGCACTCAGAGTTCAAAGAATCAGGATTTCATAGGAGGAACTCAACTAGTGCCACGCAAGGGTCCAGGACTTGGGGTGGGAGGGCCACCTCTTTGCGATCAGGAACTCATTCCGGCAGAGATCAGCAGGGAGCAGGCAGGTCCAGTTGCAGGTCCAGAAAGGGCCAATTGCAGGAGGTCAGCTGGACAGGTGCAGCGAGGCCCGTGGAGCTTGCTGTGTCACTGTAGCCCATAAAGTGAGGGCAGCCACCTGACCATTAGAGTCGCTCTCGTAGTCATTGGTTCAAAGAGATGGTCCTCTCTCTTTCAAGCATACAAGGCAGGCTTCAGGAAAAAGGACAATCTTCTCAAGTACAAAGCAAGCCTCTAACAACAGGGCAGTCTTCCGGAGAACAAGGCAGGCCTCAAGCAGCAACACAGTCATCTGAGAAACAAATCACACCTAAAGCAGCAAGGTAGTACCCTGGACTACAAAGCAGTCCTTGTGTAGTCTTCCACAGTTCCAGGAATGTATTGAAGAGTTCATCTGAGAGTTGAATATTTATTGCTGGTGCCAGCCTTTGAAATGGGAAAACCTTCTAGATTTGCCCCACATCTAGTTCTGGAATTCCTTTCTTCCCCTGTCAGACTTCAAGGGATCTGGTATGACAATAGACTGGTGTCAAGTTCTTGGGGAGTCTGCTGAGGCAACCCATTAGAAATGTAATTGGGTGAGGTAACATCTCTGTCCCTCCTATCCTGCCACCACCTAATCCCATCTTGTTTTACTGTCTGGGAGGAATTCACAAAGGCCAACTACATCCCGAAAAAGACTGAATCATGCCATATGCAACATATATAAAGAGATGATGGAATCATTTGATATATAGACAACAGCAAAATAAACTGCCCTCTATACTGAATGGTGCACGAAAATATTTGGTTTTTCAAATATAAGTGCAGGATTTTATTACAACTGACTGCAGCAGAAAGAATGTTTTCTGATTGATCCAGTTGCTTTGAGGTTTATGAATGTCGCTAAGAAAATGTTGTTTATTCTTCCCTTTTTTCTCTCCCACCCTTGTTGCTCAGTGCATAAAAAAGCAAGGATCATATTTTTTCACACATTTTCTAATTGCTTTCTAGAATGTAATTAACAATAAAACATACTTATAGACTGTGATTACATGTCCTCCTCTCTTGCTATTGCACTTCAGAGCTACGCGGCTGTATACATTTATGTGGCTTTTAGACAACAGGCACATTCTATAGTTTCAATGAAAATTCCCGAAGGCTGTCTCCCCACCCCCATCCACCCCCCCACCAAGAAATGTAGTTTCCTTAACACCCCTGGCCTGGGGTGTAGCTTCAGTGGCGGTTTGTGAGGTGTTGCACCCCCCTAATGTAATATTTTGTGATAAATAGTTGGGTGCAGGTGCTTTCAGTCAGGTAGGGTGATGTGTCTGTCAGATTTCACCTGGAATTTCTACATAGACAAAAACGCACACACACTCACTCTCCTGCTCTGTTTGGACAGACATCAAACACGTTGTTTATTTCACTATTTCACTCTACAATCACACTGACCAAGCTACGCCCCTACCAGCACACGGAGTAGTTAATTACTGGTAGTGGCAAATCGGTGGTGGCTGCGCAGCTGCTTGTTTTGATAGAAGCAGCTAGCCATGTTCGGGCCCAGGACTGATCCTTATCTCCGAGCACCACTGAGGCCTCCTGTGCTGTGTTCTGAGAGGTGTCTCCCCTCATATCTACTATGTTGAGGATACCAGGATCCTAATTACACTGCAAGTGGTCAGTCATGATTTGTACTGCCATTGTCATTTTTACCACCCTTGGTGGAGCTCTGAATTTTATTTTTTGTGGCGAGTCTATAGTTGTGGATTTGCTTGTATAGGGGGTGAGAATATGATTTATGGGGCACAATTCAGTAAAGTTAATGCAAGTCTGTTTTTTCCTAATTACGCTAAGTTTTAGTGAGGCACCGGAGACACCAGGAATAACGCCGGCTGTGTTCCATCATTGTAACCAGCTAAGCGCTCCACGTTGGTCTGATTTCCTATTGTGGTGCGAGTGCCTTTGAATCTTAGCATCTTTGTCCAGGATTTGGCAGCCCACAGTTGCTTTTCGTTTTTGACACGTCTTGTTTGAATCATGTCCGCTTTCAAAAACAGTCAGCTAAGAGAGCTAACATTAAGGAAGCATTCCTAACTCAAAAACATATTAAGTTAATTGTGGTGCAGCATGGTCAGCCAAACCCACCGGAACGGACAGCTCTGGTCACGAGATATTTTCACAACCTCATGCAAGAATTCGGCAGAGAAATGACCACCTTGAGTCAAGACAATAATATATCTATAAGCGATCTCAATCACCATTTGCAAAAACTGGAGGACTGTGTGGAAAAATTATATGGCTCAGCAATTGTGCATTATCACGAACAATTTGTGCTCTTCGGTAGAGTGGCTGCCTTTGAATGCTGACAACAGACTCTGATTAGTGAGATTGACAATGGAAACAAAATCGAGGCAGACGGAAGAATCTGCACATTAGAGGAATAAATGCATGCGTTCCTGACTGAATTCTCTGCATACATTAGGATGTTTTCGTTGACTGCTCCTGAATATATCAATACGGAAATCACGCTGTTTACACTCGCAGTCTACTCGGAATTTCAAAGGAACAGATAGCTCGCTCAAGATGTCTTGACGAGAATCCATTACCATCATCCAAGAGTGGGAATTTTTAAAGCCTCAAGTACTTTAAGGAAAACTCAGAATGAAAAAGGCACTTTACTCATTTTACAGAACATCTCTGCTTACACTTTATCCAAGCATGAATAATTTAAGATAATATAAAGGGGTGGTAGACTATCTACATGACAAAAGATTCCCTGCCTTTGGGGGTTCTCCCTTAGAATCTCGTTTTCATTTAAGAACAAACATTGTACAGCATCCACTTCAGAGGAGCTGGAAACTACACTCCAGCTCAACGGGGCCCCTGAGAAGTCGAACTTGCAATCTCAGTCACTGGCTACGGAGGTACTCTGGGAAATGGTAGATCCACCACACACGAAACAACAAAGATTGACACCCCAGCTCAGGGCTAAAGAAGACTGTTCCTATGCGGGGTTACTACTAGAAAAAGACTGAACATGTAACCCTTCTATGTAATGAGTATTTAACACGAAACTAAACTTATTGCTTAAGTTTCCAAAGGGATCCCAACACTCACTATAATGTATATAGTTTAGATTGCCTTGGCTCGGAGGCTACTACGGTATTTGCCTTGATTACCTGAAGTCATTTTCAGGTCTCTAGGTCACACTATTTTGTATATATTGTTTATTTGTTGAGTTTTTTGCTTGTTTTATTTTTTTCTCCATAGTCATGGGCTTCCATGCCCTGTATCGACCACTTCATATGTTCAGTGAATTGGCTCCTTCACTTCCATCTCCTCTACTTAGCCCTTTACGAGATAGTTATCCACTAAATGAACGTTCAATGCCTGCTTTTCAATTTTTGGTACATAATGTCCAGGGTCTTAACTCTTTTGTGGAAGAAAAAAAAACACTGCTGAAGTAGTTTTGAATTAAAGAAGTGCCATGGCCTACTTCCAAGAAACTCATCACCTAGTGTCTATGGGTGACACTCGCCTTTACCCCCAGTACTACCCTTTACAATATCACTCCCCAGGTCAGACAAAGGCAAGGGAGTGGTGCTCTAAACTCCCATAAGGCATCCCAAGGACATTGTTTTAGCAAGTGTTCTTTTAGCCTGTTTTGTTTCTGGCTGTCTATGTTTTTATACTTCTGCCATGTTGCCTGTGGTTTCCCGACTATATGCAGCCCCCCACCTTTTGCAGCTCCTTGTGATAAAACAAGCTATATACTATATGTCCTAGGAACCTGTCCAGTCCTCCCCAGCTAAGTGTATACCACCTTGTGCCGTTTACCAACGTGTGACCTCTGAGGGCACCTTGGTCATGTCTGGGCTAGGCCTGTTGTATCTGAAAACTAACGTGCCCAACCTGAGGTGCAAACCTACGATCCTGAGATTAAGAGCCCCCTGCTCTGCCGACTGAGTTTGCTGGGCAAAGCTAACCTTTGACACTTTTCTTCCAGAAATGAGATTTAAACCGCTGTATTAGGGAGGGTGTCTGACACCAAGTACATGAGTGCCCGCCTCTAAGCAACAGCTCCTGGCTAACACTGCTTGCTATTTTTGCAACCTCAAGTTACTTTGAAACCATTGGTGGGCTGCGAACCCTTGCCCCAGTGAACCGGTACCATCACAGGCACAAGGCTATACTACTAAGCTATAGCTTTTTATGTTTGCAATTACCCCCTACGATTGTCTCCATCGCCCCTTATGTCCCAGTCTGACAGTCTTAATGTGACTTCACTAGAACTACTTCTCCTGTTACCAGATCGTTCTTGTTGGGGTCTCGTCCTGCACTCCCCTTTTAACCTCGAAGGCTTCCCTGTCCTGTTACATCATTGGTGCTTTCAAAGGCCACTGTCCAACAACTGTGTTTAATTTCATGGGCTTGTGGCCACTCACCGCTTGCCAGTCCCACCCTCAGGAGAAGTTATTCACGTGCCCTGAACTGGTCCGCTCTGCTGACCGGCCCATGACCATATTCCAAAAAGGCCACAGTTTTGGAAGACGTCCACCGACAATGCTAAGGAAGGTCGACAACCTATCCTCAAAGGGAGGTTGGAAGGAGTGGTGGTTACGTTAGTGAATGTATATGGTCCTCCAGATTGCAAGTCCAAATTTTACACAAAGCTCTTTGTGAACATGGATCTTACTGAGGGTCCATTGATAATAGGTGAAGACTTCAATATAGCACTTGACCAACAAATAGACAGTTATAAAGCATGAGGTGCTGGGTATGGAGCTCTAAAAGGTGTTTCATGAGGATTTGAAGTATCTGAATTTAGTAGACATCTGGAGGTCACAGCATCCCAATAACAGGGAATATATTTATATTTTTTTACATGTGCATAGAACCATCTACAGACTTGATTTGTTGTTCACACAACAAGCCCACCTTCAGTACTACCCCTAGAGCCGAAATTATATGCAAATACTACCAGATCATGCACCAGTGGTGAAAAATTCGGATAGTGGGTATATACTCCACATTACAGAAATGCTGATGCATGAACAAAAAACCTTTTCAAGATCCAGCAGCTAGGCATTCTATTGGGGAAGCGTTGCAACACTACTTTGGGAAAAAAATAAGTTATTTCCACTTTATTGGCAGTGTGTTGGGATACCGCCAAAGCAGTGATACACTGTTAACACATTTTGCACTTGGCTGGGTTCTTCGGGTGCAATAAGGATAGAAAACGAAACTTGGAATCCAAAATATTCATCTCAATGGCCGCTCTGGAGATACCAAGTTCATGTAAAACATATAGGGCTCTACAGAAATCTTGAGGAGAACTGGAACACCTCTTAATTGGTGAAAAGGCACAGTGAAGGCCATATGTCCAGCATATCTACTACCATAAAAGTATCAAGGTTGGTAGACTGCTTACCTATAAAACTAACCCCACCCAAAACAAAAAACAGGATCCGCAGTATACAGTCAAAATCCAGAGTGGCACCTGCATTGACTCAGAAAACTGAGCAAGATGATTATCTCAACAGGGTGGTATTTCCTTCTGAGCGGAGAGAAATTCTAGAATCCTTGGAGAATTTGAAAACACCTCAAGGTTAGTGAAGCAATTAAGGCACTTTCAGGGAACAACCCTCCTGGACTTAATGGGTTTGTCAATTCCTTTTATAAAACATTTAGGGATAAATTACAGGTTCCTAAGGCATTCACGTTTAATTATTTCCTAGAATCCGGAGTCATTACAAGCACTGTGATGGAATAGAAACAATTTTAATACCCAAACCTTAAAAATAAAACCTCAAAATCTGCAAGGTAGGTCACCTAATATATTTACTAAAGTCAGAGTCGAAAGGTTTTACAAAAATTGTGTGATTGCTTGGAGAAAAACTGGACTCCTATTGCCCAGCCCACGCAACTGGGTTTTGCTCAGGAGAGGAAGATGTGTTATAATATACATTTGGCCTTAGATCTCAGTCTAATAGCTAAGAAAAAGAACATATGTATTTTGTGTATATTTAAAGTTCTCAATCGCACAGAAATGGATCCCAGGATCAAGGGATTAATTAAGGCTGATTTTCTGTCTCCTTCAACCATGCTCAAAACTAAGCCTTAAGACGGCGTTTAGATTAACCTGGGAAAGGGTAAACAACAGGGTGCCTAATCTCTCCTGACATTTTCACTTGAAAGTAGGAAAACAAATGTATAAATGACTTCTCTTTGTGGAGGATATACTGTGCTTTAATAATCCAGACAGCTCAATTCATGCTCTTATTAACATACTGGAAGATTTCTCTAGCGTTTCTGGATTAAAAATTAGTTACTCCAAATCAATAGCAATGGAGCTTCTTAAGAGAATGCAGGCTGGTAGCTAATTAATTAATTAACTTACAAATCACAGAGAATTCCAATTCCAGTAATTACTTGGGGATTACTATTACAGCGCATGGGGAAGACTTATACTTAGCCAATATTTACGCCTCTATTGGATATTCTTTTCAAATACCTATGCAATTCTGCCAAACCAGGAAACTTCCCCTTCACCCATCCATAAGAGGGAGGTGGAAATTTCCTGGTTTGGCAGGATTGCATGTAATAAGATGAATCTCCTAACTAGATTACTTTATTTAGGCCCAAGCTTGCCAATGTTAATACCCAAGGACCTTTTGCATACTGTACAGACTAAATTATTTACTTTTACTTGGAAAGAGAGGATGCCTCGAATATCTAGGAAACAATCTTCTTGGGATCAAGTATGAGGGAGGTGTAGGGTTCCCACATACCAATGGATCTATCCAAGCCGACCATTACATCTTCTGCTTGATTTAACTGACCCTCTTAGTTCAAGCCAGGTGTCCATGTGGAAAGACTATTCTTGGCAAGCATATACACATATTGCCTTGGTTACCATTAAAATGGAAATATCAAAATACTTTATCACAATCAACCTAAATGACACTGATATATTGGTCAGCTTGTATTAGATGCTCTAGAATGACAACATATCCTTCCACGATGTCTCTGGTTTCGAACAACCCAGATTTACCACTGGGGTTGCTAGATGCGCGATTCCGCGGTGGCTGTAAATGTCACTGCTACACTCTCAGATTTCTATCACAAGGGTCAACTGTTGACTTCGGCTGAGATTGTTCGCTGTTGGGTGCTGGATAGTACTCTCACTCTTTACTTGATGCAACTTGCAGACTGGATTACCTTGGGCCGTGCAAAACGCAGGTTACAAGGGATCCCACATCTACAGAATCCCTTATGAAGGAACAAGTGACTGAGAAGAGCATTACCTGATTATATCACATACTAGATGCTCATCTTGTAGATTTTAAACCACTGTAAATTCCTAAATGGGAATTAGAATTGGGAGATTAGCCTAGATGAAGCTTCACGGATTCATATTGGAACGAGCCAATATTATATAAAAAAACATAGCTACAAAATACTTTTGAGATGGTACTTGATGCCAGGCTACCTGGGTGCTATGTTTGGATCATCCACTGTGTGTTGGCACTGTTGGAATGAAAGAGGTTCTACGGCATTTAAGAGGTGGTCGGGTCAGATAATCAATAACGTTGGAAGACTATTATAAAACAAATAAATGACATAACAGGGTTGCAGATTGGTCTGAACCCTGCAGGTTTGATTCTGGGTGATATAGGGGAAGATTCAGATGGTCCACTAACCACACCTCGCAGAAAACTTAAAACATACTTGCTAATAGTTGTCCCTCTGACAACAGCACAACAATGGAGATCCCAGACCCTACCCAGTTCACAACTTTGCTGGACCAAAGTCTGCTCAATATACACCACGGAAAAAGTCACTGCACTGGTGAAGGACAGAGGGGCAGGGTTCCAAGTTTTGAAAAGATATGGACTCCATTTCGTAATTATATTAACTGTATTTATATAGCGCTTACTACCCCTGATGAGTCGGCAAAACGCTTTTCAGCGAGGAGCACGCTACACTGGAACCCAAAAGGATTAGTGTTGGATTAGAAAAACGGAAAATGAGTACAGTATTAGTACAGGGAGGTATGATTTAATTTGAGCGGAGGACTTGAGTCTGTTAGATGGATTTAATAGAATGATGGAGGTAGACAGTAGGGAAGAATCTAGAAGTGTTAATTTGGATCCATAAATTTACTTTGTGATATTTGTTTGAAAGAGTGCAGAGACTGGGTTGGCTTATGCTTGGAGGGGATTTTTGGAAACAGGTTGGTGCTGGTGGTTTTCCTTTGTTTTGAAAAGGAGTCCAGTGTGTCTGACTTGGTTGTGTAATGATTTGCCAGTTTGTCTGAATTCATGAGTAATGGGATGAGTTGCTGCCACGCATTTAGGTTTTCAAAATTCGTTCAGAATTTTATAAAATTCTTATTTGCAGGTGAAGTGTTTTGAACACTGAGTAGTTAAGTTTGCCTAGGTGAAGTTTGTCTTGACTGTTTGTTTTGAGCCAGGTTCGTTGCAACCTTCTAATTTGTTGTTTTATCTTTTTTATTTCTGTGTTTCTCCAAAGTGCTTGTTTGTTTTGTCCTGTTTTGTTTTTCGGAGTGGTATTAGGATATTGATAGCTTCCTGTAGCCACTCGTAAATATTATGTCTAGATCTGTGTTGGCTGTTAGTTGTGTTTCTAAGTATTCAAAATTGAGTTTGTTCCATGGTCGATAGGTGAACGTATGCAAGGTGGTCTAGGGTGTGTAGATTTATTGTGTTTTATGTTGAAAAGTTACCAAATAGTTGTCTGACCATGTGACTGGTGCGATCCTTTAAAAACTACCTAGTGCTGACTTTGCAAAATTATATCTAGGATGTGTCCAGCGATGTGTGTGGGATTGTGTACAATCTGATGTAGGTTCAATGTAACTAGGCCAGCGATGATAGCTTTTGGTTGGGGCATATTGGGTTTATCAAACCAAATGTTTAGATCCCCAAGAATGCACAGGTTGGAGTATAGTATTATAAGGTTTGAAACTGTATCTAGAAATGTGTCTGGAAATGTTGTATTGCTAGGTTGTGGTCTGTAAAGGAGGAGGAAGATACCGGAGGAAGTTGGTGTAGGGTTGCATCTGGTGATGAGGGCCTCACAACCTTGTATGGAGATGTTGTCTGGTTTGCTGAGATTTATTGCTTGTTTGATTATAACAGCATGTCCACCTGCCCATATGGTTTTGTGTGATGGTTTGATAGCCTAGAGGAATGGCTTTATGCAACACCTGAGCCATATTATCGCCCAACCATGACTCAGTTCCGAAGGTTAAGTCAGGTTGTGTGTCAGTGAGTAGGTCGTAGATGTGGTGCTTGTTTTTGAAGCGTGATTGAGCATTTATGAGTAGGCAGTTTAGAGATTGTGTTTTAGTGGTGGTGTAGTTTTTTAGAAGAGTGATCAGTATATTTTATAATTGTAGCAGGTGTGTGTAAGGAAATGCCTCCTTGGCATGGTTACCCCCTGACTTTTTGCCTTTGCTGATGCTATGTTTTGATTTGAAAGTGTGCTGAGGCCTGCTAACCAGGCCCCAGCACCAGTGTTCTTTCCTTAACCTGTACTTCTGTTTACACAATTGGCACACCCTGGCATCCAGGTAAGTCCCTTGTAACTGGTACCCCTGGTACCAAGGGCCCTGATGCCAGGGAAGGTCTCTAAGGGCTGCAGCATATCTTATGCCACCCTGGGGACCCCTCACTCAGCATAGACACTGCTTGCCAGCTTGTGTGTGCTGGTGAGGACAAAACGAGTAAGTCGACATGGCACTCCCCTCAGGGTGCCATGCCAACCTCACACTGCCTATGCAGTATAGATAAGTCACCCCTCTAGCAGGCCTTACAGCCCTAAGGCAGGGTGCACTATACCATAGGTGAGGGCACCAGTGCATGAGCACTGTGCCCCTATAGTGTCTAAGCAAAACCTTAGACATTGTAAGTGCAGGGTAGCCATAAGAGTATATGGTCTGGGAGTCTGTCAAACACGAACTCCACAGCACCATAATGGCTACACTGAAAACTGGGAAGTTTGGTATCAAACTTCTCAGCACAATAAATGCACACTGATGCCAGTGTACATTTTATTGTAACATACACCCCAGAGGGCACCTTAGAGGTGCCCCCTGAAACCTTAACCAACTACCTGTGTAGGCTGACTGGTTTTAGCAGCCTGCCACACTCGACACATGTTGCTGGCCACATGGGGAGAGAGCCTTTGTCACTCTGTGGCTAGTAACAAAGCCTGTACTGGGTGGAGATGCTTATCACCTCCCCCTTGCAGGAGCTGTAACACCTGGCGGTGAGCCTCAAAGGCTCACCCCCTTTGTTACAGCGCTACAGGGCATTCCAGCTAGTGGAGTTGCCCGCCCCCTCCGGCCACGGGCCCACTTTTGGCGGCAAGGCCGGAGGAGATAATGAGAAAAACAAGGAGGAGTCACTGACCAGTCAGGACAGCCCCTAAGGCAACCTGAGCTGAAGTGACTCTGACTTTTAGGAATCCTCTACCTTGCAGATGGGGGATCCCCCCCAATAGGGATAGGAATGTGACCCTCTCCCCTTGGGAGGAGGCACAAAGAGGGTGTAGCCACCCTAAGGGCTAGTAGCCATTGGCTACTGCCCTCCCTGACCTAAACACACCCCTAAATTCTGTATTTAGGGGCTCCCCTGAACCTAGGAACTCATATTCCTGCAACCTAAGAAGAAGAGGACTGCTGAGCTGAAAAACCCTGCAGAGAAGACGGAGACACCAACTGCTTTGGCCCCAGCTCTACCGGCCTGTCTCCCTCCCTTCTAAAGACACTGCTCCAGCGACGCTTTCCCCAGGACCAGCGACCTCTGAATCCTCAGAGGACTGCCCTGCTCTAGAAGGACCAAGAAACTCCAGAGAACAGCGGCCCTGTTCAACAAAGACTGCAACTTTGTTTCCAAAGAAGCAACTTCAAGACAACTGCGTTTCCCGCCAGAAGCGTGAGACTTGCTACTCTGCACCAGACGCCCACGGCTCGACTTGTGGAGAAACAACCCTTCAGGGAGGACTCCCCGGCGACTCCGAGACTGTGAGTAACCAGAGTTGCCCCCCCTGAGCCCCCACAGCGGCGCCTGCAGAGGGAATCCCGAGACTCCCCCTGACCGCGACTGCCTAACTCCCAGATCCCGACGTCTGGAAAAGACCCTGCACCCGCAGCCCCCAGGACCTGAAAGATCGGAACTCCAGTGCAGGAGAGACCCCCAGGAGGCCCTCTCCCTTGCCCAGGTGGTGGCTACCCCGAGGAGCCCCCACCTTGTCTGCATCGCTGAAGAGACCCCTTGGTCTCCCATTGATTCCAATTGAAAACCCGAGGTGTGTTTGCACACTGCACCCGGCCGCCCCCGTGCTGCTGAGGGTGTACTTTCTGTGCTAACTTGTGTCCCCCCCGGTGCCCTACAAAACCCCCCAGGTCTGCCCTCCGAAGACACGGCTACTTACCTGCTGGCAGACTGGAACCGGGGCACCCCTTCTCCATTGAAGCCTATGCGTTTTGGGCACCACTTTGAACTCTGCACCTGACCGGCCCTGAGCTGCTGGTGTGGTAACTTTGGGGTTACTCTGAACCCCCAACGGTGGGCTACTTGGACCCAAACTTGAACCCCGTGGGTGGTTTACTTACCTACAAAAACTAACAAATACTTATCTCCCCCAGGAACTGTTGAAAATTGCACTGTCTAGTTTTAAAATAGCTATATGTGATTTATTTGAAAAGTATATATGCTATCGTGATTATTCAAAGTTCCTAAAGTACTTACCTGCAATACCTTTCAATTGAAGTATTACATGTAAAATTTGAACCTGTGGTTCTTAAAATAAACTAAGAAAATATATTTTTCTATACAAAAACCTATTGGCCTGGAATTGTCTCTGAGTGTGTGTTCCTCATTTATTGCCTATGTGTGTACAACAAATGCTTAACCCTACTCCTTTGATAAGCCTACTGCTCGACCACACTACCACAAAATAGAGCATTAGTATTATCTCTTTTTGCCACTATCTTACCTCTAAGGGGAACCCTTGGACTCTGTGCATACTATTCCTTACTTTGAAATAGTGCATACAGAGCCAACTTCCTACAGTGTGTCATTATCAATCAATCAATATTTGTAAATCGCAGCTACTCACCCGTGAGGGTTTCATTACTTCTGATATTAACAGTATGAGGGTCATAATAGTGTTGTTTTTCTATACTGTGTTCCTCATCCAGCAGGCTTAGAAGGCATTTTGTTGGGCCTGTTTGTCAGTGGTGGAGATGGTAGTTGAGAGGGACATGGTGAGTTGTGTTATTTTTGTAGAGTAGCCTTGTTGTGTAATAGAAATGGGGATGTGAAACTATGAAGAGTGGCATGTTTTGTATTTTGTTTATGTCTCTTTAGGGTGGAAGGAGTATCGGTTAGGGGTGATGGCAGGACATGTGGGTCATATTCTAAGGCTCTAAATTGTACAATGGATGAGAGGCGGGTAAATTAATGTTGCTGTTTTGGGGTGTTTATGGTGGATGTTGGTAAAGACTAAGAATTTTGGAATAAAGTTGGTTCAGGATCTGTATTATTTGTTTAGTCATGAGGGTGGGTGTATCAGGAAGTATTAAGAAAGTGGGTGTTATTTTGATGTGCTGGTGTGTGTGTTTTGTTTAGTGGGGTAGAAAGAGGAGATATTGATGTGGTTTTCTGTGAAGGATCTGTATGTGAGTTCCTGCTGGTGAGTGGTATTTCAATAGTACAGTGTGTGCTCATGTGTTTGGGAGAAGAGTGTATGTGGTGTGTAAGAGGGGATGGACAAGAGTTATGAGTGTTTGGGTTATATATGATCACTGGAAGAGGCAATATGTGTGGTGGAGATGAGTGTACCAATTGTATGGTTGTGTGTAATTCGTAACAAGAGGAGGGTGTTGGTGGATGGTGTGATGGAAGGCTGTGAATAGGTTTCATCATGATAAAAAAGGGGGAGTTAGGAGAAAGTAGAGGATAGATCTGGTGTGTTGTATGAATAGGGAGTGTGTGTCTCGATACATTACAGATACATATAATGTGGCCTTGTGTTGTGCTGGTGATGCATGGATGTGTTAGTGGTATAAGACAGAGACGTGTTTTGTATGAGAATGAAGGTGACAGTGTTGTAGTTGTGGTAGAATTGTGTATGGGTGTAGTTTGTAGTGTTTTGTAGAGGTTGTTGAGACACTGAAATCTGTATAAAGTTTGTGTTGTGTGAGTAGAATGCCTTTGCTGATATTGTGCTTGGATGTTTTTGATGTGGAAGGCTTAAGATGGTAGCTGTTGAGTGGAAAATTGGGCAGCCCCTCTGGCCCTAGGCCCAACCAGTCCCAAACAGACAGCTGCCCTTTTCCTCTCCGCCCTTCACCTTGATGCCCTGAACCGTAGACTTGAATAGCACTATTGATCAATGGAACCCTAGCCCTAATCAACAATGGAAGATTGGCTTGGGTCAAGGATGTACTACAAAATTAATCTGTAAATCCAGTGATTGTAATGCAGGCTGATGGGGTCCACAGGGCACTGTATTATTTATCTGAGACAGTGAGCTCCATGGGATCCCTCTTGGAAAACACCTCTAGATATTTGAATCTGTTCCTTCAACCATATGTCACAAGATTACCATCATATTTGAAAGTTCTACAGATTTCTTTAAAAAGCTGGATGGTGTGCCATAAGGATCTGAGTACATCATGGTCAAATTGGATGTTGCATCGCTATATACATCTATCAAACATGAGGATGGATTGCCCATGTCGCTACTTTTTAAGGGGCAGACCAATTGAGTATCCTTTTTAGGAAACATTATGCACTTTATAGGATAGAACACTTTATTCGTCCTCCGTAAGTTGAACTCCTCTTTTATATTAATGTGTGGATATGTGAAATTTTTCTGAAGTTACCTTAAGCCCTGTCCAAGAAGTGAAATAAAATATAGGGGATTAACACACTTTGCCTCAACTCAATATGAGGTAACTGAAGTGTAATGGAAATGAATATCCATTTTTCCTTTTAAGGGAATACCACAAACTTTTTCTTGCTGCCAAATAATGCAATGAGAGTATGAAATACCTTAAAGATTCCATCTAAACCCTGACATCTCTCTTGAAAGTATCACAATTGTAACAATTAAAACACTGAGGATAAATATCTTAAAGTAGTCATGTTTATGGGCATATAGTAAGTAAATGTCCCCTCTTTTACGGAAAAGTCTCTGACCATTATATTTTTTTTTAATGGTGTAAGGGGAGCAGGAAATATATCCCCACCTTAGCAAGTATAGCCCAATCAGCCCTCAAAAAAAGAGAAGGAAGGATTATCTATTTTTAGATCATGTGGCCATTTGGATTGTATACAGTGATTCATAGCGTCCAGTGGAGGGAGGATAACAACATAGAAGACCCTAGGAGAGTGAATATATTTGATTTATCTGTATTTGGATAGGAGAGCGCAATGCTCTTTATGTGGATGAGTGCAATTTGATTTGCCATTATTTGAAAATATGATGAACTTTTTTTTTTTTTTTTAACAATGTGATCATGGAGAATACATTGGGCTTCTACATTATAATACTGTGTACAATTTGGTTTATCCTTAATTGAAAATACGAAGAACTGTAATAGTATCATATGCATTCTGATGCTTGGTGAAATGTAATAATGTGGAATGTATTGGGGTTCTTACATCATGATATACTGGGTTTTTGAAGGAGAGTTATTCGACTTTGGGAAAGGATAAATGTATATGAAGCACTTTGGATTTGGAATATGACCAACAATTGAGCTGATTGGCGAAGGTTTATTTCTTGACAATATGGCGTAGAAACAATAAGAAATGCTTATATGTGGCATAAAAGAATAAGTGTGGAAAATATGCATTGTATAATGTATTGCGGAAGGTATGCCTGTTATCAGACATCTGCCCAGGCTGGACAATGGATACTATGGCATTGCATGAATATGAAGAGGTTGGTGTTCCAGTTGTCTAGAAATGGACGAAGGATAAATGGTGTTGGTTAACACAAAAAGAGTCACAGTAATCACAATACAGGCCCAGTTGGAGGCGCCTTACTAAACGTGTTGGCCGTCACTTTTTCCTTTTAACTCATTTTACTTTGACTATTGAAATTACTTTGGGTTCAATGCTGTGCTAACCCGTGCCACGGTTACTGCTAAGGTGGAGAGTCTACAGTGTGAGGAGAACTATATTATATAAGATATATACATCCTTAAAACATATTAACGTCTTGTGCCAGGTGGGAGAGGAATTCAATTTCTTGATAGTGGATCTGGTACTCCTAGATGATTATGTTTGTTGCCTAGAGCTTTGACACACTTGTTGATCTTTTGAAATTGTTAGATGTTATAATTATTTTCAGCAATGGACCAACTTTGTTTGAAATGCACTAACACTACTAAGGGTAAACAATTATGCATATCATTTATTGTTGTATGTACGTATATGTACACATTTCTGGGCTATGGAGCTTCGTTGTGTAAAATGTGTGTTTTATATATGTTTTTGTAAAATTCAATAGAACACTTAAAAAGCCAAACAAGCACTTCCCGATTACCCAGTCACTATGTAGACCAGATAACGAATTACTGAGAAGACAAAATCTCATAGCACCAACGCCATTACTAAGTCAGGCATGATAGTGGTGTGTCAGCTTTTCAAATGTCCCTGACAAGAACGGACAACCAGACGACAATCACAGTAATATGGAGTCAAGATTGCTTAGTAGATCTTAAAGACAGCAAAAAAAATTCAACGTAACCCACTAATTGAGAGCTCCAAATGAGGATACAGGTGAGTAAACCTTGCAAAAATGAATTATTAGAGCAGGTTCAATAAAGGAAATAGCAAAACAATGATTCAATACTCATATTATCACTTACTGTAACTATAAGACAAATACCCATCATTCGTAAAAAACAAAAACAAAAAACAAAGAAAAGGTGTTTGGGACAGGCTTCTTCCTCTTTTAGAATGGACAGAGTGTCTAGTATTGGGAGGAGCCATACTGTAAGGATGTGCAATATAACTTGGATAGGTAGTCAGTGTTGTAGATGGAGTCACCATGCTCAATAGCTAGGAATTGGGACGTTGAAGACTGATGAATAAGGAATGCACTCTAAGCACACAGATAAGAAAATAACTCTACCTTTGTGAATGTTCCAAGTCCTTCTGTGACAGTCTTTGCACTCTGCAACTTGGTATGGCTTCCGATGGGACCAAGGGGTGGCATTGAAGCAAAAAGGGAGTCCTCCGGCTACAGAAAACATGCATAAAACACATACGCATAGCACAATTATTAAACAAGCATTTGCAATGTAATGGGTCTTGTATTTGTTTGAGTTAGAACTACATGCATTATAAATTCATACCAGGACTTTTCTTGCCTCATAACTTGGTCAATCCTGCCTCATACCCCCGCCATTTTTGCTCGGCTGGTCCATTTTCTGCCTACCATTTTGGTCTGCGGTCTAGTCGTTAGGCAACCATTTCTGGATGCACTACTTAAACGTCTCCCCGTGCCGGATGCGCGCCGAAGGCAAGCCTGTCCGCACCCGGGAGAGGTCAGTTATGCTGCTGGACAGACCCTGTAAAGGTTAGTTTACTCAGGCCAATAGTTGTTAGCTTATAATAACTTCCCTATGAACTTATCCCACTCGGCCTATACAGCTGAATCCGTAAATTGCTCATGCCACAGCTGCCTCTGGACTGCTTTGCATGACCTGCCGTCACCCACCACTAACGGCACAAAATACTTAGGAATACTCTTTTTGGTCAATTGTCGTTCCTTGCCCGCTCATAGCCTCCATATCTTTTCTCTTTTAGAAGATCATCACCCAGACGCGCTATTTTTGACACAGACACGGCTCAATGGAATCCCTTCCTCGATATATTAAAGGTCCTACCTCAGGACTATTTAATCATTTGTTTGGACAGACCCCAGGCCAGAGGGGGAGGTATTGCCATCATCCAAAAAAAGTCCTTTAAATGCTCCACTACCCCCTTAGATATCCCTGGATGCGAAAGTTTGCTTTTCTCTCAATATCTCAGTGCAACATTCACCTTCTCAGGAATACTCATCTATCGTCCTCCCGGTTCATATGGTAACTTTCCACAGGCCCTGCCAGACTTTGTAGAGGCCATCCCTTGCAAAACCCCTATTTTACCATACTCTGGGATTTTAATATTCAGGTCGATAATATGCACTGTTCTTCTGCCAAAGCACTTGTTTCAAATTTGGCGGCTCTAGATCTAACTCAGCACATCACGGGACCCACCCATCGTAAAGGCCACACCATCGATCTTATCTTCAGTAACCTTTCGGATCTTTCCCTCTACACTCCTATGCCTCTCATCTGGACAGATCACTATTTACTTTCATTTACACCACCCTGTGGAGCTTCCTCCTTTCACCAACTCCCCATAGAGATAACCTCTCACCAATGGTCAAAATTAGATTCTAGAAGATGGCAGGACATTCTGTGTTCTTCATTTTCTAGCCACAATGAACCTAACTCTGATCATGTAGAATGTTTTAACAATTGGATCTCCACTTCCTTAGACACTCTTCTGCCGGTCAAAACAACTATTAAAAGGCTCAAGCATAAACCTAAACCTTGGTTTACATCACAACTGCTGGAATTAAAAAAAGAGTGCAAGAAGCTAGAAAGAAGTTGGAGAAGAGAGAACAGTATTTCCTAAAAAAGAAAAGTATATAGGGCAGCTATCAGAATTCATCATGACTGTATTAAATCAGCTCAATCTTTATTCTAGAATAGAACGTTCGGCCAATTCTCAGAAGGAAATTTTCCATATCCTCAAAGAACTTACCTATATATCCCCAGATGATTCGCCCATAGAGGCTTCTATCGAGCATAGTAATAACCTGGCAGCTTTTTTCCAGGAAAAGATCACTGATATTTACTCCTCTTTTCCGGCCATATGTAGCCACAAAACCGATAGGAATCAGCACATTAGTGCTCAGCCTTCATCGGTTTCGCTTGCAGCCTTTCAGCCCCTGACAGAGACACTGATCACAAATTGTCTTCACAGTATAAAATCAGGATTCCCCCTTGATCCTGCTCCTCCCACTATTCTTGCGCTGGCCTCCAAAATAATTTCCCCTCCTCTGACAAATATTCTTAACCATCTTTTAATCTCAGGATTTTTACCTCAATCCCTCTAACATGCTGTCGTCAAACCTCTTTTGAAAAAACCTAAAATTGACCCCACTCTGTTTAGTAACTACAAGCCCATCGCTCTTCTTCCAATTCTGGCTAAGATTATGGAAAACCATGTCAAAAATCAGCTGGCACGTTTCCTTGAGGATCATGAACTTCTAGACTTTACTCAAATGGGATTCAGACCCCAACACAGCACAGAATCAGCTTTATTAGCAGTCACGTAAAGTACTCACCAACTGTTAGATAGTGGTGGGCACGCAGCCATCATTCGGTTAGATCTCAGTGCCGCTTTTGACACTGTAGATCACAACATTCTCCTTCAAAGACTTTCCACCATAGTAATAGAAGGCACAGCATTGGTCTGGTTTTCTTCATTTCTGAAAGGCAGAACCTTTCAAGTTCTCGACCGCTCATTTCTGTCTAAAATACTCCCCCTTACAAATGGTGTTCCTAAGGACTCTTCTCTGAGACTCACTCTTTTCAATATCTATCTTTCTTCTCTAGCTAAAGTCGTTAAACCCCATGGCCTGTCTGTGGTCACATATGATGATGATACACAATTAGTAGTTTCTCTCTCTAATCCCATGGATCCCTCTCTTACGAATTGTAGGAGGCTGGCCTGGCTTGTAGTGGGTACCAGAGGTACTTACACCTTGTGCCAGGTCCAGTTATCCCTTATTAGTGTAGAAGAGGTATTTCTAGCAACTTAGGCTGATAGAAGGTAGCTATGGCAAAGCAGCTTAGGCTGAACTAGGAAACATGTAAAGCTCCTACTATACCACTGGTGTCATATGCACAATATCATAAGAAACACAATACACAGAAGTACTAAAAATAAAGGTACTTTATTTTTATGACAATATGCCAAAAGTATCTCAGTGAGTACCCTCAGTATGAGGATAAGTTATATACACAAGATATATGTACACAAACCAAAATTATGCAGGTAATAGCAGGAAAAGTAATGCAAGCAGTGTAAAGTTACAGTAGATTGCAATAGGAGCACATAGGTATAGGGGCAACACAAACCATATACTCCAAAAGTGGAATGCGAACCACAAATGGACCCCAAACCTATGTGAGCTTGTAGAGGGTCGCTGGGACTGTAAGAAAACAGTGAGGGTTAGAAAATTAGCCCACCCCAAGACACTGAAAGGTAGGTGTAAAGTGCAACTACTACCCCCAGAGAGCACAGAAGTTGTGATAGGGGGATTCTGCAGGAAGAACAAACACCAGCAGTGCAACAACAGTGGATTTCCGGACCTGAGTACCTGTAAGACAAGGGGACCAAGTCCAATAGTCGCGACAGTGTCGAGAGTGGGCGGGAGCCCAGGAAATGCCAGCTGAGGGTGCAAGGAAGGCGCCACCTGTTGGAAGAAGCTTGGAGTTCTGCAAGAAAGAAGAGAGCTAGGGACTTCTCCTTTGGAAGACGGATGTCCCACGTCGCGATGAAGCTTGCAGAGGTGTTCCCACGCAGAAAGACTGCAAACAAGCCTTGCTAGCTGCAAGGGTCGCGGTAAGGGTTTTTGGGTGCTGCTGTGGCCCAGGAGGGACCAGGATGTCGCCACTTGGAGGAGGAGACAGAGGGGGCGCCCAGCCAGTCAGGGAGCCCTCACAGAAGCAGGCAGCACCCGCAGAAGTACCTGAACAGGCACTTGGAAGAAGAGTGAACCAGAGTCCACGCGAAGTCACAAAAGGGAGTCCCACAACGCCGGAGGACAACTCAGAAGGTTGTGCACTGCAGGAAGGAGTGTCTGGGACCCAGGCTTGGCTGTGCACGAAGGAAATCCTGGAAGAGTGCACAGGAGCCAGAGCAGCTGCAAATCACGCGGTACCCAGCAATGCAGTCTAGTGTGGGGAGGCAAGGACTTACCTCCACCAAACTTGGACTGAAGAGTCACTGGACTGTGGGAGTCACTTGGACAGAATTGCTGAGTTTCAGGGACCACGCTCGTCGTACTGAGAGGGGACCCAGAGGACCAGTGATGCAGTCTTTTGGTGCCTGCAGTTGCAGGGGGAAGATTCCATCGACCCACGGGAGATTTCTTCAGAGCTCCTGGTGCAGAAAGGAGGCAGGCTACCCCCAGAGCATGCACCACCTGGAAACAGTTGAGAAAGCCGGCAGGATGAAGCGATACAAGGTTGCTAGTAGTCGTCTTGCTACTTTGTTGCGGTGTTGCAGGCGTCCTGAGCAGTCAGCAGTCGATCCTTTGGCAGAAGGTGAAGAAGGAGATGCAGAGGAACTCTGATGAGCTCTTGCATTCGTTATCTGGTGAGATCCCCAAAGCAGAGACCCTAAATAGCCAGAAAAGGAGGTTTGGCTACCTAGGAAGGAGGATTGGCTACTAAGAGAGGTAAGAGCCTATCAGAAAGAGCCTCTGACGTCACCTGCTGGCACTGGCTCACTGTTTCGAAGATGGCAGAGGTCTGGGACACACTGGAGGAGCTCTGGGCACCTCCCCTGGGACGTGCAGGTCAGGGGAGTGGTCACTCCCCTTTCCTTTGTCCAGTTCTGCGCCAGAGCAGGGCTGGGGGATCCCTGAACCGGTGTAGACTGGCTTATGTAGAGATGGGCACCATCTCTGCCCATCAAAGCATTTCCAGAGGCTGGGGGAGGCTACTCCTCCCCAGCCTTCACACCTATTTCCAAAGGGAGAGGGTGTTGCACCCTCTCTCAGAGGAAGTCCTTTGTTATGCCTTCCTGGGCCAGGGCTGCCTGGCCCCCAGGAGGGCAGAAACCTGTCTGAGGGGTTGGCAGCAGCTGCAGTGGAGACCACGGAAAGGCAGTTTGGCAGTACCGGGGTTCTCTGCTAGAGACCCGGGGGATCATGGAATTGTCCCCCCAATGCCAGAATGGCATTAGGGTGACAATTCCATGATCGTAGACATGTTACATGGCCATGCTCGGAGTTACCACTGTGACGCTGTACATAGGTAGTGACCTATGTACAGTGCGCGCATGTAATGGTGTCCCCGCACTCACAAAGTCCGGGGAATTTGTCCTGAACGATGTGGGGGCACCTTGGCTAGTGCCAGGGTGCCCACACACTAAGTAACTTTGCACCCAACCTTCACCAGGTGAAGGTTAGACATATAGGTGACTTATAAATTACTTAAGTGCAGTGATAAATGGCTGTGAAATAACATGGACGTTATTTCACTCAGGCTGAACTGGCAGGCCTGCGTAAGAATTGCCAGAGCTCCCTATGGGTGGCAAAAGTAATGCTGCAGGCCATAGGGATCTCCTGGAGCCCCAATACCCTGGGTACCTCAGTACCATATACTAGGGAATTATATGGGTGTACCAGTATGCCAATGTGAATTGGTAAATTTAGTCACTAGCCTGTTAGTGACAAATTTGGAAAGCAGAGAGAGCATAACCACTGAGGTTCTGGTTAGCAGAGCCTCAGTGAGACAGTTAGGCATCACACAGGGAACACATACAGGGCACATACTTATGAGCACTGGGGCCCTGCCTGGCAGGGTCCCAGTGACACAGACTAAAACAACATATATACATTGAAATATGGGGGTAACATGCCAGGCACGATGGTCCTTTCCTACACAAATCTTTCCCTCTGCTTGGCCGATGTAGCCAAATGGATGACTAAGTCCAAACTCAAACTTAATGACGGAAAGTCCGAAGTAATGATTGTGGGCAATTGTGCCCTCTCTAACTTCTTCTGCCCCCTAACAATCACATAAAGAGTTTTGGCTTCTGGCTAGACCGTCGCCTCACGACAGAGCAGCAATCTAAAAAGATCTCTTCATTTTGCTTTCGCCTTTTAAGAACTCTAAATTTTAAACCTCCTACCTCCTTTTGCCAAAAGAATTCTCAACCAGGCCCTGATACTTGACTGGACTATGGTAATTTCCTTTTTCTCAGCTCTCCTGGTTATGTAATAAGGAGACTGCAGGTTGTACAAAATGCGGCTGCAACATTACTTGTGAATATACCCAGACATCAATCGGCCAAACCTGTTTGAGTCTCCCTTCACTGGCTATCTATAAAACATCAGATCCCTTTTAAGGCCCTATGCATGATACACAAAGCCCTGCATAATAAATCCCCTAAATTTCTCAGACAAAGCATCTCACCCTACGTTCCAATAAGGACTAAGATCTTCCACCACCCAGCTAGTTCAAATATCACGATTTAAGAGATGTTCATGGGGAGGCAACTCCTTCTCAGTTAAGGCTGCTCACCTTTGGAACTCCCTACCCCTAGAACTTCAACAAGAACCTTTGGAACTACATTTCTGAAAAACAAATTAAATACTTTTTTATTTTCATCATAGTTCCTTCTCTTGGGTTTTCTGCTTCTGGGTTGTTACTTACCTTTTAGCGCTGGGAGGCCTTCGGGTAGCCTTGCGCTTCACAAATTATTTAAACTAAACTAAAACTAAACTCACAATATGGTCTTTTCCTGCCACACAATTCCATTGGCCCTGCATATAACTAAAGCACTTCCATTTACCTTCTTCCTCTATCTGCAGCCAAAAATGAAATTGTTGCCATTTAGTATCCTAATTTAAATCTGTCATGCTAATTGTAATGGAATACCACTTTCACCACCCACCATCAGAGTTGCTGGCTGGCTAACACAATTCCCAAAAAAAGGTCACACACGAGAAATTAACTAGAAGGATCATCCAAACACATCAGGTGTTCAAAGAGTCATAGTGTAATAAGGATGTTAAGTTGGCCTGAATCATGGTCATTATTGCAATAAGGAGAGATTTATAAATCTGGCACAGTGAAAATAGCATTTGTAATAAACATGGCCATGTAACCATATAGTTAGCCCCTAGAGGGCATAACAACATGAAAAGAAAATGATCAAATGTAATGCAGTTATATTTATCACCTAGAGGGTGAAGTGCATTTTACATTTTCAGGACTAGCAGGCCTACTGCAATGATATTACACACAATACCCTTAAAACACAAACTACTCTCACCTGTAAAACAAAAGCTCCAGCCATGAGAGAGGTTAAAAAGACATGGAATGGTGGAAGGGGTTATTATTTTAGGGTCCCCACGAACGTAGTGTGGGAACCCAGAGATAATCTAGAAAGAAAGCAAAGCCCGTGGTGAACGTTTTGAAGGTGGTCCCATTGTCCTAGGACCACCAAAGGCTGAGTTATGACCAAAAATGTTTTGTAAAAGAACGCCCTGCAAAGCATTATGGAACGACCCAATACAGTGAATATTGTAATTGTATTTATATAGTGCTTGCTACCCCTGATGAGGCATCAAAGCACTTTTCGGCGAGTAGCATGCTACTCCAGAACCCAAAATAATTGGTGGTGGATTAGTATAGGGAGATATGAGTACAGTATTAGCATGAGTTGATTTGACCGGAGGATGTGTGTGTTTGTAAGTTGGATTTAATGGAGTGATGAAAGGATAGAGGAGGGAAGAATCCGGAAGTGTTAACTGGGAGTTTATAGTAATAGGATGAGGCTTGTGATGAGTAAAGGAGAGATGAAGGAGGGACGAGTCTGTAGAAAGGGGTTAGGGTGATCATAGTAGTAGAAGGGACTTTGGATGAGTCAAACGTGGAATAAATGAGGAGAATTTAGCAGGGTTGTTCCGGAGTTTAGTAGTAAACTGAGGTTTGGGGTGAGCCAAGAATGGTAGAGGAGGGAAGAGCTTAGGTAGCGTAATTTTGGAGATTGTAATTATAGCATAGGTTTGGGGTGAGTTAGAGAGTAGGGATGGAGGATAGATTGATAGAGGTTTAGGGTGATGCTCGTAAAGCTTACAGGAGTAATTCTTTGCTTTTGTTTTTCTCTTGTACGCTAGGAATAAAGTAATAGCTACGTAAATACATATTAAGGGAATATATGTGTAAGGAATATAATAATGATATAATAATTTGAGATTTAAAGTTGAATTGGATAAACAGACTTTCAAGATTTGCAATACTTGAAGTTAATTTAATTGTGTACTCTTCTAATATTATTTTATCTTTCCTCAATATATCAATAGTAAAATGTTTGCAGATATGTAGTTATCATTTGCTCACTGTGATAAATAAAATGAAAACAGAGAATCATAAGTATGTAATTTTACAACTTGGCATGATCTATGAACTTGTTAAGCATAGAAAAATGTACACACACACACACACACACACACACACACATATATATATATATGGAAAATGTCACTTACCCAGTGTACATCTGTTCGTGGCATTAGTCGCTGCAGATTCACATGCTGTGCACATCCCGCCATCTGGTGTTGGGCTCGGAGTGTTACAAGTTGTTTTTCTTCGAAGAAGTCTTTTCGAGTCACAAGATCGAGGGACTCCTCCCATTTCGGCTCCATTGCGCATGGGCGTCGACTCCATCTTAGATTGTTTTCCCCGCAGAGGGTGAGGTAGGAGTTGTGTATGCTAGTAATAGTGCCCATGCAATGGAGTGAATACGTATGTACATAATGTAGTTTAAAGTAATACATTTACAAATTTACAAATGATCAAGATCAACTTCTAAACGGCTACAGGCTCCCGGGGAGGTGGGTGGGCGCATGTGAATCTGCAGCGACTAATGCCACGAACAGATGTACACTGGGTAAGTGACATTTTCCGTTCGATGGCATGTGTAGCTGCAGATACACATGCTGTGCATAGACTAGTAAGCAGTTATCTCCCCAAAAGCGGTGGTTTAGCCTGTAGGAGTTGAAGTAGTTTGAAATAATGTTCTTAGTACAGCTTGACCTACTGTGGCTTGTTGTGCAGTTAACACATCTACACAGTAGTGCTTGGTAAATGTATGAGGCGTAGACCATGTTGCTGCCTTACATATTTCGTTCATTGGAATATTTCCTAGAAAGGCCATGGTAGCACCTTTCTTTCTGGTTGAGTGTGCCTTTGGTGTAATAGGCAGCTCTCTCTTTGCTTTAAGATAGCAGGTTTGAATACACTTAACTATCCACCTAGCAATGCCTTGTTTTGAAATTGGATTTCCTGTATGAGGTTTTTGAAAGGCAATAAATAGTTGTTTTGTTTTTCTAATTAGTTTTGTTCTGTCAATGTAGTACATTAGTGCTCTTTTGATGTCTAATGTATGTAGTGCTCTTTCAGCTACAGAATCTGGCTGTGGGAAGAAAACTGGTAATTCGACTTGTTTGATTTAAGTGGAACGGTCAGATAACCTTTGGTAAACATTTTGGATTTGTCCTTAGAACTACTTTATTTTTATGTATTTGAATAAATGGTTCTTGTATGGTAAATGCTTGAATCTCACTCACTCTTCTTAGAGATGTGATGGCAATTAAAAATGCAACTTTCCATGTTATGTATTGCATTTCACAAGAGTACATGGGCTCAAATGGTGGACCCATGAGTCGTGTTAAGACAATGTTGAGGTTCCATGAAGGAACTGGTGGTGTTCTTGGTGGTATAATTCTCTTTAGACCTTCCATAAATGCTTTTATGACTGGTATCCTAAATAGAGAAGTTGAGTGAGTAATTTGCAGGTAAGCTGAAATTGCTGTAAGATGTATCTTAATGGAAGAAAAAGCTAGCTTTGACTTTTGCAAATGTAGTAAGTATCCTACGATGTCTTTAGCAGATGCGTGTAAGGGTTGAATTTGATTATTATGGCAGTAATAAACAAATCTTTTCCCCTTATTTGCATAGCAATGTCTAGTGGTAGGTTTCCTAGCTTGTTTTATGACCTCCATACATTCATGTGTAAGGTCTAAGTGTCCGAACTCTAGGACTTCAGGAGCTAGACTGCTAGATTCAGCGATGCTGGATTTGGGTGTCTGATTTGTTGTTTGTGTTGCGTTAACAGATCTGGTATGTTTGGTAGTTTGACATGAGGCACTACTGAAAGGTCTAGTAGTGTTGTGTACCAAGGTTGTCTTGCCCATGTTGGCGCTATCAGTATGAGTTTGAGTTTGTTTTGACTCAACTTGTTTACTAGATATGGAAGGAGTGGGAGAGGGGGAAAAGCGTAAGCAAATATTCCTGACCAACTCATCCATAACGCATTGCCCTGAGACTGACCTTGTGGGTACCTGGATGCGAAGTTTTGGCATTTTGCGTTTTCCTTTGTTGCAAATAGATCTATTTGTGGTGTTCACCAACTCTGGAAGTAAGTATTTGGGGGTGAATCTCCCATTCGTGGATCTGTTGGTGATCCAGAGAGAGATTGTCTGCTAACTGATTCTGAATTCCTGGAATAAATTGTGCTATTAGGCGAATGTGGTTGTGAATCGCCCAATGCCATATTCTTTGTGCCAGGAGACACAACTGTGTTGAGTGTGTCCCTCCCTGTTTGTTTAGGTAATACATCGTTGTCATGTTGTCTGTTTTGACAAGAATGTGTTTGTGGCTTATTATGGGTTGAAATGCTTTCAGCGCTAGAAATACTGCCAATAGTTCTAAGTGATTTATGTGAAACTGTTTTTGGTGAGTGTCCCATTGTCCTTGGATGCTGTATTGATTGAGGTGTGCTCCCCACCCTATCATGGAGGCATCTGTCGTTATTACATATTGTGGCACTAGGTCTTGGAAAGGCCGCCCTTTGTTTAAATTTATACTGTTCCACCATTGAAGCGAGGTGTATGTTTGGCGGTCTACCAACACCAGATCTAGAAGTTGACCCTGTGCCTGTGACCACTGTGATGCTAGGCACTGTTGTAAGGGCCGCATGTGCAACTTGCATTTGGGACAATGGCTATGCATGAGGACATCATGCCTAGGAGTTTCATCACCATTTTGACTTGTATTTTTTGTTTTGGATACATGGCCTGTATTACATTGTGAAATGCCTGAACCCTTTGTGGACTTGGAGTGGCAATCCCTTTTGCTGTGTTGATTGTCGCCCCTAAGTATTGCTGTGTTTGACACGGTATAAGGTGTGACTTTGTGTAGTTGATTGAGAAACCTAGTTTGTGGAGGGTTTCTATGACATACTTTGTGTGTTGTGAAAGTTTTTCTAGCGTGTTGGTTTTGATTAACCAATCGTCTAGGTACGGGAACACATGTATTTGCTGCCTTCTGATATGTGCAGCTACGACTGCCAGGCACTTTGTAAAAACTCTTGGCGCAGTTGTTATTCCGAATGGCAACACCTTGAATTGGTAATGTATCCCTTGGAATACAAACCTTAAGTACTTTCTGTGTGAAGGATGTATCGGTATATGGAAATATGCATCCTTTAGGTCTAGTGTTGTCATGTAGTCTTGTTGTTTGAGTAGTGGGATTACGTCTTGTAATGTCACCATGTGAAAGTGATCTGATTTGATGTAGGTATTTAATGTTCGGAGATCTAATATAGGTCTCAGACTCTAGTCTTTTTTGGGTATGAGAAAGTACAGAGAGTAAACTCCTGTTCCTTTCTGGTGTTTTGGTACCAATTCTATTGCTTCTTTTAGTAGCAATGCCTGAACCTCTAGTCCTAGTAGATCTATATGTTGTTTTGACATATTGTGTGTTTTCGGTGGGAAGTTTGGAGGGAATTTGAGAAATTCTATGCAATAACCATGCTGGATAATTGCTAGGACCCAAGTGTCTGTTGTTATTTCCTCCCAATGTTTGTAAAATCTGGTTAGTCTCCCCCCCACAGATGTTATGTGTTGGGGATGTGTGACTTGGAAGTCACTGCTTGTTTTGAGGAGTTTTGGGACTTTGGAACTTTCCTCTATTCTTTTGGAATTGTCCCCCTCTATATTGTCCCTGAAAACTTCCCCGCTGATACTGGCTCTGGTAAGTGGGTCTTGTTTGTGAGGTTGTGGGTTCTGTGCTTTGTCCTCGAAACCCCCCTCTAAACTGTGTTTTTCTAAATGTGCCTCTGCTCTGTGGGGAGTAGAGTGCGCCCATGGCTTTGGCCGTGTCAGTGTCTTTTCTAAGTTTTTCGATCGCAGTGTCCACCTCCGGCCCAAACAACTGCTGTCCGTTGAATGGCATATTCAGCACAGCTTGCTGTATTTCTGGTTTAAATCCCGATGTACGCAGCCATGCATGTCTCCTTATTGTTACTGCTGTGTTGACAGTTCTAGCAGCTGTGTCTGCAGCATCCATTGCTGACCGTATCTGATTGTTGGAGATACTCTGTCCTTCTACTACTACCTGCTGCGCTCTCTTTTGGAACTCCTTGGGCAAATGTTCTATAAAGTGTTGCATTTCGTCCCAATGGGCCCTATCGTATCTGGCCAACAAAGCCTGTGAATTGGCAATACACCACTGGTTTGCTGCCTGTGCCGCCACCCTTTTGCCTGCTGCGTCGAATTTTCTACTTTCTTTATCTGGAGGTGGTGCATCTCCTGAAGTATGTGAGTTCGCTCTTTTGCGCGCTGCCCCTACTACAACTGAGTCCGGTGTTAGCTGTTGTGTGATGTACACAGGGTCTGTTGGTGGCGGTTTATATTTTTTCTCCACTCTTGGAGTAATGGCCCTTCCTTTTACAGGCTCTTCAAACACTTGTTTGGAGTGTTTTAGCATTCCGGGTAGCATAGGAAGACTTTGATAGTGGCTGTGTGTGGACGACAGTGTGTTAAAAAGAAAGTCGTCTTCAATGGGCTCAGCATGCAGGCTGACATTATGAAATGCCGCTGCTCTCGACACCACCTGTGCGTAGGCTGTACTATCCTCTGGTGGCGACGGTCTAGCTGGATAACATTCAGGACTATTATCTGACACTGGTGCGTCATAAAGGTCCCATGCGTCAGGGTCATCTTGACTCATTCCTGTATGAGTTGGGGATTGCATCATTGGTGGAGTGGCTACCGGTGATGGTTGCGGAGAGCATTGTGGAGATGGTGGCGGGGTTACTTGTTTAGCCACCTTTGCCTGTGGCTGCTTGTCTTTTTCCTGAAAGGCAAGTTTGCGTTTCATCTTAATCGGAGGGAGAGTACTGATCTTCCCTGTTTCTTTTTGGATATGGACCATGCTGGATAATTGCTAAGACCCAAGTGTCTGTTGTTATTTCCTCCCAAAGTTTGTAAAATTGGCTTAGTCTTCCCCCCCACAGGTGTTATGTGATGGGGTTGTGTGACTTGTGAGTCACTGTTTATTTTGAGGAGTTTTGGGGCCTTGGAATTTTCCACGATTTCTTGGGAATTGGCCCCCTCTATATTGCCCCCGAAAACCTCCCCTCTGATATTGACCCTGGTAAGTAGGCCTTGTTTGTGAGGTTGTGGCTTCTGTGGGTTGACCTCGAAACCCTCCCCTAAAAGGTGTTTTTCGAAATGTGCCTCTGCTCTGCGGGGAGTAGAGTGTGCCCATGGCTTTGGCTGTATCGGTGTCTTTTTTGAGTTTGTCAATGGCAGTGTCCACCTCCGGCCCAAACAATTGCTGTTCATTAAATGGCATATTGAGCACAGCTTGTTGGATTTCCGGCTTGAACCCTGAAGTGCGCAGCCATGCGTGCCTTCGTATCGTGATTGCAGTGTTTATTGTCCTCGCAGCTGTATCTGCTGCATCCATGGAAGACCGTATCTGATTATTTGAGATACTTTGTCCCTCTTCCACCACCTGTTGCGCTCTTTTTTGGAACTCCTTGGGTAAGTGTTCGATGAAATGTTGCATTTCATCCCAATGAGCTCTGTCGTATCTTGCCAAGAGTGCTTGTGAATTGGCAATACGCCATTGATTTGCTGCTTGTGCTGCAACCCTTTTTCCCGCTGCATCAAATTTGCAGCTCTTCTTGTCTGGAGGTGGTGCGTCTCCTGAGGTATGAGAGTTGGCTCTCTTACGAGCTGGCCCGACAACTACTGATTCTGATGGATACAACTACCTGTGGATTCCTCACCTCATGAATACTCCCATGGCGCCAGCATTCGACGGAAATCTTCTTACTAGTCTCTGCACGTCGACGAGGACGTCACTGTCTCGCACGCGACGCCGTCTGACGTCATACAGGCAATAAGAGGTCCTCGACGACGTGCAGACGTCAGTTCCCTTTTTTCCGTGCATTCGAAACGGTTATCTTCGAGGGAGCAACTGTTACTCTTGCGGTTACAGTGTATATCTTGCTGCGTACTCTTTCTCTGTGGAAATAATGTCGCAGAGAAAGTCTGGATTTAAGCCTTGTCGTGAGTGTGGAGGCAAGATGTCGGTGACGGATCCTCATTCCGATTGCCTTTGGTGTTTGAGCTCCGACCACGACGTCTCGACTTGTGATTCATGTCAGCACATGAATCCGAAGGCCCTTAAAGAACGCGAGGTGAAGCTGTTTATGGCCAAGTCAAAGGAGAAGCATCACAAGAAAAAGTCTTCTCCAAGACATCGGCGTCATCGAGACTCCCGGCGCCGTAGAGAATCTCGGCGTCATTCAAGGGAGGCTCGTTCCAGGTCTCCGGATCGGCGCCGAAGGACATGGGAGGTCAGCCCCACGGTGACGCCGCATCCTTCGACGCCGTTGCCCTCTCCGGCGTCTCCAACTTCGCCTGGACAGGCGTCGGTGATTGAGGTATTGGAGCCTCAAGTGTTTTCTCCGGCGCAGACGCCGAGGCCGGCGTCGGGGTCGCCTCCGAGTCAGGCACCCCAGTATCCGGCTTTTCCCACCCCTGGAGCCGATAGTTCCGCATTCTTGAATGCGATGTATGCCATCTTCCAACAGATGGCTCCAGGGGGTGCTCCGGCTGGGCCTTTGGCCTTTTCTTTGGGTGATCCTGTGCCTCTTCGGCCGGCACCCTTTATGCCCTTTCTCCCGTTTGGGAACGTGGGCTCGGCGCCAGTGTCGGCGCCGGTGGCCGCTCCGGTGGCTTCGGAGGGATTGGCCCCAGGGATTTCCATCCCGTCGACGTCGAGATTTCGGCCTGTGACTCCGGTGGGTCCATCCGTTTCAACTGCTCTTCAGTCGGCGCCGAAGTTACCTGTGGCGCCGGATGCGGCGTCGGTGGCTTCGGAAGATCGGCGCCGATCTCCGACTTCGGCGGACGTATTGTCGACTCCGCGGATTGAGCAACGACTGCATTCAAGGAGTCGTGCTCTCCGGGTACTAGAAGAGCAGGAGTACCAACGAGCCCTAGAGGAAGGAGAGCTAGAGGACTCGGGTGATGGGCTGCGTGGACTGGAGTCGGCCAGTGGGCTGGACACTTCCCCTGAGTGGGACCTTTCGTCCCCGGGGGAATATACCGAGGAAGCTGCTTCCTTTCATACAGTGGTACGGAAGGCAGCTAGTTTTTTGGACCTGCCTTTGCCGGTGGTGGAGGCAAAACAAAACCTTTTGACAGAGGTGTTGCATCCGGCCTCAGCCGCGGCGGAGCCTCTATTACCTTTTAATGACGCTCTGCTGGATCCGGTTTTAGAGGTGTGGAAGAAGCCGGCATCTTCCCCAGCAGTTCACAGAGCCGTGGCCAGGAGGTATCGGACGGCTCCAACTGATCCTGGTTTCCTATCTAGGCACCCTACGCCGGAGAGCTTGGTTGTGCAGGCCTCCTGTTCGTCCAAGTCAGCGCCTGGTTCTTTTCCGACGGTGCCTGGGGAGAGAGATTCAAAAAAGCTGGAGGCGCAGTCGAAGAAGATTTTTTCGTCCTGCAGTCTGGCATTAAAAGCCACCAATGCAACCTGTATCCTGGGGAGGTATATTCATGCTCTGATGGATGACATCTCCTCTTCGTTTACAGAGCTTCCCCAGGGTCTTTTGGATCTTGTCTGATGCCCAGGCTGCTGCGACCCAAATTATCCAGACGGGACTGGATACCACCGACTCGGTAGCCAGAGCAATGGGCACAACTGTGGTGGAAAGGAGACAGGCCTGGCTCCGTAACTGGGGCTTTTCGGCAGATGTACAGTCCACATTGTTGGATCTCCCGTTTGATGGGGACAAACTGTTTGGGGCTAAGGCTGATTCGGCCTTGGAACGGTTTAAGGAGAGCAGGGCCACGGCTAAGTCGTTGGGACTCCAAGCTCCTTCTTCCACGGCCTCTTCCAGATTCTTCAGGAGGTTTCGTGGATTTGGGCGTGGCTCTTCCTCCTCTTCCTTTCGGGGAAGATATCAGCAACCTGCCTCTTCCCATCCCTATAGATCTTTTAGGGGGAGGGGTAGGGTCCGCACCAGGGGAGCTTCTCAGCAGCACTCTGCCTCTTCCTCATCCTCTGGCGGGGTGCAGCAGGGGAAGCAGCCTTAGGCTTCCACCATTTCCCACTCACTCCTCTCCTGTAGGTGGAAGATTACAGCATTTTCTCACCAAATGGGAGACTGTTACGTCGGACACTTGGGTTCTCAGTGTTGTGGGAAAAGGCTACACCCTTCCCTGTTGGGAGTTTCCGCCCCTCATCCCGCCCCGCCCTTCGTATTGTTCACAAGAACACCTCCTGTTGCTAGAACAGGAGGTAGAAGTCCTCCTTTTAAAGGGCGCAGTGGAGTTGGTCCCGGAGCAGGAAAGGGGTCAAGGAGTTTACTCAAGGTATTTCCTGATTCCCAAGAAGGATGGTCGTTTGAGACCAATTCTGGACCTGAGGATCTTGAATTGGTTCCTCAAGCAGGAAAAGTTCAAGATGCTGACCCTAGCACAGGTGCTTTTGGCGTTGAACATGGAAGACTGGATGGTGTCTGTCGACTTGCAGGATGCTTACTTTCATATCCCGATACTCAAGTCACACAGGAAGTATCTCTGGTTTGTGGTGGGATCGCAACACTACCAGTTTGCGGTCCTTCCGTTTGGTCTTACTTCAGCACCTCGAGTCTTCACGAAGGTGATGTCGGTGGTTGCGGCAGAGCTCAGAAGGAAGGGGATAGCAGTATTCCCTTACTTGGACGATTGGTTGATCAAAGCCAAGTCCCCGGAGCTTGTGTTGCGTCATCTGCAGTCAACAACCCAGTTGTTGTTCGACCTGGGCTTTTCGGTGAACGAGCCCAAATCTCACCTAGAGCCCTCTCAGCGCCTCCTGTTCATAGGGGCAGTACTGGATACAACATTGGGTCGGGCCTTTCCTCCGCCTCAGCGGATTCAAGATATTCAGGATTTGGTTCCAATGTTTCGAAATGGAGCGGTAGTTCCAGTCCTCAAGGTCCTTCGTCTGCTCGGTCTTTTTGCCTCCTGCATTCTGTTGGTCACGCATGCTCGCTGGCACATGAGGGCTCTTCAGTGGTGCCTCCGAAGGCAGTGGTCTCAACACAGAGGGGATCTAGAGGGTACTGTCAAGATCTCCAGAGATGCTGCTGTGGATTTGAAGTGGTGGATTGCAAGCAACAATCTTTCACAAGGAAAGCCGTTCCAGCAGTCGCCACCAGTGGCCACAGTCATAACGGATGCTTCCACTCTAGGGTGGGGAGCTCATCTGGGGGATCTGGAGATCAAAGGTCTTTGGTCTCCAGAGGAACAGATTTTTCACATCAATCTGTTAGAGTTACGGGCTGTACGTCTGGCTCTCAAGGCCTTCCTCCCTTCCCTTCGTGGTCAGTCGGTACAGGTCCTAACGGACAATACTACCACGATGTGGTACATAAACAAGCAGGGAGGAGTGGGGTCGTACCTTCTCTGCAGAGAAGCTCTTCGACTATGGTCCTGGGCAAAGGACCATCGGATTTGCTTGATAGCAAACCATCTGGCCGGAGTTTTGAACGTGCGTGTGGACAGTCTCAGTCGCCACTTCTCGGCAGACCACGAGTGGCGTCTCCATCCAGATCAAGTCCGTTTAATCTTCCAGAAGTGGGGGTTTCCTCGGGTAGATCTGTTCGCCACTCGAGAGAACGCGCATTGTCCGTTGTTCTGCAGCCTTCAGTATCCGATGCAGGAAGCGTTGGGGGACGCGTTTCAAATGACCTGGTGTGGCCAGTTGCTTTACGCGTTTCCTCCCATACCCTTGATTCCTCGAGTATTGAGGAAGATTCGCCAAGACCGGGCTCTAGTAATCTTAATAGCTCCGGATTGGCCAAGGAGGGTGTGGTACTCCGACCTTCTCCAACTCTCAACGTGCCCGCCGCTCCGTCTCCCTTTCAGGGCAGACCTCCTCTCACAGTCGCAGGGGCAGGTTCTACACCCCAACCTCCAGAGTCTGCACCTACATGCCTGGAGATTGAACGGGGCAACCTGAGTTCCTTCTCTCTCCCGCCTGAGGTAGTGGATGTTATATTAGCGGCCAGGCGACACTCCACTAAATCTATCTACGCTAATAGGTGGTCTAAATTTGTTGCGTGGTGTGGAGAGAGGCAGATTGATCCCTTACATGCTCATCTATCGGACGTTTTGTCTTTTGCTCTGTCTCTGGCGCAGAAAGGTTGTGCAGTGGCTACCATTAAAGGTTATTTATCGGCCTTGTCAGCCTTCATATGTCTTCCAGACCAACCATCTTTATTTAAATCTCCTATTGTTATCAGATTCTTGAAAGGTCTTCTAAATCAATATCCTCCAAAGCCATTCGTTATGCCGCAATGGGATTTGTCCTTAGTCCTGACTTTCCTTATGGGGACCCCTTTTGAACCTATGCATTCTTGCCCCTTGAGGTATTTGGTTTTAAAAACAGTCTTCCTGATAGCTATAACATCAGCAAGGAGAGTGAGTGAGTTGCAGGCCTTATCAGTAAAACCCCCTTATACAACTTTTTATGGGGATAAGGTGGTGTTGAGGACCAAGGCTGCTTTCCTCCCGAAGGTTGTTTCACCCTTCCATTTGGCTCAGGCAATTACTTTGTCCACGTTCTATCCTCCGCCTCATCCTTCCAAAGAGGAAGAAAGACTGCACCGTCTGGACCCAAAGAGAGCGTTGAGCTTCTTTATCGATAGAACAAGGGATTTCAGGCTGGAGGATCAGCTGTTTATTGGATACGTGGGCAAGAGGAGAGGAAAGGCAGTCCACAAGAGAACACTATCCAGGTGGGTTGTTCTTTGCATTAAAATATGTTACTCTTTGGCAAAGAAGGATCCTCCTGAGGGCATTAGAGCTCATTCCACCAGAGCTAAGTCGGCCACTTCGGCCTTAGCCAGAGGTGTTCCTGTGGTCGACATCTGCAAGGCCGCAACTTGGTCGTCCCTTCACACTTTTGCAAAACATTACTGTTTAGATTCTGAGGTTAGAAGGGACGGCCATTTTGCACGGTCAGTGCTGCAGGATTTCTTGGTTTGACCATTTAGGCACCCACCGCCGGGCGTGGTACTGCTTTGGGACTCTATTCATGAGGTGAGGAATCCACAGGTAGTTGTATCCATCAGAAGAACGAGTTACTTACCTTCGGTAACGACTTTTCTGGTGGATACATTAGCTACCTGTGGATTCCTCACGGTATACTTATCTCTTGCCTGTGTACATACACTGGAAGATTTTATGACAAAGGAGTCGGACTTCCAAAGTGCCTAGTGCTCTCTTCATTTAAAACATTACCTATTTTGCTGATGTGGCCCTGTTTCTCGGGGCCCGGAGACTTTGCTCTTTCTACAGTTTGTTTACTTTACGAGGCATGGTGAGCACAAGATAATTTGTAGATCTCATTTTAACTGGGAACATGGAGATTGTGTTCACACACGAGGATTTGAGATGCACGTTCGGCATTTCCATTTAGAAGAACTGTGAATTCATGCAGGAATGCGCTTAAACATCATATGCTCGACAAATCAGTATATTGTTTTTTTTGATTCCGAGGATGTAATATTTTTTAAGAACGTGACACTTTGAGCATGAAGTCAACCCGTATATTTATAACCCAGTATTTCACAGCTTTCATTCAGCAGTAAACATGACGTGCAGTGAAGGAGCACTGCTTCCTTTGGCGTGCAGCAGAAAGTTATCTGGGAGTTACTAACATCGGCAAAGAACTGTGATTTCATTCAGGAATGTGTTGTATTACCACATGCTCTATAAATCAGCACATTGTCTAACTTTGGATCCGAGGATGGCGTATTTTCAAAAACGTGATATTTTGAGCATATAGCTAATCTGCTGATTTTTGAAACTTTGGATTTCACATATGTTTTCAATTAGCAGTAAAATGAACGTGCGGCGAAGGAGAAGCCTCTCCAATTGGCTCACAGCTGAAAGTTATATGGGAACTATAAATACCAGCATCCTGCTCGTCTATAAAGATGGCAGAAACCACCAGGAAGAAGACGGATGTCGAAACGCGTCGTGGTGCCAGATATAGCCTCAACCAGCATTAAGAGGAATAAATGTGCAGTTGATTGCAATCTCCGGGAGTGCAGCGTTTTCTTTTCCTTGTGTTATATATGTATATATCTTTATGTATATACTTGGTGTGTGTATATATTTTAAAAGAGAGAGTTTTATATATATATATATATATATATATATATATATATATATATATATATATGTACATAAAAAGATTTACAGTTATTCATACAATGTGGTGTATTTTTACAATATAATGGATGTTGCCTTGCTCTTTCATTGCATTGCCTGGTTGTTCTCATGCACGTAAAAAATGATTGGTACTGACGTCTGCACGTCGTCGAGGACCTCTTATTGCCTGTATGACGTCAGACGGCGTCGCGTGCGAGACAGTGACGTCCTCGTCGACGTGCAGAGACTAGTAAGAAGATTTCCGTCGAATGCTGGCGCCATGGGAGTATTCATGAGGTGAGGAATCCACAGGTAGCTAATGTATCCACCAGAAAAGTCGTTACCGAAGGTAAGTAACTCGTTCGTCTGGTGTTAGTTGTGTTGTAATATAGATTGGATCTGTTGGCGGTGGCTTGTACTTTTTCTCCACCCTTGGAGTTATGGCTCTGCCTTTAACTGGATCCTGAAATATTTGTTTTGAATGTTTTAGCATTCCTGGTAACATGGGAAGGCTTTGGTACTGGCTATGGGTGGAGGATAGGGTGTTAAACAGAAAGTCATCCTCAATTGGTTCAGAATGTAAGCTGACGTTGTGAAATTCGGCTGCCCTTGCGACCACCTGTGTGTAGGATGTACTGTCCTCAGGTGGTGACGGTTTTGTAGGATAGGAGTCTGGGCTGTTGTCAGACACTGGAACATCGTAAAGGTCCCATGCATCGGGATCATCCTGACTCATTGTAGTATGAGCTGGTGAGTGCATCAGTGGTGGAGTTGTTGCTGGTGATGCATGTATTGATGGTGGTGGAGACGGTGGTGGGGTTGTTTTCCTTGCCACCTTTGCCTGTGGTTGCTTGTCCCTTTGTTGAAAGGCAAGTTTCCTTTTTATTTTGATTGGGGGAAGAGTGGTTATCTTCCCTGTGTCCTCATGAATATGAAGCCTTCTTTGCGTGTAGTCAGGCGCTACAGCTTGAAGCTCCTCTCCAAATCTATGTAATTGGGAGGTTAATCCTTGTTCCTCTGTATAGGAACTAGTTTTCGGCTCCGAGGCTGGATGTTTCGGAACCGAAACCTTTTCGGAAGTCTTTTTAGGCTCCGAAGAAACCTTCTTTGTTTTCGGCGTGGTGTCTCGGTGCCGAAATTCTTCGGTGCTGCTGTCTCTGTGCCGAAGTTTCTCGGAGCCGCTGACTCGGATCCGAGGTTACTGTGTGGCGGTATCTCGACCGGAGTCGGATGACTTCGACACCAGCATGCCCTTTTTCGGTGCCTTCGATGGGTCACCTATTTTTCGGGTTAAGCCATGTCCTGTTGGCGGTGGCGTCCCCTGGGCTTTTGTGGACTTCTCGTGAGTCTTGATTTTCGACGTCTTACTCACGGTTTTGGGTGTTTCTTCGGCGTCGAATTCTTCAGAATCCGACTCGTAGACGGAGAAAGCTTCTTCTTCCTCCCCGAAACGATCTTGACCTGTCGGCGTGGACGCCATTTGTAGTCTCCTGGCTCTTCGGTCTCTCAGCGTCTTCCTCGACCGAAACGCTCGACAGGCTTCACAAGTATCCTCCTTGTGCTCGGGGGACAAGCACAAGTTACAGACCAGATGGTGATCCGTATACGGATACTTGTGATGGCATTTTGGGCAGAAGCGGAATGGGGTCCGTTCCATCAGCCTTGAATTCGCACGTGGCCGGGCCGACCAGGCCCCGACGGGGGATCGAAAAAACCCCGAAGGGCCACCGGAGCTCTTCAAAATTCGGTGTCGATTTGTTCTAACTAACCCGATACCGAACGCAAACAATACCGACGTTTTTTTCCGAGATTCTAATTAACTTTCCGACCCGAAACACGGAGCGAAAAGGAACACGTCCGAACCCGATGGCGGAAAAAAACCCAATCTAAGATGGAGTCGACGCCCATGCGCAATGGAATCGAAATGGGAGGAGTCCCTCGGTCTCGTGACTCGAAAAGACTTCTTCGAAGAAAAACAACTTGTAACACTCCGAGCCCAACACCAGATGGCGGACTGTGCACAGCATGTGTATCTGCAGCTACACATGCCATCGAACATACAGGGAGTGCAGAATTATTAGGCAAGTTGTATTTTTGAGGATTAATGTTATTATTGAACAACAATCATGCTCTCAATGAACCCAAAAAACTCATTATTATCAAAGCTGAATATTTTTGGAAGTAGTTTTTAGTTTGTTTTTAGTTTTAGCTATGTTAGGGGGATATCTGTGTGTGCAGGTGACTATTACTGTGCATAATTATTAGGCAACTTAACAAAAAATTACCAGTGAAACCAATATAACATCTCAACATTCACAAATATACATTTCTGACATTCAAAAACAAAACAAAAACAAATCAGTGACCAATATAGCCACCTTTCTTTGCAAGGACACTCAAAAGCCTGCCATCCATGGATTCTGTCAGTGTTTTGATCTGTTCACCATCAACATTGCGTGCAGCAGCAACCACAGCCTCCCAGACACTGTTCAGAGAGGTGTACTGTTTTCCCTCCTTGTAAATCTCACATTTGATGATGGACCACAGGTTCTCAATGGGGTTCAGATCAGGTGAACAAGGAGGCCATGTCATTAGATTTCCTTCTTTTATACCCTTTCTTGCCAGCCATGCTGTGGAGTACTTGGACGCGTGTGATGGAGCATTGCCCTGCATGAAAATCATGTTTTTCTTGAAGGATGCAGGCTTCTTCCTGTACCACTGCTTGAAGAAGGTGTCTTCCAGGAACTGGCAGTAGGACTGGGAGTTGAGCTTGACTCCATCCTCAACCCGAAAAGGCCCCACAAGCTCATCTTTGATGATACCAGCCCAAACCAGTACTCCACCTTGCTGGCGTCTGAGTCGGACTGGAGCTCTCTGCCCTTTACCAATCCAGCCACGGGCCCATCCATCTGGCCCATCAAGACTCACTCTCATTTCATCAGTCCATAAAACCTTAGAAAAATCAGTCTTGAGATATTTCTTGGCCCAGTCTTGACGTTTCAGCTTGTGTGTCTTGTTCAGTGGTGGTCGTCTTTCAGCCTTTCTTACCTTGGCCATGTCTCTGAGTATTGCACACCTTGTGCTTTTGGGCACTCCAGTGATGTTGCAGCTCTGAAATATGGCCAAACTGGTGGCAAGTGGCATCGTGGCAGCTGCACGCTTGACTTTTCTCAGTTCATGGGCAGTTATTTTGCGCCTTGGTTTTTCCACACGCTTCTTGCAACCCTGTTGACTATTTTGAATGAAACGCTTGATTGTTCGATGATCACGCTTCAGAAGCTTTGCAATTTTAAGAGTGCTGCATCCCTCTGCAAGATATCTCACTATTTTTGACTTTTCTGAGCCTGTCAAGTCCTTCTTTTGACCCATTTTGCCAAAGGAAAGGAAGTTGCCTAATAATTATGCACACCTGATATAGGGTGTTGATGTCATTAGACCACACCCCTTCTCATTACAGAGATGCACATCACCTAATATGCTTAATTGGTAGTAGGCTTTCGAGCCTATACAGCTTGGAGTAAGACAACATGCATAAAGAGGATGATGTGGTCAAAATACTAATTTGCCTAATAATTCTGCACTCCCTGTATATATACACACACGCACACTATATACATACTTATTGTAGTATGTTGACTGTAATGCTCAGAACAGCCCCTAGAGGAGCATTTGTAAGAAACGTGGTCATTTATCTAAATAGTTAGTCCCTAGAGAGCATAACCACATGAAAACAAAATAGCAGAAAGTAATGCAATGCAACCATATATTTAGGCTCTAGAAGGCGTAGTGTTTTCAGGCCTAGCAAGTCTACTGTAACACTAAGTTCCTTAGAACACAAACTGCTCTCTGCTGTAAAACTAAAGTTCTAGCCATAAGAGAACTTAAAAAGGCACTGAATGGCGGGAGGGATTAACCTAGTGTAGGGACCCAGAGATGACCTAAACCGAGTGTGTTGTGCTGAACATTTTGGAGGTGGTTCCATTGTCCTAGGACCACCACAGGCTAAGTTATGTGCAAAATGTTTTGAAAAAGAATGCAGGCATTATGGGGCGAGTTTTCCCGAATGGGTGAATATTGTAGTATTGGCTCTCCGGGATGAGCCGCATTGCGACTCCAGTGTTTTTTAGTAAAGCATCTATCTATTACAAGTGTTTTTGGGATAGCTAAAGAGCGTGAAGAGGCGAGCCAAAATAAATTACTCTGATAAGGTAACACTGTGAACAATGTGACCAGAGCTTTAATACTGCTAATGGAGTTTGCGTTGTTGGTGCTGTGAATGCCATGGAGCATAAAGGGGAGAGACAAAACAAAAATTGTTCTCCCATGCTGAAATATATCAGCAATCATGCAGATATCCATCTAACAGGGTATGTCTGCAAGGCGGTAACAAAATCTTCCCAAGACGGGACAAGCGTGAAGCTGTCATAAAGTAGGAGTAATCTTTATCCCCTTAACCTAAAATCGCAATATAGGTCACTTTGATTAAATAAGTTATTTAACCAAGAGCCATTAATTGTAATCAAAATGCATTCCGTATATTATTTAAAATTCACATTGACATTGACCATTGTTGTGCCCTTGATTCTTTGATTTGATGCTGCACAGACTTCCGAGGTACAAGTCAAAATACCAGTTAAAGATGGCCACGCCCAGCCACGAGGAGAACGGATCGCAGCTGGGATGAAAGACAAAACCGAAACCAGACGTGAGGAGGGAAGCAGGCCATTACACGCTGTAACAGGAGAAAGCGTGATATAGTGTGGTGGCCAACAAAAATATTCTCTTACTGAAACCTCCCTGAGTGGGAACTTAGCACACAAGTAATGAACAAAAAGGAGGGACCATGCACACAAAGGAGGCACAATGCACCAATAAAAGTGAAGAATTTAAGAAAAGCACAACAAAGAATGAATGGCAAGAGTGAATGTGGTTAAAGCCCACATACTAAATACAGCATGTCTCGCAGAGACAGCTCATGCGCTGCCACGGCTCGACCTAAAAATGGGCCACAGCTGAATACAAAAAGGAAAGACAGGGAATATGTGATGAATATTTGTCCTCAACCTTGTGTTTAATCATTCCATTCCACATTTACTAATCTGGCTACAAAAGACATCATGGAAGCACTGAGTGGGCCAGTTGGTAATGAAATAGGAGACTAGGGGCTAAGAATAATGAGTTAAAATAGATGAACAAGCTTTCATTACTTTTACAGCTGTCCATCTGCTCAGTCAAAAGTGGAGGACAAATTATGCTGCAGGGAATTTTGAAATGGAAGACACAATTTAGGACAGGTGAAGTATAAGTTGAGTATGTTGCAAACAACAGGCTGGCCAAATTGAGAGATCTTTCAAGTCACGGTCTGCAGTAACTAGTAAAGCAGTGTTTTCAAGTTGTACATGCAAAGGCTAAGGATTTATGCAATGATTTTCTTGTTACAAATGTGACCCACATGTAATTGGTTACAACTATAGGATCATATACACAGAGGAAGCTTTAAAGGTTTGTTTCTATGACGTCTTAAAAGGAAGGACACACATGGCATCAACTGCTCATCCTGTGTGAATATATTTGCTAATAAGTGTCTTTAGAGAGAAATTTCTGATATTCTGTTTCTCCACAATTCCAGTGACTGATCCTTAACTAGGGGACTGAAGTCAAGCATGCCTTAAGGGTGGACCAAAGATGCATTTAATTCGTGGGACCTCTATGAATAGGACCAAGAGTTTCTAGTAGACAATTTTGTTTCTTTACACTATGTTTTTCTACCTAATGGGAAAAACGTTGTACGCCATGTTTTTTCACAATATATAAGGTTACTTTCATCTGCACTTGGCTCAAAATGGATATCCAAATGCAGGATGGGGAGAGCCCGCAGAGAGGTGTGTCAGGCTGTCTGAACGGTTCTGATTAGCTTTAGGGGATTCATTACTGTGTTCACTCCCCTAACTATACCTAAATATTCTACATACAGGATAGAATCAATCATTTTATGTTCACATATCCACCTGTACTCTTCATCTGAAGTAGTTAATTTTGAAACCAAATTAGGAGGTAACAACATTGCCATCTGGACCAATGCAGATGACCTAGTGTTACTGCCACCAAATCCTATTGATTACAATGACAACTGGAAAAATTCAACGTAAAAACCATCTCATAATTAATATTGAAAAGATTACAATCAAGCCTCAAACTGTATTTATTTCAGTGTTACCTTTAAATCGAGCTTGAATTGGGATACAAACCGATGCAATTTTAAAAGGCAATGTTTGAGAGTAATTTCGGCAAAAAAAGTCAGCAAAGATCGCCAAACATGTTGGCCATTAATTTTATCAGAAAACTATTTAATCTCCTGCATTCACTTAGAATGTGGGTTTGTGCCTATATCATCAGCCTAAATTGCACCAGGTGTGTTGTGAGTTCACAGATGAAAGTCAAGCATGGCAGTTTTGGAAGAATAATTATTCTGTTAGAGACATTTCTGTGATGCAGTAAACCTAAATACTGCTAATCACCCAGCATCATTATTGTTGCCAATACAGATTAGGAAATAGCATTAAGAATATCAAATTAATTATACATAATCATGGCATTGTGTGACCATTTTCTGGCTCCGGAGGGAGACCTCATTGACGAAGATGTTGATAATGATGGTTAGAGAAGTGATTGTTCGCTCCTGTTTTAACACTCTTTATAGATTACTTAGTGGCTGCACTTCTCTGGTATTCCAACATCATTGTATGGACTAATAATTGTATATGAACCTCCTATGTGCAGTACTGAGCCTTGCTTGCAGTGAATTGTTACAACTGGCAAAATATGATGCTACTTGTTACGACCTTCTTCCTGCACCTAAGTTTCAACGCAATGTATATGTGATGTTGTTTATATATTATGTTGAATATAAATATATTTCTTTACATATACAAAATAGACTGTTGAGTCACAGTGGTATTTCACATTTCAGTTGTATGAATGGTTACTAACTACTTACTATTCACAGCCCCAGGAGATATTTGCGCAGCAGGTCCCAAATGTACCATGGCTATGATGTGATATGTTAAAGTGAGGAATATATTGTGACAGTGCTGTCATAAAGGGCTACATCTACCAACCACTCCCATTGCCTGAAGAGGGGCCCGCATAACCAAGTTAGCGCCACTCAGTTTTCTACTAATAACATCAGATTAGCAGTGAGGCATTTAGCCTCTTTTGGTACGTCAGCAACAAATACCAGCAAGGCCACTAGTAGGGATTTCTCAACCTGGGTTAGTGTGAGTCTGACTATCAAACTGACAACAGTGTTCAAAATGTCCTGGACACTCATGCCATGCCATGCCATGCCAGATTATGATAACAGAAAAAGTACATGAACACTAAATTTATGGCTATCAGGGATTATAGCAGAGTCTGACTTTTATATAGGTGAGTAGGGGTATAATATATCCTAGTTAAGGATTTGGACTGTAATGAGGTGAGTTGAGGTTCACTACCTATACGCCTCCCTGTGTATATCGAAAAAACATTCTTTGGAAACATCTACGAGCACCCGATGTTAGAACTGTAGGTGGTACTGGAGCTAACTCAGTTCTATGGGGCATGTGGGTATAGATAACATAGTTTACATTAATTTAAACCAGGTGAACACTTCCAGTGTTAAAGTTGTTTAGCCCTCTTAGAATTATTCTTAAGTTAAGAATTAGCTACGTCTGAATTGTGCCCACGCTTGGTTACACTCCTGCCAACCAACCCATTTTCTACATATTTTCCACTAATGTCCAGCGAGGGGTTGTGAAGCAGTGGAATAGCTCATAGATCTGTCAAACCCTGCCGTCATAAACACTGTGTGCCATGGCCATGCAGAGCATCAGTACTCTGTTTAAGACCCACAGCTTAAGGCACAGATTGTCCAGACCAACTGTAATGCACATACTTCAATCTGGCCCCTATCTATAGTGATATGAGGCAGATGACACTTAAATATTGCCCAAATTGGGCTTGGGTTGCCATTTACTACATCTCAAAGTCCAGGATGTCAAAGTTCAAGAAGCCTCCTTTGTCAAAGGGGAGTGTGACACATAACAAGTGAAGTTGCCCACTGGTGCTTATTAAATTAGACAGTAGTGAGCAACGCTTCAGGCAAAGGGTTTGTTTGGGACTACAGGAACACTGAAGAATTAGTACAAGATTGTTAGACAAGACAATCCTTTTAATAATGACTATTCTGCCTGCAACTGAAAGTGGCAGTCTGATCCACCAATATATCTACTTTGCCAGTTGTTCCATTACTGGTCTACAGTTGTTAAATAATACCATGTCTTTTTCTCTGTGTATGTAGCGCATAGATGTATTTCACCATCATAGTGGGTATGCCGGAGTCATTTATTTTTTATAAGGAGTGAGTGGGAGGATCTCAGATTTACTCTTACTGATCTCATTCCATATTGTGAGCCGAATGTTGTGACTACTCGGTTTATTAGTGTGAGGTGATTAAAAGCATGACCGTCCGCATGTACTAAGACAATAATATTCCTTGTTGGCAACACCAATCCCCTACAAGAATGATGTGCTTAGCCAGCAACGCCACTGCTAGTGCTAAACCTGTAAAATAAAAGAGTGGCGGTGCCTAGGGCTCTGCACAGAAGACCGCTACTGGTCTAATTTAATGACAGCACACCGATTTCTAAGACTGTGTAGTCCTAAAACCACCTCATGCTTCTTTAATCACTCTCCTCGGCGCTTGCCTTCTCCCTATATGATGTTTTTTCTGCCTTTTCTCTGTGAATTACTTTTACCGTTCTTCCTCTCGGGAAATGTCCGTCGAGGCAAAATAAGTGCCGGTCTCCAAAAATGAGCTCCGGTGGCCGCCATGAGCAACCACCGGCTCAAATTGAGCACTGGACATTGCTATGGCAAAGAGCAGGAGTAATATGGCATCCCTGTCCAGTACCTCTATGGAAGGGGGAATTTTCCTGATATGTAGATGAAATGTTTTTTGCTAACAGGGACAGAGTACAGGAGTGTGATCAAGGATAACAGGTAATCCTCTATCCCAATTCTTTGTAGGAACGTGAACAGGAAAGGTCTTTCCAGAGAGTCAAAGGCCTACTAGGCATCTAGTTAAGCTGAAACAGCATCGGCCTCTCATCTAGAGTATTACCGCAAATAATGTACATAGGTAACGCTGACCTGCCAGGCATAAACCAGTGTGATCTGGAAGATCTGTTTATCCATCAATGTGGTTTGTTGGCAATAGCCCTGGCTACAATTTTATTGTCACTGTTCAGGACAGGGAAGGGACAGCGTTTATCAAGTTTTAATAAGGTCATGATAACTGCCCCTCTGTTTAAGGGGGTACTTTAGCAGTCTATAAGGCCTCTGCATATGCCGCCAGCGCTAAGCTTTTCCAGATGATTGGTCATTAATTGCTGGTGTGGTTTCAGCTACGTTTAGAGGTATAGCCAGCGGGACTCGTGATCTATCATACCAAGGCTAACCCATCTTTTGAGCACATCAACTGTAATGAGTCTTTCAGTTTCTCTTGCAGTGAAAAGTATGGAGCAGAAGTCTACAAATGTGTTTAGGATTTCCTCACTAATGGTGGCTAGGAGTCTAGCCACTTTATAAAATAAATTAACAATGGATTGGTGGGTGTTTTGCTTGAGAACTCAAGTTGCAATACTGCCTGTGATTTCCACGTCTTCTTTTAGACATGCTCATGTGTGCGTCCCTAGGAATTTCACCTCCCTGTCAGCAGCCTCGCATAATTACAGTATGCACTGATTTATACCCACCAGTGGTGCTTCATCATGTCCTGCAATATACTCTTTACCTAATGCCCACATAGTGTTCTCTAGACTGTGCAAGTGATCAGGGAGAACGCAGGACCCCTAGCTGCCTAATGATATAGTCTCCTAGTATAAATACTTTGAAGGTCATCTACAGCATAGAATGCTGGGATACAGAGTCCACGTATATCTCATATAGCCAACTATCACTGTGCATTTCCTTGTTAATACTGCATTCCACAAGGCCTCTGAAGGGCATTTCTGCAGTCAGAATTTAGGTATGCCCAAAGGTATTCCTAGGCCCAGCAATACTAGAGACCTGAAAGTTTGGAATGTAGATGTGTTACGACAGTGACCCAGGGAGAAAGGTGACCAGATAACAGCTGTAAAATAAATGAGTTAATAGTGGGTAGGGGTGAGCACCCAACTCAAGTAATAATCCCCATCCTTTCCAGTAGTAACTACAAACGTCACTAGATGAGCTCAACCCTCTGGTAGCTATGGCACAGAGCAAATAGGTTTAACTTTAGAGGCATTATGTAAAGTATTCATACAGTACTAAAACAGTAATAAAGTCAAAATACAAGAGAATCCTAAATCAAATTATTAACCAGCAGTACAGCAATAAATCAGTGGTTCATTTTCCACACCTCCTCTTATGTCCCACTTATGCCTCCCTAATATGTGGACACTGCTTCCAAGCCTGTTGCCACTTCTTCTATACTTGGTAAGCAGAGTACTTGCAACTAGCACCTCAACCCTTGTTCCACGGGTCGCCATTAACTCTATTAATTCCTATTAAACAATGGATTGGCATCTGTTTATACCTGATAAAACCTGACTATTCCACCTCTCCAAGCTTCTATGGATTTCACATATTTTTAAACTGTTTCTTCCTCCTATTCTCCTTTGCCTATCAGGTGTTTGTCAACTCTATAAAAGTGCAGTCCTGCAGTTTGACTACCACTGACGGCCCCTCTTCATCACTCCTTTATCACCCTAATTCAATTCATTGACTTATATGTCACTGTATGTATCTGCGTATCAATCACAATGTGCAGGAGGCTGGCCTGGTTTGTAGTGGGTACCAAAAGTACTTACACCATATACTAGGTACAGTTATCCCTTATTAGTGAAATGCAGTCAGTGTCTAGAAGCCAGGCTGTCTAGAGGGGGCTGTAGGCAGAGCAGCCAAGGCTGAACTAAGAGAAATGCAAAGCTCTTGTAATACCATTGTAGGCAAGCAGTACTCACACACATGAAAGACAATACTGAGTGTTACAAAAATAAAGGTACTTTATTTTAGTGACGCAATGCCAAAAATAGTTTGGAAACTATACTCCCTTAGGAGGTAAGTAAATTACACAACATATACACTAATAACCAGAAACAGGTAAGTACACAGTCAGAAAACTGTGTGAATAGTGAAAATCACAATAGGTTGCAATGGGCCTAGGGGGAACACAAACCATATACTAAAATAGTGGAATGCAAAAGTCAGTCTCCTCCCACCTCAACAAGTGTAGTGTGTAGAGGGGTGCTGGGAGTGTAAGAAAACACCAAAGTTAAGTAATAGACCCCACCCAGGAGCCCAGGAAAACAGGAGTAAATCACAGTAACTTTCCTGAAACACACAAGAGGTTATGATAGAAGATTATGCAAGAACCAGAAGAGACTGCAAGACACCAACAATGGATTCCTGGACCTGAAGACCTGTGGAAGAAGGGGACCAAGTCCAAGAAGCACCGAAGAGTCAGGAAGAACAAGAGCCCCTGCTAACTCAGATGAAGGTGCAAAAGAAGAACCACTGGTGAAAAGACAAAGTCAGTATTGCACCAAAGATGACAGATGCGGGTTCCTGGTTGGTGCAGAAGATGTCCCATGCCGGATGGATGAATGCAGTCTGGTTTGCGTCACTGGATTCCACCAACAAGCCTTGGCACACGCAAAGCTCGAGGTTAGCGCAAAATGGCAATGCCTGGGACCAGGAGGGACCTGGTGGCCTCTACCCGGGAGAGGGAGACAGAGGGGGCTCAGAGCCACTCAGAGAGTCCTCAGAAGACCAGGCAGCACACAGCTTGGGCTGCAGTGGAAACCTCAGAGAGCTGGTTTGGGAGTACTGGCGGTCTATGGTGGAGCCCCCAGGGTGCATGGGATTGTCCCCCCAATACCAGATTTGGATTGGGGGTTCAATTTCACAATCCTATGCACCTTACATGGCCACATTGTGAGCTACCATTGTGAAGCTACATATATGTATTCACATATATGTAGTGCACGCTTAAAATGGTGTCCCGCACTCACAAAGTCGGGGGAATTGGCGCTTGACAATGTGGGGGCACATTTGCTACTGCAAGGGTGCCCTCACACACAGTAACTTTGCACCTGGCCTTCAGTAAATGAAGGTTAGACATATAGGTGACTTATAAGTTACCTAGTGCAATGGAAAATGGCTGTGAAATAGTGTGTACACTATTTCACTCAGGCTGCAGTGGCAATCCTGAAGGAGTGTTTGTATGAGTTCCTTATGGGTGGCAAAAGAAATGCTGCAGCCCATAAGGATCTTCTTGAACCCCAATGCCCTAGGTACCATATACAAGGGACTTATAAGGGGGACCAGTGTGCCACTTAGAATTGGTATATGAAGTCACTAAACTATAGTGACAAATGTGGTACACAAAGAGAGCATAAGTACTGGAGTTCTGGTTAGCAGAACTCCAGTGACACAGTCAAGCATAATGACAACACGTATAGGCCACAAGTGAGGCAGTAAAAACACACTGACAGGCAGAAATTGGGGGTAACATGCCAAGAAAGATGGTACTTTCCTACAGTCTTGCAATCCGAATCTGAATAAACACCCAGAGGAGAGCCCCTAAATATCCTTGAGAGAGGAATTGGTCACCTAACCAGGTAAGCACCTATCAGGAGGGTCTCTGATATCACCTGCTGGCACTGGCCACTCAGATGCTCCCAAAGTGCCCCACCACCGTGGAATCCAAGATGGCAAAACCCAGAAACACTCTGGAGGAGCTCTGGGGCACCACCCCTGGGGTAGTGATGACAGGGGAGTGGTTACTCCCCTTTCCTTTGTCCAGTTTCGCGCCAGAGCAGGGACTGGGGGTCCCTCAAACGGTGTAGACTGGATTATGCAAGGAGGACACCATCTGTGCCCTTCAAAGCATTTCCAGAGGATCTGGGAGGATAACCCTCCCATGCCTGTAACACCTATTTCCAAAGGGAGAGGGTGCATCACCCCTCTCCTAAAGGAAATGCATTGTTCTGCCTTTCTGGGGTTGGGCTGCTCAAGCCCCAGGAGGGCAGAAGCCTGTCTTTGAGGGGGCAGCAGCTGGGGGTTGCCTGAAAAACCTCTGAAGGCTGGTATGGCAGTACTCGGGGTCCACTGTGGAGCCCCCAGAGTACATGGGATTGTGCAACTAATAATGAAATCAGTATTGGGGTACAAATTCCCAGTTGTTAGACACCTTATGTGGCCATGTTCAGGGATACCATTGTGAAGCTGGACATAGGTATTGACCTATGTCCATGGCACGTGTAAAATGGCATTCCCGCACTCACGAAGTCTGGGAAAATGGGCCTGGACATCATGGGGTCACCCCTGCTAGTGCAGGGGTACCCTCACACACACATGTACTTTGCACCCAGCCTTCAGCGTTAGAAGACCTGATATATAGGTGACTTATAAGTGACCTGGGGCAGTGAAAATGGCTGTGAAATAGTGCCAGCACTATTTCACACAGGCTGCAATGAAGGTCCTATAGAAGTCTTAGCATGGGCTCCCTATGGGTGACAAAAGAAATGCTGCAGCCCATAGGGATCCCCTGAAACCCCAATGCCCTGGGTACCTAGGTACCATACACTAGGGACTTATAAGGGAGGACCAGTATGGCAATTTGGAGTAAAATACTGAGTTACCAGTATGTAGTGACTCATCTGGAAACAGAGAGCGCATGAGCAGTGGGGTCCTGATTAGCAGGTCTCCAGTTACAATTTAGAAAACAGTGAAACACACTGACAAGCAGGCCATGAACTGTAAGCACTGGGATCCTGACTAGTAGGATCCCAGTGACAGTCAAAAAGACACTGACATCAGGCAGAAATTGGGGAGAACATGCCAAAAAGAGGGTACTTTCCTACACAATAGAAATGCTTCACCACTGATTTATTGTTGTACTGTTTAATAATTTAAAAATGTAAGCAATTAGGCGAAGGATGTGAATTGTGTATGACAAATGTAATATACAATGGCGAATGTAAGGATGTGTATATTTATGTTAATTGTCACCCAATTGGGGGTTTGAGCCTGTGGGCCTAGTGTGATGGATTATTATTGTTGTGAAACATCTGTACTGAAGACCAGTATTATATGGCTTTAATGTTGGTTATATTGGTGTTTTTTCTGTTACAGCCCTGATGAATCGGCAGAGGCCATGAAACACGTGCTGGTTGTAAATTGGGTTGAAGTCCACAGTGAATGCATGATTAACCATTCAAGAACATCATGAGACACTTCTGGACTATATATGGTTACTGAACTGTATTTATGGCTCTGATTGGTATCCAGAGAATGAGTGTGTGCTCATTGTGCAGTCATACTAAGCTCAGGGGTGCTATTGATAGAGCGAAAAAAAGTCCATCCACTTTTGCTTCTTTCTGGAAGTTTTGGGGTGATTCATCAAGCTGGAGTCAAGAAAAGGGGGCATTCACTTCCCATGCTAATTTTCACAGGAAATGTCTGTCACAGATAAAGAAAAAAAACAGCTGAACAAATTACTCCAGATGTGGCAAGTATTTAGAACTTTACACAGAAAGTATGGTTTTTGTGATTTGGTGTAAACTCATTCAGCCGCTTTCAAGAAATTAGCATTTAAAGAGGTGTTTGAGGGTCACAAAGTGTTCAAACATGTATATCTGGACACCTGGTGTCCTGATATGCTCTAATTGGTGACTTTTAACGGCACTAGTCAATCCAGATTGGCTGACCACACCATGTTGTGGTAACCATTACAGAACTAAGGGACACGGTCACTGTGTCCTCAAAATTTTTGAAAAAAGAAACGTATAAGAAGGCAGAGTGAGCACACCAAAACCCCCAATGTAATGGGGGCTAGAATTGCCCCAAAAGAAGTCCTCCCCTTGCTTGTCTGGCCACAACATGGCTACATGTTGTGGCAGCCATTTCAGGACTGAGGGTCATGGTCTTCTTTGACATTCGTAGTAGAGAATGCCATGTTTTGGGGGTCATAAAAAGCAGCACATACAAAGATAGTGTTATTCTTACTTTAGGAATCCCGGTGAGTTCTCGGGTGATTCCACCATATGAAAAATGCTTAACCCCTGCTGGCATTTTGTGAACCACGTTTGAGAGAAAACATGTTTCTCATTTTCCCATAGAGGTTATGGGCGGTAATCCAGAAGCTAAAAAGAGAGCACGTTCTGTATAAATTCATGCTACCTTCCTCAGCCGTGTGAGAATAAAGTCTGATATTCTGAGTAAAACATGCAGGTCCAACAGCAGCAGCCGTCTGTAAGTTGATTCCATACTGCAGCTCCCCACAGTGTTCTAGTGTACATCTAGAGTGCTAACATTCTGTATTTATGACTAATATGTGACACATCTGAAGCCACCTTGAAGGAATCATGAATCTTAAAGCACTTAAATGAACAAAATGAGGGAAGTCGTTTCTGTCTTAGCAATTATGGTTAGTGCAGTATGAAGTTAAAATGAGGCCATGTTCTATGAATTTTCGAATGTCTTCCTCATCCACGTCAGTAAAACATTCTAACATGAAGACTGAAATGTGCCCTTTCAACACCAGCAGCACTGTCATTTAACTCCAGTTTCTACTGTAGCTTCCCACAGCGTTCCAATGAACAACTACAGCTGTAACATCTAACATTTTGTGTTCAAAACAAAAATGAGGCATTTCTGCACGCCAATTTGTTGAGACAGTAGTGGGTGAATTTAAAGCCTTTCCTCAGCAACAATTTGAAGTAAATAAGGAGTGAAAAGTTAATGCAGGTATGGAACCAGTGGGTTAAAAATGTGAGGGGAGGAATAGATTTTTTGTAATTTGAGGCATGATGTATTTTTAAAGGAACTAAAAATAGCTAGAGACGTCTGCATAAGTATAGTATCCCCTTTACACATGTGCTTACTCAGACTACATAGTTCCTTAGTCACTTAACAGCTTCCCAATTTCTTAACTCCCAGTAATTCACTGAAGAAAAAAAAAACTGTATGTGACATTATAGTTGGTGGTGGAACGAGATACACACTGAAATACACGAGTTACACTACTTTGAACTATCTATAACTTGGGCCATCATCATAACTGGCTTTTGACCTCATATTACATCAATCATGACTTTTTTTAAAACTCTTTTTATTGATTTTATGCAACAAAAACAGTAAGCAGTAAACACACAAGCAGTACATGGCTCCATTCCAGGAAAGGGAAAGACTCCAATCACGTCATGGCAGTACACTTAGAAACAGTAGTACATATGGCTAAATTTAGACACCGATGCATAAAATGACAAGGGGACAAGAGCGCATCGAAGCCAAGTCATCAAACGAAATAAACAGTGATTAGCACAATCATACAAGCTTGGATGCCACAGTTACGTTACCCTGAGACAAAAGGCCACAAACATCACCCCTCATCGTCAGAGTCTTCCTCCGAGCTAGTCACATCCTCAGCAAGAAATTTATTGAGAAGATGCCCTCCCAGCATGATCGCATCCAAGGCACCCTCATCGGTGAGAGCAATACGCATGTGCATCTCCTCTGCTACCTCCATTCAAGTAGATCCCGCTGCCAAGAAGACAAACGGTGCTCGGATGCCCAACCATCCGATGGCCAATTGCCTTCTGGTCAAGAGCATTGCAGGCTGGGCCAGTCTACAGGGAATCTTCCACCCCCCTAGGCTTCACAACCTCCCCCAAGAGTCAGGCCAACAGAGTCCGTGGGATCTCAATCTCTGTTGCTTCCACTATTTTAGGAACCACAATACAGCACAAGCCCAGTGCAAGGTGGCAGCTCCCAACTCCCCATATCGTACACATCTGAGATGCCGACAAATATCCCCTCTGTACCGCCTCCTCATAGACGCAGAGAAGCTTGGGTGCAAGGATTAGGGTAAACGCCTTGTAAAAGTCAGTCGGAAGACCGTCCGGACCCGGCGTCCTGCCAGACGCCAGCTCGCAAATGCTAGCCTGCACCTCTGTAAGGTCAAGAGGTTCCTCCAGTGCACTCCTTTGGTCAGCCGTCAGACATGGGAGCTCCACCCCAGAGAGAAATTTGTTGTACGACCGCTCGGGGGCAACCACGACTCAGGCGTACAACATCTTGTAGTGCTGTGTAAACGCAGAATGTATTTCCCCAGGTGTATGCAGCAGACGACCAGTCTCCGAGCGAACCTCCATAATCGGGCCATGGTCGCCATCACCTCCAATCAACCAGGCCCGAAGCCTGCCCGACTTGTCTGCTGAGGCGTGCGTTCTTGCCGAGTCAGCAGCGTAATTCAAGCGACGGAGCCGTTCAAGCAGAGATAAACGTTCGGTACGGGCCCTAGATAACTCCGCCACCTCCGCGGGACTACGAGTAGCCTCCCACTCAGGGCGCAGAAATTCCCGCTATATATGAGCAAGGTCCTGCTCGATCAAGCGCTGCAAATTACACTGAGTCCCCATGCAATGACCACGGATGAAGACTTTAAAGTCGTCCCACTCCAACAGGCCCGTAGAGGCGTTCCCTTCATTGTGCTAAAAAAATTAAATCAGCAATCACCACTTCTAGCGATGCTTTAAAGGCAGCATCCTCCAGGAGCTCAGGTCTGAGCTTCCAGGTAGGGACAGCTGAAGGGGAGACATCCCATCCCAAGCGTACAATCTGTGGGTTGTGGTCCAAGTGCGTACGCCCCAAATAATCCACGTCTACAACCACGGATGTCAGGTTCTGCGTGCAGAGTATTCTTTCGAGACGCACATGCAGGGAGTGCGGGGCAGAGTAATATGAGTAAACTCTGTCTGCGGCATTACGCTGCTGCCATATATCTATCAGGTGCCAGTGTTGGGTCCAGTTGACCAACCCGCGCGCAGCCGCCACAGTAGGTGATGTAGGCAGTGGGAGGAAGGAGCGATCCAAGTCAGTATCTAGCACACTATTGAAGTCTCCTCCCAGCAACCAGGGGTAGTCGCTCCAACTCGATAACTGATGGGACAGAGTGTGCAGAAAGGAAGTTTGATCTACATTTGGGGCGTATATAGAGCCCAGCACTATGGCCCGACCCGCAAACCGCCCGCGCACCAGGGCAAATTTCCCTTGCGGGTCTATGGTCTGATCCTTCGCTACAAAAGGGACACCCGATTTAATCCAGATCAGGGCTCCCCTAGCATAAGTGGAGTGGCCTGTTGCATACAATTGCCCTCCAGCGCTGCTGCAAAGCGAGGGAGTTCTGCTAGCGCCAAGTGGGTCTCCTGCAAGAAGGGGAGGTGGACTGAGTGCCATCTAATATACGAATATATGGAGTACCTGCGCCTAGGCGTATGTATGCCGCGCACATTCCAAGTAAGCGCAGTATATGAAGTCATGGCGGTCTTAACTCAGCATGCCCGCATTCCAAACGTCCCGCCCTTAAGCACAATAACAGACCAGACCAACCGCCTGTGTAGTGCCTCCAACATAACCAGAACAAAATCAATACCATCAGAGCAGATGAACAACCGGTCCCCGCCCAAACCCAGCAACTTGAACATTGAACAACATAATCAAACATGATAATTCTCCAATAGTAGGAGAGTGGGGTAGGCCAGATCACACAGGGAAACAAGCGAGCACTAAACCAGTCAGCCCGGCTAGAGTGGATAACAGAAGGGGGGGGGGGGGGCAGCGGTGGATCGGGCTTTTAAGCTATGATCTGAGACAATTACAGCACCAGCAGAAACTGCACAGTCTGTCGACATAGCATCTCTTGCCTGGCAGTCGGGCCATCAGTCAGACGCACTAAGTAACATGCCATCTCTGTGAACCAGGCCCACCATTTACATCAGCATTTCCAGGCCATCCAAATATGTCCCAGAGGGGCCTAGAAAAGGTCGTTCGCAGTGGCAGGAGTCACAGTCGGACATTCCGGAAAACCCAACTCCGAAAGCCGGTACAGTGTGGCAGGGCGGTCACTGGGAACAATGCCTATTGCTTTCTATGTTATATACTGATTCCAAATGTGTATATAATAGTGTGTTCACTTACCTCCAGTTAGGGTATTGCCTATACAGTATTTTTGCATTACTGTTACAATAATAAAATACCTTTATTTTTGTAACACTGTGTGGTTCTTTCATTTATGTAAGTGCTGTGTGACTAGAGTGGTATTGCATAAGCTTTGCATTTCTCCTAGATAAGTCTTGGCTGCTCACCCAAAGCTGCCTCTAGAGAGCTCGGACTTCCTAGACACTGCCTACACTTCACTAATAGGGGATACCTGGACCTGGTATAGTGTGATAACACCATAGGTGCACACCACACACCAGGAGAGCTTCCTACACACCCAATCTATCTTGTTGAAGATATCCTCAGATAGGCGCTCATAACTGTTCTGGAAGGAACATAATAATTACAGTAGGGAAATGATCTTATACGTGGCTGTACTACCAAACAGTGGTAAGGGGAGATTCCGTCTCTGTGTCTTTATGGAGCTCATCTAGGACCCTTAGAGCATTGCATTCAACACTGGTCATGGTCAAGGGACACAAATCCCTAGGTAAGTGAAACCGTCCCTGTTGATTTGCAGATTATCTGGGGGTTCTAGCTACTCACAGCAGCCCCTCCACCTGATAGAGGCTCGACTCTGCCCAATTAATCCTATATATGGAGTAGGACCCATACTCCTCAAATGTGGCCAGAATCTGGGGAAGTGTTGTTCTTGGGTGAGTGACCTAAAGAAGGACGTCATCTGCATACAATGATTGCTTTACTGCATCCCCCAACACTCATGCATGCAGAAGCCCGAGATACCCGGATGCATGCGTACTACAGAGGTCAGGGGTTAAATCGTAAGGCAAACAGCAAGGGTAAAAGGGAGCATCCTTGGCACGTGTCTTGTGCAACAGAAAACTCCGTCGACTGTGGCCCATTCACCTGTTACCGGTCCTGTATACAGAAACATGATCTGAAATTTGGTCTAAAGCCATACTTCTCTAGCATTTTCATCATGAACAGCCAATAAATTGTGTCACACGCTTTGTGCACATCTCGAGTTAGCAAAAGATGGGGTTAGTCTTGCTTCTTGACTGTGTCAATCGAGGCATAAAGCCTACAAAGATTAAGCCTCGCTGACCTCTTGGGCATGAACCCGTCTGCTCTTGATGGATCAAAGATGATGACTGCTGCTAAACGAGTGGCAAGTATCTTGGCCTGGATTTGCATCTCTATATTTAAGAGTGAAATCGGACTGTAGGAGCTACATTCCCCTAGGGGGCTTCCCCTCCTTAGGTATTACCACAATTGTAGCCCTTTTCAAGTCTAATGGAAGCGATCTTCTCTCTCCGGATTTTTGATATAGCGGAGAAGGTAGAGTGTCCGCGTTTTTCCTAAAGAGTTCAACTTGAAGACCTTTCAGCTCACGCATCTTGCCATGCTGCATTGCGGCTATGGCAGCATTGATTTCTGAGCTATCTATTTCCATGTCGAGGAAGTCACTGTCTTCTGCTGACAAACGTAGAAGGGATATCAGTTCCAAGAATGCAGCAAATGCATTAGCGATCTCTGGAACAGTGCTGAAACAGGTGCCCCCTTTACCCTCAATGGTATGTATCCATCACACTTCCATTTCATGTCACCCCAGCCAAGCTAGAAGTCTGCCTGCTCCATCTCCTGCTTCATATAGGTGATGTTTGTAGGAAGCTGGCTCCGTATATACTATATCAAAATGAGATGTAGTGTGCAGAGAGTTAAGGGGTTTCCCAGAGGCTTCACTGAGGCTACCCCCCAAGTTTTCTTTCCCTAAAACCATACCTTTGTATCCACAGTTGGCACAACCCTGGCACACAGTTAAGTCACTTGTAAAAGGTACCCATGGTACCAAGGGCCCTGTGGCCAGGGAAGGTCTCTAAGTGCTGCAGCATGTATTATGCCACCCTAGGGGATCCCTCACCAAGCACATACACACTTCCTTGCAGCTTATGTGTGCTGAACAGAAGAAAATTACAAACTCAACATGGCAGCCCTCTCAGAGTGCCATGCCCATAAATCGTTGCCTGTGGCATAGATAAGCCACCCCACTACCAGGCCTTGCAGCCTCAAGGCTGGGTGCACTATACCACAGGTGAGGGCATAGCTGCATGAGCAATATGCCCCTACAGTGTCCAAGTACATTCTTAGATATTGTAGGCGCAGTGTAGCCATATTGATTATATGGTCTGGAAGTTTGTCATTACGAACTCCACAGCTCCATAATGGCTTCACTGAATACTGGGAAGTTTTGTATCAAACTCCTCAGTAAAATATATCCACACTGATGCCAGAGCGGGCTTTATTGAAAAATGCACACAGAAGGCATCTTAGAGATGCCCCCTATACATTACCCAAACTGCTAGTGTAGGACTGATCGGTCTGTGCCAGCCTGCCACTTTCAGACACGTTTCTAACCACATGGGCTGAGTGTCTTTGTGGTCAGAAACAAAGCCAGTCCTGGGTGGAGGTGCTTCACACCTCCCGCCTTCAGGAAGTTTAACACCTGGCAGTGAGCCTCAAAGTCTCAAGCCTCAGGTTACAGTGGCCCAGGGCACTCCTGCTAGTGGATTATCCCCTCCTCCCCTCCGGACAAAGCCCCACTTTTGGTGCCAAGTCCGGTGGGAAAACAGGGAGGAGTGACCACCCCAGCCAGGACCACCCGTAAAGTGTCCAGAACTGAGGTGACCCCCTCCCCGCAGAACCCTCCATCTTGGTTTGGAGAACAGGAACCAATAGGATTAGGTTTGTGCATTCCCCCCCTCCACCAAAAAGGAGTGGGACCAAGGAGGGTGTAGCCACCCTCAGGGACAGTAGCCATTGGCTACTGCCCTCTGACCCCTAAAACGCCCCTAAATCTAGGATTTAAGGGCCTCCCTGAACCCAGCTCACCAGATTCCTGGTGACCTATACGAAGAAGGACTGCTTAGCTGAAATCCCCAGCAGATAAGAAGGAAGACGACAACTGCTTTGGCCCCAGACCTACCGGCCTGTCTTCTGATTCAAAGAGCCTGCAAAAGACCAGCGACCTCTGCCAACTGGAGAGGTGTGCCCTGTACCCAAAAGGACCAAGCACTCCCGTGGACAGCAGCTCTGTCTACGAAAATCTCCAACCAAGGACTCCCACTTCACTCCAGATACACAACTCTTGACCCGTCCTGTGCACCAGACGCCCACAGCCTGTGTCAAGATGGAATACCCAGCAAGAGAGGGTCCCCAGGCGATTGAGAACAAGTGCCCACCCATGGTTGACCTGTCCACTCCTTCACGACGACACCTGCAGAGGGAATCCCGAGGATCCCCCTGACTGCGAAACTCCGGACGAAGATATCAGATGCCTAAAGACACACTGCACCCACAGCCCCCAGGCCTTGGAGAAACCAACTCCCAGTGCCTCTACATTCAGCAGGCAGCTCTCCTCCCTGTTCGACTGGTGGTGTGCCGAGACACCCCCTGGACCTTGCCTGCAGCCTCTGAGTGACCCCCAGGGTCTCCTCATACACCAGCATAGAAAACCAGATGTCCTGTTGCACCCTGCACCCGGCCGCCCCTGTGTCGCTGAGGCTGTGTGTTTGGTGCCTACTTGTGGCCCCTTCGGTGCTCTTCTAATCCCACCTGGTCTGCCCTCCGAACCACGGGTACATACCTGCAGGAAAGCCTGATTCCGAATAGTCCCATCTCCATAGGAGCCTATGGTAAATTTGCTAAAATTTGACCTCTGCACCCGACCAGCCCCTTGTTGCTGGTGGTGGGTATTTGGGGGTAACTTGAACCCCAATCGGTGGACTTCCTAAATCCTGGAGATTGAAACTGTAAGTGTTGTACTTACCTGCAAAACAACCTAATATTTCTTCCCCCCAGTAACTGTTTCTGAAAATTGTACTAGTGTCCATTTTTAAAACAGATTATTGCCAATAATTCAAAAACTGTATTACTTACCTAGTTCAAAGTACTGTTGATACCTGTGTGAAATACAACACTTTTAAGATACTTCCCTGCAACTTGAATCTTGTGGTTCCAAAAATAAATTAAGAAAATATATTTTAGCTATATAAAAACCACTGGTCTGGAGTTAAGTCATTAAGGGGGTCAATCTGACCCTGGCGGCCGGTGGGCGCCAGGGCCACCGACCACGGGAGCACCGCCAACAGGCTGGCAGTGCTCCCACGAGCATTCGGACCGCGGCGGTTCAGCCGCGGTCGAGACGCTGCTCGGGGGAATCCTCCATGGCGGCGGAGCGCGCTCCGCCGTCATGGGGATTCTGACACCCCCTACCGCCATCCTGTTCCTGGCGGGTCTCCCGCCAGGAACAGGATGGCGGTAGGGGGAGCCGCGGGGCCCCTACAGTGCCCATGCCAATGGCATGGGCACTGCAGGGGCCCCCGTAAGAGGGCCCCACTGTGTATTTCAGTGTCTGCAATGCAGACACTGAAATACGCAACGGGTGCAAACTGCACCCGTCGCACCCCTGCAACTACGCCGGCTCAATTCTGAGCCGGCGTCCTCGTTGCAGGGGCATTTCCTCTGGGCCAGCGGGCGCTCTTTTGGAGAGCGCCCGCCGGCCCAGAGGAAATGTTTGATTGACCGCGGTGCGGTCATTTGGCGGCGGTACCTTGGCCGTCCGCCAAGGTTATAATCACCCCCTAAGTGTGTTGTTCTTCTATTGTCTGTGTGTGTACAACAAATGTTTTGCACTACCCTCTGATAAGCTTAACTACTCGACTACACTACCACAAAAGAGATCATTAGTATTATCTACTTTAGCCTCTGTTAAGCCTCTGGGGAACCCCTGGACTTTGTGCACACTATATCTCACTTTGATATAGAATATTAAGAGCCAACTTACTACAGTGGCCAAACAGAAGTTCAAAAGGTGACAAACCTACTCCCTTCTGAGGCAGTTCTCTATAGGCGAAAAGCAAGCATGGCAGCAGGACATCCAATCTCATTTTGAGTTTTTCAGGGAGCCCCATGATCATGCCCTTCAATGCCTTGTTAAACTCTCAACAAGTCTATTGGTTTGTGGATGGTATGGTGTGGTGAACTTGTAAGTCACTCCACACTCTTGTAGTTTACGTAAGCTGACATGGCGTTTGTACCTCTGTCAGAAACCAACTCCTTTAGAAACCCTACTCTGGTAAAAATAACAATCATGGCTTTGGCTACTGCTCGAGCTGTAGTAGACCTAAGGGTAATTGCTTCAGGATATCTAGGACATGATCCACTACTACCAGTATCTACCGATTTCCTGGGGCTGTGAGTGGCTCAAGTGGACCCCTAATGCCCACACCAACCCTTTCAAAGGGAACCCCCACCACAGGAAGTGAAATGGGGGGGGGGGGGGTTTGGGTGGTCACCTTTCTTGCCACTGGCTTGGCAGGTGACATAGGAGTTACAAAACTCCTTCACCTTCTGGGACATATTGGGCCAGTAGAAATGACTGACAAACCTATTCCATATTTTTGTCTGTCCCGGGTGCCCAGCTAGGGGATGTCATGGGCCAAAGTTAGGATAAGCTCCCAAGGAACTACCACTCTCCTGGTTCCCCTAGGTGTGGGGTCTCTGGCCTCAGTGTATAGGAGTCCATCTTCCCAATAGACCCTGTGGGAGCCACTGACATTTCCCCTCTCCTGTGCATCTGCTTGTTGCCTCAGGCCTTCAAGAGGGAGGCAAGTCTTGTGTCACTGGCAAAGCTATTCCCTTGTGGGTCCCCCTGGTCCCAAGATCTCTACCTGGTACAAATCCAGCCCCATGGACTCCGTTCCTACAGAGGATAAGACTACTTCCTGAGAAGAGAGGTCATGTTTATTTTGCTGCTCAGAAGCTGGTCCCCCAGTCTACTTACCCTTTCTCTTGGAAGGTTGGGCCATTATTCCAGGCTCCAACACTTCTTTTTCACCCCGTGATCAGATTTGTGTTCTTGTTTTTACACACATGATCTCAGGGATTCCCAGCATGGCTGCATGGGTTTTGAGTTCTACCTCGGCCCAAGTTGAAGACACCAGATCAATCCCAGGCAAGCATTCCATTGGTATTGCAGAAGAGACCACTACCTGCTTCAGGCCAGAAACCCCTTCCCATTCTAAGGGTACCATAGCCATGGGACGGACCTTAGTTACAGTGTCAACATTGGTGACTGGATAAGTTTGTCCAGATACTGTCCTGGGGAAACCAGTTTTTCTGTCACCATTGTAACACTGGTAGTTGTATCCCTTAGTGCTTCTAACTTTGTCCCAATAATCAAGAGGTGCTGTCTGAATTTTTACATGTTAGGGGGCCAGACAGCAAGTGTGGCAACATCTACCCCACCATCAGAGACTAAAGTAGTGTCAGTGTGAACCCTGATTTGCTCTAGGCACACTGTTGAGCCCACAAGGAGACTGGCTATACCAGTAGTCACTGGAGCAGTACTAGGGGGATTCTTTTTGGGACAGGCCAAGTCTCCAGTTTGGTGTACATTCTGTTTACAGTTGTGAGACTTGGCCTTTTTGGGATCAATGTTCTTACCCTTATGAGGACTGTTAAGAGGCTAGGGGCCCACACTCCTGTGCAGGTTATTGGGGCCCTTGTGAAGACTCTTTATTTTTATCCTTAGGTGTCTCACCACCCTTCACCTCCACAGGCTTTGTCACCCCTTTCTTTTTATTATCCCCAGTGGAGGTTTTAGTCACCCTTGTCTTGACCCAGTAGTCTGCCTTTTTCCCCAATTCTTGGAAAGAAATTGGACCGGTAGTCACTTCCTTTGGGGAGGGGGACACAGACCTAAACTCTATTGGTCCATGTCCTCCAAACCAAGATGGAGGTTTTTTTCACTTCAGCTCTGGACACCTTATGAGTGGTCCTAGCTGAAGTGGTCACTCCTCCTTGTTTTTTCCAAATTTCCCAACAGACTTGCTGCCAAAAGTAGGGCTTTGTCCAGTTGGCGGGGATCTCCACTAGCTGCGGTGTGCCAATTGTGGAAACAACTGTACATTTTTAGGGAAAGAACACTGATGTTGGGGCCTGGTTAGCAGGACCCCCTCAGACTCTCAGTCAAGCAAGCATCAATATCAGGCCCAATTAAAAAGAGAGAAAGAGGAGAGAGAGAGAGAGGGGGGAGGAGGGGATTAACCAAATAAAAAAGGGCACTTTCCTACAATGATGTTTTGTCAGATTTTGACTCCTGATGCGCTAAAGCGAGATACTCCTTCCACAGAAGTAGGAATTTGCGCAGGTCCATTGTGGCCCCTGGGGTCTTCTCTAAATCAATCAGTTGTCGTTCCATCATCGCCATGTCCTGCCTTTCCCGCTTCCATTTTTGTGCTATAATATTTTGGGCCCCATCTCTAAGAACTGCCTTGTAGGCCTCCAATATCGTTATCACAGAGGCCACCGAGTCTTTATTCTCCTTAAAGTATGACTCCTTTTTAGTGGTCACTGCTTGAGCTATCTCTTCATCTTATAACTACCAGACGTTCAGCCTCCAGCAACCCCTCTCTTTATGTGGCCCGGTCCCAATTGCTAGCCACAGAGGGGAATGATCTGACTGCCCTCTTGCAAAGTATTCTGCTTCCTCTATATCGACCACTTCACCTGCTGGAGCTAGGATGTAATCCAGTCTGGAAAAGACTGAGTTCCAGAAAAATATGTCCCTCCCACCCCCTGGGGGACAGCTTCTCCAGGTCAGTCAGGCCTAGGACGGTCACCATGTCGGCCAGCGGGGTTCCCCGCGTGGAAATCGCTGTGTGTTGCAATCAGTCCTGTCTGAAATGAGGGGGATCTCCTGATTAGGATCGCCACCCATCTGGACCCGGTGGTGAATCCAACATGTGATATTACAGAATATACCCCTCTACCAATAAAGCTACAGTATAGGCCCTTGACATGGGTTTCCTGGAGGAAGACTATGTCCGGTTTACACCTTTTAATATATGCCACAACCAACTCCTGATTGATTTTATTACCTAGTCAGTTGACGTTCCAGGACAACACAGTGCATCTATTATTCTCATCCATCAGGGACATGTATCTGTAGACTGCATAGTGTGGCTGACCATTCCCGACCAGTGAGCCCCATCGCGACCCAGCTATACCGTGAAGTGTTTGTTGTGTGATCACTAACTCTATGCCTCTGAGCCCTGTGTAACCATCAAAGCTACCCCCTACCCCCCACTCTTCTCTGCAGATTTTGTCGCCCCTAACTAAAGAACTGGTCCACAGAAAGGCTGGAGAGGTCTACCCATGAAAAATTACCACAACTTGCAATTTAAATTACTCTTCACAACTCAAAACACCAATGGGCAATTGCTTGATGCTTAATGCTGCTAATATGGGTGCTGTGCACATGGAGCGAGCTAGAGCTGCCATCATGGGGGCCTGCACTTCTAACTCAGTGCCCCAAAGTCAATTAATTGGCAGCTGGTAGAGTTGTCCCCTTTTAAGCCATTTCTTGAGCGGTGGGCGCTCAAACATCCTGGTCCATCACCCCCTCCTCCAGCCCAGCTATAGCTGATGCCAGAGGGTGCAATGAGTCATGGGTCCTGGTTTCTTCGGGCCTGGATGAATCATCTGTCCATGTCATTAACTAGCAAGTCGATTTGTTTCTCTTTATGGTTGTCCCAGCGCTCTCTTCCGAATCTTAAAGAGGACTGTCCGTTTGGCCGGGAAGAGGAGCAAATATAGTAATTGGAGAGTGTGCAATTTGGCTTTCATGGCATCAAATGTGCGTCGCTGGCGCTTAACTTCCCTTGTGTAGTTGTGGAATATTTGTACCAATGAACTTTCTTAATGTACCTCCTTCAGTTTCCTGGCTTCAGACAAGATTAAATTCCGGTCTTTATAGTTTAAAAACCATGCTATCACTGGCCTCGTGGGGCCCTTGGTGGCAGTTTGTTCCCCAGAGCGTGATGAGCACGTCCTATCACAAAGCAGGGTGAAAGTCTCTCTTTGGGGAACACTTGGGCCAGCCAGTCTCCCAGGAACTTGACTGTGCTCAGGCCTTCTGCCCCTTCTGGAAACGCCACAAAATGCAAATTATTCCTCTTTGCTCTTTTTTCTGCACCTTCCAGGCGCCACACCATGTCCTTGTTGTCTGCTCGTACTTCTGTGTCCTCTTTTCTGAGGATGTGTAGTACATCCTCCAGGGTTGATATCTGTGTTTCAGCTGTTGTCACCTTTTCCGCCACAGGGGATAAGATCAGAGGGAGACGTCTGATCTTATTTTGCCAATCCCACCCTCTAAGGCAACCGGGGAGGATTGTATGGCTTGCAGCAGCGCCACACTGTCCGGGCCTGTCTGCACAGTTGGGTGCCCATCTTAATCTGTAATTGAGGAGACCACTCTGGCATACTTGTCTAGTTTCCCTTGCTGGGAGGGGGCCCAACCAGGCCCGCTGATCCTTTTTCAAGAGGAAGGCACAGTGACCATGGGCAACTCCACTAGCCCTCCATTATGTCATCTGGGCAGCACTAGGTCCTGGCCTCTTATGGGGCATCTGATCTAGGATAGTGCCTGCATCATAATGGGCAATGCTGTAGAGGGTATCTGCAGATCGCATGTGTACACCCTGGGCTCACTAGCTGTCTCTGGCTCTCCCCTGCATGGTCATGTCGTGTAGTTGGTGCCTCGGTGTGGGGTCTCTGAAAATTTTAGCTCGCTTTGAGCCTGTTCTAGATGCTCCATGTTTCCTTCAGAAGTGTCAAGTCGCCCCTCCAGTCGAAATTTAGCCCCCTGCTCTTATGGCAGTCTCCCACACCACTTGCTTGGTCCGTCAGATTGCGGGAAGGAGCCTAGGATTCACAGGGTCCCTTCTGATCACCCCCCCACCATAGGCATCCCGGGAGGGGGCCCCAATAGGACCGTTACTGTTTTCCCTCCCCCCAGTATGAAGATCAGAGTCTTTATTGCTGCAAAGGAATGAACTCCGGGGGGAATCCTCATCACCTCTGGCAGCGAGGTGCACCTCTTGCCTCTCTCTAATCCTCAGGTCACACTCTGAGGTCATCCACAACATAGGTGAGGCAGCTGCGTCCCGACAGCAGCCCCTGCTCGGCCTCATCTCTCTCTCGGATCACCTCGGCACGGCCACTGTCAGAGGGCTGCCGCCTCGCAGTAGGCCACTCCTGTTTCAGCCACCTCTTCCTTCGTATCAAGTATGCACAGGATCCAAACGCCTTCTCGCTGTTCTCCTCCGTCAGTGCCCTGTGTGCAACATTTTCCTGGGGGTCACGGCTTCGTCCACCTTCTGAAAGCAGGATTATGTAGGATTCATTTGGGACCTGTAGCAGAGCTCTTCACTTAAAGTCCATCCTCTCTACCATCTTGGCCACACTCCCAAATCTCAACAAAGTCAAATTAGCACTATATCAGCAACTTAACGTCAGCCTTCATAACATTTCACATTTTCCTTGAAACTTTCTCTGCAGCATCAAGCAATTTTTCATCTAACAATGCAGCTGCCCAAAGGCATTTACCAGGGTGCCTCTCCCTAGGAGGCAGTATTTGATCAAGGCGCACTTTTGAATTTCAACGCATTACCGCGGCCAGGCGGCAATTGGCAGGGAGACGCGGTGAGACGCAGAGGAGTGCATCGCTGCTGCCAAGAGACGCGGAGGCACAGAGGAGTACTACCACGCCTAAAAAACACCAAAAAAACACCGCAGGTTAGGAAAAGAGGAGGTGAAGAGGGGAGGCAAGAAGTAAGGCCTCTCCCCTCTTTTCCATAGTCACCGGATAATAAAGGAGGACACCTTGTAGCCCCGCACTACCTGAAAGGTGGGTCTCTTTGAGAGACGAGTGACGCTGTATCACTGTGAAGTGCAGAGAAAAGCAGACCAAAAGGGAGCCAGGTGTGAGGAGAGGAGAGGCGGTGGAGTGGTGCTTTGCCAGGAGTTGTGGTGCCACTTGCCCTCGCTATAAGAGACTTTAACAGTAACTATAGTCACTGGTCACACCTCTGAACCGTACTGTCTCTGTGGAGTAGTTTGACTTTGTCCCCTGGCATAGCATCCTGTCTCTTTCTGCGGAGTTGGGCGGAGAAAGCGTGGGGACTGGAGAGGGCTGGAGAAGAAATCTTGCTGATGCCAAGAGGAAAATAGATCCTCCGTAGTACCTATTGACGTCTAGCTCTCCCTTCTGGGGCAAAGTCATCACCTAGACACCACCTGGTGCTTAAGGAAGGAAGGTTGTAAGGAAATGCCTTCCTTGGCACGGTTACTCCCTGACGTTTTGCCTTTTGTTGATGCCAGTTATGACTGAAAGTGTGCTGGGACACTGCTAACCAGGCCCCAGCACCAGTGTTCTTTCTCTAAACTGTACCTTTGTTCCCACAATTGGCACAGCCCTGGCACACATATAAGTCCCTTGTAAATGGTACCCCTGGTACCAAGGGCCCTGTTGCCAGGGAACATCTCTAAGGGCTGCAGCGTGTCTTATGCCACCCTGGGGACCCCTCACTCAGCACATGCACACTGCCTCACAGCTTGTGTGCGCTGGTGGGGAGAAAATGACTAAGTCGACATGGCACTCCCCTCAGAGTGCCATGCCCACTTCTCACTGCCTGTGGCATAGGGAAGTCACCCCTCTAGCAGGCCTTACAGCCCTAAGGCAGGGTGACTATACCACAGGTGAGGGCATATGTGCATGAGCACTATGCCCCTACAGTGTCTAAGCAAAACCTTAGACATTGTAAGTGCAGGGTAGCCATAAAGAGTATATGGTCTGAAAGTTTGTCAAACACGAACTCCACAGTTCCATAATGGCTACATTGAAATCTGGGAAGTTTGGCATCAAACGTCTCAGCACAATAAACGCACACTGATGCCAGTGTGGGATTTATTGTAAAATACACCCCGAGGGCATCTTAGAGATGACCCCTGAATACCAGTCCGACTCATAGTGCTATTCTGACCAGTTTCTGCCAGCCTGCCACAACCAGACGACTTTCTGGCCACATGGGGTGAGTGCCTTTGTGACTCTGTGGCCAGGAACATCGCCTGTACTGGATGGAAGTGCTTCTTACTTCCCCCTGAAGGAACTGTAACACCTGGCAGTGAGCCTCAAAGGCTAATGCCTTTTGTTACAGCACCCCAGGGCATCCCAGCTAGTGGAGATGCCAGCCCCTCCAGCCACTGCCTCCACTTTTGGTGGCCAGGCTGAAGGAGATAATGAGGAAAACAAGGAGGAGCCACCCACCAGTCAGGACAGCCCCTAAGGTGCCCTGAGCTGACTCCTGCCTTCAGAAATCCTCCATCTTGAGATTGGAGGATTCCCCCAATAGGAATAGGGATGTGCCCCCTCCCCTCGGGGAGGAGGCACAAAGAGGGTGTAGCCACCCTCCAGGACAGTAGCCATTGGCTACTGCCCCCCAGACCTAAACACAACCCTAAATTGGGTATTTAGGGGTGACCAGAACCCAGGAAATCAGAGTCCTGCAACCTGAAGAAAGAAGGACTGCTGACCTGAAAGCCCAGCAGAGACGGCGGAGACACCAACTGACTTGGCCACAGCCCTACCAGCCTGTCTCCAGACTCAAAGAACCTGCACAGCGACGCATTTGACAGGGACCAGCGACCTCTGAGGACTCAATGGACTGCCCTGAACCCGAAGGACCAAGAAACTCCTGAGAACAGCGGCACTTTTCAAAAACAGCAACAACTTTGCACCTTTCTAACAACTTCTAAAGAAGTGTCTCTTCCCGCCGGAAGCGTGAGACTTCTCACTCTGCACCCAACGCCCTAAGCTCGAGCTCCAGAGAACTAACACCGCAGAGAGGACTCCCAGGCGACTACGACAACATGAGTAACTTGAGTCGACCCCCCTGCACCCCTACAGCGACGCCTGCAGAGAGGATCCAAAGGCTCCCCCTGACCGCGACTGCCTGGTAACAAGGAACCCGCCGCCTGGACCAAGCACTGTAACTGCAGCCCCCAGGACCGACAGGAACCACCTTCCAGTGGAGGAGTGACCAGCAGGCGGCCCTCTTCCTAGCCCAGTCGGTGGCTGGCCCGAGAAGCCCCCGTGCCTTGCCTGCACCGCCTAAGTGATCCCTGGGTCCCTCCATTGCTTTCAATAGCAAACCCGACACCTACTTTGCAGTTTGGAGTTTGTGATATCACTCCTTCGATAAACGTATACCTGTATCCGTCCCCCTAGACGATAAAGCAGCTGTGTTCATCTGTATTCAGTCAAGGGCCTAGTCTATGACAAGGATGATGGCTAAATACTTTCGAAGGAGCAGGACTTTTCTTAATTGCACATGTAAAAAGACCAAGTCAAATCCCTTATGGAATAAGAGCATTCCTCTCCTGCACACAAAAAGTATAAATTCCATTCTATCCGTTGTCCAAAAGGAGTCACCTGAAGAACTAGCTACTAATGACTGCACTGAACTAGGAGTCAGCAGTGCTCTTGATAGAGAGAAGGAGGTACCCCCATCCGTCTTGAGGGGGGTCTCTGAGACTCAACCACCACCCCAGGAAATTCAAAAGTCCTCAACAGCGAATGTGACAGGTGAGGTGGGAACTAGAGCAGGACTAGAAGATTTTACTCTCCCAGATATTGATTTGGATTACGCCCAGGGGAAAAGAATCTCTCCCAATAGTCACTTAAAGACTCATCTGGATAGTAACCTTGGTCCCATGACACCAGGTCTAAGGCTGTTCAGTAGTACTCCCTCTGACCTTTCTCTTTCTCCTCAAATATCTTAGCTGACGCCAGACCTCATGTGCTCTCTGCATCTGCTGAGTGGTCCCCCAGAGCAAAACTTAATATTCTCTGAGTCCTTCAAATGTCTTGAAAGAATCTGGTATTCTATCTTGGTTCTCCTAGAAAAACCAGTTACTAATTCTGACCATATACAAGACAAATTATTACCCATATTGAAAACCTTGTTAGATCAAAAGAACCTAAACCCAGGTCAAGTTGGGAAATCTGGTAGGGCCGTTCAGGCTGATCCGCAATCGACGGGGCAACAAGTTCTACAACTATTTCTGTGTTCGCCAGCCCCACGTGGGCCCATGACTTTCCTACTTGGCTTTCTTTCTCAGAGCAGGGTTCACAGGTGGGAAAGCCGGAAATTCATCGTAATCCTTCTAACACTCAGGATCCTTCCTCCCAAGAGAGCTTAGTCTATTCCTTAGAAAATCTATTTTCTAGTCCTTTCCCTGCGAGCAACGTAGCCCCCACTGACCATGAACCTGCTCCAAAAAAAGATGAGGCTATTCCCCCAATGGCCCCCTATCTCATTTTTTTTAAACCTAAAATAAACCCTGATTTGCTGCCGGTGGAACATGAGGGGATCCTGGCTGAAAAAGCCTCAAGTAAGATGTTCTCTGGGAAAAAAACAACAGTAAAGGGGAAAAACAGAGGAAAAGGAGAATTTCCAAAAAGAACCCAAGAAGGATTAAGTTCGAGGTTAAGGGCTGAAATGGGTCCTCATCCCAGCAAGAAGAACAGGAATTGACTAAGGATGGGGAGTCCCAAGGTGGTGAGATCAGCTAGCCCCCTAACTCCATGGGGTGAACAAAACTAACTCCCATGGAGGTGCAACAGTATCCTCCTCCTGACTCTAGGAGTCTGTTTCCCATTGTAAAATTACGAGAGGTCTCCACCTGCAATGTAAATGCAAATATAGCGGCAGTAAATTGTATGTCTGACCCCTATAAAGGAGGGGATGAATATACAATGGAATAAGTATCTCTTGATAGCACAGAGACTCCAGAATGTTTAGAGTTTTCCGCTTTATTTGGTTAAAGTGTTATCTTAAATTGTTCTGCTTTAATTTCATGCCTATCAGATATTGCTGAGTTAACGTTTATTGACAGTTGTGATATTTCCCGCGTTTATCTTGAGCATAGTATAGGAATGGTAAAGACAAAAGCCTCGTTCTTTTTTAAAACGGTTTTAAATTTGATTTTAGTTCATTGTGAGCAGTTACATCGCAGAGGTATAGATGTGGTGCCAATATGGGTAAGGAAGCTTTCCCGTAACCAGATACAGCCCAATATTACCCATCACGTGAACGGTACCAATCTGCATCAAAGGTCTGCTTATATTGCTCCCTACCGGGAAAAAGTTAAAATTTCCGTTACTCATGGTGTAAGAGTGGATTTTGGAGGATGCCTCATCGTATTACACAGGCACCAAAAAGGAAAACTGGAATTGGCTGGCGGGACCCTTAAATAGCACTCTAAACTGCACCTGGATGAAGAGTATTTCTTCACATCCCTGATACTAACCAGAGTTTGTCCTTGGTCTCCTGGAATGCAGCAGTTTAGGGAACACTACAGAGAAATTAGATCTCATCTGTTCACTTCACGTGGATGCAATCTGCATTCAGGAGAACTGGAGAGTTGCAGATTTAACATATCCTGAGAATCTGGTTCTAAGTAGAAAGGCGCAGCCATCAAAGAAAGGGCGAGCAAAAGGAGGAATTGCCATATTATTGAATATTAAACTTAAATGGGAATATGTTAGCACGTCTATCTCCTCAAACGTTTTTCAGATTGTGAGATTGTATCCAATATCAGAGAATGGTAAAAAAAATCCCTGTTAATAGTTAATGCTTATATCCCCCAGATAAGGAATTCGATAGTGTTTTATTGTCTATGCTCAATCATATTTTAGTAATCTGCTCTAATCCACATGAAAGTGTAGATGAGTTACTAATAATGGGAGATTTAAATTGCAAAATCTCCAACTTATCCCTTTCCACTTTTGGGGAGAGGGAAACCGCTTTAAATATTCCACCGACTATTTCACCAGGCTTGAGAGAATTGTGCTATATTATTCTAAATGGGCGTTTTAGTTCTGATCATCCAGCAGCCTTTACACATAAATCCCTGCAGAGTAGCTCACTAATTAAGTGATAGCTTCCGATAATATTGCTCAATCAGTAGAGATATGAGAGTCATGAATACATCCTTTAGTGATCATAAGATTCTCATTCTTTTGTTAAAAATGCTCTTTTCCCTCATAGAATCTTGGAACCCCCAGGCAAAACCATTATATCATTAGCTTTTGTGGGAAAACAGGTAAAATCTTTTGGACTCCCGCTAAAATGTTCTCTGTAAAAAAAGCTCTTGAATCTTTAGTGAGAGAAGGAGTGGAATGGAATGTCAATCCCCTAAATCATTTTTAATTTTTTTTTTTAAATATATAACCTGCAGTGTTAAATATCATCGTCCAAAGCTGCGACAAAAGAAAGTAAGCCAATCCATTTTTCTATAAAATAGAAAAATGTATAAATTGTTAAGGAGACAGTATGAATGGGAGTCTATAGACAGGAGCAAGAGAATATCTTTATTAATAAGAGAAGAGCACGAGTGAAGTTAGGTATAAAAAGGGAAAAGGAGGAACAGATATAGATAGCTGTGGGGGAAGCAGCAGAGACAAAATTCCCACAGATTTTGGGACACCATTGCTAAAGGCTGTGGAAGGCGTAAATCGTACAGTGGACCCCCCCCCAATAGCTGAGGTGGGCTGGAAGAATTATATATCGGCTCTGTATGCAAAAAACAAGGTGAGTGAGCCTTGGGAAATGGATTGGAGTAAAAATGATAGCTCTGACAGAATTGTTGGGGGTCCCTCCTCTGCGTCTGAAATTGAGGGGTTTTGTTAGGACAATGAGGAATTCCAGAGCTATGGGCCCAGATGAGGTCCCGGTGGCTTTAATCAAACTTGAACCTCTGCTTTGGGCAAAAATCCTCCATCCGGTTTTCCATGCCTGCTACTTAAAAAGTGGAGTCCGAGGCTCCTGGAGAGGGAGTGTTATTGTCCCGTAACATAAAAAGGGTGATAAATCCTTGCCTGTAAATTATCGCCAAATCGCACTATTGGACGCAACTGGCATGATATTTGGAAAAAGTATTTTAGTACATTTAACTTCCTGGGTCGAGGACAAAGAAATACTTCCTCTGGAACAAGCAGGTTTTAGAAAGGAACATAGTACTTTGGACAATATTTTACTGTTACATACGATAAATGAAAAATGTGTTCAGATAAGGGAAGGGGAGAGTATATGCAGCATTTATTGACTTCTCTAAGTTTTTCGACAGAGTGGACAGGTTAATACTGTGGAAAAAACTAGATGAACTGGGTACCCCCCCCCCCCTCAAACCTGCTATGCTTGATTGTAGCCTTGCACTCCTATACCTGGTGTAAACTTTTGCTAAGAGAAGAACAGAGCTTGTCTGATAAATTCCATACAAAAAATGGACTGACGCACGGCTGCTTGTTGGCACCATTGTTATTTTCCTTATCTATTCATGATCTGCCCAGTTCTGGGTAAGAAAATCAACTTTTCCTGGTCTTTGGGCCAACACAAGCTAGAGCGGGTAAAATCCTACTGTTTCTTGGGGAAAACCTTCTCCTCACTCAGTGATAAAGATCATATGTGCAATAAAGTTTCGAAGGCTTTATCTCAAGCACAAGGTCTAGCTAAATTTTTTTACAGCAGTTGGTCTTCGTCATTTCCACCCTTTAATAATGGTATATCAAACAAAGATCCTGGCCACTCTTCTGTATGCTCTTCAGGGCATAGATATCTCCAAATGGATTTTTTTTATAGATAGGACGGAAGGATAGATATTAAGACAATTAGCCCTGTGTAGTAACTCCGCCTCAGGGGCAGCTTTAAGGCTCGAATTTGGTATCAAGAATGTTTTCGTATTGGGCCTTGTGGCTGTGGTTAGGAGAGCTTATAGTTTAGCCTGCAGTATGGCAGCTACCTTAAGAAATTTAGCTTTTTTAGAAATCTTTAATAGACTGAATGAAAAATCTATGTTTTAAAAAAAATTATAATCTAGCTTTACAATTGCTTGAGCTAAACCATGTTTTGATTCAATCCTCCCTGCCCACTACGCTTAAAATTCTTTTAAAAGAAACATAATGGTTGAAAAGTTTCTCCTCTGATTTACAGTTCTGCAGTAATAAAAGGAGACTGACCAGGTTAACCGAATCAGTAATGCTGAAACAATCTCAGCCCTACCTTTCTTGGAATCTCCCCCAGGGGATAAGGCGCTTGTACTTTTGCTGAGACTAGATAGATTGCCCCTTAGAGATCTTACCTCCAAATGGGATGGTTTTGATAATAATTTCAATCTATGTCAAATGGGTGTGCAGAATAGTAAACATGTTCTATTTATTTGTCCTGCTTTAGCCCCGGCTAGGAAAATATGGCTAAAACCTCTGTACCTGCACTTTAATATTCGCTCAGTAGGAGAAACTTTGGAAGCCCTCTTTAATCCTCCCAATTAACTCTTTTGTTTTGGGATTTTTAAATTCTTTCAGTCTTTTTAAACCTCTCATTAAGCAAAATACCAGAGCACACCAGAAGGTAGTCCAAACAATAAATGGCAAAGTCCATAAAGAAATTCTTCTTCTTCTTCCAATGAATAATCTTTATTTGAAACGAAACACGTGTTGGCTGTTTTGTGTATTTCTATACTCACCAGAAATAAAGATCATTCATTGGAAGAAGAAAAATAATTTCTTTATGGACTTTGCCATTTATTGTTTGGACTACCTTCTGGTGTGCTCTGGTATTTTGCTTAATGAATTCTTCCAGCACAGTTCATAACTATGTTATGACCAGTGCAGTAGACACCTGGGTGGTTGAGTGTCATACCGGCCCTAGCACCCTAACACTAAAAGTTTTGACAAACTAGCCGGTCATCATAACTACGGATGTGCGGACTCTATAGCATCAACAACCTTTCCTTTCTTGTTCCCAAAGTTTTTTAAACCTCTACTAAATGTCCTGTATGGGTGATAAATATGAAGTTTGAAAATGTACTCTACAGGGAAGATTGGAGAACTCCTGGTGTTGTTCAATTCGCATTTTCTGTTAAAGGTCGTTAGTTTTGAATTTTTCTATTTTTTCGGCTCAGAAGTATATGTTTCACAACTGTTTTTATTGTAGAAAATGTTATGGTATGTGAGGGTTCTTGACGAGAAGTCTCTCTACGGTTACATGCCGTACTGCCTGAGGTGCTCTATGGATTTTTCTGCCTCAGAATATCTAATGCTTAAACTCTAGAGGCTAATTTGAATAACTAGAATAATTTAATCAAGTTTAGACCCGCTACTATGATATTTTATATGAGCAATGCATTTGTCTAATTTCTTAGCTATTTTTTGATCTTCTGTGGACTTTTTATATGAATGTTCTTAGGTTGTTTTATGTTTTTTTTTATAAAGTGGTTTAACATGTGGACATCTTAAGAGTTCCAATTCATGAAATAAAAACTTGAAACTAAACTTGAAGCTCTCATCTTTTGTTCACTTGTTAATTGGTCATCCTGCGGCAGGTCTCCACCAGTGTTCAAGCTGGTATCTTGTGCACAAGATGACACGAACAGGATGATCCCAATAACAGAGTACCAATTGTGTGCCAGTGGTGTGAGGGTGGCTGTGATATTCCCAAAGAGATTAGATGGAGCCAGCTAAACATTCTACCAACCATGGTGACTATGCTGAGTACCTTCTTTATAATACACATTACACATGAAGTGCATCACCTTCTATTGGGCTGAGGATCCCTGCCTGTAATTCACCTGGACTCCCGTCATAATTTTGATGGCTGGGGGGAAAGTACAAAATGTACAATTTGACACAGTCAAATCACCCCATCACTATCCATAAAACAAAAACATATTCCACTATACAATGGCAATCTAGGTGCTGTGGATTTATTGATGTGGAGTGGAAAATGAGGGGCTAGCCTTTGGAAAAGCAAAGTTTGTTGTCTGTCACCCTAGAAAAAGGTGTCCATAGAGGCAAATATGAAAGTGTCAATGGTGCTCTGTTTTAGGACTTTGAAGGAGTAGACAACAGAATGTGAATTGCTCCACTTTTTCTTTCAAAGAATGACAGCATCCTGTTGAGAAGGGGCAGGCATAAACCAGGTGATGAATGCTTTCTGCTTCTAGTGCACTCTGTTTTTTTGGAACATCTATTCAAGCTATGGTTCATTCAGCATTCTTCTTGATTAGTTCCCTTACGATCAGTAATGACCTTGTTTGGGATGAAGCACCCACAGTAGTTGGCAATGCTCAGCAAGTTGCACATCTCAAATCCCATTTGAAGATGGTTCACAGGTCCTCCACTCTGTTAGAAATGGCCTTGTCCACCTCAGATAGGAGGTCCACACAAGGTGCTTCAGGAAACTACACTGCACCCGTAGCGATTTAGGCCATGTTCCAGTTGTTGCTGGTGAGTCTGATTAAGCTTTTGATGGTATTTCTCTACCCTGGTGCCTTGTATGAAGACACTGCTACTCACAATGAGAACTCCTGGGAATCCTACTAGGATCTCTAGGATGACATTTTGTAATACAACTATGGCTTCACAGTATTGACGGAGAACCCCATAAATGTTGAATGTTGTTACATGCCAAGAATCAGTAGAGGTGGGTGAGCTGCTGGAAGCTCGAGCCTGAAGCCTGGCTTTTTGTCAGCTTGACAGAATGTGGGCATCTCAAGCTTATAGCGAACCAGCTTTCATGTGGCTTCGGCTTTCACCCTCACTCTATCTTCAAGTACAAAGAGTTAAACACAAAGCATTAACATTTGAGGTAAAAAGGAGAGACAACTAGATACCCATTTAGTGCTGATTTGTGCACAGTGAAACCAGAAAACTGGATTAATCGAGCTTCCACCTTAAGCAAATTGTGTGTGAACTGAGACAAATATTTTATTTTACAGATCCTCCTTTTTCTTCACTATTGCACGTGGAATCTCTGTTAAATACATGATTTCAGAATACTAGTTGTCCAAAAACATATAACATTCGATTGAATACACTATAAAGTTGGTCTAACTACTAGAATACGGGCCACATACAGGTTTTAGTTGAGAACTTTTAGCCTCTCAATTCACTACAGGCACTGTTGCTAGGGTGGGGGCTTGGGTGATAATAAGTTCATGTTTAAAAAGTATGCCTTTTAAAAAATACTTCTCAGTGCAGAGCTATAATGTGACATATTAATGTAAAAGCTTCCACGTGTTAAAATTCAAAAAAGTGTATCATATCTTACCTGATGTTTACTGTATGATTTACACGGCAAACATTTTCAGGGCTCAGCTCACTGAGGGACTCTCAGAGCAAAGCCAGACCCTTGGAACAGCTCCCCCCTATTAACGTGTTGGCTCATCCACCTTGAGGAATCAGGTTAGAGCAGTGGTCTTCAAACTTTTGAATGCGGCCCCCCCCCCCACCCCCCCCCCCCAAAAATAGAAAAATAAAAATCATTCAGGCCTACCCTCAGAATTTTTCACAATTATTTTATAAAAATGCCAATGTATGTGTATACTTATTTTAACACTGCAGTAAGTACTGTTACCTTTTTAAAAATGCAATAACATGTTTCTGCATAAAACAAATCACTTATCTGTATAATGCTTCTTTTGGTCAACGTTGTGGCACCCCTCCTGGAATCACTTGAGCTCCCCCCCCCAACCCAAGGTGGTCTCACCCCCCCAGTTTGAAGACCCCTGGGCTAGAGTATGATAAGGCTGAAACTGGTCTCGGGTGCTTGGGCTCTCATCTAGAGGTGAAATGGTTTGGCTGTTTTGCTTAGACTGCTCCTATTGGAACCTGACCAAGTCCAATATGCATTTGGTTGGTCCCCATTTGGAGTGGCATTGAGGGAAAAAATAGTGACTGGAATGTGATTCTAGTGACTGCCAATGGCTTAGACTTTTGATACCAGTCCACCTGTCAACTTTGCATTTATTTATAACGTTTTTGTGGCAAAGTACCTTTATATAACATTAAAATAGTTTTAACAACAAAAGAAGTTATATCTGAAAAGTACTGAAAAGAAAGGTATGCTTTTCAAATATTTATTCTGTTTATCAAAGTAACCAAACAAATCTTGACATGTTGGCAGGCATATAATGCTGGAGACTTATCAGTAAACTATAAACATATCATAAAGATAAATGATAATTAGCTCAAGAAAGTCTGAGGGCTCACACTCTTGAAGGACACATTTCAAGCCAGTAGACCAAGAGAGCCTTGTTAACACTGAAAACAGACAATCCTTGGAACATAACAGTTACACCACGAAGTATGGTCTGCCTATAGTTGAGGCCAGCTCAGGACAACAAGGTCATCCTAATCTACCACATGCTGAACTATGGTCAATGACATCACATTTAATCTTTGAGGAAGTTGAATAAAGATGCAGAGCTTGTTTTTGGAAGGAAAAATACCTTGACAGACGAGGTTAGGAAGCTGCTGCTATGGATCTTTGGGCCTGGTGAACCAGATCCGCGACCAGCCAGAGTAACGTTGAGGTGCTTACTTGTTGGACTTCCTGTACATAAAAAACAAGTTACATTTCAGTGTGTAGTAAACATTTCGAACACAGAAATTAAGGACCCCAGCTAAAATATAGTTTGTGGGGAAAATTAAACAATGTAAGGAAAACCAACTGGGAACTTTACAATCTCAGTAAATTAATTCTTATATCACTGCATCAAAATATATGGCCAGAGAATTAACTATTTGGTTCACAAATATTATTATAAATCAGTAAAAAACTGAACATATCTTCCTATTAGACTCATTCTTTACGTATCCTTAACAACATATTTGTACATCTAGAAAATAGACAAAACATATTTGAGAAAACTTGTAATCGTGTGGGTAAGTACGTTCACTCCACAAATCTCATGAATAGGGCCAGCGCCTAGATACCCCCACGTTATGCCCAGCCACACAATTGAATTAACATTTTTATCAAGACAAGTGGAAGAACGCTGGGTGGTAGGAATTTTTAGGATACCTGTTGATTCTGGAAGTTCATGTCACAGAAATGCAGGGAAAATGTTCAACTGTAGGCACACTTTGAGGTTTGCAGAGTATTGTGGGTAAGATCTTTGTCAATCCACACAAGGCATTCCACCCTAAACTTTCCTGGGTGTTTACATTTCGGCAATGTCAGGGTGGTCGTCGATCCCCAGCCAGAAAAAACACCACTACCCTTATTGCCATATCATATCTTTTGTGAAAGGAAATGTTTATGTTATTTTGGGGGCATTCCTGTCATAGGCACTGCCCCTACCCACACAAGCGTGATACCATCTTTGTATCTGGAGACTTGGAGGAATGTTGAGTGGTAGGAAATGTGTGGCTCCCCACAGAATGGGAGAGAAATGTGTGTCTTTTTTTTTGTCAAAGTTGGAGTGTTGCAAAGGTTTATGGGTATGAAAACCACATGGCAGCCACAAAAGTTGCCCCACTCTGGATTCCCCTATTTGTCTAGTTTTGTCTTGTTATTACCAATTGTATTTCTCTGCATTTGTGCCTCTGCCTTCCAAATGCGAGGCATTGTGTAAGTTAGACATTTTGATGAATGCCCTTTGAATGACATGGTAGTATGGGTACCCACAAATTCAGAGATGTACAAATAATTACTACTCAAACTCTGTATCTGGTGTCTATTTCAGAAATACAAAGATTTGTTTGATGGCCACTTTTCACTCTTTATATTTTACCATATGAATTGCACTATACCTGTCACACAATGTAAAACCATTGTTAAGGTACAGTTCAGAAGTTGGCTCTAAGTACCTCAAACTCTTGGAGAACCTACAAACCCTAGCTATCCCAGCAACCAGAAGGGTGTAGCAGATGTAATGATATACAGCTTTTGTAATTCAGCCAACGTGAAAAGAAGTTACAAATGAAAATGTTTATCAGAAATGGCACCTTTTTCCTACTGAACGACTCATTTTCAATATTTTTTTTACTTCAGCAGTTAGGTTCTTTGGGAAAACGTTGAGGGACCTACACAGATGACCTCTTGCTGAATTCAGAAGTTTGTTTACTTTTCAGAACCTATACCTTTCCCAGATCACCAATGGGTTTCACCCTGGTTTCCATCATGAACTACAAGCAAGCTGAAAGCTCTGAAAGAGGGAAAATGGGCTACCTTTTTGAAAAATGCCACAAATATGTTTAAAAAATAGTTTTCTGATTCAGCCCTGCAGGTTGCTGAAATGCAGGAAAATTTGACATTAGCAGACCAAATCCTATGTTAATGCTTTTTATTTTTAAAACAAATGAGGGGGGTTAGGGACACAAGCTTTTTGTGGAGCATTATTTTGCTATTTTTTCAAAAAAAAACAAAGGGGGTGATTCTGACCCCGGCGGTCAAGGACGGCCGGGGCCAGGGTCGGCGGGAGCACCGCCAACAGGCTGGCGGTGCCCCGCAGGGCATTCTGAATCCTCCATGGCGGCGGTGCCTGCTGCGCCGCCATGGGGATTCTGACACCCCATACCGCCATCCTGTTCCTGGCGGTTCGCCTGCCAGGAACAGGATGGCGGTATGGGGTGTCGTGGGGCCCCTGGGGGCCCCTGCAGTGCTCATGCCAATGGCATGGGCACTGCAGGGGCCCCCGTAAGAGGGCCCCACAAAGAATTTCAGTGTCTGCTTTGCAGACACTGAAATTCGCGACGGGTGCAACTGCACCCGTCGCACATTCCCACTCCGCCGGCTCCATTCGGAGCCGGCTTCCTCGTGGGAAGGGTGTTTCCCACTGGGCTGGCGGGCGGCCTTTTGGCGGTCGCCCGCCAGCCCAGTGGGAAACCCAGAATAACCGCAGCGGTCTTCTGACCGCGGTGCGGTATTCTGACCGCGGTGCGGTATTCTGGAGGGGGGAACTCTGGCGGGCGGCCTGCGCCGCCCGCCAGAGTTAGAATCACCCCCAAAATTTTGTTAGATTTTTGCTATTTTCAGTCCCCTCCAGGGGAACCCACAAAGCCTGGGTACCAATGGAATCCACAGGATGTTGTTGAAAAGAATGTAGGAGGCTGGCCTGGCTTGTAGTGGGTCCCAAAGGTACTTACACCTTGTGCCAGGTCCAGTTATCCGTTATTAGTAGAATAGAGGTGTTTCTAGCAGCTTAGGCTGATAGAAGGTAGCTATGGCAAAGCAGCTTAGTCTGAACTAGGAGATACGCAAAGCTCCTACTATACCACTTATATCATATGCACAATATCATAAGAAAACACAATACACAGAGTTACTAAAAATAAAGGTACTTTATTTTTATAACAATATGCCACAAGTATCCCAGGGAGTACCCTCAGTATGAGGATAAGTTATATACACAAGTTATATGTACACAAACCCAAAACAGGTAAGTAAGAGTCAGAAAAGTACTGCAAACAGTGTAGAATTACAATAGGTTGTAATAGGCAAACATAGGTCTAGGAGCAACACAAACCATATACTACAAAAGTGGAATGCAAATCACGAATGGACCCCAGACCTATGGGAGCTTGTAGAGGGTCGCTGGGACTGTAAGAAAACAGTCAGGGTGTCCAAGATACCCACCCCAAGACCCTGAAAAGTAGGAGTAAAGTACACTTACTACCCCAAAAGAGTACAATAGTCGTGATAGGGGGATTCTGCAAGAACAACAAACACCAGCAAAGCACTGAAGAGGGATTCCTGGACCTGAGGACCTGCAAAGCAAGGGGACCAAGTCCAATAGTCACAACAGTGTCCAGGGGGGGCAGGAGCCCAGGAAACCCCGGATGAAGGTGCAGGGAAGCTGCCTCCGGATGGAAGAAGCTTGGAATTGTGCAAGAACGAAGAGGTCTAGGATTTTCTCCTTTGGATGGAAGATGTCCCACGTCGCGATGAAGGTTGCAGAAGTGTTCCCACGCAGAAATACTGCAAACAAGCCTTGCTAGCTGCAAGGGTCGCAGTAGAGGTTTTTGGGTGCTGCTCGGGACCAGGAAGGACCAGGATGTCGCCCCTTGGAGGAGGAGACAGAGGGGGCGCTCAGCAACTCAGAGAGCCCCCACAGAAGCAGGCAGCACCCGCAGAAGTACCGGAGCAGGGACTTAGAAGATTTGTGAACCGGAGTCTATGCAGAGTTACAAAGGAGGGTCCCATGACGTCGGAGGCCAACTCAGAGGGTTGAGCACTGCAGGACGGAGTGCTGGGGACCCAGGCTAGGCTGTGCATGAAGGAAATCCTGGAAGAGTGCACAGGAGCTGGAGCAGCTGCAAATCACGCAGTACACAGGTTTGCAGTCTAGCGTGGGGAGGCAATGACTTACCTCCATCGAACTTGGACTGAAGGATCACTGGACTGTGGGAGTCACTTGGATAGAGTTCCTGTGTTCCAGGGACCACGCTTGTCAGGATAAGAGGGGACCCAGAGGACCAGTGATGCAGTCTTTTGGTGCCTGAGTTAGCAGGGGGAAGATTCTGTCGACCCACGGGAGATTTCTTCTTGGCTTCTGGTGCAGGGTGAAGGCAGGTGACCCCCCAGAGCATGCACAACCAGGAAACAGTTGAGAAAGCCGGCAGGATGAGGCGCTACAATGTTGCTGGTAGTCATCTTGCTACTTTGTTGCGGTTTTGCAGGCGTCCCGGAGCAGTCAGCGGTCGATCCTTGGTAGAAGTCGAAGAGGGAGATGCAGAGGAACTCTGGTGAGCTCTTGCATTCGTTATCTGAAGAATTCCCCAAAGCAGCGACCCTAAATAGCCAGAAAAGGAGGTTTGGCTACCAAGAAAGGAGGATTGGCTACCAAGAAAGTTAAGAGCCTATCAGAGGGGGTCTCTGACGTCATCTGCTGGCACTGGCCACTCAGAGCAGTCCAGTGTGCCCCCAACTCCTCTGTTTCCAAGATGGCAGAGGTCTGGGACACACTGGAGGGGCTCTGGGCACCTCCCCTGGTAGGTACTGGTCAGGGGAGGGGTCACTCCCCTTTCCTTTGTCCAGTTTCGCACCAGAGCAGAGCTGGGGGATCCCTGAACCGGTGTAGACAGGTTTATGCAGAGATGGGCACCATCTGTGCCCATCAAAGCATTTCCAGAGGCTGGGGGAGGCTATTCCTCCCCAGGCCAACACACCTATTTACAAAGGGAGAGGGTGTAACACCCTCTCTCAGAGGAAATCCTTTGTTCTGCCTTCCTGGGCCAGGGCTGCCTGGACCCCAAGAGGTCAGAATCCTGTCTGAGGGGTTGGTAGCAGCAGCAGCTGCAGTGGAAACCCCGGAAAGGCAGTTTGGCAGTACCCGGGTTCTGTGCTAGAGACCCGGGGGATCATGGAATTGTAATTCCATGATCTTAGACATGTTACATGGCCATGTTCGGAGTTACCATTGTGACGCTACACATAGGTAGTGACCTATGTATAGTGCACGTGTGTAATGGTGTCCCCACACTCACAAAGTCCGGGGAATTTGCCCTGAACAATGTGGGGGCACCTTGGCTAGTGCCAGGGTGCCCACACACTAAGTAACTTGGCACCCAACCTTCAGTGAGTGAAGGTTAGACATATAGGTGACTTATAAGTTACTTATGTGCAGTGAAAATGGCTGTGAAATAACATGGACGTTATTTCACTCAGTCTACAGTGGCAGGCCTGTGTAAGAATTGTCTGAGCTCCCTATGGGTGGCAAAAGAAATGCTGCAGCCCATAGGGATCTCCTGGAACCCCAATACCCTGGGTACCTAAGTACCATATACAAGGGAATTATATGGGTGTACCAGTGTGCATATGGGGGTAACATGCCAGGCAAGATGGTACTTTCCTACAAAAGGACACAAATTTAGGCATGGATACCTTATGTGGAAAAAACGTTAAGGAGGTCTAAGCGCTAAGTTCCCCAAATATCCAAAAAAGGGTTAAACATTCTAGAAGGAAACGGCCTAGTAACGAAAAAGTTAAAGAAAGCTCATTCTAAGAGCAACGCCAAAGCATGAGGTGCATCATGAAGTATGCGTGTGTAGTGATGAGTAGTAGTAAGTTTTAACTTACCAATTTATAAGGGCAGAAGGCCATGTTGTGACGGTCAATTTAGAATACAAGATAAAATTAAAAACATTTTTTAAATTAAAACAAAGTGCATGTGAGTGCAAGAAAAGGAAACAAGCGACCCAGTGGAGATTTGAAAATGGTGAGCCCTTATCTGTTCGTGGCATGGGACGCTGCAGATTCACATGCTGTGCATTATCCTGCCATCTAGTGTTGGGCTCGGAGTGTTACAAGTTGTTTTTCTTCAAAGAAGTCTTTTCGAGTCACGCGACCGAGGGACTCCTCCCTTTCGGCTCCATATGCGCATCGGCGTTGACTCCATCTTAAATTGTTTTCCCCGCAGAGGGTGAGGTAGGAGTTGTGAATATACTAGATGTGCCCATGCAATGGAGTAGGTATGTATGTACATAATGTGTATTAAAATAATATTTATTTACAAATGTACAATTTTCATTCAACTAATAACGGCTACAGGCTCCCGGGGAGGTGGGAGGGCGCATGTGAATCTGCAGAGTCCCATGCCACGAACAGATGTACACTGGGTAAGTGACATTTTCCATTCGGTGGCATGTGTAGCTGCAGATACACATGCTGTGCATAGACTAATAAGCAGTAATCTCCCCAAAATGCGGTGGCTTAGCCTGTAGGAGTTGAAGTTGTCTGAAACAATGTTCTTAATACATCCTGTCCTACTGTGGTTTGTTGTGTTGCTAACACATCTACACAGTAATGCTTAGTGAATGTATGAGGCGTAGACCAGGTGGCTGCCTTACAAATTTCTGTCATAGGTATATTCCCCAGAAAAGCCATTATGGCGCTTTTTTTCCTAGTGGAATGTGCTCTTGGTGTAATAGGTAGATATCTTTTTGCTTTAACATAGCAAGTTTGAATACATTTAACTATCCATCTGGTGATGCCTTGTTTGGATATAGGATTACCTGCATGAGGTTTTTGGAAGGCTACGAACAATTGTTTTGTTTTACGAAATTGTTTTGTTCTGTCAATGTAATACATTAGTGCTCTCTTTATGTCTAATGTATCTAAGGCTCCTTCGGCTACTGAGTCTGGTTGTGGAAAGAAGACTGAGAGTTCCACTGTTTGGTTTAGGTGGAATGGTGATATGACCTTTGGTAGGAATTTGGGATTTGTACGGAGAACCACTTTATGTTTATGTATTTGTGTAAAGGGTTCTTGTATAGTAAATGCTTGTATCTCACTTACTCTTCTAAGTGATGTGATAGCTATTAGAAAGGCTACTTTCCAAGTTAAGTATTGCATCTCACAAGAGTGCATGGGTTCGAATGGTGGTCCCATGAGTCGTGTTAATACAATATTAAGGTTCCACGAAGGTACTGGTGGTGTCCTTGGGGGTATGATTCTTTTTAGTCCCTCCATAAATGCTTTGATGACTGGGATTCTAAAAAGCGATGTTGTATGTGTAATCTGCAGATAGGCAGATATTGCAGTGAGATGTATTTTAATGGAAGAGAATGCTAGCTTAGACTTTTGTAAGTGTAATAAGTAACTTACAATGTCCTTTGTGGAAGCATGTAGTGGTTGAATCTGATTAGTGTGGCAGTAGTAAACAAATCTTTTCCATTTGTTTGCGTAACAATGTCTTGTAGTAGGTTTTCTAGCTTGTTTAATGACCTCCATACATTCTTGTGTAAGGTCTAAATGTCCAAATTCTAAGAATTCAGGAGCCAGATTGCTAGATTGAGCGATGCTGGATTCGGGTGTCTGATGTGTTTGTGTTGTGTTAATAGATCAGGTCTGTTTTGTAATTTGATGTGAGGTACTACTGATAAGTCCAGCAGTGTTGTGTACCACGGTTGGCGAGCCCATGTTGGTGCTATGAGTATTAGTTTGAGTCTGTTTTGACTTAATTTGTTGACCAGATAAGGAATGAGTGGGAGAGGGGGAAAAGCGTAGGCAAATATCCCTGACCAACTGATCCGTAACGCATTGCCCTTGGATTGAGGGTGTGGGTACCTGGACGCAAAGTTTTGGCATTTTGCGTTTTATTTTGTTGCAAATAGGTCTATTTTCTGTGTTCCCCAGCGTAGGAAGTGATCCTGTAGGATCTGGGGATGAATATCCCATTCATGAGTTTGCTGGTGATCTCGACTGAGATTGTCGGCTAACTGGTTCTGAATGCCTGGGATATATTGTGCTATTAGGCGAATATGATTGTGAATTGCCCAATGCCAAATTTTTTGTGCTAAGAGACACAGTTGTGACGAGTGTGTCCCTCCTTGTTTGTTGAGATAATACATTGTTGTCATGTTTTCGGTTTTGACAAGAATGTGTTTGTGGGCTACTAGTGGTTGAAATGCTTTTAATGCTAGAAACACTGCCAGCAGTTCCAAATGATTTAAGTGAAGTTGTTTTTGTTGATTGTCCCATTGACCCTGTATGCTGTACTTGTTGAGGTGTGCTCCCCACCCCATCATGGAAGCATCTGTTGTGATCACATCTTGCGGCACTGGGTCTTGGAATGGCCGCCCTTGGTTTAAATTTATAGGGCTCCACAAGTGAAGCGAGAAGTGTGTCTGGCGGTCTATCAACACTAGATCTTGAAGTTGATCCTGTGCTTGTGTCCATTGTTTTGCTAGGCACTGTTGTAAGGGCCGCATGTGTAATCTTGCGTTTGGGACAATGGCTATGCATGAAGACATCATGCCTAGAAGTTTCATTACAAACCTTACTGGGTAGTGTTGGTTTGACTGTATGCTTGATGTTATATTTTGGAACGCTTGAACCCTTTGTGGACTTGGAGTGGCAGTTGCTTTTTGTGTGTTGAGTGTTGCTCCCAAGTATTGTTGTATTTGGGATGGCTGCAGATGTGATTTCTGGTAATTTATAGAGAACCCTAGTTTGTGTAGATTTTCTATAATGTATTGTGTGTGAAGAAGACACTGTTGTTGAGTATTAGCCAGTCGTCTAAGTATGGGAATACGTGCATGTGCTGTCTCCTTATGTGAACGGCTACTACTGCAAGGCATTTTGTGAATACCCTTGGGGCTGTTGTTATCCCGAACGGTAACACTTTGAATTGATAGTGTACGCCGTGTATCACAAACCTTAAGTATTTTCTGTGAGAAGGATGGATGGGTATGTGAAAGTACGCATCCTTGAGATCCAATGTTGACATGTAGTCCTCCTTTTTTAGTAAGGGAACCACGTCTTGAAGTGTTACCATGTGGAAGTGGTCTGACTTGAAGAGATTCAGTGTTCTGAGGTCTAAGATAGGTCTTAATGTTTTGTCCTTCTTTGGAATTAGGAAATATAGTGAGTAGACGCCTGTTCCTTTCTGATAGTTGGGTACTAACTCTATTGCTTGTTTTTGTAATAGTGCTTGGACCTCTATTTGTAATAGGGGTAAGTGTTGTTTGGACATATTGTGTGCCCTTAACATCTGGCGGGAAATTTGTGAATTTTATGCAGTAACCATGTTGGATAATGGCTAGGACCCATGCGTCCGTGGTAATGTGTGTCCAGTTCTGATAGTATGAGGTAAGTCTCCCCCCCACTGCTGTTAAGTGTTGGGGTTTTGTGACATTGGAGTCACTGTCTGGTTTGGCTTGTTTTAGGTGTCTGGAACTTTGCCATTCCTCTTGGGAATTGTCCTCCTTTATATGAGCCACGAAACCCTCCCCTCTGGTATTGTGCCTGATAGGTGGGTCTGGTTTGCGAGGTGGAAGGCGCGGGTGTTTGCATTCGAAACCCCCCTCTAAATTGTGGCTTTCTAAATGTGCCTCTGCCCTGTGGGGAGTAGAGCGCGCCCATGGCTTTGGCCGTGTCCGTGTCTTCCTTTAATTTTTCAATTGCTGTGTCCACTTCTGGCCCAAACAATTGTTCTTGGTTAAAAGGCATGTTCAACACTGCTTGTTGGATTTCTGGCTTGAATCCAGAGCTTCTTAACCATGAATGTCTGCGAATGGTTACTGCAGTGTTGACCGTTCGTGCTGCTGTGTCTGCCGAGTCTAATGCGGACCTTATTTGGTTGGTGGATATTGCTTGTCCTTCTTCCACAACCTGCTGGGCACGTTTCTGGTGTTCTTTGGGCAAGTGTTGTATAATGTGTTGCATCTCGTCCCGGTGTGCCCCATCGTAGCGAGCAAGTAGGGCTTGCGAATTAGCGATCCGCCATTGATTGGCTGCCTGTGCTGCCACTCGTTTGCCCGCTGCGTCAAACTTCCTACTCTCTTTGTCAGGCGGTGGAGCGTCTCCTGACGATTGAGAGTTTGCCCTCTTTCTTGCTGCTCCTACAACCACTGAGTCAGGTATAAGTTGCTGTGTTATAAACACAGGATCCGTTGGGGGAGGCTTGTACTTCTTCTCCACCCTAGGCGTGATAGCCCTTCCTTTAACTGGCTCCTGGAATACCGGTTTTGCATGTTTGAGCATACCCGGGAGCATTGGCAGACTCTGGTAGGAAGTGTGGGTGGATGCCAAGGTGTTGAACAGGAAATCATCCTCTGTTAGCTCAGAATGCATTGCTACATTGTGGAACGTAGCTGCCCTGGATAGTACCTGCGTATATGCAGTACTGTACTATGGAGGTGACGGCTTTGTTGGGTAACAATCCCGACTGTTATCTGATACTGGTGCATTATATAAGTCCCATGCATCAGGATCATCCTGTGTCATCCCTGTATGCGTAGGTGACTGCATTGGAGGTGTTCCCACCGGAGACAGCTGTGGTGAGTGTAGTGGGGAAGGTTGTGGAGAAAACCTTGGTGGTTGGGCTTTTTCTCTGGCCACCTTCACCTTCGGCTGCATTTCTGTCTCCTGAAATGCCAGTTTTCTTTTGGTTTTAATTGGAGGAAGAGTTTGTATTTTTCCAGTCTCTTTCTGGATATGCAACCTCCTTTGCGAATGGTCTGGTTTATCCATACTTATTTCCTGCTCAAATCTGTGTTTTTCATGCATTTGGCTGGAAAGTCCTTGGTCTTCTGTGGAAGAGCTTCTTTTCGGCTCCAAAGCTGCTTTTTTTCTGTACCGATGTTTCCGATAAAGTCTTTTTCGGTTCAGACGTTATTTTTCTCACCTTGGGTGAGTCTTACTCTTGGTGTCGAGATCGTTTGGTGCCGGAATCTCGACTGGAGTCGGAAGTCTTTGGCAAATCTCTGGCCTTTTTCTGTGCTGATGTTTCATCACCTTCTTTTCAATGGGTTAAGCCATGGCCTGCTGGTGGTGGCGTCCCCTTGGCCTTAACGATCTTTGTGTGAGCTTTGGACGGGGCAGTTTTACTCACTGTTTTCTGTATCGTTGTGGGTCGCTCTCTTTCGAATTCGTCAGAGTCCGTCCCCTGGATGGAAATTCTTTCCTCCTCCTCGACGTCGAGTTGTTCTCTCGGAGTCGACGCCATTTGCAGTCTTCTCGCTCGTCGATCACGTAGGGTCTTTTTAGATCGAAACGCTCGACAAGCCTCACAAGTATCCTCCCTGTGTTCTAGTGATAAACACAGATTACAGACCAGGTGTTGGTCTGTATAAGGATACTTCGAGTGGCACTTCGGACAGAAGCGGAAGGGGGTCCGGTCCATTAGTCTTTGACGATGGATATGGTCGGGCCGACCAGGCCCCGCTGAAGAACGGAAGCCCCGAAGGGCCGCCGGAGCGCTTCTGCGATCAGTGCTGATACAATAACACTAAACCGGTACCGAACGAGAATACCGTAGAATTTTCGATATTTAGCTAACTTTCCCGATTCGAAATACGGAGTGAAGAGGAACACGTCCGAACCCGATGGCGGAAAGAAAACAATCTAATATGGAGTCGACACCCATGCGCAATGGAGCCGAAAGAGAGGAGTCCCTCGGTCTCGTGACTCGAAAAGACTTCTTCGAAGAAAAACAACTTGTAACACTCCGAGCCCAACACTAGATGGCAGGATAATGCACAGCATGTGTATCTGCAGCTACACATGCCACCGAACATATATATATATATATATTGAAAATAGGAGGGTGCTCGAGAGTGGAAAGGAGAGCATCAAGGAGCAAGAGAGGGAGCAGAAAAGTGTACATACGCACAAGAACAAGCATGGAAGAGTTCAATGAATCACATCCACTCTCATGCAATGCTGAATGCGAAATTAAAGAAAGAGCAGTGCCACGATAGAACTCATCCAATCAGAACACTGACCAGAATGCTCCTGGATATGACAAACACAAGAACTGCAAATGCCAGGGATATAAAACAAAGCCCTCTAAACATGAGCAGGGGATGGCACAGCCCACTCTATTAACGATATGTATTGAAAACAATTGGTCAGCCAACAAACCGCTAAAGCTGTATGTATTCCTGACCTAAAATACAGCACTGCTCCTCAAAAATTAGGAGAGTCATTTATATCACACCGAATAACAAGGTGTTTTTTACAAACAGGCTTAGGAGAGTTGTTTATACCACCACAAACAGCAGGGTGTTATTTACATACAGAATAAAGGTACAGCAAGGACAAGATTCAGTCAATGGACTGTTTCAAACCTTACGGCTGAAGAGCTGTATTCGATGATAAGATGCTTGATACTGCTTCTTGGTGCACTCACAGCATAATGAAAAACCAATGAATGAACAGCATGATATAGAGGAGCTTTGAGGGCTGAATGGGCTCGAGTTGAGGTTTTGGCATATTGCTAGGCATTTCCAGATTTTTCAAATGTATACACATGCAGCAGGATTCCCAAGACCAAGCATTATGTTTGTCTCACGGGTCAAGGAGGATGCTGCTGGTGAACCCCAGACTATTAGTCATGTTGGCCTGCATGTCTGGATACAGTCTTAAGTGTGTTAGAATGAAATACCTTTTTCGTGGCATAAAAAAGCTGTTCTACTTATGAGGGATTTTTTTGTCTTCCTTACCCCATTTGTTTACTCTACAGAACTCTATAACATATGAACCTATCAGAGGTGCATCTTAACTAAAATTTGCTAGTCAATAGCAAAGCTACACCTAAACTGCACCTTTACTGCGAGTGAGGGCGGCTATGTAAGGTCATTCCAGGTGGCGGTGATTTGCAGTAACAGTAGTGTTATTCAGAAGCATGACACACATCTTTTAACATGAATCTCTTGGGAGTACCTTGCTTAAATTCATGACCTGCAGGCTGCCCTTTGTTCAATTCTTACAAGGGGGTGGCTCCCCTTTACCCCTTTCTTTGTTCAATTAAAGTTGCCTCTACTCTGGTGAAGGTTCCTCCTCTCACCTCTGTTCCTGTACTGCTAAAACTCTCACCTAACAACACAACTGTAAGGAAATGCCTTCCTTGGCATGGTTACCCCCTAACTTTTTGCCTTTTGTTGATGCCAGTTATGAATGAAAGCATGCTGGGACCCTGCTAACCAGGCCCCAGCAACAGTGTTCTTTCCCTAAACTGTACCTTTGTTCCCACAATTGGCACAGCCCTGGCACACAGATAAGTCCCTTGTAAATGGTACCAAGGGCCCTGTGGCCAGGGAAAGTCTCTAAGGGCTGCAGCATGTATTATGCCACCCTGGGGACCCCTCACTCAGCACATGCACACTGCCTCACAGCTTGTGTGTGCTGGTGGGGAGAAAAAGACTAAGTCGACATGGCCCTCCCCTCAGAGTGCCATTCCCTTAACCCACTGCCTGTGGCATAGGTAAGTCACCCCTCTAGCAGGCCTTTCAGTCCTAAGGCAGGGTGCACTATATCACAGGTGAGGGCATAGCTGCATGAGCACTATGCCCCTACAGTGTCTAAGCAAAACCGTAGACATTGTAAGTGCAGGGTAGTCATAAAGAGTATATGGTCTGGGAGTCAGTCTATTAAGAACTTCACAGTTCCATAATGGCTACACTGAAATCTGGGAAGTTTGGTATCAAAGTTCTCAGCACAATAAATGCACACTGATGCCAGTGTGGAATGTATTGTAAAATACACCCGGAGGGCATCTTAGAGATGCCCCCTGAATACCAGTCCGACTCCTAGTGCTATGCTGACCAGGGTCTACTAGACTGCCACAACCAGACGAGTTTCTGGCCACATGGGGAGAGTGCCTTTGTCACTGTGGCCAGGAACAAAGCCTGCACTGGGTAGAGGTGCTTCTCACCTCCCCCTGCAGGAATTGAAACACCTGGTGGTGAGCCTCAAATGCTCAAGCCTGGTGTTACAGCACCCCAGGACATCCCAGCTAATGGAGATGCCCGCCCCTCCGGACACAGCCCGCACTTTTGGTGGCAAGTCCGGAGGAGATAATGAGAAAAACAACGAGAAGTCACCCTCCAGTCAGGATAGCCCCTAAGGAGCCCTGAGCTGAGGTTACCCCCGCTTTAAGAAATCCTCCATCTTGTTTTTGGAGGATTAACCCAATAGGATTAGGGATGTGCCCCCCTGCCCACAGGGAGGGGGCGCAAAGAGGGTGTAGCCACCCTGAAGAACAGTAGCCATTGGCTACTGCCCCCCAGACCTAAACACACCCCTAAATTGAGTATTTAGGGGCAACCCTGAACCCAGGAAATCAGATTCCTGCAACTGCTGACCTGAAAGCCCCGCAGAGACGGCGGACACGACAACTGACTTGGCCCCAGCCCTACCGGGCCTGTCTCCAGACTCAAAGAACCTGCACAGCGACGCATCCAGCGGGACCAGCGACCTCTGAGGACTCAGAGGACTGCCCTGCACCCAAAGTACCAAGAAACTCCAGTGGACAGCGGCTCTTTCCAGGAAACCAAGAAACAACCATCTTTAAAGGGACTCCAGCCTCACTACGGAAGCGTGAGTCCCCAACAGTCTGCACCGACGCCCCCGACTCGTGTCCAGAAGAACCAACACTGCAGAGAGTAACTCCAGGCGACTCCCACGATGTGGCCACCCTGAGACGACCTCCCTGCACCCCCACAGCGGCGCCTGCAGAGAGAATCCAGAGGCTCCCCCTGACCGAGACTGCCCGGTAACAAGAAGCACTGCACACGCAGCCCCCAGGCCCGAGAAAAAACAACTACTGGTGCAGGAGTGACCAGCAGGCGGCCCTCATCCTTGCCCAGTCTGTGGCTGGCCTGAGAAGCCCCCCTGTGCCCTTCCTGAATCGCCAGTGACCCCCAGGACTCTCCATTGATTTCTACCTAAAATCCGACACCTACTTCACACATTGCACCCGGCCATCCCTGTGCTGCTGAGAGTGTATTTTGTGTGCCTGTTTGTGACCCCTCCCAGTGCTCTACAAACCCCCCCCCCCGGTCTGCTCCCAGAGGACGCAGGTACTTACCTGCTAGCAGACTGGAACCATAGCGCCCCTATTCTCCATAGGCGCCTATGCTATTTGGGCCCAACTTTGACCTCTGCACCTGACTGGCGCTGTGTTGCTGGGTGTTTGGGGTTACCTTCAACCCCCAACGGTGGGCTGCCTATGCCCCAGAGACTGAACTTTTAAGTGCTGTACTTACCTGAAAAACTAATCAATACTTACCTCCCCCAGGAACTCTTGATTTTTGCAGTGTCCACTTTTAAAATAACTTGCCATTTTTTCCAAAACTGTGTACATAACTTTTTTAATTCAAAGTTACATATTTACTGATGCCAAGTACCTTACAATTTATGTACTTACTTGAATTCTGAATCTTGTGGTTCTAAAATAAATTAAGAAAATAATATTTTTCTATATAAAAACCTATTGGCTTGGAGTTAAGTCTTTGAGTGTGTGTTCTCATTTATTTCCTGTGTGTACAACAAATGCTTAACACTACCCTCTGATAAGCCTACTGCTCAACCACACTACCACAAAATAGAGCATTGATTTATCTAATTTGCCACTATCAACCTCTAAGGGGAACCCTTGGACTCTGTGCACACTCTCACTTTGAGATAGTATATACAGAACTAACTTCTTACAATCCCTTTGGGGATTTTTAGGATATCGGTATTCCTTCTGACCCTATTTTTGTTGCTGCCCCCATTAATGGGTGCTAAGCCAATTTCTGCTCTCTCCCTTTCTATAGCTAGGAGCTGTTGCTCCAAAGCTAACCTTTTGCCCATCCTCGATAAAGGGATGTCCTTTTCATTGAGGCTGCCCTCAATGTTCCCAGCGGAGCTGGACTCCCCTGTGGAAGATCGAGATCCAGTGAGTTCTATCCTTGGAGACAGGGGTCTGGGAACCCTGGTCTCTCTAGTTACGCGAGGAGGGGGGAGTTAATCCTCCTCATCTCTAAAATCTTCCCTGTGAGTGGAGTTCTTCCTCCTCAGCAGGCTGGTCCATGGTGTACTCTGCCAAGAGCTCCCGGAGTTTGACCTTGGTAAGTTTTGAATCAGTTCTAATCTTTTCCAGCTTACAGAGGGAACTTATCTCTGCCATCCCTAAATGGAGGTAAGGGAAGAGGTTGAGTTACACCGTGTCTTCTGAGCTGCTCATCATGTTCCTAAAAGTTGGGATTACTTTTTTAGAAATTAAAAGCTATCTCTTGTAACTAAATCCTAACTTAAAAATAACTTTTAAACTTACAAAATATGCTTAAGGGGACTTAACCAAGGACCTAGCAGGACTTTAAAAAATTTTGGGAAGAAATTGTCTAATTCAAAAATCTGTTTTCTAAAGGCAATTTTGGAATTTAGTCGTGTGATCAGGTATTGGCTGAGAAATCCAGCAAATGCAAATTCGTAGACCCCACTGCTGATCCACCAATGTGGGAAGCTGACTCTGTATATAATATATCAAAATGAGATATAGTGTGAACAGAAGCCAGGAGTTCCCCAGAGGCTTGACAGAGGCACAAATAGATAATACTAATGCTCTATTTGTGGTAGTGTGGTCAAGCAGTTAGGCTTATCAGAGTGTAGTGCAAAGGACAGAAAATAGAAGACCCACACACTCAATGACTTAACTACAGATCAATGGTTTTTATATTGTAAAATGAAAATGTCACTTACCCAGTGTACATCTGTTCGTGGCATCAGTCGCAGTAGATTCGCATGTTCTGCAATAGCTCGCCATCTGGTGTTGGGCCGGAGTGTTACAAGTTGTTTTTCTTCGAAGAAGTCTTTCGAGTCACGGGACCGAGTGACTCCTCCTTTTGTCTCCATTGCGCATGGGCGTCGACTCCATCTTCGATTGTTTTTCCCCCGCAGAGGGTGAGGTAGGAGTTGAATTGTAGTAATAGTGCCCATGCAATGGAGTGACTAAGTATGCACTTATTTAAGGTTGAGATGATACATATATAAATAATTGAAGGTAACTTCCAAACTGCTACAGGCTCCCGGGGAGGCGGGTGGGCACATGCGAATCTACTGCGACTGATGCCACGAACAGATGTACACTGGGTAAGTGACATTTTCAGTTCGATGGCATCTGTCGCTGTAGATACGCATGTTCTGCAATAGACTAGTAAGCAGTTATTTCCCCAAAAGCGGTGGATCAGCCTGTAGGAGTGGAAGTAGTCTGAAATAATGTCCTTAATACAGCTTGACCTACTGTGGCTTGTTGTGCGGATAACACGTCTACACAGTAGTGCTTGGTGAATGTGTGAGGCGTAGACCATGTGGCTGCCTTACATATTTCTTGCATTGGGATGTTTCCTAGAAAGGCCATGGTAGCACCTTTCTTTCTGGTTGAGTGTGCCTTTGGTGTAATGGGCAGCTGTCGTTTAGCTTTAAGGTAGCAGATTTGGATGCATTTAACTATCCATCTGGCTATACCTTGTTTTGAAATTGGGTTTCCTGCATGAGGTTTTTGAAATGCAATAAAGAGTTGTTTAGTCTTTCTGATGTTTTTTGTTCTGTCAATGTAATACATTAATGCTCTTTTGACATCTAATGTATGTAGTGCCCTTTCGGCTACGGTATCTGGCTGTGGAAAGAACACCGGAAGTTCCACTGTTTGATTTAGATGGAACGGTGAAATAACCTTTGGCAAAAATTTAGGATTGGTCCTTAGGACGACTTTATTTTTGTGTAGTTGTATAAAAGGTTCCTGTATAGTAAACGCCTGAATCTCGCTTACTCTTCTCAGGGAAGTAATGGCGATGAGAAATGCCACCTTCCAGGTTAGGAACTGTATGTCGCAGGAGTGCATGGGTTCAAATGGTGGACCCATAAGTCTAGTTAGGACAACATTTAGGTTCCATGAAGGAACAGGTAGTGTTCTTGGTGGTATAATTCTCCTAAGGCCCTCCATGAATGCTTTAATGACTGGTATTTTATATAGGGAAGTTGAATAGGTAGTCTGCAGGTATGCAGATATTGCTGCAAGGTGAATCTTAATGGAAGAGAAAGCTAGGTTAGATTTTTGTAAGTGAAGCAAGTAACCCACTACATGTTCTGGAGTTGTGTGTAATGGTTGTATTTGATTAATATGGCAGTAGCAAACAAACCTCTTCCATTTACTTGCATAGCAGTGCCTGGTGGATGGCCTTCTTGCTTGTTTTATGACTTCCATACATTCTTGGGTAAGTTGTAAGTGCCCGAATTCTAGGATTTCAGGAGCCAGATTGCTAGATTCAGCGATGCTGGATCTGGGTGTCTGATCTTTTGGTTGTGCTGTGTCAACAGATCTGGCCTGTTGGGCAATTTGATGCAGGGTACCACTGATAGGTCTAGCAGCGTTGTGTACCAGGGTTGCCTTGCCCAAGTTGGTGCTATCAATATGAGTTTGAGTTTGCTTTGACTGAGTTTGTTTACCAGGTAAGGAAGGAGAGGGAGAGGAGGAAAAGCGTAAGCAAATATCCCTGACCAGTTCATCCATAGGGCATTGCCTTGGGATTGTTTGTGTGGGTATCTGGATGCGAAGTTTTGGCATTTTGCGTTCTCCCTTGTCGCAAACAAGTCTATCTGAGGTGTTCCCCAGAGTTTGAAATAAGTGTTCAGTATTTGGGGGTGAATTTCCCATTCGTGGACCTGTTGGTGATCTCGAGAGAGATTGTCTGCGAGTTGATTTTGTATCCCTGGTATAAACTGTGCAATTAGGCGAATTTGGTTGTGAATTGCCCAATGCCAAATTTTTTGTGCTAACAGGCTTAACTGCGTGGAGTGCGTCCCTCCCTGCTTGTTTAGATAATACATTGTTGTCATGTTGTCTGTTTTGACGAGAATGTATTTGTGAACTATTATTGGTTGGAAAGCTTTTAGTGCTTGAAAAACTGCAAGAAGTTCTAGGTGATTGATATGCAGTTTTGTTTGATGTACGTTCCATTGTCCTTGTATGCTGTGTTGATCGAGGTGTGCTCCCCACCCTGTCATGGAAGCATCTGTTGTTATTACGTATTGTGGCACTGGGTCTTGGAAAGGCCGCCCCTTGTTTAAATTTATGTTGTTCCACCACAGAAGCGAGAGGTAAGTTTGGCGGTCTATTAACACCAGATCTAGAAGGTGACCCTGTGCTTGAGACCACTGTGATGCTAGGCATTGTTGTAAGGGCCTCATGTGCAGTCTTGCGTTTGGGACAATGGCTATGCATGATGACATCATGCCTAGGAGTTGTAATACCATCTTTGCTTGTATTTTTTGTGTTGGATACATGCGTTGTATGATGGTGTTGAAATTTTGAATTCTTTGTGGACTTGGAGTGGCTACTCCTTTTGATGTGTCTATTATGGCTCCCAGGTATTGTTGTACCTTGCGTGGCAGAATTTTTGATTTTGTGAAATTGACGGTGAACCCTAGTTTGAAGAGGGTTTGTATGATATGATTTGTGTGATTTGAGCACTCTATTAACGAATGGGCCTTGATTAGCCAGTCGTCTAGATATGGGAACACATGTATTTGCTGCCTTCTGATGTGTGCAGCGACTACCGCTAGACATTTGGTAAAGACTCTTGGTACGGTTGTTAATCCGAAAGGCAGTACCTTGAATTGGTAATGTATTCCTTTGAATACAAACCTTAGGTATTTTCTGTGCGATGGGTGTATTGGTATATGGAAATAAGCATCCTTGAGGTCTAAAGTTGCCATGTAGTCGTGCAGCTTTAGCAATGGCAATACTTCTTGTAGTGTGACCATGTGGAAGTGGTCTGATGCATTAATTGTCCGTGCAGCTGTATCTGCAGCGTCCATGGAGGAGCGGATCTGGTTGTTGGAGATGGCCTGTCCCTCCTCAACCACTTGTTTTGCCCTATTTTGGAAGTCTTTGGGCAGATGTTCAATGAGATGTTGCATCTCGTCCCAGTGGGCTCTGTCATAGCGCGCAAGTAGTGCCTGGGAGTTCGCGATGCGCCACTGGTTTGCAGCTTGTGCTGCGACTCGTTTACCAGCTGCATCAAACTTGCGGCTTTCTTTATCTGGGGGTGGTGCATCTCCAGATGTGTGAGAGTTGGCCCTTTTCCTAGCTGCTCCTACAACAACAGAGTCTGGTGGCAGCTGTGTTGTGATGAAAGCCGGGTCCGTAGGAGGCGGCTTATACTTTTTTTCCACCCTTGGTGTGATTGCCCTACTTTTGACCGGGTCCTTAAATATGTCTTTTGCGTGCCGGAGCATACCAGGGAGCATAGGCAGGCTTTGGTAGGAGCTGTGGGTGGAGGAGAGTGTGTTGAACAAGAAATCATCCTCGACCTGTTCTGAGTGGAGGCTTACGTTGTGAAATTGTGCTGCTCTAGCCACCACCTGAGAGTACGCGGTGCTGTCTTCTGGTGGAGATGGTTTTGTAGGGTATGCCTCTGGGCTGTTATCTGACACTGGGGCGTCGTATAGGTCCCATGCGTCCTGGTCTTGGTCACCCTGGCTCATGGTGGTGTGAGCTGGGGAGTGTGATGGCGTTTGTGCTGGTGAAACGTTAATCACGGGCGGAGGAGAGGGTGGTGGTGTAACTCTTTTCACCACTTTTGGTTGTGGTGCTTGTTCCGTCTGGAACTCCAACCTTCTCTTTCTCCTAATGGGGGGAAGGGTGCTTATTTTTCCTGTCCCCTGCTGAATGAAGATACGCTTTTGCGTATGGTCCGCATCAGTTGCTTGTAGCTCTTCCTCAAACCTATGCTTCTGCATTTGGGAGGTTAGCGAGTGCTCTTCTGTATAAGAGCCTGAAGCTGGGTCGCTTGCAGTTTGTTTCGGCGTGGAAACTTTGTCTGCGTGTTTTTTCGGCTCCGAGGTGACTTTTTTTCTTTTCGGGGCCGAAACCTCTCGGCGTCGATCTGTTTCGGTGCCGCTGTCTCGGCGTCGAGCCGTGTCCACACCGGCATCTCGGTGTCGAGGCTTGTCTCCAGCACTTTCTCGGTCCCGAGAAGGCTGCGTGCCGGTGTCTCGACCGGAGTCGGACGATCTCGGCACCGTTTGGGCCTTTTTCGGTGCCGACGGTCGGTCACCGATTTTATGGGTTGAGCCATGGCCTGGTGGCAGTGGCGTCCCCTGGGCCTTGTAAATGTTTCTTTGTGTGGTTTTCGACGTCTTACTCACGGTTTGTGTATCGTCGAATCCTTCGGAGTCTGAGTCTTGGATCGAGAAGGTACCTTCCTCTTCCTGTTCCTCGAACTCCCGTCGGGCTGTCGGTGCGGACGCCATTTGAAGTCTTCTGGCTCGACGGTCTCGGAGTGTTTTTCGGGACCGGAACGCACGACAGGCCTCGCAGGTGTCTTCGCTGTGCTCAGGTGACAGGCACAGGTTGCAGACCAAGTGTTGGTCTGTGTAGGGGTATTTATTGTGGCATTTGGGGCAGAAACGGAAAGGGGTCCGTTCCATCGGCGTTCCTCAGCACGCGGTCGGGCCGACCAGGCCCCGACGGAGGATCGAAAAACTACCCCGAAGGGCACCGGAGCTCTTCGATCTTCGATGCGGTGTTGAATGTAAGTACGCCGATCCCGAACGCAACAATACCGACGAAAATCTTCCGAAATTAACTATTTTTTCTGTTCCGAAACTCGGAGCGACAGGAACACGTCCGAACCCGATGGCGGAAAAAAAACAATCGAAGATGGAGTCGACGCCCATGCGCAATGGAGACAAAAGGAGGAGTCACTCGGTCCCGTGACTCGAAAGACTTCTTCGAAGAAAAACAACTTGTAACACTCCGGCCCAACACCAGATGGCGAGCTATTGCAGAACATGCGTATCTACAGCGACAGATGCCATCGAACATATATTTTCCTAATTTATTTGTAGAACCACAAGATTCAAGTTGCAGGTAAGTACCTTAAAAGTTACTTATGTCACACAGGTATCAACAGTACTGGGTTTAAAATAGGTAAGTAATACAGTTTTTGAATTATTGGCAAAAAGCTATTTTACAACTGGACACACAGCAATTTTCAAACAGTTCCTGCGGGGAAGAAAAGTTAGGTCTGTGTACAGTTAAGTACAACACTTACAGTCTCAGTCTCCGGGTTTTGGGAAGTCCACCGGTTGGGGTTCAAGTTAACCCCAAAAACAAACCACCAGCAACACTGGGCCGGTCAGGTGCAAAGGTCAAAATTAACGTGAGCCCCTATGGAGACAGGGGGCACTCGAAATCCGGTCAGCCAGCAGGTAAGTACCCGTGACTGGGAGGGCAGACCAGGGGGATTTAGAAGAGCACTGGAGGGGCCACAAGTAGGCACCAAACACACACCTTCAGCAGCACAGGGTGCAAACAGGATGTCAGGTTTCCAATGCTGGTATATGAAAAGACCCCAGGGGTCACTCAGAGCCTGCAGGTGAGGTCTGGGGGGTGGGTGAGGGGGGGAATTGTCTCGGGCACACCATTGGTTGGGCAGAGAGGAGGAGCTGCCTGCTTAACAATGAGGTACCGGGTGTCGGTTTCTCTAAGGCCTAGGGGCTGCGGGTGCAGTGTGTTCTTCAGGCGTCAAAAATCTTAGTCCGGTGCTCGCGGTCAGGTGGGTCCTCTGGATTCCCTCTGCAGGTGTCTTCGTGGAGGGGTGGAGAGGTCAACCCAGGGAGGGCTCTTGCTCACAATCGCCTGGGGACCCTTTTTTGCTGGGTGGACCACCCAGACACAGGCCGTGGACGTCGGGTGCATAGGGGTCAGGACTCGTGCATCTGAAGTGAGTTGGGAGTCCTTAGTTGTAGGTTTCTTCAGACAGAGCTGCTGTCCTTAGGAGTTCTTGGTCCTTTTGGGTGCAGGGCAGTCCTCTGGAGTTGGCAGAGGTCGCTGGGCCAGCTGGACGTGTCTCTAGTAGTTTTGCAGATTCTGAAAGCAGGAAGCAGGCCGGTAGGGCCGGGACAAAAGCAGTTGTCATCTTCCTTCTTCTCTGCTGGGGGTTTCAGCTTAGCAGCCCTTCTTCTTCTTGTAGGTCGCCAGGAATCTGGTGAGCTGGGTTCATGGAGGCCCTTAAATCCTAGGTTTAGGGGCTTTAGGGATCAGAGGGTAGTCGCCAATGGCTACTGCCCCTGAGGGTGGCTACACCCTCCTTGTGCCCACTCCCTTTGGGGAGGGGAGCACATTCCTATCCCTACTGGTCCCTGTCCTCCAAACCAAGATGGAGGATTCTGCAGGGAGGAGGTCACCTCAGCTCTGGACACCTTAGGGGTAGTCCTGGATGCAGTGGACAATCATCCCTCTTCTCCCTTATTTCCCCCCGGACTTGCCACCAAAAATGGGGCTTTGTCCGGGGATGGGCATCTCCACTAGCTTGAGTGCCGTGGGACACTGTAACCCGAGGCTTGAGACTCTGAGGCTCACCACCAGTTGTTAGGAGGTGTGAAGCACCTTCACCCAGGACAGGCTTTGTTTCTCACCACAGAGTGCACAAAGGCACTCACCCCATGTGGTCAGAAACTTAGCTGAAAGTGGCAGGCTGGCACAGACCGGTCAGTCCTATACTAGCAACTGGGTGAACGTACATGGGGCATCTCTAAGAGTCCTCTGTGTGAATTTTTTAATAAATTCCACACTGGCATCCGTGTGGGTTTATTGTGCTGAGAGGTTTGATACCAAACTTCCCCTTATTCAGTGAAGCCATTATGGTGCTTCGGAGTTTATAATGACAAACTCCCAGACCATATACTCAATATGGCTACACTGCACTTAAAATGCCCAAGAATGGACTTAGACACAGAAGGGGCATAATGCTCATGCAACTATGCCCTCACCTGTGGTATAGTGCACCCTGCCTTACAGCTGTAAGGCCTGCTAGAGGGGTGACTTACCTTTGCCACAGGCAGTGGGTTGTGAGCATGGAACCCTGAGAGGGGTGCCATGTCGACTTAGTCTTTTTCTCCCCACCAGCATACACAAGCTGAAAGGCAGTGTGCATGGGCTGAGTGAGGGGTCCCCTAGGGTGGCATAATACATGCTGCAGCCCTTAGAGACCTTCCCTGGCCACAGGGCCCTTGGTACTATGGGTACCTTTTACAAGGGACTTATCTGTGTGCCAGGGCTCTGCCAATTGTGGAAACAAAGATACAGTTTTAGGGAAAGAACACTGGTGCTGGGGCCTGATTAGCAGCATCACAGCACACTTTCAAAGTTGGCATCAACACTAGGCAAAAAGTGTGTGTGTGTGTATAGAGGGGGGAGGGGTAACCATGGCAACAGTGGCACTTTCCTACACCACTTTACCTCAGATTTCTCTCCACACACATGTAAAATAAAAAATTAGGTATTAATAGCAGTAAGCGCCTTTTGGGGAGGAGAGAGGGTCACTTGAATCTATGAAATATATCAATACTTCTTTTTTTTACTCCAGTATTGAATCTTAGTCTCACAGCACAACATAGAGAAACAAGTCCATTTAGCTTAATAGTTTGCATTAGTTGTTTCAGCTCTGGTTCATGCTAAGATCTTTCTGCAATCCTCTGAAATACTTAAGGGATGGAACTCATTGTATTTAGGACCCAAGCTGAAAAATTGAGAGATGGGTATTGGATGAAGAATTTGCCACTTGTTTATTGTTAATGGACCCAACAGTGTCTTGAGTTGAATATGCTGATGTTTCGACGGGAGAAGTAGCTCTGTGTACCAATAATACCTTGGTCATTCTGGAACAATGGGGATAATGCAACAAAGCTTTCTATTAATTTTGCTCAGTAGTCTGGGTGAAAAAAAGGGAAATGCATAAGTGAAAACTGCTCTTCAGATAATCTGGAAGGCACTTACCCACAACTGTTCCTCTGGGTATCTGCTGTTGTAGAATTGAAGTTTGCAAATTAGATATGCTGCAAATAAATCTAGATTTGAAATTCCTAAGCTTTCAATAATGACCACTGATCAATGTTGGTGCAATTCCTACTCGTAGAACTTCTTAATGTTCTGCTGAGCGTGTTTGCACATGGGCTATTTATTCCAGGAACATGTCCACCTTCAGTTGCAATCTGGTGTTGAAGAATGCAACTCCATATTTTTGGGGCTTACATGGCCAATGGACATGACTAGCTCCTTGCTTGTCCAGATAGTACATCACTGTTGTGTTGTCTGTATGGACTAGCAGAGAAGAGTATTTTATTCTTGGAAGAAACAACTGAAGTCCTAAGGCAACAGTGGTTAGCGCTAGAAGATTGAGGTGGAACTTAGTCTCTTGGGGGATGAATCTGTGGTCATTATGAATTGTGGTGGAGAGTTGAGAAATGTTAGACTTAAGATACGGTCTTCCTATGTCCATTAAGGCTTACCCAATTTAATTTGTGAGGGGGTGATCTGAACGATGTCTTTAAAAGATCTCCATCTTTGAGTCCGCTCTTTGTCTATTTCCTCTTGAAAAGAGTTCATGCAGAAGCAACAGTGGGGAATTAGGTGAATTCAGGAGGACATAATTCCCAGAAACAATTTGACAGTTGTACTAAAAAATATTTCAAGAGGGAATGTTGGTTAGTCTCAGTATTATTTCTCTTGTAGTGAAGGCCTTGCAAAAAAACTTTGTCTTGATTGGGCCTCAGGAAAGTTATCTTTCTGCTGGGTTCAAGGTAAGATGTGATTGTTTTCTTCTTTAATATCAGACCTAGATCCCTTAACAACAGAAGGAAGGCTCTTGTGGATTCCCTTGTAGGTAAGGATGAAGGACCCTTAATAAATCTGTCAATCAGGTATGGGAAAATCTGATGCCAATTCATTCTCAGGTAAGCTGCGACTGGGGCCTTGCGTTTGGTAAATATCCGGACAGCAGATTTGAGGTCAAAGGGTAGAACCTGTTAAAGGCATCCGGCCACCTCAAACCTTAGATATTTTCAATGGATGTGAATTTGAAAATAAGTATCTTGAAGATCTAGGGATGTCATAAAATCCTCATGGTCTAGTAACTGGAGAATGTCCTGGATTACAATATTCCAAAAGTCTGTTTTTTTCAGTTTTTGTTAAGTTGCTGTAAACTGAGAATTTGTTTTCACTCTCCTGATATTTCTTTGATAAGGAAGAGACCAGACTAGTATCCTGTGTTCCAGTGGACGTAAGGGATCTACTCTATGGCTTCTTTCTGGAAAAGAGAATGAACCTCCAATTTCAAAAGACAAAGAAATGTATCCAACCTCTTGCGAGGTGGATTTTGCAGTGGTTTCAAACAAATTGTAGCGTTTGCCCATTCTGTGTTAGATCTATCCCCCAACGATCTGTGGTAATAGGTTCCCAGTTGTCTTAGTATTGGAGACTCTTCAGCCCTCCCTCTATGGGGGCAACGAAGTACACTGATGCCAGAAAGACATCACTGATGCCTTGATGAGTTTTGCCACTGATTGTAGCTGACCCTAAGTAGGCAACGGTCATGACAGTCTCTATTCCTGTTGGGAGCACTGATAGCGGTAGCCTGTTGGGATTGGAACTGAAGTTTGTACAAGTAAGACTGAAAGTTCCCTCTGGAAGAGAACTAGCCCATCCTCCTAGCACCATGAAATGACTCAAATTGGTACTGCTGCAGAGCCCTCAAAAATCTCCCCATTTCTACATCTGACCTATGGAGTCACCGAACTGCTTTCCAAAGAGAGCCTGTCCATAGTGCAGCATATCTAATATTTTGGCCTGTACTTCTGATTCTGCAAGGTGTTGCTTTGAACCATCACTCCATCCTCAAATTTGCTGCTCCGGCTAGCTGAAGAAAACCAGTGATGCACCACCCATTGCTTCGTCAATTATTTTAGAAGATTTTCTTTCCCCCTCTTGTATAATGTCTCTTGCTTTGTTTCTCATGTCCTCTGGTAGAAACTCCAGCTAAGATCCCTGGTCAGACCATATCTACTTGTCTAATCTCCCCAATATGGCCAGTTGGTGGAAGCCACTGAGGAAAATCTTTTTCCTGCATTATCCAAGAGTACACCCTCTTTCTAGGTGTAGCAGAACAAGGTGTGGAAGAGTTTCTAGAGAGTCTCTGGGCAGCCTGCATGACCTCAGAATCTGGTCTCAGGTGCCTGATGAAGCAAGGCTGAAAATCATCTGGACCCTTGCATTTTTTATCTAAACATGGTGCAAGAGCAGCACCATATCTGGCTTCTTCATCATGAGGATATCAAACCTCTTGGACGTTCTCTCCAAAAGAGCATCAAACCCTCCAACGTCAACAGGAAGGGAGCTACCATCTGGGGGAATAGTTGGGGCAGAGCGGTGCCACATAATCATGCCATTCAGCTGCAGTATCAGGAGGTGTGTATTGTGTTAGCTCACCTTTTTCTGGCTTATCATCATCCAAATAAATATCCAGTGTGCACTGATAACAAGTGGTACTGTTCTGGGTGGGCCACCTAACTTTGGGAACTATTGTAATAGTCTGTGAAGGTTTGATGGAGATCCGTAACTAAATCTGTGGGAACCTACATCATTGGCGCCTGATAATGCTCTTGATCATCGTACGCAACTTAAGAGTACTGCTCCACAAAAGCTTCAATAGATCTAAATTTTGAAGCATGTGGTTGATCCTGGAATGAAAATTCTCCCTCTAAATAATCATCATTGTTCTAATACTTCGCATTAAGTTGTGTGGGACTGCAGGCAGGGCTAAAGGACCTTGATTCTCAGACTCATCAAGACCTATAAGTGTGTAGGTGAAAGAGGAAAAAACCTTACAGGCATAGGTATGTTCTGGAAGGATAGGATCTGGTATTTCCTTGCTGTAATAAGAATGGTAGGTTGTATTGTCGAAGGGCCAGTCGACGTTGCTGTTGAAATTACACCTTTATAATGTCTGGACTGTAGTAAAGTACCCTCTTTTTCGCATGGTTACCCCCACTTTTTGCCTGCTATCAGTGAGCTTAGACTGTTTTGAATGGGATCCTGCTAACCCAGACCCCAGTGACTGTGCTCTCTCCCTCTAAATTTGGTTGCCTAGGACTTTTGTACACTCCACAATTGGCATACTGGTGCCCCCATATAAGTCTCTAGTATATGGTACTTAGGTACCCAGGGTATTATGGCACCAGGGGTACCCCATGGGCTGCATTATGTATTGTGCCACACATGGGAGGGAGCCCATGCAAAATGTGTCTGCAGGCCTGCCATTGCAGCCTGTGTGAAAAGGTGCACGCACCCTTTCACCACAGGTCACTGCACCAGGTCACTGTAAGTCACCCCTATTATAGGCCCTCCTAGCCCAGAGGGCAGGGTGTAGGTCCCTGTGTGTGAGGGCACCCCTGCATGAGCAGAGGTGCCTTTACGAACTCCAGCTCCATTGCACTGCACCCGGCCGCCCCTGTACCACTGAGGGTGTGTTTTGTGTGTCTGTGTGCGTCCCCCCCAGTGCTCTACAAAAACCCCCTGGTCTGCTCCCCGAGGACACAGGTACTTACCTGCTAACAGACTGGAACCGGAGTACACCTGTTCTCCATTGGCGCCTATTTGTTTTTGGCCCTCCTTTGACCTCTGCACCTGACCGGCCCTGTGTTGCTGGTGCTGTGGCTTTGGGGTTGCCTTGAACCCCCAACAGTGAGCTGCCTATGCCCAGGAGACTGTCTGTGTAAGTGCTTTACTTACCTGAGAAACTAACTGTAGGAGGCTGGACTGGCTTGTAGTGAGTACCAAGGGGTACTTACACCTTGCACCAGGCATCCCTTATTAGTGTAGAGGGGTGTCTAGCAGCTTAGGCTGATAGAAAAGGTAGCTTAGCAGAGCAGCTTAGGCTGAACTAGGAGACGAGTGAAGCTCCTACAGTACCTCTAGTGTCATTTGCACAATATCATAAGAAAACACAATACACAGATATACTAAAAATAAAGGTACTTTATTTTTATGACAATATGCCAAAAGTATCTCAGTGAGTACCCTCAGTATGAGGATAGCAAATATACACAAGATATATGTACACAATACCAAAATATGCAGTAATAGCAATAGAAAACAGTGCAAACAATGTATAGTCACAATAGAATGCAATGGGGGCACATAGGGATAGGGGCAACACAAACCATATACTCTAGAAGTGGAATGCGAACCACGAATGGACCCCAAACCTATGTGACCTTGTAGAGTGTAGCTGGGACTGTAAGAAAACAGTGAGTGTTAGAAAAATAGCCCACCCCAAGACCCTGAAAAGTGGGTGCAAATTGCACCTAAGTTCCCCAAAGAGCACAGAAGTCATGATAGGGGAATTCTGCAAGGAAGACCAACACCAGCAATACAACAACAATGGATTTCCAGACGAGAGTACCTGTGGAACAAGGGGACCAAGTCCAAAAGTCACGATCAAGTTGGGAGTGGGCAGATGCCCAGGAAATGCCAGCTGTGGGTGCAAAGAAGCTGCCACCGGATGGTAGAAGCTATGGATTCTGCAAGAACGACAAGGGCTAGAAACTTCCCCTTTGGAGGATGGATGTCCCACATCGTTAAGAGTCGTGCAGAAGTGTTTTACCGCAGAAAGACCGCAAACAAGCCTTGCTACCTGCAAGGGTCGCGGTTAGGGTTTTTGGATGCTGCTGTGGCCCAGGAGGGACCAGGATGTCGCCAATTGCGTGAGGAGACAGAGAGGGCGTCCAGCAAGACAAAGAGCCCACTCAGAAGCAAGCAGCACCCAGAGAAGTGCCGGAACAGGCACTATGAAGTGGAGTGAATCGGTGCTCACCCGAAGTTGCACAAGAGAGTCCCACGATGCCGGAGGACAACTCAGGAGGTTGTGCAATGCAGGTTAGAGTGCCGTGGACCCAGGCTTGGCTGTGCACAAAGGAATTCCTGGAAGAGTGCACAGGAGCCGGAGTAGCTGCAAAACACGCGGTTCCCAGCAATGCAGTCTAGCGTGGGGAGGCAAGGACTTACCTCCACCAAACTGGGACTGAAGAGTCACTGGACTGTGGGAGTCACTTGGACAGAGTTGCTGAGTTCACGGGACCTCGCTCGTCATGCTGAGAGGAGACCCAGAGGACCGTTGATGCAGTTCTTTGGTGCCTGAGGTTGCAGGGGGAAGATTCCGTCGACCCACGGGAGATTTCTTCGGAGCTTCTAATGCAGAGAGGAGGCAGACTACCCCCACAGCATGCACCACCAGGAAAACAGTCGAGAAGGCGGCAGGATCAGCGTTACAAGGTCGCAGTAGTTGTTGTTGCAACTTTGTTGCAGTTTTGCAGGCTTCCAGCGCGGTCAGCAGTCGATTCCTTGGCAGAAGGTGAAGAGAGAGATGCAGAGGAACTCTGATGAGCTCTTGCATTCGTTATCTAAGGAATTCCCCAAAGCAGAGACCCTAAATAGCCAGAAAAGGAGGTTTGGCTACCTAGGAGAGAGGATAGGCTAGCAACACCTGAAGGAGCCTATCAGAAGGAGTCTCTGACGTCACCTGCTGGCACTGGCCACCCAGAGCAGTCCAGTGTGCCAGCAGCACCTGTTTCCAAAATGGCAGAGGTCTGGAGCACACTGGAGGAGCTCTGGGCACCTCCCAGGGGAGGTGCAGGTCAGGGGAGTGGTCACTCCCCTTTCCTTTGTCCAGTTTTGTGCCATAGCAGGGCTGAGGGATCCCTGAACCTGTGCAGACTGGCTTATGCAGAGATGGGCACCATCTGTGCCCATCAAAGCATTTCCAGAGGCTGGGGGAGGCTACTCCTCCCCAGCCCTGACACCTTTTTCCAAAGGGAGAGGGTGTAACACCCTCTCTCTGAGGAAGTCCTTTGTTCTGCCTTCCTGGGCCAGGCCTGGCTGGACCCCAGGAGGGCAGAAACCTGTCTGAGGGGTTGGCAGCAGCAGCAGCTGCAGTGAAACCCCGGGAAAGGTAGTTTGGCAGTACCCGGGTCTGAGCTAGAGACTCTGGGGATCATGGAATTGTCTCCCCAATGCCAGAATGGCATTGGGGTGACAATTCCATGATCTTAGATATGTTACATGGCCATGTTCGGAGTTACCATTGTGACGCTATACATATGTCGTGACATATGTATAGTGCATGCGTGTAATGGTGTCCCCGCACTCACAAAGTCCGGGGAATTTGCCCTGAACAATGTGGGAGCACCTTGGCTAGTGCCAGGGTGCCCACACACTAAGTAACTTAGCACCCAACCTTTACCAGGTAAAGGTTAGACATATAGGTGACTTATAAATTACTTAAGTGCAGTGGTAAATGGCTGAGAAATAACGTGGACGTTATTTCACTCAGGCTGCACTGGCAGGCCTGTGTAAGAATTGTCAGAGCTCCCTATGGGTGGCACAAGAAATGCTGTAGCCCATAGGGATCTCCTGGAACCCCAATACCCTGGGTACCTCAGTACCATATACTAGGGAATTATAAGGGTGTTCCAGTATGCCAATGTAAATCGGTGAAATTGGTCACTTGCCTGTTAGTGACAATTTGGAAAGAGAATGAGAGAGCATAACCACCGAGGTTCTGGATAGCAGAACCTCAGTGAGACAGTTAGGCATCACACAAGGAACACATACATATAGGTCACAAACTTATGAGCACTGGGGTCCTGGCTAGCAGGGTCCCAGTGACACTTAACAAACATACTGAAAACATAGGGTTTTCACTATGAGCACTGGGCCCTGGCTGGCAGGATCCCAGTGAGACAGTGAAAACACCCTGACATACACTCACAAACAGGCCAAAAGTGGGGGTAACAAGGCTAGAAAGAGGCTACTTTCTCACACTAACCAAAACTTAACTCCCCCCGGAACTGTTGATTTTTGCACAGTGTCCACTTTTAAAATAGCTATTTGCCATTTTACCCAAAACTGGATGTACTACTGTTTTAAACCAAAGTTCTATACTTACCTGTGTGAAGTACCTGACATTATGTACCTCAAATTTGAATCTTGTGGTTCTAAAAATAACTTAAGAAAATATATTTTTCTATATAAAACTTACTGGCCTGGAGTTAAGTCTTTGAGTGTGTGTTCCTCATTTATTGCCTGTGTGTACAACAAATGCTGAACACTACTCTCTGATAAGCCTACTGCTCGACCACACCACCACAAAATAGAGCATTAGAATTATCTAATTTTGCCACTATCAACCTCTAAGGGGAACCCTTGGACTCTGTGCATACTATCTCTCACTCTGAGATAGTATATACAGAGCCAACTCTGGGTGGAGGGGAAGGGGGGCATATACCTTCTGAGGAAAGCCAGATCTGCATACCAAAGGTGGTGGGCTTCTTTGAAGCCTTCTGCCTTGGAACACAGATTTGCAGTTCATCCCACTGGGAGGGTTGTTTAACACTCCTGCCAGAGCAGGCTTTGTTTTCGACCTTCAGAGAGCAAAGGCTCTCACCCTTGGGGGTCAGAAACTCATCATTTGGTGGCAGGCTGACTATGACTAGTCAGCACCAGTAGTTGGTAGGCTCTCACAGGACACCTCTAAGGTGCCCTCTGGGTACACGTATTAATCAATCCATCACTAGCAGGGTTTAATAATCTGAAACCTTTGATATCAAACATCCCTAGTTTCAGCGAAGCCATCATGTAGCTAGGGAACTCGTACTGACCAGTGTCCAGCACATGTACTTAAAATGGCTTTCCTGTTCACTTTTTATGTTTAAGAATCGACAAGGACATGTCATGGGTATACCAGTTCTTGCTGATACGTCCATACATGTAATATAATGCACCCTGCCTTAGGGCTAGAAGGCCTGCTGTAGTGGTGAATTACAAATATTACATACAGTGTTTAGAGGACATGGCACACAGGCTGTGTCTCATCTTATGTTTTCACTTTTGGGAGCACCTTGTCAAGTAGCCTCCAATGGCATTCTACATGAGGCTGGTTCCTTAGATGGGCAGAAACTGTCCTGCAACTCTTAGGGACACTCTTCAGTACCCAGCCCCTAGGTACCAGGGGCACCATTTACTAGGGACTCAAGGGATAAAGTGACCAGGTGTCTTGTTTTGAAGAAGGAACACTGGCACTGGGCACTTGGTTAGCAGGAGCCCAGTGCTCTTCAGTAAAAGTAGCATCAAAATAGAGGCAAGAAGTGGGGAAGTACTGTAACCAGAACCCAGCTTCCTATACAGCCACAACCAGTTTAGGGTGCCTAACCTTCCCTGATCATCCCCTAACCAAATGCCATCCTCATAGCCGATAGGCTGGGTGTAAAGTAAAATAGACGCTTTGAATATAGCCTAGTATTATGCCTAATACAAAAAATCTATCTATTGCTCATCAAATGCCTCTCATGTCCCTAATAATGCTCATCAAATATACACATATGATAGAGATTATATATACATATCCAAGAAATAAATGACTCAAACAGATGATCTCACCAAAGAACAAAAATATATTTCTACTACAACATGTCAGCTTCCACCTTCCTCAGGTAGTACAAGAGTATTTGCTCAGTGGCTGCACTGCTGGATTTTCAAAAAGCATCATGACTGAAGACTCCAATTGGAATGTGCATTCAATGCAGTCCTGAGAACTCTTCAGATATGCAGAAATCAAGTGGCATTATCAGCAATGTTCAATCCATCTGGTTGCAGTGATTTTAAACAGTACATCCAGAAATGTTCTCTGATGTCCAGTAGTTCTTCCTTTAAAACATGTTCCACAGGGAAAATCTTCAAATCTGATAGTAAATGGTCCACAAGGTTAAAATGATTGGCTACAGTCTGGTCAAGTTTCTTGGTAATTATTGCTGATTTGTGGTTCCTGAATCATGTATGGAAGTCATTCACTGTTTGGCCTACATATTGTCCTTAACAGCTTTGACGTTGTCACTGAATCACATAAATAATACATGCTGAGCGACATGTAAGATGCTGTCTTATTCCACAGGTCTTTCTTGTAACAGAACTAGTTACTGATGATGTTTGCAAAAGGTATTCACATGTGATGCACCTTTTAGAATCACAGCAATGAACTCCTGCATTTCTTACAGCTTGCTTAAGTTCAGCTCTCACGATCGTAAATTGGGAGCTCTGCGGAAAGCAATGACTGACTGTCTTGGAAAAAGCTTTTGCAATTTTGCACATGTGGATAGTAAAGGAAAAATTATAAACACATATATATTAACAAAAATAAATAAATGAATGACCATATCCAGTATTGAATTTTTTTTTATTTTTTTTTTGAGAATCTCATAACACCAGTAATTTTTAGGGGCGAGCGCAAAGCGCTCCGTCCCGTGTTGTAATCTTTCTTTCGGCTTCAAAACACACCCATGTCACTTCAGTCTCTTTCATGGGTTTGTGGGCTTGTCTTTTAAAATCTGCTTGCTTTCATTAGTGAAAAGCATGCATACGTCATGCCTTTTCCGTTGTTTAGCCCTCCTCAAGCACAGCGACCAAGTACTGAAAACATACGAGGCTCCATGCTTGCCGTACGGTTTCAAGACTTCTTTTTCTCTATTTTCGCAGCGCGATGTCGCTGGGCAGATGTCGAGCGCTTTGCATGACATCGATCCTGTTACATAGGTAATTACACTTTAGCCGGTTACGTAGATAATTGCACGTTTGACTGTTACATGGATAATTGCATTTTTGCCGATAGGTGTCACTGCAAGTGAACTTTTATTTCCCTTTGTGTGTACTTTTTAGTTTATATGACAAGAAAAGTCCAGTTAGTTATGTGAAACTGTTTTACTTTTCATTTTCAATTTATGTGGCAAGAAAAGTCTGGTTACAATGCTAATTGCTATAGCTCGAGCAAACGCGAGACCCATTGCATTGCAAATGCTTGTTAGAAATGTAGCCTATTGCTTCAGCAAGGTCTTGTGTGTGAATGTTTTGAGTCCTCAAGGTAATTAGAAATTAATTTGGAGCCATAATGAATTGTAAACAGTTAAAGCTGCTATGCAACAGGACCCGTAGCTGAGCAGGTCTCTTGTCTAAGTAAGAGTCCATAAGACTTTTAGGAGAACAAGGCTATGCATCTTGCTATGGTTTCAGTTGATTTGTGTGGTAAGAAACAGGAAACACTTATGGAGATTGTATTGTAATTTTATTTTGTACAGACAATACATCCCAAAATGAATGAATAAATAGGTAAATACATGAATAAATGACAGACAACCAATGTAATAACCGGAAATGAAATGACACCTTGGACTAGGTGAATTTGAACTCTTCCTCTGTGGACATTTAAACAATTGTGGGTGGCAGTGTAAGACAGTTAAAAACAGAATCAGCAATTTAGATCTTTACTTAGACAGTGAAATACCACAGCCCGTTGTAATGGTTTCTATTAAAGAAGTGCAAATAGACACAAATTAAGGAAGATATGAACGTTAAAAGTCAATCTTTGACTATCTATTGGTGGCAAAGAGGGGCAAGATCTTTTCTTTGTCTCTCCTCTTGTGTTTTGTACACTTGTAAACTGGTAAAGAGAATGAGGAAGGTTCTGGTACCCAACTGGGTTACCAAATGTTCCACAAAGACCCACAACTCAAACTCCATTAATTCACCTTCCTAAAATTCATCATGCTGGCAAAGTCAAACAAAACACTCTTTTCATTCATCATATCATTTTTGTGACACCTAGATGCGACTGATTCAGAAGAAAGTTGATCTAAAGCATGTCGACTATTTTTCAAGATCCTAACCACCCTTACAGCACGCCAATCATGTTCTACAGGTACCAAGGCAAGACCACCTCTCTTTAGAATATCATTGCTTTATCAGGACTAAATAGGTTATCTGGTACCACAGGTCACCAAATCCTGCTTTTAAAAATGTTTCTTTCCAGCGGTTCTAGAAAGTCAAAGGATGCCTCTTCTTAAAATGGCGGCAGGTGGCTGCAATATTGGGGTGTGTGAAGATTGTCCTTAGAAAAGTACTTATAATCATTACCAACCTGGATACAGATTTCACCAGCAAATCCCACTAGGCCTTCAGAGACAATTCCACACTACAGGAAACTTAAGAATTACAGAGATGTTGCTCTTTTGTCTTACAGTCTTCTAGAAATGGTAAGGGGCCAGATGAATCAAGATACTAGTCGCCTAAATTAGTAGCAATTTGTAACCTATCTTTTTGTGACTAGTATCTAAAATTGTGAACTCACCTATGTAATGCTAGGTCAGTTCACCAAACTCGGATTTGGAGCTGGGCACCATCAGACCTACCTAATGAATATTCAATAAATAGGTGCACAACTCTGACTCAGTCCTGTTGGCCACAGGGACCATGGTCTGCTAGGATAAGCGGACCACCATTCCCGTGACTGCTTTTAAAAATGAAAACATTTTTTAATTTTTTTTAAAGCAGTCCTATATTGTTAAAGAAAATGTTTATAATATAAATATATGTGTGTGTATATTTCTCAAGCATTTCAGTGAGAGTTGGCAATCGTCCTTTGGACCACTGCCTACTTCCCTTGAATATTGCACCCTAATTCAAAAGGGAACCCCTTCCCTTTTGAGATTAAGCTACCATCCCAACTTGGGACTCAGTGGCTTTTCAAATGATCTGCAACCGCAAATCTGGTCACAAACCATTGATGCATCTTTTACTGAACCACAATTTGAAAGGGACGCCACAAAATGCACTTTCCAAACTGCGGTTTGATATTCAGCTGAAATCCCATTTTAGGAGTTTATTAAGTTTAACCACTCATAACCTGGGTTTTGTATGTGGGAAATCACTTCTAAACAGCTGGACAAAATTTCAATGAGAAAAAACACCCACACCAAAAATCTCTCTCTGGGTCAGAGAACTGTTCTCGACAGCCTATTCATTACTTGAGGACATTTTTTTAGCCAATCAAAATTAGTTTGAAAAAAATTAAGTGCCTTTGAGGGAAAGGAAGCAGTAAAAAGAGGACAATACTGCATAAAGTAGGGGTTCACTTTATAAGATGATTCCTGTATCCTAGTAATTGGTTAACAAAAAAGCAACAGTGTGGCAATGGTTAAGAGAGGTATTGAGGTAGGGCCAGGAACTAACAGGGACACTTGAACAGGTATGTTTTCAAGTAAAAGTATCTTTTGCAAAACTTATTTCCTTTGATGAGAAGGTAATATTAATCAGGCGATGAGGAAGAGGAGACACTAATCTGATGAAAAGAAAAAAAGGAAGGGTGTAGAATGACTGAGAAAAGGGAAGAAAGCAAGGCATGTCAACTGGGTGATCATGGTGCAAGGTGGAAGTGGGTGATCTTAGTAAAAAGATTCACATTCTTTCTGTCACTTCTGTTCATCAGCTCTTTCCAACTTATCTACTATAGCACGTACAAACAAGAAGGGAGAGAGGGTTATCTGTTCATTAATGTGCAGACATAAAATGTGCAATCTACCCTGACTGGATGTACAATCAGCTGGATCTGGTAACCATTTGGGTTGCCAAAAGTTCCACGAAGGCCCAGATTTCTAATTCCATCAATTTTCAAACTGTCTCTATCAGCTATTATGCTTTCCTCTACAAGACAGTACACCTTGTGTACTTCACATAGTTTTCATCTTGAAAAGGTACATTATTCCTCTTGCATTGCCCCTCAAATTATTACTGATACCTATGATAATCTAATGAGATGTTGCAGAACTGTAATTGCTGAAAGGCTGAAAAGTGAGTTAAGCAAACCATCAATTTAGGAGCTCCTGGGCTTTCCTTTTTAAACTGGGTTCAGATTCACAAAGAAATGAGGTAGCAGAGCCCTGTTTTAGGTGCACTACAATGTAGATCAGCATTCGTCTAGGTGGCAACATAACCAACACTGAATGAAAGTTATATAGCATATAAAACATCACATACCTGAAACAATCTTGCAGCTCATGGTGATGGGCTGGAAGGACTTTCCAGGAGATTCTGCAGCACTGGGGAGCTGCCCCGGAGGTATTATTTTACAGCTCGCAGTAATGGGTTGGAAAGCAGAATTGCCATGTGACCCAAATTTGATTTTTGGTGGTGCTATTTTAGTGGGTGAATGCTCCAAAGCAGACTGCGGAGAATGAAAAGTGGTGGTGGGCTGTTCGTCTCTACTTCTGATGAAGAAACCTGAGAGTGACGGAGGTTAAATAGGAAAGCCTTTATTTTTCATTGCACAAAATATATCTTAAACATTTTTTTTAATAGTTGTGTGCAGCAAAGACTAGACCTTGATGTGTTAGAGCACTTTACAAAAATCAAAAGTGTTTTACCATTACAACAGCCAAGATAATGATATAGGATACAAGTAATCTTTATATATATACACACACAAATGATCAGGGTAGAGATGAATGTACAAAACTCACATTCTAAAACACTAGTTCAGTAATAAATAAACAGGTACATTCAGAAAAACTCTTGGTACATAGATAGGATGATGACAGCACCCTGATGGGGCTCATCCAAGATTTGTAAGTTTGTTTATACAAGTAGTGAGCTAATAATCATAACAATTATAAAATTGCCCTAAGTCACATTATGCGCAACAGACCTGAATGCGTCACATCCAATAGAGAACATGTCAGCAGAATTCTGTAATCCAAACTGGTTAATAACGCAAACTCCTACCAGCACATGGCTCATATAGGTGCAATTTGAAAGCAGTTTCTGGAACTCCTGATGAGGGAAAGAGAAATGAGGGGGCAAGACAGTTGTTTCATCTCCTTCATTAAAGGACCTAAAAGAAGAAATAGTGTGCATGGAGGGGCACAACAGTGGCAATCACTAGGTCATCGCAAAAGAAAAATTGTTTCAGTGTCTGTTTTTGTTTAAAATAGTAATCTCGAGCAGAATAGGATCACAGTTGCGTAGTTGGCAAGATCCTTCTGTGAGCTTCAGTCTCCTACCCAGTTTGTCAAATGGATCAGTGTACATTTTCTTTGAACATGCAAGTTAGTACATGGATCCACCCTTGCTGAGGAGCCATTAAGGAAGATGAGCACAGAAGGAATGGGCTCAAAGTGGTCAATTCTGGACATGTTGATCGGCACAATGGACAGCAGCCTTAATTAAGGCAACACAAAGTGTGGAAAAGCCAGCTAAAATGCAATTTTATGTCACGACAGAAGGCTAGCATTTTGCATAAACCTTTTATTCACAACTTCTGCGCAGCTCCTTTAAAGACTTATATAACCAAATGAAGTCACAATAACAAAGAACCATAACAGCCCATATAATGCCATAACAGCCGATATAACTCCATAACAACAGTCCTCTTCTGTTTGTTGCTTCTGTGCAGATAAGGATGGATTTTTCTATGAATATTTTGTTGTGTTCGAATGGTGTTGTTGATCGAACATTGTTAGTTTCAGGAAGTTTAAAAGTATTGTACCCAATTGTTGAGTAAATGTGGTGTTTTGTAGTTTAATTATGTAGTTTATTTACAATAGGGTCTTAGGAAATGGAGCAGGTTTTTATTAGTGTGTAATGTGGGAAATATTTTGGTATAATGTTTCAAAAAAGGTAAAAAATACAGTAGTTTTCAGTCATTTACCTTCTTTTCAAGAGAAAAGGTTAACTGCGCGGCTTGCTGGCGAGCGGGCGCGCACTCAGAAATCCTATGGTGCGGTCAGCCATCTGTTGTGGATAACGGGTCATTGCGCTTCAAATCGAGGAGCAGCATGCGATCCTCGTGAGGGCAGACTGGAGCGTGCAGCTCTCTGAAAGCAGTGTGTCCTTCGTGAGACACGTCAGTGGAAAGTGAGGTCAGGCTGGAGCGTGCAGTACGCTCAGTGCAGCGCATCCATGTGAGACGCGTCAGAAGAGGAATCCACATTGAATAAACAATTGAGCAAACGTGTTACATAGCGATCATTCCTCGGCAACGGCATAGAAACATAAAGAAAGGCTGTTAGGAGGAACAAGCGCATTTGTTACTAACAGAAGATAAAGTAGTGGCATTATAGGAGTTTTAGAAAGGAAATAAAAATAAAGAGGCATAGAATAACTTAAAAGATATATTAAAGAATGTATATTTAAAAAAAAAAAAAGAATGACAAGAAATGATTTTATCAAGCAAGGATACTCAGGAAGAGGAGATAAGGAGATTAATTTCAAAGCAAGTTGGGGAAACAGTTAAAACAACATTACATTTTTTTTGAAGGAACCTTATAAGAAAGGTAGGTTAGTTGAGGAAGATCAATATTGGTCTCTTTCGGATGAGGAAGATTCAGAGATAAAAGGGTCAGGCGGAAAATGTTTAAATAAAAGAAAGCGCATACGAGAAGAGGAATATGAAAACGAATGTCCAGAATTTTAAAATAAATTAATTTCAGGTGTCCTAAGCGGCACAATGGAAAGGATTATTCAGATGAGTTGGATGAATACATTCTAGATATGAGTAATGATAATGAAATGGATGAATTTACAATGCTAGATCAAACGTAGAAGGAGCAGAGAAAGGAGGTTAAAGATCCTTTGGGTCATGCTCTAAGCCATCTGATGTAAAACATCTGCGAAGTGCGGAATGGGGCCTATGCGTCAAGTTGCAGAATATATAAAGCAAAAAATAAGGAAGCCTTTAGAGAGGAATGAGAGAAATGTAATGAGGGCTGAATGTTCACGCCCTGTATTTGGAGAGTAAGATTCTATGACTCCAAACCTGGATCCGGATTTGATTACATATTTATTTAAATTTGCCCGAGATCCAAGGAAGGGTTTTGAAAGATCATTAAACAGTGTGGGGATAGACTCCTGGGTGTATTGGGGCCATTAGCGAGAATTTTTGATATGGGATGGTAGTCTTATGTGAAAGGAACCGATCTAGATATTAATTTGTTTAGGGGATGGAGCCAAAGAGCAATTTGTTTTTTTGGGGAATGCTAACGCAGGGCTCATTGTGGAGAGAAGGATGGCTATATTATTAAGGATAAGCCCAAAATTGGGAGAATTAGCAAGAAAAGAAACATCTGAGTAGACAAAAGGTCTACTTTTTGGAGAATTAATGATAAAGGCCTTGACCAAGTATGTTCATACTTTTACGGCCTTAGATAAGGCACATTCATCAATGAGGAAAGTATTTGGAGATGGAAATCTATATAGTATGGCTGTAGGAAGGGGTCAATCTTTCGGCTGTACGTTCTACAGAGGCCTGAGCAGTTTTAGACGAGGATCCTAACAGAGTAGTTTTTCAACCAATTCATTCTACCCGCAAAAAGGAAGAGGAGGTAGAGGCAGAACAGACTGTGGATGCAGCCATATTGCCAACCCAGGATCACAACCAGGACAGACTGGAATTGGTTCTTCCTTGGGAGGAGTTGCAGGGAGATTTAAAATGTTTGTAGACAATTGGAGGAAAATAGCAAAAGATGGCCAGGTTCTGGGGACAGTAAACGGTTATATAATAGACGTTCAAGAGATTCCAATCAGGACTTAGAACGCAGAGAAATATGTTTTCAAAAGGAGATAAAAGAGGTTGTGTGAAATACAATTTATGGTATGTTAGAAAAAGGAACAATTGTAAAACTAAGAAAAAGAAAGAGTGTTTGGGAGTACATTATTTGTAGTGGGAAAAAAAGGACAAAGGTTGGAGACCGGTGATACATCTTAGAAGTTTAAACATGTATGTCGTATACAGAAATTTCAAAATGGAGGGCACACATTTGAGAGATATTCTTCAGGAGCAGGATTGGTCAGTGAAAATAGATCTGAAGGATGCTTATTTTATGATTCTAACGGGAAGACAGAGTCAGACGTTTTAACAGTTCAGGTGGGAAGGACAACTGTTCATATTTACTTGTCTTCCTTTTGGTCTGTCTTCGGCACCTTGGTGTTTTACTAAGGTAATGAGATCAGTAGTAGGTTTTCTGAGGGAAAGGGGAGTGAGATTGATTACTTATTTGGACAACATTTTAATTATGAGTCAGGAGAGTTCTTTACTATCATTTTTGATCATTTGAGGAGGAGCTTAAGTATTCTAAACAATCTGGGTTTTATAATAAACCAGGAGAAGTCAGTTCTTACACCGTCTCGAAGAATGGAATTTTTGGGGTTTGTGATAGATACAGAGAAAGCTCAATTACAATTACAAGAGAGAAATATTTCTCTAATAAAAAGGGAGATAAAGAATGTTTTGAGGAAGAATATTATTACTTTGAAGGAATTGGCAAGGACAATTGGTTTACTTTCATCTTCAATTCAGGCAATTTTCCAGGGGCCACTAAATTACAGAGCACTCCAAAGAGTCAAGCATCTTGCATTAGCACACGGTTTATGGTATGGAGATGTAATAAAGGTTTCAGAGGATGCAGTGAGAGAATTGGAATGGTGAATGGAAAATCTGCAGGCATGGAATGGGAGAGCCATATCTGTATGACTCAAAGGGTAGTTATGCAGGTGAGGAGACCGAAATGTCAATTGGTGTTTGTGACACCATTTTGGACAACTCAGGTGTGGTTTCCTTCGGTTATGGAGCTGGTAGTAGAGGATCCAATTTTAATAGAAGCATGCAAGGGTCTTTTGAAGGACGTAAACAATCAAGAACATTCTTTGGTACAATCAGGGATGCTCAACCTTCTGGTTTGGAAGATTTCAGGAGAGATGAGCGTTTCAAAGAACTATCTGGAGATGCTTCAGTTATTATATGATTTGTGGGCTCCAGGAACAAGGAGACGGTATAAGAGTGCCTGGAAGGTATGGGTATGAAAGGAATTTGGATCCCGTGGAAGCGGATGAAGTTATGATAGCTAATTTCTTAGTAGAATTGTTTAAGAAGGGTTTACATTATAGAACAATAAATTGTTATAGATCTGCAATTGCAGCAGGACATTGTTTGGTTGATGGTACTTCTATAGGGAGGAATACATTGATATGTATGATTATGAAAGGGATTAGATTGAAAAGACCACCAAAAAATAAATATACTAATTTATGGGATGTTAGGCTGATATCTGATTTGTTTAGGAAATGGCCATTGAATAATTTTTTGACAGACAGTTCACAAGCAAAGTTGCAACTTTATTGTGTATGATTTATTTTTTTAAAGTTGGATGTAAAAGCTCTAGAGTTATCAGTAGATTTGATCAACCACAGGGAGTTTTATTTGAGGTAAGAAATAGAACAAAACAATTACAGAAAATATATTTTATCCAAGGTTTGATGAACATCCAGATTTGTGCATAGTAAGGTGTATAAAAGATTATGAGAATAGAATGTGTTAGTTTAGATCAGAAGGAACAAATCAGCTTTTGATTTTTTATGTAAAACCATACAGAGCGGTATCTACAGCTATGATTGCTAGATGGGTGAAGAATGTGATGGATGAGGCTGGTATAAATTTGAAAATGTTTACAGCTCATTCTGTAAGGGGAGCTATGGCTTCGAAAACTTTCTTAGGAGTTGGAAGGTTAGAAGAAATTATGAAAGCAGCTGATTGGTCTAGTGAGGAGATGTTTAGGAAATTCTATTTCAAACCAATTGAACATGTAGCAGTTTTAGCAGTTCAAGCTTTAAACATGCATAATGCTAGCCTCCTGTCTTGATATAAAAAGGTTTACTGTATAGAGAATCGGGATTTTATTAAAGACAAGGAGGCTAGCATTATCCCTCCACTTCCACCCATGGGAGATTTTAAGGATTCATGTGTACTGAAATATTAGAGAATAATACAATATTATGAGCAGTGTTAACATTTTTGGTTTTGGGATAGCACTTATGTTGATTTCCTATTTAAGTTGTTTTTATATTTTTCTAGACATATGAGAAGATAGACGGCTTATCCTTCAAGCGAGGGAAATTTGAAGAAGGTGAAGGAGGTTGAAGATTTCGAGAAAAGAAAAGAGAAGGAGGACTGTTGTTACGGAGTTATATGGCCTGTTATGGTTCTTTGTTATTGTGACTTCATTTGGTTCTATAAGTCTTTAAAGGAGCTGCACAGAAGTGGTGAATAAAAGGGTTATGAACAATGCGAACCTCCTTGTCATTAATAAAATCCTGATTCTCTATACAGTTAACCTCTGAGAATCGCCATTTCCACTGTGAAGAGTAGACAATCATAACCGCTGATACGCTTCTTCAGGTCTTACCAAGGCAAAAAGGGTTTTTACAACAGATTAGTTTCAGCTTTTTTTTTATAACAATACAGATTAATTTGCAAAGGTTGAAGAGGCTTTCTAAAATGAAGGCCAGAGGAACAAGTTACTTACCTTCTGTGACACTCTCTCATGTAGAAACTCTATTTAACCATAGCTACCTCTTTTTGTGAATTTCCACTAGGCACCAAACTAGATCTAGTTATTTTTTTCAGCAATTTCCTCACATGTCAGTAAGTGGCGAGTGGCACCAGGTCAGGTCCGACTCACCCAATAAGTGACAACAGGGCTGCTGCACGGCTGCCACCTTTCGCACACTTGCATCAATTTCTTTCTGATCTCTGTTTGTGCTGTGAGATGTGACTCCCAATGAAATCAGAATGTGCCAGTGCGCCCATCTATAACTGATTTTTATTAACATGGGCTGAAGGAGTATACACCACAGAATGAGGAGGAATGTGAGTGTGAGGAATCTGCAAGTAGACTGAGTATCCACCAGAAAAACATTACCTCATTCTGATAGATACTTTTAACCACAGAGCACACTTTGTTCTAGTGGAATGAGCATGCATCCCTTCAGGAGGCTATTTCACAGTCAGTCCATAACAGATCTTAATTCAAAAGACAAACCATCTGGAAATGGTTGTTTTCTGTACAGCTCTCCCCTTGTTTGCCCAGAGAACCTCACAAATTGGTGATCCCTCACCCAGTGTTCTTTGAAACAAATTGATGTAAAAGCTCAAGGTTCTCTTTCAGTCAAGATGATAAAGCCTTCCTTCCTCTTTAGATAGGTGAAGCAAGGAGAAGAAAGCTAGGAGAGTGATAGACTGCCCTAAGTGAACAATCTTTAGAAGAAATCCTGCTTTTGTCCTGGGGACTAGCTTGTCCAAGATGGTGGTGTGTACAGCTGCTGGATAGAGAGTGCCTATAATCCACTAATGTGATGAGCTGACATGATTACTATGAGGAATATCTTCTTCAGCATAAGTAGGTGCACAGAAACACTGTGCACAGGTTCAAACAGAGGACACCTGAGGAAGGTGAGAACCAAATTAGGGTTGGTGGGAAAATATGGGCAGCCATTCAAAAAAATGCATCACAACAGGGGGATTTAAATAAAGATGGATCAGGTAAACATAGGAAGGCCAAAAAGGCTAAAAGATAACCCTTTACTGTTGTGACAGGAAGGCCTTCCTGGCCTTGAGAAAGAAAACAACAATATATCAAACAGTAGAGGTTGGGTATTTCAGAAGGAGACCAGACAACAAATGTCTCCCTGCATCCAGCATAACTTGCTTTAGTGGAGGATTGCTGGTCTACGAAGACATCTAGTACTTGAGGATTGTCACCCTCTCAATTCCCATGCATGGAGGTGCAGGTTGCGCAGGTTCAGGTGCAGTATCCTGCCCTGCTGTTGCGTCAGGATGTGCTCCCAAAGAGGTAGCCTGATCAGAGGACAAAAGTACATGGGCATGCATTTCTGGGTATCACACGCTCCTTGCCCAGTAGGGAGCTACTAGGATTACTTTGGCCAGGCATTTCCTGATCTTTTCAGAACTTTGAGCAGGAGCGGAAGGAAGGTGTATAGAAGGCCTGAGTTCCAATCTAAGTGGAAGCTGTTTGGCAAATGCCAATTCACAGAAAGTTGGACATTGCGTGTTCTCTGCCGGGGTGAAAAGATCAAGCCAGGATTCTACTCATTCTTGAAAGATGCCCTGTGCTACCTCTACATACAGCCGCCATTCCTAATCCACTAGGCAACTTAAACTGAGCTTGTCCAACCTAGAGTTCAAAGATCCTGCCAGTTGTTGTATAATTAGGGAGATGCCCTGACGATTCAGCAACTTCCAAAGGCATAAAGCCTCCTACCACAGAACTCACTCCACCCGGTTCGTTGTATTACCATATACTGGTGGTCCTGCTTTTAACCCTTGATAGACTGGAGGAACACTTTCTATGCCAAGTGAATCGCCCACAACTTCAACAAGTTTATGGGGACCACAGAGGGGCCAAGGTGAGGCTGAAGGGGAGCAAAAGTACCGACGGATTCCTGGACCTGAGGACCTGTAAAGGAAGGGGACCAAGTCCAAGAGTCACGCAAGTGTCCGGGGGGGCAGGAGCCCACTAAACCCGGATGAAGGTGCAAAAGGGCTGCCTCCGGGTGGAAGAAGCCGAAGATTCTGCAACAACGGAAGGTGCCAGGAACAACTCCTTTGGTCAGAAGATGTCCCACGGCGTGCTGGAGGAGGCAGAGTTGTTTCCACGCAGAAAGACAGCAAACAAGCCTTGCTAGCTGCAAAAGTCACGGCTGAGGATTTTGGTAGCTGCTGGGGACCAGGAAGGACCAGGATGTCGCCCCTTGGAGGAGGAGACAGCGGGGGAGCTCAGCAACTAAGAGAGCCCCCGCAGAAGCAGGCAGCACCCGCAGAAGTACAGGAACAGGCACTTAGAAGATCTGAGGACAGAGGTCGACTCAGAGTCAAAAAGGAGGGTCCCACGATGTCGGAGTCCAACTCAGCAAGTTGGGCAATGCAGGACGGAGTGCTGGGGACCTGGGCTAGGCTGTGCACAAAGGAAGTCTTGGAAAAGTGCACTGAAGCCCGAGCAGCTGCAGATCACGCAGTACACAAGATTACTGTCTGGCGTGGGGAGGCAAGGACATACATACACCAAATTTGGACAGAAGGGCCACTGGACTGTGGGAGACACTTGAACCCAGCTCCTGTGTTCCAGGGACCACGCTCGTCAGGATGAGAGGGGACCCAAAGGACCGGTGATGCAGAAGTTTGGCGCCTGCGTTGGCAGGGGGAAGATTCCGTCGACCCATGGGAGATTTCTTCTTGGCTTCCAGTGCAGGGTGAAGGCAGACAGCCCTCAGAGCATGCACCACCAGGAAACAGTTGAAAAAGCCGGCAGGATGAGGCTCTACAATGTTGCTGGTAGTCTTGCTACTTTGTGCGGTTTTGCAGGCGTCCTGGAGCAGTCAGCGGTCGATCCTTGGCAGAAGTTGAAGAGGGGAGTGCAGAGGAACTCTGGTGAGCTCTTGCATTAGTTATCTGAGGAATAGCCCAGAGGAGAGACCCTAAATAGCTCAGAAAGGAGTATTGGCTACTGAGAAAGTTAAGCACCTATCAGAGGTGGTCTCTGACGTCACCTGCTGGCACTGGCCATTCATAGCTGTCCATTGTGCCCCAACACCTCTGAATCCAAGATGGCAGAGGTCTGGGACACACTGGAGGAGCTCTGGGCACCTCCCCTGGGAGGTACTGGTCAGGGGAGTGGTCACTCCCCTTTCCCTTGTCCAGTTTCGTGCCAGAGCAGGGCTGGGGGATCCCTGAAGCGGTGTAGACTGGCTTATGCATAGATGGGCACCATCTGTGCCCATCAAAGCATTTCCGGAGGCTGGGGGAGGCTACTCCTCCCCAGCCCTTCACATCTATTTCCAAAGGGAGAGGGTGTAACACCCTCTCTCAGAGGAAATCATTTGTTCTGCCTTCCTGGGACCAGGCTGCCCAGGCCCCAGGGGGGGGGAGAAACCTGGCTGAGGGGTTGACAGCAGCAGTAGCTGCAGTGGATACCCTGGAAAGCAAGTTTGGCAGTACCCGGGTTCTGTGCTAGAGATCCTGGGATGCATGGAATTGTCCCCCCAATACCAGAATGGTATTGAGGTGACAATTCCATGATCCTAGACATGTTACATGGCCATGCTCGGAGTTACCATTGTGACGACACCTATAGGTAGTGACCTATATGTAGTGCACACGTGTAATGGTGTCCCCACACTCACAAAGTCCGGGGAATTTGCCCTGAACAATGTGGGGGCACCTTGGCTAGTGCCAGGGTGCCCACACACTAAGTAACTTTGCACCTAACCTTCACCAAGTGAGGGTTAGACATATAGGTGACTTATAAGTTATTTATGTGCAGTGAAAAATGGCTGTGAAATAACGTGGACGTTATTTCACTCAGGCTGCAGTGGCAGGCCTGTGTAAGAATTGTCTAAGCTCCCTATGGGTGGCAAAAGAAATGCTGCAGCCCATAGGGATCTCCTGGAACCCCAATACCCTGGGTACCTAGGTACCATATACAAGGGAATTATAAGGGTGTTCCAGTGTGCCAATGAGAATTGGTAAAATTAGTCACTAGCCTGCAGTGACAATTTTAAAAACAAAGAGAGCATAAACACTGAGGTTCTGGTTAGCAGAACCTCAGTGATACAGTTAGGCACCACACAGGGAACACATATAGGCCACAAACCTATGAGCACTGGGGTCCTGGCTAGCAGGATCCCAGTGACACATATCAAACACACTGACAACATAGGGTTTTCACTATGAGCACTGGGCCCTGGCTATCAGGATCCCAGTGAGACAGTAAAAAAAAGTAAAAACACCCTGACATATACTCACAAACAGGCCAAAAGTGGGGGTAACAAGGCTAGAAAGAGGCTACCTTCCTACACTAGATTATTGTTTTATTCCACTTTCCCTCCATTATCACATCAGAGGACTCGAACTACACAATGCACGCTGTACTAAACTTTCTCCTGTGTTTGATTTAATAAACTATAATGTTGTTCATGTATAATAGGGTCACAAACCAACTGACCTGCCTTTAGTTCAGTATTAGCAAACTAACACAAATGATGGATGAAATGCAGAACCAATCAAACATTCACCCCCAGTCACAGATCTGGGTTTAATCCATCAATTATTTTGCTCACCACGCCACCCCAGTTTGGACCCAGCCATATTCAAATCAGTCTTGACCCTGTTTCCCATGGGAACAGTCCAGTCCGAACTCACAGGCCAGGTCCTCCCTGGACCGGAAACAAGCATCCTGGGACCGGGTTCAGGGTATCACCCTTCATCAGCCAGGGTAGGTTGAATCTAGTGGCATAGTGAGAACAGGACTCACGTCTGGCTGGTATGGTGGGCATGGTGCACAAAAGAACGATTCAACCCAGATCTTTGACAGGGGGCGAGTGTTTGAAAAGTTTCAGCACTCTGTCCATCATCCTTTTGTGTTGCTGAAGTCTTAACAATGATCTAAGAAAATTGTTCTCAACTCTGTGCAGGAGCACCACAACAGAGTGCCACCATAGCTCTCAGACAGAGAACAGCATTGAATGACTGTGTTCTATATATCTCAAGAGTCGACTACACAGGATAGGTTGTTGCATGTTTGGCAAACTTAACCACAGCCAACGATCTATTTTTTCATTAAAATGGGCTTACTAAAATGTACTCATGCCAAAGGTGGGAGTCCGATAACCTCACATGAGGTAGTTAATGAAACTCTGTCACTCTCTCTAGCCCATTTACTCTGTTATTTTACCTGAAAAATTGTGAAGGATTGAATGTCATAAATGTAGTTTTGTACATTAACCTGTAAACTGTGGCTAGTACAAAATAAAACACACATCTTGAGTCCCTTATGCGTTTTAGAGATTAGGTGGGTATCATCTGCAAAGTAATGTGCAGGTACTTTTTGGACAGCCAATACATGTGAATCATGTTCACAATCAAGTGAAAAAAAAAAAATCAGCACAACCATTAGGAAAAAGGAGAAAAGAGTTAGGGACTAAAATGCATCACTGATGAGCTCCTTTGTTGACTTCCATTCTTTCAGTAAGTTAATAGGTGATCTGAGGGAATGCCCATATCAGAAAGCACTTGCCATAGATTCATTCTGGAAACCATGATGAGAATGGGGTGGAAATCATTCTGGAAACCTTGACGACAATGGGGTGGAGATCAACAAAGTTGCCTCGTCCGTTATCCATTACATTTCAGTTAATTAGAAGGTGACAAAGTTTGATTGATCTTGCTTGTCCTTGGTCTAAATCCAGCCTGGAACGGACTCAAGATGTTGTTTACGATCATCCAGGCAGTGAGCCGATCAAGAACTTGGTTACAGAATATTTTCATGAGCTGTCAATCAAACTAATTGATCGAAAATTGCTGGACGTGTTATAGCTTCCCAACCTAAAGATGGAAACTATTTCAGCCCCTTTTCATGTGTCAGGTATTGGGGCACCAGGTGTTATGGTGTTGGGTGGTACTTTTATGTAAGTAACAATATGTATAGTTCCTATATTTAACAATATACCAATATAAATCAGCCAGTATTTTTTCTAAGCCAGGCACCTTCCCTTGTTTCTGTGGATTAAGAACGGATTGTGCCATGGAAAGGAAGAAACAATTGTAGATTTCTGGGACTTCAACAAGATGCAGAGCTACCAAAGAGTTGTAATTTCAAAGGGGCTACTATTTCTGGAATACCCCAGTGGTCATTCTCTTCTTTAAATTAATCCATTGCCAACTCCGATGGCACAAATGACCCCTGTTACGATGGAAAAGTCCCTCATGTGGGGATGGACACGCACCCCTGCCCTGAGTGACCCAGCTGCACCAATGTTTTGATCCCTGGTGCTGATTTTTGTTATCATGGGCAAACATAGATCATGCATGTTATAGGGCATTGGCTCTCTACACAGTGTACTAAACTGAAGTACTTTGTGCAGAGAGTCCTGTGGATCCCCAAAGAAGCAGAGGCAGAAATAAATAGGTCTAGAGCTCTATTTGTGGTAGCGTGGGCGAGTAGCTAGGCTTATCAAGGAGTTGGGTTAAAGTTGAGGTTGTGCCCAATGTTAGCTCTCAGGTAGGTACCAGCGGTGCAGAGGATGGTCTCCGGGGGTTGTGGTGAGCACCAGGAGGGCCACAGGTCAGCACCAAACTTACACCCTCAGTGGCACAGGGGCGGCCAGGTGCAGAGGGCCAACATGGTGTAGGGCAGCCAGTGCTATCCAATGGAAACAGGGGGTATTTGCTGCAGCGCGGCTCACAGGTGAGTAAAGTGGGGTCAGAGGTCAAACTCCTGGAGTGGACGCAAGTACAAAAGGGGCCACAAGAATGTACCAAACTTACACCCTCAGTGGCGTGGGAGGGTGAGGAGAGGGCAGGTGCAGAGTGCCAACACAGCGTCGGGCACCCAATGTATTTCAATGGAGGAGATGGCTTCTAGAAACAGGCTGCACGCTCTGGCCGGGAGACGTCGACCCACAGCTGTCCAGGTAAGATGAGATGCCAGGAGTTGTAGGGACAGCATTGGTTCAGCTCCCCAAAGCAGAGGTGCTCCAGGTGCAGGGATGGCTTTAGGATTTGTAATCAGCTCAGCAGGCAGGTTGCTGTCCGGGGGATCCCTCGGATTTAGGCTGCTAGCATCACTGGGGAGTCCGTCAGGGGTCAGCCCCTAGTGGACTCTTGGTTGGAAGTGCAGGCGAACCTTCACTAGACAGGTGGGCCACTTGGACTCGGGACAGGGGCGTCAGGTGCAGTGGTCACTTCTGGCATCGGGTTTCGCGGTTCCTCAGACAGGCTTCCTCTTCTTTAAAGATGGTTTCTTCTGGAGAGGTCCCCTGAAGTTCTTGGTCTTTTGCAAAGGTAGACAGTCCTCCCAAGGCTTTGAAGGTTGATGGGCTGCAGAGCAGTCGTCTTCTGGGTGCAAGTTTCTTTGAAGGCTGCAGACAGAGCAGTAGGACTGTGACCAAGTCAGTGGGTGTCTTCAGTCTTCTCTGCTGATCACGGGTCCTGTTCGTCGTAGGCTGCAGGAATCTGATTCTCGGGGTTCAGGGGTGCCACCTAAATACTGAATTTAGGGGTGTTACAGGGAGTGCTAGGGGGAAGCCAATGGGCTACTCACCTTTAAGGTCACTACACACTTTCTATGACCACTTCCTTTGAGAAGTGGCATAGCCCAAACCCTATTAACCTAATTCCTTCCATGGAAGATGGAGGAATGTAAAATGTAGTGGCTGGAGCATGCTGGGTCAGTTTAAGGTGTACACCTATGGCCTGGCATCATATACTGAGTCCAGGCAACCCTTAGTGGTAATGAATAGGTGTCCATATAGCAAGAGCTCTCTAGGGGCAGCTGAGGCGAGCAGCTAAAGCTTATCCAGGAGGAATGTGAAACACTTGCAATACCACAGTAGTCAGACAGTAACTTACTCATAAGAAAGAACCACACAAGTGTTGCAAATATAAAGGATACTTTATTACAGCACTACTATTATACTAGCATTCGTATATATCTCCATTTGGAGATATATATATATATATATTCACACACACACACACAATCAATATTCCTCCTTTATCCAGAAAGGAATACGGCACTCCACAGTTGCTGAAGATAGATATTTATTGACACGCTAAGGAACGTGTTTCGGCATGTTCCGCCTTTGTCAACCTCGCGGTCGCCATCTTGGACTCTTTTTATATTGTACACTCAAAACATATCTCAACATTAAACAAAATTCATTCAATTTTTTGTTGATTCAATTAGATAGCCAGAATTAAATTGTTTTCGCATAGTTATTACGTAAAAATCATTTTATCCCATTCAAAAATATATTCTTCGTGAAAACGCTCCAAACTATATACAATGATGCCGATAGTTCTACAATTTTTCTTCAACATATCGTAAAGTGCCTAACAATTAATACATCCTGACAAGACGAGACTTTAACGTAACATGTATACACAATTTTATAATTCTATAATATCAATGAACTAAAATCGTGCCAAATAGTTTTATAACTAAAAATGCATGCATAATCCATTTCTTAAGTGTGCAACATAAATATATACGTTTACTCAAGTATTCCAATTTTTAATTTCTATACACACCCGTCACCCTCAATACTATTATGTGTTTCCTATTTCACCAATAGAATTTACTGCAAATGTATGTGCATTTCCTCCCTACTGTTCAACCCACTTGGTTCTTTAGTGTCTAACCTAATTATATACTTGGATTGCAATGCTCTCAATTTCAACTCTCTATTTCCAACTCTTATATTTTTTTTTATTCCATCAATCACACTGTATTTAATTTGGTCCAAATTCCCATCATGTACATCATGTATATGTCGTGCAACAGGATAAGTATCATCCTTATTCAATATTGCTCATAAATGTTGTCAAATTAGCTTGAGGAGTTGCAATTTCGTGCTCCCTACATACAATTTAGGACAACTACACTTTAAAATATAAACCACAAAATCGCTCTTACATGTATATCGCCGCTTAATTTTGTGTACTATTTTTTGTCCAACCATTAAAGATTTTATACTTTTGCCATTTTTACATGCTTTACAATTAGAGCATGTGCATCTGCAGCACTACATGCCACGAACAGATGTACACTGGGTAAGTGACATTTTCCCTTTAATGGCATGTGTAGCTGCTATGCATAGACTACAAAGCAGTTACTCCTCCCAAAAACTAGCGGTGGCTAGCCTGTAAGTGTTGAAGTTGTTTGAAATAGTGTTCTTAAGACAGCCTGACCTACAGTGGCCTGTTGCTGTGAGAAAACCAACACAATAGTGTTTTGAAAATGTATGAGGAGTTGGCCATGTGGCCGCTTTATATATATCAGCCATTAGTATGTTTCCTAAAAATGCCATAGACACACCTTTCTTTCTTGTAGAATGTGCTCTAGGAGTGATTAAAAGGTGCCTCTTTGTTTTGATGTAGCATGTTTGTATGCATCTAACAATCCATCTCGCTAAGTCTTGTTTAGATGTAGGATTACCTTTATGTGGCAGCTGAAAGGCAACAAAAAGTTGTTTTGTTTTCCTAAAATCTTTAGTTCTGTCTATGCAGTACATAAGAGCTCTTTTGAGATCTAGAGTATGAAGAGCTCTTTCTGCAGAGTCTGGTTGTGGAAAAAAAGATTGGCAATTCCACTGTTTGATTGATGAGAAAAGGACATATAACTTTTGGTAGAAATTTTGGATTTGTCCTAAGTACAACTTTATGTTTGTGTACTTGGAAGAAAGGTTCCTCAAGAGTGAACACCTGTATTTCACTAACTCTTCGTAAAGAAGTAATAGCTACAAGGAAGGCAACTTTCCATGTTAAAAACTGAATTTGACAAGAATGCATGGGTTCAAAAGGTGGGCCCATGAGTCTGATAAGTACGGTATTTAAATTCCAGGAAGGAACAGGTGGTGTTCTAGGTAGAATAATAAGTTTTAATCCTTCCATGAAGACTTTAATCACAGGAACTCTGAATAGAGAAGTGTGTTGAATATTACGTAAAAACACAGATATTGCAGTAAGGTGGATTTTGATGGATGAGAAAGCTAAGTTTGATTTTTGCAAATGAAGTAAGTAGCATACAATATCTTGTAGAGATGCTGTAAGTGGGTCAGTGTTTTTAGATTGACAAGAGTAGACAAATCTTTTCTATTTGTTAGCATAACATTGTCTAGTAGTAGTTTTACGTGCCTGCTTAATTACTTCCATACATTCTGATGGAAATTTTAGATAACCAAGTTCTATGACTTCATAAGCCAATTCGCTAAATTGAGAGCATTGGGGTTTGAGTGCCTGATTTGACCTTTGTTTTGTGTTAACAAGTATGGTCTGTTTGGGAGTTTTGAATGAGGTACTATAGACAGATCTAGGAGTGTTGTGTACCAATGTTGACGTGCTCATGTTGGGGCTATGAGTATCATGGTCAGAGATGTCTGACATATTTTTCTGACCAGAGAGGGAAAGAGGGGGAAACGCGTAAGCAAATATCCCTGACCAACTAATCCATAGAGCATTGCCCTTGGATAGTGGATGAGGGTGTCTGGATGCGAAGTTTTGGCATTTTGCGTTTTTGTTTGTTGCAAATAGGTCTATGTCTGGTGTTCCCCACTTTTGAAGTACTTGGGAGTGGATCTCCCATTCGTGAGTTTGTTGGTGATTCCTGCTTAGGAGATCCGCTAGCTGATTGTCTATTCCTGGAATGTATTCTGCTAATAGATGAATGTGATTGTGAATTGCCTATTTCCATATTGTTTGGGCTAGCAGGGACAGTTGAGATGAATGTGTCCTGCCCTGTTTTTTGAGGTAATACATGGTGGTCATGTTGTCTGTTTTTATGAGAACAGTCTTCTGTTTGAGAAGGGGTTGAAACACTTTTAGTGCAAGAAATACAGCTAATAATTCTAGGTGGTTTATGTGAAGTTGTTTCTGTTTGGGATCCCATTCCCCTTGAATGGTATGATTGTTGAGATGAGCGCCCCAGCCTATCATTGATGTGTCTGTTGTTATTATGGTCTGAGGCATGGGGTCTTGGAATGACCACCCCTGTATCAGATTGCTGAAATTCCACCAAAGAAGGGACGTGTGTTTGGCAGTCGACACTAGATCTTGAGGATGACCGTGTGCTTGAGACCATTGTTGTGAGAGGCATTGTTGTAAGGGTCCCATGGGTAGTCTTGCATGTGGAACTATGGCTATGCGAGATGCCACCATTCCTAGAATTTTCATTATAAATCTTACAGTATATTGCTGATTTGGCTGTATGTGTGGGGTGAGATTTTGGAAAGCCTGTATCCTTTGTGTATTTGGATATGCTAGGGCTTTTTGAATATTTAGAATAGCACCTAGGTAAGGTTGTACCTGTGCGGGTTGAAGGTGTGATTTCTGATAATTTAGAGTGAACCCTAGTGTATGCAGGGTGTTTATTACATTCTGAGTGTGTTGTTGGCATTGTATAAAATTGCTTGATTTTATTAGCCAATCGTCTAGATATGGAAAGAAGTGAATGTGTTGTCTTCTTAAGTTGGCTGCTACTACTGCTAGACATTTTGTGAACACTCTTGGAGCTGTTGTTATGCCGAATGGCAAAACTTTTAACTGGTAATGTTTTCCTGCTATGACGAACCTGAGGTATTTTCGGTGAGCTGGATGGATGGGTATACGGAAATACGCGTCTTTGAGGTCTAAAGCAGTCATGTAATCTTGTTTCAGTAGCAGTGGAAGGACATCCTGCAGAGTTACCATGTGAAAATGTTCTGACAGGATGTACAGATTGAGAGGCCCGTGGTCTAGGATAGGCCTTATAGTACCATCTTTTTTGGGAATGAGGAAGTATAGTGAGTATACTCCTGTTCCCTGTTGAGAATGTGGGGCCAATTTTGTTGCTCTTTTTAGTAGTACAGATTGTACCTCATGTTGTAACAGAACGTTGTGTTCTGGGGACAATTTGTGGTGACGAGGTGGAATGTTTAGAGGGGTGGGGATTAATTCTAGGCAATAGCCATTGCGGATAATTGATAACACCCAATTGTCTGTGGTGATATTTTGCCAATAAGAGTGAAATTGCTGTAGCCTTCCCCCCCTACAGGAGATGTGTGTGGCAGAGGGGTGTGAAAGAAGTCACTGTTTAGATGGTGTAGTGGCTTGTTTTGAGGCTTGGAAGTTACCTCTGTTTTTTAAATGTCCTCTAAATCCCCTTCTGATATTGTGTCTGTTGTCCCGGTTTGTCTGGGAGATAGAAGCTTCAGAGGACTGTGGTTTAAATCCTCCTCTAAACTGTGGCCTGCAAAAAGAGCCTCTATATGGTGTGGTGTATAGTGCTCCCATTGTCTTTGCAGTTTCAGAGTCCTTTCTCAGTTTTTCTATGGTGGAATCCACTTCAGGCCCAAATAAGTGTTTTTTTGTATCAAAAGGCATGTTAAGTACTGCCTGTTGAATTTCTGGTTTAAAACCAGAAGAGCGTAAACATGCATGCCTTCTTATGGTAATGGCAGTATTTACACTTCTTGCGGCTGTATCAGCAGCATCGAGGGCAGACCTTATCTGGTTGTTACTTATGGCCTGTCCTTCTTCTACAACCTGTTGTGCTCTCTTTTGATGCTCTTTTGGGAGGTGCTGTATGAATTCTTGCATCTCAGCCCGGTGGGCTCTATCATATCTGGCAAGAAGTGCTTGCGAATTTGCAATTCGTCAATGGTTAGCCACTTGTGTGGCTACTCTCTTGCCAGCAGCATCAAACTTTCTACTCTCCTTATCAGGTGGAAGTGCATTTCCTGATGATTGGCTGTTAGCTCTTTTCCTAGCTGCACTCACCACTACTGAGTCTGGAAGAACTTGATGTGTGATACAGTCTGGGTCTGTAGGAGCAGGTTTGTATTTTTTGTCAGTTCTAGGAGTTATTACTCTAGCTTTGACAGGCTCACTAAAAATTTGGTCGGCATGTTTGACCATTCCAGGTAACATAGGGAGACACTGGTACCTAGAGTGAGTGGAAGACAGAGGGCTGAACAAAAAGTCTTTCTCTAGGTGCTCAGTACGCATTAGCACCCCATGGATAGCAGCTGCCCTAGAGACTACCTGAGTCTAGGCAGTAGTGTCCTCTGGTGGAGAAGGCTTGGAGGGGTATAGGTCAGGATCATTGTCAGGAATAGGATCAGGGTCATAAAGATCCCAAGGGTCCACTGTATCTCCATGGGAGAATTGTGAGTGTGTTGGAGAAGGCAATGGTGGTGGACTATTGTGTGGAGGTGAAAAAGAAAGCTGTGGCGAATGAGGAGGAGAAGTAGGGAGAGGTGCTGGTTTCTCCTTTTTTTTTTTTTTTTCAGAACTTTTGCTGGTGGTTTAGCAGAGTCTAATTCCTCTTGAAAAGCCAACTTTCTTTTACTCTTTAAAGGTGGTGCAGTCAGAATTCTGCCAGTCTCTTTATGTATATGGATTCTAGATTATCTTTCATCCATAACCTCCAATATTGGCTGAATCTCAGTGTCCTCATCAGAAGGTCTGTAAGATTCTTGTATCGGCTTCGAAATTTGTTTAAGTTTGCTCAAAAGTCCTTGTTCCTGTGTGTGTGAGGATTTTTTCGGTTCTGAAGTTTGAATCTTTTTCGGTCCCGAAAATGAAGTCAGCTGTTTTGGCTCCAAAGCAGGACGTCAAATCTTTGACTCAGAGGAGTGAGGAAGCTTACTGGACCCCAAGGTGGAACTTTTAACCGACTTGCTCAACTCCGAAGTGGACAGAGGAGTGACCTTTTTCAGGGCTGAACCCGAAGGTCAGTCGACAACAGTCTTTTTTCGGGCCGAACCATGACCTTCCGGCAGTGGTGTACCCAAGGCCTTAGGAAGCGTTTTATATATGGGTGTAAGGGCAGACGTACTCATGTGCTGGCCAGCCGTGATAGGCCTATCTTCTATCGATTCCTGCTCATAGTCGGTATCTTGGATGGAGACTGCTGTCTGCACCTGTTCTTCCATGACGTCGAGATGCTCTGTACTTTTCGATGCCATTTCTAATCTTCGAGCTCTGCGATCTCTCAAGGTATTCTTGGATCGAAAAGATCGTCAGGCTTCGCAATCTTCTTCTCTGTGGTCCGGAAAAAGGCACAAATTACAAACCAGATGTTGGTCTGTATATGGTAACTTGGCATGGCACAGAGGGCAGAATCAAAATAAAGTCTGATCTAACAGGCTTCCACGCGGTAGGCCTGAACATGGCTGAGTCAGGCGCATACGCCCAGAAGGGTGAAATCTAGATTCCGACAGTACTATCGTTTCGATGATAGGTGGAAAACGCGCTCAAAACAATACCGACAATTAAATTGGTTTTCTAAGGTTTTCCGATTCGAAATCTTGGAGCGAGAGGAAACCCGTCCAAACCCGACAGTGGAAAGAAAACAATCTAACAATGGAGTCGATGCCCATGCGTAGTGTAACCGAGAGGAGGAGTCACTCGATCCTGTGACTTCGAAAAAGACTTTTAGAAGAAAAACAACTTGTAACACTCCAAGCCCAACACTAGATGTCGGAAGAGCTATGCATAGCATATGTATCTGCAGCTACACATGCCATCAAACATATATATAGATATATATATATATATATATATATATATATGGAAAATGTCACTTACCCAGTGTACATCTGTTCATGGCATGAGACGCTGCAGATTCACATGCTGTGCATTATCCTGCCATCTAGCGTTGGGCTCGGGGTGTTACAAGTTGTTTTTCTTCCAAGAAGTCTTTTCGAGTCACGAGACCGAGGGACTCCTCCCTTTCGGCTCCATTGCGCATGGGCGTCGACTCCATCTTAGATTGTTTTCCCCGCAGAGGGTGAGGTAGGAGTTGTGTATATAGTAAAGGTGCCCATGCAATGGAGTAAGTATGTATGTACATAATGTGTATAAGAATAGTATATATTTACAAATTTACAAGTTTCATTCAAAGTTTCATTCAACTTATAACGGCTACAGGCTCCCGGGGAGGCGGGAGGGCGCATGTGAATCTGATCAACTCATGCCACAAACAGATGTACACTGGGTAAGTGACATTTTCCGTTCGATGGCCTGTGTAGCTGCAGATACACATTGCTGTGCATAGACTAGTAAGCAGTAATCTCCCCAAAAAGCGGTGGCTTAGGCTGTAGGAGTTGAAGTTGTCTGAAATAATGTTCGTAATACAGCCTGTCCTACTGTGGCTTGTTGTGCTGTTAACACATCTACACAGTAATGTTTTGTGAATGTATGAGGTGTAGACCATGTGGCTGCCTTACAAATTTCAGTCATAGGTATATTCCCTAAAAAAGCCATTGTGGCACCTTTTTTCCTAGTGGAATGCACCTTTGGTGTAATGGGTAGATCCCTTTTTGCTTTAATGTAGCAGGTTTGAATACATTTCACCATCCATCTAGCAATGCCTTGCTTGGATATAGGATTCCCTGCATGAGGTTTTTGGAAGGCTACAAATAATTATTTTGTTTTGCAAAACTGTTTTGTTCTGTCAATGTAATACATTAGTGCTCTTTTGATGTCTAACGTATGTAAGGCTCTTTCTGCTACTGAGTCTGGTTGTGGGAAAAAGACTGGGAGTTTGTAAGGAAATGCCTCCTTGGCATGGTTACCCCCTGATGTTTTGCCTTTGCTGATGCCAAGTTATGATTTGAAAGTGTGCTGAGGCCTGCTAACCAAGCCCCAGCTCCAGTGTTCTTTCCCTAACCTGTACTTTTGTTTCCACAATTGGCACACCCTGGCATCCAGGTAAATCCCTTGTAACTGGTACCCCTGGTACCAAGGGCCCTGATGCCGGCGAAGGTCTCTAAGGGCTGCAGCATGTCTTATGCCACCCTGGGGACCCATCACTCAGCACAGACACACTGCTTGCCAGATTGTGTGTGCTGGTGGGGATAAAATAACTAAGTCGACATGGCACTCCCCTCAGGGTGCCATGCCAACCTCACACTGCCTATAGGTATAGATAAGTCACCCCTCTAGCAGGCCTTACAGCCCTAAGGCAGGGTGCACTATACCATAGGTGAGGGCATAAGTGCATGAGCACTATGCCCCTACAGTGTAAGTGCAGAGTAGCCATAAGAGTATATGGTCTGGGAGTCTGTCATGCACGAACTCCACAGCACCATAATGGCTACACTGAAAACTGAAGTTTAGTATCAAACGTCTCAGCACAATAAATGCACACTGATGCCAGTGTACATTTTATTGTAAAATACACCCCAGAGGGCATCTTAGAGATGCCCCCTGAAACTTTAACCGACTACCAGTGTAGGCTGACTAGTTTTAGCAGCCTGCCACACACCAGACATGTTGCTGGCCACATGGGGAGAGTGCCTTTGTCACTCTGTGGCAAGTAACAAAGCCTGTACTGGGTGGAGGTGCTTCTCACCTCCCCCTGCAGGAACTGTAACACCTGGCGGTGAGCCTCAAAGGCTCACCCCCTTTGTTACAGCACCCCAGGGCACTCCAGCTAGTGCGGTTGCCCGCCCCTTCCGGCCACGGCCCCACTTTTGGCGGCAAGGCCGGAGGAGATAATGAGAAAAACAAGGAGGAGTCACTGGCCAGTTAGGACAGCCCCTAAGGTGTCCTGAGCTGAGGTGACACTGACTTTTAGAAATCCTCCATCTTGCAGATGGAGGATTCCCCCAATAGGATTAGGGATGTGCCCCCCTCCCCTCAGGGAGGAGGCACAAAAGGGTGTAGCCACCCTCAGGGCTAGTAGCCATTGGCTACTAACCACCCCAGACCTAAACACACCCCTAAATCAAGTATTTAGGGGCCCCCAGATCTCAGGAAACTAGATTCCTGCAACCTAAGACGAAGAAGGACTGCTGAGCTGAAAAACCTGCAGAGAAGACGGAGACACCAACTGCTTTGGCCCCAGCTCGACCGGCCTGTCTCCCCACTTCAAAGGAACTGCTCCAGCGACGCGTTCCCCAGGGACCAGCGACCTCTGAAGCCTCAGAGGACTACCCTGCATATAAAAGGACCAAGAACTCCCGAGGACCACAGCTCTGCTCCAAGAAAGAAGCATCTTTGCAACAAAGTAGCAACTTTGAAAGAACACACGTTTCCCGCCGGAAGCGTGAGACTTTTGACTCTGCACCCAACACCCCCGGCTCGACTTGTGGAGAACAAACACTACAGGGAGGACTCCCCGGCGACTGCGAGCCCGCGAGTAGCCAGAGTTGACCCCCCTGAGCCCCCACAGCGACTCCTGTAGAGGGAATCCAGAGGCTCCCCCTGACTGCGACTGCCTGTTTCAAAGACCCGACGCCTGGTAAGGACACTGCACCTGCAGCCCCCAGGACCTGAAGGATCCGACCTCCAGTGCAGGATCGACCAGGTGGCCCTCTCCCTTGCCCAGGTGGTGGCTACCCCGAGGAGCACCCCCCTTGCCTGCATCGCTGAAGAGACCCCTTGGTCTCCCATTGAACTTCATTGCAAACCCGACGCCTGTTTGCACAAAGCACCCGGCCGCCCCCGTGCCGCTGAGGGTGTACTTTTTGTGCTGACTTGTGTCCCCCCCGGTGCCCTACAAAACCCCCCTGGTCTGCCCTCCGAAGACGCGGGTACTTACCTGCTGGCAGATTGGAACCGGAGCACCGCCTTCTCCATTTAAGCCTATGCATTTTGGGCACCAGTTTGACCTCTGCACCTGACCGGCCCTGAGCTGCTGGTGTGGTAACTTTGGGGTTGCCCTGAACCCCCAACGGTGGGCTACCTTGGAACCAACTTTGAACCCTGTAGGTGGTTTACTTACCTGCAAAACTAACAAACACTTACCTCCCCCAGGAACTGTTGAAAATTGCACTGTCTAGTATTAAAATAGCTTATTGCCGTTTGTGTGAAAACTGTATATGCTATTTTGCTAATTCAAAGTTCCTAAAGTTCCTAAGTGAAATACCTTTCATTTAAAGTATTGTTTGTAAATCTTGAACCTGTGGTTCTTAAAATAAACTAAGAAAAGATATTTTTCTATATAAAAACCTATTGGCCTGGAATTGTCTGTGTGTGTGTTCCCCATTTATTGCCTGTGTGTGTACAACAAATGCTTAACACTACCCTCTGATAAGCCTACTGCTCGACCACACTACCACAAAATAGAGCATTGGAATTATCTCTTTTTGCCACTATCTTACCTCTAAGGGGAACCCTTGGACTCTTTGCATGCTATTTCTTACTTTGAAATAGTACATACAGAGCCAACTTCCTACAGAGTTCCACTGTTTGGTTTAGGTGGAATGGTGATATAACTTTTGGTAAGAATTTTGGATTTGTACGGAGAACCACTTTATGTTTATGTATTTGTATAAAAGGTTCTTGTATAGTAAATGCTTGTATTTCGCTTACTCTTCTAAGAGAAGTGATAGCTATCAGGAAGGCTACCTTCCAAGTTAAGTATTGCATTTCACAAGAGTGCATGGGTTTAAATGGTGGTCCCATGAGTCGTGTTAATACAATATTGAGGTTCCACAAAGGGACTGGTGGTGTTCTCGGGGTATGATTCTTCTTAATCCTTCCATAAATGCTTTGATGACTGGGATTCGAAAGAGCGATGTTGAGTGTTTGATCTGCAGATAGGCAGATATTGCTGTGAGATGTATTTTAACAGAAGAGAATGTTAGGTTAGATTTATTTAAGTGTAGTAACTTACAATGTCTTTTGCGGAAGCATGTAGTGGTTGAATGTTATTATTGTGGCAGTAGTAAACAAATCTTTTCCATTTGTTTGCATAACAATGTCTTGTAGTAGGTTTCGTAGCCTGTTTAGGGACCTCCATACATTCTTGTGTAAGGTCTAAGTGTCCAAATTCTAAGATTTCAGGAGCCAGATTGCTAGATTGAGCGATGCTGGATTTGGGTGTCTGATCTGTTGTTTGTGTTGAGTTAACAGATCTGGCCTGTTTGGTAATATGACATGGGGTACTACTGATAGGTCCAGCAGTGTTGTGTACCACGGTTGGCAAGCCCAAGTTGGTGCTATGAGTATTAGTTTGAGTCTGTTTTGACTCAGTTTGTTTACCAGATAAGGAATGAGTGGGAGAGGGGGAAAAACATAAGCAAATATCCCTGACCAACTCATCCAGAACGCATTGCCCTTGGACACAGGGTGTGGGTACCTGGACGAAAAGTTTTGGCATTTTGCGTTTTCTTTTGTTGCGAATAGGTCGATTTTTGGTGTTCCCCAATGTAGAAAGTAATCCTGTAGGATCTGGGGATGAATCTCCCATTCGTATGTCTGTTGATGATCTCGACTGAGATTGTCGGCTAACTGGTTGTGAATCCCCTGGATGTATTGTGCTATTAGGTGAATGTGCTTGTGAATTGCCCAATGCCAAATTTTTTGTGCTAAGAGAAACAGTTGTGACGAGTGTGTCCCTCCTTGCTTGTTTAGGTAATACATCGTCGTCATGTTGCCTGTTTTGACAAGAATGTGTTTGTGGGCTATCAGTGGTTGAAATGCTTTCAATGCTAGAAACACTGCCAACTGTTCTAAATGATTTATATGCAGTCGTTTTTGCTGAACGTCCCACTGTCCCTGTATACTGTGCTCCCCACCCGTCATGGAAGCATCTGTTGTGATCACGTATTGAGGCACTGGGTCTGGGAATAGCCGCCCTTGGTTTAAATTTATAGGGTTCCACCATTGAAGCGAGAAGTGTGTTTGGCGGTCTATCAACACTAGATCTTGGAGTTGACGCTGTGCTTGTGTCCATTGTGTTGCTAGGCACTGTTGTAAGGGCCGCATGTGTAGTCTTGCGTTTGGGACAATGGCTATGCATGAAGACATCATGCCTAGAAGTTTCATTACAAACCTCACTTGGTAGTGTTGGTTTGGGTGGATGTTTAATATTATATTTTGGAAGGCTTGTACTCTTTGTGGACTTGGAGTGGCAATCGCCTTTCGTGTGTCCAGTGTTGCTCCCAAGTATTTTTGTATTTGGGACGGCTGTAGATGTGATTTTTGGTAATTTATAGAGAACCCTAGTTTGTGCAGAGTTTCTATAACGTATTGTGTGTGAAGCAGACACTGTTGTTGAGTGCTGGTTTTTATTAACAAGTAGTCTAAGTAGGGGAATCCGTGCATGTGCTGTCTCCTTATATGAGCGGCTACTACTGCAAGGCATTTTGTGAATACCCTTGGGGCTGTTGTTATTTCTGCGCTCTCCCTTGACGGTCACCGGACTGCAGGAGGGTCAGTGACCAGCTAGGTCATCAACAAGCACTGGCAAATGCAAACAGGAGATATAAAAGAATTTGCAAAGTTTTGGGGACCAGCAAAGTCCAGGAGACTCTACCGAGGAGTGGGTTTCAGAGCTGGCCTTCGACATGCAGGAAGGCCAGCAGTAGTCAATGGACCATGTCAAAAGGGGCACTTTCCAACACATGTGCACTATGACACAGGCCTGTCTCACAGATTGTCGTCTTGTTGGACTGGGAAGGGTGCGCCCAAAGCACTACTGTCATAGTGGTAAAATGCTACTACTGTTACCAGGAGTTAGGTGGCATGAGTGTGATGGTGGCAACATACCATCTAATGATCAGTAGAAGTGTTTTTTTTTTGTTTTTGGCCATCCTGCCTGGGAGAGGAGGTCCCACCTCTGCCCAGAGCAGGCCTTTGTTCTGAGCCATTGAGAGCACTGGCTCTCACAATCAGAGGGCCAGAACTTTATGTAAGGTGTTTGTACTGGTTTTGACCAGTCAGTGCCCATGCTAGAAGTGCTAGGTTTTGCAGGGGTTATTTCTAAGGTATCCTGAGTCCATGTGTTAATAAATCTATCACTGGATTCAGTGAGGATTCATTAATACAAGATGTTTAATATCAAACATCCCTATGTTCAGTGAAGCCATCATGTAGCTGTGGAACTCGTAGTGACTAGTATCCAACCCATGTACTTAAAATAGCTTCAAAACTGTCCACTTACTATGTCGGAGAATCAACAAAGACATAGCAGGGGCTTATCTGCTCATACAGGTATGCCCTCACATGTAATCTAATGTACCCTGCCTTTTGCCTTTAGGGCTGCCAGAGGGGTGACTACATATATTGCACACAGTGTGAGTGGACAGAGCACCACGTGCTGTGTGCCATATTGCGTTTTCATTTTAGGCCTGCACTAAGACATGAATGCCTGGGTGCACTTCGTGAGGGTATCCTTGAGGGTAGCACCATCCTGGGGGGGGGGGGGAGGGGGGGGGGGGAAGGACCATGTCAAAAGGGGCACTTTCCAACACATGTGCACTATGACACAGGCCTGTCTCACAGATTGTGGTCTTGTTGGACTGGGAAGGGTGCGCCCAAAGCACTACTGTCATAGTGGTAAAATGCTACTACTGTTGCCAGGAGTTAGGTGGCATGAGTGTGATGGTGGCAACATACCATCTAATGATCAGTAGAAGTGTTTTTTTTTTGTTTTTTTTTTAACTGTGTCACTGCAGTGAGGCCTACAGACTCACTCATTTAAAGTTCAGCTACTGTGTGCTAAACTCACCCTTGGCCTACATCAAGTTAACAAGCAGCGCTGTGCGGCAAGGGTATGGCTGCATATGTATGGTGTGTGTATTTGTGCTTGTGAATGGTACAATACAAGGACGACTGGGGTCTATTTTGGGAGACCCATGGCTGACTAGAGGAGCATGAGGAGGTAGAGGAAACTCCACAGACAGATTTGTTGATAGCTGCATTCCTGAGAGCTGGGTAGGAAACCCACCGGAGGAAGGAGAACCGTGCTCTTCAATACACTTCAAAGGATGCTTTTTGATTCAGAGGGAGGCCAATGGAAGGGGGCCTGGGCACACTTTTGGAAGGAGCTGGGGATTATTATAGAATAAAAGATTGGGTTTAGGGTACTGGAGTAACCTTTTGATGCACTTATCACTGTGGCAAACATTCAGGTGTGAACTTTTAGCCACTTCCACAGCCCGTGATGTGGGGCTATCAGATATGGAGTCGCTCCTGCTGTGACAAACTGCTTTCTGGAAAAGGGTAGGATAGAGGATGGAGCATTTCAAAAGGAAGCAGACACCCAACCCAAACTTTTACAAGTCAGACCATAAACTTAATTCATGAGTTCAAGCTCTCAAAACTGTCAAATGTCAAGTAGCCAGCCGGGCTGTATGTCGAGGAGGAGGAGCTCTGCAAGACTTCTGCCTGTGACCAAGCTGGACAGCCTTCCAGATGGTGAGGGTGACATTACTCAGGGAAATCTAAGATCACCTGCCCCTGGAGCTTGCTTGCTTGCGAAGACCAGTGTATTCTGTGAGGAGGTGGAGAGTGCTTAGAGGGTGTAGAGGTGCAGTGGGGCAGCCTGGCGAGTGGATCCCCATAGCAAGGAATGAGGAGAAGCTGCTGCACTCATCAGGTCAATACCCATGAGCAGCTTCTAGTCGGTGACCCAGTATGCTGGAGGGGGAATTTAGCCGTGGGCGCACCCATCGGGCCACCACCGGTGTACAGAGTGAAGTCAGCGACACTGAACACCAAAGGGGGTCACCGTAAAGATTGCAACACTACCATGCCAATCAGCAATAGTTACTGCTGTGCCAATTGGGCTGTTGTCAGTCTGCGGAATAAGATCGATTACCCTGTAGTCCAGATGTGGACACCATGAAGAACAAGGACCATTGCCTGGTTCCGCCAGCCTTGAGAAGGCATCATGATGATCTGTGCGTGCCTGAGCCCCAAGTGAGGATCGGGACCCAAGCAATCACTTCCCCACCTGTAAGAAGGATCATAGGAACTTACTGTCTCACCGGAGAAAACACTGTGGATGCCCAGATGCTGTCCCTGCAGTGCTGCAAGTGCTAGTCATCATCAGAGGCCACTGTAGCCCTCCGCATCACCCAAGAGTGAAAAGCTTCTGGGAACTCCAGTAGCACAACCCTTGCAGGAGCAAATAAGACTTATCGCAGGTCCAGAACGCCGGGGGGAACTTGTTCTGCCCCACAGCACTTTAAGTGCTGGAACACTTTTGACTTTGGAAGAATCAGACTGGTACTCCTGAGACTCAGACTACTAGTGAGACTTAACGTAAAAGTCCTCTATAATGAATGGTGAAAAACCATTAGTGAAAGGTAAGTGGGACTGGGGGACCTGCCTATTGAACACAAGAGTTCTGATCTCAGGGGACTGTGTGTAATGTGTGCATATGCTGTTTTTTACTTTATGTTCCTATATAAATACTTCTTTTGATTAAAATAAGCATTTGACTGGACAATCATTTATTGGTGCTTTGAAATGTACTTTCAGCTGTGAGTGTGTTCACCCCTGTGCATCTACCTTCCTCCCTGAGAGGCCAAGGACTGCTCGAACCAGCTACTACTAGAGTCAAGTGATGAATAGGGTACTTGGCCCAGTTACTCAGGATCCATAGTAACTCGGACGATGGGAAATCAGGAGTGCGAGCAAACAGGTGTATTATATGGTGTGGTTGTGCAACATCACCGTGCAATACAATTACCAACCCCATTATGACCCTTAGGCTTCGTTGGTCAAACTTTAAGTTCAACTCAGGTAGCTGTACTCTGAGCAGCAAGGTTTACAAAAAGTGAACAAGTGCAAAGGATTTAAACTGCACCAAAATAATTGAAGAAATTGAAAAGACATCAAAGAAATTCGACACCAATTTATAAAAATAGACTATTTTTAGACACCACAACGGAAACGATTGACCAGAGGGTTCCAGAGATATAGAATTTACAAGGTATACTAAAATCAGGTTATTTCACTCAATCACAAATACGCTCTAGCAAATTCAACGCATCTGACACATACAAACTTTTTTACCAAAAAGTCTGAGCTAGTTGGAATACTGTCACTTAGGATTACCTCCAGTAAGGAGCCCATCATGAGGACGAGCAAGATCCTCAGAAACAGTTACCTCAGCAGATGAAGTAGTCTTCAGTCAGTTCCAGGAACTTTTATCCCTTGTAGGCTTTCCTATGGAACTGGTCCTGATGCAAGCAGAAGATGCTCAAGAGGACATTGTGCATGTGAAGCAATTGACGGTGGTCTTGCTGTAACTACTCGTCAGTCCACGAAGAGGATGAGGTGGTTCTGGTCATAGGGTCAACTTCCCTCAAAGTCCTCTTGGTGCTGGACGTAGTCCAGTCGCCACTGGACTTCTGGTAGTCTAGTATCGCAGTCACAAATAGTGGACACACACGCGAGGTGCAACTCTTGTTCTTGCAGACTGGTTGCTGTCATGGAAAGGCTGTACATCTAGACTCCCACTGGCGCTACTGCTCTGAGCCACGTCGTGCATATAATCTGTATTATCCTGTTGCAGGTAGCATTAATCGTATACCCGCCCCAGCTCTCCTTTGGGGTCGAGTGAGTTTAAGTCTGGGATGCACTTCCTGTGCCGGGCACCCTCGCTGATTGGGATGAGTGAAGGCATGCCTGGCTGGTGAGATGTGCAGCAGGATTCAGACCGGCAGACCTGGAGCTGCAGAGCCTTAATGCGATCAGGTAGGAAGAGACACACTGAGTGGGCCTTGCCTGGTGCCCAGGAGTTCCTGGGCACAGAGTTAACATGTGGCTTGGCTGAGCCTGTCCTGGACGCCGCGTTGGAGGAAGACAGGATCCTCATTGGAGAGGGCCTTTGCCCGAGGAGCCTGTGCTGAGGCTGGGACCTCCTGGGAACCTTGTGCATCTGGACTCCCATTGGCTCCAACGTCAGGGTCGCCCATCACAGTAATTCTGCACCCCTGGACTGCTGAGACTGAGGCCTGAAATACATTACGAAAGGGAAGGTCCCAGGGGTGCCTGAACTCCCCTCTCACCTTCCCTTCGCTGAGTCAGAGTTGACATGGGGCCAACCTCTTGTGGTGGAGAACGCAGAATAGTACCAGCTATCCTTGACTGGTTGACGCCTTATTAGGGTTGCATAGGAGTTATGCTTGGTCCCTAGACCTCCCGGTCTGGAGCATCCCCTTCTCCCATCATAATGCAGCTCCTAAACTATGTAGCCAGAGATAATCCTCCACACTGCAAAACCAAAGAAAGACCACAAGTGTGGACTACACTGTCAAGGTCCAACAGTAACTTAAATTTTTGTTGGAGTAAAACTAGAATTGAGGGAGATGCAGATTTCTTAAATGCTGGTATTCCTGGCTAGATCGAAGGTGGTGTTTGGAACTGCTCTTGCACCCCAGGCTACTTAGGGGTGAACTGAGGAGAGGGTGCCACTCCTGACACAGCAGATCTAGTTATTTGACCTGTGCCAGGATGGGGACCGCTGGGATGAGCCCAGATAGACTGCAAGGAGGTCAAAGAGTGGGTCTTGTAACTAATCCAGGTGGTAAGCTTACCAGATATACAGGGTTCATTCTCACCACATGATGCAAGTGAGAGGGATAGCCTGAGCATGACGACGACATAAGGTCACCTATGGTAAAACCCTGTCGTGTTTCATGATCTTGAACCTGCCAGTTCTGGTATCCCAAGATGGGGTACTTAATCCTCCATAGATATCGTTCACAGGGAATCCTATTTTGTTTAGTATCATTACTAGACTACTTCCTACTAATGAACTGTTCTTATACCAAACTTACCAGTATTCAGTGAAGCCATTATGGAGCTGTGGAGGTCGTAATGAAAAACTCCCAGACCATATACTCAATATGGCTATACTGCACCTACAATGTCCAAGAATGGACTTAGACACTGTAGGGGTATATTGATCATGCAGCTATTCCCTCACCTGTTGTATAGTGCACCCTGCCTTAGGGCTGTCAAACCTGCTAGAGGGGTGACAAACCTATGTCACAGGCAATGATTTGTGGGCATGGCACCCTGAGAGGGGTGTCATGACAACTGTCTTTTTCTCCTCACCAGCACATAAAAGCTGCAAGGCCATGTGTATGTGCTTGGTGAGGGGTCCCTAGAGTGGCATAATACATGCTACAGCCCTTAGAGACCTTCCTTGGCCACACAGCCCTTGGTACAATGGGTACCTTTTATAACAGGGTCCCAGCCCACTTTCAAAGTTTGTCTCAACACTGGGCAAAAAGTGATGGGGGTAACCATGCCAACAGTGGTGCTTTCCTACACCGCGCAAGAGGGAGACCCTAAATAGCCCTGGAAGGGGGGTTGATCACCTAGCCAAGGGACCAATTATCAGGCAGGGGCTCTGACATCACCTGCCTGACCTGGCCACTCAATGCTCCCAGAGCTCCCTGCCCAGAAACAAGGGATCCTCTGGAAAAGCTCTGGGCTCCACCCCTGGGGTGGTGATGGACTGGCGAGTGGTCACTCCCCTTTCCATTGTCCAGTTTCATGCCAGAGCAGGGACTGGAGGTCCCTGAATCGGTGCAGACTGGTTTATGCAAGGAGGGCACCAAATGTGCCCTTCAAAGCAAACCAGTGGCTTGGGGAGGCTACCCTTCCCAAGCCATGTAACACCTATTTCCAAGGGAGAGGGTGTTACCTCCCTCTCCCACAGGAAATCCTTTGTTCTGCCTTCCCCCGCCTGAGCTGGTCAGGCAGCAGGAGGACAGAAACCTGTCAGGGGGGTTCGGGGGTATGGTGGAAGCAGCCTGGGCTGCCCGGAAAAACCCAGAAGACTGTTAGGAGCAATGTAAGGCGTCCTCTAAGTTGCCCCAGAGTACATGGAATCACACAACCAATACTGGCAGCAGTATTGGGGTATGATTCCGACAAGTTTGATACCAAATATGCCTAGGTTCGGAGTTACCATTATGTAGCTGGACACAGGTAGTGACCTATGTCCAGTACACGTCTAAAATGGCGTCCCCACACTCACAAAGACAATGAAAATGGAGCTGGAGTTCGTGGGGGCACCTCTACTCATACAAGGGTGCCTTCACACACAAAGGTGCTTGCACTCTGCCCTCTGGGCTAGGTTGGCCTACGATAGGGGTGACTTACAGTGATCTGGTGTAGTGACATTTAGTGAAAAGGTGCATGCACCCTTTCACACAGGCTGCAATGGCAGGCCTGCAGATACAGTTTGCATGGGCTCCCCATGGGTGGCATAATACGTGCTGTAGCCCAAAGCTCTGGGTACTATATACTAGGATCTTACAAGGGGGCACCAGTATGCCAAATGTGGTGTGTGTGGTCCAAGCAACCAAGTTTACAGGGAGACAGCAGAGTCACTGGGGTCCTGGTTAGCAGGATTCAAGTGACCACAGTCAAAACATACTGACAACAGGCATAAAATAGGGGTAACCATGCCAGAAAGAGGGTACTTTCCTACATGGATGATGTCTACGGAGACTTCAGATCCCACTGCAGAACCAGCATGTGCAACCTGGTGCGATCCATTAGCAAGACACATTAGGCCAAGAAGTTTCAAAGTCACTCTCACAGAGACCCAGGTGAAGCATTGAAACGTCCAGATCATAGTCCTAAAGTTCTCAACTTTTTGAGGTGTAAACTGCACTGCATCTAGAAGGACTCTGATTAAAGGAAGCCTCTGCAAAAGAGTCCAGTGTGAGTTTGGCATAATGATGGAGAATATCAAGGATATTATGAGTTTAGCCATCATCAGGAGGTTGTACACGACTCATTAAGGTGAGCTTGCCTCCAGCAACCAGTCATAGAGGCATGACAGGACTGGTATTCGCAACTTCCGAAGATAGGCAGCAACCACCACTATCATTTTTTATAACATCTGAGTGGCACTGATGAGGCCAAAGAGAAGCACCATAAACTTTATGTGCTTGTGGCCAACCTGAAATCACAGGTATTGCATGTGGTACTGCAGGACGAGGATGTGAAAATAGTTGTCCTGCAAGTGCAATGCCACCATCCATGATCCTGAGCAGACAGAACTTGGGCCAAGTTGAGCATTCTAAACATTTTAGAGAAGAGGTGTGAGGGTGAAGATCTAAACTAGGACGAAGTCCTCTGTCCTTTTTCGGCACCAGAACATAACAGAGTAGCAAGTGTAAGGAAATTATTCTTTTTGCATGTTCATCTCGCCCCCCCCCCCCCTCCCCAAATTTTGGACTAGTACTGCTGGGTTATCGACTCCGAGAACAGTAAGGCATGTTAACCAGACTTCATTGCCAGTGTTCTACCCCCACGCAAAGTGTATATCACACATTGGATACCCCAACTGGCAGAAACTGACCTACAAGTCCCTAGTATATGGTACCCAGGGCATTTAAGTCACTGTCCACCGAGGGCTGCAGCACTGATTGTGCCATCCACTGTATAACAAAAAACAAAATGGCTCATAGCCTGCCACTGCAGACTGAAGTGCAATGGTAACACTGCTAGTTCGACCTTGCCATTCAAACAAATGGCAAAGCTCCCACTTCCCTTAACAATATATCTAAGTCTCACCTAAGGAAGGCTTGCTGATCCTTAAGGAATGCTTACTGATCCTTAAGGAAGGGAGCTATATGTCATTAAGTAAAACGTATTTTTTTTAATTTATATTTTAGCAGTAAATTGTTGTTTTGCTGTGGAAGAGTTAGTAGCCCTCTTGGCTAACACAGATTTACTAGCTGACCTCTCAGACCAGCTAACTTCTGAAAGGGACTAACCAAGATGGGTACTCTAAGGTATAACATTAATCGTGGTGTTAAACCCGACTTGATGCCAAGTCAAACTGAAGTCACTTTTATAGAAATTAAACTTTTACAAAGTTGCTACTCTGTGATCCAGTTAGTTTAGTGGCCTCACATATTCACTGGCCACTAGACTGCTTTCTTCCCTCCTGGGGAGTAGTGTGTCACCCCCCCTTTACAGGAAGCCACTTAAGGTGGTACCCCCAAAAGATATGCTTCAAAGGTGAAGCCACCTTTGGTGGGCAAATGGTGATCACATTCCTGAGGTGCTTCCCTATGTTAAGGCAGACAGGAAGGCAGTGGGAACAGAGTGAGGAGACAAGTGCCCAAAACTGTTTTTCCCATGGGTGTGTAGTCCACAGATAGCCACACCTCTAAGGTGGGCTACTAAGCTCCTAACATTCAAGGAAGAGTTTAGCAAGCCAGTAGTCACTCCAGAAGAATTGTATCTGACTGCCGCTGGGTGCCCCAAAAGACCGATCCTCGACGGCCAAAAGTTGCACTCAAGTCAGCTAGACCCAGTAGTGATGTCGGAGTCCAGATTGGTCGCCCAAGAAGGACACCAGCCTCCACCAAGGGATATTGCTGGGACCACTGTGAATTGAGACATTAACCCAGCCGCAGCTGGTCTTCTACTGTGTCAAAGAGGACCGCAAGGAACCCCGACCTCTGTGGCCAAATTTTCCCCCCACTGGGCAGGTGAAATGAGGAATAACCCCAAAGGCACCCCCGCGGACCGCACAGCACTCAAAGCATCTCCCATCCTGCATCTGCAGCATCAGGACCACTCCAATTAGTCTATAGCGGTCATGGTGTGAAGTTTGGGACTGAAAACACTTTGGTGGTCAAGTAACTGTTCAAATACTCCTTATTGGCCCCTCAGACCTTCACACTTTTAAGATTTGGTCGCCCGGGCCGGAATAGTCTAACTCAACACTTACAAACTTTTCAAAAGTTAACAAATTTTACAGTCAGTAACACTTATTTGTGGTTCAACTAAGATGTAAGTATGCTTTAAAAATCTGTATCTCTTTTTTTAAAGAATCTTTTTATTATTTCATTATATATGCCATCAAGTCAACATTAACAATTAAATCATCAACTTTATAACAATGAAGACCACCGCTGTATATAATTATTTGATATGAGTTTACAGCCTTGTTTTTGTTTTCCACTTTTTCTCCAAAGAATGAATTATTCCTAAAGTGCAATCATCATACATATATCAAACAGCATTTTTTTTGCTTTACTCATCTATGGTGACAGTACTTGTCTACCCTGTTTGTGTTCATCCCCCTTCATCCGTTGACTCTTCTAAAGATTGGGGTTTCCCCTCCTCAAACCTAGTTAGTTGTGTTCCCCATGCTTGCAAGTCTTCCTCTAATTTATTATCTTTTTGTATATTCCTTAAGCGAAACTCCTCCGCCACTGCCCATTCCACTTCATCCTTTTTCCAGTGTTCCAGTTTAGGGCCCATGTGTCCCATCCAGGTGACAGCCATCCTATGTTTTGCTAATAGGAGGACAATTTGGTAAATTTATACTCCATCTTTCTCCCTTTATGTGGTTTTATGTCCCTCAACAAGCCTTATGCAGGATTCCTTTCTACACTTATTCCACAAGTAGCTCCCAAATGGTGTATCACAGCCTCCCAGAATGCCCTCACTGGTGGGCAGTACCAAGCTAGCTGTATGAAGGATGCTGTACTTTCTGGGCAGCAGTGCCATTCTTTTGCCTTTGTAGGGTCCATCTTAAGGAGTACAACCAAAGTAATGTCGGTACGATGTAAATAGTTAAAGTGGGCTAATTGAAATCTGGCACTGCAGGACACCGTGTGCACTTGTAAACAAACTCTATTCCACTGCGCCTCTTTGATCTGAACCACCCCTTGGTCTGCTTCCCTTGCTGCTGTGGCCGGGAACTGGGTCCTTGGTCTATCAGCCATTGCTGCTTTGTAAGCGCAAAACTGAATCCCTTGCACCTTCAAATTCCAGTAGTGTTCAAAATAGAAGTGAGGACGAAGGGGCAGCTGGGTAGCTTGGCCATATCGCCTTAGCTATACTAGCGTATGCTAAAAACTGACCCTCACCCAAAGCAGCCTCATAAGAGAGAAAGTCGTCTGTGGGTTATAGGTCTCCAAGTGTTACACCCACCCCTCCCCTCCAGGGTGTTGTGTATACTGTCACAGAGAGTATGAAAAGCTGGTAAATCGCCAAAATGTAAGTCCCTGGCAAAAAAGGCTCTTCACAATATCACTTTTGCGGCACCCTCCTATAGGGTTGCAGTGTGTGAGAAGATATAGGACCCACATCTGTGGTTCGGCCTCCAGATTGTAAGTGGACTGGCAACCCCGTGGCCCTCTCACTGTTTGCCAATGTGATTTCTCCCAGTTTTCCCCCCTCTGTGAGCCAGTATGCGGCATGTTGGAGTCAGAAAACAAGATAATATATTTCCCTATGTGGAACCACGAGTCCTCCCTCTAGTGTTGGGAAGCGTAGATGTTCCCTTGCCACTTTGCATCTACTGCCATTCTAGAGAAGTGTTGTAAACAGTGTGTAGGCATCTGAATACTGCTCATGGCAGAGTAACGAAGGAGTGGTGTAATGTGTACAGTAGGGCAGAAACACCATCTTCGCAACTGCCACACGTCCAATTAGGTAGAGCAAGAGCGTGTTGCAAAGTTGTATTGAGGCTTGAAGGCCATCAATCACTGTCAATATTATAATGTGTTCGTTTTTGGGAAGTAGAGGCTATGCCAACACCCAGGTATCGGAACTTATCTGTCTCCCACCGCAATGGCAGATTCAGCACTTTTATTGGGTCGACCCTCGCCAGTCTTCTCAGGTGAAACACTAGGGATTTCTTCTGGTTAATTTGGAGTACTGTGAAGGCTCTAAATATATTTAAGTAATGGAGCAAAGTAGGCAGCAACTCCCTAGGAGATCTCAGTTAGAAAAGAGTGTCATCCGCATATAGGGACACTTGGTGGGTCTCGTCTTCCACCCTTACCCCCCCATCTCCCAAACTGTTGCCTGATTTGTATCGCCAGGGGTTCCACTGCCAATGCTAAGAGCAAAGGAGAAAAACGACGGTCCTGCTGTGTCCCCTACTCACCATCAAAGGGTTTGAACACAGTCAGCCAAGCCTGACCCTGATCGTGGGCTCAGTATACAGCAGCTGGATTGAAGATAGAAACTGGAGTTCAACCCCCATCACTCTCAGCAAGCTCTGGAGATGCTGCCAATCAACGGTATGTAACACCTTAGCTATGACCACCACCAGTTCGCCCTGTGAATCTATGCCTCATGCATTATGTGCATGAGATGCCGCAAATTCTTTGTTGTGTTTCTACCGGGATGAACCCATATGCAACAACTCAAACACCAGTCACAATCCAAACGCCAGCAGTTTACAGAGGATCTTAATATCCGTATTAATCATCGTAAGTGGCCGGTACAACAATGTGTCTGAGGGATCTGCACCCAGCTTCAATACCATCCCTCTCTCATGGATGAAGGCAAGATCCCGCTCTCCTTAGCCTTTAAGTAAACCTCCATTGAGCGTTGGATAATGTCCACGATGTAGGTGGGGTACAATTCTACCAGGAAGCAGTCACCTACAGGAGACTTCTCCCCCCCAGCAGACTAGTCAATGCCCATCTGATCGCCTCGATCGTAAAATCTGCATCTAGTTCTTGTGCTGTCACTTTCCTTACTTGTTGTAGGGTGATACTCACTAGAAACTCCATCGCTAGCGATGTGTTTTGTTCAGATGGGCTAGTGTATACTTGTTACAAGTGGTATCTGGGTGTATGTAATATGGAGGATTGTGTATATGAATTGTCCCTGAGAGGGGTTCTGAGGTGCGTTATCAGTGAGCGTGGTAATTCACTACGCAGTATCCAGGAAAGTAAGTGCCACGAGGTATCTTCCTCCCAGTGTAGTAACTAGTAATAGGGCTTTAGTGTATAATGCTTGAGCCTTTCTCTCATCTCTATCACTTGTCACAACAAAGTGATCTCTTCTTCCCTCCCCTGGATTTCCTCCTGGGCAACCTCTGTAGAGCCGCCAGTGCTTGCTCCTTTTGTAGGAGTTCAGTTTGGAAGGCCTTGCAGATGCCACATGTGAGGCTCACGCATTCACCTATAAGAACTGCCTTCATTGCCTCCCACTCTGTGGCATGACTGTGTGCCCCGACAGTTGTCTGTAAAGTAGTTCTGCAGTGCTTCAGCCAGAATTTCCCATCTATGTACGTCCTGTAGTATGTCAGTGGGAAATCGACAGGTACTAGATGACCCAGTGCCCAGCCCCCATTCAAATAACGTGACTGCAGCAGCGTGGTCTGATAGGTAGAGTGAGAGATGTTCAAGCTCGAGTATTTCTGGGTCAAAAAGTCTGATATCAGAATTCTATCCAATCTACTAAATGTGCCATGCGTTGGTGTGTGGCATGTGTATTCTCTTCACGTAGGGTGTTTTCCCCTCCATATATCTTGCAGCGCCAACTGTGTAATGACCTCCCGCAACTGCACCGTCATTCGTGGTTTAGTTTTCTGTCTGGGAGGATATTGGTCCCAAGTCCACATCTATCATGCAATTAAAAAAATCTGTATCTCTGGAACCCTTCAGTGGATTATGATCACCTTGGTCCCTAAAAATTCATATACGTAATCAATTTTCATAAATTGGTGTTGGATTTCTTTAATGTTTTGTGGCTTTCTTATTCCGTCTGTTAAGTGCTTCAAACTAGTTCTTTTGTTTAAACCTTGCTGTTCAAAGCCATAGCTACCCAGGTTTGAACTTAAGATTTTACGAACAAGCCTGACTGGACCCAAGACAGTTTTTCAAGTGTATTACACAAAAAGTATCACAGCAACCAGTCCCCATTTGTGATGGCAGGACCATCTCTGTGGTTTCCTTCTCCAACAGGAACAGGATTTCCTTCCTTAAGATGAACAAGTGGTTCTCCTGAAGCTGTTGTGGTGCAGGTGATGTGTGGCAGAGTGAATAGTGAATAGGAAATGTATGGGTGTATTCAACTATGTGATGCTTTCCCACCTGTGGAGGTAACAACTGATCTTGCCCCCAAACAGGCTACAATGGCCTGTCGAGGGCAAACTAAAGTGGCTCTGGAGTGGCGGCAGCATGGAGCAAAAGCACAACTCTGGTACTAACTGGCCCGTCCAACCAATCAGTAATGTTCAGGCCTGACCTGATGACTTACTTCGCAGCGTTTTGGCCATCTCACAGTATGTGTTAAATTGGCCTTAAAGTCACTGGGACTGCGGGCAAGATTGCGCGCACAATGTGTGCCATTAATGCCCTTGAAGACAACTTGAGTTAATGGTGTTGAGGGTCTCAATGCACTTGCATTCCCCGTCTCAAGGCGTGTTTGTAGATGGTTTTACTACAAGACACTGTGTGGGAACCTGAAGGAGGAAAGATGGATTCCCCGAAGTTGGTCTATTTTGCATCACAATTTGTCTGTTGACAGGGGAAGAAAAACTCCTAAGACATCTGCCCTTTGTGCAGAACGCCTGTAAAGACGTTTGTTTTGACGTCCAATGAGGGTGGTGGGAGGTCGGGAACTTCAGCAGGCCTCCTGATATTCACAACAAAAGATGTCAGTTCTTCTCTGGAAGTTCCCAGTGGAGGTCCAAAAATAAATTCTCCTTGCCTTTTAATGGGATTCACCATCATCATCATGTAGTACTCAGAAGTGTTGTGGCAAAGGAAGCGTATTTCCCAGGTCTGAATCAGTCTGAGATTAAGGTCAAGGTGAGCACGACATCGACCGAGGTCACTGTAGGTGCTTTTCCAACACTGAGAGTACATAGGTTCTTTCAGCACTGTTGCTGCCATAGTCGAAACGCATGGAAATAGCAATGGTGGCCGTAAGAGGAGAGGCGCTGAAGCAAGCATCAGCCCTGTAGTTGGGAAAGACCGTAATATGGGGTCAAAAACAGTTCGTTTTAGAACAGATCCGCCACAGTAGCCCAAATTAATGTCTCCTCGTATCCTTGGGTCCCGGATGTGACAAGGGGGATCTGGAAGGTCTCCCTAAATATGCAACATGGCCTCTTTAAAGGCCTGTACCTGCTGTAGCGTCGCTGATTGCCCCGGGAATTCAGGCTCTGTCAGGATAAGTTGAGGGACTGGTACTATGGTGAGAGATCAGAACCAAGACCACGAGGTACCCTGATATCTGTGTGACTTCTCACAGGAGTGGCAGGAAGAGAAGAAGTCACACTTCGACTTCCTATGTTTCTTTTTTTTTACTTCCGCTTATGTGATGACTTGGCGTGAAGTGAACAGCTTTCTCAATAATGGCAGCAAGAATGGGTCTGCACCCCTGACTTGGCCCGATTGCAGGCCTTATGTGCTTTTCTGCAGTGCTCGAGAACACAGAGTTTGGCCTTGTTTTTTCAACAAGATTTAACGTTCATCTGACACAGTTCTCCGACGATTGCAGGTTCTGAGAGGAGCCCAGACACGGACCTCGTGAGGGTCCACCACTGATATCTGTTTATGATAATCCTTGGTTTGTTTAATACCTTACGTTTTAGGGAAAGACACGTCCCTTGCACAATGGGTGCAGGAGCGGAAAGAAAGGAACTGACGTTGATGCGTAGCAGTGGCTTTTATATGTTGCCTCTATCATTTCTGGGGCGGACAGAGCAGATGCAGACCTGCATGACATAACCGACACGGAGGAGAACTGTTTAGAAATATCTCCGAGTCAATTCTGGTGCCTTTGGATATTTACAAGGTGAGGAATCTGCGGTCAGAAGTATCCATCAGAAGTAGATGACAGTTATGGCTGGATAGATATGTCAGCTACGCTCATATGGCATTTAGGGAGCCTGGGAGATGGTGCACATAAAACCCCTGAAAGTCCAGCCAGCGCAACAGCTTCAGTGCCTACTAGCACAGGACATGATTCCACACTGACCTGTTTATTACAGTACCCCATGGCCGTCATATTGCGTTCATCATAATTTGCACAGAACAGCCCAAGACGGAAGGCAGAAATGGCTTGAGAGCCTGACATATAACACAAAACTCGTGTCTACATAGTTCAGGTGACCTCCCCACCCCAAAGCTGAAGCAACCATCACTGCCATAAGCTCTGGATGTGGCAAGAAAGGGCTTCCACAATTCAACAACTGAAGGTCCTGTGCCACCATGTCTGACATGGAGATACTTTTGGAGGTCCCCTGTGCAGGGCCCACTTAAAGTGGAGGTTCCACTGCAAAGCCCACATGTCAATGAGCATAAGGCACCAGCAGGATACACAAGGACAGCAAGCCATTAACCCTCAGAACCATCCAGCCTGGAACCAAGGACTGAGCCCAAAACCCTTCGCACTCGTTGAGGGTGCAGAAAAGCTTCTAAAGCCACTGTATCCAGAACTACAGTGGCTTTATCAATTGGGAAACCAATGGAGGACCGAGGTGACATGTTCATCCACACATGGTCCATGTTGGAAAGTGCCACTGTTGGCATGGTTAAGTCCCCACTTTTTGCCTGATATTGATGCCAACTTTGATTGAAAGTGTGCTTGGATACTGCTAACCAGGCCCCAGTACCAGTGTTCTTTCCCAAATTCTGTACCTTTGTATCCAAAATTGGCACACCCATGGCACACAGTTAAGTCCCTTGTAAGAGGTACGTATGGTACCAAGGGCCCTGTCGCCAGGTAAGGTCCCCAAGGGCTGCAACATGTATTATGCTACCCTAAGGGACCCCTCACCAAGCACCTGCACACTGCCTTTGCAACTTGTGTGTGCTGATGGGGAGAAAGGCAAAATCGACATCACACCCCACTCAGGGTGCCATGCCCACAAACCACTGCCTATGACTTAGGTAAGTCACCCCTCTAGCAGGCCTTACAGCCATAAGGCAGGGTGCACTATAACACGGGTGAGGTCATAGCTGCATGAGCAATATGCACCTACAGTGTCTAAGTCAATTCTTAGACATTGTAAGTGCAGTGTAGCCATATTGAGTATATGGTCTGGGAGTTTGTCATTACGAACTCCACACCTCCATAATGGCTTCACTGAATGTAGGAGGCTGGACTGGCTTGTAGTGAGTACCAAGGGGTACTTGCACCTTGCACCAGGCCCAGTTATCCCTTATTAGTGTATAGGGTGTCTAGCAGCTTAGGCTGATAGATAATGGTAGCTTAGCAGAGCAGCTTAGGCTGAACTAGGAGACGTGTGAAGCTACTACAGTACCACTTAGTGTCATATGCACAATATCATAAGAAAACACAATACACAGTTATACTAAAAATAAAGGTACTTTATTTTTATGACAATATGCCAAAGTATCTTAGAGTGTACCCTCAGTGAGAGGATAGGAAATATACACAAGATATATATACACAATAGCAAAAATATGCAGTATAGTCTTAGAAAACAGTGCAAACAATGTATAGTTACAATAGGATGCAATGGGGAAACATAGGGATAGGGGCAACACAAACCATATACTCCAGAAGTGGAATGCGAACCACGAATGGACCCCAAACCTATGTGACCTTGTAGAGGGTCGCTGGGACTATTAGAAAATAGTGAGAGTTAGCAAAATAACCCTCCCCAAGACCCTGAAAAGTGAGTGCAAAGTGCACTAAAGTTCCCCTAAGGACAAAAGAGTAGTGTTAGAGGAATAATGCAGGAAAGACACAAACCAGCAATGCAACAACTGTGGATTTCCAATCTAGGGTACCTGTGGAACAAGGGGACCAAGTCCAAAAGTCACAAGCAAGTCGGAGATGGGCAGATGCCCAGGAAATGCCAGCTGCGGGTGCAAAGAAGCTTCGACTGGACAGAAGAAGCTGAGGTTTCTGCAGGAACGAAAAGGGCTAGAGACTTCCCCTTTGGTGGACGGATCCCTCTCGCCTTGGAGAGTCGTGCAGAAGTGTTTTCCCGCCGGAAGGACGCCAACAAGCCTTGCTACACGCAAATCGTGCGTTTGGCGTTTTTGGACGCTGCTGGGGCCCAGGAGGGACCAGGAGGTCGCAAATTGGACCTGCAGAGAGAGGGGACGTCGAGCAAGACAAAGAGCCCTCACTGAAGCAGGTAGCACCCGGAGAAGTGCCAGAAACAGGCACTAAGAGGATGCGTGAAACGGTGCTCGCCGAAGTTGCACAAAGGAGTCCCACGTCGCCGGAGACCAACTTAGAAAGTCGTGCAATGCAGGTTAGAGTGCCGTGGACCCAGGCTTGGCTGTGCACAAAGGATTTCCGCCGGAAGTGCACAGGGGCCGGAGTAGCTGCAAAGTCGCGGTTCCCAGCAATGCAGCCCAGCGAGGTGAGGCAAGGACTTACCTCCACCAAACTTGGGCTGAAGAGTCACTGGACTGTGGGGGTCACTTGGACAGCGTCGCTGGATTCGAGGGACCTCGCTCGTCGTGCTGAGAGGAGACCCAAGAGACCGGTAATGCAGCTTTTTGGTGCCTGCGGTTGCAGGGGGAAGATTCCGTCGACCCACGGGAGATTTCTTCGGAGCTTCTGGTGCAGAGAGGAGGCAGACTACCCCCACAGCATGCACAAGCAGGAAAACAGTCGAGAAGGCGGCAGGATCAGCGTTACAGAGTTGCAGTAGTCGTCTTTGCTACTATGTTGCAGGTTTGCAGGCTTCCAGCGCGGTCAGCGGTCGATTCCTTATCAGAAGGTGAAGAGGGAGATGCAGAGGAACTCGGATGAGCTCTTGCATTCGTTATCTAAAGTTTCCCCAGAGACAGAGACCCTAAATAGCCAGAAAAGAGGGTTTGGCTATCTAGGAGAGAGGAAAGGCTACTAACACCTGAAGGAGCCTATCACAAGGAGTCTCTGACGTCACCTGGTGGCACTGGCCACTCAGAGCAGCCCAGTGTGCCAGCAGCACCTCTGTTTCCAAGATGGCAGAGGTCTGGAGCACACTGGAGGAGCTCTGGACACCTCCCAGGGGAGGTGCAGGTCAGGGGAGTGGTCACTCCCCTTTCCTTTGTCCAGTTTCGCGCCAGAGCAGGGGCTAAGGGGTCCCTGAACCGGTGTAAACTGGCTTATGCAGAATTGGGCACATCTGTGCCCAACAAAGCATTTCCAGAGGCTGGGGGAGGCTACTCCTCCCCTGCCTTCACACCATTTTCCAAAGGGAGAGGGTGTCACACCCTCTCTCAGAGGAAGTTCTTTGTTCTGCCATCCTGGGCCAGGCCTGGCTGGACCCCAGGAGGGCAGCTGCCTGTCTGAGGGGTTGGCAGCAGCAGCAGCAGCTGCAGTGAAACCCCAGGAAGGGCAGTCTGGCAGTACCAGGGTCTGTGCTACAGACCACTGGGATCATGGAATTGTACCAACAATGCCAGGATGGCATAGAGGGGGCAATTCCATGATCATAGACATGTTACATGGCCATATTCGGAGTTACCATGGTGAAGCTACATATAGGTAGTGACCTATATGTAGTGCACGCGTGTAATGGTGTCCCCGCACTCACAAAGTTCAGTGAATTGGCTCTGAACAATGTGGGGGCACCTTGGCTAGTGCCAGGGTGCCCTCACACTAAGTAACTTTGCACCTAACCTTTACCAGGTAAAGGTTAGACATATAGGTGACTTATAAGTTACTTAAGTGCAGTGTAAAATGGCTGTGAAATAACGTGGACGTTATTTCACTCAGGCTGCAGTGGCAGGCCTGTGTAAGAATTGTCAGAGCTCCCTATGGGTGGCAAAAGAAATGCTGCAGCCCATAGGGATCTCCTGGAACCCCAATACCCTGGGTACCTCAGTACCATATACTAGGGAATTATAAGGGTGTTCCAGTAAGCCAATGTAAATTGGTAAAAATGGTCACTAGCCTGTCAGTGACAATTTGGAAAGAAATGAGAGAGCATAACCACGGAGGTTCTGATTAGCAGAGCCTCAGTGAGACAGTTAGTCACTACACAGGTAATACATTCAGGCACACTTATGAGCACTGGGGCCCTGGGTTACCAGGGTCCCAGTGACACATACAACTAAAACAACATATATACAGTGAAAAATGGGGGTAACATGCCAGGCAAGATGGTACTTTCCTACACTGAACACTGGGAAGTTTGGTATCAAACTTCTCAGCACAATAAACCCACACTGATGCCAGTGTGAGATTTCTTAAGAAATGCAACCAGAGGGCATCTTAGAGATGCCCCCTGTATGTTAGCCAAACTGCTAGTGCAGCACTTACCAGTCTGCCAATTTCAGACAGGTTTCTGACCACATGAGATGAGAGCCTTTGTGCTCCGTGGCCACAAAAAAGCCTGTCCTGGGTCCCTGGGTGCAGGTGCTTCACATCTCCCCACTGCAGGAACTGCATTATCTAGGAGTGGGCCTCAATGGTTCAAGCCTTGGGTTACAGTGCCCCAGGGCACTCCAGCTAGTGGAGTTGAACCCCCCCCCCCCAGACAAAGCCCCACTTTTGGTGGAAAGTCTGCGGGGAAAATTTGAGAGAACAGGGTGGAGTGATCACTCCAGCTCAGACCACCCCTAAGGCGTCCACAGCTGAGGTGGCCCCTTCCCTGCAGAATCCTCTAGCTTGGTTTGGAGGACGGGTTATGATGGTGTCCCTCCCCCCCCCTCCAAAGGGAGTGCACACAAAAAGGGTGTAGCCACTCTCAGGGACAGTAGCCATTGGTTACTGCCTTCAGACTCCTGTAACACCCCAAAATACAGGATTTAAGGGTTCCCCTGAACCCACCTCGTCAGATTACTGGTGACCTGACAAGAAGTAAGAAGGACTGCTAAGCTGAAACCCCAGCGGAGAAGAAGGAAGGCGACAAATGACTTGGCCACAGCCCTAATGGCCTGGCTCCTGCTTCAAAGAACCTGCACAAGCACAGCTATGCATCCTGCAGGACAAGTGACCTCTGCCAAGCTCCAATGGACTTCCCTCCACTCCCAAAGGACAAAGAACTCCCAAGGACAGTGGCCCTGTCTGAAAAGAAACTATACCAAAGCACTCCAGGACCTCCCTGGATCCGCGAATCCTGACCACCCTGCACCCGACGCCCACGGCCCATGTCCAGGAGGTCCATTCGGCTAGAGAGGACCCCGAGGCGATTCTGAGCTAGTGCCCATCCTGGGTTGACCTCTCCTGCCCCTCACGACAACATATGTAGTGTGAATCCCAAGGACCCCTCCAACCGCAAAAGCTCCAGATGAAGATATCCAACGCCTAAAGGTACACTGCACCCGCAGTCCACAGGCCTTGGAGAATCCGACCACCAGTTCAGCAACATTCAGCAGGCAGCCCTCCTACTTGTCCAGCATGTGGTTTTCCCAACCCGACCCCCTGGACCCAGCCGGCAGCATCTAATTGACCCCCGGGTTCCCCTCACAGAAAAGCACTGGGAGCCCAACGCACTATTCGCATCCTGCACCCGGCCACCCCTGTGCCGTGGAGGGCATGTGTTTGGTGCATACTTGTGAACAGCCCCCCCCCCCCCAAGTGCTCCTCTAAATCCCCCAGGTCTGCCCTCCGAAGACACTGTCAGCAGATCTGAAACAGAGTGCCCCCAGTCTTCATAGAAGCCCATGTTAAATTTGCCTCAACTTTGACCTCTGGACCCAGCCGTCCCCGTGTTGCTGGTGGTGAGTGTTTAGGGTTAACTTTAACCCCAAACTGTGGACTTCCTAACCCCTGAAGACTAAAACTGTAAGTCAGGTACTTACCTGTAAATCATACTAACATCTCTTACCCCCAGAAACAGTTTCAGAAAATTGCAGTGTCAACTTTTAAAACAGATAATTGCCAATATTTAAAAAACTGTATAACTTACCGATTTCAAACAAAGTACTATTGATATATGTGTGAAATACGAATCTATTGAAGTACTTTCCTGCAACTTGAATCTTGTGGTTCTAGAAATAAATTAAGGAAATATATTTTCGCTATATAAAAACCATTGGTCTGGTGTTAAGTCATTGAATGTGTGCTTCTTCTATTGCTTGTGTGTGTACAACAAATGCTTTGCACTACCCTCTGATAAGCCTAACTGCTTGACCACACTACCAGAAAAGAGAGCATTAGTACTATCTACTTTAGCCTCTGGGTAACCCCCTGGACCCTATGCACACTATATCTCATTTTGACATTGTATATACAGAGCCAGCTTCTTACAGTTCGCAACTGACAGTAGGGAGCCTGTATTCAACATCCAATCATTAAGGCACATGAATATGCATAACCCTGACCTTTGAAGATGGGCAGCAATCACATCCATCAGCTTTATAAAAACCTGGGGGACTGAGATGAGGCCGATGGCCAGTCTGGAAAACTAGAATTATTCTTTCCCAGAAAGAGGTGTAGGAAAAGCCTGTGGGACTGGAGGAAGGGAACATAAAAAGATGCACTCTGCTCAGCATCCAGTCCCCATTATCTAAAGCAGATAGGACTGGGCTAGAGAAAGCATCATGAATTTGTCCTTTGGCAGGAAGGTGCTCTAGAACTGAAGAAACAAAAATGAACTGAAATCTCCATTTTTTGGGCACCAGGAACTAACAGGATCAGTCCTTTTCACTCCAATGGAGATTCCTTCTTCCTTCTCGTGCAGACTAAAGACCTGCCGCCCTCAGAGGATGCACAGCCGGGGAAATGTTGCAGAAGCTGGAAGGAGCTGTCAAAACAATGTTGCAAGAAGATTCTCCATAGATACATATTGTCGGTTCCTGGAGGGTCCAGTTGCAGTTCCAGTGGCTAGAAGTCAAAGTAGAGGTTGCATAGAAGTCCTGCTGGAATCCCGCAAGCCAAACCTGAAAACCCACCCAAGAGGGAGACCCTAAAAAGCCCTGGAAGGGGGAGTGGTCACTTAGCCAGGTGACCACCTATCAGGAGGGGGCTCCGACATCACCTGCTTGACCTGGCCACTCAGATGCTCCAAGAGGCCTCTGCCCACCTTTGATTCAAGATGGCAGAATCAAGGGACCATCTGGAGGAGCTCTGGGCACCACACTTGGGGTGGTGATGGACAGGAAAGTGGTCACTCCCCTTTCCATTATCCAGTTTCACGCCCGCCAGAGCAGGGACTATAGGTCCCTGAACCGGTGTAGACTGGTTTGTGCAAGGAGGGCACCAAAAGTGCCCTTCAAAGCATACCAGGGGCTTGGGGTGGCTACCCCTCCTAAGCCATGTAACACCTATTTCCAAAGGTAGAGGGTGTTACCACCCCCTCTCCCAAATGGAATCAGCAATCAGCAAGAGGGCAGAAACCAGTCTGAGGAGTGGCAGCAGCTTGGGCTGTCAAGAAACCCCCAGAAAGCTGGAAGGAGCAATGCTGGGGGTCCCTTAAGGAGCCCCCAGAGTGCATGGAATCATACGTCCAATAATGGCAACATTATTGGGATATGATGCAGACATGTTTGATAACAAACACGCCTAGGTTCGGAGTTACCATTATGTAGCTGGACATAGGTAGTGACCTCTGTCCAGTACACGCGTAAAATGGCATACCCCCGCTCACAAAATCCATGAAAATGGAGCTGGAGTTTGTGGGGGCACCTCAGCTCATGCAAGGGGGCCCATAGACACAGGTACTTGCACCCTGCCCGCTGGGCTAGGAGGGCCTGCCAAAGGGGTGATTTACAGTGACTTGGTGCAGTGACCTGTAGTTAAAAGGGTGCATGCACCCTTTAGCGCATGCTGCAATAGCAGGCCTGCAGATGCACTTTGCAGGGGCTCCCCCTGGGTGGCATATTACATGCTGCAGCCCATTGAAAATCCCTGGTACCCCAAATCCCTGGTTACCATATACTATTGACTTACACAGGGGCACCAGTATGCCAAATGTGGGGTGTATGTGGTTCAGGTAACCAAGTTGAAAGGGAGAGAGCATATTCACTGGGGTCCAGGTTAGCAGGATCCCAGTGAACACAGTGAAAACATACTGACAACAGGCAAGAAGAGGGGATAACCGTGCCAGAAAGAGGGTACTTTCCTACACTAGGGACGCCAGGATGTCAGAATAACATCTACAACTTCGGACGAAGATCAAAAGTGCGAAGATGGAGCGTGTGCAGGTTGGGATGCAGTACCTGACCTTGCTGCTGCAACAGGAGATCCTCCAGAAGGAGCAGCCTGATCGGAGGAAGGATGCTCAGGCCCAGGAGTTCTGGAAACCAATTTCTTCATGCCCAGTTGGATCAATGATGCTCTTTCGGAGGTCCTGGTGCCTGATTCGTATTGGTGGAAAGGCATACAGAACTCCTGAGTTCCACTCCAAGCAAAATGAATCTTCTAGAGAGCAGCTTTGGAAACTCCCAATGTGCGGAAGTGCTAATACTCAATGTTCTTGGTAGTGGCGAACAAATCCAGCCAAGGTTCTCCCTATTCTTGGAAGAGACCTCATACCACCTCTGGGTGTCGACGCCATTCATGGTCGGCGTGGCGTCCTGGCTGAGTTAATCTGTCCTGGTATTCAGAGACCCTGCCAGGCGTTGTATTACCAGGAAGATATCCTTACATTCCAGTCATTCCCAGAAGTGCAAGGCCTCCAGGCACAAGGTCGGCAACCCCAGTCTGGCCTGCTTGTACAGCACCACATGGTGGTGGCATTGTCTATGAACAACTGAGTCAGCCTCACTTTGATGGATGGCAAAGCAACTTTAAAACGCCAACCACATTTTTCATAACTCTGATAGGCTGATGCAGAGCTGAGCCTACTTTCCAGACCAGAACTCTGATCGCCACCTCTTTCAGATGGGCATCCCACCATAGAAGTGATGCATCAGTCACCACTGTCAACTCTGCGAGGGGAAGGGATAGGGTCTGCTCCTGACCAGATCACTGTTCGATAGCCACCACTGTAGATCTCTGGGAGTCTCTTAAGACATCTGGACCTGGTTGGAGAGATTTGCTTGATGTTGCTCCCACTTGGACTTCAGATCCTACTGCTAGCCTTCATTTTTCTTCTGGCATGTTTCACTAGGAGGATGCAAGAGGACATCAGACTCAGAGGCCTCAGAATCAGGCTCACAGTGATTCAGGTTGAGGTTGAAACATAAGGATCACAGCCCGAATGCCCTTGACCCTCCATGCCGTAGGGTAGGTGCAAAGCTATACCATGTCCAAAATGGCTCCAATGAAAGGGAGCATTTGGGAAAGACTAAGGTGTGACTTCAGCACATTGATAGTCAACCCAAACAAATGAAGATTTGCTGTAGTCTGTGGGATTTTCACGACTGCCTCGAGCAAGTCCACCTTCAACAGCCAATAACTGAGATGGGGGAAAGACTGGGGTTCCTGACCTCCCAAGATGAGTAGCAACAAACCTCATCACTTTTGTGAACACCGAGGAGCACTGCTGAGCCCAAAAAGAGCACAGCAAAATGGAAGTGCTAGCAGCCCATCATCTGTTAACTGCAGGTAACGCCTATGGGCCTGCAAGATGACAATATGAAAATACCACCATCCAGTATCCTGGTTCTAGGGCGAACCAGACCAAATAGGTGTTAAGGGGGCAAAGATCTAGAAGAGGGCAGCAACTGCTGTCTTTTTGTCAGCACTAGAAAGTAGTGAAAGTGACAAACTACAACCTACTATTGGGTTCAGAACCCTCTTAATGTTTCTTTTGGCAAAAAGAGCCAGCACCTCCTGGTGTAACAAGGACAGATGATTTGCCGACAACTGTTGTACAGACGCGGACATTGATGGTGGATTTTCGAGGAATGAAAGAGCTTAACTCAGATGCACAATCTGTAACATCCACTATTGGACAGCTGTGCGCCAAGGAGACCAAGACTAAAGAGGTTTGACGAGGGTGGCATTGGTAGCGGACTGGGCAGAACAGTGCCCTTGCTGTCATTGTGGCCTGTAAGAGCCTCTCCCTTGGCCATACAAAGGCTGGGGAGCCAGCTGGCGTAGCGGGTATGGGTGGCATTGGCAAAACTGAAATTCCCTGACATAGCCATGGGAGGGACCAAAGAAAGGATGCTGCTGGCAAGAGGCAGCTGCTAATCCTACGGAGCGAGCCGTGACACTAATGTCCTTAAAGCACTCCAGCACAGCATCCAACCTTGCCACCAGATAGGCACATGCCATGGAAGGACATGTCCATAAGGCTTGATTGGACATCCCCTGAAAATCCTGTGGACCACAGCCAGGTGTGGTATCTAGGAATTAAAGTGGAGTCCATTGCTCTGCCAATGGAGTCCGAGGTGTCCCAAGCCACATCTTACAGAGAATTTCACAGCATCTTGGACATCAGATATGGCTTGGGTAAGAATCACTCAGACATCATCAGGAACCAAGGTAAGTAGTTGCGACTAATTCACACAACATGGAAAAAGCAGCCCAAAAAGCAATCGGTAATCAATCGAAGCATGAGTTCTGAAGCTGGTTTACCATGGCTCAAAAATCTGCATTAATAATTTTGTTTTCACTTCCATCACCAGAAGATGAAAGTCAAGGATCTCAGCCTCATGCCTGAACACCATCACAAAAGATGCACTCTCTTTGATGGCCAGACCAAATGGAGTGACCAAATCAGAGTGCACAGAGGTATTTAGCTCACTGGAGTCACTCAACTCCTCATACCAGTTTCCTTTGGGGAAACCCGGCGCAAAATCATCAGTTGGGTCAAAGACCCCGTTCTCTGCCTCCTCCTCGAATTCAACTCCTAAAGACAGAGGTGCTATATCTAAGTCCATACATTGTCATTGCCTAGGTGGCAACGCTCTCGACAGACCCTATGCAGCACCATCTCAGAGTTGGAAAGTACAATCGGGATGACACTGGCAGCCGCGTCGAGGGATCAAACTCCAACAAAGGTCATGGAGTTAGGATGGGGCTCAGGACCAGGGGTCTGACTGGGGTTGGGGACCGACCCCTGACGATAATCCAGTTGGAGTTCCTCCCAGCTCCTTGGGGCCCGAAGCACTCCAGAGGGAGCCAGTTGCCGAAAGATGTAGTACATCACTTAGCTAAACACCTAAAGTGGGACAAGAGTTACTTCAACACCCGTGAAATCCAGGAACATTAGATATAGATCAGGCGCTTGCTCTACAGGAGGCGTGCAGGAGTGCGGCCTAGAGGTACCGTAGAGATGCAGGGGCGTTCTAGTGCTTATTTTGGGGATCTAGAAGGGTGCAGCAAATCACAAATGGTGTTTTAAATTTATTCTCTTTAGACTTACTCAATAAAGAATTGGACTTGGTGAAGACCTGTCAGGGGAATCGTTCCGGGAAAGGGTCTGTGATCGACTGCTGGACCAAGACCACCCTCTGGACCGGGAACGACCTGGAAATTTCTGCCACTGCACCACAAGGAGATTCACCGCCCTCTCCCGAATCGTCTTTAGGTGTATTGGAAGGCAGTCCTTCAGGCCTTGGAGTTGTCACCCAGGAACCACAAGACCATGTGAGATCAGGTTTCTGAGATGACCAGCCATAGCAAATAAGAAACAGAAGAAATAGCTTGACGAAGTGTGAAAATGTGGGACAAAAAATTTACTGCCCTAGCTGTCCAGATTCACAACTGTTAGCGCAGAAGAACGAGTTACTTACCTTCAGTAACGACTTTTCTGGTGGATACATTAGCTACCTGTGGATTCCTCACCTAATGAATACTCCCATGGCGCCAGCCTTCGACGGAAATCTTCTTCCTAGCTTCTGCACGTCGACGAGGACGTCACATTTGCCCACGCGACGCTGTCTGACGTCATACAGGCAATAAGAAGTCCTCGCCGATGTGCCGACGTCAGTACCAACATTTTTTACGTGCCTGAGAAAAATAATCTAATGTGATGAAAGACAAAAGCAACATCTCATAACATTGTAAACCACACATCATTGCAAGAAGGTGGCTATAAATATAACATACATATTTTATTTATTATGTTTTTTTTTTAAATAAATAAATATATATACTAAATATATATATATATATATATATATATATACACATATATATACACACACACATATAAAAATATACATATGTCCATATATACATAATCTATTGCAGTCCTCAAGACCAAGAGGAGCACACTCAAGAATTACTTGGTGAGACCAAAAAGGCAACGGGGAGGCGGGAGGGACTGTGAGGAATCCACAGGCAGCTAATGTATCCACCAGAAAAGTCGTTACCGAAGGTAAGTAACTCGTTCTTCTGATGGATACAACTACCTGTGGATTCCTCACCTAATGAACAGAGTCCCAAAGCAGTACCGCGCCCGGTGGTGGGTGCCTGTATGGTTAAACCAAGAAATCCTGCAGCACTGACCGTGCAAAATGGCCGTCCCTTCTGACCTCAGAGTCCAAGCAGTCATGCTTCGCAAAAGTGTGAAGGGACGACCAAGTTGTGGCCTTGCAGATGTCGACCACAGGAACACCTCTAGCCAAAGCTGAAGTGGCCGACCTAGCCCTGGTGGAGGAGCTCTAATACCATCAGGAGGATCCTTCTTTGCTAAAGAGTAACATATTTTAATGCAAAGAACAACCCACCTGGAGAGTGTTCTCTTGTGGACTGCCTTTCCTCTCCTCTTGCCCACGTATCCGATGAAAAGCTGATCTTCCAGCCTGAAATCCTTCGTTCTGTCTATGTAAAAGCTTAACGCCCTCTTTGGGTCCAAGCAATGTAGTCTCTCTTCTTCCTTTGAAGGATGAGGCGGAGGATAGAACGTGGACAGAGTAATTGTCTGGGCCAAATGGAAGGGTGAAACAACCTTCGGAAGGAAAGCAGCCTTGGTCCTCAACACCACCTTATCCCCATAAAAAGTTGTATAAGGGGGTTTTACCGATAAAGCCTGCAATTCACTCACTCTCCTTGCAGATGTTATAGCCACCAGGAAGACTGTTTTAAGAACTTTAAGGGGCAAGAATGCATAGGCTCAAAAGGGGACTCCATAAGGAAAGTCAGGACCAAGGACAAATCCCATTGAGGCATAACGAAAGGATTTGGAGGATATTTATTCATAAGGCCCTTCAAGAATTTAAGTACTATAGGAGATTTAAATAACGAAGGTTGGTCTGGAAGACAAATGAAGGCTGACAAGGCAGACAAGTAACCTTTAATAGTAGCCACTGCACAACCCCTCTGTGCTAAAGACAAAGCAAAGGATAAAATATCTGACAAATGAGCACGTAAGGGATCAATCTGTCTCTCTCCACACCATACCACAAATTTAGACCACCTATTAGCGTAGATAGATTTAGTGGAGTGTCGCCTGGCCGCTAAGATAACATCCACTACATCAGGCGGGAGAGAGAAGGAACTCAGGTTGCCCCGTTCAATCTCCAGGCACGTAGGTGCAGACTCTGGAGGTTGGGGTGTAAAACCTGCCCCTGCGACTGGGAGAGGAGGTCTGCCCTGAGAGGGAGACGGAGCGGAGGGCACAGTGAGAGTTGGAGAAGGTCGGAATACCACACCCTCCTTGGCCAATCCGGAGCTATTAAGATTACTTGGGCCCGGTCTTGGCGAATTTTCCTCAATACTCGAGGAATCAAGGGTATGGGGGGAAACGCGTAAAGCAACTGGTCGCACCAGGTTCTCTGAAACGCGTCCCCCAAAGCTCCCTGCACCGGATACTGGAGGCTGCAGAATAACGGACAGTGCGAGTTCTCCTGGGTGGCAAACAGATCTATCCGAGGAAACCCCCACAACTGGAAGATTAGACGGACTTGATCTGGATGGAGACGCCACTCGTGGTCGGCCGAGAAATGGCGACAGACTATCCGCACGTACATTCAAGACTCCGGCCAGATGATTTGCTACCAAGCAAATCCGATGGTCCTTCACCCAGGACCATAGTCGAAGAGCTTCTCTGCAGAGAAGATACGACCCCACTCCTCCCTGTTTGTTTATATACCACATCGCAGTAGTATTGTCCGTCAGGACCTGAACCGACTGACCGCGAAGGGATGGGAGGAAGGCCTTGAGAGCCAGATGTACAGCCCGTAACTCTAACAGATTGATATGAAACATCTGTTCCTCTGGAGACCAAAGCCCTTTGATCTCCAGGTCCCCCAGATGAGCTCCCCACCCTAGAGTGGAAGCATCCGTTATGACCGTGGTCACTGGTGGAGGCTGCGTGAACGGCCTTCCTTGGGAAAGATTGTCGTCCGCAATCCACCACTTCAAATCCGTGGCAGCAACTCTGGAGATCCTGACAGAACCTTCGAGATCTCCTCTGTGTTGAGACCACTGCCTTCGGAGGCACCACTGTAGAGCCCTCATGTGCCAGCGAGCATGCGTGACCAACAGTATGCAGGAGGCAAACAGACCGAGCAGACGAAGGACCTTGAGGACTGGAACGACCGCTCCACTTCGAAACATTGGAACCAACTCCTGAATATCTTGAATCCGCTGAGGCGGAGGAAAGGCTTGATCCAATGTTGTATCCAGTACTGCCCCTATGAACAGGAGGCGTTGAGGGCTCTAGGTGAGATTTGGGCACGTTCACCGAAAAGCCCAGGTCGAACAACAACTGGGTTGTCGACTGCAGATGATGCAACACAAGCTCCGGGGACTTGGATTTGATCAACCAGTCGTCCAGGTAAGGGAATACTGCTATCCCCTTCCTTCTGAGCTCTGCCGCAACCACTGACATCACCTTCGTGAAGACTCGAGGTGCTGAAGTAAGACCAAACGGGAGGACCGCAAACTGATAGTGCTGCGACCCCACCACAAATCGGAGATACTTCCTGTGCGCATGAGTATCGGAATATGAAAGTAAGCATCCTGCCAGTCGACAGACACCATCCAATCTCCCTTGTTCAACGCTAAAAGCACCTGAGCTAGGGTCAGCATCTTGAACTTTTCCTGTTTGAGGAACCAATTCAAAATCCTCAGGTCCAGGATTGGTCTCAACCGACCATCCTTCTTGGGAATCAGGAAGTACCTTGAGTAACAACCTTGACCCTTTTCCTGCTCTGGAACCAACTCCACCGCGCCCTTTGAAAGGAGGACTTGAACCTCCTGTTCTAACAACAGGAGGTGTTCTTCTGAACAATAAGATGGGCGGGGCGGGATGTGTGGCGGAAACTCCCGAAAGGGAAGGGTGTAGCCTTTTCCCACAATGCTGGTAACCCAGGTGTCTGATGTGATGACCTCCCACTTGTGAAGAAAATGCAGTAACCTTCCCCCTACAGGAGAGGAGTGAGTGGGAATCGGTGGAAGCCTAAGGCTGCTTCCCCTGCTGCACCCCTCCAGAGGACGAGGAAGAGGCAGAGTGCTGCTGAGAGGCTCCTCTGGTACGGACCCTACCCCTCCCTCTAAATGATCTAAAGGTGAGAGAGGAGGTAGGTTGTTGGATTTTCCCCCGAAAGGAAGAGGAGGATGAGCCACGACCAAAACCTCGAAACCTCCTAAAAAACCTGGAGGCGGCAGAAGAAGCGGCTTGCAGTCCTAACAACTTGGCTGTGGCCCTGCTCTCCTTAAACCTCTCCAAGGCCGAATCTGCTTTGGCACCAAAAAGGTTGTCCCCATCAAATGGGAGGTCCAACAGGGTCGACTGCACATCCGAAGAGAACCCTGAGTTGCGAAGCCAAGCCTGTCTTCTCGCAACCACCGCCGTGCCCATCGCTCTAGCCACTGAGTCAGTCGTATCCAACCCAGATTGGATAACCAGGGTTGCAGCAGCCTGAGCATCCAACACAAGATTCAAGAGTCCTTGAGGAAGCTCTGTATGCGATGATGTTATCTCGTCCATAAGAGCATAGATGTACCTCCCAAGATACACGTAGCGTTGGTGGACTTTAACGCCATGCTACAAGACGAAAACACTTTCTTTGACTGTGAGTCCAACTTTTTGGAGTCTCTGTCCGCCGGCACTGTTGGAAAAGATCCAGGCGCAGATCTTGCAGAACAGGAAGCCTGGACCACCAAGCTTTGCGGCATAGGGTGTCTGGAAAGAAAGCCAGGGTCAGATGGTGCAGCCCGATACCTCCTGGCCACAGACCTATTGACAGCCGAGGAAGATACCGGCTTCTTCCAAACCTCCAATACCGGTTCAATCAGCGCCTCGTTAAATGGCAAAAGAGGCTCTGCCGATGTAGAGGCCGGATGTAAGACCTCAGTCAGTAAATTTTGTTTTGCCTCAGCCACCGGCAAAGGCAGTTCGAGGAAGTTAGCCGCCTTCCTTATCACAGCATGAAAAGTGGCTGCCTCTTCAGTATACTCCCCCGGAGATGACAAGTCCCACTCAGGGGAAGTATCAAGGCCACTAGCTGTATCCAGTCCATGAAGACCCTCGCCAGAATCCTCAATTTCTCCTTCCTCCAGGACCCGTTGATATTCCTGTTCCTCCAAGAGACGGAGAGCACGTCTCCTCGAATGTAACCTCTCCTCAATCTGCGGCGTCGACATGGCGTCTGCAGAAGTCGAGGAACGATCACCGGATCCATCCGACGCCATGTCAGGCGCCACAGGAAGCTTTGACGGCGAGCCAGGAGTCGGATGAAGAGAAGTGTGTCTCGGAGTCTCAGAAGGCCCTGCCGGGGTCACTGGCCGAAACCCCGAAGTCGATGGAGCCGAAACCTCCGGGGCCGAAACCGGAGCCGAGCCCACATTCCCCAAGGGGAGAAAGGGCATGAAGGGTGCTGGCCGTAGCGGCGCCGGAGCACCTAAGCTGAAAGACAACGGACCCGAAGGACCAGTCGGAGCACTGCCTGGAGCCATCTGCTGGAAGATGGTAAACATCGCATTTAAAAATGCGGTATTATCGGCTCCAGGGGCCGGGAAAGCCGGATACTGGGGTGCCTGGAGCGAAGGCGACCCCGAGGCCGGCCTCGACGTCCGCGACGTCGGTGAGAACACCTGAGGCTGTGGCACCTCAAACACTGAAGACGTCTGCCCAGGCAAAGTCTGTGAAGCCGGAGAAGGCAACGGCGTTGATGGATGAGGAGTGACTGTGGGACTGACCTCCCAAGTCTTCCGACGCCGAGCCGATGGCGACTTCGATCGAGACCTCTCCTTGCTCGAATGGCGCCGTGAGTCCCGACGACGCCTGGAGTCTCGATGACGTCGATGGGACTTCGGCGAGGAGGATTTTCTATGATGTCTCTTCTCCTTTCTCTTCGACTTCGCCATAAAGAGTTTGGCTTCTCGCTCCTTCAGGGCTTTCGGATTCATGTGTTGACATGAATCACACGTGGCCACGTCGTGGTCGGAACTCAAACACCACAAACAGTCCGAATGTGGGTCAGTAACCGACATTTTGCCCCCACATTCTCGACAGGGCTTGAAACCAGACTTCCTCTGAGACATAGTAACCTCAGAGAAAAAACACGCAGCAGAAAAATACACTGTAACTCGAAAAGCAACAGTAGCTCCCTCGAAGATAACCGTTTCGAATGGCACAGAAAAAAGGGAACTGACGTCGGCACGTCGGCGAGGATTTCTTATTGCCTGTATGACGTCAGACGGCGTCGCGTGGGCAAATGTGACGTCCTCGTCGACGTGCAGAAGCTAGGAAGAAGATTTCCGTTGAAGGCTGGCGCCATGGGAGTATTCATTAGGTGAGGAATCCACAGGTAGTTGTATCCATCAGAAAGAAACAAATGACAGCGCGTCGGGGTAGCACATACATATGTACCATATACGTCATATCTGGAGTAGACTATGTCAACACGAAGCCGCCTACACCATCTACCAGCATGTAGAGGTGCTGCTCAAGATTTTCCGGACCCACTCTAATGCAGAGGGAATATTATAAGGGAAAAACAACAGTTACAAGTCTCTTACAGAATTTCTGGTATTGCTGATGGAACTGGCAGGCTGGGGACAGCATGGAGGGGGCAATAGCACAGCCATCTATGAACAATGCCAAAGTCGAATCCACCTTGTCTTCAAACAGACTGGTTCCATTAAAAAGCATATCCAATAAAGGATACCTGCACACATCATCAGAGGTATCGGGATGCAGATAAAGGTGTGATAGAAAATCACTGCACTAGTCCCATGGCACAACCCACACAGCCCAGACCTGCCCCCTAAAATGTATTTGGCTAGATTTTGTCCATTATGGACCATCTATACGTTATGGTATTTTGGGAGGGCAGGTAAGATCTTACTTGTATTATCCCAAAGGACATTAGTGCATCTCCCCAAAAAGCAGACACTATTCAGGGACCACAACTCCCAACTAGTGTATTTAAACACTTTGCTTCCCAGTCAAATAGATCTCGTAGAAAAGGTGGTTGGGTTGATTTTGCTAGCTGCAACCTGAACAGTATTGTGTCAAAAAGGTTGGATCACCCATAGCAGGTAAAGGGAGCCTAGCAATGGAGCAACTTGCCGGGAGTGCCTCACATAATTTCAACCAAGCCACCATCAAAGCTTCTCTCAGGGCATCAATAGAAGGTAACACAGGCTCTTAAGTTGAATGGCCAGGTAGCAATTTAGCATTACTTGCCACAGTTGACAACTGTAGTGCCAACAACTCTGGTGCACTATGAACCACCAGAGCAAAGGAGGTGCTTTCCTCAGAGAAAGCCAATGGGGAGTTCAGTTCTGTCTTTGGTGAGGTATCAAGGCCACTATCTTTTTGAAGGTCAAAATGCAATCCAACATCCATACACTGTAGGGGTAAGAATTTGCCCACCTCCAATGTAACAAGGCCTGAAATACCTGCATCATTGACTCCTTGAAAGCCTGTGCCTGCTGCTGGGTCGAAGATATCCTGGGAAATTAAAGGTGACCTGGCTTCTGCTGGTGAACAGGGTAAGAGTGGTAAAACTAGTGTGGAGTACGGACTTTCGAGTGTGGAATGTGCAATTTCTCCCTGGAGTTGGAACGACAGGGAGAAGACTCAAGTCTGGATTTCTTGTGTTTTTTTCAAGATTTTTCTGAGGACTAAAACCTGGAACAGGCATTCAGTGAGAACAGGCCAGCAACTTGGAACATGACCAACTATCTTTATGCAGTGCAACATACAATTTTTCATCTCACTCCTTGATAATCCGTGATGCATTCTAAGACCATTTGTGACATGGCTTTGAATATTACTTGGATCCGAGGCACCAAAGCCAAACATTTATGCGAGTCCTTAAGGAACATCTGTTTCCTGCAAGTGTGGCAGAGTTGAAATCCTGCAGTCTTCAGAGGTGACATGTCCCTACCACACTGTCACTGAAACCCAGTATGACATTTGGTGAAGAATATACAAAAAGTCTTGAACGGAGGTCCAGATCTGCAATGAAGAACATGGAAAAAACACACAATGGTGCCAGCTTGCAGGGGGATGCCTATATATGACTCTAAACCATCATATCCACAGACTGGACAAAGCCAAAGTGGAGTCTGATGGTGCCACCTGTTGGCCGTGCACACACCACTAAAAGGTTTCCAGAACCAGCCTTGCACCTGGAAATATACAAAAGATGAGTAAATATCCATCAGAACTACTCTGTTATAACTTGAGAATGCAGGAGCGTCAATCATCCCTTAAAACCAACCCATCATCTTCAATGTAACAGTCCAGACAATAGCGGAGGAGAGCCACACTGTTTAACAGAACTCCTAAGCAAATCATTTAATGGCAAAGCCAGGTGTAGGAAAGTATCCCTACTTTCTTGGCATGTTTACCCCCATTTTCTGCCTGTTGTCAGTGTGTGTGACTATGTTCACTGGGATCCTACTAACCAGGATCCCAGGGATTATGCTCTCTCCTCTTAAACTTGGTTGTTGGAACCTTTTTCACCCCACATTTGGCATATTGGTACCCCCACATAAGTCCCTAGTATATGGTACATAGGTACTCAGGGCATTGGGGTACCAGGGGATCCCTATGGGCTGCAGCATGTATTATGCCACCCATTGGGGGTCTATGCAACGTGCTCTGCGGGTCCGCCATAGCAGCCCGCGTGAAAATGTGCATGCACCCTTTCACTACCAGGTCACCTCTAAGGTAGGCCCTCCTAGCCCAGAGGGCAGGGTGCAAGTACCTGTGTGTGAGGGCACCTTTGCACTACTAGAGGTGCCCCCACAAACTCCAGCTCCATTTTCCTGGACTTCATGAGTGCAGGTATGTCATTTTATGCATGTACTGGACATAGGTCACTACCTATGTCCAGCTACATAATGTTAATTCCGAACCTTGCATGTTTGGTATCATTGCTAGTTTTGCAATTATGATTTCATGCACTCTGTAGTGCTGCGTGGCCTCCTTCCGTAACTTCTGCATCCCTGTGCTGAGGGACTCCTGTGGGTGAGCCCCCGCTTCTGTGGTGCTCTGTATCGCTGAGGGTCCCCTGTGACTCCCACTCCTGGGTTGAGTCCTCCTGGGCCTTTCTGGTTCCCCGGTAGCAGCACTTTTCCACTAACCACGAATTTGCCTTTGCCAAGGCTTGTTGGTGGAATTTCTACACCAACACCCGCCTGCAATCTTCACTCCAGCATAGGATATCTTTTGCATTCTTCAGGAACTCTTCTCCGGCTCCACGGCTGCAGTGCTGACCTGTTCTTCCTCACTGTTGACCAACTCCTGCAAGTACAGCTGGGTGGGTAGTAGCTCCTACTCCTCCTGGACTCCACTGTGACTTTTGGACTTGGTCCCCTCTCCCCAAAGGTCATCTTCTCCAGGAATCCACCGCTGTTTTTTTGCAGTCTTGTCTGGGTGTCTTCTTTTCTTTCCATTTGGGTAGTTTGGGGGACATTCCAGTGATTTACTCCTGCATTCCTGGTTGCTGGGGGGGGTACTGTGTTACTTACCTCTGTGGTTTTCTAGTACTCCCAGCTCCCCTCTACACATTCCACTTACCTAGGTGAGGGTCCTGTGTTCGCCTTCCATTCTTTCCATTTAGCATATGGTTTGGACTCCCCCTAGGGTCACTATTGCTTATTGTTATATGCAAGGTTTTCTAACCATTTCTATGCTTATTACTGTTTACTAGTGTATATATTTAGTGTATTACTTACTATTGGAGAGTTACCCTTCTAGTTCTTTGTGGTATTGTGTTCCAGAAATAAAGTACCTTTATTTTTGTACAACTTCGTTTTTCTTTCATGTATGTAAGTGCTGTATTTTGCATGAGGTTTTCATGTCTCCTAGATAAGCCTTGGCTGCCCATCCACTGCTTCCTCTAGAAAGCCTGGCTTCTAGACACAGCCTACACTTCACTAAGAGTGGACACCTGGACCTTGTTTAAGGTTTAAGTACCTTGGCCAGCTTCCTACACCATGGTGGGTGTGGAATGATCCAGAGCGGAGGGGTTAAAGGATAAATCTTACCTGTCGGAGTGATGCCATTTTCACAGTGGAAAGTAATGAAACCAGTAAAATATGCTGAGAAGCCCACAGAATGCAATACTACACAGCATAAACAACACAGACAAGACGACAGAACATACCTACATACAGGCGAAAGTGCCACTCTGCCCGATGCATAATGCCCCCATTACCTCTCAGGGAGATCTACTGACAGGAATGGTTGATCCCAAAATGTGGCAATATGGAAACAACACAGCAAAAAACAGCGTTTAAGCTCAAGCAGTAATTGCCACACAGATCACACGTCCACACGTGATGGATCCTGTTAACATTTGGCGTTGCTAGTAACTTGTTCCTGCACAAGACCCTGGGGGTCCTTTGAAGCAATATTTTCCTGACAGATATTTAATGCGTGCTAGATAAGTAAACTGAGCCCAACCCAAAATTTGTTTTTGCCATCTGAGACAGTGACAGGTGAGAACAATACTGCAGTTTCCTGCCACCTGGAGATTCCAATTCTGTTTTGCGTAAAGGGAGCTAAGCAACATCCAGCCATCATGCCTGGACGTCAGCAAAATTGAAACCTGACGAAAGGCTAAGGCAGTAGTGCCATCATTCCATGATCATTAATGATCGCAACAAACACTGCTTTGGTTTGATGTTATCACCTGGAAAATGTTAATATCGTTAACACTAAACTCAAGACCCTTACAAGTCTAAAGATATTTTAAGTACCAACCCAAAAGAATTCCGTTCTAAAAACCTGGTTACTTACAATATAGGAGATGTCTAATTCCCAAAGAACACCAACCTTAAACATACTACTGCACGTAAGACAATAGTGCTTAAGGAATATGACAGTCTTACTTTTTGCATTTTGTGTACACTGGAATACAAAGAAAATTAAAAGAAAATTATCAAACTTTCATGCAGCTCCGGCACAATAAAATAGAGGACCAAAAAAGTGAACGTTCCCTTTTTATTTCCCTTAGGATTATTTGCTCCTCTATACAGAAATAATGGCTGAAGAGAATGACACCAAAACTGTCATGATTTAGACAAACAGGGCCCCTAAGGAACCAGTCTGATATACTTGGCTACCTGCCTATTGACTGGGGGTGGAACAGGGCTTCAACCAAGTGGCCAGAAGAAAAAGTTACTTACCTTCAGTAACGCTCTTTTTTTTTTAATAGATACTACCCTCAGATTATAGATCTAACCGCAGATGCCTCACTTTGTGAATATTTCCCCAGGAATCAGACTGGATCCAAAAAATGTTCCGCCATACACCTGTATGCTGGTAGTTTGCGCTGTGCAGCTCCATGCTGTCATTTCACTCCAGAAGTGACAAACAGAGCCAAGTGCAACCCATGTGCGCCATAGTCAGCTGCTTTCTAGGCTATCCGCAACCCCAAGCACAAAGTCAAAGTATGCAGATATCTAAACCTGGGACGCTATTAGATGGAAGAGCCCAGTTTGAAGAACGGGAAGGTGGGAGAGTTGGTAAAGAATCGGAGGTTAGATAGCGTGAGTACCAGACAAAAATGTGTTATCGAAGGTAAGCTGTAAAGAAATGGCTCCCTGTTGCAGTTACCCCCCACTTTTTGCCTGATACTGATGCTGACTTGACTGAGAAGTGTGCTGGGACCCTGCTAACCAGGCCCCAGCACCAGTGTTCTTTCACCTAAAATGTACCGTTGTCTCCACAACTGGCACAACCCTGGCACCCAGGTAAGTCCCTTGTAACTGGTACCCCTGGTACCAAGGGCCCTGATGCCAGGGAAGGTCTCTAAGGGCTGCAGCATGTCTTATGCCACCCTAGGGACCCCTCACTCAGAACAGACACACTGCTTGCCAGCTTGTGTGTGCTGGTGGGGAGAAAATGACTATGTCGACATGGCACTCCCCTCAGGGTGCCATGCCAACCTCACACTGCGTGTGGCATAGGTAAGTCACCCCTCTAGCAGGCCTCACAGCCCCAAGGCAGGGTGCACTATACCACATGTGAGGGCATAGGTGCTTGAGCACTATGCCCCTACAGTGTCTAAGCAAAACCTTAGACATTGTAAGTGCAGGGTAGCCATAAGAGTTTATGGACTGGGGGTCTGTCAAAAACGAACTCCACAGCTCCATAATGGCTACACTGAATACCGGGAAGTTTGGTACCAAACTTCTCAGAATAATAAACCCACACTGATGCCAGTGTTGGAGTTATTAAAAAATGCACACAGAGGGCATCTTAGAGATGCCCCCTGTATTTTACCCAATTGTTCAGTGCAGGACTGACTGGTCTGTGCCAGCCTGCTGCTGAGAGACGAGTTTCTGACCCCATGTGGTGAGGGCCTTTGTGATCTCTGAGGACAGAAACAAAAGCCTGCTTTGGGTGGAGGTGCTTCACACCTCCCCCCTGCAGGAACTGTAACACCTAGCAGTGAGCCTCAAAGGCTCAGGCTTCGTGTTACAATGCCCCAGGGCACTCCAGCTAGTTGAGATGCCCGCCCCCTGGACACAGCCCCCACTTTTGGCGGCAAGTCCAGGGGAGATAATGAGAAAAACAAGGAGGAGTCACTGGCCAGTCAGGACAGCCCCTAAGGTGTCCTGAGCTGAGGTGACTCTGACTTTTAGAAATCCTCCATCTTGCAGATGGAGGATTCCCCCAATAGGATTAGGGATGTGCCCCCCTCCCCTCAGGGAGGAGGCACAAAGAGGGTAGCCACCCTCAGGGCTGGTAGCCATTGGCTACTACCCCCCCAGACCTAAACACCCCCCTAAATCGAGTATTTAGGGGCTCCCAGAACACAGCAAGATAGATTCCTGCAACCTAAGAAGAAGAGGACTGCTAAGCTGAAAAACCCTGCAGAGAAGATGGAGACACCAACTGCTTTGGCCCCAGCTCTACCGGCCTGTCTCCCCACTTCTAAAGACACTGCTCCAGCGACGCTCTCCCCAGGGACCAGCGACCTCTGAAGCCTCAGAGGACTGCCCTGCATCTAGAAGGACCAAGAACTCCAGAGGATAGCGGCTCTGTTCACCAAAGACTGCAACTTTGAAACAAAGAAGCAACTTTGCAACAACTTGCGTTTCCCGCCGGAAGCGTGAGACTTGGCACTCTGCACCCGACGCCCCCGGCTCGACTTGTGGAGAACAATCACTTCAGGGAGGACTCCCCGGCGACTGCGAGACCGTGAGTAGCCAGAGTTGCCCCCCCCGAGCCCCCACAGCGACGCCTGCAGAGGGAATCCCGAGGCTCCCCCTGACCGCGACTGCCTGCTTCTAAGAACCCAACGCCTGGTAAGGACACTGCACCCGCAGCCCCCAGGACTTGAAGGATCCTACCTCCAGTGCAGGAGCGACCCCCAGGTGGCCCTCTCCCTTGCCCAGGTGGTGGCTACCCCGAGGAGCCCCCCCCTTGCCTGTATCGCTGAAGAGACCCCTTGGTCTCCCATTGAAACCTATTGAAAACCAGACGCTTGTTTGCACACTACACCCGGCCGCCCCTGTGCCGCTGAGGGTGTATTTTCAGTGTGGACTTGTGTCCCCCCCGGTGCCCTACAAAACCCCACTGGTATGCCCTCCGAAGACGCCGGTACTTACCTGCTGGCAGACTGGAACCGGGGCACCCCCTTCTCCATTGAAGCCTATGCGTTTTGGGCACCACTTTGACCTCTGCACCTGACCGGCCCGGAGCTGCTGGTGTGGTAACTTTGGAGTTGCTCTGAACCCCCAACGGTGGGCTACCTTGGACCCAAACTTGAAACCCGTAGGTGGTTTACTTACCTGCAAAAACTAACAAACTCTTACTCCCCCCAGGAACTGTTGAAAATTGCACTGTGTCTAGTTTTAAAATAGCTATATGTGATTTATGTGAAAACTGTATACGCTATTTTGCTAATTCAAAGTTCCTAAAGTACCTACCTGCAATACCTTTCATTTGAAGTATTACATGTAAATCTTGAACCTGTGGTTCTTAAAATAAACTAAGAAAATATATTTTTCTATACAAAAACCTATTGGCCTGGAATTGTCTCTGAGTGTGTGTTCCTCATTTATTGCTTGTGTATGTACAACAAATGCTTAACACTACTCCTTTGATAAGCCTACTGCTCGACCGCACTACCACAAAATGGAGCATCAGTATTATCTCTTTTTGCCACTATCTTACCTCTAAGGGGAACCCTTGGACTCTGTGCATACTATTCCTTACTTTGAAATAGTGCATATAGAGCCAACTTCCTACATAAGCAAATTGTTTTTCTAACATATGGTTCAAACAGCAGGTTCCTCACCTTTTGAACAGATACCAAAGCAGTATCTCCCAGGTGGAGGGTCTGTAAACTAGCTCAAATCAAGTCCTGCTGAACCGAGCAGGCAAAGCGCCCATCTCAACGGATCTGGCCGTCCACTGACAGTAGTGCTTCATCAATATGTGGCGTGACACCCGCATAGAAGTGAGACAAGTGTCCAGATCAGGCACTCTGGGTACCAAAACAGAAGTAGCAGCCTTTCGGTCTGGTGGAATGAGAACCACAAACCTACTGAAATTACATCTTGGCCAGTGCATAGCAGATTTTGATGCAGACCACTATATGATAAGTTGTCCTTTTTAGAACTGTCTTGCCTTTTTTCACACTGGCAAAAATCAAGAGCTGATTGACGACACAATGTTCCCTGGTACGATCAATATAAAAGCTAGGATTCAACTGATGGAGTCTCTTCTCTTTAGATGATTGAGGGGGAGTGAAGAACAACAGAAGGGTAATTCTTTGGCAGAGATGAAAAGGAATAATAGCAAATGGTGTGGTGGCACAGAACCCAAAACATGACGTTTTGTCTACTTCTGATAAGCGAGACCATTTATCACGTCCCAAGATCATTTCGAGAATGTAGCACTAATCCAGCAAATGGGATATTTCCTTAATGGAAGAGGTGGTCTCACACACGAATAGAGGCATGCTCATCCTTGATCACCTCTCCCCACCCTGGTAGGGTAATACCACCAGGCTGGACTCAACCTCTTGGTAAGAGAGTCCTTTAAAAAATGCATCAAAACAGGCAATTTAAATGAAGAGGACTGGTCTGGCAACCACAAAAGACAAAAGAGCAGACAAATAACCTTTAGCTGTGCTCAAAGGAAGAGCTTGCAACACTTCAGATAGTTTGGCATGAAGTAGGTCAATCTGCCAGTAAGGCACTAAACCACAAGCTTGTCCCTAGGGTAGGCATATACAGATTTGGTGAAGGGATGCCTGACTGCTAAAATGACCGACAACTTCGGGAGGAGGATGAATGCAATCAACTACTACTGTTGTATCTCCAGGCATGGAAGTGGAGGTTGCACAGGCGCAAAACCCTGATCTGTTGCTGAGAAAGCAGTTCCTCACAAAGTGGCAGCTTGATCGCAGGACAGATGTTCAGGATCTGGACATCACACTCTCCTTGCCCAAACCAGTGCCACCAGGATGACTTGGGCCAAGTTGTTTCTAATCTTGAGGGAGAGACAGGAGCCCCAAGTTCTACTTTAGGTGGAATGCATCTTCGAGGGAGAGCTGCTGTGAAAAGTCCAATACAGAAAAGTGCAGATACTGCACCTTCGCAGTGGTGGCAAAAAGATGGAGTCAATGAATTCCCCATCGCGGAAAAGACCCTGCATAACCTATGGGTGTAGCTACCATTCACAATCTTCTAGAAACAAAGCCTTAATTTGTCTGCCATAAGGGATTAGAGATCCAGAATTTTGTGTACCACCAGGCAAATCCCCAAAGGAGTACTGTCTCCTGACACAAAGTCCATGACCCCACCAAAGCCTACCTTTTGTAGTACCTCACGGCGGTGGTGTTGTCGGTGAACAACTGTACTGGCATTCCTCTGAAGGAGAGCAGGAAGGTTTTCAAAGCTAAGCAGATGGCCCGCATCTTCAATAGACTGGTGTAAAACTAAGCCTCTGCCAGAGACCTGATGCCACCTCATCCCAAGCTAGGAGCAATGCACCAGTCACAACTGTCAGCTCTAGGTGGGGTAAGGAGAGGGATCTGCACTGATCCTATCGCAGTCCAGCAGCTACTAACTGTAGGTCTAATGCAGTCTTCTCCTTACGATGGATGAGATTGGAATAGTTAGCCTGATTCTGTGTCAACTGTTTTTTTAGGCCCCACTTTAGAGCCCACATACAAGTTTTTTTTGGGGGGGGGGGGGGTTTGACATTTTCCTGAGGACATCTTGTGAAGAGACAAGGGGTAGATTTTCTGGTGGCGCAAAAATAAAGGAACTTCCGCCAGTGTGCATGGGTGGTGCTTGTATGCATCTCTGCTTGTCACTTCCAGAGCATAACATCAACGCAGAGCTGCATGATCCCACCTACTGGCGAGCCTGGATACCGCTAAAGATTTTCAGGGTCCAGTCTGATGCCTGGGGAATCAGGAATTTGTAGTTAGAAGTGTCTATCAGCAGCAGTATTTTACTCAATGTTAGACCTGGAATCCTTGTGGTGGTCTCAGCTGTCTTTTATGCCTCTGCTTCCCATGTTTTGACTGTGTGCTGGACTAAAGTACAAGTGCTCCTGTGTAAATTGTATGTGTAATTGGCTTTTCCACGATTGGCATATTTGATGTACTAGTAAGTTCCCAGTAAAGTGCACTAGAGGTGCACAGGGCCTGTAAATCAAATGCTACTAGTGGGCCTGCAGCACTGGTTCTGCCAACCACATTAGTAGCCCTGTAAACAGGGCTTAGACCTGCCACTGCAGTGTTTGTCGGTGCAGTTTTAACTGCCAATTCAACCTGGTAAGTTTATCAAACCTTTTTTGTTTATACATGTAAGGCACCCCCTAAGTAAGGCCCTAGGTAGCCCATGGGCAGAGTGCAGTGTATATTAAAGGTGGGACATGTACTGATGTGTTTTACATGTCCAAACAGTGAAATACTGCCAAATTTGTTTTTCATTGTTGCAAGACCTACCTCTCTCATAGGTTAACATGGGGGGCAGCCTTTAAATATCCTTAAAGTGCAGTTTCCCTTTGAGAGCTGATAGAAATTTGGAGTTTGGGGTCTCTGAACTCACAATTTAAAAACACACCTTTTGGTAAAGTTGTTTTTTAAATTGTTTGTTTGAAAATGCCACTTTTAAAAAGTGGGCATTTTCCTGCTTAAACCATTCTGTGTCCCTGCCTGCTTGTGTATTTCCTGTCTGGGTCAGACTGACAGTTAAGGCTGTATGTGAATCTCCTCTAGACAGTGACACAAAGGGAGTTGGGGTATAGCCTGCATATCCTGATGAGCCTTCTGAACTACAGTGGAAGGAGCAGTGGTCACTTACACCTGAATGGGCTATGCCTGCCCTCACACAATGCAGTCTCCAACCCCCTGGTGTGTGTCTGGCGCCAGGCCTGGGCAAGGCAGGATCTTGTGAACAACAGAGACTTTCTTTTGAAGTTTGTACACTTCAAAGGCAGAAAGGGATATACGTAGTGGATCCAAAATCCCAGATTTTCAGATCACTTCTGGAACCAAGAGGAACCTCTGCAAAGGAGAAGAGCTGAAGGAGTACTGCCCCTGTGCTTTGCTGGATTGGCCTGAAGTTGCTGCTTCTGCCTGAAAGAGGACAAAGGATTGACTTTGCGGTATATTCCTTCTTGTAAAAAATCTCCAAGGGCTTGGCCTGAGCTTGCCTCCTGTTTTGAAGTCTCAGGGCCATCAAAGACTTCGTCTGCCAGGACCTGGACTCTCTGCTGAGACGCCTAACCTGTCAAGTGGTGCCCCATTCAGTCCCTGTGCCCCTGAAAGGTGAAGCTGGTGGAAAAATGACCGAAATCCATGCACAGGAAGCCGTGCAGGGAAAATGTTGATGCACCATCTGCAATGCAGCTGATAAATGACACCCCACCCGCTTCGTGGCTGAAATTGACCATTGTGGCTGATGAAACTATTTAACACCCACTTGCGGATGCCAATGACGCAAACCCCACGCAGCACGGTTTTCTGACACCATGTGACTGGATTTCTCACGCATTGTCACTGGGCACCAGTTATCGTGAACCTGCGTGGATCTGAGGTGCTCAGTCCATAAATTGACCCATCGCTCTCTTGCGGGGGTGGGGTTGGGAACGCATTGCCTACCTGACCGGAGAAGAAATTACGCATGGCCTCACTTGTGAGTAAGACATTAACGCATCACTGACTTTTCTGACGCACGCTCGACCATGTGGCTTTATTTTTGACGCAAACCAGGTACTTGGTGTAAGATCAACGTTTTCATTGTTTTCTATGGAGTAATGCTTTTTTTACTTTGAAAATTCATATCTTGACTTGTGTAGGAAATTTTTTATCTGTCAATAACTTTAGCACTGTTTAACAAATATACCTGAAATTTGGCAGACATTTTGCATTGTCAGTCTTCTGTGGGTATGACAAGATTCTGCAGACCCAGGAAAGATGGGGATGTACTAATATCTTTGGTGCTCGTTAATGAATCTGCATGAAATAATGCTGGAAATTAGCATATTAATCCCATTGCAGAAATGTATTTCATGAAGCTAAGACAAGGGAAGCAAATTGACTGAGGAATACAAAATTATTTGCTAATATATTTGACCTAGCTTTACCAATCTGCACATCTAGCAGACACTTTTACGTGCCTATCCGGGGGTGGGTAGGCTACCGGGGTGTCAGCAAATATGTTTCCCATTATACCTTCCATACCTCACAGGTAGAGAAATCCTAGTTCAGAATTACACCACACCAGGCATGAAATCCATTTAGGAATGTGAGAAATTGGTGTCTAGGAACCATGAACCAGGGGTTTGTGGATCTCCTGTGAGCTCAAAATTGAAAGCATATACAAGCCTGTTTCGACAAGGGAGCTTTTTCTTCTGCTCGTCATTTTGGGTAAACAAATCCAAAGCCAGGTTTGTTGACCCAAAGCTCTCTGATTGGCCGGCTACAAAACAAAATCGATTGCAGCTACCAATACAGTACTTAGGGACTTGATCACCAAGCAGAGAACTGGCACCAACGAATGGTTTAAAGAGTGATCCCATCAACGATGTCTTCAACCATGTCATGAGTGATGGGATATATTTGAGGTCATTAGCAGTGTATGATGGCTCCCAAGTTTGTTTTTTTAATCTGTTTATTGGTTTTGTGTTAACCCATTTGCAACCATTTCCAGTAGTATGTGTATTACATCAAATGAGAGTGGATGCTACATTCTACAGATTTAAGTTATGCATTTTATGCTTAAGTCTGAAAATCAGTCCTCAAAAATAAACCATTGGGCAGAACAAGATAAACCCACAATGTTTGATGCATGATATTGCATATTTCTCGGAAAGCTAACTTTCTTGAGGGTGTAGTTGAGCAACCTTACCTAATAAATGTATTTTGGTTGTGTGATGGAACAATGTCGAAAGTACACAATACACACAGTAAAATGTCACCAATTCATAGACAATATCTTTATCATCTGATCAATTAATAAGAATTAAGCAAAGAAAATTCAAAATTTTATCAACAGCAATGATTTGGGTGTCAGCCAATGGCCAACACCCGCACGTCCCTCCTGCCCATCTGTGAAAGCGTGCTGCAAGGTGTGCTCACGCCACAAACCCCGACCCGGGGGTAGAGAAGTAGTAGGTAAGAGCAATTCCAGCATCCAGAGTTTTTTTTCTCTTTAGATGCCTCCCCATGTTACTGGGAAGCATAGTTGAAAAGGTGAAGCATAGCCCCTTTCCAGTGATGAGCCTCAAACATATTCCTGCTTGAGGATCGGTTTTGCACAGACACCCATGAGCAGGAATATCACCAGGCCACCAGGGACACAACAAAGGGGGTCTTCAGGTCTCACCAGAACAAAAGTATTTCTAGGCAAAGCCAACAATGTGAAACGGACAGCTCGGATCCTTAGACAGTACTGTACAACTAAGTGAGTGGCCTGGCATACATTGCAGACTGTCTTGAAGTATGCATGTGTGTATTTGTGACAGGATGCCTTATTGAAGGTCCAAAATTCCACAGTTTCTAGGGACGTTTTGTAGTAAATCCTAGTTTGTTTTAATGGGATATAGGAATTAGCTTACCCTGTGGCTTGCAGACTCGTGCCCCCAACACCCAGTGACTTTTACCCTACTTAGCTTGCTCTGTTTTAGCACATTTATTTAATTAATTCTTTTAAGATGGCTTCCTTGTTTTGACTTAGGCCCATGTTTTGATTTTCCTTATCAGTGCTAAGGCGTCAAGATCAGCCGACAAATACAAACAAAATGGAGGTGTTCGCGTTAGGTACTTTCCCTCTTCACGCTTCCGAAGGAATTGTTTATACTATTTACCGTCCCAAGCACGCCTTGTTATCTATGGTTTGGGAACAAACCTTCGTCAGAGGTCCAAGCAGATCTGTATATATACTCCTCACTCTATCAGATAGTCAGAGCGATTCCGACCAGAAGCCATCGTTGCTATAGATGTGGCACGTCACCTTGACTCTGGCCCAGTCTTTGTGTTCCTGCAGAGTCTGAGCTAGAGACCTCATTCCAAGGTAACGAGGGTTGGGGGCTCTTCTCATGGACATGGCATTGGCAGATTGGGGTTTAACATACCTAGCTCTCTTCTAGGTTAGGGGGTTAGGCCTACATGATAGGGTATTGGGACATATTGCACACTCCATGTTATTTCGTGATATTGAAAGATGGTGGGGGTCTTTAATGACTCTCTTTACTATTCTGTTTCTTGCATTGCTCATTATCTTAATCATTGCAGCCCATGCAACTTATCGCAGATTGCAGTTTTACTAAAATAAACCTTGTTGAAACTTTACTGCATCTTCTTCATTGCCTGTGTGTGATTGAGACATGTTGTTGATGTGAGAAAGGGGTAATCTCCGTTTAACTACGATGCTCCCTGAGATGTCACGCTTTTGAGTCCATGTGTAAAGGCTGCCACAGATCACCTTTAACTGTTTGGGGTTTTTGGTGAGGTACTGCTTGTGAGCCGGAAGGGTTGGGACAACAGTTGCGTTTTGCTGTAGGATTGGCATAGTCGCCTGACAAGTACGGTCATCCTTAAACCACCAATCTTGCCTGGAGCAAGAGTACAACTACGACAGTTTAGTCACACAACTTTTGTTCTGATGAGACCCAAAGACCAACTACTGATTAAATCGGCAACATCCTCACCCCACCCCCCCAGCATTCCCCCCTTTTAAATTGCTTACAAAATATGTCTGCCAGGAGACACCATATATAAACAGAGCGGATCCCCGTTTATGTTTTTGATATAAAATCCTATGCAACCTTGGGATTCTGTTCTGTCTCTTGTTCTATGTTGTTGTATATAAACGTGTTCACTGTCTGAGCACTGCATCATCTGCACTAATTTGAATATATAAGGAAATGTATATTATCCTTATACTAAAGATGTGAAAACATTCATCATACAAGGTATTGTGTCCTGTACCTTTTTTCAGTAATATTGGTTATGATACAAGTTATTAATTGAGTGTGCACACTTTCAAAGCAAAAGTAGATATTTGTTTGGTGTATTACTGTAGGGAACTTAGGCAATAGTCCCCAGCACATTTGCCTCAGTTTCAAAGGTAGGTATGCTCACTGAGTTCGAGGAATGAAGAAACTGACAGCCACAACTTGCATCCACTAACTGGAAGGAGTTGGATTTACCACAGGGAGTACACTAAAAACACTTAAGACATTTCTTCCTAAGCCTCATGTGACTGTCATGGATCATCCTTGACTGCTTGTGCATTGGCGACAGGATACCCTTTAGGGTGTTAGTGCATTTTACAAAAAAATCATAACATTACAGAGAACTCTGCACCCAATAAACAAGTTGCTTACCTTTTGTAACACCTTATCTGGTAGGGACAATATCTAGCCACAGATTCCTTACCTTTGAATTCTCCCCAGACATCAGACTGGATCCAGAATATTTTTCCTGAGTACCCCTGTGCACCGGTAGATGGTGTTGGTCTGGTCCATGAGGCATCATCGGCACCAGAAGTGACATCTGTTTCACCTATATAGACGCCTCAGCACGCTGTCACTAGTTACTTTGCACGCCAGAAGCGCAGAGCCATGAAGAGCACGGACACTGGTGTGTGCAAACCAGGGCCGCGAAAGGGATCATCCGTTACCCTAGAAATCTGTCCACAGAGTAGGGAGAATGGGTGGGTTGGTCCGGAATCTGCAACAAAATATTGTCTCTACCAGAAAAGGCATTACTGAAGGTAAGTAACCTGTTCATCTGATAGAGACTTCTAGCCACAGATTCCTTGCCTTAGAATAGATACCCAAGAAATACCATCTATGGTGGTGGGAGCCTGTGTACAAATTTAAACTGGGAAGTCCTGCAGGACTGAATAAGCGACATGCCCGTCCCTACTGACCCGACTGTTCAGGCAGTAATGCTCATTAAACGTGTGCACGGAAGCCTTCATCCTGGCCGGCAGATGTCCAGGAACGAGACTCCACGTGCTGATGCAGTGATTGCAGTTTTAGCTCTGGTGGAATAAGCAGGTGAGCCCTCAGGAGGCTGCTTTTTACCAGTGTGTATCATACCTTGGTGCAGAGAATGATCCATCGAGAGATGGTCCATTTCTGCATCGCCCAACCTTTCTTCACTCCAACACACCCCACGAAGTGGAGTCACTCCTCTTCCTTAAAGGAATGCAGGGGGAGTCAAAAAGGTGGGCAAGGTGACATAATGGCCCACATGAAATGCTATTACCACATTCAGCAGAAAGGAGGACCAAGTGTGAAGCACCAGTTTGCCCGGATAAACTGAGAATAATCAAGACTTGGAAGATAAGCCTTAAGCTTTCTCACCCTCCGGGCAGATGTAATGGCCATGAGGAATGCTGTTTTAATTGTGAGCAGCCAGAAGGGTCAATTGTGGAGAGGCTCAAAAGGAGCACACACAAAGAAAGCGAGGACCAAATTATGGTACCACTGAGGCAAAATAAAAAGAGATTGGGGGAACATACGAACAAGGCCCTTTAGAAATCTATTTATAAATAAAAGATGATTGGTAAGGCAGCAGCAAGAAGGGAGACAGGGCAGAAAGCAGAGCCCTGCTGGCCAAGGGTAAGGATAAAAAGCAAAATATCAGAGAGGGAAGCAGAAAGGGAATCAATGGACTTTTCTGTAGAATATGATACAAATCTCTTCCACTGGCAGAGTAACATTGCAGACTTCAGGAGGACGGTCGAAAGATTTCAACTGCCATCGCTCAACCTCCACGTGATGCGGCAGAATAAGGACAGCTTTGGGTGGAGGGACCTCCCCTGCTTCCACAAAAGAAGATCCTCCGAAGGGGCAGCCTGGTCGGAGGATCGACATGTTCAGTAGCTTGGGATACCAGACTCTCCAGTCCCAGTCCGGAGCCACAAAGATGACTTTGGCCCAGTTGTTCCTGATCTTCTTGAGAACTCTAGGCAGGAGTGGTATTGGCAGAAAGGCATACAGGAGGCCTGAGCTCAAGACGAAAAGCATCTTCAAGTGAGAGCTGCCTTAAAAACTACAGCACGCAAAGCTGCTTACATTACACTTCTTGGCAGAGGTGAACAGTTCTAACCAAGGCTCTCCCAACTGTTGAAAGAGACCTTGTGCCACCTTTGGGTGGAGACGCCGCTCGTAATCTGCCAGGCACCCCCAGCTGAGTTTGTCCGCTCTGGCATTCAGGGAACCTGCCAGATGTTGATTCAACAGGGATTTGCCCTGCTGTTCCTGCCATGTCCAGAGATGCAGAGCCTCTTGCCAGAGCGTTCACAATCCCACCCCACTTGTTTCTTACTGTACCACATGGGTGGTAAAAAGACTTTCAATGCCAGTCAAATTGCATGGGCTCCAGCATGTTTATGTGGAGTCCGGATTCTGCTGGAGACCAGAGTCCTATGAATCCCACCTCTCCCAGGTGGCCTCCCCATCCCAGGAGTGACACATCCGTCAGTAGTGTGAGATCTGGGCAGTAAGAGAGAAGTCTGCCTTTGACCCATTAGTGGTTTGTTAGTTACCACTGCAGATCCTTTGCAGTCCCCTCCAAGATCTCCAGTCCCCTCCAAGATCTGCAGTCCCCTCCAAGATCTGAACCATGTCGGAGAGAATCCCCTGATGCTGTGCCCACTGGAACTTTAGGTCCCACTACAGAGCCCGCATATGCCATCTGGAATGAATCACTGGCAGGATGCAGAAGGTCATGAGGCCCAGCAGCCTCAAGAGTCAGTCTCAGCGAAACCCAGGATAGAGGCTTAACCATCAGTAACAGTCTCAACATCTTGGACTCACTGCTCAGGAAGATAAGCCAGGAACTGCAATGCGTCCATAACAGCTCAGCTGAAAGAGAGCATCTGAGAGGGAGCCAGGTGTGCCTTCCGCATGTTTATAGTGAACTCCAGTGAATGCAGGCGGTCCACCGTATGGAGGTGGAGATGACTGCCTGGGGCGAGCCCGCCTTCAGCAGCCAGTCATCAAGCTAGGGAAGTTTGATATCCCTGATCTGCACACATTAACTGTGACCACCGCCATCACCTTGGTGAAAAACCAAGGGCAACTAGTAAGGCAGAAGGGGAGCACAGTGAACCAAGTGATTGTGGCCTAATGTGAACCACAAGTAATGTCTGCGAGCAGGCATGACTGGGATGTCTAAACAGGCATCGTTCAAGTCCAACGCTACCATCCAGACTTCAGAATCCAGGGCAGATAAAACCTAAGCCAATGTGAGCATCTTGAATTTATCCTTTCTGAGGGAGAAGTTGAGGTTTTGCAGATCTAGGATAGGGTGAAGACACTTGTCCTTTTTGGGGAACTGAAAATAGCGGGAGAAGCAACCACAGCCTACTTCTGGCACCGGAACACTCTCTATGGCTCCCTTGGCCAATAGAGCCTGGACTTCCTTGTGGAACAAGGACAAATGATCCTCCGTCAGCCGGTTGTAAGATGGAGGTATGGAGAGAGGAGTGATCTTGAAGGGGAGGGAGTAGCCGATATAAACAATCTTTAGAACCTACCTGTCAAATGTTATAGACTCCCGGGGTGGAGGTGATGACGGATTCTGCCACCAACGGGATACCCATGATCTAAAAGGGCAAGATTTGGGGGGTATGGAGGTTGCAGTTGCCAGAGATAGGTGGTTGGAACAGACCACTGGCTACTTGACCCACGGGATCAAGAAGAACCGCATGCTCTTCCATGCAGAGGCTAGGTAGCTTGTGCAGGCTGGTAGCTGGGATAGGGTTGGCTTGGTTGAAAGCCCCTTCAGAAGCCACGAAAAGAGCAAAAGGCAGACTGGGGTTGACACTGGGCAGCTGAGAAGCCCAAGTACTTGGCTGTAGCCCTCAGGGTCTTAAAGCTCCCCAGGCCAAAGTCTGCCTGGTCTCTGAAGAGACAACTGCCATCAAAGGGCATGTCCATGAGGAAAGCCTGGACATCCCCTGAAGAGCCAGACAATCTCAGACAGGGGTGGCATCTGAATGCCACTGTCGTGGAAACCGCTATACCCAGCGACTCAGTCGTGTTTAAACCACAGCGTACAGTGAACATACCTGCATCTCGCCCGTCTTTAACTGTTTGGGAGAATACTGCCTGGACCTCCTTCGGACCTGGGGCAGCAGTTGTGAAACCTTGTCCCACAGTGTAAAACAGTGGCTCAATAAGCATGGAGTGTTCTAGGACCGCAAGGCTGGTGGAAGAAAACATTTTCTTACCAAAGCTCTTCAGCCTCTTGGATCCCGTCGGGGAGGAGACAGGGAACGCGCCCTGGGCCTGGACCACCAAGCTCTCTGGGGTAGGGTGTTGGGTGAGGAAGATTGGGTCCTCTGAGGTGAGACTGTGACGGAAGGCAATCGCCCTATTCACAGGAGCCCCTGTGCTGGACTTGGACCAGGTTCCCGACAGGATGTCAGTGAGGGGTATGTTGAAAGGGAGCACGGGCTCAAAGGAGGAAGCTCCTGGTTGCAGCACCTCCATCAAGATGCTGTTTTTGACTGCCACTGAGAGCAACTCAAGGTCCAGGACCTCAGCTGCAGGTCTTTACCACCATAGCATAGGTAGTTCCCTCCTCCAAAGCCACAGTAGGGTGAGAAAGCATGTATCTGGAGACATGTCCAGTCTGCTGGCATCACACAGTTCCTCACACCAGTCCATATCCTGCCCTTCTTACTGGTATTCTAAAGGGTCCTCTGACCCCTTCCCTTCTTCTGAGGCCTAGCACTTCAGAATAAGGCTGAGGCACTAAACTAGGACACAAGGGTCCTGGCTGCGCCTGAATCAGCTCCGGCTCCACTGGACTTAGGAATCACAATGGGGCCGATGCCGCAGCAAATATCATCGATGTCAGGACCGGCACAGGGGAAGGTTGCAGTGGCACGACTGGTGCTGGTCCGAATCCATGGGTGGGCCATTGGAGCCAGGGTTGGAGCTGCCAGTCCGGAACCAAATGGTGCACCCTCTGACCCTGGACGGCCTGAAGGCACTCTGGAGGGGACACCCAGTTCAAAAATGAGATGCATGGCCTCGTAAAATTATTTGAGTGGGGTTGCTCCAGCTTCCTGAAAGGAGGGGAGGCACGGAGTCAGCCTAGAGTAGGCTCCAAAGAACCATGTCTTGAATGCCAATGTTCTTTCTTAGTGTTGGTCAACGGATGAGGAGAATTCAAAGCGTGCCTTCAACTTCTTGCGTTTATTGTGCCTCTTAACGGAATGTCCCAACAATTTAGAGTGGGGAGATGAGTACTTGGGAATCGTGGAACGACCTCCACTTGACCAGGAATGAGACTTCCGAGCAGTTGCATGACAGTCACCTGCTGGGCCGTGAGCAGCTTTAGGGACCGCTTCCTCAAAGACTTTGGTGCCATGGCCTGGAACACAACAGAGTTGTGGGCATGCTCCAGAAACCACAGACACACAAGGTGTGGGTCCATCACCGACATGGCACAGTGACAGGCACCACAGGGTTTAAAATATGTCTTTCTCAATGACAACTTTACCTAAACACACCAAGAAAAAAAAAACCTCAAAAAAGTTCGACAAAACATCAAAAAAGTCCTGTCAAAAAGCGAAGGAGGTAGCTCTCTCTGGATCTGCAGTGGCTCGTGCAGAAAGAAAAGAACCAACGTTAGTGCGCCAAGGTGGCACCTACATAGGTGAAGCAGACGTCACGTTCGACGCCACTTATAGAGGTGCTAAAACCAGCCAGTGTAAGTTGTGGATTAAAAATTAGAACCAGATTTGTATCTGTGGCATAAGAGTACTCTGTTGCAATGGCTGACAGTGAAGATAATGGTCTGGCTATCCAATACACATGTGGACGGAGCACTGTTATAACCATTGGGAAAACTCCTCCATCTGTGGCATGGATGCACCCCTCCCAAGTACTGACAAGGGCCATTTGAGGCTGACCTCCATACCTACCCACGTAATTTAGTTATGCAGTCATACAGGTCAGTTTTCAGTGCCCGTCACCACCTGGAAAACCATGGTAGTGAGGGGAAGTGATGACTGTCATAGCGAGAGGGGCGTTTTTTGTTCTTCAAAAAGAAAAATCAGACTTCGGGATTTTGTTTCTAAAATGTAAAAAAGAAAATTGATAGATGGCTGTCATGTTGACAGAGTGGTGCGTCAAACGTAAAAAAGTGCCAACAACAGGAACCTAAGTTTGTGCAGCTCTTGTCAATCTTTTTAAACTGTTTGTCAGCTTGGTGGTCATTTCTAAATTTGGCAGATGGAGAAGTCTCAGAGTGGCAGACTAAGTCCTCTGCCAGGGAAACAGTGTCTTCTTTATCAGCCAAAATGTAAAGATGGTCCTTACTAAGAACTCCTCCCCCCCCCCCTAATGTGGGTAGCTGCGGATTTTGGGCCCTAGCTCAGCCGGCACCTAAGCAAACCTGCACATTTTTTTAAAACTAGACAACCAGGGGAGCCCAGGGTGCATACGACTTGTGTGGTTCTTCACCAGGTAATTAAAATCAGAAGCCCTTACAAACATTGAACTTTGGTAAGAAAAACACATTTTCATCATATTACTGTGACAAAGAGATATGGAATCTGTCGGGAGCCATAGATTTCCTACCACCATGACTTCCCACACACCTCCAGATAAGAACGGTATCTCACTTGTGTAGTTGGTCCAAGAGAAAATGACACAAAAGGCCCTAAATCTTTATGTTGAGAGATAAGCAAAAGGGTTAGCTGATGTATTTGGGGCTGTGTTGTGGCACCACCCATGCAAACTTACGAACCACAGACATTTTTTAAATGTAGACAACCAAGGGAGTCTGGGTTGTGTGTCTTGCATGGATCCCACAAAGTCTTCCTATCCACAATGCTCTGCAAACCTCAAACGCTGCCTGAAATCACACATTTTCCTTCCCCTTCTGTGATGGAAACTTCCAGAACCCGAATTTATCCACAAAATTCCTACAATTCCGCATTACCTCACTTGTGCTGATAAAAATACCGCTCCACTTGTGTGTCTGGGCTACTGCCTGCTACAAGAACGGCTCAAACCAAGGCCAATGGGAGCACTCGCTAGGGACTCCCATTTACCTTGGTTTGATCCGTCTATGTCACAAGCACTAGGCCTAGCCACTTATGGGAGGTACCATTTTTATCGGAGACTTAGGGGAATGCCAGTTGGATAGAAGTTTGTGTCTTCCCACAGATTCCAGAACTTTCAATCACAGAAATGTGAGGAAAGGATTATGTTACTTACCCTGTAAGCATCTGTTCGTGGCACGTAGTGTTGTAGATACACATGCTCTGCATACTCTTGCCATCTAGTGTTGGGTCCAGATGTGATACAAGTTGTTTTTCTTCAAAGAAGTTTCTGAAACAACAGTGTTTAGTGAAAGTGTGTGGAGTGGACCATGTAGCTGGTTTGCAAATTTCAGCTATTGGCATATTGCTCAAGAAGGCCACCTTACAGGAAGTGTGCGCTCTAGGAGGCATAGGTAAAATTATTTTAGCTTTTGCTTGACAAGTCTAAATGGACTTGACTATCCATCTTGAGATGCCAGATTTAGATTTAGCCTGCCCTGTGTCAGAGGGCGAAAGAGAGGGTTGCTTGGTTTTACAAAATTCTTTAGTTCTAGCAACATAATACATTAATGCTCTTCTTACATCTATCGTATGGAATTGTATTGTGGTAGTTCCACTGACTGGTTTAGGTGGAAAGCTGAAACTACCTTTGAGAGGAATAATGGGTTAGTACGAAGGACTGCCCTATCTTTGTGCAGTTGAAAGAAAGGTTCTTCCGAAGTTAGTGTGTGGTGCTCACTGACATGTCAGTGAAGTGACTGCTAATAAAAAGGCTACTTTACACACTAAAAACTGCAAGGGGCAGTTACACAAAGGCTCAAATGGTGGACCCATGAGTCTGGTAATGTTGAGATTCCATGGTGCCCCAGAGGGAATCCTGGGTGGAATTACCATTCCTAGGACTTCCATAAATATCGTAATTACTAGTACCTTAAATAATGATGTGTTGCCTGTTTTGTAGATAGGCTGCTACTGTGGCTAAATGCAGTTGTACTGAAGTATACACTAGGCCACAGGTGTGCAAATGAAGACAGTACAGGTTTGATAGGGTTCCCTACGTGCCAGCTGACCTAGGGTCCAAAATCTACAGCTATCGTCTTTGCAAAGAAAGGAAAAAAAAAAAAAAAACAGTTTTCAGTGGAAAAACTTGATGTGTTCTTGTTGTGTTTTGGCCATTTTCCAGTCGCAGGCACCAAGCCAACCCGAACATGTGAGGTACCATTTTTTAATCAGAAGACTTGCAGGAGCATAGAATAGTAGAACATTTGGATTTCACTGCGTTTGTGCTGTTCAACTGTAAGCCAGTGCATAAGAAAGCAGACATTTTCAAGAAACCCTCTAAATCATACGCTAGTACAGGTACCTACAAATTCAGAGATGTACAAGGTACCACTCCCCTTAAACTCCCTATATCGTGCCAATTTCAGAAAGATACAGGGTTCCTTGATACCCATTTTTCTTTCCACCTATTTCACTATATGAATTGGTCTATAATCGGTACTCAATGAAAAAACATTATACAATGCAGCTAAGTTGCTGGCTCTGGTTTATCTTGGGTCCTTGGAGAACCTAAAAACACTAAATATCCCTGCAACCAGAAGGGTCTATGGGAAGTAATGGTATTTTGCTTTTGTAAATTGGCCATCGTGACAAAAAGTTACATAAGAAAATGTTGTCAAAAATGGCAATTTTTAAATTTATTTTTTACTCATTTTCAATATTTATTTCAACAGTTATTTTCCTTGGAAAAACCTTGAGGGATCTACACATATGGACCCTTGCTGAATTCGGAAATTGTGTCTACTGTTCAGAAATCTGTAGCTTTCCTGGATCATCCATGGTTTTCACACTAGTTTCCAGCACAAAAACAAAACAAAAATAGGAAAAATGGGCTACTTTTTAAAATGCCAAAACGGTGGTACAAAATTGTGAATTGCTAACTGTATGTACAAAGGATTTTCTAATTGCAAAATGGGCATTTAGGAAATGCAATCACCATTGAATGAGGTCAGGTGGTAACCAGGTGCAAAATATAAAAAGGCACCCAACATGCATCAGGCTGTTTCAAAATGGTAGCTTTGTACGTTCTGGCGAGGCGGATGAGGAGTTTGGCTAGTAAAGAGAAAGATTAAGGAGACAGGAGAGGATTCTTAGGGAGAGGGTCACCCTGTCTGAACAGACTGAGGAGAGTTATGAGAGGTACAGAATCAGTTGTCAAGTAATTTTGAATTGCTGAGTTACAGCCTTAGCTGCAGGCCCAAACACTAGGAAGCAACACAATCATGTGCAGATATTGTGTTGCCTACAACTCTTAGCACTGGTGGGGGGATGGTGTCACAAAGTGCCTTTTCCAGGTTCTTTCACAAGTTTCTGTATATGATGGTGGGCAAACTGAACCAATATATAGATCCCCCCCCCCAAAAAAAAAACAATTACTGCAACAAACCAAATTGATGTTCTACAGGGTAGCACAATTCCCCAACATCATAAGCTGTGCTGATGGTACACACATTGCCATATGCTCCCCCTCCCAGAGGAAATTAGTTCATTTACAGGAACAGGAAAAACTCTCACTCAATGTGCAGGTACTGTGTGATGCCCCCTGTATCATAACAGACCTCGTGGCCAGATTTCCAGGCAGCACCCACAACTCATTCATGTTCCACCCCTGTGGAATACACAATTGACTTTCAGTGTGAATTTGGCAATGGTTTCCTACAAGGTAAGAGAATTACACACAATTAATATAGTGGCCAGGATGTTGTATGTAATGTGACCCAATGGTTTCCCTTCTCATGCTCTTAAGGTGACAGTGCATATTCCTTGTGTCCGTGGATACTCACACCATACCTGACTCCAAGGGCAAGAACTGAAAGACAGTACTACAGGACACACAGGTCCTGAAGTCCCAGATTCACTGCCTACACAAGGCCAGTGGCACGCTACTGTACAGGCCGGAAACATGCTGCAAGACTTTTGCGATGTGCCAATCTGCAGAACATTGCCACGAAGAAGGGTCTGCATGACAACCCCACACAGATTGATACAGACTCTGAAGATGAGTTACCACCACTACAGGAGCAGCAGGATGGTACACATGCAGCAGAGGGACGAGGACAACGCATAGGGATCACCAACAACTACTTCGGAGATAAGACTAATTAAAATGTCTAATAATGGGAAAGCACAACTGATGGTCTCATTTAGGCAGCAAGCTTTACCAGCTGCTACTTAGGTTGCAACAACATTGTTTCAATCAATGATCAAATGTATCCTTGCGGATGTAATAGCGTGACAAAAATGCACCAATGTATGTAAAGCAAAAAAAAACAAAGGCAACTCATTCCTCTGAGTGTACAGTGGTTCACTTCTTTTGGCCTCTGGGGTTGGATGCCTTGTCAGCAGCACTAGGCTTTGGGACATTTGAGATGTCACTCCCAGAAGAGTGTCGCCTTGACAGCCTGTGTAGGAAAGTGCCCTTGCTGGCATGGCTACCTCCCACTTTTTGCCCGATATTTATGTCAACCTGACAGTGTGCTGGGATGGGATCCTGCTAACCAGGCCCCAGCACCAGTGCTCTTTCCAAAAACTGTACCTTGTAAAAGGTACCCATGGTACCAAGGGCCCTGTGGCCAGGTAAGGACCTTAAGGACTGCAGCATGCATTATGCTACCCTGAGAGACACCTCACTAAACACATGCACACTGCAGCCTGTGTGCGCTAGTGGGGAGAAAAAGACAAAGGCAACATGGTACCCCTCTCTGGGTGCCATGCCTACAACCACTGCCTGTGGCATAGGTAAGTCATCCCTTTAGCAGGCCTTACAGCCCTAAGGCAAGGAGCACTATTCCAAAGGGGAGGGCATAGCTACATGAGCAATATGCCCCTACAGTGTCTAAGTCCATTCTTAGACATTGTAAGTGCAGAATGGCCATACTGAGTATATGCTTTGGGAGTCTGTCATTGCAAACGCCACAGCTCCATAATGGCTTCACTGAATACTGGGAAGTATAGTATCAAACTTCTCAGCACAATAAACCAACAGTGATGCCAGTGTTAGATTTATTGAACAATGCACCCAGAGGGCATCTTAGAAGAACAAGTTACTTACCTTGGTAACGCTTTTTCTGGTGGAAACACTAGCTTCCTGTGGATTCCTCACCTTAAGAATTCTCCCAATGCACCAGCATTTGACAGAAAATGTTCTTACGAGCTCTCCACGTCGACGAGGACGTCACAATTGCACGGCTCCGCACGTGACTCCGTCTGACGTTACTGTGGCAATAAGAGGTCCTCGCCGGCGTACTGACATCAGTTTTACCCTTTTTTACGTGCCTTTGAGGCAAACATGTGAAAACCGACCTCACGATAGCACATTTATACATATGGATGCAATACAAGCACAACATTTATTAATATAAAAAATAATCAAAACATAAATACACTTATAATAAAAAAAAGTCTTGGTATGACCAGACAGGCAATGGTGAGGCGGGTGGGACTGAGAGGAATCCACAGGTAGCTAGTGTATCCACCAGAAAAAGCATTACCGAAGGTAAGTAACTTGTTCTTCTGATGGCTACCACTGGCTGTGGATTCCTCACCTTATGAATAGAGTCCCTAAGCAGTACCGCACTCGGAGGTGGGTGCCTGACTATTCACACCAAGAAATACTGCAACACAGAACGTGCAAAATGGCCGTCCCTCCTGACTTCCGCATTCAAGCAGTAGTGCTTTGCAAAAGTATGGAGGGAAGCCCAAGTTGCTTCTTTACAAATATCTACCACTGGAACACCTCTAGCCAAAGCTGAAGTGGCAGACTTAGTCCTGGTAGAATGAGCTCTAATAGCCTCAGGAGGAATCTTCTTTGCTAACGAATAACAGATCTTAATGCAAAGAATGACCCACCAGGATATGGTTCTTTTATGGACAGCTCTACCTTTCATCTTGCCCGCATATCCAACGAAGAGTTGGTCATACAAACTAAAGTCCTTTATTCTCTCAATATAGAAACCAAGAGCCCTTCTAGGGTCTAAGCAATGGAGTCTTTCTTCCTCTTCTGAAGGATGAGGAGGAGGAGGATAGAAAGATGAAAGAGCCCCATTTAGAAAGGAGTGACAACCTTAGGAAGGAAAGCCGCCCTGATTTTCAGCACCACTTTGTCAGCATGATGTAAAGGGAGGTTTGACACTAAGAGCCTGATGCTCACTCACACGCCTAGCAGACGTAACAGCTGTAAGGAAAAGTGTCTTAAAGACCAACAACCTTAAAGAACAAGAATGCATAGGTTCAAATGGTGAACCCATTAAGAAAGTCAAAACCAGATTTAAATCCCACTGAGGCATAAGAAACGGAGTGGGAGGAAATGTATTTGTTAGACCTTTCAAGAACCTAACAACTATAGGTGATTTAAACAAAGAAGGCTGATCCAGAAGGCAAAGAAGGGCTGACAGCGCCGACAAATGGCCTTTGACAGTCGCAACTGCACAACCCTACTGTGCTAAAGTTAAACCAAACAACAAAACAGACGAATGGGCTTTCAAGGGATCAATTTGTTTCTCTCCACACCAAGCCACGAATTTTGCCCACCTGCTGGAACAGTCTTAGTGGAGTGTCGCCTGGCGGATAAAATAACATCCACTACTTCTGGTGGGAGAGAGAGAAAGAACTCAGATTCCCCCGTTAAATCTCCAGGAATGTAGGTGCAGGCTCTGGGGGTTGGGGTGTAGAACCTGCCCCTGCGACTGCGGGAGGCGCTTTGCCCTGAGAGGGATATGGAGCGGAGGGCACAGTGAGAGTTGGAGAAGGTGTGAGTACCACACCCTTCTTGGCCAATCCGGAGCTATTTAAATGACTTGAGCCCAATCTTGGCGAATCTACCTCACAACGCGAGGAATCAAGGGTATGGGGGGGAAACGCGTAAAGTAACTGGTCGCACCAAGACATCTGAAACACGTCCCCAAAGCTCCTGCACCGGATACTGGAGGCTGCAGAACGACAGGCAGTGCCCGTTCTCCCGAGTGGCAAATAGTTCTATCTCTGGAAAACCCCACATCCGAAAGATGTGAAGGTCCAGGTCTGGATGGAGACGCCATTCGTGATCGGATGAAAAATGCCGACAGAGACTGTCCGCACGTAGCTTGAGAACTCCAGCTAGATGATTTGCTAACAAGCAAATCCGATGGTCCTGAGCCCAGGACTAGAGCCGCAGAACCTCTCTGCAGAGAAGATATGACCCTCCTCCTCTCTGTTTGTTGATATACCACATCGTGGTAGTGTTGTCCGTAAAGACCTGAACTGACTGACCGCAAAGGGACGGGAGGAAGGCCTTGAGAGCCAGACGTATTGCCCGCAATTCAAACAGATTGATATGAAAAGTCTGTTCCACTGGAGACCAAAGACCTTTGATCTCCAGGTCCCCCAGATGAGCACCCCACCCTAAAGTGGACGCATCTGTTATGACCGTGGCCACTAGAGGTGGTAGAGCAAAGGCCTTCCTTGGGAAAGATTGCCGTCCACCACCCACCATCGTAGATCCACTGCAGCGTCTCTGGAGATCGTTATCGACTCTTCGAGATTCCCTTTTTGTTGAAACCACTGCTTGCGGAGGCACCATTGGAGAGCCCTCATGTGCCAACGTGCATGAGTGACCAACAGAATGCATGAAGAGAACAGACAGAGCAGACGTCAGACCTCGAGGACTGGAACAACCGCTCCTTTTTGAAACATTGGAATAAACGCCTGAATGTCCTGGATCTGCTGAGGCGGAGGATAGGCCCGATTGAATGTTGTATCCAGTACTGCGCCCATGAACAGGAGGAATTGAGAGGGCTCCAGGTGAGACTTGGGCACGTTTACTGTAAAACCCAGACTGAACAACAACTGTGTTGTCATTTGGAGATGATGCAGCACAAGCTCTGGGGACTTGGCTTTGATCAGCCAGTCGTCCAGGTAAGGGAATACCGATACTCCCTTCTGAGATATGCTGCAACCATCGCCATCACCTTCGGAAAGACTTGAGGTGCGGAATTAGGACCAAACGGGAGGACCGCAAACTGGTAGTGCTGCAACCCCACCACAAACCAGAGATACTTCCTGTGTGACTTGAGAACGGGGATTTGAAAGTAAGCATCCTGTAAGTCTACCAACACCATCCAATCCTCTTTGTTCAATACCAGAAGCATCTGCGCTAGGGTCAGCATCTTGAATTTCTCTTGCTTGAGGAACCAATTCAAAATCCTCAGATCCAAGATAAGCCTCAAGCGACCATCCTTCTTGGGAATCAGGATATATCTTGAATAGCAACCCTGACCCCTTTCCTGCTCTGGAACCAAATCCACTGAGATGATCCTTTGAACAAAATGAAGGACAGGGAGGGGTAGGAGGGGGAAACTCCCGAAAGGGAAGGGCATTGCCTTTCCCCACAATATTCAATACCCTGGAGTCCGATGTGACTAACTCCCACTCGTGGAGAAAATGAAATAACCTTTCCCCAAAGGGAGAAGCATGACTTAAAATGGATGGAAAACTAAGGCAGCTTTTCTTGTTGTGCTCCTCCAGAGGAGGATGATGAGGCAGGGTGTTGCTGGGTGGCTCCTTGCGTCCTAGCCCTCCCCTGCCCTCTAAAGGACCTATAGGAAAGGTTGGCAGACTGTTGAGACTAGGATTGAGGTCTCCCACGAAAAGCGGCTCCACAGCCAAACCTCCTAAAGGACCTGAAAGGAGTTGATGTGGAAGCCTGCAGTCCCAAAGATTTTGCTGTAGCTCTACTGTCCTTAAAGCGCTGTAAGGCAGAGTCCGCTTTGGCCCCAAATAACTTTTCTCCATCGAAAGGCAGGTCTATAAAGTTGTTTGGACATCAGATGAAAATCCAGAAGACCTCAGCCACGCATGTCTCCTAATGGCAACAGAAGTACCCATCGCTTCAGCCACCGAGTCTGTAGTATCCAGACCAGACTGGATAATCTGCTTGGCCGCAGCCTGTGTGTCTGATAGGAGTTCATGGAACTGTTCCTGCATATCCTGCAGCAAGTTAGGCACCACAGCTCTAGCCGTGTGCATCAGGGCATGCACATATCTGCCCCAACACACAGGTAGCATTAACCGACTTCAGAGCCATACTGCGTGATGAAAAAGTTTTCTTAGCAGTCTGCTCCATCCTCTTAGACTCCCTGTCCGATGGAGTAACAGGAAAAGAACCTGGGGCAGAGTGAGCCAAACACGAAGCCTAGACTACCAAACTCTCCGGAGTTGGAAGTTGTGACAAAAATCCCAGATCACCCGGTGAAACTCTGTTTTCTCAGAACAGTTCTGGACACAGCTGGTGATGTTACAGGATTTTCTCCAGATCTCTAAGATACGCTCCGTAAGAGCATCATTGAATGGGAGCAAGGGCTCCGCTGAAGTAGAAGAAGGATGTAACACTTCAGTTAAAATGCTAGTTTTGACTTCAGCAGCTGGCAGTAGAAGGTCTAAAAATTCTGCAGCCTTCTTGATAACTGAGTGAAAGGAAGCGGCCTCCTCAGTAAACTCCCCTGGAGATGAAAGATCCCACTCAGGGGAAGTGTCCAGCCCACTGAGTCCAGGCCCTGAAAATCTCCTAAGGGCTCAGCAATCTCTCCTTCCTCCATCAACTGCCTCTGGTACTCCTTCTCTTCCAAGAGCCTCAAATGCCCTCCTCCGCAACCTCAACCTGGCCTCCAATCTACACGTCGACATGGAGTTTGCCGACGTCAACGACACCGGTTTCTAAAGTGATGGGCGTGGACCAGGATAGGAAGGCGATGCACTCTGTCCCGACCGGGATCCATCCAGCGCCGGAGCAGACTCCATCGGCGCCGTTGGCATATGAGGCGCTATCATCTGCTTCGTCTGTCCAAGCGACAATGTCATCGGCACCAGAGGCCTATGAGGCAATGTCATCGGCACCGGAGGCCTACAAGGCGAAGTCATCAGCACCAAACCGGCATCCTCAGCCTGATAAAAAGGCACAAACGGAGAAGACTTGTATTGCGCCGGAGAGCCCAAGGAGAATGCCAACGGACCCATGGGACCAGCCGGTGCACCAGCAGGGGCCATAGCCTTATTGAAGATATTGAACATGGCATTCAAAAATGCCAACGGATCCGCTCCCGGAGTCGAGAAGGTAGGAAATCTCAGATCTTCATGCAGTGCCTGGACCGGATCCGGAACACTGTGGTGCAGAGTCATGAGGACCAGCTGAAAAGTGAGGACCCGCTGGAGATTCAACTACTTCCAGAGCGATGGCACCGACAAAGCCTGAGGGCTTTGAGGCTGGGGAGATACAGTGGGACTAACCTCCCACGTTGTACGCCACTGTCCAGATGGAGATCGACCTCGAGAAGAACGATGCTGAGTCATGTCGACGACTCTTCTTGTGAGACTTCTGGGATAACGAGTCTCTAGCCTTAGACTTCCGATGTTTTCTGTGCTCCTTCTTAGCTAAAAAGAGTTTAGCCTCTCTTTCCTGAAGAGCCTTCGGATTCATCCTGTAGCACACGCACTCCCCTACCTCATGGTCTGAACTGAGACACCATAAGCAATCTTCATGAGGGTCCGTGACCGACATTCGACCCCTGCACTCCCGACAAGGTTTAAACCCTGACTTTCTAGGAGGAGGCATTGTAACAGAGTACAATCAGACACCTTCAAAACAATAACTTTTTGGGCGCTAAGAGAAAACCATTAGCGTTGAAGGCACTGAAAAAGGGAGCTGACATCAGTACGTCGGCAAGGACCTTATTGCCACGGTGACGTCAGACAGAGTCGCGTGCGGAGCCGTGCAATTGGGACGTCCTCGTCGACGTGGAGAGCTGGGAAGAAAATTTTCCTTCGAATGCTGGTGCATTGGGAGAATTCATAAGGTGAGGAATCCACAGGTAGTTGTATCCATCAGAAATATTCCCCAATCTTTTAGTGCAGGGCTCACTGATCTGTGCCAGCCAGCCACTAAGAGACAAGTTTCTGACCATATGGGGTGAGAGTCCTTGTGCTCTTGGTGGCCGGAAAAAAAGCCTGCACTCGGTGGCGATGCTTCACACCCCATCCCTGCTGGAACTGGAACACCTGGCGGTGAGCCACACAGGCTCAGCCTCTTGTTACAGTGCCCCAGGGCACTTCAGCTAGTGGAGATGCCCTTCCCCGAGACAACACCCCACTTTTGGCAGCACGTTCGGTGGGAAACCTAGGACATACAAGGAGTGACCACCTCAGCTGGGACCAGCCATAAGGTGTCCAGAGCCGAGGTGACCCCACCGCCCATCCTTGCAAAATCCTCCATCTTAGTTTGGAGGACAGGGACCAGTAGGGTTAGGTCTGTGTCCCCCTCTCCAAAGGGCTTAGGCACCGGAAGGGAGTAGACACTGGAAGGGTGTAGCCACCCTCTGGGTCAGTAGCCATTAGCTACTGCCCTCTGACCCCTGTTACACCCCATAATCCAGGAAACATTCTGCAGCCTTCTTGATAACTGAGTGAAAGGAAGCGGCCTCCTCAGTAAACTCCCCTGGAGATGAAAGATCCCACTCAGTGGCTCAATACCCTCCTCCACAACCTCATCCCCTGAACCTAGCTAACTAGATTCCTGGTGACCTCACAAGAAGAAAGAAGGTCTGATAAGCTGAAACCCCAGCAGAGAAGATGGAACACATAAACTGTCTTTGCCCCAGCCCTACCAGCCAGTCTCCAGCTTCAAAAGCCCTGCAAAAGAAAGTGATGCATCCTGCAGGTCCAGCGACCTCTGAGAAGACTTCAGGAGACTGCCTGCATCACAGAGGACCAAGAACTCCGAGGACAGCAGCCTTCCATCTAAGGACTCCAGAACCGCCCCAGATCCGCAAGTCTGCCCACTGTGCACCCGACGCCCAAGTCCAGTTGGCCCAAAAGACTAGAGCTGGTCCCTAAGCACTTCTGAGAAAGTGCCCACCCTGGGCTGACCCCTCCAGTCCACCACGATGATGCCTGCAGCCTGAATACAGAGGACCTCCCTGACCGCGACAGAACTGGACAAACATTACCAGCGTCAAAAGATATCCCTGCACCAGCAGCCCCCTGGCCTTGGGGAATCTAACCTTCGGTGCATCAACGTCCAGCAGACGGCCCCTTCCTTGTCCAGCCCTTGGTATCCCGGAACCACCGCCCTTGATTTCACCTGCAGCATGTTTGTGGACCCCTACTGGAAAGCACTGGTAGCCAGATGCTGTGTTTGCATCCTGCACACAGCCACTCCACGCCGCTGAGGCTCTGTGTTTGGTGCTGACCTTTGACACCAACCCCCCCTTCTCATCTAAACCCCTCAAGGTCTGCCCTCTAAAGACGCAGGTACTGATTTCTTGAGTCTCCATAGGAACCCATGTTAAATTTGCCTCATCTTTGACCTCTGCACCTAGTCGGCCCAGTGTTGCTGGTGGTGGGTGTTTGGGGTTAACTTGAACCCCAAGCTCTGGATATCCTAACCACCGGAGACTGGAACTGTAAGTCCTGTACTTACCTTGAACTCGTACTAACTTTTCTTCCACCCATGAACTGTTTCTGAAATTTACACTGTCAACTTTTAAAACAGATTATTGCCATTTACTCAAAGACTGTATAACTTATTGATTTCAAACAAAGTACTGTTGATACCTGTGTGAAATGCAAATCTATTAAAGTGCTTACCTGCAACTTGAATCTTGTAGTTCGAGAAATAAATCAAGAAAATATATTTTTTCTATATAAAAAAACATTGGTCTGGAGTTAAGTCATTGAGTGTGTGCTTCTTCTATTGTCTGTGTGTGAACAACAAATGCTTTGCACTACCCTCTGATAAGCCTAACTGCTCGACCACACTACCACCAAAAGAGAGCATTAGTTTAATCTACTTTAGCCTCTGTCAAGCCTCTTGGGGAACCCCTGGACTCTGTGCACACTATGTCTCATTTTGATATAGTATATACAGAGCCAGCTTCCTACATTGGTGGATCAGCGGTGGGGGTCTACGACTTTGCATTTGATCAACTACTCAGCCGATACCTGATCACACGCCTAAATTCCAAAATTGCCTTTAGAAACGGATTTTTGAATTTGGCAACATTTTCGTTTTTTTTATTTTTTTAAGTCCTGCAAGGGCCTTAGCTGAGTCCCCGTTAGCATTTCTTTTTAGATTTAAAAGTTATTTTAAGTTAGGGGATAATAACTAGAAGTAGTTTTTAGTTCCTAAAAGTAATCCGTAACTTTAGTAACATAATGAGCAGCTTAGAGTAAAAAGTTGTGGAACTCAACCTCACCCCTTACCTCCATCTAGGGATGGGAGAGTTAAGGTCCCTCTGCAAGCTGAAAAGGATTTTAACAGGTTCCAACCTTAGCAAGGTCAAGCTCCAGGAGCTCTTGGCAGAATATACAAGGGACCACCCTGATGAGGATGAAGACCTCCCTTCAGATAATGTTAGAGCTGAGGGGGATGAACTTTCCCCATCTCAACTAGGGATATCAGGGCCCCAAGGCCCCTACCTCCAAGAATAATGCTCACAGGACCTGGATCTTCCACAGGGGAGACAAGTTCCTCGGGGAACATTGAGGGCAGCCTCAATGAAGAGGACCTCCTTTTAGCAAGGATGGACAGAAAATTAGCTTTGGAGCAACAGCTCCTAGCTATAGAGAGGGAGAGAGCAGAAATGGGCTTATCACCCATTAATGGTAGAAGCAACATAAATAGGGTCAGACAGCATTCTGATGTCCTAAAAATCCCCAAATGGATTGTCTCAAAATATGAAGAATGTAATGATGTTACCTAAGGGTTCACAGCTTTTGAGAGAGCCTATGCAACCAGAAATCTAAACAAATTTTACTGGGGAACTCTCCTTTGGGAACTGTTTACTGGTAAGTGTAGGAATAGACTCCTCACACTCCCTGGTGCAGATGCTGAATTCTATGACCACACAACGTCTACCCTGATTGAGGGCTTTGGATTCACCACCGAGGAGTTTAGAATTAGGTTCATGGGTCTCAAAAAACCTTGAGCCAGTACCGAGGTGATGTTGTAGAGTAATCAGTGAAAACACTAAATGGTTGGATAACTGGCAGTGGAGTGCATGCCTATGATAGGCTTTATAATTTGTTTATTAAAGAACATCTTTTATGTAACTGCTTCAAGAACAAGTTGCATCAATATCTGGTAGACCTAGGTCCAATTTCTCCCCAAGAATTGGGAAAGAAGGCTGACCATTGGGTCAAGACTTCGACTGGGGGTGACAAAGCCTCCTCAAGGGAAGTGTGGTGACACACCTAAGGACAAAAGCAAAGAGTTTTCACAAGAGCCCCTAAAACCTGCACAGGAGGGTAGGCCCAGAACCTGTTCATAGTCCACAAGTGCATACAAGGGTAAACTCTTTGATCCTAAGAACGCCTGGTGTCACAACTGTAAACAGCGTGGACACCAAACTGGAGACTTGGCCTGACCCAAAAAGAACCCCCCTAGCAATATTCCAGTTAGTACTGATATAGCCAGTCTCCAGGTGGGATCAACAGTGTGCCCAGAGCAAATCAGGGTTCACATTGAAACTACTTTGGTCTCTGAGGGTGGGGTGGTTGTAGCCACACTTGCTGTCTGGCCCCCTAACACACAAAAATTCAGGCAGTACCTATTAATTAATGGGACAAAGGTAGAAACCCTGAGGAATAGATGTGTCAGTGTCACCATTGTGACAAGCACTTTTTTCCCCAGGACAGTAGATGGCTGGACAAACTAATCCTGTCACCACTGCTAACAATGTAACTAAAGTCCATCCCATGGCTATGATTACTTTAGAAGGGGTTACCAGCCTGAAACAGGTAGTGGTCTCTTCTGCACTTCCAGTGACATGTTTGCTAGGGAATGATCTGGAGTCCTGCTGGGAATCCCTGAAACGGTGTGTGTGAGAACTAGAGCACAAAGCAGAGCACAGGGTGAAAAAGATATTTTGGAGCCTGGAATAATGGCCCAACCTTCCAAGAGAAAAGGGAAGAAGACAGGGGACCAGCTTCTGAGCAGCACAAGAAACAAGACCTCTCTTCTTAGGAAAATGTCTTATCCTGTGAGGAAACTGAGTCCATGGAGCTGGATCCTTACCAGGTAGTGGTCTTGGGGCCAGGGGGACCCACAAGGGAACAGCTGTGTCAGGGACAAAATACTTGTCCCACTCTTGAAGGCCTGAGGCAGCAAGCAGCTGTACAGAAAAAGGAAGATGTCAGTGGTTCCCACAGGGTCTATTGGGAAGATGGGCTCCTTTACACTGAGGCCAGATACCCTAAACCAGGTGCACCCAGGAGAGGGGTAGTGCATCAGCAGTTCGGGGAGTGTATCCTAACTTTGGCCCATGACATCCCCCTAGCTGGGTGTAGGAGGCTGGCCTGGCTTATAGTGGGTACCCTGTGGTACTTACACCCTGTGCCAGGTCCAGTTATCCCTTATTAGTAGAATAGAGTTGTTTCTAGCAGCTTAGGCTGATAGAAGGTAGCTATGGCAAAGCAGCTTAGGCTGAACTAGGAGACATGCAAAGCTCCTACTCTACCACTTATATCATATGCACAATATCATAAAAAGACACAATACTCAGAGTTACTAAAAATAAAGGTACTTTATTTTTATGACAATATGCCACAAGTATCTCAGTGAGTACCCTCAGTAAGAAGGTAAGTAATATGCACAAGTTATGTGTACACAAACCCAAAACAGGTAAGTAGGAGTAAGAAAAGTAATGCATACAGTGTAGAATTACAATAGGATGCAATAGGTGATCATAGGTCTAGGGGCAACACAAACCATATACTCCAAAAGTGGAATGCGAATCACAAATGGACCCCAGACCTATGGGAGCTTGTAGAGGGTCGCTGGGCCTGTAAGAAAACAGTCAGGGTGTCCAAGATACCCCACCCCAAGACCCTGAAAAGTAGGAGTAAAGTACACCTACTACCCCAAAAGAACACAATAGTCGTGATAGGGGGATTCTGCCAGAACCACAAACACCAGCAAAGCACTGAAGACGGATTCCTGAACCTGAGGACCTGCAAGGCAAGGGGACCAAGTCCAAGAGTCGCGATAGTGTCCCGGGGGGGCAGGAGCCCAGGAAATCCCGGATGAAGGTGCAAGGAAGCTGCCTCCGGATGGAATAAGCTTGGAACTCTGCAACAACGAAGAGGACTAGGAACTTCTCCTTTAGATGGAAGATGTCCCACGTCGCGATGAAGGTTGCAGAAGTGTTCCCATGCAGAAATACCGCAAACAAGCCTTGCTAGCTGCAAGGGTCGCAGTAGAGGTTTTTGGGTGCTGCTGGGGACCAGGAAGGACCAGGATGTCGCCCCTTGGAGGAGGAGACAGAGAGGGCACTCAGCAACTCAGAGAGCCCCCACAGAAGCAGGCAGCACCCTCAGAAGTACCCCAACAGGCACTTAGAAGATTTGTGAACCGAAGCTGGCTCAGTGTCACAAAGGAGGGTCCCACGACGCCGGAGGCCAACTCAGAGGGTTGAACACTGCAAGACGGAGTGCTGGGGACCCAGGCTAGGCTGTGCACGAAGGAAATCTTGGAAGAGTGCACGGGAGCCGGAGCAGCTGCAAATCACGCAGTACACAGGTTTGCAGTCTAGCGTGGGGAGGCAAGGACTTACCTCCACCAAACTTGGACTGAAGGATCACTGGACTGTGGGAGTCACTTGGATAGAGTTCCTGTGTTCCAGGGACCACGCTCATCAGGATGAGAGGGGACCCAGAGGACCGGTGATGCAGTCTTTTGGTGCCTGCATTAGCAAGGGGAAGATTCCGTTGACGCACTGGAGATTTCTTCTTGGCTTCCAGTGCAGGGTGAAGGCAGGTGACCCCCCCAGAGCATGCACCAGGAAACAGTCAAGAAAGCCGGCAGGATGAGGCGCTACAATGTGGCTGGTAGTCGTCTTGCTACTTTGTTGCGGTTTTGCAGGCGTCCTGGAGCAGTCAGCAGTCGATCCTTGGCAGAAGTCGAAGAGGGAAGTGCAGAGGAACTCTGGTGAGCTCTTGCATTCGTTATCTGAAGAATTCCCCAAAGGAGAGACACTAAATAGCCAGAAAAGGAGATTTGGCTACCAAGAAAGGAGGATTGGCTACCAAGAAATGTAAGAGCCTATCAGAGGGGGGTCACTGGCATCACCTGCTGGCACTGGCCACTCAGAGCAGTCCAGTGTGCCCCCAACACCTCTGTTTCCAAGATGGCAGAGGTCTGGGACACACTGGAGGAGCTCTGGGCACCTCCCCTGGGAGGTACTGGTCAGGGGAGTGGTCACTCCCCTTTCCTTTGTCCAGTTTCGCGCTAGAGCAGGGCTGGGGGATCCCTGAACCGGTGTAGACTGGCTTATGCAGAGATGGACACCAGAGGAAATCCTTTGTTCTGCCTTCCTGGGTCAGGGCTGCCTGGACCCCAGGAGGGCAGAATCCTGTCTGAGGGGTTGGCAGCAGCTGCAGTGGAAACCCCGGAAAGGCAGTTTTGGCAGCACCCGGGTTCGGTGCTAGAGACCTGGGGGATCATGGAATTGTCCCCCCAATACCAGAATGGTATTGGGGTGACAATTCCATGATCTTAGACATGTTACATGGCCATGTTCGGAGTTACCATTGTGACGCTATACATAGGTAGTGACCTATGTATAGTGCACACGTGTAATGGTGTCTCCGCACTCACAAAGTCTGGGTAATTTGCCCTGAACGATGTGGGGGCACCTTGGCTAGTGCCAGGGTGCCCACACACTAAGTAACTTGGCACCCAACCTTCACTAAGTGAGGGTTAGACATATGTTACTTATGTGCAGTGAAAAATGGCTGTGAAATAATGTGGACATTATTTCACTCAGGCTGCAGTGGCAGGCCTGTGTAAGCATTGTCTGAGCTCCCTGTGGGTGGCAAAAGAAATGCTGCAGCCCATAGGGATCTCCTGGAACCCCAATACCATGGGTACCTCAGTACCATATACAAGGGAATTATATGGGTGTACCAGTGTGCCAATGAGAATTGGTAAATTTTGTCACTAGCCTGCAGTGTCAAATTTAGAAAGCAGAGAGAGCATAAGCACTGAGGGTCTGGTTAGCAGAGCCTCAGTGATACAGTTAGGCACCACACAGGGAACACATACAGGGCACATACTATGAGCACTGGGGTCCTGCCTGGCAGGATCTCAGTGACACAGGGGCTAAAACATACATACATACAGTGAAAAATGGGGGTAACATGCCAGGCAAGATGGTACTTTCCTACACTGGGCATCTGGGACAAACAAACACGGAGTAGGGTTTTCAACCACTTCTATTGGCCCAATATGTCCCACAAGGTGAAGGAGTTTTGTTACTCCTGTGTCACCTGCTGAGCCAGTGGTAAGGCAGGTGGCCACCTAAAGGCCGCCCTCATTCCACTTCCTGTGTGGGGGGTTCCTTTTGAAAGTGTTGATGTGGACATTGTGGGTCTACTTGAACCACCCATAGCTTCAGGGAATCAGTACATACTGGTAGTAGTGGATCATGCTACCAGATACCCTGAAACAATTCCCCTTAGGTCTACTACAGCTCCTGCAGTAGCCAAGGCACCGATTGGTATTTTAAGCAGAGTGGGGTTTACTAAGGAAGAGGTTTCTGACAGGGGTACTAACTTCATGTCCGCTAACCTAAAACACACGTGGAATGAGTCTGGGGTGACATTCAAATCCACCATACCATCCACAGACCAATGTACTTGTTGAGAGATCCATCAAGACATTGAATGGCATGATCATGGGGCTCCCTGAAAAACTCCAAAGGAGATGGTATGTCCTCCAGCCATACCTGATTTTCGCTTACAGAGAGGAGCCTCAGAATGGAGTACGGTTCTCCCCCTTTGAACTTCTGTTTGGCCACCCTGTACGGGGACCACTGGCACGTGCCTTAACAAGATGTGGTGGAATGTGCTTGGCCTCCGCTCAAGGATGGCTGAGTACATGGAAAAGACATCCAAAAACCTGGAGGCCAGCCAACAGATCCAGAAGCTGTGGCATGAACAAAAGGCTGCACTGGTAGAATTACAACCTGGGCAGCAGTTATGGGTTGTGGAGCCTGCGACACCCAGGGCACTTCAGGACAGATGGAGTGGCCCTTACCCTATCCTAGTGAAAAAGAGTGAGATCACCTACTTAGTAGACCTGGGCACTAACAGGGCACCCAACAGGGTGATCCATGTGAGCCACCTAAAGCTCTATTGTGAAAAGGCAGATGTAACCATGCTGACGGTTACTGATGAGGAACAGGAAGCAGAGAGTGAACTTCTCCCTCGCCTGCTCTCAAATGACCCTAAAGATGGGTCAGTTGATGGAGTGGTCTATTCAGGCACCCTCAATGGCCAACAGCAAGCTGACTGCAGACAAGTCCTACAGCGGTTTGCTGGGCTCTTTGACCCCTGGACTGACTCACCTGTGTAACCATGATGTAGACACAGGAGACAGTTTACCTGTCAAAAACAAAACATATAGTCAGTCTTACCAAGTCAAAGAGAGCATCAAAGTGGAAGACCACAAGATGCTGGATTTAGGGATTACTGAACCCTCTGACAGTCCCTGGGCTAACCCAGTGATTTTTGTCCCTAAAACTCAGGCCAAATACAGCAAGGGAGAAATTAGGTTATGTTTGATCTAGAGGGGACTTAACTATGTCACCAAGACAGATACTCACCCTATAGCAAGAGCAGATGGACTGACTGACAAATTAGGTGTAGCCAAATTCCTCAGTACCTTTGACTTCACTGCAGGGTACAGGCAAATTAGGATGGCACCTGAAGCAAAAGAAAGGACAGCATTTTCTGCAACTGATGGCCACTATCAGTTACTGTTATGTCCTTTGGCTTAAAGAATGCCCCTGCCACTTTCCAAAGGTTGGTTAATCAAGTCCTTGCTGGCTTGAAGTACTTTAGTGCAGGATGTCTCGATGATATTGCTGTCATTGGCTCCTCCTGGCAGAATCACCTCATCCACCAAGGGGAAGGTTTTGCGTGCCTTGTAGTCAGCAAGCCTCACTATCAAGGCATCAGAGTGCCAGATAGGGCAGGGCTTAGTTGCATTCTTGGGCCATCTTGTAGGTAGAGGCCAAGTGCAACCCTTACGAAACAAGATCCAGACAACCCTGGACTGGGAAGCTCCAAAAACCCAGACTCAAGTCAGGGCATTCCTTGGCTTGAATGGTTATTATAGGAGGTTTGTGAAGAGGTATGGGTCCATTGTGACTTCCCTCACAGAACTGACCGCAAAGAAAATGCCTAGAAAAGTAAGCTGGACTCTTGACTATCAAAAGGCCTTTGACACCTTGAAGGAGGCAACGTGCTCAGCACCAGTTCTCAAAGCTCCAGATTATTTTAAGCAGTTCATTATACAGACAGATGCCCCTGAACATGGGATAGGAGCAGTCCTGTCCCAAACCAATGATGATGGCCTGGACCAGCCTGTTGCTTTCAATAGTAGGAAGTTACTCCCCAGGAAGCAGCGTTCGAGTGCCATTGAGAGGGAGGCCTTTGATGTGGTTTGGTCACTGAAAAAGCTGAGACAATACTAGTTTGGTACTCACTTTATTGTTCAAACTGACCACAGACCTCTCAGATGGCTAATTCAAATGAAAGGTAAGAACCCTAAACTTTTGAGGTGATCCATTGCTCTACAATGGACTTTTCAGTGGAACACAGACCTGGGATTGCCCACGCCAATGCAGATGGCCTTTCCAGGTTCTTCCACTTAAACAATGAAGACTCTCTTAGGAAACATTAGTCTCATCTCTTTCGTTTGGGAGGGGGTTGTGTAGGAAAGTGCCCTTGTTGGAATGGTTACCCCCCCCACACACACTTTTTGCCTGATATTGATGCCAACCTGACAGAGTGTCTTGGGATCCTGCTAACCATGCCCCAGCCCAGTGTTCTTTCCAAAAACTATAACATTGTTTCCACAACTGGCACACAGTTAAGTCCCTTCTAAAAGGTACCCATGGTATCAAGGGCCCTGTGGCCAGGGAAGATCCCCAAAGACTGCAGCATGTATTATGCCACCCTGGGGGACCCCTCACTAAAGACTGCCACTGCAGCTTGTGTGTACTGGTGGGGCGAAAAAGACAAAGGCGGCATGGCACCCCTCTCAGGGTGCCATACCCACAAATTACTGCCTGTGGCATACGTAATTCATCCCTCTAGCAGGCCTTACAGCCCTAAGGCAGGGTGCACTATACCACAGGTGAGTGCATAGCTGAATGAGCAATATGCCCCTACAGTGTCTCTGTTCATTCTTAGACACTAAGTGCAGTGTGGCCATATTGAGTATATGGTCTGGGCATTTGTCATTACGAGCTCCAAAGCACCATAATGGCTTCACTGAATAGGGAAGTCTGGTATCAAACGTCTAACACAATAAACCTACACTAATACCAGTGTTGGATTTATTGAGCAATGCACCCAGAGGGCATCTTAGAGATGCTCCCTGTATTTTGCCCAATCTTTAAGTGCAGGACTGACTGGTCTGTGCCAGCCTGCCACAGACGAGTTTCGGACCACACGAGGTGAGAACCTTTGTGCTCTCGGTGGCCTGAAACAAAGACTGCTCTAGGTGGAGATGCTTCACACCTCCCCCCTGCAGGAACTGGAACACCTGATGGTGAGCCTCAAAGGCTCAGGCCTCTTGTTACAGTGCCCCAGGGCACTCCAGCTGGATGGATGCCCGCCCCCTGGACAATGCTTCACTTTTAGCAGCAAGTTCGGTGGGAAACTTAGGAACAACAAGGAGTGACCACCTCAGCTGGGACCACCCCTAAGGTGTTCAGAGCTGAGGTGACTCCCTCCTTGCAAAATAATCCATTTTAGTTTGGAGGACAGGGACCAGTGGGGTTAGGTCTGTGTCCCCCTCCCCAAAGGGAGTGGACACCAGAAGGGTGCTAATGTCCTCGGACCCTTGTAACGTCACAGGATTTAAGGGCTTCCCTGAACTAGCCTGTCAGATTCCTGGCGACCTCACAAGAAGAAAGCCGAGAAAAGAATGACTGCTAAGCTGAAACCCCAACAGAGAAGACGGAAGACGAAAACTGACTTGGCCCTAGCCCTACCAGCCTGTCTCCAGTTTCAAAGGCCCTACAAAAAAAAGCGACGCATCCTGAAGGTCCAGCGAGATCTGAGAAGCCTTTAAAGGACTTCCTGCATCACGGAGGACCAAGAACTCCCGAGGACAACGGCCCTGTCCAAGAAGAAACTCCATTTAAGGACTCCAGAACCACCCTGGATCCCAGAGTCCTGCCCACTCTGCACCTGGTGCCCACGGCCCGAATATAGGTGGCCCAAGCGACTAGAGCTGGTTCCCAGGTGATTCTGAGCAGGCCCCACCCTGCGTTGACCCCTCCAGTCCACCACAACGATGCCTGCAGCCTGAATCTGGAGGACCCTCCGGATACAGACAGAACCGGACCAAGATTCCAGATGACAAAAGGTACCCCTGCACCCGCAGCCCCGACCTTGAGGAATCAGGCCTTTGGTGCAGCAATATCCAGCAGGCGCCCTCCCCCCCCCCTTCCTTGTCCAGCCTTTGGCTTCCCGGAACTGACCCATGGACTTCACCTGCAGCATCTTTGTGGCCCCCTGGGTTCCCCTAAAGGAAAGCATTGGGAGCCCAATGCTGTTTGTACCCTGCAACCGGCAGCCCCAGCGCCCCTGAGTGTGTATGGTTGGTGCTCACCTGTTTCCAAACCCCCCCTCCCCGCCAGTGCTCCTCTAAAACCACCCCCAGGTCTGCCCTCCGAAGATGCAGGTACCTACCTGCAAGCAGGCCTGATTCCGAGTGCCGCAGTCTCCACAAGATCACATGTTAAATTTGTCTCATCTTTGACCTCTGCACCCAGCTGGCCCCATGTTGCTGGTGGTGGGTGTTAGGGGTTAACATGAACCCCAACCTGTGGACATCCTAACACTCGGAGACTGGATCTGTAAGTCCTGTACTTACCTTCAAATCATACTAAGTTTTCTTCTCCCCAGGAACTGTTTCTGAAAATTGCACTGTGTCAACTTTTAAAACAGATTATTGCCATTTATTCAAAAACGGTATAACTTGCCAATTCTAACTAAAGTGGTTTTGATAAATATGTTTAATATTTATGTACTTAACTGGACCTTGTATCTTGTGGTTCTAGAAATAGATTAACAAAAGATAGTTTTGCTATATAAAAAAAACATTGGTCTAGAGTTAGTCATTGAGTGTGTGCTTCTTTTATTGTCTGTTTGCGTACAACAAATGCTTTGAACTACCCTCTCTTGGCCTGTAGCTTGACCACACTACCACAAAAGAGAGCATTAGTATGATCTACTTCGGCCTCTGTTAAGCCTCTTGGGGAACCCCTGGACTCTGTGCATACTATATCTCATTTTGTACAATATATACAGAGCCAGCTTCCTACATGTGTAACTGCATGCCTCCTGCTCCTGAATGGATGTGCCACTGAGGGTAGAACTCTATTCGTTCTCGGGTTGGGGCAGGATGTTACAGCTACATATGTTGTGACTGTGTTCTCAAGGGCTGTGGTCACCTGCACTAGTCCATGTGGTATGTCCTGCCAGCAGTGCCCCATGTCAGTTTGAATGTTCACAATACACCTTGCTAATGTGTTAATGGCTACTGTCAATCATTTGATGGACCATGTGAAGGCATCAAACCTTGCCAGGTACTGCCTGTGCCACCGCACACTGTGCTCCTTCTCCATTGCAGCTAGCCATTATTCCTGCCTTTTCTCCAACTGCTGCATCGACCTAGACATTTGTTGCAGATCCCTTTCACCATCTTTATTTGTTTGGTTTGCAGGTCGAAAGCTGGGATGATGGACCTTTCCAAGCCACCAAACACAGGAGACCTCTCTAACACGTCGTCTGGCACATTTTTACTGTGGACTGTTGATTTCTGGCTGTATGAAAGTACCCTCTTTCTGGCATGGTTACACCACTATTTTCCTGTTGTCAGTATGTTTTGACTGTGTTCAATGGGATTCTGTTAACCAGGACCACAGTGACTATGCTCTCTCCCTTCAAACTTGATTGCTTGGACGACACACACCCCACACATATGGCATACTGGTGCCCCCATATACGTCCATAGTTTATTGTACCCGGGTACCCAGGGTTTTGGGGCACCAGGGCCCCATGGGCTGCAGCATGTATTATGCCACCCATGGGGATCTCATGCAAAGTGTATCTGCAGGCCTGCCATTGCAGCCTGCGTGAAAAGGTGCATGCATCCTTTTCACTACAGGTCACTGCACCAGGTCACTTTAAGTCACCCCTTTGGTGGGCCCTCTCAGTACAGAGGGCAGGGTGCAAGTACCTGTGTTTGAGGGCACTCCTGCATGAGCAGAGGTGCCCCCATGAACTCCAGCTCCATTTTCATGGACTTCATAAGTGCGGGGACCCCATTTTACACGTGTGCTGGACATAGGTCACTACACCTATGTTGAGATACAGAATGGTAACTCCGAACCTAGGCGTGATTGGTATCAAACATATCGAAATCATACCCCAATACTGTTGCCAGTATTGTAAGTATGATTCTATGCACTCTGGGTGCTCCTGACATGACCCCGAGCATTGCTCCTACCAGCTTTCTGGGGTTTTCTAGGCAACCCAAGCTGCTGCCACCTCTCAGATGGGTTTCTGCCCTCCTACTGCTTGATCAGCTCAAGCTCAGGAAGGCAGAAAAAAGGATTTTCTCGGGGAGGGGGTCGGGGTTAACACCCTCTCCCTTTGTTACATGGCTTGGGAGGATTAGCCTCCACAAGCCACTGGTATGCTTTGAAGGGCACATTTGGTGCCCTTCTTGCGTAAACTAGTCTGCACCAGTTCAGGGACCTCCAGTCCCTGCTCTGGTGCAAAACTGGGCAATGGAAAGGGGAGTGACCACTCCCCTGTCCATCAACACCATCAGGGGTGGTGCTCAGATGTCTTCCAGAGTGTCCCCTGATTTGACCATCTTGAATCCAATGTGGGCAAGGGCCTCTGGGAGCATCTGAGAAGCAAGGCCAGGCTGGTGATATCAGAGCCCCCTCCTGATCTGTGGTCACCTGGCTAGGTGACCAATCCTCCTTCCAGGGCTATTTAGGGTCTCCCTCTTGGGTGAGTTCTCAGATTTGGCTTGCAAGACTCAAGCAGCACTCCTCTGTAACCTTTACTTTGGCTTCTGGTCACTGGAACTGCGACTGGACCCTTCCGTAACCGACAATCTATTTCCACGATGAGGATTCTGCTTGCAACATTGCTTCCACGGCTCCTTCCAGCTTCTGCAAAAGTTCCCCGGCTGTGCATCCTCTGAGGGTGGCAAGTCTTCAGCCTGCACAAGAAGGAGGAAGGAATCTCCCTTAGAGTGAAGGAATCACTTCCCTGCATCCGCAGGCACCAACAGCAACGATAACCGGCTGCGTGGATCTCCTCATCCAGAGCTGCTGGATCCTTCATCACCGGTGGTGGTCTGGAGTGGTCCCCATGGTTCTCTCTGCCAGCTGTCCAACTTTGGTGGAGGTAAGCCCATTCCTTCCCATGCAGGACAGTACCCCATGCACCGCGTCTCTTGCAGCTACCAAGTATTGTTGGCATCTCCTCCAAGGGATCTTCAGGCTCCGTGTAGACCCAGCCCTCAGCACTCTTCTCTGTGACACAAAGCTCTACGTGCTTCTCCTGCGGCGTGGAACCCTTCTTCAGTTTGTTGTGTGGGCTCCATTGCGACTCCTGGGTCCTCTTCCAGTGGGTCTCCTGAGGGGGCTGCCTTTTCTTCTGTGGACTCTCTGCCTTGCTGAGGGCTCCTGAGACTCTCCTCATGGGTTGATTCCTCCTGGACCTTGCTGGTCCCTGGCAACTCCACTTTTCTTCTACCACAATTCTTGCCCTTGCCAAGGCTTTTTTGGTGGCTTTTCCACAGACAGCAATATTCAATCCTGCGTGGGATGTCTACTGCATCCTCCATGAACTCTTCACTGACTCCAGGGCTGCATTGCTGACCATCTTTGTCCTACTGTCGACCAACTCCTGGAACCACAGACGGGTGAGGTAGTAGCTCTTGCCACCACTGGACACTCCTGCTACTTTTGGACTTGGTCCCCTTATTTTTCAGATTTCCTCTTGAGGAATCCACAGCTGATTTCTTGCAGTCTTGTCTGGGAGCTGCATTATCTTCATTGCCTGTCCTTTTGGTGGTTTGGGGAAAATCCAGTAACTTACTCCTTTTACCCTGGTCGCTGGGGGGGCACTGTGGTACTTACCTTTGGGGTTTCCTAGTTCTCCCAGCTCCACTCTACACATTCCACTTACCTAGGTGGCGGTCCTTAATTCGCATTCCATTTTTTCATTATATGGTTCGGGGCTCCCACTAGGATCACTATTGTCTATTGCTATTTGCACTGTTTTCTACTTCTTTGTATGCCTATTTCTGTTTACTGGTGTACATATCTAGTGTGTTAATTACCTCCTATTGGAGGGTTGCCGCTCTAGTACTTTTGGTAATTGTGTCACTAAAATAAAGTACCTTTATTGTTGTAACACTGAGTGTTTTCTTTCATGTGTGTATGTGATGTGTGACTCCAGTGGTACTGCATGAGTTTTGTATGTCTCCTAGATAAGCCTTGGCTGCTTATCCACAACTACCTCTTAAGAGCCTGGCTTCTAGACACTGCCTACACTACACTATTAGGGGAAACCTGGACCTGGTATAAGGTGTAAATACCTTAGCTACCCACCACACGCCTGGCCAGCTTCCAAAACTTGCCTGTGAGGTGTTTGTGTGTCTTGGCCACAGATGTTGTGGTGTCCCTGCTCCGCGATGGTCCCTCGTCACTGTCTACAATGTAGGGGAGTGGTGATGTGGTTGCTCTCCTGGTAGTAGTTGGAGATATAAGCGGAGTAGATGGTGTTGGTGTGTCCCCAACGTCAACATTTGTATCTGTAGTCCCTTCAGCATCACATTCTTCTGAGATTCTGGGTGTGATCTGTGGAAATGCATGTGTATAGTTAGTGTAATAAATGTTTTATTTATGTACACAATGTTGTTACCATCTTCATGTGTTCGCGACATGATGTACATATATGTTTGATCTAGTCACCACACCGTACAACAAGCAACTTGTGCCCTACAACTCCCATGATGCATTGCCAGGGTAGGGCAAACATCTCAATTGAGCTATTTATGCTGTTATTTATTTTTGGACTTGGCAATATTATGTTATGTGAAGTAAAGGGAAGACGACTTACCCTGGCTGGTGCCTGCAGTAATGGAGGTGTCATTATAAGCCACTCCTGCCACACACTGGGTCCAGAGTACCCTTGATTACTGTCTCCATGGGATGGGGAGGGGAGTGTTTTGAGGGTCCACCACCTGTTTCACGTCCCTCAGCCAACCTGCTGGCCACCTTCTCCTTCGTGTGGGACCTCAGGTAGGACCACAGTTTCCTGATGTCAGGTAAGGTCCTCTGAGTCACCCCAAGGAAGTTACCCTTATCCAGAGTGCTGTTGCATATTTTGGTCTTCTGCGATTCTGGAACACAAAAGGATGTCTTTCGAAAGAGCTGGTTCATGTGTACCACCCATTCCTCTGTTAGAAGCTCCAACTTCTTAGAGAATTTGCCCTCCATCTTCCTGTTGCCAGCATCTTTGTCCCTATCTTCCTTGGACATGGTGCTGTAGATGACTTGCAAAAAAACACTTCTTTCAGTGAGCCAGAAGCACTCCTTCCTTCAACCACTTTACAAAAGCTTCAGGGTAGTGGCCATATCCTATATTTGTAGGCATCCTGGTCTGACATTCTGCATCACAGATGCAACTTTTCCTAATTTACAATTTCCTATTAGGAAATCGCATTTCAGTGATTTCCATAATTGCAATATCCTAACTGCGCATGCAAATTCATAAAAAAAAAAATATTAAAAAATCATTGCTATTAGGGGAATCTACAGGTATGTACATACCATTTTGTGATTACCAAATAGCGATTCCTATGGATTAGGAATTTGGAAATCGCAAAAAAGGAAATTCATACATATGGCCCTTTGATTCAGCTCGGCATGCTCCTAAAAGCTGGGAAGATGTTGCTTGTAGTAGAGAGAAACGTTTGTTGATGCCTTTTTTAAGGAAAAAACAGATCCTTTCATCTGGAGCACTCTTCCCTACTTTTTTGGCTGTTGTCAACAAAATAATGAATTTCCTAGCCAAACAACTGGTGATGGCATATAACAGCATTCAAACATGTCTTCTTAAAAATTTACTGCAGCCAAAAAATATATTGTACGAGGAAACCTCTCATCCAAAATAACTTAAATGGAGGGTGCTGTATAGGAAACTTTTTTTGTATCAAAATAAATGGAACATGCTGAATGGGGAATAGGCTTGTATGAAAAGAAACTGCAGCATAGAGGAAGAACACAAACGAAAGATGAATTTGGTACCAACGCTTCAGAGCGAGAGGTGTTACCCAAACCTTGTATTAGAAACAGTGAAAATCAAGGTAGAAAAAATAAAGCACAGTGATATGCAAACCGAAAAACAGGATAATAATAAAATGTGAAATACAGCACTTTTTATCACGGATTTCAATCTGAATCTAAGCCATATTGAGGATATTGTAAATACGAATTAGAACATACTAGTAGCAGATAATATTGTGAGATGTTTCACTGGAAATAGACTCAATATGACATAAAGAGGATTGAGAGCTTTGAAAGTTGATTCCAAAGTCAGAGCCAAGTTTATTAGCATTGTTAATTAAAACCAGTGCCAACTATAAAATGAATACACATACATCCTGACTATTTAAACACACAAAACATTATTCATTATTTAACGTAAAAGTGTTCGGAAATTATAGGAACAATCCAATCCTATAAATATTAACTTAAGAACATATTCATAAAAATTGAACCGCAAATGTACGCTGAGATCTGTAAACAAAACACTTTCAGCTTGTAAGGCACTAGAACTTACTTTATACAACAGGGTGCGTTAGATCGGCTGTGCTATGAGCCTACTGAGTCGTTTCCCCGCCAGAGGCTGGTCCTCAAGGCTAGGCAAGATCAATTTGCCCATTTAAAGTTCCTATGCAACATAAAACATCACGCATCATTTGATGAACAATCCATATAAGTACCTATAGGGGTCGGAGAGGGTATTTTAAAACAAGATGTTATCTTACTAGCTCTACTACAAGGGGCTAATAAAACCTTTCAAACGCTCAATATTTCTCAAAATTGTCTCAGCCCACTTTTTGAAATGTCTGTTAATGATTCTCACTAGAATGATTGCACTCAATAGGAGCTCTTAGCTTAAACCTGACCTTACGCTGTCTTTTTAGACATTTCTTTAAAAACCGGCATTGAAAACTTTACGCTGCCACAAGACTGAGGAATTGAGGCACCACTTAGCAATGTGATCACCGCTTGCCTACACAAGCAAATATTCAGTTACCTAAAAATTTGTTTCAAGTACCTTTTCCTGTGTTTGACTGGCGCCGAAAACACACAGAAAATGAGTTCTAGTTACTCTTGCTTGTACCTGCAAAGACGACAAGATTGTGTTTGCGGCTGGAGTTTCCAGGAAGGAACAACGTCTTTAGTCTCCATCATACCGGAGTGAAATAGCACGTACTTGTAGGAGGCTGGCCTGGCTTTTAGTGGGTACCTGATGGTACTTCCACCTTGTGCCAGGCCCAGTTATCCCTTATTAGCAGATTAGTAGTGTTCTAGTAGCTTAAGCTAATAAAAGTAGCTATAGCAGAGCAGCTTAGGCTGAACTAGGAGACATGCAAAGCTCCTACCATACCACTTATATCATATAGCACTATATCATAAGAAACACAATACTCAGAGTTACTAAAAAATAAAGGTACTTTATTTTAGTGACCATATGCCAAAAGTATCTCAGAGGATATACTCCCTTAGGATGTAAGTAAAATACACAAAATATACACACAAACCAAAATCAGGTAAGTAAACAGTTAAAAAAGTAGTGCAAACACTGTAGAATACAATTGGATGCAGTAGGCCTAGGGGAAACACAAACCATATACTCCAAAATTGGAATGCGAACCACGAATGGACCCCAGGCCTAGTGTATTGTGTACAGGGTCGCTGTGAGTGTAAGAAAACACTAAGGGTGTCCAAGATACCCCATCCCAAGACCCTGAAAAGTAGGAGTAAAGTTATCCTACTACCCCAGACGCAGTAAAGTTGTGATAGGGGATTCTGCAAAGGCAACAACTGACTGCAAAGCACCGAAGAAGGATTCCTGGACCTAAGGACCTGTAAAGGAAGGGGACCAAGTCCAAGAGTCACAAAAGTGTCCGCGGGGTGGGGGGGGTAGGAGCCCACTAAACCCCGGATGAGGGTGCAAAAGGGCTGCCTCCGGGTGGAAGAAGCTGAAGATTCTGCAACAACGGAGGATACTAGTAACGTTTCCTTTGCAAAGAAGATGTCCCACGGCGTGCTGGAGGATGCAGCGTTGTTTCCACGCAGAAAGACTGCAAACAAGCCTTGCTAGCTGCAAGAGTCGCGGTTGAAGAAAATGGGTGCTGCCCGGGCCCAGGAGGTCACCCCTTGGAGGAGGAGACAGAGGAGGCGCTCAGCAGCACAGAGAGCCCACGCAGAAGCAGGCAGCACCCCCAGAAGCACTTGAACATGCGTTTAAGAAATCAGAGCACGGCGGTAGTCTCATCACTACAAAAGATGGTCCCACGAAGCCGGTGGTCAACTCAGCGAGTTGAGCAATGCAGGACGGAGTGCTGGGGACCTGGGCTACGCTGTGCACAAAGGATTCCTTGCAAAAGTGCACAGAAGCCCTAGCAGCTGCAGTTGACGCAGTACACAGGATTACTGTCTGGTGTGGGGAGGCAAGGACTTACCTCCACCAAATTTGGACAGAAGGGCCACTGGCCTGTCGGGGTCACTTGGATCCAGCTCCTGTGTTCCAGGGACCACGCTCATCAAGATGCGAGGGGACCCAGAGGACCGGTGATGCAGAAGTTTGGTGCCTGCGTTAGCAGGAGGAAGATTCAGTCGACCCACAAGAGATTTCTTCTTGGCTTCCAGTGCAGGGTGAAGTCAGACAGCTCTCAGAGCATGCACCACCAGGAAACAGTCGAGAAAGCCGGCAGGATTAGGTGCTACAATGTTGCTGGTAGATGTCTTACTACTTTGTTGCAGTTTTGCAGGCGTACTGGAGCAGTCAGCGGTCGATCCTTGGCAGAAGTTGAAGAATGAGATGCAGGGGAACTCTGCTGAGCTCTTGCATTCCTTATCTGACGAGAAACCCACAGGAGAGACCCTAAATAGCCCTCAAAGTAGGAATCGCCACCTAATCCAGGTAAGCACCTATCAGGAGGGGTCTCTGACGTCACCTGCTGGCACTGGCCACTCAGAGGTCTCCATTGTGCCCTCACACCTCTGCATCCAAGACGGCAGGGGTCTGGGACACACTGGGGAGCTATGGGCACCACCCCTCGGGTGGTGATTGACAGGGGAGTGGTCACTCACCTTTCCTTTGTCCAGTTTCGCGCCAGAGCAGGGGCTGGGGGATCCCTGAACCGGTGCAGACTGGCTTATGCAAGGAGGGCACCATCTGTGCACTTCAAAGTATTTCCAGAGGCTGGGGGAGGCTACTCCTCCCCAGCCCTTAACACCTATTTCCAAAGGGAGAAGGTGTAACACCCTCTCTCAGAGGAAATCCTTTGTTCTGCCTTCCTGGGACTGAGCTGCCCAGACCCCAGGAGGGCAGACGCCTGTCTGTGGGTTGGCAGCAGCGGCAGCTGCAGTGAAAACCCCAGAGAGCTAGTTTGGCAGTACCCGGGGTCCATGCCGGAGCCCTGGGGATGCATGGGATTGGCATCCCAATACCAGATTTGGCATGGGGGGGACAGTTCCATGATCTTAAACATGTTACATGGCCATGTTCGGAGTTACCATTGTGAAGCTACATATAAGTATTGACCTATATGTAGTGCACGAGTGTAATGGTGTCCCCACACTCACAAAGTCTGGGGAATTTGCCCTGAACAATGTGGGGGTACCTTGGCTAGTGCCAGGGTGCCCTCACACTTAGTAACTTTGCACCTAACCTTCACTAAGTGAGGGTTAGATATATAGGTGACTTATAAGTTACTTAAGTGCAGTGTAAAATGGCTGTGAAATAATGTGGACTTTATTTCACTCATGCTGCAGTGGCAGTCCTGTGTAAGAATTGTCTGGGCTCCCTATGGGTGGCAAAAGAAATGCTGCAGCCCATAGGGATCTCTTGGAAATCCAATACCCTGGGTACCTAGGTACCATATACTAGGGAATTACAAGGGTGTTCCAGTATGCCAATCAGAACTGGTGAAAATGGTCACTAGCCTGCAGTGACAATTTTAAAAGCAGAGAGAGCATAAACACGGAGGTTCTGGTTAGCAGAGCCTCAGTGATACAGTTAGGCACCACACAGGGAACACATATAGGCCACTATCTATAAGCACTGGGGTCCTGGCTAGCAGGATGCCAGTGACACAGGCAAAAACAAACTGACACACAATTAAAAATGGGGGTAATATGCCAGGCAAGATGGTACTTTCCTACAGTACTGGTGTTTCAGAACTTGAGAAAAATGCATTAACAGGTATTCCTGGGCTCGCAAAGTTTTATAGGATGATATTACTGTCCAAGCATGCCGACTTAGTGCAAGTGCGTTTTTATCTCCTGAAAAAGACAAGAACCTGATTGAGGCGTTTGTTATGCGGTGAACTCCACTTTCCCCAAGCTCATGGCCCATGCGTCTTGAAGGTCTAGATCCTCCATGATTGCCTGATTTTAATGATGACTCAATGATCATGCTACGCTGTTGCTCCTTTCTCAATTTCCATCCAGCATAGACTGCTGATGGAGCCAGCATTAGTGGCTCGAAGTCTCAAACATAGTTTGATATGAGCACACTTGCGCTGGAATGCTTGGTTTTTCAACCCAAATTCTAATCGTACCTGTGCTGGTGAAGTCGATTTTGGTATATGAAGCTCTGCTTTATAGAACTTTGTTTGACTTTGGTGGAAGGTGGCTATTTCCTTGCCCGCATGATTTCTGCCCCATAACTAACTTGGCTTTAAGCGAGCCAACACTTCCGAAAGCAGATGGCTAAATGAAGGACAAGTCAGGTTTTTTTTCAGTTGTTTAAATCCACAGATAAGTGCCTGTGCTTTTGCCTGAGAGGTGACCAGATGAGGTTTAAAGGTCATCTGATGATCCACTGAGAATCCCAGATACTTATATGAAGGAACTACCTCCATCTGTTTTCCTTCAACAAACCATGCTTATGACTTGAATTTTGAATCAACCAGCCGAACCACCTAGGTTTTATTCAAGTTTAATTCAAAACCGTGCTCGTCCATATAACTGAATAGGGCGTTAATACTGCGCTGCAAACTGACTGGAGTTTGACTCAGTAAGACAATATCAACTGCATATTGTGAACAAACTATTGCTTCAGAGGCCAGAGAGGGTGACGGCTTTTTTCAAGTGAAAGGGCACCAACCAAGTCTGCAAGATATAAATTAAACAGTGTTGGAGCTAACACACCTCCTTGTTTAAGGCTGTTTACTGTTTGAACTTTGCTCGTAACTTGACTACCCTCTCAAATTTTGACTTGCACCCAGGTTCCTGAATGTAATTCAATGATTGCTCTCAGTAGGCCACTGGGGCAACCCCAATCTTCCAGTTTTTGTCACAATCGAGCTCGGGGAACATGGTCAAAGGCGGACATGAGATCAATGAAAAGTGCAGATAGCTGACATTTTCTATGCTTGGCCCTCTCAGCTTGAAGGGATAGGGCTGTTAAGTTTGTTAGTGTCACCATGCCAGCCTCAACTCCTGTCTCATTTCGTGGTATGAGCTGTTTACCATTTATCCAAGCTGTTAAATGGTGGAGATGACAGGATACACAGAGCTTTGCTTCAACATCAATTAGAGCTATAAGCCTGTAGTTTAGAGGAGAGGCAGGGTTACCACTCTTGTAAATCGGAAAGACGTTTCCTTTCCAGGAGTCTGGCAGACATTTTGTGCAGTAAAGATCACTAAAAAGTTAAGCTTATTAGTAAGTGTAGATAGTTGGCTCTGTATATACTCCCTCAAAGTGAGAAATGGTGTGCACAGAGTCCAAGGGTTCCCCCCCCTTAGAGGTTGACAGTGGCAAAACTAGATGCTAATGCCCTATTTTGTGGTAGTGTGGTCGAGCAGTAGGCTTATCAGAGGATAGTGTTAAGCATTTGTTGTACACACACAGGCAATACATGAGAACACACACTCAAAGATTTAACTCCAAGCCAATAGGTTTTTATATAGAAAAATATTATTTTCTTAATTTATTTTAGAACCACAAGATTCAGAATTCTTTTTCTTTCTTTCTTTAGCTTTATTTCGGTAAAACAAATACCATAAAAGCACACCACAAGTTCACGATTTTACAAAAAAAGAACAGGCTATCTATAAAAGTCCTTAAATATAAAACATCAGACTGTGTGTGAAAATCCTCGAATATATAACATTCTCCCTATAACAATTCATACCATATAATAAAATCGTGCAAGAATGCAAAATTTTCCATAATAGATATCATAAATCAAGTATATACCTAACTAAAAACAATGAATAAGATTAAAGTCGAAAACGTTCCAATTTAAAACATATAAGAATATAAAAACATGGAAAATTCGTTAGACGGTTGAGAGTTGGTGTATGCATACATTATAATTCACAGGTAAGTTCATCTATGACCACTCCCGTCATCTGTTGTTGGATTTTTCCCTGTTTTTTTAACATACTCAATCTGCAATGCCAGATAGATTCTAAACATTTTGCCAAACAGCAAACCACTAAAACAGATGGATCAGACTTAAAAACTCTCAGAGCCGATAGGCAGTTCCTAAAACCCATTTTTTTACATAGTGGAATAATCCAAGAAGCCCTCTGTTTATGGTATGCGAAACATTGGAAAAGGACATGGGTTATGAATTCTTCCCTGGCACAACCCATCGGGCACATCTTAGAGGTACAACTTGTATTGGACCATTTGTAAATTAGAGTGCGCAAAGGAAGAGAGTCTATCCTAAATCTGATATACAATGCACGTGGGGAAAGTAATGTGTCCATTTATCGCTCAGGCTCATAATGGCATTTGATTTGTAGAAAACTGCCAGTCATAGATGATGATGAGACTGCAGTAAATTGTGAGACTTGAGCATTAAGCCAGAATGCATCCTTCAGAATATGAGTTGCATTTTTTGGAATAGATAACGGATCCTTCCAGTATGTCCCCAAGTCAAGTGATACAAAGGTCCGTTCCACATAAGCACACCACTTAATTTTTGAGCTGAGGTTGGTGTCCATAAGGTTAATTAGCCCACATCTATAGGGAATAAGAGAATCTAGTGACCATAGGCGAATCCAAAACAACAGAGGCCTAAGGGTGGCAATCTGGTTAATTGGAGGCAAATTTAGATCCATTTGAATAGGAAGTGTTGGGGTGCTGGAGGGAACTCTTAGCAGCATCTTTAGGAAACAGTTTTCCGCCCTTGTCAAATCATCTAAATTGCAGTGACCCCACAATTCAGCTCCATATAGAACCCCCCCCCTCCCTTGCTTGCGATTTATATATTTCTATAGCGGGCGTCATGGCAAAACTGGGGGATCTAGCAGCGAATCTTACAATGCCACTCGCCTATTGTTTCAAGCGCAGGGTTGCTTTCTGGAGGTGGGAGTGCCATTTATGAGTGTCTTCTAATTTCAGACCTAAATAGTCGAAATCACTGACTCTTTCCAGTGTGGCACCCTCTAAGTAGATGGGTCTCCTCGTCCTGCCTTTTTTGTCCCCAAACACAATGCATTTAGTTTTTAATCGGTTGATTGACAGGCCATGGTCATTACAAAAATCCATAAACCTCGAAAGCAGGGTTGAAAGGCCTGTGGCTGTTTGGGATATCAACAAAGTGTCATCGGCGAATAGGAGGCAAGGAATCTTCTGCCCTCCTATTTTAGGGGCGTCATTGAAACACTCCATGAGATAGGGGATACATGCATTTATGAATAGGAGGAATAGTGTGGGGGCGAGTACACAACCTTGTCTCACGCCGCGGGCAGTGGGAAACTCTTCAGTTAGTTCACCTCGCGGACCCCATCTAATTCTGGCATAATTGCCAGTATAAAGGTCTCTGATAATATTTAGGACAGAACAAGGAACTCCCAGTTTGTTCAAAACCTCCCACAATTTGTAGCGGGGTACTAAATCAAAAGCTGATTTTAAATCGACAAATGCCACAAATAGGTGGCCTAGATCCGCGTCAACAATTTTCCATTTTATGGAAATAAAACGGAAAATCTGGTCTATTGTGCTGACTTTTTCTCTAAAGCCCGCTTGGAGGTGGCTTAAGATTAGATTTTCCACTATCCATTTCCTCAACCTGCTCAGCAATTGGTGGCAAAATATTTTTTGAAGATTATCAAGGAGACTGATAGGTCTGTAATTTCCCGGGGAATTTCTCTCTCCTTTCTTGTATATGGGCACGTTAATTGCCTCTTTCCATGAGTCGGGATAGGATCTAGTGGTCAGAATAGCATTGGAGAGCCTATTAATGTACGGACTCCAGTTGTTCTGATCCGCTTTAAACATGTCTGAGGGGATCCCATCCGACCCTGGTGCCTTCCCTGCTTTTTGGGCAGTGATGGCCAACACAGTTTCTTTTAGTGTGAAGGGAAGCAGGGGAGTGAGATGCTGTCATATCTCCAGGACTTGGTGCATCGCAATCCAGTGAGGAGCCATACAGTTCCTTGAAATGGGAGAGCCAGACATCAGGGGTAATATGAGACTCTGGGTTGGATGCTCGATTCTGGTCACTACGAGAAACCAAAAGCCAGAATCATTTAGAGTCATGGACCTTAGCTGCCTCAGCTAGTTCGCTCCAGATCCCCTCTTCATACTCAAGTTTGCTTGTTTTGCATGTTAGTACGTAATGGTGTCTAGCGTTGGTAATTCCTAATCTATCCTTTCTCTTTAGCACTTTTATCAGGATGTTTTTAGCCTCTCTACACCTCTTGTTAAACCATTTGCTGCTGGGTTGGACACAATAGTTGATCGGTGGCCTGACACATTTGGAAAACAATTCTTTCAAGATTGCAAAGAGGTCCAAATGGAGCGACGTGACTTCAAGTGGGGCAAATGTCAAGTGGTCATCGAATAACTGGTGAGTAGAAGTTAATGCACACAGTTTATCTCGAAGCTTATTAGATCTCTGAAAGGAGTCCCATCTTACCGTATGCCTATTACTCGACAACTTCATGCCACCAGAAGGAGCAGAAGAAAATGCAGCTCCTGCTAAAAGAGTTCTATTGTATGTGATCTGAAGAGGGGCATGATCACTGGTAAACGGATTACCCACTTCCACGTCTATTATGTGATGCCAAACTCTTAAGTCAAGGAAAATATAGTCCAGTGTGCTACTGTATGAGCCCCTAAAAAAAGTTGGTCTGGTGGGGGTGTCGGCTGGAAAGCGACTGTTGCCAAGACGGAGACCATGGAGTATCAGAATTCAAGTAAGTACATAAATTGTAAGTTACTTGGCATAAGTAAATATGGAATTTTGAAGTAAAACAGTAATGTACACAGTTTTGGCAAACATGGCAATAAGCTATTTTGAAAGTGGACACAGTGCAAAAATCAACAGTTCCTGGGGGAGGTAAGGATTGGGTAGATTTTCAGGTAAGTAAAGCACTTACAAGCTCAGTCTCATGGGCATAGGCAGACCACCGTTGGGGGTCAAGTCAACCCTAAACACACTGCACCAGCAACACAGGGCCAGTCAGGTGCAGAAGTAAAAGTAGGGCCCAAATAACATAGGCGCTATGGAGAACATGGGTGCTCCGGTTCCAGTCTGCTAGCAGGTAAGTACCTGCATCCTCGGGGAGCAGACCAGGGTTTTTTTTGTAGAGCACTGGGGGGGGGTTACAAACAGGCACACAAAATACACCCTCAGCGGCACAGGGGCGGTCGGGTGCAGTGTGCAAAGTAGGTGTCTGGTTGTAGATCGGAATCAACGGAGAGACCCGGGGGTCACTCTGGCAATGCAGGCACAGCACAGGGGGGCTTCTCAGGCCAGCCACCGACTGGGCAAGGATGAGGGCAGCCTGCTGGTTACTCCTGCACTGGTATTTGGTTTCAGTCAGGCCTGGGGGCTGCAGGTGCAGTGCTTCGTCCAGGCATCGGGTTCTTTGCTACCGGGCGGTCGTGGTCAGGGGGAGCCTCTGGATTCTCTCTGTAGATTCTCTCTGCAGGCGTCTCTGTGGGGGTGCAGGGAGGTCGTCTCAGGGGGTCCACTTTGTGGGAGTCACCTGGGGGTCCTCTCTGCAGTGTTGGTTCTTCTGGACACGAGCGGGGTGCAGAGTGTTGGGGACTCACGCTTCCAGAGTGAGGCTGGAGTCCCTTTAAAAATTGTGGTTTCTTGGACAGAGCCGCTGTCCACAGGAGTTTCTTGGTCCTTTGTTTGCAGGGCAGTCCTCTGAGTCCTCAGAGGTCGCTGGTCCTGCTGGATACATTGCTGTGCAGGTTGAGTCTGGAGACAAGCCGGTAGGGCTGGGGCCAAGTCAGTTGTTGTCTCCATCGTCTCTGCAGGGCTTTCAGGGCAGCAGTCCTTCTTGTTGTAGGTCGTCAGGAATCTGGTTTCCTGGGTTTAGGGTCACCCCTAAATACTCAATTTAGGGGTGTGTTTAGGTCTGGGGGCAGAAGCCAATGGCTACTGTCCTTGAGGGTGGCTACACCCACTTTGTGCGTCCTCCCTGTGGGGAGGGGGGTACATCCCTAATCCTATTGGGGGGGAATCCTCCAAAACAAGATGGAGGACTTCATAAGGCAGGGGTCACCTCAGCTCAGGACACTTTAGGGGGTGTCCCGACTGCAGGGTGACTCCTCCTTGTTTTTCTCATCATCTCCTCCGGAGTTGCCGCCAAAAGTGGGGCTGTGTCTGGAGGGACGGACATCTCCTCTAGCTGGAGTGCCCTGGGGTGTTTTAACACCAGGCTTGGGGCTTTGAGGCTCACCGCCAGGTGTTACAGTTCCTGCAGGGAGAGGTGAGAATCACCTCCACCCAGTACAGGCTTTGTTCCTGGCCAAAGAGTGACAAAGGCACTCACCCCATGTGGCCAGAAACCCATCTGTATGTGGCAGGCTGGCAGAAACTGGTCAGCCTAGCACTAGTAGTTGCACTGGTATACAGGGGGCATCTCTAAGATGCCCTCTGTGTACATTTCTCAATAAATCCCACACTGGCATCAGTGTGGATTTATTGTGCTGAGAAGTTTGATTGTAAGCAGAGTCATATAAATGGGACCAAGCAGTTTCCCACTCGCCAGGTTCAGATTCAAGTTTTTCCTGCCTATCTAGATCACCCTGATGACTTCAATGGATCCTGCACATCGATAAACCTCTTCAAGCACTCTCTCTATTCCGGGGCAGTGTTATTTTTATTTTTTTGTATAATGGTAGGAGGTGATTTGAGGCAAAGCTACTTCGCTAATCAACGTGAAGTCAATTGTTGAATTTTTTTTTGCCACTTAAGAAAGTAATTGAAGGGGGTGAAAACTTCTTTGGATGGCCCAGACACCTCAGTCCAAGACGTTTAAAGCTCTTTCCCAGATTCATTCCTCTATGTTTTGAGCCCCTTTTTGTGTTTGCTTTGCCTAGGTCTACATTGAAGTCTCCAGAAATAATAAAAAATGTGTGCTTGTACAGCTTCTGTAGAATTTTAAACAACACTTCCAAGTTTTTTTTTTGTACTTTATTGGGATGAATGAATACATTGATCAGCAGCAATAAGATAAAGGAAACATGCGCTCTAGGACACCAGCTTGATTGGCAGCATCCAGTTAACTTCAAGGTCAATTTGTTCAATTAAACAGTTGTAGTTGGTCAAACAGAATGCTGAAAGACCACCTTTAGGGTGTCCGAATTTCAGAGAGTTTGTTGCTTGAACATGATACCTAACATTGTCTGGAATTTGGATTGGCTCAGTGCACCACGTTTTCGGAGTCAAAATTATGTCATAATTCTGGAGAAACACTGTTGCCTCAACATCTAGTAGTAGGTTTTCCAGTACATGACTTTTCAAAGAACAGATGTTTATGCTATCGCCCTCTAATACTAAACCGTGGGGTTTTTCATCAGGACCAGTTGTGGCTTGACCATTTGAAGGACAATACTTGGTCTTATTGCTGAGAGGTGATGAGATGACACACACTTGATGGATCAAGCCCTGGTGGAGCATACTCGGACGCTTCACCATCGTTAGATTTTCAATCTACTCAAGGTGTTGCCAATGCCTACCACTCCTCTTAAGACTGAGCTCCCTGTAGTTTTTACCAGGAGCAGTGTACCGGGATAGCGGGGAGGTTCGATCTTTTGAAGCACAATTCACTTCTGCCAGGATGTGGTGTAAACTCCACCAACCAAAAGTCTGCAGACATGATGCATGCTAGGAACTGAATTTCATTTATGAGTTCGATAATGGTTCCTCTGCTTAAGATGTTAAATGACCCCCATTGAGTTATAATAGGGAATTTACAATAGTTTTTTGTCTCCTGGTCCCCCACTTGGTTGCTGCGTCGCAGGGTGTTAATACCTTGAAAACAGCACTGCTTTTAGTTGCTGGTCCAGAAGCACACGTTAGAATTCCCACTTGTTGAGGTTGATTTTTTGTTCAACTTGATTTTGCAGTGAACGAAGCGCGGAACACTTTGGCCATCAGGGTGAATGTTATTGTACTGCTGCATACGATTAAATGCTTCTTCCAGTTGAACTTGGCTATCTCCCCGACTCAGACCCTCTTTGGGACTTCGTTTAGTCAATGGGTAATTTAGTTGATTCATATCTTCGGGTGACAATATTGTAGAGTGATTCTTGGTGGTACCCTGTGTTTTGGCTGTATAATCCTCTTGCTTGCCCATTTCCAAATTTATAGCCGGACTACCCGTTGACCTAAAAACTGAATTGTGACCTTTTATTAACCGGCCAAAGTTTTTTTTGTAAATGCTGTTCGGCATATTCGGGCGGGCTATCCGCTGTTGTGAACCACTGTGGACTACTCTGTAAATTCTCCTGTCGAGAGACTTTTATGCCGATTTCAAACTTATTACCCTCCTCGGAGTAAGTAGCCAGTATGCCTCTAGGTTTAGAGAATAGATTTCAAATCCTGTTTTGCTGCGCCACCTTACATTTCTTACGTGCCTTAATTTGCCTTTTGTTTTCCCGCTTGGTAATTGGTATCCTGTTCGCTGCAGTTTTCGCAGCCACTTCTTCGCAGTTCTCTCTCCTAGCAGCGACTACATCTTGGATGCAGGAGCCTGTTTTGTTTTTATATGGGCTCTGATCTGTTGCCTGGAGGAGGGTATAAGTGGTCTGTATAACGGTATTTACTATTGATTGGGCGACTTCAGTATCTGTAGTATCCTTTACAGCTGATTTTTCGTAAGCCTCATGTTCAATCACATGGTGCCTGACAAGAGGCCTGGATGATTGGACCCTTTTGTCAGGATGTCGTTAATAACTGCTGACATCACTTGGGGTTTGTCCCCTAAAAGTGCACACTGACACAAGACTGGCTGGGCGTAAGAATGGTTTTGAGCCCTCCTTATCAAATTGTTGAGCGCTTGTAGCTTCTTGTCAATACCCACTATGTGGACTGCCAGAATATTGAGACGGTCCACCTGAAGTTCCTGTCATCAGCTTGATGGTGAATTGCAGCGGACATTGCGTCCTTGGTCGACAGGAGGGCCCGCCACGTGGCCACTGGCTCTCCCTTTACAGCTGGCTCAGAAACTCTCTTATTCAACTTTGAATGTGTAGAAGAAGACAGAGGGTTGTCAGTTTCCTTTTGATGGACTGATGCAATGCCCATTTGCTCATCCTGCTCGTTCAAACTCCTAGACCTACTGAGTTTAAAGGAAAATGTTGCCTTAACTGGGTAACTACTGCTACAAATAGAGAATGGGCTTAAGCTGACCCTTGTGTTTTCAGTGTGTCTCGCCTCCCCTTGCAGGGGGATTTGAGGCTGTGCCAAGGGCGAGTTGGTCAGCCTTGTGCTGGCATCCTCCTTGTATAATACTATGTCTGAAAGGTCAATTAGCAGTTGATCCTGTGACCCTGCGCCAACAAATTGCTCCTGCTGACTTGGAACTCGGATGCAAATTGTCCCAATTGCTAAGATTTAAAGAAGAAAAGGAGTAAGGCTGATTACAATTGTGCACGTTCACTTTAATTGTCTGGCTGGAGTTGCTAAACGTGGCTTCGGTGGTCTACTGGTTACTGACCCATCTCGGAGGCCTTTGTTCACCTTCAGGGACTCGCCGGTATCTGCAGGTGTAATTTCGGGTTCTGGCAAGTGGTGCGGAAGACTGCTTGGAACAGCAAGGGAGCTATCTAAGGGTTTTGTTGCTAAAAAGTCTAATTTTGTACCCCTCTTTCTTGGAGGTAGCTGCTATTTTTAGTTTCTAGAATGCTGTGATTTTTGTTGGAGTTTTCCACCCTGCAGTGTCACCCTGACATGTGACTAGATACTCCTCTGAAGATCCTGGCGAACCATGATTTTGTCTCTTCACTGCCTTGTTCCTCCCCCGAAGCAACATCATCCTTACATTCCCAGCCCTCATTACTGCTCCCTTAACTTAGTAAATCTGCACCTTCTTTGTCTTCTTTGCGGCCCAGTCAATGCAGTTGAATATTGCCCGTCATACAATGCTGGTTCGGAGGGGCCCTGCTCTTGGACCACCATACCCTGGAGGCATCGATTAACACCAATTAACACCCCTCATGAGTGAAAACTCGGCTTTAACCGCATCTGTGCCGGGGACGTAATGGTTACATCCACCGGCACAGTGCTCCTGTGCCGAGGATGTAACCATTACATCCTCGCACATGAGCTCGGAGGGAGCGCTAGCGCTCCCTCCGTGGGCTTCCCTCCAACCCCCCCAAGGCAGAGATGGAAGTGGAAGCCCTTCCACCCCGACCCCCCAGTGACGTCTGATGACTCATAGGCCACCTTCCCATCCCAGCGCGAAGATGCAAATCATTTCTCTTCCGATCATGTGATGGGGGCCTGAGAGGCTAGATTTATTTTAGGCCATTCCTGCTCCCCTTGGGGGCAGAAACCACTTAGGCACCAGGGATTGGTGTGTGTATGTGTGTTTTCTTAGGGTGGCAGCCCCTTGGGTAAGGGTCACATTACTGTTGGCCCCTAGGGGGAGAGGGGGGGCAGAAAGCCCACCAGAGACCAGGGAAGTTCCCCCCCCCCCAAATAAGAGTGTGGGTGTATGGCCATACCCCCACCCCAAATAAATGGGGCCAAAGTTGTTCTGCCCACCAGTGAGCAGATGGGGCAATTACGCAATTACTCCTGATTCCTGATCCACACCCTGGGGGGAGGGGGGGGGTTATTGGGTGTGAGGGGGTGGTGGTGGCAGAAAGTCTACTAGATACCAGGGAATTAAAAAAAATAAAAAATAGTGGGGTGGTGGCTACTAACCAGTATGGGCCTGGTTATGCCCCCACCCCAACTGAAGGGGGTAAAAGTCTTTCAGCTCTCCCCCACACACTAAAACATCTTATCCCACGGCAAGCAAGAGAACATTTGATTATTCTGGGTTTTGGTTTTACACTTGGGCCATGAGAGCTTGGCTAACTCAATCGTCCCACTTGGAATGGTGAGGGCTGCACTTTATGGACTTTGGGACGCTGCCATGTAGAAAAATCCACAAGACCTAGACACATCTGAAAACTAAACATCTGGGTGATTCCAGGGTGGTGTGTTTCACAAGCCACCCATCATTTTCTTACCCACAATGCCCTGCAAACCTCCAACTTTGCAGGAAATCACACATTTTTCCCACATTTTTGTGAAGGAACCTTCCGGAATCTGCAGGAATCTGCAAAATTCCTACCACTCAGCATTGTCTCATCTATATCGTTAAAAATTCTGCTGCACTTGTCAGCCTAAAATGTATTTATTTTTTCAAACTGCCCTTCTGGACCCGCTTTGGTTCCCCCTCAATTTCGACATTATTTTGGCTCTTCCCTGTCACAAGCACTTGGCCCACCTCACAAGTGACATCATTTTTACCGGGAGACTGAGGGGAACGTTGAGTGGTATGAAATTTGTCCTGGTGCGGTGATCCCACACAGAAATGTGGGAAAAATTTGATTTTTTTTAAGCTAAATTTGAGGTTTGCTGAGGACTCTGGGCAAGAAAACATTGGGGGATCCACGCAAATAACACCTCCCTGGACTCTCGGGTGTCTAGTTTTCAGAAATGTCTGGGTTTAGTAGGTTTTTCTAGATGGCTGCTGAGCCCAGGACCAAAAATGCAGGTGCCCCCCGCACCTTTTGTATTTGATAATTTTGATGTGTCCAGATAGTGTTTTGGGGCATTTCCTTTCGTGGGCAGTTGGCCCAAGGAAATTTGTGGCCCCTCTCAGATTCCAGCACTTTCTGTCACCGAAATGAGGAAAACGTGTTTTTGAGGTTTGCAAAGGATTCTGGCTATCAGAACCTGGTCAGAGCCCCACAAGTCACCCCATCGTGGACTCCCCTAGGTGTCTTGTTTTAAAAAATGTTCAGGTTTGATAGGTTTCCTTGGGTGCCGGCTGAGCTAGAGGCCAAAATCTACAGCTAGCCACTTTGAAATCTGACATGTTTTTTTGTAATGTAAAAAATTTTTTGTGTACATGTTGTGTTTCCTGTTGCGAGCTTTAGGCCTACTTTAGGTACAATTTCTATCGGGAGACTTAGGGAAACACAGAATAGCAAAACAAGTGTTATTGCCCCTTGTCTTTCTCTACATTTCTTCGTTCCAAATGTAAGACAGTGTCTAAAAAATACATCTATTTGAGAAATGCCCTGTAATTCACAAGCTAGTATGGCCACCCCGGAATTCAGAGATGTGCAAATAACCACTGCTTCTCAACACCTTATCTTGTGGCCATTTTGGAAATACAAAGGTTTTCTTGATACCTATTTCTCACTTTTTATATTTAACCAAATTAATTGCTGAATGCCCAGTATACGATGAAAACCCATTGCAAGGTACATCTCCTTTATTGGCTCTGGGTCCTCAGAGTTCTTGATGAACTTACAAGCCCTATATATCCCTGCAACCAGAAGAGTCTAGCAGACGTAATGGTATATTGCTTTTGAAAATATGACATCGCAGGAAAATGTTCAAGTAAAACGTGGAGAAAAATGGCTGTTTTTTTCACCTCAATTTCAGTATTTCTTTTATTTCAGCTGTTATTTTCTGTAGGAAATACTTGTAGGATCTACACAAATTACCCCTTGCTGAATTCAGAATTTTGTCTACTTTTCAGAAATGTTTAGCTGTCTGGGATCTAGCATTGGTTTCACACACATTTCTGTCACTAACTGGAAGGAGGCTGAAAGCACATAAAAAATTGTAAAAATGGGGTATGTCCCAGTAAAATGCCAAAATTATGTTAAAAAATTAGGGTTTTCTGATTCAAGTCTGCCTGTCCCTGAAAGCTGGGAAGATGGTGATTTTAGCACTGCAAACCCTTTTTTGAAGCAATTTTCAGGGGGGAAAAAAACACAAGCCTTCTTCTGCAGCCCTTTTTCCCATTTTTTTTTTTAAAAACGAACTTTTTGCTGTATTTATGCGAATTTCTTGGTCTCCTCCAGGGGAAACCACAAACTCTGGGTATTTCTAGAATCCCTAGGATGTTGGAAAAAAAAAAAAAGGACGCAAATTTGGAGTGGATAACCTATGTGGACACAAAGTTATGAGGGCCGAAGCGCGAACTGCCCCAAATAGCCAAAAAAAGGCTCGGCACAGGAGGGGAAAAGGCCTGGCAGCAAAGGGGTTAACGGCCAGGCACAAGCCCCACCTGAGCATGGCCTCCACCCTACCCAGGGATAAATGCCATTCTTCTTCCTTGGGGCTGCGCTTCTTACCAGATGAGCCAGAGAGCCTCTGAGCCTTTGTAAGCAGACAAGGCGGTTACTAAAGTAGTTGCTGAGCACTTCTTATTTTTGCTGTCTCCGTTCGGTCAGTCAAGTGCTAACAGTAATTGCGCTAGTGACTGGGTGATCTTTCCAGGATGCCATGCTAGAGCAGTCCTCCACTCGCGCACATGCAGCACTGGGCCAACACCGACAGCTTCTGTGCTTTGATGAAAAGCTTCAACCTAATGCCCTTGTAGCACACACAGACAGCTCCAAGGTATGCTCGGTTCATACTCTTGGCCTCTCTTTCCTTTGACCATTGCAGCTCATCACTGACCATTGCCAAGAAATCGATGTCCTTGTGATGGACTTTGCCTCTGCGACCTAAAGGCACCTGCAGCCAGACCACCTGTCTGGCCTCAGCGTCGCCACACCCCCACCAGGAACATTACCGGCCACCTGGCTTCCTTTCTTATCTCCTTATGACCCCCAGTCACAGTTCAATAAGAGGGTCACGGTGGTGGGGTGGGGGGCCGAGCAGGCTGATGAAACATGCAATTGCAGTTTAGATGCTTACTTGGTTAGGCTTGCAGACAGGACACATGGTGTCTTTAACGTTGTTAGAGTAGAGCGTCGGTTGCTGGAATCTCTGCTCCACGCCTGCTCAGAGGTTCCACTGCGATTTCTCAACCCTGGCATCTGCGACACATGGTGGGAGCTGCTTGCCGGGTCCTGCCTGCCCGCTCGCACCCCCTGCCTGCCTACTGAACCACTTGACCGTCAGCAACAAGACGTTGGGTGGTCAGCAGTTCCGTGGCAGCAGCATCCCAGCGTCTCACTGCGGTTACAACTTCCCGACGACAACGTTCCAACGTCACTTAGCATCTGATCAGTGTGGGTTTACTTCAATCCTCTATAATTTGTATTGTTCAAACCTTCAGCAGATCACACGACTTGATTCACAGCTTTCTCAATGATGGTATGAATATGGGATGGCGAACAAAACCAAAAGGTTTTTCCCAAGACAAAAATGTAAAGCACACAACAATGTGGACAGAAAGGGATTCTCGGCTCCGTACCAGAGACGCTTGGTACCACTCACAATCAACATGTATATTAACTGCAAAACAGACTAAGAAAATAAGTTACTTACCCTGAACTGCAGTTCTCCAGTATTGACATCTTTAATAGAGGAACATGCTTGAATCACTCCCCATCATCTCAGTCAAAGTCCCAAGTTACCACAATAAAGCAGTACATTACTATAGGTTGTAATTGCAATGAAACATTCACTTTAATAACTTAACCATGTCATGGAAAAGCAACCAAACTCCAGCCAATCAGGTGGCAGCACTCTCTAGAATACTCCCCACAGAAGCTGGTTCCTTCAGATTTTAAAGCACTAGTGGGAGAGGGAATCCCATAAAAAAGGGGAGACTCTGCAGGGAGGAGGGTGTGTTGAATGTGATATATATGTATTATTCTGTAAGCATCTGTTCGTGGCATGTAGTGCCGTAGATTCACATGCTCTGCATACTCCTGACATCTAGTGTTGGATCTGGAGCTGTGCAATTTGTTTTTCTTTAAAAAAAAGAGTTTTGAGTCACAAGGTCTAGTGACATCCTCTGGTGATAATGCAATAGGCATCCACTTTATTCTTACATTGTTTTCCCGCAGGTAGGTGAGAAAGGAGTGCAAAGTATGTGCAAGTCATGTGATGACAATGCTAAATGTATATATAGTGCACAAATTAAACCTAAGGAACTGCAACAGCCACAGGTATCTGGGGAGGAGGTTGGGCACATTTGAAACTACAGCACTACATGCCACTAACAGATGCTTACTGGTAAATAACAAATTCACTTTGAGGGCATGTGTTGCTGTAAATACACATTTTCGGCCTAGACTGTAAAGCAGTATCTCCTTAGAACTGTGGCTAAACTGTGGGTGTTGCAGTAGTATGAAAAGGGGTACATAGCACTGCCTGTCCTACTCCGGCTTGCTGGCTTGTGAATACATCCACACAATGTTTGGTGAAAGTGTGTGGTGTGGACCATGTAGTTGCCTTACATATGTCAGCTATGGAAATATTTCTTAAAAAGGCGACAACAAGTTGTTTAGACTTTCTGAAAGTTTTTGTTCTATCAATGTAGTACATAAGTGCACTTTTAACATCTAATGTATGAAAAGCTATTTCCACAACTGAATTTGGTTGTGGGGGAAAACTTGTAATTCGATGGATTGGATAAGATAAAACTGAGATACAACCTTAGGTAGGAATTTAGGGTTGGTACAAAGAACCACCTTATCTTTGCATATTTGGTAGAAAGGTTCTTCTAAGCTTAAGGCCTGGAGCTCACTAACACGCATAAGTTAAAGGACGGCGACTAAGAATGCCACTTTCCAAGATAGAAATTTAAAAGGGCATGAGGGTAGAGAATGGGGACCCATGAGTCTTGTAAGCACTACATTAAGGTGAAGGTGTCCTTGATGAAATAACTTGTTTAAACCCTTCCATGAAGGTTTTGATTACAGGAATTATGAAGAGATGTGCAGCCTATTTTGTAGGCAAGCAGCTATTGCAGCAAGATGCAGCTGTATAGAAGTGTAGGCTAAATTTGTTTTCCGTAAGTGAAGTACGTAGCAGACAGTGTACTGCATTGTGGCTTTGAGAGAGTGAATCTGTTTTGAGTGACAACAGCAAACAACATTTTTCCATTTTGCTGTACAACATGCTCTACTGGTGGGTTTGTGTGCTTTCTTAAGATTATCTGTACATTCTTGTGGCAAGTTAATGTAGCAAAACTATGACCTCAGGAGCCAAATTGATAGGTTGAGAGTTTTGGGATTTGGGTGTCTGATTTGTCCTTGATTTGGAGTGAGAAGGTCCTGCCAGTTGGGAAGCTTTTTGTGCGGAACTACTGAGATATCCAGCAGTATTGTGAACCAGGGTTGAGGCGCCCATGTGGAAGCTACCAGGGTCATTGCGAGAGATATTTGTGGTTAAGGGTAGGCAAATATCCCTGACCAACTCATCCATAATAGTGGGTTGCCCTCGGATAATGGGTGTGGAAACCCAAACCCAAAATATGGGCATTTTGCGTTTTATGCTGTGGGGGAAAAGGTCTATTTGAGGGGAAAAAAAACACTTTTGGAAATATGAATGGAGAACTTGTGGGTGGAGTTTCCACTCATAGACTTGTCACTGAATCCAACTGAGCAGGTCTGCAAAGTTGCTGTCTGTACCCCACAGTAGAAGGAGTACGATTACAACCAAAACAACCACCATAGGGATATCTGAACACAGAAGGTAATGGGGAAAATGTATCTTGAACCACGATCCATAGACCAACCGCACACAGGCAGAGCAAGAGGATAGCATGGTTGACAACTTAAAGCACAAAAATGGATCTAACATTGATCCCTCAGCACTGAACATTATTTAAATTCGGGGTAGTCCTATCAGAAATAATTAGAAACACAGATTTTTCGGGCAATATACACAAGTGGAATGGTGAAAGTTACAGTAGACAAACGTTTGTGTAAACTTATTTTGAACCCACCTCAAAGAGGGTTTTTGGTGTCCGATTATATGATGTATATCTATTTATTTTTGCGAAAGATGTGCAAGCCAAGATTTTCTTGTAACTTAGAAAAATAATAACATTTTAATGAAGAAAAAATATTTGAGGCATCAGAGCAGAGCTTAGCACAAACAGCCCATAAATAAATCAGGGGCCTGAGTGTTCTGCAGCTCAGTAAGGCCTTGATGGTATGTTTATACATTTTCTGTAAGAAAATGTCATCTCTTCTGGGAAGATTCATCTTATTTCAGTAGCTCATATGCACACTCAATTTTGTTTGGAGAAATGTGATTTTGCTCCACAATTGTGAATGAAAGCTGGTATCTTGCACGGAAAGAGGACTTGAAGAACTCTCTTCACCCTCAAAGCCACAGAAAAATAAAATTACAAATAGGAAACACAAAGGGCCTGATTCTAACTTTGGAGGACGGTGTTAAACCGTCCCAAAAGTGGCGGATATACCACCTACCGTATTACGAGTTCCATAGGATATAATGGACTCGTAATACGGTAGGTGGTATATCCGCCACTTTTGGGACGGTTTAACACCGTCCTCCAAAGTTAGAATCAGGCCCAAAGTCCTTAAAGCCACAGCAGCGCTCTGTTTCCATCTCTACATTTCGGAGTCTTAGCCAAAACCATGCATATAGCTCGAGCTGGAAAGCATAAGGCATATAGTAAATGACCTGGTCATTAGCACCATAATACCACGACAGACAAAAAGACAGAAAACAAAAACAATATTGAAAGAGAACAGCTTCAAAGAAAAAGTAAAGAAAATGCCATTACACTAAGCCATGGAAAAATACAAATAACTGACTAAGAAAAACATTAGAAAAGCATTACAAATATAAAAATCTCCCAAATCAAAATATATAGTGCTGTGAAAATATGCAAAATGTGAAAGAACAGACACATGAAACAAGCGTAGCACACTTGAAAAACAACAGTGCGTCACACAAATACAGTGGACACACTTAAAATGCTAATCGTGAAGAGTAGCAGAAGGGGGTGTATAGCCCGTAGTGCATCATACGTTCAGTTTGGTCTCAAGTTCCAATTATGCCAAATTTATGAATCTAAATCCATCTCTCAATCTCAATCTCTCTCGACCTCTCTCAATCTCTCTCTATATGGAAAATTCCACTTACCCAGTGTACATCTGTTTGTGGCATGTAGTGTTGCAGATTCACACGCTATGCATAGCTTCTGCCATCTAGTGTTGGGCTCGGAGTGTTACAAGTTATTTTTCTTCGGAAAAGTATTTTTGGAGTCACGGGATCGAGTGACTCCTCCTCTTGGGCATAGTGCGCATGGGCATCGACTCCTTTGTTAGATTGTTTTCCCGCAAGAGGGTGTAGGAAGGAGTGATAGAGTGAAAGAATGTAAATGTGGTATAAAAAAGTAATAAGTAAATAAGATGTCCTTGCAAGTGTAAATGTATATACATATGTACAAATAAGAAACTGCAGGCTTTGGGGGGGGGGGGGGGGAGCATGCATGTGAATCTGCAGCACTACATGCTACGAACACAAGTACACTGGGTAAGTGACATTTTCTGTTCAATGGCATGTGTAGCTGCAGATACACATGCCATGCATAGACTAAAAAGCAGTTGCTCTCCCCAAAGGAAGTGGTGGTTAGCCTGTAAGAGTTGGTGTTGTTTAAAATAATGTTTTTAGGACAGCTTGACCAACATTGGCCTGCTGCTTTGAAAATACATCCACACAGTAATGCTCTGTAAATGTATGTGGTGGAGACCATGTGACAGCTTTGCATATGTCTGCCATTGGTATGTTTCCTAAAAATGCCATGGAAGTACCTTTTTTCCTAGTGGAATGAGCTTTAAGTATTATCAAAAGTTGGCGTTTTGCTTTAACTTAACATGCTTGAATACATTTAAAAAACCATCTAGCTAATCCTTGTTTAGAGACAGGATTACCATATCTGGTTGTTGAAAGGCAACGTAAAGCTGTTTAGTTTTTCTAAACTCTTTTGTTCTATCCACATAATACATTAGAGCTCTTTTAAGGTCAATAGTGTGAAGGGCTTTTTCAGCAGTTAAATCTGGCTGTGGGAAGAAGACTGGCCATTCCACTGTTTGGTTTATGTGAAAAGGTGATACAACTTTTGGCAGAAAATTTGGATTAGTCCTAAGTACAACTTTATGCTTTGGTACTTGGAAAAAAGGTTCCTCAAGAGTGAATGCCTGTATTTTCACTAACTTTTCTTAATGACGTAATTGCTACTAAGAAAGCTACTTTGCAAGTTAGAAATTGAATCTCACACCAATGCATGGGTTCAAATGTTGGGCCTGCTAGTCTTGTGAGTACAATATGAAGATTTGAAGCAGGAACTGGTGGCGTTCTTGGTGGAATAATACGTTTTAGTCCTTCCATGAAGGCTTTAATAACTGGAACTCTAAAGAGAGAGGTATGTTGTATAGTTTGCAAGTATGCTGATATGGCAGTAAGATTAATTTTAATAGTTGAGAACGCTAAATTTGCCTTTTGTAAATGAAGTAGGTAGCATACATTATCTGATGCTGTAAATGGGTCAATATTTTTAGATTGACAGTAATAAACAAATAATTTCCACTTGTTATAATAGCATTGTCTAGTTGTAGGTTTCTGTGTTTGTTTGAGAATTTCCATACATTCTAACGAAAGTTGCAAGTATCCAAATTCTGTGACTTCCGGAGACAAATCGCTATGTTGAGAGTACTGGGATTGGGATGTCTGATTTGTCCTTTGTTTTGTGTTAACAAATCCGGTCTGTTGGGAAGTTTGCAGTGAGGTACTACTGACAGGTCTAGGAGTGTTGTGTACCAATGTTGTTGTGCTCATGTGGGGGCTATGGGTATCATGGTGAGAGAGGTTTGACACAGTTTGTTGACCAGAAATGGAAGTAGTGGGAGAGGGGGAAAAGTGTAAGCAAATAAACCTGGCCAGTTGATCCACAGAGCATTGCCCTTGCATTGCATCTCTTGTTATTGCAGTCTGAGACACAGAGTCCTGAAAGAACCACCCCTTCATTAAATTGCTGAGGTCCCACCATTGAAGGGACTTGAACGCTTGGCAGTCTAACAACACTAGATCTTGCAATTGACCCTGTGCTTGAGACCATTGTTGTGAGAGGCACTGTTGCAGTGTTCTCATATTTAGTCTTGCATGCAGTACTATTGCTATCAGGATGCCATCATTCCTAATAGTCTCATGATAAATCTTGCCGTGTATTGTTGATTTAGCTGTATTTGTGGTATGAGGTTTTGGAAAGCTTGTATCCCTTGTGTATTTGGATAGGCTAAGGCGTTTTGTGTATTAAGAATAGCACCTAGGTAAAGTTGAACTTGTGCTGGCTAAAGATGTGATTTTTGGTAATTGAGTGTGAACCCTAATGTATGTAGGGTTTCTATTGTGTATTGAGGGTGTTTTTGACATTGTATAATATTGCTTGAATTTATTAGCCAATTGTCTAGATAAGGAAAGACATGTATGTGTTGTCTTCTTAGGTAAGCTGCTACTACCGCTAGACATTTTGTGAATATTCTTGGAGCTGTGGTTATGCCGAATGGCAGAACTTTGAACTGGTAGTGTTTTCGCACTATCACAATCCTTAGGTATTTTCTGTGAGCTGATGGATGGGTATATGAAAATACGCATCTTTGAGATCTAATGCAGTCATGTAATCTTCTTTTTATAGTAGTGGAATGACTTCCTGCAGAGTTACCATGTGAAAGTTTTCTGACAGGATATATAGATTTAGTGGTCTGAGATCTAGAATGGATCTGAGAGTGCCATCCTTTCTGGGAATGAGGAAGTATAGTGAGTATACCCCTGTTCCGTGTTGAGATTTTGGAACTAATTCTATTGCCTCTTTTAGTAGTAGCGATTGTACTTCTTGTAACAGAACGTTGTGTTCTGGGGAGAGCCTGTGATAACAAAGAGGAATATTTGGAGGGTGAGAAATCAATTCTAGGCAATTAACTTGCGGATAATTGAAAGTACCCATTGGTCTGTGGTGTTTTTTTGCCATTGGGAGTGGAATTGCTGCAGTCTGCCCCCACAGGAGATGTGTAGGGTTGTGGTATGGTTATGAAGTCACTGTTTCGACGGAGCAGGTATTTTTTTCTCTAAATCCCCCTCTCTGGTATTGTTGTTATTTACCTTGTTTAGTTTGGGAGGTAGAAGCGTCTGTAGATTGAGGCTTGAATCCTCCTCTAAATTGCTGCTTACGAAAGGAGCCTCTGTAAGGTGTTGTGTATAGGGCTCCCATTGCTTTAGCAGTGTCTGAATCTTTCCTGAGTTTCTTGATTGTGGTGTCAACCTCAGTACCAAACAGATGTTTCTTGTCGAAAGGCATATTTAATACTGCCTGTAGTATTGCTGGTTTGAATACAGAAGATCCCAACCATGCATTTCTGCGTATGGTTATAGCAGTGTTTACGCTCCTAGCTGCTGTATCTGCAGCATGAAGAGCAGAACTTATATGGTTATTACTTATTGCCTGGCCTTCAACAATTTGCTGAGCCCTCTTCTGATGCTCTTTTGGCAGTTGTTGTAATAATTCCTGCATCTCGTCCCAGTGTGCCCTATCGTATCTTGCTAGCAAGGCTTGTGAATTGGCAATGCACCATTGGTTAGCTACCTGTGTAGCTACCATTTTGCCAGCAGGGTCAACATTTCTGCTTTCTTTGTCAGGGGGAGAAGTATCCCCTGAAGACTGATTATTGGCCCTCTTTCTAGCAGCACTGACAGCTACAGAGTCTGGAGGTACCTGATGTGTGTTATAAGCTGGATCTGTAGGTGCAGGCCTATATTTTTTTAATCAATGCGTGATATTAAAATCCTAGCTTTAACAGGTTCCTTAAATATTTTGTCTACATGTTTGATCATGCCAGGCAGCATTGGTAGGCACTGGTAACATGAATGCGTGGAGGATAGCGTATTAAAAAGGAAGTCCTCTTCTAATGGCTCACTATGCATAAGTACCCCATGGTACGCAGCTGCCTTAGAGATGAACTGTGTGTAAGTGAAGGTTTTGAAGGATAGAGGTCTGGTTCATTAGTTGGTATGGGATCTGGATCATACAGATCCCAAGTATCAATTGTATCACCATGCGAATAAGTATGTGAGTGAGTTGGTGAAGTCAATGGTGGTGGGCTAACAGGTGGTAGTGAAATAGAAAGTTGTGGCAAATTTAAAGGTAAAGGCTTCTCTTTTCTTTTAGTACAACATAATTCCCCATACCTAAGCAAAGGCCTGCAGTTTGCGTTAGCATCTGTAGCGAAGCATTCGGTAATCAGCATACAGTCGTGGTTCTCTGGCTGGAATCTCCCCCTAACGTGTAGGGGACAAGGAAGTGTTTTTATAACAACACAGCTGAAGTTCTGAAAAAAATGACCCTACATAAGGATGTGTGTTTTCTACGAATGTTGAAGACTAAACTTCTACCATGTTCACCGGCAATGTACCGTGCTGTAGCCTTGGAAGAAGCACACAGTGATCAAGAATGTCTTGTTTAAGAACAGAGTGCTGGCCTAGGCAAAAACAGTTAGATAAACAGAAAATAAAACAAGACCGTAAAAGTGGCTATTGTAACAATAATAAAATAAAGCTGAATAAAATACATCTAGGTTAAGGTGCACAGCGGCTAGGCCTAGTGTGTTAAAATAACACATGCAAAAGTACTGTTGAATCACTTGTGGGTGAATCTCCCATTCGTGTATTTGTTGCAGCGTCCTGCTGAAGAGGTCCGCTAGTTGGTTGTGTATTCCAGGGATATACTCTGTCAGTAGTTGAATGAGATTGTGAATTGCCCATTTCCAAATTGTCTGTGCTAGAAGGTACTATTGGGATGAGTGTGTCCCCCTGTTTCTGCAGATAACACGTTGTTGTCATGTTGTCTGTTCTTATCAACACTGTTTTGTGTGTGATTTGTGGGTCGATTGCTTTGAGTGCTAGAAACACTGCTAGTAATTCCAATTAGTTTATGTGGTAAGTCTGCTATACTGAGTCCCATTCTCCCTGTATCGTAAGATTGTTGAGCTGGGCTCACAAACCAGTCATTGATGCCTCTGTGGTGATTATGGTCTGTGGCACAGGGTCCTAAAATGGCCACCCCTTTTGATAAGTTGGTGTGATTCCACCATTGCAGAGAGTTGTAAGTATGGCGGTCCAACACCACTAGATCGTGAAGTTGACCCTGTGCCTGAGACCATTGTTGTGAGAGACACTGTTGTAGGGGTCTCATGTTTAGAGGTACATTGGGTACTATTGCTATGCACAATGCAATCATTCCTAATAGTTTCATGATAAACCTTACTGTGTAAGTTGGATTGCTTTGTAGCTGTGATATGAGATTGTAGGAAGCTTGAATTCCCTGTGGGTTTGGGCACGCTAATGCTGGCTGAGTGTTCAGAATTGCTCCCAAATACGGTTGTATTTGTGCTGGTTGGAGATTAGATTTTTGGTAATTGATTGTGAACCTTAGACTGTGTACGGTGTCAATTGTGTATTGTGTGTGCTGTTGACAGGTTTGAACGGTGCTGACTTTTATGAGCCAGTCATGCAGATAGGGAAAGACATGTATATGTTGTCTTCTGAGGTATGCTGCAACTACTGCAAGGCTTTTGGTGAATACCCTTGGTGCTGTTGTTACTCCAAAGGGTAGGACTTTGAACTGGTAATGCTTGCCTGCTATCACAAATCTTAGATATTTGCAATGTGCTGGATGTATAGGGTTGTGGAAGTAAGCATCTTTGAGATCTAATGCTGTCATGTAGTCCTGTTTTTGTAGTAGGAGAATGCCATACTGAAGAGTGACCATGTGGAAATGTTCTGAGAGGATGTACAGATTGAAAGGTCTGAGATCCAGAAATGGTCTGAGAGTACCATCCTTTGTTGGTTTAAGGGAGTATAGAGAATATGGATAAGTTACTTACCTGTAAATCCTAGTTCTCTTCCAGGGGTATCCTCATCAAAGTCATAAACATTGAATATTCCCGCCCTTGTGCGGGGACCCCGGAGCATATATCAAATATACACATATTATACATGTGTAATAAATAATCATGCAGACTATCATGTTAAAAACAGGCAAAAAATGCTTTATTTCTATGAAGTTTTTTTTTAATTTTTTTTTTTTTATATTAAATACTACAATAGAGCATAAATATGTGCCCAAGCTCCTAAAACTAGGATTAGTGAAGTGAGCAGTAGCAAACTCTAGAGAGAAAATAGAAAAAAACTGCATTGAAAAACACTGAAGCATTCTTAGCCAATAGGCTGCATGCAGGTTAACACAGGAGAACCATAAAAACTTTGGCACCGTGCCTTTAAGACCCTGAGCACCTCCAGTATCCCACCATGCCTCAGGGGTGAAGGAAAGGTGACAGTTGGTTCACAGTTAGGTCAGTTCTTTTTACGGTGACAATTTTCATAACTGATTCAAAACACAGTCTGTCCTGCACTTCTAGGAGACGTGCGTCCGAGGAGGAGGGTGGGTTGTTTATGACTTTGATGAGGATACCCCTGGAAGAGAACTAGGATTTACAGGTAAGTAACTTATCCTTCTCTTCCAGGGGATCCTCATCAATAGTCATAAACATTGAATAGATTAGCAAGCCCATCCCTAAACCCAGCGGACTGTCCGATAGAAGTGCAGGAATAGATAGGTATTACGCAAATAGATTTCTTAGAGAGGCCTGCCCCACTTGGGCATCCGCTCTTGCATCTGAGTCTAAACAATAATGTCTTGTAAACGTATGGACAGACTTCCATGTAGCAGGCTTACAAATCTCAGATATTGGAACATTGTTAAGGAGAGCAGCAGTAGCCGCTTTACCCTTTGTGGAATGCGCTTTAGGCCGCGCTAGCAATTGTCTATTGGCTAGCTGATAAGTATTAACAATGCAAGAAACTCTCCATCTTGATATTGTACGTTTAGATGCTGCCTCTCCTGTCCTTAAATGACCATAGTTTACAAACAAACGGTTAGAGTGTCTATTCGACTTTGTCTTATCCAGATAAAATTTTAGCACTCTTTTCAAGTCTAATGAGTGCAATGCTTTCTCTGCCGGAGTCTCCGGATTGGGAAAGAACGTCGGTAAAGTAATGGTCTGATTAATATGGAATTCTGACACCACCTTCGGAAGGAAAGATGGGTGAGTTCGTAGAACCACTCTATTGTCATGAAAAACCGTGTACGGTTCTTTTGCCGACAAGGCCTGGATTTCACTGACCCTCCTCGCTGAAGTAATGGCCACTAGAAAAGCCGCCTTCCACGTAAGGTGTCGTAAAGAGGCCTTATGGATAGGCTCGAAAGGAGGGCCCATAAGCTTTGCCAGGACTATGTTCAGTTCCCACGGAGGAGAAGGCCTCCGAATTGGCGGAAAAACTTTCTTCAAACCTTCTAAGAAATCCTTGACTACAGGTTTTGTAAAGAAGGATTCCTGAGAAGGCGATTTGCGATAGGCAGTAATAGCAGACAAATGTACCTTAATAGATGATACCTGCAGACCTGACTTCGCTAGATGAAGCAAATAGGATAGTATGACATCCTCCTGCGCCTGTATGGGATTATGACCTTGCTGACAGCACCATATGTAGAATCTCTTCCACTTAAAAGCGTAGGAACGCCGCGTGGAAGGTCGTTTGGACTCTTTCAAGATGCTCATGCACTCCTGTGAGAGCCCTAGGTGCCCATACTGCAGGAATTCAGGAGCCATGCTGTTAAGCTCAGAGAGGGTAGGTTGGGATGTAGAATCCTGCCCTCCATTCTGCTCAGAAGATCCGGTCTGCACGGCAGCCTCCTGTGAGGTTCTTCCGACAGGTTGAGGAGATCCGTGTACCAGAATTGTTGGGGCCATTGCGGCGCTATAAGAATCATTCTGGTCCTGGATCTGTAAAGTTTGCTGATCACTGCCGGAATGAGGGGAATCGGCGGAAAAGCGTAAAGAAATATCCCTGACCAGTCGATCAACAGGGCATTCCCTCGAGATCCCGGACGGTAGAACCTGGATGCGAAGTCTGGGCATTTCTTGTTTACTTCGTCTGCGAAGAGGTCCAGTTGGGGCCGACCCCATTGCGCGAAGATGTATTCTGCGACTTCGCCGTGCAGGACCCAATCGTGAACGTCCTCCAGGTGTCTGCTTAGAAAGTCTGCTTCCACGTTCTGCTGACCTGGCAGGTGAACTGCTGTAATTGACATTCCTCTGGCCAGGAGCCAATGCCATATCACTTGGGACTCTCGCGATAGGGGTAGGGACCTCAGTCCCCCCTGTTTGTTCAAGTAATAGATCGTGGTTGTATTGTCCGTCTGTATCAAGAGAGTTTTCCCCTGAATTAGCGGTATGAAAGACTTGAGAGCGAGATGGACCGCTCTGAGTTCTAGCAGATTGATGTGGTACTGCTTTTCCTTGTCTGACCACAGACCCTGCGCTTGAAAAGGACCCAGATGAGCCCCCCATCCCTGAAGAGATGCATCCGTTACTAGGGTGTCGGATGGAAGCACCTGGTGAAACTGAGCACCCACTGACAGGTGAGGTCTGTGCATCCACCATCTCAATGACTGAAGTTCTACCTCCGGTAGCCGCACCGTGTCCTCCCAGCGACCTGTTCTTTGGCTCCAGTTGGTCTCCAATGCCTCTTGGAGGGGTCTCATGTGGAGTCTGGCATTTGGGACAATAAAAATGCACGATGCCATGGAGCCTAGTAGTGATGTCACCTGACGTGCCGTAGGTGCACTGGTTCTCAACAAGTCCTGGCACTTCTTGTTTATTGAGGATAGTCGTTCCTCCGAAGGATACACTTTTTGTATTTCTGTGTTTATGATAGCTCCTAGGTAGTGAAGATTCTGCGTTGGAGTCAATGTTGACTTCTGGTAATTGACCTGAAGACCTAGGGCTTCGCAAACTCTTAGTACAATGTCCCGATGGCTTCTCGCCTGCTCCGGAGAAGAAGCCTTTAGTAGCCAGTCGTCTAGGTATGTATATCCTTTGTCTTCGGAGATGCGCCGCCACCACTGCCATACATTTCGAGAAAACTCTTGGGGCAGATTTCAGGCCAAAGGGTAGAACTCTGAACTGGTAATGCTGTAACGCTACTCGGAAGCGCAGGAATTTCCGATGCTTTGGAGCTATTGGGATGTGAAAGTACGCATCCTGCAGGTCGATGGAGCACATCCAGTCTCGCTGATGCAGTTGAGGGAAAATCTGGTGAAGCGCTAGCATTCTGAACCTCTGCTTCCTTATGTATTTGTTCAGCAGCCGCAGATCCAGAATTGGCCTGAAAACGCCCTCTCGACCCTTCTTTGCCACTAGAAAGTAACAGGAGTAGACCCCCTGTCCTCTTTGTGCAGGTGGAACCTTTTCTATGGCGTACTTTCTCAGGAGGGCGAGAGCCTCCTGGCGTAGCAAGCTGAGGTGAGATGGATTGTCTCTGGTTGGTGGCAAGCGTGGTGGAGGCTGTTTGAAAAGAAGAGAATAGCCATGTTCGACAATATTGAGCACCCATTTGTCTCTTGTGATAGAGTGCCACTTGTGAAGATAAGCCGTAATACTTCCCCCCACCGGAGTGGTGTACAGTGTCGAGGGAAGCAAGATTTCATTGCTTGGTGGGTGCTTTCGGAGTGGACTGTTGAGGTCTGCTTGACCCTCGCTCCCTTGTGTTTCTTCGTTGAAAGAGAGGGCGTCCCTGTCGCTGTTGTGACCTTTGCAACCAATGAGGGGTTTGAACCCTCTGCTGGAAAGGGCGCCTAGCATACGGCCTGCACCTCCGCCTGAAATCTTTCTTTCTTTCGAGGCCCACCGCCTTCAAGGTATCCACCTCGGTCTTCATGCGGGCCATCTCTTCGTCTGCATGGGCACCGAATAGAGAGCTCCCGGCAAATGGGAGATTCAGGATGCGTTGCTGTGCTTCCTGTTTCAAGCCTGTGAGCCTCAGCCAGGAAGATCTCCTCGCACAGATACCATGTGCATACCCATGAGCAGCCAAATCCGCCCCATCCGCTGCCGCGCTGATAACCTGGTTGGATAGCAGGCATCCTTCTTGTAGTATCTCGTGGAAATCTTGCCTGTCTTCTCTGGGCAATTTTTCCGTAAATCTACTGAGGGAATCCCACAGAGAACGATCATACCTGCCCAGGAGCGCAGACGCACTGAAGACCTTCATTGCTGAAGCCGCCGTCCCGCATATCTTTCTCCCTAGAGAGTCTAAATGCCTGCTCTCTTTATCCGGGGGTACTGTGGATGAAGAAGCCACCGAGTGGGTCTTTCGGGCGGCAGCTATGATCACCGAGTCCGGTGGCGGATCTTTTCTAAGGAATAAAGGGTCTTGTTCTGGAGCCTTGTATTTCTTGAGAATCCTAGCCGGTGCAGACTTAAGCGAGGCTGGGGCCAGAAAAGTGTCCATAGTTGGCTGCAGCAAGCCAGGCACCAGAGGCAGCAACATTTTCGACGCTGATCTCTGTTGTAGAGTCTCAAAGATAATCGATGAGGAGGTAGATGGTTCTGGAACCTCAATGTTGAGTTTCTGCGCTCCTCTTAGCAACACCTCGTTGAATGTGGTAATATCATCCACCGGTGAGACTCTAGCAGGTGGTGAATCTGTAAGGGTGGGTGAGTAACGCCCGACAGAAGAACCTGATGAAGACAAGAGGGTGATCTACTTCTTGACCGCGACCTGGATCTCCGTTGAGAGCAAGATCTGCTGCGAGACGCTGTAGCAGAGCGTCTAGGCCTCGCAGTCGGTTGGCGAGGAGCTGAACGAGCCCGTTCTGCCCTGGCTGTCGGTGATGGCGTTCTTGGCAGGGAGGCAGTAGGTGAATACATTCGCGAATACTGCGAATCTGGGGATGCCGGTGTCTGTTGAAGCTCTCCAGCCATCTCGGAGATAGATTGATGGGTGAGACATGCCCAGATGATGCCGCTCTAGACCGAGAAGAGCCGCTCGGTATGGAGACCACTGGAGATGGTGCCTTGTCTGGCGTGGGGCGATGTTCTGCTCCCTGTGGAACAGGTAAAACCTGCATCGACGTTGATGGCTGTTTCGACGTCGAGGGGCACCCAGCCGTTTGTTCCTGTCTCGCCGTTGAGTGCCTCGACGTTGAATGTCTTGACGTCGAACGACGTTCCTTGGACCTCGACCTGCTCGCCGTCGTGTGCCTCGACGTGGAGCGATGGGAGGTTGACGGCGGATGTTTCTCGTGCCGTCGTGGTGATGACGACGCCGTGTGTCCTGACGTCGGGGGGCGCACAGCCTTTGGCGGCGACCGGGCACGCCGGTGATGGCTCGACGTCGATCGGCGGGCTGCCGTCGACGGAGACCTGCCCCTGCTCTGATGTCCCTTCGACGCCGTTCCCTTCGACGTCGGGTGTGTCGCCGTCGACGGCGATCTATGCCGGTGAGACGGTGGTAGCGACGACGTCGACGGTGAACAAACAGGTATTTTCCTACCTGTCGACGTCGACCGGGCCATTCTCTCCTGAGAATGGCCTTCTGGATGTCTGGGAAGTGAGGAGGACGATGTTCTTTTCCTCTCCTGAAGCCCATGAAGCCGGATCTTCTCTCTGTCTTTCAGAGTCCTCCTAGACATGTTCTTGCAGTACTTACAAGTGTCAGGGCAGTGACTCTGAGGCAGGCACACTATGCACAGAGAGTGGGGATCTGACTGGGCCTTCTTCTTCCCACAAGCAGGGCATTTGACAAAAAGAGAAGGCATTTTTCTGTCAGAAAAAACCTTCCTAGCTCAGACAAAGATGTTATTTGTCGAGTGAAAAATGAAAAACGCTTTTTTAAATAATTTTTCTGAGAAAAAACTCAGAAAAACTGAGAGCTCAATGCTCCAGGATCCTCTCAGAAGAAGCCGGAAAAAAGAACTGACCTAACTGTGAACCAACTGTCACCTTTCCTTCACCCCTGAGGCATGGTGGGATACTGGAGGTGCTCAGGGTCTTAAAGGCACGGTGCCAAAGTTTTTATGGTTCTCCTGGGTTAACCTGCATGCAGCCTATTGGCTAAGAATGCTTCAGTGTTTTTCAATGCAGTTTTTTTCTATTTTCTCTCTAGAGTTTGCTACTGCTCGCTTCACTAATCCTAGTTTTAGGAGCTTGGGCACATATTTATGCTCTATTGTAGTATTTAATATAAAAAAAAATAAAAAAACTTCATAGAAATAAAGCATTTTTAGCCTGTTTTTAACATGATAGTCTGCATGATTATTTATTACACATGTATAATATGTGTATATTTGATATATGCTCCGGGGTCCCCGCACAAGGGCGGGAATATTCAATGTTTATGACTATTGATGAGGATCCCCTGGAAGAGAAACTCCTTTTCCTTGTTGAGCTATAGGTACCACTTCTATTGCACCTTTGAGTAGAAGTCATTGTACTTCTTGTTTTAATAGAATAAGATGCTCCTGAATTAGTCTGTGTGAACGAGGTGGAATGTTTGGTGGAGTGGAAGTGAGTTCTAGACAGTAACCATGTTGGATAATTGACAGAACCCACTAATCTGTAGTGATGATTTGCCATTGTGGATAGAAATTTAACAGTCTACCCCCCCCCCCCCCCACCCCACACACCCACACGAGATGTGTGCACTGTGGGGATGGTGAGAAAGTCACTGTTTGATTGTGAGGAACCTCTAGATGTGGAGGGTTTACCTCTTCCTCTATTGCTGGATACTCAATAGGAGCCTCTAAATGATCCTCTACTGTAGAATTGTGAGGACTGCTTTTGATGGGTGGTGGCTGTTTCCGCAGCCGATGGTTTGAAACCCCCTCTAAATTGTGGTCTACAAACATCACCCCTGGTGGGTGTGGTATACAAAGCCCCCATGGCCTTTCGTTTCTGAATCTTTTTTTTAAGTTTGTCTATTACTGTATCTACCTCAGGGCCAAATAAATGCTGCTTATCACAGGGCATATTTAAAAATGCCTGTTCTAACTCAGGCTTGAAACCTGAAAATCTTAACCAGGCATGTCTCCTGATAAGCACACTGGTGTTAATTGATCTAGCTGCTGTTGATGCATTCATAGCAGGTCTAATAGCATTGTTGGATATTGCTTGCCCTTCATTAACTATTTGCTGTCCCCTTTTTTGGTGTTCTAGAGGAAGGTATTCTAACAGCTCCTCCATTTTGTCCCAGTGTGCTCTGTCATATCTAGACAAAAGAGCTTGTGAATTGGCTCTCCTCCAGTGATTTGCAGCTTGTGAGGCCACCCTTTTCCCAGCTGCATCAATTTTCCTGCTTTTTTTATCAGGAGGAGGGGCATCTCCTGTGGACTGACTGTCAGCCCTTTTTCTAGCTACACCAACTGTAATGGAATCAGAGGGTAATTGCGCTCTTATAAACACAGGGTCTGAGGGTGCTGGTTTACATTTCTTATCCACTCTAGGAGTAATAATTTGAGCTTTAACAGGCTCTTGAAAGATATCAGAAGCATGCCTGAGCATGCCTGGGAGCACAGGAAGACATTCGTATTGCCTATGCGTTAATGCCAATGTGTCAAACAGAAAATCCTGTTCTATATGTTCAGTGTGCATTTCACATTATGGTAGGCTCTAGCCACTACTTGATTATATGCTGTAGTGTTCTCAGGTGGTAAGAGTCTGGCAGGATATAACTGAGGGTCATTTGGTAAAATGGGATCTAGGTCATATGTATTCCATGGGTCTGTGTCCTGTTGGTCATCACTAAGATCATCCCAATGTGGTACGACTGAGGATGTATGAGGTGATAATTGTGTCTCATATGTGGGTGATGGTGGTGGAGATGGTGTGAAAGGAAGAACAGGAGAATGTGGTGGTGAAAGCGGTTTCTGCTTTGAAGCCTCTCCCTGTTTTTGCTTGAAGACCTTTTTTGATGGAGGTACATCTTTTGAAGTGTCTTTAAAAGTCAGTTTCTTTTTAAAGGACATTGGAGGGGAGGCAATTATTCTTCCTGTGACTTTCTGAGTAAGTATCTTTCTTTGTTTGGCATCCATCACCTCTAAAATGTGTTGAATATCTGTTGATTCCTGGGTAGAAGTAGTTTCTTTACTACCCATGGCTTTCGACTCCGAAAGTTTATGTTTTGGTAGAACTGAAAGTGTTGGCTCCAAAGATGATGTAATCTTTTTCGGTTCCATAGATGTTGCAGATTATTTCAGCTCTGAAGGTGTGCTTTCTGGTTTTTGGCTCGACTACAAGACTGGTGTAGGAGTCTGTTTGGTCAAAGCCAAGTGCACCCTAGTCTTAAATCTCAGTGCCGAACCCGAAGGTTGGGCATCCGGACTTTCTTTTCTAATCCAACCATGGCTCAAAGGCAGTGGAGGATGGACAACTAGTGATGGAGTCTTTTTAGTCACTTTTGTGTGGTGTGATGGGGCAGTTGTACTCACGTAGTGGCTGTCGTCATCTGAATGCTCTTCTTGGATGGAAGACTGCCCCTTGTCGAACTTCTTCTTGGGCATGTTCTTCATCGAAGATGTCCGGTGTGTCTTCTGTCTATTTCAACGCCATCTCGAGACAACGAGCTCTACGGTCCCGTAGAGTCTTTTTAATCGAAAAGATATACAGGCCTAGCAATTTTCCTCTTGATGGTCCGGAGATAGAGAAAGATTGCACACAGAATGTTGATTGGTGTATGGGAATTTAACGTGACACTGAGGAGAGAATCGAAACGGAGTTCGTTCCATCAGACTTACATTGAAGTAGGCCCTTAAAGGGTGTTGCCCTTGTAAGGGCGAGAAATTCAATCCCAGCGGTCTAAATCGGATCGAGTATAGATAGAAATACAATCGAAAACAATACCGACGATATGATAGAAATAGTAGAATAAGTTTTGAATTACCGAATCAAGATTCACCGGAGAGCGAGGAAACGCGTTGGGACCCGACAGCAGAAAGAAAGCAAACTAACAAAGCACTCGATGCCCATGCGCACTATCATCGTGAGGAGGAGTCACTTGATCTTGTGACTCAAAAAAGCTTCTTCAAAGAAAAACACCTTGGAACACACTGAGCCTAACACTAGATGGCGGAATATGCACAGCATGTGTATATGCAGCTACACATGCCATCGAACACACACACACACATATATATATTTAAAATAACCAATACGATAAAATAGAATTTTGCACAACCAGTGAGCTTAAGAACGGTTATATCCAATAATCAAGAATGAGACATTATATGCAAGGTCCATTTCAATCCAGGCTAGAAAACATTGCTAATATGATCACAAGGACTTTACCTTTTGTCACCGGTAGACTCGTAATGGGCTTGTGCACCTGCTGGATGGTTGAAGAAGTCTTGACTGGTGATGAAACAGCCAAAGGTGCGGAACTATTGGAATACACTGACTCAGAGGACTGAGAGAAAAGATAGTCCTCTCCGAAGGAATGTCGATGGAGCTCAACGTCGACAACCTGTGGAACGGCGAGTTGAAACATTTTTAGAAATGTCTGTGAGAGAATCAATGTTCAAAAATAAAACAACAAATTCCTCACCATAGCAACTTCGGTACTTACAATTCTTCAACTCCTCCTCCCTTTACCTTCAAATGCCCAGGAAAATAAAATTACTGATTTAAGGGGCAACAGCATATTCCATATTAAAAAACAGGAGGCCATATTCAATGCAAGGCAGCTCCTGCAGACAGACCTCCAATCCTTTTCTTTCCATCTATTAGGATACTATGTACAGGTAGACAAAGACAGAGGATCTCTGTAAATCACACCAAGTAGCTGAAGCATTAGGAGGTAGGACGTTTCTTCTCTGAGCAAGTTCTTTTTATTCTCACTTGTTGAGAGTTGGTGACCAATTTGTGACACAATCATATTGAAAAAGTTACTTGCATTCGGTAACTCTGTTTCTGGTACAGACTATCTAACCGCTGATACCTTACTTTTTTAATACTTTCCCAGGCATCAGATTGAATCCGGAAAATTTTCAGCAGCACTCCTGCATGCCGGCAGGTAGTGCCGACTGCTACGTGTAGACGTTGTTCGGTGTGGATTGTGACGTGTGATGACTGTAGAAAGCTGGCTCTGTATACACTATCAAAGTGAGTTATAGTGTGCACAGAGTCCAGGGGTTCCCCAGAAGGCTTAACAGAGGCTAAAGTAGATAATACTAATGCTCTCTTTTCTGGTAGTGTGGTCGAGCAGTTAAGCTTATTAGAGGGTAGTGCAAAGCATTTGTTGTACAAACACAGGTAATAGAAGAAGCACACACTCAATGACTTAACTACAGACCACTGGTTTTAAAGTAACAAAATATTTCTTAATTTATTTTCAGAACCACAAGATTCAAGTTGCAGGAAAGTACTTTAATAGATTCGTATTTCACACAGGTATCAACAGTACTTTGTTCTAAATCGATAAGTTATACAGTTTATGGGCAATAATCTGTTTTAAAAATGGACACAGTGCATTTTTCAGAAGCAGTGCCTGGGGGGAAGAAATGTTGTATCATTTTACAGGTAAATACAACACTTAAAGAGTCAGTCTCCAGGTTTTAGGAAGTCCACCGGTTGGGGTTCAAGTTAACTCCAAACACCCACCACCAGCAACATGGGGCCGGTCGGGTGCAAAGGTCAAAGTTGAGCAATTTTAACGTGGGTTCCTATGGAGACAGGGGGTACTCAGAATGCGGTCTGCCTGCAGTAAGTACCCGTGAAGAAGAGCACTGAAGGGGCCACACGTAGGCACCAAAGACACACCCTAAGCGGCACAGGGGGCGGCTGGGTGCAGGGTGCAAACAGGACGTCGGGTTTTCAATGCTGGTCTAGGAGGAAACCCCGGGGGTAACTCAGGGGGGTGTCTTGGTTGTAGGTTTTCCTCAGACAGGACCGCAGTCCTCAGGAGTGCCTGGTCCTTTTGGGTGTACGGCAGTCCTCTGTAGTTGGGCAGAGGTCGCTGGTCCTGCTGGACGCGTCGCTGGTCTTTTGCAGGTTCTTTGAAGCAGGAGAGAGGCTGGTAGGGCTGGGGCCAAAGCAGTTGTCGTCTTCCTTCTTCTCTGCTAGGGGTTTCAACTTAGAAGTCCTTCTTCGTGTAGGTCGCCTGGAATCTGATGAGCTGGGTTCAGGGAGTCCCTTAAATCCTAGATTAAGGGGCATTTTAGGGATCAGAGGACCATATCCAATGGCTACTGTCCTTAAGGGTGGCTACACTCTTGTGGTGCCCACTACCTTTGGGGAGGGGTGCACATTCCTATCCCCATTGGTCCCTGTCCTCCAAACCAAGATGGAGGATTCTGCAGGGAGGGGGTCACCTCAGCTCTGGACACCTTAGGGGTAGTCCTGGCTGGGGTTGTCACTCCTCCCTGTTTTCCTTAATTTTCCCGCCAGACTTGCTGCCAAAAGTGGGGCTTTGTCGGGTGGCTGGCATCTCCACTAGTTGGAGTGCCCTGGGGCACTGTAATCCAAGGCGTGCGCCTTTGAGGATCACCGACAGGTGTTACAGGTGTAGGGGGAGGTGTGAAGCACCTCCACCAAGAACAGGCTTTGTTTCTGACCACAGAGTGCACAAAAGGCACTCACCCCATGTAGTCAGAAACTTGTCTGAAAGTGGCAGGTAGGCACAGACAGGTCAGTCCTACACTAGCGGTTGGGCTAACATACAGGGGGCATCTCTAAGATGCCCTCTTTGTGCATTTTTTTTTTTAAAAGATCCCACACGGGTGTCAGTGTGGGTTTATTGTGCTGAGAAGTTTGATACCAAACTTCCTAGTATTCAGTGAAGACATTATGGAGCTATGGAGTTCGTGATGACAAACTCCCAGACCATGTACTCTTTATGGCTACCCTACACTTACAATGTCTAAGAATTTGTTTAGACACTGTAGGGGCTTTTTGCTCATGCAGCTATGCCCTCACCTGTGGTATAGTGCACCCTGCCTTGGGGCTGTAAGGTCTGCTAGAGGGGTGACTTATCTATGCCACAGGCAGTGATTTGTGGGCATGGCACTCTGAGAGGGGTGTCATGTTGACTGTCTTATTCTCCTCTCCAGTACACACAAGCTGCAAGGCAGTGTGTATGTGCTTGCTGAGGGGTTCCCTAGGGTGGCATAATACAGCCCTTAGGGACCTTCCCAGGCCACAGGGCCCCTGGTACCATGGGTACCTTTTACAAAGGACTTAACTGTGTGCCAGGGTTGTGCCAATTGTGAAAACAAAAAGGTACAGTTTTAGGGAAAGAACAATGAGGCTAGGGCCTGGTTAGCAGGGTCCCAAGCCCACTTTCGAAGTTGGCATTAACACTAGGCAAAATGTGTGTGTGTGGGGGGTGGGGGGTTAATGTGCTGTTAGCTGAAGGCCCCTACACTGTACACTCTGTTCGTAAAGCGTAGTGGTGTAGATTCACATGCTCTACCTACTTCTGACAACTAGTGTTGGCCTGTGATGTTTGCAACATATTTTTCTTCAATGTTTTTCGAGTCACAAGGCATAGCAACTCCTCCCTTAGTTGGCAAAGCCCATCCGCTGCATTGTTAGATTATTTTTCACACAGCGGGGGTGTAATGATGGAGCATTAGACAGGAATGTGTGATGATCATGCAGTAAGGTCTATACAAAGAAGTTAGGTAAAGAATGTATACCTACAACAACGAAAGGCTTCCTGATAAGACGGGGAGGGGGTAAGAGGGGCTGCAGCATGTGAATCAACAGCACTACGTGCTACAGATTGTTATAGGTTAAGTAACATATTCAGTTTGTAGCATGTGTGGTTGTAGAATCACATGCCCTGCATAGACTGTAAAGCGTACTCCCTCAAGCCGTGGTCAGAGAACTGAAAGAATTCTTAGGACGGCTCATCCAACTTTAATCTGTTGGCATGTTAACATATCCACATAGTAGTTTTCAGTGAATGTGTGTGGGGTGAAACAGGTAGACGTCTCACACAAATGAGCTATGGGTATGCTGTTAAGGAAAGCCACTATGGCTCCATTTTTGTGAGTGGATTGAGGCCTTGGTGGGGAAGGCAAAGTTATTTTAGCATTTAAGTAGCAGGTGTAAATACATTTGACATTCCATCTGGTATGCCCTCATTTAAAAGGGCATGACCTTTAAGTGGCTTGGTCAAAGCGAAAATAAGTTGTTGAGTCATGAAAAGGGCTTGGTCCTATCAATGTAATGAACAAGTTGCTTACCTTCCATAATGCCTTATCTGGTAGTGACTATCTACCTGCAGATTCCTTACCTTACACTAATCCCCAGGCGTCACAGTGGATCCGGACATTTTCAAGCAGTACCCCTTACGTGTCGGTAGATGGAGTAGTGCGGCACAGCGACATCCAAGCTGGAAGTTACTTGCACTGTGCCTACCTATGCGCCGCACCAGCGTGCTGACTTAAGTCGTGAAAAGAAACTGTCCACATCAGAAGCACGGAGCCACGAAGAAAACTGACATACTCTTCTGTATTGCTAAGGACTTCAGAAGAGTAACCCTACTGAATCAGTTCGAAGAGTGGGGTCGATGGGACGATCTGTAAGGAAACTGCAGCTAGATAGTCTCTCCCAAATAAGATATCACTGAGTTAAGTATCTTGTTCAATGGATAGACTACTAGCCGCAAATTTCTTACCTTACAATAGATATCCAAGCAAAGTCGCCCCAGAGGTGTGTCATCGAAAAGGATTAAACCAAGAAGACCTGCAGGATCGAACAGGCAAAGTGCAGGTCACGATGGACCTGACCATCTAGGCAGTAATGCTTTGTGAACATGTGTAATGATGCCTACACTGCTGCCTGACAGATATACAGGACAGTGTTTCGCAAGTTAAAACACTGGTTGCAGCCCAGGCATTGGTGGAATGTACTGCAAACTTTAAGGGGGTTGTTTCTTAGCCATTGTGTAGATTATATTAATGCTAACCACTATCCAACGTAGGATGGTCTGAACCTGCACTGCCTTTCCTTTCTTTGTCCCAGCATGCCCTACAAAGAGTTGATCGTCCACCTGCAGCTCTTGTGTGCGATCAAGTTTGAGGTTCAGAAAGTGGACTCTGAGCAAAGAAGGAAAGTAAGGTTATGTTTTGGTCTATGTGAAAGGGTGAAACACCATGTGGAAGGAATGAGTCACGGGAACCATCCTGTCTGGGTAAAAGGTAGTATAAGGAGGGTGCACAGAAAGAGCCTGCAGTTTGCTAACCCTTATGAACGATGTTCAGGCCCATACAAATGCTGTTTTGTGACTTAGCAAGCGAAGTGGGCAGTTGTGTAGCTGCTCAATGGGCCATACGTGAAGGTGATAACCAAGGTTAAGATCTCACTGGGGCATGATGAACGGCCTGGAGGGGAAACATATGCTGTAGTCTTTTCAGGAACATGGTCACAACGGGTGACTTGAACAAAGAAGGCTGATCCAGCAATTGCGTGAATGTTGATATGGCATACAGATAACCTTTACTGTGCAGAGCTCTGCTGGGCCAGAGAGAACATTTGTAAAACTTGGGATTAAGGTGCAGAAAGAGGTTCAATGTTTCTGGTTGCACCCATACCACAAATGAGTCCAGTGGCCTTCGGGAGAGGGTCAAAAGCTGTCAACTGGCACAGTTTAATCTCCAAGCATAAGGAGGAGGGTGTGCATGTTCTCGTGCAAAACTCATGTTGCAGCAACAGAAGATCGTTTCAAAGGGCTGCATGATCGGAAGACCAATGAGCATGCTCAGGATTTCAGACTCTGTGCCCAATCCAGGGCCATGAGAATGACTTGGGCCTGGTCATTCCTGATTTTCTTGAGAATTCTGGGCAGGGGTGGTAAGGCGTACAGCAGACTGTAGCTTCACTCGAGGCGAAAAGCATTTCTGAGTGAGAGCCATCTTGGAAACTCCACACAGCGCAAAATTGCTGACATTGCGCATTCTCTGCAGTGGCGATCAGATCTAACCAAGGCTCTACCCAATCTTGAAAGAGACCTTGCACCACTTCCAGACGGAGATGCAATTTGCGATCAGCAAGGCTTTGAAGGGTGACTTAGTCTGCCCTGGCTTGCAGGGAGCCTAACGTATTAAACCACAAGAGAAATGCCCTGACATTACCAGCCATGTCCAGAGACGCAGGGCCTCTAGACAAGGGGTCCAGGTCCCCATCACTGCCCTGTTGAATGCAGTACCACATGGCAGTGGTGTGGTCTGTGAACACCTGCACCAGTTTTCTCCTGATGGAAGAAAGGCTTTCAATGCCAATAGGATCGCCCAAAGCACCAATAGGTTGATGTGGAGTCCAGAGACCACAGCCCTCTGAGCTCCACCTCTCCCAGGTGGCCACCCCAGACTAGGAGTGAAGCATCTGTCCCTACAATCAGCTCTGATTTGGGAAGGGAGCAGGGTCTGCCACCGATCCCATCGTGTTGATCAGCCAACCCAGCAGGTCTTTAGTGGTTTCCTCTGAGATCTGGACCATGTCGGGGAGATTCCCCTGATGTTGCACCCTCTGGAACTTCAGGTTCCACTGAAGAGCCCACATATGCTAACAGGCATTTGTAACTAGGAGGATGCAGGAGGCCATGAGGCTCAACAGCCTCAGAGTCAGTCTTATCAAAAGTCTAGGATAGAGGCTGAAACATTGGTATCACAGGCTGAATACCCTGGCTTTGCAGTTCTGGAGGACAGGTCAGAAACTGCACCTAGTCTAGAACAGCTCAGATGAAAGAGAGCGCCCGAGAGGGAGTCAGTTGGGACTTCGGCTCAACCCCAGCAAATGCAGAAGGCCCACTATAGATTAGAGGTGGGAGACAACTGCCTGGGGTGAGCCCGCCTTCCACAACCAATTATTTAGGTATGGGAAGATTGGGACCATCAATCTCTGCAGGTGTGCTGCATCCACCACCATTACCTTGGTAAAAACCTGAGGGGCACTGGTAAGGTCAAAAACTGTGAAAGTGCTCTTGGCCTCCCTGAAACTGTAGATAAAGCCTTTGGGTGGGTAGGCAGGGAATGTGAAAATTTGCAACCAGCAAGTCCAACGCAACAGGGAAGACCGGACCTGAGCTAAAGTGACAATCTTAAACTTCTCCTTTTCATGAAGAAGTTGAGAAGGAGCAGGTCTGTGATAGGATGAAGACCTCGATCCTTTTTGGACACCAAAACTTGGTGGGTATAGAACCCACAACCTATTTCTGATGCCAGAACCCACTGAACGACTCCCTTGGTCCAAAGAGCCAACACTTCTGATGGATTAAGGAGTGAAGGCTGAGGCTGCCATGGTAGTGGTGGACTAGCCCAGCCTCTGGCTGGTGTTCCCACGTGGTTTGCGGGAACCGCATCCATGGTCACAAAAAGGCTGGGAAGCCTGGTAGCTGGCCTGGAACAGACTAAGGAAACGCCCCTTTTTGTATGGTCACCCCCAAGTTTTTGGACTGATGCTGCTGGTTTTTCGATTCCGAGTGCACGGAGGCCTTATAACCGGACCCCACGGCCAGTTTCTGTATCCTTAAACTGATATGTGAATTGGCTTTTACCCAATGGCTGAGCTAGCTTACATTTAAGTCCCAAGCAGATGGTACCCAAGGCATGTATGTTAGAGTGCCCTCCAGAGATTGCGGCACTGGTTGAGCCACCCTGAATGAGACCAGGGTAAAATTGAGATTCCCAGCCTGTCAATTGCAGGTTTGAAAAGCAATTCAACTGCTGGCTCTACTTTGCCATTTCAAGCAATGGCAAAGCCAGATGTACCTGGACATATGCATACGTCACCCCTATGGCAGGCCTATTAAGTCCTAGCGCAGGGTGTAACATATTCCAAGGGCAGTACATGTAACTTTGACAGTGAAAACGCAGAGCTGTCATTTTTACTGTGGAAAAGGTTGGTCACCCAATTGGCGAGTGCAGAGTTATACAATGACCGCTCAGCTGCACAAACTCTGGAACGGTGCAACCAAAGTGGGTCATCCAAGTTATCAAATAGCTTGTTACATTATGCCCATCTTGATTTTCAGGTTGAAATTATTGTAATAGGCTGCAGTGTGCAAATTCAGCAAAGTTGCCACTTTGTTGCCTTCAGTCCTCTTCAGTCCCCTGTGCCACACTGCTTGCACACGGGATCCTGTAACCGAGACAGCTTTCTGCCCTTTTGGGGAGACGTGCTAAAGACACACAGGAGTGGATACAATAGGAGACTGTTCTGGAAGGAGGCGTCACCTCCCTCCTGTAGGAACCCACATAGGTGTTAGCCCGAAAAGAGAGCTTCAGAGGAAAAGGCACCTATGAAAGGCAAAAGGGTAACACTTGCAATAGGCAATCCAAAAAGGGAGCACCCTGTCTTACATTTCAGCTCGAATAGCTCCAAAGCATCATGATAAATGCAGTCATTAGAAGGAATTTGAATAATATTTCAAAAAGTCTTTCACCATAAATGGGTGCAGGAAGTGCTGTAACGTTGTAAAAAGTTTTTCACCATAAGTTGGTGCGGCGAATGCCATATCTCCGGACACGTGTTTCTGGCTTTTTGGATTGTGTAACACTTGCAATAGGGGCTGCTCTATTGTTCAGCCACAAAGGCTGGCACATGGAACAGGAGAGGGGAGGGGAACCCAGTTTCAAGGGACATGTAAGCCCCTGTGCAGACACACCTCTGGGTTGGGGTAGGTAGTGCCACATGCCTGGAGGGAGGGCTTGCCATATTGTAGGAGGCAGAAGAAGAAATCCTGGGATGCCCAGCGGCCACACTTCGCAGGAAGTGGTCATCAGGTGGGAGGGAATCAGATAGCCCATTGGCTACCAACTGCATCCTGCACGGAGGGACTTTTCTGAGCATAAGTAGTGCGCCCCTGGAAACCCAAACTCAGATTTGACTGGACTGAAAGAATGACCGAAGGAGGACTGCCCTACTGTACTGTGGAACCGGCAAAGAGAGGCTGCATCGCATAGACTACATATGCTGAACCTGAGGGCTAGCAAAGGAGAGGGACTGTGCCTGCATGTCCTGCTCGAGGAAAGTCACCTCAACAGCCCAGCCAAAGTCAAGAGACTCAAAGGGTTTGTGAGCTGGCCTCATGTTCTCAACAGCTGAGAAGCCTGGTGGGGCAAGTTGGTAGCTTAAGACTTCAACTTGCTGCCAACTGCTGCCGTACAGCGCCAAGGACCAGGACAGGATGTGCAAAGTTGCACCCAGGTTCGCTGAGCCTGGGAGTGTCATGAGAGTGCAGCTGGGACCCCCAGAAGATGACCTATCGACCCAGTAAGGATTGGCCTATGACCGTGATACTGGATGATCGGTAGTCCAGTGGCTACTGGACTTCTACCAGCACCAAGAGGATTTATAGGGCTGCCGACCCAGTGACCAGGACTGCCTCAACCCCTTTGTGGACCAAGGAGTAGACGCAGTAAGACCCTCGTCAACCACACTGCACACACAGCATCCTTTTCAGCTTCTTCAGCATTCTTAATTCCTCACATCAGGACTAACTCCAAAGGAAAGCCCTACAGGGGATAAAAGTGCCTGGAACTTCTTGAAGACTGCTTCATCTGTTGAGGTAACCATTTCTAAGGACCTTACTGGTCCCCCTGACTGACTCCCTACTGTAGTTGGTCACCAAAGGGACTAAGTGACCGCATTCCATCTAGCTTTTTGCGAAAAAGCTTCCAAGTGTTAAATTTGCCAGTGCTAGTTTGTGGTTCACTGAAGAACACATTATCTGGTAGACACTATCTAGCTGCAGATTCCTTACCTTTGAATTTCCTGGTAAAGCCTCTTGACAAAGGGTCCACAACCCCACACTGCTCTGCTTGTTGCAGTATTTCATTGCGGTAGTGTTGTCTGTGAACACCTGCACCACCTTCCCTTTCACAACAGGAAGAAATGCTTTTAATGCTAGCCGGATCGCCCGAAGCTCCAACAAGTTGATGTGGAGCCCGGATTCCGCCGGAGACCCGTGACCTCTGATCTCCACCTCCCCCAAATGGCTGCCCCATCCCAGAAGTGATGCATCTGTCACTACCATTAGATCTGGTTGGGGAAGGGAGAGGGGTCTGCCCTTGGCCCACTCGCAGTTCACTAACCACCACTGCAGATCTTTTGCAGTCCCGTCAGAGATCTGAACCACGTTGGTAAGATTTCCCTGATGCTGTGCCCATTGGAACTTCAGGTCCCACTGCACAGCCCTCATGCGCCATCAGGCATGCTTGACCAACAGGATGCAGGAAGCCATGAATCCCAGCAGCTTCAGAGTCTGTCTCACCGAGATCCAGGATAGAGGGCGAAACATCGGAATCATAACCTGAATATCCTGAACCCGCTGATCGGGAGGATAAGCCCGATACTGCACTGTGTCCAGAACAGCTCTGATTAAAGTGAGCTTCTGAGAGGGAGTCAGGCACATTTATAGTGAACCCCAGCGAATGCAAGAGGTCCGCCGTCATCTGGAGGTGGGTGACGAGAGCCTGGGGCGTAGGAGCCTTCAACAGCCAATCGTCTAGGTAGGGGAAGACTGAGATCCCTGACCTGCGCAAATAGTCTGCCACCACCGCCATCATCTTTGTGAACACCCGAGGGGCACTGGTGAGACCGAAAGGAAGCACGGTAAACTGAAAGTGCTCGTGGCCCACCTTGAACCGCAGGTAACGCCTGTGGGCTGTCAGGATAGGAATATGGAAATATGCATCCTGCAAATCTAACGCGAACATCCAGTCTCCTTGGTCTAGGGCAGACAAAACCTGAGCAAGAGTGAGCATCTTGAATTTCTCCTTCTTGAGGAAGAGATTGACGTCCTTTAAATCCAAGATAGGGCGAAGGCCTTTGTTCTTTTTGGGAATCAAAGTAGTGGGAATAACAACCACTGCCTACTTCTGATATCTGGGCTGTCGCACCTGCACTGAAAGGCCCAAGGATCTGGCTGTGGCTCGAGAATCCTTGAACCTCTCAAGCGCAGTCTGCTTTTTCGCCAAAAAGGCGAGAGCGATCAAAGGGCATGTCCATCAAGCTAGACTGGACATCCCCTGAAAAACCAGTAGAACGTAGCCAGGCGTGGCGACGTAGGGCCACTGACCATGAAATCGCTCTGCCCAGAGAGTCGGTCGTGTCCAAGCCACACCTGATCGTAAACTTGGCTGCATCTCTCCCATCCTTGACAGCCTGGGTGAGAGTGTCCCGTACGCCCTCCGGGACCTGGGGCAGCACTTGCACCAACGTATCCCATAAAGTATGGGAATAACGGCCCAATAGGCAAGAGGTGTTTACGGACCTCAATGCCAGGCTGGTGGAAGAAAACATCTTCTTCCCAAGCGGATCCAGCCTTGTGAATTCCCTATCTGGGGGAGCGGAAGGGAATGCACCACGGGAAGTAGAGGCCTGGACAACCAAGCTCTCAGGAGTGGGGTGTTGAGTCAGGAAACTAGGGTCGCTGGGAGCGGGTCTATGGCGGTGCCCACCGTCCTATTCACAGGAGCCCCTGTGCTGGGTTTGGATCACGTACCCAGAAGGACATCTGTAAGAGCCTCATTGAAGGGCAACAACGGCTCCGATGTTGACACCCCCGGCTGAAGCACTTCTATCAGGATATTCGTCCTGACTGGCACCGTAGGCAAATCTAAGTCCAAGACCTCAGCTGCCCTATGCACCACCATAGCAAAAGAAGCACCCTCCTCCGTAGCCACATTAGTAGGAGAGTGCATACCAGTATCTGAAGACGTGTCCAGGCCACTGGCCTCCCCTAGATCCTGATACCAGTCCTGTTGCAATCCAGATTCTAAAGGGTCCTCAGACCCCTCCCATTCCTCTCCTGCGTCTGGCTGTTCCAAATAATGCTCAGACAATGATCTAGGCCGAATTGGCTCCGAAGTCAGAGTGGACGTCGTACGACGTCGCTCCGGATCATCCAGAATAAGGATGGGGCTGCCACCGGTGGGCGCCGGCAGCGGAATCATCGTCATCGGACCCGCGCCGAAGGAGGCTGACTGTGAGAGACCGGCGCCGGTCCGGGGTCCCCAACAGCCCCGAAGCCGCCGGCATCGAATCCAAAGGGGCCCCTGTGGGGCCCGAAGACCCACCCGAGGGTGCAGCCTGCTCAAAAACGAGACGCATGGCCTCGTAGAATTCTTTTATCTGAGCGGGTGTCGATCCAGTCCCTGGAAAGGCGGGAAGACACGGAGTCGACCTGGCGACGGCTCCGCAGAATCGCGCTCGGAACGTCGACGCTCCCTAGACACCTGGTCGGCCGACGGGCATGGCGAAGACGAAGTCTGCTTGGACTTCTTCTTCTTCTTGTGCCTCTTACCTTTGGAAGACCTCGAATGCGAGGAAGAGAACTTGGGGCTCCGGGAGCGGTGCCGCGACCTCCTCCTACTGCGGGACCGTGACTTCCGCGGAGTCACGCCGACCGAAGACAAATGTTGGGCCGCAAGAAGCTTAAGGGATCTCTCCCTCAAGGCCTTCGGCGCCATGGCCTGACAGTCGGAGCACGAGGTGGAATTGTGGTCCTTCTCTAGGCACCAAAGACAAACTCGGTGCGGATCCGTCACCGACATGGGGCGATGACAGCACCACACGGCTTGAATCCTGTCTTTCTCGAAGACATGACTCCAAACAGTCAAAAAAGCGTCGACAAACCGTCTAAGCAAGGTAGCTCTTTCCAAAACTGCGCTTAACCGGCGCAGAAGGAAAAGAACTGACGTACGCACGCCGAGACGGCGTCTATATACACAACCGTGACGTCAGACGCCTTCAACGATGCACGCGGAGCTGGTCAACGCACGCGGATCCGAACGACGTCACCCGACGGTGCGCGCGCAGGGTACTGCTCAGAAAAAACTCTGGATTCGAAGCAGACGCCAGGGAATTCTAAGGTAAGGAAGCTGCAGCTAGAAGTCTCTATCAGATTGTCCTGTGCACAGGACCCCTTGGACCAGGCCTGAGCTAGACATCCGTGGGCTTTATTGAATGGGAGCAAGAGTTCAGAGGGAGCGACTAACGGCTGAAGCACTTTTGTCTTGACTGCCACCAAAGTCAACTAACTCAGCCGCCCTTTGAACCACCATTGCCAAAGAGGCATCTTCCTGCATAGCTACTGTACGGCCAGCATCTGGTGAGGTATCCAAACAAATGGCATCCGTGAGTTCCTCATACCAGTTGTTGTCATGTTCATCTGGGGAACGCTGGTAACCAGAAGGGTCCTCGCAACCCTCTTAAATTGTCCCCCTCTCCAGGCCTGTCAAAAGAAAAAGGCACTGGCTCTAATTCCGAGGGCATGGTGCAGGTTGTAGGAGGCTAGCTCAGTTTATGGTGCACACCTATGGTGTGGTACCCTACATACAGTCCTTAGTGAAAGTGAGTAGGTGTCCAGATAGCAATAGCTCACTAGGAGTAGCTGAGGCAAACAGCTAAACCTTATCCAGGAGGAAAGTAAAGCACTTGCAATACCATAGTAGTCAGACAGTAACTCACTCACAAGAAAGAACCAACATAAAGGATTCTTTATTACAGCACTAACTACTAGACTAGCATTGGCATATCTCCCTTTGGAGAGATCTACACACAATATATACACAAAATAACCACAGAACTAGCATAGAACACACAGGTCCCTATGGGAGGTGGGCCAAACCATATAGTAAATGAAATGCAAAATAGTGATCCCAACCAAGATAAGTGTTGTAGTTAGCTAGGGGCTGGGGGTAGATGAAAACACCAGAGGTATGTATGGTAGGTGTTCCCAGCAACCATGTGCAAGGTTGTTACCTACCCACTCGTCCAATAGACACAGGGAGTAGTGGTTGGAGTGTGTGTGATCCAGGACCCGTCCCAGTGGACCCCGAGGAAACCAACAGACAAGTGTAAGGTTGGCGAGTGCCTCACCAAAGGATACCCAGAAGACAGGTTACCTACACCAGGGAACCCGGATGCAGAGGGGAGAAGGGACTCTCTTAAGTCAGTGGAAGCCTTGGTTTGTGCAGCTGCTATCACGACCCGTGAACCAAGCCGCTGGAACCCAGGGCTGGATTCCAGCCATGGAGGACCTGAAAAGAAAGGGGACCGAGTCCAGCACTCTTGGAGGTGCCCAGGTAGTGCAGGTGGCAATGCCCACCCTCCTAGAGGTGAAGTTACTGCAAGTCAGTGGAGGAAGAAGTCCAGCTTCGGGGTCCAGGAGTTGCAGGAAATCCTAGGAGTCGCCTATGAGCTGTCCCTTGCCGGTCGCAAGGTTGCAGGAGGGTCAGTGACTGGCTAGGTCACCAATAAGCACTGGCAAACATAAGCAGGACCTAAAGATGTCTTTGCAGATTTTACCTTAGAGGGGGAGTCAAGGCTGAGGCCAGCAGAAGTTGTTAGAGCCCCCAAGTGTGACCCACAGATGATGAACAAAGGGATTCATAAGGAGGTGTCAACAGCACAACAAAACAGAAGTCCTTGTCGCAGGAGTTGCAGGACAGGGGCTGATCTTCGAGATGCAGAGTGCTAGAAACCAGGGCGTCTCAGCGCCTGAAGATCTCTTGGAGGAAGAGACAACAAGCCTTGGCAAGAGCAACAGTCTTGGTGTACAGGGATTCCACTCCAGTGGCAGAAGCAGGGGCCAAAGTAGGCCACAGATTTACCACCTGGAATGCAGAGCCTTTTGATGTCCGTGGAACAGCAGACCCCATCAGCCAGTCTGCGTTGTCTTGAGGTGCCTGCAGATGCAGGGGAGTGACTCCTTCGCTCCAAGGGAGACTCCTTCATGCTTCCAGGTGCAGAGTCCTTGTGACCCTGAAGGATGCACAGCCTCTCACCACCAGCACCTCCACAGCCTCTCCTCACTCATTCACAGACCCTTTCATTACACCTTTATCACACTGTCTCCTCACCCTTGCACCATACACACCTCCTCGCCCCTTTCTCAGCTTCCCTCTCTCCAACCCTACTCAGTACCACTCACCTTATTTTTCTGTGAGTGACTCATTATACTTGTCCTAACCCCTCATCTAGTCCCTCTACTCGCCCCTCGCTTTAGTGGCTCACTCTCCTTATCATAAACCTCCCCACCCCCCAATTCTTCACCAGTCACTAGCCATATATTTGCTAAAACTCACCTTTGGGGCTTTTACTCATCACCCCCCCCCCCCCAATTGTTTCCTAAACCTCACTTCCAAACTACTCCCAGATAATTGTTAACGCAAGTGTTGCCCATCCCCCAGACTCTCTTGTTGGCGGCCTCTCTGTTTATTCCTACTTAGGCATGTCCTTTCCTCACCGCGCACACTTCCCATGTACTCCCAACGCCTTTCATTGCCCCTCATATTACCTCTTCTCACTGGCATTCCTTACGTGGGGCACAATTTCAAACCGGGCGGAACTACGTTCTATTCCCCACTCTCTCGTACTTTCCTTCCTACTGACATATTCCCACCCCTTATTCCGCTCTTCCTGTCTCACTTACTGCCTTTCCCTCTTTAGCCCCAAACGCTCTTTCCTCTGTTTGAAATTCTTCCCACATTCAACTCCCGTTTTCCCCTCACCTTGCTGGTACCCTCCATTCACACGTCTCTGCAGGAGAAGATGTGTGACTGTGCAAGTGTCTGAAACTATTTATTTCTAGTGTACACCGGCAAGCGAGGAAGTTTATGTTTGTGTGTGCATTCAAATATATTTGTATTGAGAACCCATGTGTGCGCGAATGTGTGTATTTCTACTGTATGTGCATTTAAAGATATATGTGTGTGTATTGTAATAAACACAAGGGCATGTGTTAATCAATCTGTGTGCATCCATACAAGAATATATCTTTATGTGTTTTTTGTGTATTAGAAGAATCTTATTGTGGCGTTGTTATCTGCATGCATTTCTTTTGTGTATGAGTGCAAATAAGGACTTGGGCGTTTTTCTTTGAATGCAAGCATTTATCTTTGTTTTGTCTATCAGTCCACATGCTCAAGTGTATGTCTGTATAACACATGATTATTGGCTTGTTCAATTATGTTGTCATACTTACATTTGTGTAACATACATCTGCCTTAGGTATGCCTTATGAAGTTGTGATGTCTTGACTGTCCATTTTTCTAATGTTTTTGTATTCTGTGCAGCCCAGGGTCGATTTTGTGGCAGTTGCTGTGTCTAATGTGCTCTGTGTATTTTCAGAGGGGCTTTTATCAGGGGCTATGATAGAAACCACTGTGTGAGGTACTCGTGGGGATGTAATCTGCATAAGAGGAATAGTGTATCACTCACTGACCCCACAATTATTATTACTTCTTAATAAATAGTATTAATGACACTATGCACTATGGGCATCATTTAGATTTAACGGAGCAGGAAGCTCATTAGGAATGAATAAATACCATCCTTGCAGCAGCAGAGTCTCTGCTGCCACAACATCTGACATGGTCTTCTGACAGCTGAGCCGGAAGGTCACAGTGAAGGTCACCTCTTTATACGGTCACCTCTATGGTAAACGCTCCCTACTTCTGACCATCTCTACATTTCCATGTCCTGGACAGCTAATGAAGAAAGGGCGGTCCAGGGCAGAGTAATCAACCAATGCATTGTTTTTTGTTTTTTTTTCATTTTTAAGAATCAAACTCATACTTTGGGAGCCTGTTTCTCGAAAACAATATTTTCCGAGTTGATGTAAGAAACATGGCAGCTGTTCAGCAAAGTTCAGTGCCTTCGGTTGGTCCACTGAAGGTAAAGAAGTCCTCCACCATAGAAGCAGAAACCAGCCCCTCCAATGATAGAGTGGACAATTGTGCCGCCCACATGGGTCTAAATGGCGCTTAAGTTTTCATGCATCATTGTATGCTTCCATAATGAAAAATATCACCGCAGATACAATGCACAGATGTATATTTTAGGAAGCTGGCCTGGTGTGCGGTGGGTACCCAAGGTACTTACACCCTATACCAGGTCCAGGTATCCCCTCTTAGTAAAGTGCAGGCAGTGACCAGAAGCTAGGCTCTCTAGAGGTAGCTGTGAATGAGCAGCCAAAGGCTTATTTAGGAGACATACAAAAGCTCATGCAATACCACTGTAGTCACACAGCACTTACACACATGAAAGAAAATACTCAGTTGTACAAAAATAAAGGTACTTTAGTTTTGGCACAGATTATCACAAATCACTAGACAGGTGACCCACCCTTAGGAAGTAAGTAATCCACTAAATATATCCACTAGCAATCAGAAATAGCCATAGAAAAGGTTAGAAAACAGAGCAAACAGTAATAACGAAGAGCGACCCTAGGGGGAGCACAAACCATGTACTGAAAAAAAAAAAAGGGAATGCTAACAAGGTACGCCCGCCTAGGTAAGTAAAATGTGCAGAGGGGAGCTGGGATATTAGAAACTCACAAAGGTAAGTTCTACACTACCCCCCCCAGTGACCAGGAATGCAGGAGTAAAACAGGATTTTCCCCAAACCACTCAAAAAGAGGAAGAGAAGAAAAAGAAGACACCCAGAGAACACTGCAAGAAAACCAGTGGTGGATTCCTGAAGAAAGACCACCTGTGGAGAGAGGAGACCAAGTCCCAGAGTCACAGTGGAGTCCAGGAGGAGTAGGAAGTACTACCTTCCCAGCTGTGGATGCAGGAGTTGGTCAACCGTTCTGAAGAACAGGTCAGCACTGCAGCCCAGGAGCCGGTAAAGAGTTCCAGATGGATGCAGAAGATGTTCCACGCCTGAAGGAAGATTGCAGATGGGTGTCGGTGCAGGAGGCAAACTCGCGTTTAGTGGAAAAGAGGTGCTGCCGGGGACCAGCAAGGCCCAGGAGGGCTCAACCCAGGAAGGGGAATCACAGGGGACCCTCACCATCGCAGAGAGTTCACAGGATGAGAGGCAGAAACCACAGAAGTCCCACAGGACGGGGACACAGAAGTCACAGAAGAAGCCCACGCAGCAGTACAAAAGTGGATCCCATGCCTGTAGGAAAATACCATCTTCCTTTGCATGTTACCCCCATTTTTACCTGTATGTCAGTATGTTTTTGTCTATCTCACTGGGATCCTGCTGGTCAGGACCCCAGTGCTCATAGTTTATGGCCTAATGTGTGTGTCTGTATAGTGCTTGACTGTCACTGAGGCTCTGCTAATCAGAACCTCAGTGCTTATGCTCTTTCTGCTTTTAAATTTGTCACTGTAGGCTAGTGAATTCATTTACCAATTTCAATTGGCACACTGGACCCCCCTTATAAGTCCCTACTATGGTACATAGGTAACCAGGGCATTGGGGTTCCAGGAGATCCATATGGGCTGCAGCATTTCTTTTGCCACCCATAGATAGCTCAGACAAACCCATGCACAGGCCTGCCATTGCAGCCTGCGTGAATTAACGCACATGTTATTTCACAGTCATTTTCACTGCACTTAAGTAACTTATAAGTCACCTATATGTCTAACCTTCACTTGCTGAAGGTTAGGTGCAAAGTGCACTAGCAAAGGTGCCCCCACATAGTTCAGGGCCATTTCCCGGGACTTTGTGAGTGCGGGGACGCCATTACACGTGTGCACTACATTTAGGTCAATATCTATATGTAGCTTCACAATGGTAACTCGAATATGGCCATGTAACATGTCTAACATCATGGAATAGTCCCCCCCATTCCAAATCTGTTATTGGGGAGCCAATTCGATGCTTCCTGGGGGCTCCACCATGGACCCCCAAGTACTGCCAAACCAGCTCTCTGAGGCCTGCACTGCAGCTACAGCTGCTGCCACCTCACAGACAAGGATTCTGCCCGCCTGGTGTCTGAGAAGCTCAGTCCCAGGAAGGCAGAACAAAGCATTTCCTCTGAGAGCAGGGTGTTACACCCTCTCCCTTTGGAAATAGATGTTACAAGCTGGGGAAGGGTAGCCTCCCCCAGCCTCTGGAAATGCTTTGAAGGGCACAGATGGTGCCCTACTTGCATAAGCCAGTCTTCACCGGTTCAGGGACCCCTTGTCCCATGCTCTGGCGCGAAATTGAACAAAGGAAAGGGGAGTGACCACTCCCCTGTCCATCACCACCCTAGGGGTGGTGCCCAGAGCTCCTCCAGTGTGTCCCAGACAGCCATCTTGCTTTGCAAGGTGTGGGGGCACTCTGGAGGGCTCTGAGTGGCCAGTGCCAGCAGGTGACGTCCGAGACCCCTCCTGATAGTTCCATACCTGATAAGGTGTTCCATACCTGATAAGGTAGCCAATCCCCCTCTCAGGGCTATTTAGGGTCTCTCCTGGGGGTTCTCTTCAGATTCTGCTTGCAAGTTTCCTTCAGGAATCCTCTGCAACTACTACTTCATCCTCTGGCCTCGGATCAATCGCAGCCTGCTCTAGGTACCGCTGTAACAGCAACAAAGTATCCACAAGGGATACTTTTCCTCTGCAACTTCATCTCCAGCCAGCAACGGCAACAGTTTCTAAGCTGCTAGAACACTACTACATTTCACTAATAAGGTGTAAGTACCCAAGGTACCCACTACAAACCAGGCCAGCCTCCTACAATGCTGCAGGAGAACCACGCAGGAGGCTGGGATTTGCAAGAAGGAGGGCTGGGGACTGGAGCAGCACATCGCCTCAAGATCCCTTGGATGAGACGCAAACAAGCCTGCAAGAGAACAAATGCACGGGGTGCTACCCTGCGTGGGAAGGCAAAGGCTTATCTCCACCAAAGTTGGACAGCTGGCAGAGAGGACCAAGAGGACTACTCTGGACCACCACCCGTGATGCAGGATCCATGCAGCTCAGCAGGGGAGGGGATCCATGCAGCTGGTCGTCGCTTGTTGTAGGTGTCTGTGGTTGCAGGGAAGTGACTCCTTCACTCCAAGGGAGATTTGTTTTTTTCTTCTTCTGCAGGACGAAGAGTTGCTGGTTTCTGAGGATGCACAGTGAGGAAACTGTTGCAAAGCTGGCAGGAACTCTGGATACAATGTTGCAGAAGAGTCTTCCTCGTGAATCTGCAGCTTGTGGGTTCCTGGAGGGTCCAGTCCCAGTTCCGGAGGCCAGAAGTCGAAGTAAAGATTGTAGAGGAGTCCTGCTGAAATCTCACAGCCTAATCTGAGGACCCACCCAAAGAGCGAGACCCTATATAGACCTGAAAGGGGGACTGGTCACCTAACCAGGTAAGCACCTATCAGGAGGGGGCTCTGACATCAAAAGCCTCTGCCCAACTTGGATTCAAGATGGCAGAATCAAGTGGCCACCTGGAGAAGCTCTGGGCCCCAACCCTGGGGTGGTGATGGACAGGGGAGTGGTCACTTCACCTTTCCATTGTCCAGTTTCACGCCAGATCAGGGACTGGGGGTCCCTGAACCGGTGTGGACTGGTTTATGCACGAGGGCACCAAATGTGCCCTTCAAAGCAAACCAGTGGCTTGGGAGGCTACCCCTCCCAAGCCAGTCACACCTATTTCCAAAGGGAGAGGATGTTACCTCCCTCTCCCAAAGGAAATCCTTTGTTCTGCCTTCCTGGGCTTGATCAGATCAAGCATTAGGAGGGCAGAAACCTGTCTGAGGGGTGGCAGCAGCTGGGCTGCCCGAGAAGCCCTGTAATACTATAGCAGTGACCTATGTCCAGTACATATATAAAATGGCGTCCCTGCACTCGTGAAGTCCAGTAAAATGGTGCTGGAGTTTGTGGGGGCACCTCTGCTAGTGGAGGGGTGCCCTCACACAGGTACCTGCACCCTGCCCTCTGGGTTGAGAGGGCCTGCCATAGGGGTGACTTATGGTGACCTGGTGCAGTGACCTGAAGTGAAATCAGGTGCATGCAGACTGCAATGCCAGGCTTGCTGAACCCTTTGCATGGGCTCCCTATGGGTTGCAGAATAAGAGAATAAGTGCTGCAGCCCATAGGGATCCCCTGGAACCAAAATGCCCTGGGTACCTATTATTTTTTTAATCGGTCTCTGTATGAATGTCTTGGCACATGAACCTCCCCTAGCACGACTCCTCAGGTCTCGATTGCTAGTGACACTCAAGTGCACCAACCTACTTACTACAAAGGCAGTGATGGAACTTCTCTCAGTTTAAGAGATGAGATACAACATTGGCTTAGTGACAGAGTAACAAGTAATGGAAGGCTCAGTTTGGACAAAGTCGTCATAGTGGGCAACTTATCAGAGCGGACATTAAATTCAGAGCCTCATTCAATACCTTCAGCACTGCTTTCTCTACTTGCCAACTACCCTGATTCCTGATAGGTCACATTATATCCTGATGCAAGCAGCTGCTTCACATTGTCTGATTAGTGGAAAAAACAATGTCCTAAGAAAAACATATAACATCACAAACAGACTTCAATGTAAATGAACAGATTTTCAGCACCCACTCATTTACCTGTAAACTGGTGTTCCAATTTGCTAGCCATGGCTCAATGTATTAGAGTAGGAGGATGAGCTCAACCTGTCAACATCACCCATGCCCCCACCTCCCCCCTCCTTACCTCCAAACTACATCAACTCAGCAATTATCTGTGCTGGGCCATGTGTGTAAAAAATAAAATAAAAATACAAATAAAACAGTACACGACACAAGCATACCGTTTCAGCTCCAAGGTTCTGCAATCCAGTATAGGTCCTGTCCAACTGTTAAGGAAAGTCAATTAAAATAGCAAATTTAGAATGTGCCTACTACAAGAAAACTGTTAAAAGGCACCCCAACTCTCATCACATCGCATGAAAAAGTTTGCAAGAATAGGTTTATTCAATTAAATTAGGCTTTTTAGCAATTTAACCAAATAATACACAATTAAACTTACCTCGTATAAGAATATTCAGCGGAAAGAAATAACAGGACTATTACAGATAATTCCACCATAAGACAATTTCCTAGAAATACTAAAAAACTCACAAGACATTTATGCAAGACTTCTACGTCTCAAATCACTTTCAAACCAACAATTTATGGGACATATGCTGGGCTGCATCTTGCTTTCCGTCCACTTACCAAACTTTTTTTTTTTTATTGCTCTGCCACTTGGATGTCTAACAGTAAAATGACCTCTATGAGCATGACAAACAGCGGACACCTTCTTCATGGTCATGAACTGGCCTTAACTTTCAACCAAAAACAAAACACCTGAAAAGCAACTGTTCTTTATGCAACCTAAACATCCACCTGAACAGTAAAATTAATTTATATTACATACAATACAATGTTCACTACAGTCACAGTAACATTCAGAAAATTATTCCAAATTTCCCAAAACTGGAAACAAAATCACACGGATTTCCTGACTGAAAACAGTGGAACACAAAAGAAACCAGAATTTAGTGACTAATCCAAAAGGGTGCTGGGATTTACATCATTGTCATGCTCATTATAGATGCCCACTAGGATGACTTGCAGATGAAGAGATGGTGGCGGTGAAGGCAGTGCCTCACCACCGGTGCTCACAGAAACCTTCTGGGGGGAGCTGACTTCGGCACTCTGGGCAACAGCTCAGCAGCAGCAATGGCGATCCACTGCGGCTTCCTGTGACCGTGAGAATGAGCAAACAAAGTATGGGAGACAGATAGTGAGGGGAAAAAGCCAGGTGGTGTGGCAGCTTAATGGCCTAGTGGTTCAGTAGATCATTCGTGGAGCCGGAGCACGAAGCAATTTATCTTGTATGGCTCCTACTTTTCTTGCAGGTCCTGTTCCTCGATGTCTTGTGAACTGTAAAGGAACAGCTACAGTCACCACATGGCGCTAAGTGCACAGCAGAGTCTTGGGGGCATAAAATAGGTGGTGACGGGGATGATAACAGGTTACATTTCTGCATCCTGGATTTAATGAATGCTGCTTCAACATTTCCACAGCTAGAACTTTTTCTTCAAGGGTCAATTTTGGAATTTGCCTAATTTTTAGTCTTGCAGCTTTCAGAAACTCCAGCCAAACGGAGTTCCACTTCACTGCTTTCAAGGAGTTGGGAGGGAGGTAGTAGGGTGGCATTTAAAAAGGATCAGGTTACTTACCCTGTAAGCTTCTGTAGTACTGTAGATTCACATGCTCTGCATACTCCTGCCATTTAGTGTTGGGTCCGGAGTGGTGCAAGTTGTTTTTCCCCAAAGAAGTGGTTTGAGTCACAAGGTGAAAATAAGTTAATTACCTGTAACTGCAGCTCTCCAGTATTGGAATCTTTCATAGATTCACATTCTTGAATCATTCCCTGTCGTCAAAGTGGGAGTCCCACTGTAACTTAATAAACAAATATATATAACTATTGTAGGCTATAATGGCAATGAAGGAGTCAGTTTAATAACCTATGAATGTCCTTTTTAAATAAAGGACCAAATGAACTATAACTAATCAGGCGACAACACTCCCAACAGAGGCTGATTCCCTCAGATTTTCTACTCCACATTGTGTGAAGGAAGTCTCCCTGAGCTCTGCTCAGTTCTTCAGCTATTACTTCTTTTTGGACTTGTCTAGTATGGCCTAGTCTACGATGGCCTCATCTATGAAGGGCCTCATCTATGACGGTCATCTACTATGCTCTGCATAGACTGTAAAGCAGTTCCTCCATACAAGCGGTGGCTAGCCTGTAGGAGTTGCACTTGATTGGGAAAGTGTGCGTAGCACTGCCTGACCTACACTAGCTTGCTTGCGTGCGTGCTATGAGATTATTTCCAAGGAAGGCCATAGCAGCTCCCTTTTTCCGAATAGTGTGTGCTCTGGGAGAATCGGGTGAAGGTCTTTTGGCGTTAATGTAGAAAGTTTGCATAGATGTGACTCTCCATCTGGCTATGCTGGATTTGGAAATTGGGTTGCCTGCATGAGGTGGGGAAAAGACTATAAAAGTTGTTTGATTTTCCTAAAGTCTTTAGTTCTGAACCCTTTTGACATCTAATGTATGAAGGGTTCCTTCTGCACCGAATCTGGTTGTGGGAAGAAAACTGGGAGCTCAATAGACTGATTGAGAAGAAACTATTAAACCACTTTCAGTATTAACTTAGGACTAGAGCAAAGAACTACTTTATCTATGAATTTGGAAGAAAGGTTCTTCTAAGGTTAGTGCCCGGAGCGCACGTACACATCTGAGTGATGTGACGGTGACTAAGAAAACCACCTTCCATGAAAGAAATTGAAGTGGACATGAGTGAAGTAATTCGAATGGGGGAGTCATGAATCTGGTGAGTACAATGTTAAGGTTCCACGAGGGGGCTGGAGGCACCCAAGGTGGTAAAACTCATTTAAGTCCTTCCATGACAACCTTTATTATTGGAATTATAAATAAGGAAATGTGTTCCCTATTTTGAAGATATGAAGCTATAGCTGCAAGATGGTGGCAAACAGAAGCATAAGTAAAACTTGGCTTCTGCAAATGAGTAGGTAGCAAATAATGTCTTGTGCTGTGGCTTTGACAGGGATTAATGTGTTTTGGTTGGCAGTAGCAAACAAAACATTTCCCTTTTGCAGCATAACAGCCTCTAGTTGTCGGTCTGCGTGCTTTCTCGGGAACGTTCATACATTCTGCAAGTAAACCTAGTTAACCAAACTCTATGACCTCAGGAGCCAAACTGCAAGGTTGATTGACTTGGGGTCTGGATGCCTGATTTGTCCTTATTTCTGGGTGACAAGTTCTGGCCTGTCAGGGAGCGTCTTGTGTGTGACTACTGAAAGATCTAGGAGTGTGGTGAACGAAAGCTGGCGCAACCAGGTGGGAGAGACAAGGATAATGGTGAGAGATCCTGATCCACCAAAATAGAAAAGAAATGAGAGTGAGAGGTGGAAAAGCATAGGCAAATCTCCCTGACCAACTCATCCATAGAGCGTTGCTCTTGGATAGTGGGTGTGAATACCTGGATGAAAAGTTTGGACATTTTAAATTATCTGCTGTGGTGAAAATAATTAATAGGTGAGCAACCAACCCGTCTGTGATGAGTCTGTGGTCAATGTGATGTGAGAAACAGGGTCTAGAAAAGGCCATCCCTTCGGGAGGTTGCTGGTGTTCCATCGCTGCAAAGAATGGTGAGTTTGGTGGTCTAACAATACTAAATCTTCCAGGTGACCCTGTGACTGAAATCCAATGGTGACACAGACACTGGTATAGGGGACGCATGTCTAGTCTGGCATGGGGAACTATGGCGATGCAAGAAGTCATTTGTAAGGAAATGCCTTCCTTGGCATGGTTACCCCCTGACTTTTTGCCTTTTGTTGATGCCAGTTATGATTGAAAGTGTGCTGAGACCCTGCTAACCAGGCCCCAGCACCAGTGTTCTTTCCCTAAGCTGTACCTTTGTTCCCATAATTGGCACAGCCCTGTCACACAGATAAGTCCCTTGTAAATGGTACCCCTGGTACCAAGGGCCCTGTTGTCAGGGAAGATCTCTAAGGGCTGCAGCATGTCTTATGCCTCCCTCGGGACCCCTCAATTAGCACATGCACATTGCCTCACAGCTTGTGTGTGCTGGTGGGGAGAAAATGACTAAGTCGCAATGGCATTCCCCTCAGAGGGCCATGCACACCTCTCACTGCCTGTGGCATAGGGAAGTCACCCCTCTAGCAGGCCTTACAGCCCTAAGGCAGGGTGAAAAAAACCATAGGTGAGGGCATACGTGCATGAGCCCCTACAGTGTCTAAGCAAAACCTTAGACACTAAGTGCAGGGTAGCCATAAAGAGACTATGTTCTGGGAGTCTGTCAAATACGAACTCCACAGTTCCATAATGGCTACACTGAAATCTGGGAAGTTTGGTATCAAATTTCTCAGCACAATAAATGCACACTGATGCAAGTGTGGGATTTATTGCAAAATACACCCACAGGGCATCTTAGAGATGCCCCCAGAATACCAGTCTGAGTCCTAGTGCTAGGCTAACCAGTTTCTACCAGCCTGCCACAATCAGACGAGTTTCTGGCCACATGGGCTGAGTGCCTTTGTCACTCTGTGGCCAGGAACAAAGCCTGTACTGGGTGGAGGTCACCTCCCCCTGCAGGAACTGTAACCCCTGGCGGTGAGCCTCAAAGGCTCATGCCTTTTGTTACAGCACCCCAGGGCATCCCAACTAGTGGAGATGCCCTCCCCTCCGGCCACTGCCCCCCACTTTTGGCGGCAAGGCTGGAGGAGAGAATGAGGAAAAAAATGGAGGAGCCACCCACCAGTCACGATAGCCGCTAAGGTGACCTGAGCTGAGGTGACTCCTGCCTTTAGAAATCCTCCATCTTGAGATTGGAGGATTCCCCCAATAGGAATAGGGATGTGCCCCCCTCCCCTGAGGGAGGAGGCACAAACAGGGTGTAGCCACCCTCCAGGACAGTAGCCATTGGCTACTGCCCCCCAGACCTAAACACACCCCTAAATTTAGTATTTAGGGTCGACCCTGAACCCAGGAAATCAGATTCCTGCAACCTGAAAGAAGGACTGCTGACCTGAAAGCCCCGCAGAGAAGACAGAGACGGCAACTGACTTGGCCCCAGGCCTACTGGCCTGTCTCCAGACTCAAGAACCTGCACAGCAGCGCATCCAACAGGGACCAGCGACCTCTGAGGACTCAGAGGACTGCCCTGAACCCGAAGGCACCAAGAAACTCCAGAGAACAGCGGCACTGTTCAAAAACAGCAAAAACGTTGCAACTTTTTAGCAACTTCCAAAGAACACTCTTGCCGCCGGAAGCGTGAGACCTCTCACTCTGCACCTGATGCCCCCTGCTCGAGCTCCAGAGAACTAACACTGCAGAGAGAACTCCCAGGGAACTCCAACAACGTGAGTAACCTAAGTTGACCCCCCCCCCTGCAGCGACGCCTGCAGAGAGGATCCAGAGGCTCCCCCTGACCGCGACTGCCTGGTAACAAAGGAACCCGACGACTGGACAAAGTACTGCACCGCCCCCAGGACCGAGATGAACCACCTTCCAATGCAGGAGTGACCAGCAGGCAGCCCTCTTCCTAGCCCAGTCGGTGGCTGGCCTTGAGAAGCCCCCCTGTGCCCTGCCTGCATCGCCTAAGTGACCCCTTGGTCCCTCCATTGCTTTCAAAAGCAAACCCGATGCCTACTTAGCACACTGCACCCGGCCGCCCCTGTGCTGCTGAGGGTGTGTTTTGTGTGCCTGTTTGTGTCCCCCCTCCCCGGTCTGCTCCCTGAGGACGCAGGCCGTTACCTGCTAGCAGACTGGAACCGGAGCACCCCTGATCTCCATAGCCACCTATGTGTTTTGGGCCCTCCTTTGAGCTCTGCTCCTGACAGGCCCCGTGTTGCTGGTGCGGTGACTTTGGGGTCGCCTTGAACTCTCAACGGTGGGCTGCCTGTGCCCAGGAGACTAACTGTGTAAGTGCTTTACTTACTTGAAAAACTTAACCAAACTGAACTTCCACAGTAACTGTTGATTTTTGCAGTGCCCACTTAAATAGCTTATTGCCATTTTAACTAAAACTGTGTGTACTACTGTTTTGAATCAAAGTTTTATACTTACCTGTGTGAAGTACCTTGCATTTTATATACTTACCTCAAATCTTGAATCTTGTGGTTCTAAAATAAATTAAGAAAATATATTTTTCTATATAAAAACTATTGGCCTGGAGTTACGTCTTTGAGTGTGTGTTCCTCATTTATTGCCTGTGTGTACAACAAATGCTTAACACTACCCTTTGATAATCCTACTGCTCGACCACACTACCACAAAATAGAGCATTAGAATGATCTAATTTGCCACTATCAACCTCTAAGGGGAACCCTTGGATTGTGCACACAATCTCTCACTTTGAGATAGTATATACAGAGCCAACATCCTACATCACTGTGGAAAAGTACCCTCTTTTTGGCATGCCTGCTGTTATTGTGTTTTGACTGGGTTTACTGGGATCCTGCTAACCAGGACCCCAGTGACTGTGCTCTCTCCCCCTCTAAATTTGGTTGCACACCCCACAACTGACATACTGGTGCCCGTATACGAGTCCCCAGTATATGGTACTTAGGTACCCAGGGATTTGGGGCACCAGGGGTTCCTCATGGGCTGCAGCATGTATTGTGCCATCCACGGGATCCCATGCAAAATATGTCTGCAGGCCTGCCATTGCAGCCTGCGTGAAAAGTTGCATGCACTCTTTCACTACAGGTCACTGCACCAGGCCACTAAGCCACCCCTATGGGAAGCCCTCCTACCCCAGAGGGCAGTGTAGGTACCTGTGTGTGACGGCACCCTGCATGAGCAAAGGACCCCTACGAACGCCAGCTCCATTACACTGGACCTCCTAAGTGAGGGAAAGCCATTTTACCTATGTACTGGACACAGATCACTACTTCTGTCCAGCTACATAATGGTAACTACGAACCTGGGCAAGTTTGGTATCAAACATGACGGAATCATACCCCGTTGTATGATTCCATGCACTCTGGGGACTCCTTCGAGGACCCCCAATATTGCTCCAACTAGTCTTATGGAGTTTTCCAGGCAGCCTGCACTGCTACCAGACAGGTTTCTGCCCTCCTCCTGCTGCCGCTTGACCAGCTCAGGCAGAGGATGGCAGAAAAAAGGATTTCCTGTGAGAGAGGGAGGTAACACCCTCTCCCTTGGAAATAAGTGTTACATGGCTTGGGAGGGGTAGCCTACCCAAGCCACTGGCATGCTTTGATGGGCATATTTGGTGCCCTCCCTGCATAAACCATTTTGCACTAGTCCAGGGACCCCCAGTTCCTGGTTTGGCCCACCCCAGGGTGGTGCCCAGAGCTCATCCAGGTGGCCACTTGATTCTGCCATCTTGAATCCAAGGTGGGCAGAGGCTCCTGGGAGCATCTGAGATGCCAGGTCAGGCATTTGACGTCGCAGCCCCCTCCTGGATAGGTGGTCACCCTGCTAGGTGACCAATCCCCATTCCTGGGGTATTTAGGGTCTCCTTCTTAGGTGGGTCCTCAGATTCGATGTGCAAGATTCCAGCAGGACTCCTCTGCTTCATTTACTTCATCTTCTGGCCACTGGGACTGCAACTCGGACCCTCCCAGGAACCAACAATCTTCAACTTCAGCGAGGACTTCGCTCAGCAATATTGTTTATACAGCTCCTTCCAGCTACTGCAACATTTTCCTGGCTGTGCATCCTCTAAGGGTCACTAGTCTTCAGCCTGCACAAGAAGTAAGAAGGAATCTCCCTTGGAATGAAGGAGTCACACCCCTACATTCGCAGGCACCAACTGCAACGACGACCTGCTGTATGGATCTTCTCTCCTCTGGAGCTGCATGCATCCTCCATTACAGCTGGTAGTCTGGAGTGGTCCCCTTGATCCTCTCTAAAAGCTGCCCAACTTGGGAGACGGTAAGCCCTTGCCTCTCCTTGCAGGACAGTACCCCTGTGCACGCGACTCTTGCAACTACCAAGGCTTCCTTGTTCCTCCTCCAAGGGATCTTCAGACTCCGTGTAGCCCTGCCCCCCAGCAATCCATCCTGCAAAGCAGTCTCCTGCCTGCTGCTCCAGCGACGTGGGACTCCTCTTCGGGTGTGCTGAGTGGGTGTCATTGCGACCCCTGTGCCTGCTGACCGTGGGTCGCTTCTGGGGCCTTTCTCCTCTTTTTGTGACTCTCCCAGCTGCCAAAAGTCACCCCGGACTCCCCTTATTGGGTGGAGTCCCCTGGACCTTGTTGGTCCTCTTCAGCCTTGCAAAACTGCCTTCTCTGACTCTTGCATTTGCCAAGGCTTGTTGGTGGTTTTCCCGCACAGTAACATCCTGCATCACGATCACCAACGCGGGACATCACTTGCACCACTTCTGGAACTCCTCTTCTGCTCATGTGCTGCACTGCTGACTTCCTTCATCATCTGTCGACCTGGTCCTTCATCCACAGAAGGGTAGGCTCCTTCCACAAGTGGACACTCCATCACAAACTGGACTTTGCAGTTCCTCTTCGGTCAGGATCCACCTTGTCTGGGTCTTGCACAATCTTTTTCTAAAGTCCTCCCTTGGTGTTTGGGGAAAACCAGGTACTTTACTCTCCTAGTTGCTGGGGGGGGGGGCACCCTGGTACTTACTTTTTGGGGATCCTACTTCCTCCAGCTCCCTTCTGATTCCACATCCTTGGGTGGGGGACTGCTTTTCGCATTCCACTTTCTTAGTATATTGTGTGGTGTGGTGATCGCCCATCCCCCCCGCCCCCGGCCCTCATTGCTTGCTATTGCTTTTACCAATGCCTATTGCTTTCTACGCTATTTTCTAATTGCCTAAGGATATATGTAGGAAGTTGGCTCTGTATGCACTATTTCAAAGCAAGAAATGCATGGATGAGCAGCCATTACATATCTAGGAGCAGTGTAAAGCACTTGCAATACCATAGCAGTCACACAGTAACTTATCTCACAAGAAAGGAACCACACAGTGTTACAAAACTGAACGTACTTTATTACAGTAGCACTGAACTAGATTACTTATAGGCAGTCCCCCAACTGGAGGTAAGTACACTATATATATATAAATATATGTAGGAAGTTGGCTCTGTATGTAGTATTTCAAAGTAAGAAATAGCATGCACAGAGTCCAAGGGTTCCCCTTAGAGGTAAGATAGTGGCAAAAAGAGATAATTCTAATGCTCTATTTTGTGGTAGTGTGGTCGAGCAGCAGGCTTATCAGAGGGTAGTGTTAAGCATTTGTTGTACACACACAGGCAATAAATGAGGAACACACACTCAAAAGACAATTCCAGGCCAATAGGTTTTTATATAGAAAGATATATTTTCTTAGTTTATTTTAAGAACCACAAGTTCAAGATTCACAAAATACTTTAAATGAAAGGTATTTCACTTAGGAACTTTAGGAACTTTGAATTAGCAAAATAGCATATACAGTTTTCACACAAATGGCAATAAGCTATTTTAAAACTGGACATAGTGCAATTTTCAACAGTTCCTGGGGGAGGTAAGTGTTTGTTAGTTTTGCAGGTAAGTAAACCACCAACAGGGTTCAAAATTGGGTCCAACGTAGCTCACCGTTGGGGGTTCAGGGCAACCCCAATGTTACCACACCAGCAGCTCAGGGCCGGTCAGGTGCAGAGGTCAAATTGGTGCCCAAAAGGCACAGGCTTCAATGGAGAAGGGGGTGTAGTGTGGTCAGTTTTATGTATCCTTTGCGCATTAGCTTCAGGCTTTAGGCCTTTGTGCACTTTGCCCTGGATGTATGTTATTCCTTTGCTCGCAGCTTAGAGCCTCTGTGCACTTTGCTCTAGATGCTTTTTATTCGGCTTCGTACTTTTATTTTTTAAATAACCAGTTCTACGGTCTTGTTTTATTTTTTATATCACACTGTTTAGCCTACTTCAGCACTGGAGTTCTCAATAACACATTCCTGTTCACTCTGTGCTTCAGTCAAGGATACAGTCTGGTACATTGCCGATAGACGTGGTAGGAGTTTAGTCTTTGGCGTTCTTGCGTAGCCACATTTTGTGATCACGCTGACATGTTAGTTATAAAACACTTCCTTGTCCAAATACATGCAAGAGGGAGATTCCGACCAGGGAACCACAACTAGACGCTGACTGCCTCGTTGCAGGTGCTGAACCAGATCACAGGCCTTTGTTCAGGTATGAGGGTTGATGTCTTCCCAGGGAATCTGAAATGCAAGTTAGAAGCTTAACATGCTGTGCTCGAAATAGTACTAGCTGAGAGAGAGTAGAAATTGTTAACACCATGATAGCGTTATTCTTATGTTTCACTCTCCTCGTGACTATTTCAATCCTACTGTGTTGTATGTTTCTGGTTATTCCGGCTCACGCCTTAATATCTAAAATGCAGTCGTTTTATTAAAACATTATATAAAACTTAAACTGCCTTTGTCATTTGTATATGAGATCATACTGTAAATGAGAGAGCTGGTTTGGATCTGAGTGACCACGACTTCCCTGAGAAGTTCCAAAGATGTCATGCGCTCGGCTCCCAATCATCTCTTACCCCTGGGAGAAATGAGGCACTTCTAGTTAGCCGGAGCAAAACTGGGTTTAGGGTGACAGAGGTCCTTCCAAGTGGGTCAGACTCAGTCCCCCACACCGTGAACGATCCTGCTGCCTAGAAATCCAGTAGCCTCATTTAGGATAATGAGAGCCCACGCGACATGGCACCGCCAACGAGTGGTCTGGCTCTAATTTTCGGGTCCGGCTGACTCTCTCGGTCTCATATATATATATATTGACTCCTCGGTTCCGTAAATGGAGACGTCCATGGGGCTGAGGATTTCCGCCACCACGGGGTAGGTGCATCCTATTACTTAGTGGTCGGTTGTTCAAGCTTGAACTTTGAAAGGAAAACCCCGATATTGGTGTGCCTTCTCTGCCCTAGTGCTATTTTTATAATGGCAAATCCTCAAGTAGTGAACATAGCACTTAATATGCGCCAACCGCTCACGGGACATTTGATAGCACATGGTCTGACGAACCAGGGGGGTCCGGTCACGTTTGTGGTGGACGCCCATGCAGCTTATAGAACGGAGCTTTTTTATTCTTGGGTCGTGTTTCCAGCCGTTCATGAGGGTACAAACACTTTTCATGAATACACTATTGCGAATGTCCCTGGACAGTACAGGGCATATGCATACTTAGAGATACTTTTATCTTATCAAGAACACCATAATTGGCTTGATGGCGCCCTCCCACACACAGTAGCACAAGTTAGGTTAGGTCCACTGAGTAATGATGGTCCTACCTGGCCTTTATTGGCTACATACACACCATATCCTGCGATTGCTAACTTGGCAGTGGCTGACGTTCGTCGTTTATATATAGACTTAGCAACTACATACAGAAGACTGGTTCAATTTGTGATGCAGACTTTAAATACTAATGCAGCGCAAGCTGCTCCGGCGCACCCACATGCTGTGGTTCCAGGTATCAATCTGGCCACTGTACACTCAGTTATGGGTAAAGTACCAGCTAAACGTGAGGAAACTCCATTTTGGCTGGCGCAAAAAATTAATAAGCTGGAAGCAGTATTTCCCCATAGGGGACCTCAGGATAAACATAGAATATTGACGATGTGTTTGCCGTATGGAATGGTTCCTACTGTGGACCATTGTAATACCTGGGGCACGGTGTTTGCCGCGCTCTCTACTACAGCACACGGTACACCAACATTGGCTAATCTACTGCAAGTGCTGAAACAAATTCAAGATGAATATGGGGCTGCCCAGCCTTAGATTTAGGGATGCAGCTGATGGGCAATTTTGCTGCAGTTTCTTCTATTATTTTGAGTAATCTCAAGGGAGAGGCAGTGGCGCTGGCCGTGCGTATGTGTCTTCGAGACGTTCCGCAAATTAATCAGGAGCGGGAACTGCCGAGAATAATAGCTGAAACATATTCAAGTATCGGTCATGATAGCCTTGGGGCTAGACCGCAAAAACCCCAATTACAGGGTAAGAATAGTAAAGATAATACTAAACAACAGTAACCTGAGGGTACTAAAAAGTGCTGGGAGAAAAAACAACAGACACCTAAGAAAGATAGGGGACAATCTCCGCAACCGGAGACCCCGCAGAATAGGTATAATCTCAGGAATAGGGATAATTTGAAGACGCCTGATAGATATCAATATACTGATACACGCCAATCTCGTTCCTTTCAGGACTCCTCGGAAAAGAGAAATGAGAGAGGTGGGCGGTCAGAGCGGAGAACAGAGTACGTGAAACCGAGACAGGAGTCACAACGCTCAACTGAGGTTTCTGTCAAACAAGAAGAGAAACCGATCCAACAAAAGCAGCAATTTAAAAAGAAGAAAGTGGCGGCGGTCTCAGTTAGACATGCCACTCAAGAAGAGAGTTCTCTTGAAGAACAAGACATGGGCGTTAGCACTGTTAGACAGCGTGGCAGAGGTCACAATAGTTAGCCGGAATCTTCTAGAGCATCTGGAGGTGAAAGCAACTGATAACTTCATACAAGTCGAAACAGCAGATATGCGGGTCTCTGATCCCGATAGAGTATATACAGTAACTTTACAATTAGAAGGGGACATTGAACGCACTGTAAACGCCATCTTTTGGGACCGTGTGGTCAAATTGTATGACGTTCTGCTGGCCGAACAGGATTGGCCACCTGACTTTGTTCGTGACTGTCCAGTTGGGGAGGAGGTTATTAGACCTTCATTCTCACCACTTGTTCCGGGAGAACTAGTAGAGTCCTATAGTAAATCATGGGCTCTAGCACAGGCCCCCGCCCTATATAGAAATAATGTGGGGTGGGATAGACATTCACCTTATCATGTAATTCCGATAAAAGGCGAACCTCAGCCACACCCGCAATATCCTATAAAATTTGAAGCAAGGGCATCGGTAAGGAAAATTCTTACACAATTGGAGTACCAGGGAGTAATTGAACCCTGTGTCTCGCCGATGAATAATCCCTTATTTCCAGTAGCAAAACCGGACCATTCTTATAGGATAGTGGTGGATTACAGACATTTAAATGGACATACACGCACATATGCAATACAGAATTCACACAGCGCAGCGCTCATGAATAATATAGTGCGTAAGAAATACAAAACAACATTAGATATCTCGAATGGATTCTTCTGCCAAAATATAGCGCCCGAAAGTAGGGACTATACGAGCTTTAGTGCATTTGGCTCTCAAAAAAAGTTTTGTCGTCTGCCTCAGGGGTATAAGAATAGCCCAGGACTATTTTCGGCTCGTGTAACTGAAATTTTGCACGAGTTGGACCCTGAAGCTTTATCATATGTTGATGATATATATCTGACGGACGATGAGTTACTGCAACATCTAAGGCGGGTAGCATGCATTGTTGTGGGATTTGCTGAAATTGGCAACAAATTTAATTTTAAAAAATCGAAGATTGCCTTCCTCAGCGTAATTTTCCTGGGATATGAGTTGTCGAATGAGGGCAAGAGCTTAGTGCCACATTTTTTGGAGAAATGTGCTCAGTTGCAACCTCCTAATACGGTTCGGAAACTCCAGTCATTATTGGAATTTCTGAATTTTGGCAGAATTTACATTCCTGATTATGCTACACATATAAAACCATTATACGAGTTGATTCGCCTGAATTTTTCGAGTAGATTTTGGACGATTGAGCATACACATATTCTTCGAGATTTGCAATCCGATCTCTTAGCAGTAAAGCATTTACACACACGGGACAATAAAACGCATCTAGTCATTAGGGTGATACCTGGTGCCGTTGGATTTACATATGTCACCTCTAATGAGGGTGAGACAGTCCAGATAGCATACAAGTCTCACTTGTATTCGGCTGCAGAACAACGTTTTTCACAAACTGAGAAAATTCTCACTGCTGTACAGATGGCTGTGATTAAAGAACGACCTATTGCCCAGGGCCAACGCATCATTGTCGTTTCCCCGGTTCCAGCCCTAGAGGCTGTTACAAAAGCGAGTGCTCCTAATTCAAAAGCTTTACACCCACGATGGATACAATGGGCAACGTCTTTGACAGCCACTGATGTAGATTACATATTTGACCCTAAACTGCAGACTCAAGAATTTCTTCAATATGAAATGGAGTACCCAGTTCCCCCTGGCACTTTGCCTATTGATCAATATCAAGTGGCCATGTACACCGATGGCTCTGCGCAACCGGCGGTTGGGACTAGACAACAGTATTCTGCTGCATGTGCGGTAGTGAGCGGCTATATGGAGGGGGAGAAGTTCTGCCCCCAACATACTTATACACAGACCTTGGGGGATTGTACGGCACAGTTGGCTGAGCTGAAAGCTCTATTGTTAGCCTGGGAACACGCGGATCCGGCGATATTTACATTACTGGTCTGTGACTCCTACTACTGTGTTCAGTCTTTCAATGAATATTTGCACTACTGGAGGTTGAATGGGTTCAGAGATTCCAAAGGAAATACCATTAAACACAAATTGCTGTGGGGGAACGTTGCGTATCTGAAAGAAACGCTTCCTAAAGTCCATATTGTGCATACACTTGGACACCAGCGCGTTGGAATACACGTTGCTGGGAATACTTTGGCTGATGAAGCCGCAAAATCGGCAGTGGCAGCTGCCACTGTGGCCGCAGTAACTTGTTCGAGTTCCAAAACAGACAAACCAGACAGAGATTTTGGCTGCCATAAAAGCTAAGGCTGATGGCACGCCATTTCCTAAAGGATTCCCTTCTAAATATAGTTACTGTATGGGTGGTATGCTAAACGCTGTAGTTAAAATCCCAGGCGTTGGTGTACGTGAAATGCCCAATAAAATTGAGCGACCTCGATTAATTACTGCAGCACATGAGGGGCGGCTTCTGCGCATGCGGGCGTGGCTGCCACGATTTCACTGTTACAGGCTCGTTACTGTTGTGACGCCTGTCAACAAATTAAACTTTCCACGGTTAGACGCCCGCAGCAGACGCCCCTTCTCATATCAAATAAACCTTTACAGTGTGTGTACTTGGATCATTGTGGTCCGCTGACACCAGATAGTGCATACAAATATATATTGGTTGCTGTAGATTCGTGCTCCAGATTTGTGTGGGTCTGGCCACAGCGCTCGGCTGACGCTCGAACTGTTATTAAAGATTTGCGCATCTTTGTCGATACATTTGCAGTTGCGGCTTTTCATTCGGACCAGGGCCCTGCTTTTGCCTCTAAGGCATTCAGGGACACCATGGCTTCGTTGGGGGGTCCAGCTCCAGTTCTCGTCTCCATTTCATCCCGAGGGAAATTCTGTCGTGGAGAGTTTAAATCGTGATTTAAAGCAATCCTTAACAGCCAGAGTTATAGGTACGGGTCGTAGTTGGCTAGCCCACCTGTATGGAGTACAGAGAGCACTTAATAACTTGCCTAGAAGGTCCCTGGGGGGTCGTATTTCATATGAGTGCCTGTTTGGAACACAAATGTATGTTCCTGATCTAGATGGTCCTGGTGTGGAGACGGCAGACACGCCCTTTGACATAAATGATTGTGTCACTGTTTTGCAGGATTTACAACAATTCCGTGAAGATAACTCTTCAGCAAGTGATGCCTCCACAGGAATTAAGGATGAACCAGTAACGCCTACTGGTTGGATTCCCAGGATTGGGGATCTTGTGCGTGAAAAGGTCGCAATGAAAAAATAATTTGGTCCTTCTTATCGGGTGCCTGTCCCTGTGATAGGGATTAGCGGCACAAGAACTGTAATTTTACCACCGTTGCAAGGTGCCAAAGGAAATCGCTTTGTTTCCATTGATAATGTCAAGTTACAACATGTGGCCGATTCTGCACAGCAGACCAAGAGGGACACCCAGTAGTTCCGGAATCCCTCTCACTACTGGGGAAGAAATCCTGCTGCAGGTGATTTGCACCAAAGCTATTTCCTCTCCGAGCTTGGGGAGGGTGGAAGCTGATCTTGCAATTGTTCCACAGACGGCGAATAATTTGGAATCTTTTGATCAAGTTGCTGTACGTTCTAATGATGTTACTGAACATGTGGTTTATAGCGTGCCAAGGCGAGAGCCACCATCTGCTTCTTTGTTTACGGTTGCACCTTTTGCGAGAACTGCCTCTGGCTGCTTCAACACCACTGATGATACTGTGTCGGACTCCTCGTCCTATTTGCCATCAGCCCAGGGTCCACGTAAGCTGCTGTGTTGGGTTAAACACACATATTTTGTTGTTCCTTGGAACGAACTGTGGCTTTTTATGACTGTAATGACTCTTTTCTTGTGGCTGGGATTTGTAGTTACTTTTTTTTTGGTAATACATGGTCATTTTCTTCCTGAACGATCTGACATTGAGCACATGGAGACGGTGTTGAGACCACATTTTTCGTCTCATATGGTTCGAAGAGACTTGTCCTTTGTGAACATTTCTGCAGTGCCGATTCCGGATGGGATTGTGTGGGATAGAGTAATGTTTGATATATATGGTCCCAATGAAATAATTAAAATACCGTATGTTCTCAAATTATCAATGAATGATATCGTAATACCAGGCATTGTATCTGATGTTTGGGATGTAACAGTGGATTCTATGTTGACGGAATTGCAATATTATACTGTCTACGAAAATGAAGATGCTTACCTATTTAGAGATAATTATGGTGACATGTTTTGCTACAATTATTATGGACACCACTTTATTCATAAAGCTAGTAGCCCTAAGTCGATATTTGAATATATGCAATGGGAACATTGCCCGACTCCTCCACAGGGGAGCTCTAAAACGTATTCGGATAAATTTGCATATTTTTCTGGGCATAATCAACAGAGTGCTCAGTCTTACTATTTTAAAGTTACTTCGCATGCTAATAAGCAAATGTTATTGACAGACACTAAATTACTGTATTCAAATTTGTTTGTATCCAAACTTTCGGTTGAGGGGTATGAATACTGGTCCAAAACTGTTGACTTGAAGTGTCTGGGGAACGAAACATTGGCAAATGCGGGGCAGGGACACATTGTTTAGGGCGTGTATTATTCCTGTCCAAATGATTTTCCTAAATGACACTGTGCAACAGACTAGTTGTTTGGGCTTAGCAACGATTAGAGATCTGAATTTGCCTAGCATACCTGTCCCTTCCAAATTGAACAATTGGCAGCAATATATTAATGCCACGTTTAGTGAGCTTACAGACTGGGTCCAGAATGGTACGCTTAACACTTCATTGACACGTCCAGGCGGGTGGTTATTGTGGCCCATAGACACTAATGGATGTCATCAACGTTTTGTCACCTCTTCGGGGGGGTTCAGGACTAGTAGGGCAGACCCTCGCTACATATCATCAGAACATGCTGATATAATTACTACATACAGCGTGGGGAAACTTTGTCAACAATGGTTGAAGTCATCCACGCTGGATGCAGTTAAGACATCTCAAGTTACTGTCTAATGATACTGACTTGCAAGATTTTTTGTCAGGACCAAGAATGCTGCGGAAGAAACGTTTTCTGTATGAAGTATATAATGAGATTTGGAAGCTTTCACAACAAGAGGCAGCAGCCCGGTTGAGGCAAATTGATCAGGAAAATTTGATGCAGGCTTTGTCTGTTGTGGACAATGGGATGCATACCCTTTCAGACCGTGTATACACAATTGACAACATTGTTTCCTCTGCTATAGACATTATTAAATCTGATATGTCTTCTTTATATCATGGGCAGAGTCAAACGCAGTCCGTCATGCAGTTGGGTTGGACTCTACAGACCTTGAAGGCAGGTCGCGTTCCTTGGCAGCACATTCGTGCCAGGGAGATATTTGTTTCCTTTAATTTGACTCGTCAACAACAGCTGATGGCTAAGAAGGAAGCAACATATGTTATGTTAAATATTGAAAAGTTGGAGAAATTGCCTTTTACTGTTGCTGAGATTCCGTCAGCCGAGTGGTTGATTCACGGGGTTATTAATTTACCTATCTCCACTCTGCAATTTACTTCTTGTTTAAAGCACATTCCGGTGGGTAGATATGAGCGGTTAGGAGACAGTTTTTATACACGAGGTGTGGGAGCTTCCCTTTCTATACAGATGTATTAATGGTTTGAGGGAGGTTTTTCTTAGTGGTAGCGAATGCTAAACTTCAGTCAGCCATTCAATAGTTTGTAAACAGCTGTCTTTGCACCGGCGTGTAATGCCTCGATTGCTAACTTAGCTTGTTATCTTAAGGGAGTTCCAGTCACGGTAATTAAAAACACTTTCCAGGTGCTTTCAAACGGCAGTTACGTCCTTCTTAACAGTGAACCCTGTTGTGGCATGCGTGCCGGAATAGTTTACGTAGTCATTGTCACCAAGGCCGTTACGTGCTGCGGGAATGTGTTATTTCCCCCCACTCAAATTAGGGAGGTGACCGACATCTGGCCTCATACTGCTACTTCCAAGGTGAATTTCGACAAGTTGAGTCAACTGAAAGCTCTATTGTTTCAAAAGCATGTGGCCCTTACATCTGCTAGCGAAACCTACGCACTTCAGGTGGCGAGGTCATCAGCGGAGATACAGTCCCTTTTGAATACTAACTTTCCGAGTCACTTTGGTGAACTCGTGGGACATATATTTAATGCGTCCAGCACTGCTGGAATTGCACATTTTTTCAAAGCCGTTGGTGTTGGTTTTATCACTTGTTGTTTTTGCTTTGTCGCCCTAAGTGGGAAGGGTATGCCCAGACGTGGGTCCCGTGCTTCCCATGCCACTGGATTCAAGCTAGCCTGGCTGATGAGGGGTGAAACCCCGAAACCGGTCCCAGGATGCTTGTTTCCGGTCCAGTGAGGACCTGGCTTGGCAGTTCGGTCTGGACTGTTCCCATGAGGAACAGGGTCAAGACTGATTTGCATATGGCTGGGTCCAAACTGGGGTGGCATGGTGAGCAAAAGAATGATGGATTAAACCCAGATCTATGACTGGGGGTGAGTGTTTGACAATGTTCAGCATTCCGTCCATCACTTGTTTTTGCTTTGTCACCCTAAGTGGGAAGGGTATGCCCAGACGTGGATCCCGTGCTTCCCATGCCACTGGATTCAAGCTAGCCTGGCTGATGAGGGGTGAAACCCCGAAACCGGTCCCAGGATGCTTGTTTCCGGTCCAGTGAGGACCTGGCTTGGCAGTTCGGTCTGGACTGTTCCCATGAGGAACAGGGTCAAGACTGATTTGCATATGGCTGGGTCCAAACTGGGGTGGCATGGTGAGCAAAAGAACGATGGATTAAACCCAGATCTATGACTGGGGGTGAGTGTTTGACAATGTTCAGCATTCCGTCCATCACTTGTTGTTGTTGGTTTTACACATACCTTCTCTTCCATATTCGGTTTAATACCTTCGGCGGAAGCATTTTTGGGGGATTCCCGACTACTTTGGCTTTGTTGGCTGGGGTTTTGCTGTTGCTGCTGTTCTTCCGCAATGGCTGTCCCACTGCGACGAGATCCCATATTAGCGCTCCCGTCAGCGCAGCTGTGTCGTGAACGCATGATGCAGCATTTTGGAGCAACACTCCTGGGACAGTTGGAGTGTGACTGGTCTCTATCATTCCGACCGGTTTTGAATTGTGTGCAACCCGTGTTTCAGTGCCTTTGGTGCTCGTTTGAACATGCACTGTCTCTCTGTCTCTCACTGCAGCGCCCCCCAGTGGTCGATACTGATCTGTTGATGTTCCCGATTAGGCTTTGGAACACACCTGCTCCATGTTAATTTTTGGTGTGGATTTTCTGATGTTGACATCTGTCGAAGTGGAGGATCTCCTGCTTTCCGTGGCTTCTGTCTGATAAATTGGATTTTTTTAAATTGACATTATATACAATTTGGCTTTACTGTCACATGCTTCCCAATTTAAATTTGTTTTCTGCTTTCTTGTCCTCTGATCTTGTCGAAAAATGTTGGATATGTTTTTGTATCTGGAGCATATTTTTCCTATTGTTAGAACCACTTGCTACCGACAAGGGGAGGGTGTAGTGTGTTCAGTTTTATGTATCCTTTGCGCATTAGCTTCAGGCTTTAGGCCTTTGTGCACTTTGCCATGGATGCATGTTATTCCTTTGCTCGCAGCTTAGAGCCTCTGTGCACTTTGCTCAAGATGCTTTTTATTCGGCTTCGTACTGTTATTTTTTAAATAACCAGTTCTACGGTCTTGTTTTATTTTTTATCTCACACTGTTTAGCCTACATCAGCACTGGAGTTCTCAATAACACATTCCTGTTCACTCTGTGCTTCAGTCAAGGATACAGTCTGGTACATTGCCGATAGGCGTGGTAGGAGTTTAGTCTTTGGCGTTCTTGCGTAGGCACATTTTGTGATCACGCTGACATGTTAGTTATAAAACACTTCCTTGTCCAAATACATGCAAGAGGAAGATTCCGACCAGGGAACCACAACTAGACGCTGACTGCCTCGTTGCAGGTGCTGAACCAAATCACAGGCCTTTGTTCAGGTATGAGGGTTGATGTCTTCCCAGGGAATCTGAAATGCAAGTTAGAAGCTTAACATGCTTTGCTCGAAATAGAACTAGCTGAGAGAGAGTAGAAATTGTTAACACCATGATAGCGTTATTCTTATGCTTCACTCTCCTCGTGACTATTTCAATCCTACTGTGTTGTATATGTTTCTGGTTATTGCGGCTCACGCCTTAATATCTAAAATGCAGTTGTTTTATTAAAACATTACATAAAACTTAAACTGCCTTTGTCATTTGTATATGAGATCATACTGTAAATGAGAGAGCTGGTTTGGATCTGAGTGACCACGACTTCCCTGAGAAGTTCCAAAGATGTCATGCGCTCGGCTGCCCAATCATCTCTTCCCCCTGGGAGAAATGAGGCACTTCTAGTTAGCCGGAGCAAAACCGGGTTTAGGGTGACAGAGGTCCTTCCAAGTGGGTCAGACTCAGTCCCCCACACCGTGAACGATCCTGCTACCTATAAATCCAGTATTCTAATTTAGGATAATGAGAGCCCACGTGACAGGGGTGCCCCTGTTCCAGTCTGCCAGCAGGTAAGTACCCGCGACTTCGGAGGGCAGACCGGGGGGGGTTGGGGGGACAAGTCAGCACAAAAAGTACACCCTCAGCGGCACGGGGCGGCCGGGTGCAGTGTGCAAACAGGCGTCTGGTTTGCAATGTAGTTCAATGGGAGACCTAGGGGTCTCTTCAGCGATGCAGGCAAAGGGGGGGGGGGGCTCCTCAGGGTAGCCACCACCTGGGCAAGGGAGAGGGCCACCTGGGGGTCGCTCCTGCACTGGAGGTCGGATCCTTCAGGTCCTGGGGGTTGCGGGTGCAGTGTCCTTACCAGGCGTTGGGTTCTTAGAAGCAGGCAGTCGCGGTCAGGGGGGGCCTCTGGATTCCCTCTACAGGCGTCGCTGTGGGGGTTCGGGGGGGGGGGGTCAACTCTGGCTACTCACGGGCTCGCAGTCGCCGGGGAGTCCTCCCTGTAGCGTTGGTTCTCCACATCCACGATCCGGGGGCGTCGGGTGCAGAGTGCAAAGTCTCACGCTTCCGGCGGGAAACGTGTGTTCTTTCAAAGTTGCTTCTTTGTTGCAAAGATGCTTCTTCCTTGGAGCAGAGCCACTGTCCTGGGGAGTTCTTGGTCCTTTTAGATGCAGGGTAGTCCTCGGAGGCTTCAGAGGTCGCTGGACCCTGTGGAACGCGTCGCTGTAGCAGTTCTTTTGAAGTGGGGAGACAGGCCGGTAGAGCTGGGGCCAAAGCAGTTGGTATCTCCGTCTTCTCTGCAGGTTTTTCAGCTCAGCAGTCTTTCTTCGTCTTACGTTGCAGGAATCTAGTTACCTAGGTTCTGGGAGCCCCTAAATACTCAATTTAGGGGGGTGTTTAGGTCTGGGGGGTTAGTAGCCAATGGCTACTAGCCCTGAGGGTGGCTACACCCTCTTTATGCCTCCTCCCTGAGGCACATCCCTAATCCTATTGGGGAATCCTCCATCTGCAAGATGGAGGATTTCTAAAAGTCAGAGTCACCTCAGCTCAGGACACCTTAGGGGCTGTCCTGACTGGCCAGTGATTCCTCCTTGTTTTTCTCATTATCTCCTCCGGCCTTGCTGCCAAAAGTGGGGCCGTGGCCGGAGGGGGGCGGGCAACTCCACTAGCTGGAGTGCCCTGGGATGCTGTAACAAAGGGGGTGAGAGTCTTTGAGGCTCACCGCCAGGTGTTACAGTGCCTGCAGGGGGAGGTGAGAGGCACCTCCACCCAGTACAGGCTTTGTTACTAGCCACAGAGTGACAAAGGCACTCTCCCCATGTGGCCAGCAACATGTCTGGTGTGTGGCAGGCTGCTAAAACTAGTCAGCCCACACTGGTAGTCGGGTATGGTTTCAGAGGGCATCTCTAAGATGCCCTCTGGGGTGTATTTTACAATAAAATGTACACTGGCATCAGTGTGCATTTATTGTGCTGAGAAGTTTGATACCAAACTTCCTAGTTTTCAGTGTAGCCATTATGGTGCTGTGGAGTTCGTGTATGACAGACTTCCAGACCATATAGTCTTATGGCTACCCTGCACTTACAATGTCTAAGGTTTTGCTTAGACACTGTAGGGGCATAGTGCTCATGCACCTATGCCCTCACCTGTGGTATAGTGCACCCTGTCTTAGGGCTGTAATTAACAGCTGTCTTTTAGCCTTTAGGTAGCAAGTTTGGATACATTGCACTATCCATCTGGCTATGCCTTGTTTTGATATAGGATTACCAGTATAGGGTTTTTGGAATGCATCGAACAACTGTTTAGTTTTCCGAAATGATTTTGTTCTGTCGATGTAATACATTAGAGCTCTTTTAATATCTAATGTATGCACCGAGTATGGCTGTAGGAAAAAGACGGGAAGTTCCACTGTTTGATTTAAATGAAACAGTGAGACGACTTTTGGTAGAAATTTAGGGTTTGTGCGAAGTACAATCTTCTGTTTGTGTACTTGTATAAAGGGTGGTTCAATATTGAATGCTTGTATTTCACTAACTCTCCGTAATGAAGTGATTGCCACTAGAAATGCTACTTTCCAAGTTAGGAATTGAATCTGACATGAGTGCATGGGTTCAAAGGGGGGACCCATGAGTCGTGTGAGTACAATGTTAAGATTCCATGAGGGTACTGGTGGCGTTCTTGGAGGTATGATTAGTTTTAGACCCTCCATGAAAGCTTGGATGACTGGCACTCTAAATAGAGATTTGGTTTGTTTATTTTGCAAATAAGCAGAAATTGCTGTGAGATGTATCTTTATGGATGAAAAAGCTAAATTAGCTTTTTGTAGGTGGAGTAAATAACTTACAATGTCTTGTATGGTTGCGTCTAAGGGTGTTGTGTGTTTTGCTTGACAGTAGAAAAAAATATTTTTGTTAGCATAACACTGCCTGGTGGTAGGCTTTCTTGCCTGTTTAATCACTTCCATACATCCTGGTGGAGGATTTAGATATCCAAACTCTAAGATTTCAGGAGCCAGATTGAGCATTGCTGGATTGAGGTGTCTGATCTGTTTGTTTTGTGTCAACAGGTCTGGTCTGTTTGGGAGTTTGATGTGTGGTACTACTGACAGGTCTAGCAATGTGGTGCACCATGGTTGACGTGCCCACGTTGGTGCTATAAGTTTAAGTTTGTCTTGACCCAGTTTGTTGACCAAAAATGGAATGAGCGGGAGAGGGGGAAAAGCATAAGCAAATATCCCTGACCGGTGGATACATAGAGCATTGCCCTTGGATAGAGGGTGTGGGTACCTAGACGCGAAGTTTCGCCATTTTGCGTTGTGGCTGGTGGCGAACAGATCTATGTCTGGTGTCCCCCACTGACTAAAGTATTTGTGAAGTACTTGGGGGTGAATTTCCCACTCGTGGGTTTATTGGTGATCTTGACTGAGGTCGTCTGCCAATTGATTGTGAATTCCTGGAATGTATTGAGCTACCAGGTGTATGTTGTTGTGAATTGCCCAATGCCAAATTTTTTGTGCTAGAAGGCAAAGTTGTGATGAGTGGTTTCCTCCCTATTTGTTTAGGTAGTACATTGTTGTCATATTGTCTGTTCTGACAAGAATATTTTTGTGAGCAAGAAGAGGTTGAAAGGCTCTTAGTGTTAGGGACATTGCTAGCAGTTCTAAGTGATTTATGTGAAATTGTTTTTGTCTGTTGTCCCATTTTCCCTGAATATTGTGATTGTTGAGGTCCCCCCCCCCATCCAATCATTGATGCATCTGTTGTACGAATGGCATGAAGCACAGGGTCTTGAAATGGCCGCCCTTTGTTTAAATTTGTGGGAATCCACCACTGAAGCGAAATGTGTGTTTGGCGGTCTATCAACACTAGATCTTGGAGATGACCATGTGCCTGCGACCATTGTTTTGCGAGGTACTGTTGTACGGGCAGCATGTGTAATCTTGCGTTTGGGACAATGGCGATGCATGATGCCATCATACCCAACAGTTTCATGACAAATCGGACAGTGTAGTGTTGGTTTGGATGAATTTTTCGCAATATGGTGTGGAACGATTGCACTCTTTGTGGGCTTGGGCTTGCAAGTGCTTTTTGGGTGTTTAATGTGGCCCCCTAAGTAGTGCTGAATTTGTTCTGGTTGCAGATGTGACTTTTGGTAAGTTATTGAGAACCCTAGTGTGTGTAGGGTGTTTTTTTACATAACGTGTGTGTTGGCTTTTATTAGCTAATCGTCGAGCTATGGGAAGACATGTATATGTTGTCTCCTTATGTATGCTGCGACTACGGCAAGGCATTTTGTAAACACTCTGGGAGCTGTTGTTATCCCGAAGGGTAATACTTTGAACTGGTAATGTTTTTGTTGTATTACAAATCTGAGATATTTTCTGTGAGCTGGATGGATGGGTACGTGAAAATACGCATCTTTTAGATCCAGTGTTGCCATAAATTCTTCCTGTTGTAGCAGTGGGACTACTCAATGTTTTTTCCTTTTTGGGAATAAGGCAGTACAGGGAGTAAAAACCCCTATTCCTTTTTGATGATGCAGGACAAGTTCTATGGCTTGTTTGAGTATTAGTGCCTGTACTTCTGTTTGCAACATTGCAACATGTTGCAATGAAAGTTTGTGCACTTTTGGGGGAATGTCTGGAGGAATTTGTGTGAACTCTGCAGGAACTGTACGAAGTTGGCTCTGTATATACGATTTCAAAGTAAGAAATAGGGTGCACAGAGACCAAGGATAAGATAGTAGCAAAATTAGATAATCTGAATGTTCTATTTTGTGGTAGTGTGGTCGAGCAGTAGGCTTATCAGAGGGTAGTGTTAAACATTTGTTGTACACACACAGGCAATAAATGAGGAACACACATTCAAAGGCAATTCCAGGCCAATAGGTTTTTATATAGAAAAATATATTTTCTTAGTTTATTTTAAGAACCACAGGTTCAAGATTTACAAACAATACTTTAAATGAAAGGTATTTGACTCCGGTATCTTAGGAACTTCGAATCAGCAAAATAGCATGTACAGTTTTGGCAAAAATGACAATAAGCTATTCTAAAACTAGACAGTGCAAATTTCAACAGTTCCTGGGGGAGGTAAGTATTTGTGAGTTTTGTAGGTAAATAAACCACCTACAGGGTTCAAAGTTGGGTCCAAGGTAGCCCACCATTGGGGCTTCAGGGCAACCCCAAAGTTACCACACCAGCAGCTCAGGGCCGGTCAGGTGCAGAGGTCAAAGTGGTGCCCAAAACACATAGGCTTCAATGGAGAAGGGGGTGCCCCGGTTCCAGTCTGCCAGCAGGTAGGTACCCGCGACTTCGGAGGGCAGACCAGGGGGGTTTTGTAGGGCACCGGGGGGAACACAAGTCAGCACAAAAAGTACACCCTCAGCGGCACGGGGGCGGCCGGGTGCAGAGTGCAAACAGGCGTCTGGTTTGCAATAGGTTTCAATAGGAGACCCAGGAGTCTCTTCAGCGAAGCAGGCAGGCAAGGGGGGGGCTCCTAGGGGGAAGCCACCACCTGGGCAAGGGAGAGGGCCACCTGGGGGTCGCTTCTGCACTGGAGGTCGGATCCTTCAGGTCCTGGGGGCTGCGGGTGCAGTGTCTTTACCAGGTGTCGGGTTCTTAGAAGCAGGCAGTCATGGTCAGGGGGAGCCTCTGGATTCCCTCTGCAGGCGTCGCTGGGTAGGCTCAGGGGGGTTAACTCTGGCTACTCACAGGGTCGCAGTCGCCGGGGAGTCCTCCCTGTAGTGTTGTTTCTCCGCAGGTCGAGCCGGGGGCGTCGGGTGCAGAGTGGAAAGTATCACGCTTCCGGCGGGAAACGTGCAGTCCTTTAAAAGTTGTTTCTTTGTTGCAAAGATGTTTCTTCTTTGGAGCAGAGCCGCTGTCCCCAGGAGTTCTTGGTCCTTTTAGATGCAGGGTAGTCTTCTGAGGCTTCAGAGGTCGCTGGACCCTGGGGGACGCGTCGCTGTTGTAGTTTTTCTTGAAGTGGGGAGACAGGCCGGTAGGACTGGGGGCCAAAGCAGCTGGTGTCTCCGTCTGTCACCATGGTGACACTGGCACCTGTATCCCTCAGGGCTTCTACACTAGTCCCATTAATAAAGAGTTGCTGCCTGTATTTTTGCATATTAGGGGGCCAGGCAGCTAGTGTGGATAGGTCCACCCCACCCTCAGAGACTAATGTAGCTTCAGTGTGGACCCTGATTTGCTCTGGGCACACTGTTGATCCCACCTGAAGACTGGCTGTTCCAGTGCTAATTGGAGTAGTAGTAGAAGTGGAACCTTTCTTGGGAAAGGCCTTGTCTCCAGTTTGGTGTCCCTGCTGATTACAGCTACGACACCAGGCCTTTTTCGGATCAAAGTTTTTACCCTTGTACCCAAATGAGGATTGTGAAGAGGCGTTGGACCCTCCCTCCTGAGCAGGTTTTTGGGGCCCTGTAGAAGACCCTTTACTTTTTCCCTTGGATGTCTCAACACTCTTCCCCTGGAGAGTCTTTGTGACCCCTTTCTTTTGGTCACCCCCTGTAGAAGTCTTGGTCACCCTAGTCTTGACCTAATGGTCTGCCTTCTTTCCCAATTCTTGGGGAGCAATTGGACCTAGGTCTACCAGAGGCTGATGCAGTTTATCATTGAAACAATTACTTAAAAGGTGTTCTTTCATAAACAGATTGTACAGCCCTTCATAATCATTGACACCACTGCCATTAATCAAACCATCCAGTGTTTTGACTGAGAAGTCAACAAAATCAACCCAGGTCTGGCTCGAGGATTTTTGAGCCCCCCTTGAACCTAATCCTGTACTCCTCAGTTGAGAATCCAAAGCCCTCAATCAGGGTAGCCTTCATGAGGTCATATGATTCTGCATCTTTTCCAGAGAGTGTGAGGAGTCTATCCCTACACTTTCCAGTGAACATTTCCCAAAGGAGAGCACCCCAGTGAGATTTGTTTACTTTTCTGGTTGCACAAGCCCTCTCAAAAGCTGTGAACCACTTGGTGATATCATCAACATCTTCATATTTTGTTACAATCCCTTTGGGGATGTTTAGCATGTCAGTAGTTTCTCTGACCCTATTTAAGTTGCTGCCACCATTGATGGGAGCTAAGCCCATCTCTTGTCTTTCCCTTTCTATGGCTAGGAGCTGTTTCTCCAAAGCCAATCTTTTGGCCATCCTGGCTAGCACGAGGACATCTTCATTGAGGCTGCCCTCAATGCTTCCAGAGCTGTTGGACTCCCCTGTGGGAGAAGCAGCACCTCTGACTATCACTTGTGGAGTCCGGGTTTGAGAAACCCTGGTCTCCCTAACTAGGACAGGAGGGGGGAAATTATCCTCCAGGTCACTAGCTTCCCCCTCTGTAAGGTTGTCTTCAGAGGGGATGTCTCTACCAAACTCTGCCAAGAGCTCCTGGAGCTTTACTTTGGTAGGGTTTGATCCAGTTTTTATCTTTTTAATTTTACAGAGAGTCCTTAACTCTGACATCCTAAGATGCAGGTAAGGGGTGAGGTTGAGCTCCACCACCATCTCTTCTGTAGAAGACATTATTTCTCTAAGAGTTGGGATACTTTTTAAGAATCTAAAACTATCTCTAGAACTTAATTCAAACTTTAACAAAACGTTTAAACTCTAAAAGAAATGCTAACAGGGAATAAAAAAAGGCCCTAGCAGGACTTTAAAAAAATTTAGAAAAATAACTCAAATTTCAAAAATCAGTTTCTAATGACAGTTTTTGGAATTTAGTTGTGTGATCAGGTATTGGCTGAGTAGTCCAGCAAATGCAAAGTTTTAGACCCCACCGCTGATCCACCAATGTAGGAAGTTGGCTCTGTAAGGAAAATGTCACTTACCCAGTGTACATCTGTTCGTGGCATGAGAGGCTGCAGATTCAAATGCTGTGCATAACCCGCCATCTAGTGTTGGGCTCAGAGTGTTACAAGTTGTTTTTCTTCGAAGAAGTCTTTTCGAGTCACAAGATCGAGGGACTCCTCCCCTTTCGGCTCCATTATGCATGGGCATCGACTCCATCTTAGATTGTTTTCCCCGCAGAGGGTGAGGTCTGAGTTGTGTATATAGTAATAGTGCCCATGCAATGGAGTAAGTATGTATGTACATAATGTGACTAAAAGTGATATATTTACAAATTTACAAATGTACAAGTTCAATTTTTTATCAACTTATAACGGCTACAGGCTCCCGGGGAGGTGGGAGGGCGCATGTGAATCTGCAGCGTCTCATGCCACGAACAGATGTACACTGGGTAAGTGAAATTTTCCGTTCGATGGCATGTGTAGCTGCAGATACACATGCTGTGCATAGACTAGTAAGCAGTTATCTCCCCAAAAGCGGTGGTTTAGCCTGTAGGAGTTGAAGTTGTTTGAAATAATGTTCTTAATACTGCTTGTCCTACTGTGGCTTGTTGTGTTGTTAACACATCCACGCAGTAATGTTTAGTAAATGTATGAGGCGTAGACCATGTGGCTGCCTTACAGATTTATGTCATTGGTATGTTTCCTAGAAAGGCCATGGTGGCACCTTTCTTTCTAGTGGAGTGTGCCTTTGGTGTAATAGGCAGTTCTCTCTTTGCTTTCATATAACAGGTTTGAATACATTTAACTATCCATCTGGCAATGCCTTGTTTGGATATTGGATTCCCTGTATGAGGTTTTTGGAAAGCTACAATCAATTGTTTTGTTTTGCGAATTTGTTTGGTTCTATCAATGTAGTACATTAGTGCTCTTTTTATGTCTAATATATGTAATGCTCTCTCAGCTACAGAATCTGGTTCTGGAAAGAACACTGGGAGTTCCACTGTTTGATTTAAGTGGAACGGTGATATGACTTTTGGCAAGAATTTGGGATTTGTGCCTAGAACTACTTTATGTTTGTGTATTTGTATAAAGGGTTCTTGTATGGTAAAGGCTTGTATTTCACTTACTCTTATGAGAGATGTAATAGCTATTAGGAAGGCTACTTTCCATGTTAAATACTGTATCTCACAAGAGTGCATGGGTTCAAATGGTGGACCCATGAGTCGTGTTAATACAATATTGAGGTTCCACAAAGGAACTGGTGGTGTTCTTGGTGGAATAATCCTTTTCAGACCCTCCATAAATGCTTTTATGACTGGGATTCTGAATAGTGAAGTAGAAAGTGTAATTTGCAGATAGGCCGAAATTGCTGTGAGATGTATTTTAATGGATGAAAAAGCTAACTTAGACTTTTGTAAGTGTAGTAGGTAGCTTAGAATGTTTTTTGCAGATGCGTGTAATGGTTGGATTTGATTATTATGACAGTAATAAACAAATCTTTTCCCCTTATTTGCGTAGCAATGTCTTGTAGTAGGTTTCATAGCCTGTTTGATGACCTCCATGCATTCTTGTGTAAGGTCTAGATGTCCGAATTCTAAGATTTCAGGAGCCAAATTGCTAGATTGAGCGATGCTGGATTCAGGTGTCTGATTTGTTGTTTGTGTGGAGTTAACAGATCTGGTCTGTTTGGCAGTTTAATATGAGGCACTACTGACAGGTCTAGTAGTGTTGTGTACCAAGGTTGTCGTGCTCAGGTTGGTGCTATTAGTATTAGTTTGAGTTTGTTTTGACTCATTTTGTTTACCAGATATGGAAGGAGTGGGAGAGGGGGAAAAGCGTAAGCAAATATCCCTGACCAAATCATCCATAACGCATTGCCTTGGGAGTGAGGCTGTGGGTACCTGGATGCGAAGTTTTGGCATTTTGCATTTTCTTTTGTTGCGAATAAGTCTATTTGCAGTGTTCCCCATCTTTGGATGCAAGTTTGTAGTATCTGGGGATGAATTTCCCATTTGTGGATCTGGTGGTGATCCCGACTGAGATTGTCGGCTAACTGGTTTTGAATTCCTAGTATGTATTGCGCTATTAGGCGAATGTGGTTGTGAATCGCCCAATGCCAAATCTTTTGTGCTAAGAGACACAATTGTGTTGAGTGTGTCCCTCCCTGTTTGTTCAGGTAATACATTGTTGTCATGGTGTCTGTTTTGACAAGAATGTGTTTGTGGGCTATTAGTGGTTGAAATGCTTTCAACGCTAGAAACACTGCTAGTAGTTCTAACTGATTTATATGAAGTTGTTTCTGTTGAGTGCCCCATTGTCCCTGGATGCTGTGTTGGTTGAGGTGTGCTCCCCACCCTACCATGGAAGCGTCTGTTGTGACCACGTATCGAGGCACTGGGTCTTGGAAAGGCCGCCCTTGGTTTAAATTTGTAGGATTCCACCATTGAAGCGAGGTGTATGTTTGGCGGTCTATCAACACTAGATCTTGTAGTTGACCCTGTGCTTGTGACCATTGTGTTGCTAGGCACCGTTGTAAGGGCCGCATGTGTAATCTTGCGTTTGGGACAATGGCTATGCATGATGACATCATGCCTAGTAGTTTCATCACTAATTTTACCTGGAGCCTTTGGTTTGGGTGCATGCTTTGTATTACGTTTTGGAATGTTTGTAGGACTTGGATTGGCAATCCCTTTTTTTGTGTTGATTGTTGCTCCCAAGTATTGTTGTATTTGACACGGCTGTAAGTGTGATTTTTGGTAGTTCAGTGAGAACCCTAGTTTGTGAAGGGTATTTATGACGTATTTTGTGTGTTGAGAACACCGTTCTTGAGCATTGGTCTTGATTAACCAATCGTACAGGTAAGGGAATACATGTATGTGCTGTCTTCTGATATGGGCTGCCACTACAGCAAGGCATTTTGTAAAGACCCTTGGTGCTGTTGTTATCCCGAATGGCAACACCTTGAATTGGTAATGTACCCCTTGGATTACAAACCTTAAGTATTTCCTGTGCGAATGATGTATGGGTATATGGAAGTACGCATTCTTGAGATCTAATGTTGACATGTAGTCTTGTTGTTTGAGCAAGGGGATTATGTCTTAAAGTGTCACCATGTGAAAGTGATCTGATTTGATGTAAAGATTTAGTGTTCTGAGATCTAAGATGGGTCTTAGAGTTTTGTCCTTTTTGGGTATTAGAAAATACAGGGAGTAAACACCTGTTCCTTTCTGATGATTGGGTACTAGTTCTATAGCATCTTTTTGCAACAACGCTTGGACCTCTAGTTGTAATAGATCCATGTGTTGTTTGGACACGTTGTGTGTTCTTGGAGGCACATTTGGTGGTAATTGTAGGAATTCTAAGCAATAACCATGTTGGATAATGGCTAGGACCCACGAGTCTGTTGTTATTTCTTTCCAGTTTTGGTAAAAATCTGTCAGTCCCTCCCCACTGGTGTTATATGTTGGGGATTTGTGACACTGAAGTCACTGTTTATTTTGAGGGATCTTTGGGCTTTGGAACTTTCCTCTAGCTTTAGGGAACTGTCCACCTCTGTATTGTCCCCGAAAGCCTTCTCTCTGATACTGGCTCTGGTATGTGGGTCTGGTTTGTGAGGTTGAGGGTTCTGTGTTTTGGGCCTGAAACCCCCCTCTAAATTGTGTCTTCCTAAATGTGCCTCTGCTCTGTGGGGAGTAGAGCGCGCCCATGGCCTTGGCCGTATCCATGTCCTTTTTCAGCTTCTCGATAGCTGTGTCCACCTCCGGCCCAAAAAACTGCTGTCCATTAAAAGGCATATTAAGTACAGCCTGTTGGATTTCGGGCTCGAATCCGGAGGTGCGTAGCCGTGCGTGTCTCCGAATAGTGACCGCTGTATTCACAGTTCTTGCAGCTGTGTCTGCTGCATCCATTGCGGATCGTATCTGGTTATTCCAGATACTTTGGCCCTCTTCCACCACTTGTTGTGCACGCTTTTGGAACTCTTTGGGCAGATGTTCTATAAAGTGCTGCATTTCATCCCAATGAGCTCTGTCATATCTTGACAACAAAGCCTAGGAATTGGCAATGCGCCATTGATTGGCTGCTTGTGCTGCGACTCTTTTCCCCGCTGCGTCAAACTTTCGACTTTCTTTGTCGGGTGGTGGTGCATCTCCAGAGGTGTGTGAATTAGCCCTTTTACGTGCTGCGTCTACTACTACTACTGAGAAAGGTGTCAATTGCTGCGTGATGTACACCGGGTCTGTAGGGGGAGGCTTGTACTTTTTCTCCACCCTAGGTGTGATGGCCCTGCCTTTGACGGGCTCTTGAAATACTTGCTTTGCGTGTTTCAACATTCCTGATAACATTGGAAGACTCTGGTACTGACTATGTGTTGACGACAAAGTATTAAATAAAAAGTCATCTTCAATCGGTTCAGCGTGCAGTGTGACAGTGTGAAAAGCAGCTTCTCTGGACACCACCTGCGTGTAAGCAGTACTGTCTTCAGGTGGTGATGGTCTTGCTGGGTAGCAGTCGAGACTATTATCTGATACAGGTGGCATCATAAAGATCCCATGCATCTGGGTCATCCAGGCTCATCCCTGTGTGCGTTGGAGACTGCATCATAGGTGGGGTAGCAATTGGTGATGGTTGCGGTGAGTGGTGTGGTGAAGGTGGCGGAGTTACTTGTTTTGCCACCTTTGCCTGTGGTTGTTTGTCTTTGTCTTGGAAAGCAAGTTTCCTTTTCATCCTTATAGGAGGGAGAGTTCTTATTTTCCCTGTATCCTTTTGAATATAGAGCCGTCTTTGTGTATAATCTGGCTCCCCTGCTTCTAGCTCTTGTCCAAATTTATGGCCTTGCAGTTGTGCAGAAAGGCCTTGTTCCTCGGTGTAGGAGCTTGTTTTCGGCTCCGAAGCAGGATGTTTCGGTACCAAAACCTTTTCAACAGTCTTTTTTGGCTCTGAAGCCACTTTTTTTGGTTTCGGTGTTTCGATCTCTCGGTGCCGACTCATCTTTGTGCCGGTATCTCGATGTCGAGATTGCTCGGAACCTGGGTCCCGGTGTCGAGTATGTTCTGTGCCAGTATCTCGACCGGAGTTGTATGACTTCTACACGTGTGCCCTTTTTCGGTGCCGATGGACGGTCACCAATTTTACGGGTTAAGCCATGGCCTGCCGGTGGTGGCGTCCCCTGGGCCTTCATGATTTTTGCGTGAGTTTTGGCCGGGGCTGTTTTACTCACGGTTTTCAGCGTCTGCTCTGTTTCGGGCTCATCCGAGTCTGAGTCAGCAATGGAGAAAGTCTCTTCTTCCTCGATGTCGTGGTGTCCTGACGGCGCCGACGCCATTTGAAGCCTTCGTGCTCTCCGGTCCCGTAGCGTTTTCTTCGACCGAAACGCCCGACAGGCCTCGCAGGTATCCTCTTTGTGTTCGGGGGACAAACACAAATTACAGACCAGATGTTGATCTGTGTAAGGATACTTGTTGTGGCATTCGGGGCAGAAGCGGAATGGGGTCCGTTCCATTAGCCTTGAAGACGCACGCGGTCGGTGTCGATCTGCGTTAACTAATCCGATACCGAATGCAAACAATACCGTCGAATTTTCCGATAATTAACTAACTTTCCGAACCGAAACACAGAGCGAAGAGGAACACGTCCGAACCCGATGGCGGAAAGAAAACAATCTAAGATGGAGTCGACGCCCATGCGCAATGGAGCTGAAAGGGGAGGAGTCCCTCGATCTCGTGACTCGAAAAGACTTCTTCGAAGAAAAACAACGTGTAACACTCCGAGCCCAACACTAGATGGCGGGATATGCACAGCATGTATATCTGCAGCTACACATGCCATTGAACATACTATTTCAAAGTAAGAAATAGTGTGCACAGAGTCCAAGGGTTCCCCTTGGAGGTACGATAGTGGCAAAAAACAGATCATTCTAATGCTCTATTTTGTGGTAGTGTGGTCGAGCAGTAGGCTTATCAGAGGGTAGTGTTAAACATTTGTTGTACACACACAGGAAATAAATGAGGAACACACACTCAAAGACTTACTCCAGGTCAATAGGTTTTTATATAGAAAAATATATTTTCTTAGTTTATTTTAAGAACCATAGGTTCAAGATTTACAAGTAATACTTTAAATGAAAGGTATTTTACTCAGGTATTCTAGGAACTTTGAATGATCACAGTATCATGTACAGTTTTGACAAAAATGGCAATAAGCTATGTTAAAAGTGGACACTGTGCAAAAATCAACAGTTACTGGGGGAGGTAAGTAATTGTTAAGTTCATAGGTAAGTAAAACACTTAGAGGGCTCAAAGTTGGGTCCAAGGTAGCCCACCGTTGGGGGTTCAAGGCAACCCCAAAGTTACCACACCAGCAGCTCAGGGTCGGTCAGGTGCAGAGGTCAAAGAGGTGCCCAAAACACATAGGCTTCAATGGATAACGGTGCCCCGGTTCCAGTCTGCCAGCAGGTAAGTACCTGCGTCCTCAGAGTGCAGACCAGGGGGGTTTTGTAGGGCACTGGGGGGGGGGACACAAGCAGGCACAGAAAGTACACCCTCAGCTGCACAGGGGCGGCCGGGTGCAGAGTGCAGAGTGCAAACAGGCATCGGGTTTTCTATTGAAAGCAATGGGGAGACCCGGGGGGGTCTTTTCAACGATGCAGGCAGACACAGAGGGGGCTCCTCGGGGTAGCAGCACCTGGGCTAGGCAGAGGGTCGCCTGGGGGTCGCTCCTGCACTGGAGTTCGGTTCCTTCAGATCCTGGGGGCTGTGGGTGCAGTGATGGTTCCAGGTGTGGGGTCCCTTGTTACAGGCAGTTGCGGTCAGGGGGAGCCTCTGGATTTCCTCTGCAGGCGTCGCTGTGGGGGCTAAGGGGGGTCAACTCTGGCTACTCACGGGCTCGCAGTCGCCGGGGAGTCCTCCTTGTAGTGTTAGTTTTCCCATGGCCGAGCCGGGGGCGTCGGGTGCAGAGTAGAAAGTCTCACGCTTCTTGCAGGAAACGTGAAGTCCTTTAAAGTTGCTTCTTTGTTGCAAAGAAGTTGCAGGATGTTGAACAGGGCCGCTGTTCACAGGAGTTTCTTGGTTGCAGGGCAGACCTCTGAGGCTTCAGAGGTCGCTGGCCCCTGTTGGATGCGTCGCTGTTGCAGATTTCTTCGAAGTTGGGAGACAGGCCGGTAGGACTGGGGCCAAAGCAGTTGTTGTGTCCGTCTTCACTGCAGGGCTTCAGGTCAGCCGTCCTTATTCTTGTTAAGGTTGCAGTAATCTAGTTTCCTTAATTCTGGGGGCCCCTAAATACTGAATTTAGGGGTGTGTTTAGGTCTGGGAGGGCAGTAGTCAATGGCTATTGTCCTTGAGGATGACTATATCCTCTTTGTGCCTCCTCCCTGTGGGGAGGGGGGCACATCCCTAATCCTATTGGGGGAATCCTCCTTCCACAAGATGGAGGATTTCTAAAAGTAGGAGTCTCCTCAGCTCAGGACACCTTAGGGGCTGTCCTGACTGGTGGGTGACTCCTCCTTGTTTTTCTAATTATCTCCTCCAGCCTTGCCGCCAAAAGTGGGGGCAGTGGCCGGAGGGGGAGGCATCTTCACTAGCTGGGATGCCCTGTGGCGCTGTGACAAAGGGGGTGAGCCTTTGAGGCTCACCGCCAGGTGTTACAGTTCCTGCAGGGGGAGGTGAGAAGCACCTCCACCCAGTACAGGCTTTGTTCCTGGCCACAGAGTGACAAAGGCACTCTCCCCATGTGGCCAGCAAAATGTCTGGTGTGTGGCAGGCTGGCAAAAACTAGTCAGCCCAAACTGGAAGTTGGGTATGTTTTCAGGAGGCATCTCTAAGATGCCCTCTGGGTGTATTTTACAAAAAATTGCACACTGGCATCAGTGTACATTTATTGTGCTGATAACTTTGATACCAAACTTCCCAGTTTTCAGTGTAGCCATTATGGTGCTGTGGAGTTCGTGTTTGACAAATTCCCAGACCATATACTTTTATGGCTACCCTGCACTTACAATGTCCAAGGTTTTGCTTAGACACTGTAGGGGCATAGGGCTCATGCACCTATGCCCTAACCTGTGGTATAGTGCACCCTGCCTTAGGGCTGTAAGGCCTGCTAGAGGGGTGACTTACCTATGCCACAGGCAGTGTGAGGTTGGCATGGCACTCTGAGGGGAGTGCCATGTCGACTTAGTCTTTTGTTTCCCCACCAGCACACACAAGCAGTGTGCATGTGCTGAGTGAGGGGTCCCTAGGGTGGCATAAGACATGCTGCAGCCCTTAGAGACCTTCCCTGGCATCAGGGCCCTTGGTACCAGGGGTACCAGTTACAAGGGACTTACCTGGGTGCCAGGGTTGTGCCAATTGTGGAGACAAAGGTACAGTTTAGGGAAATAACACTGGTGCTGGTGCCTGGTTAGCAGGGTCCCAGCACACTTTCAAGTCATAACTTAGCATCAGCAAAGGCAAAAAGCCAGGGGATAACCATTCCAAGGAGGCATTTCCTTACACAACATCCCCCCCCCTACCCCCCCCCCCCCCAAATGAAAGAGGATGAGACTAAACGTTTCCAAGAGAGTCTTCATTTTCTAAGTGGAAGAACCTGGATAGGCTATCAGCATTGGCATGGGCAGTCCCAGGTCTGTGTTCAACTATAAAGTCCATTCCCAGTAGGCATATAGACCACCTCAACAGTTCAGGATTTTCACCTTTCATTTGCATCAGCCATCTGAGAGGTCTGTGGTCAGTCTGAACTACAAAGTGAGTACCAAAGAGGTATGGTCTCAGCTTCTTCAGGGACCAGACCACAGCAAAGGCCTCCCTCTCAATGGCACTCCAACGCTGCTCCCTGGGGAGTAACCTCCTGCTAATGAAAGCAACAGGCTGGTCAAGGCCAGCATCATTTGTTTGGGACAGGACTGCTCCTATCCCATGTTCAGAGGCATCAGTCTGCACAATGAACTGCTTGGAGTAATCTGGATCTTTTAGAACTGGTGCTGTGCACATAGCATGTTTCAGGGTGTCAAAGGCCTGTTGGCATTCTACAGTCCAGTTTACTCCGCCCTGTTTGTTTCAGTACCAAATGGCAGTAGTATTGTCCATGAACACCTGCACTACCTTCCCTTTGAGAGAGGGAAGAAATGCTTTCAATGCAAGCCTGATCGCCAGGAGCTCCAGAGATTGCTATGGAGCCCAGGCTCCGCCGGAGACCAGAGGCCTCTGATCTCCGCCTCTCTCATATTGCCACCCCAACCCTGAAGCGACGCATCTGTCACTATAGATAGATCTAGCTGGAGAAGGGAGAGGAATCTTCTGTGGACACAGTGTGGATTCAAAAGCCACCACTGCAGGTCTTTCGCAGTCACCTCCGAGATCTGGAGCATGGTGTAAAGATTCCCCTGATGCTGCACCCACTGGAACTTCAGGTCCCACTGCAGAGGCTGCATATGTCATTTGGCATGTGTTACTAGCAGGATGCAGGAGGCCATGAGGCCCAGCAGCCTCAGAGTCAGTCTCACCGAAACCCAAGACCGAGGCCGAAAGATCGGAATCATAGCCTGAATATCTTGTACTCACTTCTCGGGAGGATATGCCCGAAACGGCACTGTATCCAGAACAGCACCGATGAAAGGCAGCGTCTGAGAGGGAACAGGTGTGACTTTGGCAGGTTTATAGTGAACCCCAGTGTGTGCAGGAGGCTTGCCGTAATCTGAAGGTGGGAGACAACTTTCTGGGTCATCCAGGTAGGGGAAAGACTGAGATCCCTAACCTGCGCAGATGAGTTTCAACTACCGCCATCACTTGCGTGAACATCCGAGGGGTGCTGGTAAGGCCAAAGGCGAGCACGGTAAACTGATAGTGCTCGTGACCTACCAGGTCGTAGGTAACATCTGTGGGCAGGCAGGATGGGGATGTGGAAATAAGCGTCCTGCAAGTCCAACGCTACCATTCAGTCACTTGGGTCCAAGGCAGATAGAATCTGAGGCAGGGTGAGCAGTTTGAATGTCTCCTTCTTGAGGAAGTAGTTGAGGTCCCGAATGTCTAGGATAGGCTGAGTGATGGAGGTATGGCCAGATTCGATAGGGGGGGGGGTTGGGGGGGGGGGGGGAGTGGCCCTTTTGAATGATCTGCAAAACCCACCTGTCCGTAGTGGATTCCCAGTGGGGCAGGTGATGGCCAATCCTGCAGCAAACTGGATGGGAGTGAGGGGACGTACGGACTAGGAGGGTTTGGAGGCTGCAGCGGGGAAAGAGGTGGACTGAGCAGACCTGTGGTTCCCTGTCCCACATCCACGTAGGAATCCGTATCCCCGGCCATGCAGCGGCTGAGCAGCACAGAGCCTGGGATAGGGACGCGTCAGGGAGCCACTTCCGTGGCCACGAAAGGAGCGAAAAGCTGACTGCTGGGGGCAAGGGTTAGGGGAAAAAACCAAGGGACCGAGCCTAGCCAGGGAATCCTTGAATCTCTCCAAGGCCGAGTCTGCTTTGTCTCCAAAGAGACAGGAGCCATCAAAGGGCATGTCCATGAGTGACTGTTGGACATTCCCCAAAAAACAGAAGTATGCAACCAGGTGTGGAGTCTCAAGGCCACTGTCGTACCCACTGACCTGCCCAGAGAGTCGGTTGTGTCCAGCCCACATCGGATCGTGAACTTCGCCGCATTTCTCCCATCGGTGACAGCTTGGTAGACGTTAGCATGGGCCTCCTCCGGTATCTGCGGCAGGACATGCGCCACCGTATGCCACAGAGAGTGGGAAAGCAGCACAAGACTGGAGGAATGAAAATGTCACTTACCCAGTGTACATCTGTTCGTGGCATCAGTCGCAGTAGATTCGCATGTTCTGCAATAGCTCGCCATCTGGTGTTGGGCCGGAGTGTTACAAGTTGTTTTTCTTCGAAGAAGTCTTTCGAGTCACGGGACCGAGTGACTCCTCCTTTTGTCTCCATTGCGCATGGGCGTCGACTCCATCTTCGATTGTTTTTCCCCCGCAGAGGGTGAGGTAGGAGTTGAATTGTAGTAATAGTGCCCATGCAATGGAGTGACTAAGTATGCACTTATTTAAGGTTGAGATGATACATATATAAATAATTGAAGGTAACTTCCAAACTGCTACAGGCTCCCGGGGAGGCGGGTGGGCACATGCGAATCTACTGCGACTGATGCCACGAACAGATGTACACTGGGTAAGTGACATTTTCAGTTCGATGGCATCTGTCGCTGTAGATACGCATGTTCTGCAATAGACTAGTAAGCAGTTATTTCCCCAAAAGCGGTGGATCAGCCTGTAGGAGTGGAAGTAGTCTGAAATAATGTCCTTAATACAGCTTGACCTACTGTGGCTTGTTGTGCGGATAACACGTCTACACAGTAGTGCTTGGTGAATGTGTGAGGCGTAGACCATGTGGCTGCCTTACATATTTCTTGCATTGGGATGTTTCCTAGAAAGGCCATGGTAGCACCTTTCTTTCTGGTTGAGTGTGCCTTTGGTGTAATGGGCAGCTGTCGTTTAGCTTTAAGGTAGCAGATTTGGATGCATTTAACTATCCATCTGGCTATACCTTGTTTTGAAATTGGGTTTCCTGCATGAGGTTTTTGAAATGCAATAAAGAGTTGTTTAGTCTTTCTGATGTTTTTTGTTCTGTCAATGTAATACATTAATGCTCTTTTGACATCTAATGTATGTAGTGCCCTTTCGGCTACGGTATCTGGCTGTGGAAAGAACACCGGAAGTTCCACTGTTTGATTTAGATGGAACGGTGAAATAACCTTTGGCAAAAATTTAGGATTGGTCCTTAGGACGACTTTATTTTTGTGTAGTTGTATAAAAGGTTCCTGTATAGTAAACGCCTGAATCTCGCTTACTCTTCTCAGGGAAGTAATGGCGATGAGAAATGCCACCTTCCAGGTTAGGAACTGTATGTCGCAGGAGTGCATGGGTTCAAATGGTGGACCCATAAGTCTAGTTAGGACAACATTTAGGTTCCATGAAGGAACAGGTAGTGTTCTTGGTGGTATAATTCTCCTAAGGCCCTCCATGAATGCTTTAATGACTGGTATTTTATATAGGGAAGTTGAATAGGTAGTCTGCAGGTATGCAGATATTGCTGCAAGGTGAATCTTAATGGAAGAGAAAGCTAGGTTAGATTTTTGTAAGTGAAGCAAGTAACCCACTACATGTTCTGGAGTTGTGTGTAATGGTTGTATTTGATTAATATGGCAGTAGCAAACAAACCTCTTCCATTTACTTGCATAGCAGTGCCTGGTGGATGGCCTTCTTGCTTGTTTTATGACTTCCATACATTCTTGGGTAAGTTGTAAGTGCCCGAATTCTAGGATTTCAGGAGCCAGATTGCTAGATTCAGCGATGCTGGATCTGGGTGTCTGATCTTTTGGTTGTGCTGTGTCAACAGATCTGGCCTGTTGGGCAATTTGATGCAGGGTACCACTGATAGGTCTAGCAGCGTTGTGTACCAGGGTTGCCTTGCCCAAGTTGGTGCTATCAATATGAGTTTGAGTTTGCTTTGACTGAGTTTGTTTACCAGGTAAGGAAGGAGAGGGAGAGGAGGAAAAGCGTAAGCAAATATCCCTGACCAGTTCATCCATAGGGCATTGCCTTGGGATTGTTTGTGTGGGTATCTGGATGCGAAGTTTTGGCATTTTGCGTTCTCCCTTGTCGCAAACAAGTCTATCTGAGGTGTTCCCCAGAGTTTGAAATAAGTGTTCAGTATTTGGGGGTGAATTTCCCATTCGTGGACCTGTTGGTGATCTCGAGAGAGATTGTCTGCGAGTTGATTTTGTATCCCTGGTATAAACTGTGCAATTAGGCGAATTTGGTTGTGAATTGCCCAATGCCAAATTTTTTGTGCTAACAGGCTTAACTGCGTGGAGTGCGTCCCTCCCTGCTTGTTTAGATAATACATTGTTGTCATGTTGTCTGTTTTGACGAGAATGTATTTGTGAACTATTATTGGTTGGAAAGCTTTTAGTGCTTGAAAAACTGCAAGAAGTTCTAGGTGATTGATATGCAGTTTTGTTTGATGTACGTTCCATTGTCCTTGTATGCTGTGTTGATCGAGGTGTGCTCCCCACCCTGTCATGGAAGCATCTGTTGTTATTACGTATTGTGGCACTGGGTCTTGGAAAGGCCGCCCCTTGTTTAAATTTATGTTGTTCCACCACAGAAGCGAGAGGTAAGTTTGGCGGTCTATTAACACCAGATCTAGAAGGTGACCCTGTGCTTGAGACCACTGTGATGCTAGGCATTGTTGTAAGGGCCTCATGTGCAGTCTTGCGTTTGGGACAATGGCTATGCATGATGACATCATGCCTAGGAGTTGTAATACCATCTTTGCTTGTATTTTTTGTGTTGGATACATGCGTTGTATGATGGTGTTGAAATTTTGAATTCTTTGTGGACTTGGAGTGGCTACTCCTTTTGATGTGTCTATTATGGCTCCCAGGTATTGTTGTACCTTGCGTGGCAGAATTTTTGATTTTGTGAAATTGACGGTGAACCCTAGTTTGAAGAGGGTTTGTATGATATGATTTGTGTGATTTGAGCACTCTATTAACGAATGGGCCTTGATTAGCCAGTCGTCTAGATATGGGAACACATGTATTTGCTGCCTTCTGATGTGTGCAGCGACTACCGCTAGACATTTGGTAAAGACTCTTGGTGCGGTTGTTAATCCGAAAGGCAGTACCTTGAATTGGTAATGTATTCCTTTGAATACAAACCTTAGGTATTTTCTGTGCGATGGGTGTATTGGTATATGGAAATAAGCATCCTTGAGGTCTAAAGTTGCCATGTAGTCGTGCAGCTTTAGCAATGGCAATACTTCTTGTAGTGTGACCATGTGGAAGTGGTCTGATTTGATGAAAGTGTTGACTACTCTGAGGTCTAGGATTGGTCTCAGTGTTTTGTCCTTCTTTGGTATCAGAAAGTACAGTGAGTAAACTCCTGTGTTTATTTGTGTGTTTGGCACTAATTCGATTGCATTCTTTTGCAATAGTGCCTGCACTTCTATCTCTAGGAGATTGGAATGGTGTGTTGTTAAATTTTGTGCTTTTGGTGGTATGTTTGGAGGGAACTGTAGAAATTCTATGCAGTAACCATGTTGGATAATTGCTAGAACCCAAGTGTCTGTAGTGATTTTTTCCCATGCTGTGTAATAATGACCTATTCGTCCCCCCACTGGTGTTGTGTGGAGGGGGTGAGTGACATGTGAGTCACTGTTTAGTAGTAGGGGTTTTGGGGCTTTGGAATCTTCCTCTATTTCTAGGGAATTGCCCTCCTCTATATTGTCCCCGAAAACCTCCTCTATACTGTCCTTGGTAACTGGACGGTGTGGCTTGTGAGGTGCTGGCTTGTGTGCTTTGACCCCGAAACCCCCCTCGAAAGGGCGTTTTACGGAATGAGCTGTAATTCCCTCTGCTCTGCGGGGAGTAGAGTGCGCCCATGGCTTTGGCAGTGTCCGTATCTTTTTTGAGTTTCTCAATCGCTGTGTCCACTTCTGGACCGAACAGTTCTTTTTCATTAAAAGGCATATTGAGAACTGCTTGTTGAATCTCTGGTTTAAATCCAGACGTTCGGAGCCATGCATGCCTTCTGATAGTTACAGATGTATTAATTGTCCGTGCAGCTGTATCTGCAGCGTCCATGGAGGAGCGGATCTGGTTGTTGGAGATGGCCTGTCCCTCCTCAACCACTTGTTTTGCCCTATTTTGGAAGTCTTTGGGCAGATGTTCAATGAGATGTTGCATCTCGTCCCAGTGGGCTCTGTCATAGCGCGCAAGTAGTGCCTGGGAGTTCGCGATGCGCCACTGGTTTGCAGCTTGTGCTGCGACTCGTTTACCAGCTGCATCAAACTTGCGGCTTTCTTTATCTGGGGGTGGTGCATCTCCAGATGTGTGAGAGTTGGCCCTTTTCCTAGCTGCTCCTACAACAACAGAGTCTGGTGGCAGCTGTGTTGTGATGAAAGCCGGGTCCGTAGGAGGCGGCTTATACTTTTTTTCCACCCTTGGTGTGATTGCCCTACTTTTGACCGGGTCCTTAAATATGTCTTTTGCGTGCCGGAGCATACCAGGGAGCATAGGCAGGCTTTGGTAGGAGCTGTGGGTGGAGGAGAGTGTGTTGAACAAGAAATCATCCTCGACCTGTTCTGAGTGGAGGCTTACGTTGTGAAATTGTGCTGCTCTAGCCACCACCTGAGAGTACGCGGTGCTGTCTTCTGGTGGAGATGGTTTTGTAGGGTATGCCTCTGGGCTGTTATCTGACACTGGGGCGTCGTATAGGTCCCATGCGTCCTGGTCTTGGTCACCCTGGCTCATGGTGGTGTGAGCTGGGGAGTGTGATGGCGTTTGTGCTGGTGAAACGTTAATCACGGGCGGAGGAGAGGGTGGTGGTGTAACTCTTTTCACCACTTTTGGTTGTGGTGCTTGTTCCGTCTGGAACTCCAACCTTCTCTTTCTCCTAATGGGGGGAAGGGTGCTTATTTTTCCTGTCCCCTGCTGAATGAAGATACGCTTTTGCGTATGGTCCGCATCAGTTGCTTGTAGCTCTTCCTCAAACCTATGCTTCTGCATTTGGGAGGTTAGCGAGTGCTCTTCTGTATAAGAGCCTGAAGCTGGGTCGCTTGCAGTTTGTTTCGGCGTGGAAACTTTGTCTGCGTGTTTTTTCGGCTCCGAGGTGACTTTTTTTCTTTTCGGGGCCGAAACCTCTCGGCGTCGATCTGTTTCGGTGCCGCTGTCTCGGCGTCGAGCCGTGTCCACACCGGCATCTCGGTGTCGAGGCTTGTCTCCAGCACTTTCTCGGTCCCGAGAAGGCTGCGTGCCGGTGTCTTGACCGGAGTCGGACGATCTCGGCACCGTTTGGGCCTTTTTCGGTGCCGACGGTCGGTCACCGATTTTATGGGTTGAGCCATGGCCTGGTGGCAGTGGCGTCCCCTGGGCCTTGTAAATGTTTCTTTGTGTGGTTTTCGACGTCTTACTCACGGTTTGTGTATCGTCGAATCCTTCGGAGTCTGAGTCTTGGATCGAGAAGGTACCTTCCTCTTCCTGTTCCTCGAACTCCCGTCGGGCTGTCGGTGCGGACGCCATTTGAAGTCTTCTGGCTCGACGGTCTCGGAGTGTTTTTCGGGACCGGAACGCACGACAGGCCTCGCAGGTGTCTTCGCTGTGCTCAGGTGACAGGCACAGGTTGCAGACCAAGTGTTGGTCTGTGTAGGGGTATTTATTGTGGCATTTGGGGCAGAAACGGAAAGGGGTCCGTTCCATCGGCGTTCCTCAGCACGCGGTCGGGCCGACCAGGCCCCGACGGAGGATCGAAAAACTACCCCGAAGGGCACCGGAGCTCTTCGATCTTCGATGCGGTGTTGAATGTAAGTACGCCGATCCCGAACGCAACAATACCGACGAAAATCTTCCGAAATTAACTATTTTTTCTGTTCCGAAACTCGGAGCGACAGGAACACGTCCGAACCCGATGGCGGAAAAAAAACAATCGAAGATGGAGTCGACGCCCATGCGCAATGGAGACAAAAGGAGGAGTCACTCGGTCCCGTGACTCGAAAGACTTCTTCGAAGAAAAACAACTTGTAACACTCCGGCCCAACACCAGATGGCGAGCTATTGCAGAACATGCGTATCTACAGCGACAGATGCCATCGAACGAAAACAACTTCTTCCTAAAATGTTCCAGTCTTTTTTATTCCCTATCCGGGGGTGCGGAAGAGAATGCGCCTGAATAAGAGGAAGCCTGGATGACAAGACTCTCAGGCGCGGGGTGTTGGAAGAAGAATTTAGGGACATTCAGAGCGGGCCGATGGCGTGTGAAAGTCCTATTCACAGGAGAACCTGTGTTGGTTTGGACAATGTACCCAAAAGGACATCGGGGAGGGCTTCATTGAAAGTTAAGAGAGGCTCAGATGTGGAAGCCCCTGGCTGAAGCACTTCCATGAGGAAGTTGGACCTGACCTCTACAGTAGGTAGCTCAAGGCCAAAAACCTCGGCTGCCCTACTGACCACCATACCATAAATCGCTCCCTCCGTCACGGTAGGAGGAGACAGCATGCCAGCGTCTGGAGAAGTGTCCAGTCCACTGGCGTTGCCCAATCCCTGTGCCCAGTCCAAAGATGGGTCATCCAGGTATTCATAAGGGTCCAGGGACCCCTCCAATCCTTCCCCGAATTCGTACCCATAGGAAAAAAGGTCCTAATCCAACCTGGGGTAAGTGTGCCCCATCGAAGGCTGAGGCGGCGGCGGCCGACGCTGCTCCGACTCATCGGGAGCGTTGACAAATCGACCCGGCGCCGGGGGAAGGTCTCAGTGGTGCAACCAGCGAAGATGCGGACCTCAGTGGCCGAAGCCACCGGCGTGGAACCCGAAGGCCACTCAACCGAACCCCTTGGGCCCAAAGGTGCAGTATCAGGGTCGGTCCGCCCAAAGATGAGGCGCATGGCCTCATAGAATTCCTAAAGCTGGTCGGGGGTCGCTCCGGCTCCCAGAAACTCGAGGAAGCACTGAGTGGACCCAGAAGCAGGCACGTCAGACAAGCGGCGGGGACAAGTCGAAGTGTGATGAGACCGCTTCAATGACTGCTTACCTGCACCCGAAGATTTTGAGGAAGATGAGTGGCGATGGCTCCTCGAACAGTCTCGAGGCCTTCCTCTCGAGGGAGACCGGGACCTAAGCGGAATCGAGCACCAGGCCGCCATGAGCTTGAGGGACTGCTGCCTCAAGGCCTTCGGGTGCGTTGCCAGGCACTTTGAGTACGACTTCAGGTTTTTGGTCTCGCTCGAGACACTACAGACAAACCTGATGCGGATCAGTCACCGACATCATACAGTGGCAGGCCTCCCACAGCTTGAACCTGGTCTTCAGTGACATCCTCGATGCACCAAAAACTCACTTGAAAACTCGACAACACAGTTGAAATCGGTCAAAAAGACATCAGGGTAGGTCTTGCCAGATCCGCGCGTGGCGCGGAAAGAAAAGAACGGACATCACTGCGCTGAAGCGGCGTCTATGTACTACTCCCGACGTCATCAAGATGACTACGACGCCAACGATGCCCGCGGACTCGACCGACACCACCTACCAACACGCAAGGGTATTGCTCGAAGAAAAAACTCCAGATCCAGTCGGACGCCTGGGGAAAATTTAAGGAATCTGTGACTAGAAGTCTCTATCAGATGCATTTTTGAATGTATGATGATGTATTTGTACTCCTATTCATAGCTATGTCTTTTTTCCTACTACCAATAAAATACAATGAAAAAAAAGGTTGATTTGCAGATCTAATCATTACAAAACAAATGCAAGCCAAAGCTTGCAGTTTTATAATAGATACCTTAGAAAACACCAAACCGTAAATAGTGCTTTTACCCTTGCAAACGGCCTGGTCCCAGATCAAGCACTGAGGCACTTTACCGTTTGAGGCTTATAAATTTAATTCTTACCTTCAAATTATGTATGATGTCAACTCTCTTGTTCTGGCTGTCCTTAAAGTGAATCTGCACTCTTACAGGAAACTCTCCCCAGCCCCGTCTAGTAAGATGAAAAGGAGGTTCGCTAAAAAAGAGAACATGCGTAAACACTTAAATTACAGATTCAGGATTTTAAAACATTCAAAAATACCTAAAGCTATGTATTTTATTACAGATTGAAAAGAAAATGCATCCATGTTTGGTTAATCAAAAGCCTATAAAGTACATCAATTGGGGGTGTGGCCAGGAAGCCCACTGCCTAAGTACCACCTTTCAGCTCCGCCGTCTGCCTGATACTGCCATTGAGCAGGCTTGCGGTAACTCTCAGACTGGTGGGGAGACTCGCCCGGGTCCTTTAATGCTTATGTGACCAAGTTGATATCCCTGGTCTGCCCTGGTCAACATGGGGTCCACTGCCGTGGTGCAGGAAAGTGAAGTAATATGCAGTGAGGTTGGTTAGATATATCTATGCCATGGTCTCACTATGCAATACTCTCACAATGTCCTAAACTAGGTCCTTTGGGTTCACATTAATAAATCCCTAGCTGAGACCAGGTAGTGTGGCACAGAGAAGTCAGGCTTTACTACAGGAACGTGTTAAGCATTTCAGAGCACCAACATGGACGATAAGTAATTGACTTGTTTTGAAAGCAATCTGACACCAGTTTATAAAAACAGAGCAGATTTTTCTAGAAATGTTGACACCAAAACAAACAATCAAATTTGTATAACCAGAGTTATGGATTCTCAAATGTAAATTGAACCAGTGTAGTTCACTACTGTTAAACTTCAACATTTGGGTCAAACGAGAAAACAGCTAGTGTCAATTGGTCACTTGCATGTAGAGTCCAGTGGAAACCACTTGTGGTTAAGCTGATGCGGGTCCCAGGATCAGGGTTCAGCAGGCAGTGCAACTTTACCTGACTGGTAGGGCCCAGGTGCCAAGTTGTCCTGGCTGTCCTTATTGCTGAAAACAGGAGCCGCTGTACCTCAAAAAACATACTTGGGACATTTGGTCACATGTAGGTCACTTCAGGGGAACACACTGGAAGATAATCGGGTGTGGGTCCCTGGACCAAGGTTTGCCAAGTAGTACAACTTTATCTGACTCATATGGCCCAGGTGCAGAGTGGTCCTGAATGTCTAGGTGCTTAACGCAGGAGGTGTAAGAGCTGGATTCACCACTTAGATAGTGCAGGAGAGGAAACGGATACAAAAGTTCGAGAACTGAGACAACAAGGTGGGTGGATGAAGGTGTTGCGGGGTTCAGTTGAGGTATGATGTTGAGCAAAGGTGGCAATAGCTTGGCTGTCCACCAGCAAACCTTGGCAGCGGTAAACACAGCATGCAGATAATTTGACATCCTGGAGGAAAACAGAAAGTGTCTCACCTGTAGGTGTAGATTTGCACCTTGAAGATTTTATTGATTCACATGCAGTGCATTATTCCGCCATCTAGAGGTTGGATCCAGATTTTCTACTATTGCTCTTCAAAAAAATGTTTTGGGCCATTGTCTTTCTCTACCTTTGTTTGATGGTGACTGTCTAAGGCACCACCATTTGGTGTTGTCTTGTGACGCCCTACTTCCTCCAGAAGTCTCTGCTCCAGTTCGCCATCTTCAGACTTTTTTTTTTTTCCTCGTTTTTTTCTCTTTTCTTAAACTTCTTGGTGGAGATGGGTGGGTCTCATGTGAATCCAGAAAATCTTCAAGCTGCAAAACTACACCTACAGGTAAGAAACGTTCTATTTTGCAGTGTAAATCTGTTCTGGATTCACAGGCTATGCATTGATTTTAAAGCTGTTTTCCTTTATTGTTGTGGCTGGGTTGAAGATGGGTATGGATTTGAAAATAAATGATTTAACACACTTTGTCCTACCTGGTCTTCTTTACTCATTTGTATGTCAATACAATAATGTTTTGTAAATGTATGCACTGAAGCCCAAGTTGCTGCCATGAAGATTTCTTGTCACAGTGTGTTGGACATAAAAGCTGCTGTTGTTCCCTTCTTCAGTGTAGAGTGCGCTCCTGGAGCTCTAGGTATGGCTTCTACTGCATTGTAGTGACATAATTTAATTAACTGTGCGATCCAGCTTGAAACAGTGTTCTTTGACACTGCTTTTCCCCTAAAGTTTTTTGGGAAAGCAACAAACAATTGCTGAGATTTCCTAAAAGGTTTAGTTCTTTCAGTGTAATGTGTGATGCAATGTCTTAAATCCAATGTTTGTAGCCTTCTTTCTGCATGCTTTTTTGCATTTTGAAATAAACGTGGTATTAGAAAAGTTTGATTAACATGAAACTGTGAGACCACCTTTGGTAAGAAATGAGAGTCTGTTTTAATGACAATTCTGTCATTATGTATTTGGCAATAGGGTTCTTGAATAGTCAGCACCTGTAACTTATTTACTCTACACAAGGAAGTAATCGCCACTAAAAAAACGGTCTTTAACGTTAATATTTGCAAAGTTGCTTTGTGTAACGGCTCAAATGGGTTATCCATGTGTTGAGTAAGAACTACATTTAGAATCCATCTAGGCACTGGAACCCTCCTTGGTGGTGCTATCCTCCTAGCTCCTTCTAGGAATCATTTCACCACTAGAGATGTAAAAAACCTTTTTCTCATTTGACATCTTGTATAAGCAACTATTGAAGCCAGATAAACTCTTAAAGGAGCGTAAGTCAGTCCTTCTTGCCATAACGGAGATAACCATTTCAGTACTGTTTTCTCCTTTGTAATCTTTTTAATTAATTTGTTTTTTTCTACACTATAACGTAAAGCTTTTGTATTTTGCCATTTAGCAGTTCCTGGTTACAGGTTTTCTGGCTTCTTTTAAAATCGCTAAAATGTCTTTTGGTAGTTTCAAGAGGCCAAATTCTAAGTTTTCAGGAGCCACTTTGCTAATTTGAAGTATTCTGGCTTTGGATGTAGAACATTCTCTTTTCCCAGGAGTAACAAGTCTTATCTCTTTGGCAGGCATTGAATATCCCTCTGCACTAACACTATCAGCTCCGAATACCATATTTGTCTTCCCACTGCAGTGCTATTAGAATTAGCATCATGTGACTCCTCTTGCATTTGTTGATTACTCTGTGCAATGGGGAAATTGGTGGAAAAGCGTAAGCAAATGTTCCTGACGAGTCTATCGAAAGGGCATTTCCCTGAGATTGGGGGTATGGTAGTTTGGATGCCAAGTTTGGCATTTCGCATTCCAAGGGGTCGCAAACAGGTCTATTGATGGGGTACTCCATGATTTTAAAATACTGTGTTCCACCTTCTGATTCAACTCCAATTCGTGTAGCATGTTGCTAACCTGCTCAACCTGTCTTCCTCGCAATTTTCCTTCCCCGGTTAGTGAACTGCTTAATCTCTATGTCTCTCTGGATTGCCCATTTCCAGATCTGTTGAGACAACATTGGGGGGGGGGGCGGGGGTGGGGGGGACGACTGGGTCCCTCCCCGTTTGTGGATATAGAACATTACAGCTGCGTTTTCAGTCTGAATTAGAACTACCTTTTTGTGAAGGTGTTTCTGAAAAGCTTTCATGGCTAACCAAACAGTCTTTTGTTCAAGACAATTTATGTGTTACACTAGGACCAGAATGTTCCATATCCCTCTTATCTTTAGAGAGGCCATATGAGCTCCCCATCCCATATGTGAGGAATCTGTTATGGTCACTGTAGGAGTTGTTTGCAGAAATATTCTTCCCAGAGTAATGTGTTCCCTGTTGAACCACGCCATTTCTTCCTGAACCTTCTGTGTGGCAACCACTAGATCATCCCAAATCCCCGTTGCTTGAGACCACGGATTCTGAAGCCATTCTTGGATTGATCTCATATGTAGTTTCACATATGGGATTAAAGGAATGCAAGATACATTTTTCCCTAATGATTTCCCCACCAGCCTTGCTGTCAGAGCTTACACCTTCCGTTAACAGAGTACTGAGAGTTTCTTCCAACAGGGACTGAGTCCTCTTCAAACTGGAGAATGCCTTTGCTTGAATAGAAATCAGTCTTGCTCCCAAAAACAACTGTTCTGGTTCTGTCGATGACTTCTCTATGTTTAAGGAAAACTCTAGTGTATGTAGTGTTTCACATTTGAAATGTCCTGTTTGCATTTTTGATAAGGGTATGCTCTCACCAACCACTCATCTAAGTAAGGATACACGTGAATCCCTCTCCTTCTGAGGTGTGCTGCAGCCACTGTTAAACATTCTGTCAACACTCTTGATGCCGATTTTATCCCAATAGCCAGGACTCTGAATTGGTAGTGTCTGTTGTCAACTACAAACCTTAGATATTTTTTGTGTTATGCGTTCACTGGGATGTGCAAGTAAGCATCCTGTAAGTCTATAGTTGCCATGTAATCCTCTTTTTGAAGTTAAAGGATACCTTCCTGTAAGGTTGTCATTTTGAATGTTTGAGAATTATGATTTTGTTGATGTATCTGAGGTCTGGAATTGGATGCAAGGAGCCGTCCACCTTTGGAATTAGGAAATATGTTGAGTAATTTCCCTTATTGATATCTTGCTTTGGTACCCTTCCTGCAGCTTGCTTGCCTAACAATTGTCTTCCTTTAGGAGGCGATTAATTTCCTCCTTGGAATGAATCCTTTTCTTTGGTCTCCTTGCTAGTGGAAATTTTACTAATTCTATGCAATATCCATGTTTTATTGTAATTAGGACCATTTTTGTTTGAAGTTATTTTCCTCCACTCCTGGAGAAAAAAATGTAATTCTTCCACCTACCGGTGAATTGTGTTCTACTTTTGTTTTGATAATGTTCGGGTTTGTTGCCTTCATGTTTGGTGCTGCTCTGCGGTCGCTTATTTGCTGGTGTTGAGCTTCCTCTTCCTGACTGATCTCAGATTCTAGCTCTACCCCTAAATGTATTCCTCCCTTGTTGTTGGTACTGCCAGCTTTGTTGCAAAGGTACTGACTGTGTGCTCCATTGGAAGCCTTGGTGAGTACTCCCCATCTGAAAGGTATCTCTTGAGACTGGTGTTTTTGATGGAAAGGAGCCCCTCCTAAGATCACCTCGAAACTGCAATGCTCCCATAGATTTTGCAGTCTCGTTGTCTGGATTTAATTGGTCTAAGCAATCATCAACTTGGTTCCCAAATAATTGCTGGCCATTGAAAGGCGTGTTCATTATGTTTGCCTGAACTTCTGGTTTGAACCCAGAAATTCTTAAGCAAGAGCATATTCTAAATGTAACCTCCATCATGAGCTGGCAGCTAGATGTATTTTCAGCATCTAAGGCAGATTTTAGGTAGGTATTTGGAATGTTCCTGCCACTATCAACCAGCTGTGCCGCTCTCTTTTTATATTATTCAGGGAGGTGCTTCATCAACTCTCATATCATCCCAGTGTTAATGAGTGTCTCTATATAAAAGAGCATTTGAATTAGCAATGTGCCATCGGTTCTCTGCACTGCGTTCCATGGTTCTCCCCATGAGCTCCATTTTCTTACTCTCTTTGTCTGGGAGTGGTCCCGTCTTTGAGGGAACATTTGCTCTTTTCCTAGGTTTTGCCTGATGAATGAGTCTGCTGGAATCATTCCCTTTATGTAAGGTGGATCCTTAGAGGACAACTTGTATTTCTTCTCAGTTCTGGGAGTACTGTTAGTGGCTCAAATGCTTTCTTGCACTAGTCCAATACACTAAGAAGTATGGGCAGACACTGATTCTTCATTTGGGTAGGTAGCAGTGGTTCTAGGAGGAAGCAAGAATGTGGTTGGTCTTCCTCTAATTAGACATTGAATTTATCAGTTTCTTTTTATATTACCAGATTGTACATTCCTATGTCATCTGGTAGCAATGGTTTTGCTAAATAGAAGTCAACCTCCTTTTTTGAGAGAATCCCCTTCCAGGTCTTCCCCACTGACTTTACCCAGACTCTCCTTCTTCTGACGGCTGAAAATATTCAAGGTCTTTCTTCTTCTCATGATATATGTACTCTTCCTTTTCTTGAGGCTCAGAAGTTAGGGAGGGGGGATATCCTCCACCTCCTGCTCAGTGAGTTCTTTTGACGTTAACGTTTTCGGAGGTACTGTGAAGGCTTTAAGACTTTCGTCAAACTCCTTCTTTTGGGTGAGTGCAGCCATTTCTGCCTTGAGCCTCTACTGTTTATTCTCCATTTTGGACTCCTGGTCTTCTGGGCCTGTTGTGATGTGTTTTCTTTTCAACATCAATGTCGAAGCCTCTTTCGCAGCCCTCTCTGGCTGTGCGCTTTTGATGGCTCGTTTGTGCGTCGACAGCCTTGAATGGGATGCAGCATTTTTCGCATTCCCTTATATCGATTACTCATGCTTTTTTGAGCCATTTGCTCCACCGGACACCGCTTCGAGGGCTCCGTAGGATTCTCTCTGAGTTCTGTCTGTGGATGGCAAGCATTTATGCCAAATCCTCCTTCTGATTTTGTGAGTCTGATTTTTTTCAACTTATGAGATTCACTAGAGGCTTGAGGGTCTTAACCCCTTGTGGTGGTTCTTCGGCACCGCCTCTTCTATCTCCACAATGTTCCAATCGCCGGAACAGTGGACGTCGTCAGCGTCACCGGCCTTCTGGGCGACGTCAAAGGCATCAGCGCCGAAGCAGTTCCTCCAGAAGAAAGAAAGGGCATAAAGGGTGTCGGTTTGTAAGGAGCCGGAGCACCCAAGTCAAAGGCCAAAGGACCCGACTGACCCGGATGCCCACCACCAGGCACCATGGTGGCAAAAACATTAAACATAGCATTCAGAAATGCTGCGGGGTCCGTGCTCGGCGCCAAGAAAGCTGAACAACCTTGAGGAACCAGTGCCGGAGGTGAAGCCGATGACGGCCCAGGCTTCCCCTGCTCCAGAGAAGCCCTCGGCTCCTGATGTGGATTCACTTCATACACCGACAGTGGAGTCGTCGGAAAAGCTGGAGTCGTCTGAGGTGGAGGCGAGACAGTCGGGCTGATCTCCCACGTCAGCGGGAGCGTTCTCTGCTCGATCGGTGCTGTGAGCCATGTTGACGTCGAGAGTACCTATCGCACCGATGAGTCTTCGATGATCTTGAAGAAGACTCTCTACGATGATGCTTCTCCTTCCTCTTCTTAGAACGAGCAAGAAACAATTTAGCCTCTTGTTCTTTCAGGGCCTACGGATTCATGTGTTGGCATGAACCGCATGACTCGACCTCATGGTCGGAACTAGGGCACCATAAGCAATTCTCATGCGGGTCCGTGATCGACATGCGACCTCCACACTGTTTACAGGGTTTAAAACCCGACTTCCTCGGTTGTGACATAGATACACCGAAGTGAAACTGTAGCTCCCTGGTAGCCTCGAAGAAAAAACGTTACTTGAAGGCACGGAAAAAAGGGAACTGATGTCTGCATGTCGACGAGGGCTTCTTATTGCCTGGATGACGTCATATGGCGCCGCGTGGAGTCGAGCAATTGTGACGTCATCGTCGACGTGCAGAGCTGGAAGAAAATATCCGCTGAGAGCTGGCACGTGGGGAAAATTCTTTAGGTGAGGAATCCACAGGTAGTTGTATCCATCAGAATCCAGGAATTAAGGGTGTCCCTGAGCCCAGCTCACCAGATTCCTGGCAACCTCAAGAATACAACAAAAATAAAGAAGAAGGACTGCTAAGCTGACCCCCAGCAGAGAAGACCAAAGACATCAACTGATTTGGCCCCAGCCCTACTGGCCTGTCTCCAGCTTCTTAAGCCCCTGCTACAAAAAGGTGACGCATCCTGCAGGACCAGCAACTTCTTAAAAGCCCCAAGATGACTGCCTGCACACCAGATAACCAAGATCTCCCATGGACAGCAGCCCTGTCTAGAAAGAATCTCAAGCAAAGGACTTCTGAACCGCCCCGGATCCGTGAGCCCTGCCCACTCTGCACACGACATCCACTGTCCAGTTGGCCCAATGGTCTAGAGCAGGTCCCCAGGTGCTTCCGACCTCGTGTCCACCCTGGGTTGACCCATCCTGACAAAGACAACGATGTCTGCAGACTAAATCCACAGGACCCCCTACCTGTGAAGGATCCGGACAAAGCTACCCGACAACAAAAGGTACCCTGCACCCGCAGCCCCTTGGCCTTCGGGAACCTGACACCCGGTGCAGCAACGTGCAGACATCAGTCCTCCCCACTGTCCAGCCTGTGGTGTCCCTAAATCGACCTCCTGGACCCAGCCTGCAGCCTATTTGTGACCCCTGGGATCCCCCCATTGAAAATCATTGGGAGCCCGATGATGAGTTTGCAACCTGCACCCAGCCGCCACTGTGCGTGTGTTTGGTACTGACCTTTGGCCCCCCTGGTGGTCTCCTAAACCCCACAGCTCTGCCCTCCGAAGACACTGATACATAACTGCTGGCAGATCCAATTCCGATAGCCCCAGTCTCCATAACAGCCCATTTTAAATCTTGTAGTAACTTTGACCTCTTCACCTGGCCCAGTGTTGCTGGTGGTCGGTGTTTGAGGTTGACTAGAACCACAGCCTGTGGACATCCTATCACCCGGAGACTGGAGCTGTAAATGTCTGAGCAAAACTATGCTAACTTTTCACCCCACCCCTCAGATAAGCCTTACTGCTCAACCACACTACCACAAATGAGAGCATTAGTATTATCTACTTTAGCCTCTGTTAAGCCTCTGGGGAATCCCTGGACTCTGTGCAGACTATAGCTCATTTTGATATAGTATATATAGTGCCAGCTTCCTACAGGATCAATATGTGTCACACATGTGGTGGGAGGTCACAGCCCTACCTACTGCGATATGGCACCCCAAAATAATTCTGATGTGAAGGTTGTAACACGGAACGTCAATGACCTTGGCAATATAATTAAGTGCACCATTGTCATAAAATACATCCCCAGACATACTCCCGAATTCGTCCTATGACATGAAACCTATCTAAAGGTAAACCGATACAGGCACTGGACCGAATGGGATACTCCCTTCTAGCTTACTGAGTTTGGAACAGGGTCATAAGCTCCGGCTCGGACAACAGGAGCTCAGAGACTTTGTGGAAAACAAGGCCAGGACACAAGCCCTAGCTGTGCAAAGCTGCCTCTATGACATTGGTGATAAGAATAACAAACTCAAAGGTGGCTTGAAAGAAGGGATAGGGGGAGGAACTGGGTAGCGGCATTAAGCGATGAGGAAGAAGTAACCCACCACTGGGGAAGCAATAGCAGAAACCTTTGCCAAGTATTACGAAACAATATACATGCACACGACTATATATACGGATGAGGACTGTGTAGAACTATTGAGGGATATCTCCCTCCAGGCTCTTGCTAGTGAGGATAGGGATGATCCGGAGCAAGATTTGTTGGAGGAGGAGATGAGGAGTGCAATCAGAGAACTCTAGTCAGTGAAGGCAGCCGGGTCAAATGGATTACCAATAGAGCTGTACAAATGTGTGGCTAAAGATGTGGCGAAGCTGAAAAAGCTCTTCAAAAACCCCACCCTCAATAATTACACTGGATAGTTTTGCACCCTAATAAGGCCTGCCTGAACAGAATGGCCAGAACAGTTTGCTTGGCATCATGTATTTGTTTACATTTTTAAAATAGTAACAGAACTTAACTGCAATGTTTAAATAAGCCTAGAAGCTGCCAATTTAATAGAACAATTGTGAAAAATGTGGAGTGGAACCAGAGTTTTATTTTTTCTACTGGTGTGTTGGGAGGGTGAGGGGGGCATTAAAACGTTTGAAAACCATTGGCGTAGAGAGTCTGACATTGAGGGGTATACGTGTGTTTTATTCCACCACATACTAGGTGAGGAGGATACTCCAGACATTCGACTTGACGGGAGTGCAGAGGGTGGGTCGCTCGGTGGGGAGAGGTCGGTGAGGCCCCTAGTCAACCTGGCTTGATTCCCTAATTTCAAACACAAGGAAAGATATTGAAAAGAGAAAGAGATGTTATTCGAGGGGCACTGTTTCAGGACCTCTCTCTCATTATTCTCCAGAAGTAAGGGGACTTTAACCCGATCACTTACTACCTATGCAGTAATGATTTTACCTATGGTTGGGGCCATTTCTCCTCATCTTTTGCTGGTTGGAAAACTCCACCAGTTTCAGAAGCACAACATGTCTTGGACCTCACAGGGGAGGTCTTCAGGGAACCATCCAGGTACTGGACAAAGAGGCCATGTCTCTGTTGGACCACACCCTAGTTTCAATTGTACTTTGGATGTCTGGGAAAAGATACACAAGGAATGTGGAGGCTTCGAGATAGTATATTAAAGTCAATACAGAAGCAGAGAGGAAAGCTACTGCTCAATATATGTCAGATAATGATACGGCACATATTTCCTAGGGTGTCCTGTGGGAAGCACTGCTTGCAGTGGTTAGAGAGGAGTTGGTTAAGGTATCAGCTGGGGAGAACATAATTAAAAGAGAGAAGAGTGGGAGACTGGAGAAGGTTCTGAAAGAACTTGAAGCCATTCATAAAAGAACTGGGGAACTGAGGGTCTAAGGGTTAGACCTCACTTGAAAACAACTTAAATTGTACTTAGGGAAGAATATGCCTTCCTCCGACTTCTACAAAAATTCCACATAAGTGACAAATACGTCCTTCTTCGTCTTCAAGTTGCAGGAATCTGTTTTCCTAGGTTCTGGGGGCCCCTAAATACTCGATTTAGGGGTGTGTTTAGGTCTGGGGGGGTTAGTAGCCATTGGCTACTAGCCCTGAGGGTGGCTACACCCTCTTTGTGCCTCCTCCCTGAGGGGAGGGGGGCACATCCCTAATCCTATTGGGGGATTCCTCCAACTGCAAGATGGAGGATTTCTAAAAGTCAGAGTCACCTCAGCTCAGGACACCTTAGGGGTTGTCCTGACTGGCCAGTGACTCCTCCTTGTTTTTCTCATTATCTCCTCCGGCCTTGCCGCCAAAAGTGGGTCCGTGGCCAGAGGGGGCGGGCATCTCCACTAGCTGGAATGCCCTGTGGCGCTGTAACAAAGGGGGTGAGCCTTTGAGGCTCCCTGCCAGGTGTTACAGCTCCTGCATGGGGAGGTGAGAAGCACATTCACCCAGTACAGGCTTTGTTACTAGCCACAGAGTGACAAAGGCACTCTCCCCATGTGGCCAGCAACATGTCTGGTGTGTGGCAGGCTGGTAAAACTAGTCAGCCCACACTGGAAGTCGGGTATGTTTTCAGGGGGCATCTCTAAGATGCCATCTGGGGTGTATTTCACAATAAAATGTACACTGGCATCAGTGTGTATTTATTGTGCTGAGAAGTTTGATACCAAACTTCCCAGTTTTCAGTGTAGCCATTATGGTGCTGTGGAGTTCTTGTATGACAGACTCCCCAACCATATACTCTTATGGCTACCCTGCACTTACAATGTCTAAGGTCTTGCTTAGAGACTGTAGGGGCATAGTGCTCATGCACCTATGCCCTCAGCTATGGTATAGTGCACCCTGCCTTAGGGCTGTAAGGCCTGCTAGAGGGGTGACTTATCTATGCCATAGGCAGTGTGAGGTTGGCATGGCACCCTGAGGGGAGTGCCATGTCGACTTAGTCATTTTCTCCCCACTAGCACACACAAGCTGGCAAACAGTGTGTCTGTGCTGAGTGAGGGGTCCCCAGGGTGGCATAAGACATGCTGCAGCCCTTGGAGACCTTCCCTGGCATCAGGGCCCTTGGTACCAGGGGTACCAGTTATAAGGGACTTACCTGGATGCCAGGGGGTGCCAATTGTGGAGACAAAGATACAGTTTTAGTGAAAGAACACTGGTTCTGGGGCCTGGTTAGCAGGCCTCAGCACACTTTCAAATCATAACTTGGCATCAGCAAAGGCAAAGAGTCAGGGCGTAACCATGCCAGGGAGGTATTTCCTTACATTCTGCTCGTAGACCGATGCCTTTGCGAATGTCCCAATTCCAAATAGTCTGCGATTCCCAAGATAGGAGAAGAGACTTAGTTTCCCCTTGCTTGTTTAGATAATGCATTGCTGCAGTATTGTCCTTTGTTATGAAAACTGCTGAGTGCTTTATTCTTGCGAGGAAAACCTGCAGGGCCAGGGAGACTGCTCTCAACTCCAGGAAGTTGAGGTGATATTTTCGAAAGGGGTTGCTTCACTTTCCACTGATCTGAAGGTCTTGAAGATACGCTTCCCACTCGTCTCAGGGAAGCATCCGTGGTGATGACTAACGGAGCGCGAGGAGATAGGAAAGTAAGACAGACTGCGATGTTTCCCTGGTCTTTCCGCTAGTGGAGGGCTTGAACCATCTGAGGAGTTACTGTGATTAAATCATTGAATGAGCCCTCACTCTATCCACTGAAGATCTAGTTCTTCCTGCAGGGGATGCATCCTTAGTTGACAAAAGGGGACTAACTGTATGCAAGAAGACATCATCCCCAGAAGCAATTTGTAGGTGCGTACAGAAATACTTTTTTCTTTGTACTCTGCTTGTTAGGCAAACGAGTCTTGCTTGTCTCACCATTGAAGGGAAAGCTCTGTCCTTGATGGTGTCGATTTTTGCTCCTAAAAAGGTCGTCACTCTTGTTGGCAATATGTTTGACTTGCTCAGATTCAGAGTGAGACCCAGCTCGTCGAATAATGCTATGCAAGCTGTTGTTGAGTCGTGAGCGGCCTGAGACGAGCGCGCTTTTATTAGCCAATCGTCTAAGTAGGGAAAGTTGTGCAATTTTTCTTTCTCAGGAAAGCCACTACGGGAGCTATGCACTTTCTAAAGATTCTGGAGGGCAGGCTTCAGGTCAAATGGAAGAACCTTGAATTGGAAATGGCTGCCTGCTACCACGAAACAGAGGTATTTTCTGTGGGCAGGTGAAATCGGAATTTGAAAGTAAGCGTCCTGTAGATCCAGAGACGTCATGTAATCTCAGTGGTTAATGCGGAGAAGAATATATTGCAACGTGTCCATGCGAAAGGTTAGACGTTTGAGGTATTTGTTTAGGTCCCTGAGATCTAGAATGGGACGCCAAGATTCCCAGTTTTTGCGCACCAGAACAACAGGAGTAAAAACGTTTGCCTTTTTCCGAAGAAGGAAACCTCTCTATCGCTCCTTTCCTGAGCATGGTCATGACCTCCAGCCGAAGTTGTTTTAGATACTTCTGAAAGAAGGTATGAGGAAGACGAAAAGGTGGGCGTTGAATGAACTCTAACGTATGGCTAAAACGAACAATCTTTAAAACCCACTGATCTGATGTTATTTGTTCCCACTTCCGATAGAAGTGTAATATCATTCCTCCTATCTTCTGGATTTGTGGTAAGGTTGTAGCCGGAGCCTGGAACATGTCATTGACGTCTGAGCGCTTCTTTGCTCTGACGCGGTATACCCCTAGTAGGGGGTCTGGAATAGGACACCTGAGGTGGTTGCCTTTGGGTGTATTGAGGCCGAAACTGGTGTGTAGCGTAGGAGGGGTAACGAAAATTCGGGTAACCCGCTTGATGTGTTGAGACTCCTCGGCCTCTGGAGGTACGAAAGGGCATCCTCTTAAATTGAGGTGTTCCTAAGGACCTTGCAGTGTCTGTGTCTGATCTGATCTGATGGCTTGCAGGGCCTCATCAACATGCTTGCATAACAGAGCCTCTCCATCGAAAGGAAGGTCCAATACCTTATTGGGAACCTCTGGACAAAAGGAAGTTGACCTAAGCCAGCCTTGACGCCGCAGCACTGCCCCACCAGCTAGCTGCCGAAAAGCTGTGGTTGCTACATCCATGGAATAGTCTTTCACCTCAGCCGAGGAGCGCTCTCCCTCCAAGAGGATTTTCTTGACCTCCACCTTAGAGTCTTCTGAAAGGTGGTCTAGGTACGGGACAATATCAGTCCACAGATGTCTGTCATACCTACCCAGGATTGCCAATTAATTCGCTGCTCTTACTATCAGACCGGACATCGAAGAGAAACGCTTCCCAATGTTGTCCAGTCTTCTCCCCTCTTTGTCTGGAGGAGCTGAAATTGGCGTTGATGGATTTTTGGAACGCCTCTGTGCTGCCTGGGTTATGACCAAGTCTGGCTTCGGGTGACTAACTAGACAAGCCGGGGCGTTCTCTAGGGCCTTATATTTTTTTGACCAATCTAGGCAAGACTGCCTTCACTGTAGCTGGATTTCTCATCACTTTGAGACCTTCCTCCCAGATGTAGTCGAATATCGGTATGGAGCGGACACTCTTCTGAAAAGGCTCCTTGAAGTCATATAAAAACAATTCATCTGTTTGGATAGCATGGGTATCACAAATCTTTTTGCTGCACTCTCAAGCAGATTATGGAAACCCCCAATATCTCCTGGGGGAGAATCCACAGGAGTAGGTGATGGAGAAGAGGCTGTCCGCAATATATAGTTGTCCAATCAGAGTTGGCATCCTGCAATTCTCCTCCTCTCTCTTCATCCAAAGAGTCATTAACCTGCATGAAAGACTTTTGCGGGGTACTTCTGGCCGATCTAGGAGATAATCTAGGTTGTGGCACTGGAGTGGCAGGCATCGAGAGAGGAAGAGCTGTTTGAATGTCCGATTGTGGTGCTGATGGAAACCTCTTTTTGTAATCTGATAACATGAGCTGTAAATCAGAAATAAGGGAACTCGGGACACAGACCATGTCCTCTGGTACATATGTCTGCGGTCGTTGAGGAGAATAATACTCTTGATAATATTCCCCTTCATCCTCTTGACCCTTAACATGGAGTTGTGAAGGGCTATGGGCTACCCCAAACGGCCCATTTACATCCGAATCTTCCTCCAAAAGAGGAGTTGGAATTAATGGTGTAACCTTGCTTGGGGATGTAGCTATTGGAGTGATATCTCCTCTTCCAGAAACAGACTGCGTTTTTCTCATCGTCGACGTTGACGACAGAACCGTCAACAAGGTCGTCAACTAAGTTGTGTCCGATAGCCCTACTGCTCCTGTCAACGGTGTCGCCGACTACAGCGTAGATATAATAAACCTCGTCAATGATGTCGTCGACGGAGCTGTTGTCGGAATTGTCGACGACGTCTTGATCTTCAACATCGACGACCTAGATTTTGTTACCGTCATCGTGGATGCTGTCAATGAGGAAGAAGTCACCATCGAGAGACTAGTTACTGTCGCAGTCAATGCAGCCGGTGTGTACGCTCTTGTCAACGACAGTGTCGATGACGATGACTTAGTCGACGGTGGAATCGTCGTCAACGGTCTGTCTTCAGAAGCTAAAGAAGGCTTTCTGAACACCGTCAGAACCTTTGGAGGAGGTGTAGAAGGCTCTGAGTAAGGTTTAGGTACCTCCTTTGATGTTGAAGGTTGATGCCTGGACTTAAAGGAGGATCTTCTCTCCTGAGGTGAGGATGAGAGACTGCGGCATTCTCCAGACCCCGCAAGGTCTTTTTGAATATCTTTGAGGGTTGTTTTGAACCCTTTTCAGAATGAGGTGAACTTTGCCGCTTTTGTGACTTCTTAGAAGACCATGAAGACTCCTCACTGTCAGAGTCCGAGACAGGGTTTTTTCTTGATTTAAGCTTCTGGAGCCATATCAACAATCTCCCCTCTCTATCCTTTAAAGTATTTGAGGAAAAGGTACGACATACCTTACAGTCAGTAGCAGAATGTTCAGGATAGAGGCAATATACACAATCTGTATGAGGGTCTTCTGAATGGGGCCTTTTCTTCCCACATGTGCTGCAAGCTCTAAAGAGATTTTTTCTCTCTCTGTTAGACATCCTGCTGGTACAACAGGCCCCTCTAAAGTATGAGTGTAAGTCACAAACACCTAACCCCTTCGCTGCCAGGCCTTTTCCCCCTCCTGTGCTGAGCCTTTTTTTTGCTATTTGGGGCATTTGTTCACATAAGCTACCTACGCCAAATTTGTGTCCTTTTTTTCCAACGTCCTCGTGATTCTAGAGGTACCCAGACTTTGTGGGTTCCCCTGAAGGAGTCCAAGAACAGTGAACATTTTTTTTTTTTTTTTTAAATGGCAAAAAAGGGCTGCAGGAGGCAGCTCGTGGTTTTTTCCCTTAAAATGGCATCAACAAAGGGTTTGCGGTGGCAAGACCACCATCTTCCCAGCTTTCAGGAACAGGCAGACTTGAATTGGAAAACCCAATTTTTCAATACAATTTTGACATTTTACTGGGACATACCCCATTTTTACTATTTTTTGTGCTTTCAGCCTCCTTCCAGTTAGTGACCAAAATGGGTGCGAAACAATGCTGGATCCCAGAAAGCTAACCATTTCTGAAAAGTAGACAAAATTCCGAATTCAGCAAGGGGTCATTTGTGTACATCCTACAAGTGTTTCCTACAGAACATAACAGCTAAAATAAAGAAATATTGAAATTGAGGTGAAAAAAACAGCCATTTCTCTCCACGTTTTACACTGTATCTTTTTCTTGCGATGTCAGATTTTTTAAAGCAATCTACTGTTACGTCAGCTGGACTCTTCTGGTTGCTGGGATATATAGGGCTTGTAGGTTCATCAAGAACTCTAGGTGCCCAGAGCCAATAAATGAGCTGCACCTTGCAATGGGTTTTTATTCTATACCGGGTATACAGCAATTCATTTGCTGAAATCTAAAAAGTGAAAAATAGGTATCAAGAAAACCTTTGTATTTCCAAAATGGCCACAAGATAAGGTGTTGAGAAGCAGTGGTTATTGGCACAGCTCTGAATTCCGGGGTGCCCATACTAGCCTGTGAATTACAGGGCATTTCTCAAATAGACGTCTTTTTTTACATTGGAAGGAAAAAATGTAGAGAAAGCCAAGGGGCAATAACACTTGTTTTGCTATTCTGTGTTCCCCCAAGTCTCCCGATAAAAATGGTACCTCACTTGTGTGGGTAGGCCTAGCGCCCACGAAAGGAAATGGCTCAAAACACAACGTGGACCCATCACATTTTTTCACAGAAAACAGAGGTGTTTTTTGCAAAGTGCCTACCTCTGGATTTTGGCCCCAGCTCTGCCGGCACCTGGGGAAACCTAGCAAACCAGCGCAATTTTGAAAACTAGACACCTAGGGGAATCCAAGATGGGTGACTTGTGGGGCTCTGACCAGGTTTTGTTACCCAGAATCCTTTGCAAACCTCAAAATGTGACCAAAAAAAACACTTTTTCCTCTCAGTTCTGGAATCTGAGAGGAGCCACAAATTTCCTTCCACCCAGTGTTCCCCCAAGTCTTCTGATAGAAATGGTACCTCACTTGTGTGGGTAGGCCTAGCGCCCTCGAAAGGAAATGCCCCAAAACGTGGACACATCACATTTTTTCACAGAAAACAGAAGTGTTTTTTGCAAAGTGCCTACCTGTGGATTTTGGCCTCTAGCTCAGCCGGCCCCAGGGGGGGGCAGAAATGGCCTAAAATAAATTCCCCACCCCCCGGGGAGCGACCCCTGCGTGACACTGGTGCAAAAAAAAAAGATCCCCGGTGCCTAGATGTTTCATTGACCTAAAATTGTCCGATTTGCCCCCAAGGGGGGGGAGGGGCAGAAATGGCCTAAATACAATTTGCCCCTTCAGGGGAGCGACTCTTGCCTAAGGGGTCGCTCCCCATCTGTAAAACAACGCCAACAAAAAAAAAAAAAAATCCCCGGTGCCTAGTGGTTACTGCCCCCCTTGGGGGCAGATCGGCCTAATTAAAATAGGCTGATCTGCCCCCAAGGGGGACAGAAACTGCCTAAATATAATTTCCCCTTGCCTAAGGGGTGGCTCCCCACCTCAAAAAAAAAAAAAAAAAAAGATCCCTGGTGCCTAGAGGTTTCTGCCCCCAGGGGGGGCAGAAAAGGCCTTAAAAAAATAAATGCCCCCCCACCCCACCCCCCAGGAACGAGCCTTGCCCAAGTGGTCACTCCCTTATGCCAATTACTTAAAAAAAATTAAATACCTGGTGTCTAGTGGCCATTGCAATCCGGCTGCTAAAACGCGGAGACTTCAAAGGGAAGGAAATTTATTTCCTTCCCTTTGAAGCCTCTCCAGCCTCCTCCACGTGATCAGAAGAGAAATGCAAAGGAGGAGGCCTTGTGACAATCAGCACGCGATCGCGCGCTGACGTCACAGGAGGGGGTGGAAGGGGAAGGTCTTCCCCTTCCATCCCTGCCTTGGGCGGGTGGGGGGAAACTCCACAAAGGGAGCGCTAGCACTCCCTCTGGGCTCTGTGCCCAGGACATAATGGTTACGTCCTCGGCACAGGAGCACTGTGCCTCAGGACGTAACCATTACGTCCTGGGCACAGAAGGGGTTAATAAGCAAATAGAAATTCAGATATAGTGACTAAATCTTCTTCCACAAGATCAAACTGAGCAGAGCTCAGAGGAGACTCCCTAGCACAACGTGCAGTAGAAGATCTGAGGTACTGGAGCTTCTCTCAGGAGGGTTCCAGAGGGTGGTGCTCTCTGATTGGCTCAAGCATGGTCCTTTTTACATAAGGACTTGGATAGATTGCTAAAATGTAGAGTTTTAATGTTATAGCGGTTATGTCTTTGGGACATTGTCTTTTCTAAGGTACCGGGTCTCCCATCTCAACAACAGGGAATGATTAAAGCATGTGAATCTATGAAAGATTCCAATACTGGAGTAAGAAGCTAAGTGCTCAGCACCAGTTCTGAAAGCTCCAGATTACTCTACGCAATTCACTGTGCAGACTGATGCCTCTGAACATGGGATAGGATCAGTCCTATCCCAAACCAATGATGGCCTTGACCAGCCTGTTGCTTTTATTAGCAGGAGGTTATTCCCCAGGGAGCAGCGTTGGAGTGCCACTGAGAGGGAGGCCTTTGCTGCTGTTTGCTCACTGAAGAAGTTGAGACCATACCTGTTCGGTACTCACTTCATAGTTCAAACTGACCACAGACCTCTCAAACGGCTCATGCAAATGAAAGGAGAGAACCCTAAACTGTTGAGGTGGTCCATATCCCCACAGGGAATGAACTTTGTAGTGGAACACAGACCAGGGACTGCCCATGCCAATGCAGATGGCCTTTCCAGGTTCTTCCACTTAGAAAATGAAGAATCTCTTTGGAAAGCTCAGTCTCATCCTCTTTTGTTTGATGGGGGTAGGGGGGAATTGTGTAGGAAAATGCCACTATTGGCACGGTTAGCCCCTAACATTTTGTTGATGCTACTTATGATTGAAAGTGTGCTCGGACCCTGCTGCTTACCAGGCCCCAGCGTTCCTTCCCTAAAACTGTACCTTTGTCTCCACAATTCACACAGCCCTGGCACACAGATAAGTCCCTTGTAAATGGTACCCCTGGTACCAAGGGCCCTGTGGCCAAGGAAGGTCTCTAAGGGCTACAGCATGTATTATTCCACCCTGGGGACCCCTCACTCAGCACATGCACACTGCCTCACAGCTTGTGTGTGCTGGTGGGGAGAAAAAGACTAAATCGACATGGCCCTCCCCTCAGAGTGCCATGCCCACAACCCACTGCCTGTGGCATAGGTAAGTCACCCCTCTTGCAGGCCTTACAGCCCTAAGGCAGGGTGCACTATACCACAGGTGAGGGCATAGCTGCATGAGACAAATGCCCCTACAGTGTCCAAGCCAATTCTTAGCCATTGTAAAGGCAGGGTAGCCATAAAGAGTATATTGTCTGGGAGTTTTTCAAACAAACTCCCCAGTTCCATAATGGCTACACTGAATACTGGGAAGTTTGGTATCAGACTTCTCAGCACAATAAATCCACACTGATGCCAGTGTGGGATTCATTGAGAAATGCACTCAGAGGGCATCTAAGAGATGCCCCCTGAATGCCAGCCCAACTTCTAGTGCTAAGCTAACCAGTCTCCGCCAGCCTGCCACTTCCACACTAGTTTCTGGCCACATGGGGTGAGTGCCTTTGAGCACTCTGTGACCAGAAACAAAGCCTGTCCTGGGTGGAGGTGCCTCACACCTCCCCCTGCATGAACTCTAACACCTGGCAGTGAGCGTCAAAGGCTCAAGACTGGTGTTACAACACCCCAGGGCACTCCAGCTAGTGGAGATGCCCGCCCCCCCCCCCCCCCCCCCCCCACGACACAGCCTTCACGTTTGGCAGCAAGTCCAGAGGAGATATTGAGAAAAACAAGGAGGAGTCACCCTCCAGCCAGGACAGCCCCTAAGGTGTCCAGAGCGGAGGTGACCCCTTCTTCAGAAAATCCTCCATCTTCTTTTGGAGGATTTAGCACAGTAGGATTAGGGATGTGCCCCCCCTCCTCAAAGGGAGGAGGCACAAGGAGGGTGTAGCCACCCTCAGGGACAGTTGCCATTGGCTACAGCCCTCCAGCCCTAGACACACCCCTAAATTTAGTATTTAGGTGCTACCCTGAACCCAGGAAATCAGATTCCTGACAACCTGAACAAGAAGGACTGCTGGACCTGAAAACCCCACAGAGAAGACGGAGACAACTGATTTGGCCCCAGCCCTACCGGCCTCTCTCCAGATTCAGAGAACCTGCATCCAGTGGGACCAGCGACCTCTGCCGACTCAGAAGACTGACCTGCAACCCAAAGGACCAAGAAACTCCCATGGACAGCAGCTCTGTCCAAAGCAACAAGAAGAAACCATCTTTAAAGGGACTCCCACCGCACTCCTGAAGCGTGAGTCCCGAACACTCTTCCCCCTGAAGCCCCCGGCCCGTGTCCACAGAACCAACACTGCAGCGAAGACCCCCAGGTGACTCTCACAACGTGGCCAACCTGAGACAACTTCCCTGCACCCCTACGGCATCGCCTGCAGAGAGAATCCAGAGGATACCCCTGACCGTGACTGACCGGTAACAAAAAAACCTGACGCCTGGAAGAAGCACTTCACCTGCAGCCCCCATGCCGGAGAGGAACCAACTAACAGCGCCGGAGTGACCAGCAGGCGGCCCTCATCTTTGCCCAGTCAGTGGCTGGCCCCAGAAGCCCCCCTGGGCCCTGCATGCATCATCATAGTGACCCCTGGGTCCCTCCAATGATTTCAACGCAAACCCCGACACCTATTTTCGGCACTGCACCCGGCCGCCCCTGTGCCGCTGAGGGTGCATTTTGTGTGCCTGTTTGGGATGCCCCCAGTGCTCTGCAAAACCTCCCTGGTCTGCTCCCAGAGGATGCAGGTACTTACCTGCTAGCAGACTGGAACTGGAGCACCCCTAGTCTCCATAGGCGCCTATGTTATTTGGGCCTCTCTTTGACCTCTGCACCTGACCGTCCCTGTGTTGCTGGTTCTGGGTGTTTTAGGATTGACTTGAACCCCCAGCGGTGGGCTGCCTATGCCCTGGAGGCTGAACTTATAAGTGCTTTAATTACCTGAAAAACTAACTTGTACTTTACCTCCCCCAGGAACTGTTGATTTGTGCACTGTTCACTTTTAAAATAGTGTATTGCCAAGTTCCGCTAAATGGTGTACATTACTGTTTTAATTCAAAGTTCCATATTTACATATGCCAAGTAGCTTACAATTTATGTACTTACTTGAATTCTGAATCTTGTGGTTCTAAAATAAATTAAGATAAGAACATTCTTCTATATAAAAACCTATTGGCCTGGAGTTAAGTCTTTGAGTGTGTGTTCTCAGGTATTGCCTGTTTGTGTACAACAAATGCTTAACGCTACCTTCTGATAAGCCTAACTGCTCAACCACACTACCACAAATAGAGCATTAGTATTATCTATTACTGCCTCTGTCAATCTTGTTGTGGAACCCCTGGACTCTGAGCACACTATCTCTCACTTTGAGATAGTATATACAGAGCCAACGTCCTACAAACGTGTAGGAAGCTGTAACTAAAATGGCTACACAACAGAGGGAGGGTCTTTCGACTGAGAAGGATACATATAGTGTGGCTTTGGCTGCCAGTGTGTTTGCAGCAGTCAGATCTTGCAGTACGGAGCAGGGCCGCGTACCGCACTTGTAACTAGGATTAAGTAAGTTTATGTTGTCTCTGTATTGCAGTGTTTGAAGGCATTATAGCAAATTGGGTTGTTTATCCTCACCAGGGTGTCCATTCTTGTTTAGTTAACAGAGTCCCGATACCTTTTTGAAGCAGCAGTATTAAGGATTCCCCACGTGTTCCTCATAGTGGGTGGAAGTATGAGGCATAATATGTTGAGCTGAGCGGATCTTTGGACCGCAATGGGAAGTTGGATGAAAGAAGTTTAGCTTGTCTCCGTTTTCAGTAATTGTTGGCAGTGCGTTAGATTTAGTGGTTGAGCATTATCCTTTTTTCGTTTAGTTAATAGTGTCCTGATACAGTGTCTCAGAAACAGTGGTAAGCACTCCTCCCCCCACCCCCCTTCCGCTCCCCCCACATCCATCACAGTGGTTTTCATTGTGGTATATCTAAATATTATGTGGAGCTGAGGATGAGGCTCTTCTATTTGGCAACACTGGCACTGGTATTAGTGGTGAGATTTGTCACTCCTAATGTAGGTGAGGTCTTGTTGTAGGCACAAGTATGCTGATCGGCTCACGTTTGCATGAGATGGCTTTGATTCCATTCGTAGATGACTGCATGTGGTGTATATTGTGAGTGGGAGAGCCACCTTCATGTATGGCGGGTTTTGGTTTGTTTTTACATGGGTTTGTTAATATAAGATATTTATTATGTTGTAGAGTAACAATTATTGGAAATAATTCCTTCATGACACGTTGTCCTGAGGATGGTTTCAGGGAATATTGGAGCTGCGGGAGACTGAAACACCGACCATAGACCCTCATGTCGAAACATCGCATTTCTGCTGGAATATTTCATGAAGGATCCTGATTGCCTGTGTGTCATCAAAAAGGACTGATTCATTATTAACTGTTGTTTGTATTAAATAGTCAGGGGGTTGGTGCCCTCCTTGTGTTCCCTAGATGTGGAGTTAGTGGGACAGGAGTAGGTTACCTGTGCTTGTATACATGATTAATCAGTGTTGTTGTTGCTGCTCTAATTTCTTGCGTAAACTTGATGATCCTATAAAAATTACATCCATTTTCTATCACACCGTATGTGGAGTTATTCAACTATAAAATTGGTTCATGCTTGGATGAGAACACTAAATGTAGATATTCAACTTATGTTGAGTTAATTATCAAAATGAGTCCTCCTTGAACATTTATTACATTAGAATATCTTGAAAGTTAACTCCAGACGGAAGATGCCCCAAACAGCTTTACCTCTCTTTTATTGGGAACTGGCCCACAGAGTACCGACCTGCCCACCAGTGCCAGGCTTCCAACCGAAGTCAGTAGTGGTGCTGCTGTTACTTTACCGAGACAGACGTCATACTCCAGAAGGCACAAACTGAATGCCCCTACACAGAGGACAACACTAGGGTGTTTGTTTTCCCTTACTAGATGGCGGCAGTGCAGGACAAACGCACCTCCTTTAAGGAAGTGAAGAAAGATCTCAGGGAAGAAGGCCTGCAGTACGCTTTGATGTTCCCTGCTAAACTTAGAAATATCCTGGTCGACAAGACCCATTTCGGCAAGGACCCAGGCCAGGTCTGGGAATGGCTGGACACATATAAAGCAGGAACCACCTTGCTGGCAGCCCAATAGAGGGATTGAACATCCAGACGCAAGCCTAGGAAACTGTTGTGGATGACGCAGGTCAGCCGGCCCCTCAAAAAACCATCCCCTTTTGTAGGAAAGTACCCTCTTTCTTGGCATGGTTACCACCATTCTCTGCCAGTTGTCAGTGTGTTTGACTGTGTTCACTGGGATCCTGCTAACCAGGACCACAATGATTATGCTATCTCCCTTCTAACTTGGTTACTTGTACCATTTTCACCCCACATTTGGCATACTGGTGCCCCCCATTTAATTCCCTAGTATATGGTACCCAGGGCATTAGAATACCAGGGGATCCCCCAGGGGCTGCAACATGTATTATGCCACCCATGGGGGGGGGGGGGCATGAAAAGTTTAACTGCAGGCCTGTCATTGCAGCCTGCATGAAAGGGTGCATGTACCCTTTTCACTACAGGTCACTGCAAGTCACCCCTATGGCATGCCCTCCTAGCCCAGAGGGCAGGGTTTAAGTATCTGTGTATGAGGGCACCCCTGCACTAGCAGAGGTGTCCCCACGAAGTCTAGATCTATTCTCCTGGACTTCTTGAGTACGGGGACCCCATTTTATGCATTTACTGGACATAGGTCAATACCTATGTCCAGCTTCACAATGGTAACTCCGAATATGGCCATGTAAGGTATGTTTGGTATCAAACATGTCAGAATCATAACCCAATACTGTTGCCAGTATTGGAAGTATAATTCCATCCACTCTGGGGGATCCTTAAAGGACCACCAGCATTGCTCCTACCAGCCTTCGGGGTTTTCCGGGCAGCCCAAGCTGCTGCCTCCCCTCTGACAGGTTTCTGCTCTCCTGCTGCTTTAAACAGCTCAAGCCCAGGAAGCCAGAACAAAGGATTTCCTTTGGAAGATGGGGGTAACACCCTCTCCCTTTGGAAATATGTGTTACATGGCTTGGGAGGGGTAGCCTCCCCAAGCCACTGGTATACTTTTAAGGACACATTGTGTGCCCTCCGTGCATAAACCAGTCTACATCAGTTCAAGGACCTCCAATCCCTGTTCTGGCGCGTAACTGGACAAATGAAAGGGGAGTGACCACTCCCCTATCCATCACCACCCCAGGGGTGGTGCCCAGAGCTCCTCCCGACAGTCCCTGAGTTCTGCCTTCCTGCATCCAAGGTTGGCAAGAACCTCTGGTAGCAACTGAGTGGCCAGGTAAGGCAGGTGACATCAGAGGCCTCTTCTGATAGGTGGTCACCAGGCTAGGTGACCAATCACCTTTGCAGGGCTATTTAGGGTCTCTCTCTTGGGTGGGTCCTCAGATTTGGCTTGCAAGATTCCAGCACAGCTCCTCTGCTACCTCCACTTCAAATTTTAGCCACTGGAACTGCGACTGGACCCACCAGGAACCTTCAATCTGCATCCACGACAAATGCTCTGCTTGGAACATTGCTTCCACGGCTCTTTCCAGCTTCTGCAACATTTCCCCAGCTGTACATCCTCTGAGGGTGGCAAGTCATCAGTCTGCACGAGAAGGAAGAAAGAATCTCCCTTGGAGTGAAGGAGTCACTCCCCTGCATCCGCAGGCACCAACTGCAACGACAAGAGGCTTTGTGCATCTCCTCTCATCCCGAGCTGCGTGGATCATGCATCACGGGTGGTGGTCCGGAGTAGTCCTCTTGGTCCTCTCTACCAACTGCCCAACTTTGGTAGAGGTAAGCCTGTGTTTTCCCAAGCAGGACAGTACCCCCATGCACTGTCGCTTGAAGCTTGTTTGCCTCTGCTCCAAGGGATCTTCAGGCTCTAGGTAGCCCCATCCCCCAGGACTCCTTCCTGAGAAGCACAGCCATTTGCATACTTCTCCTGCAGCGTGGGACCCTTCTCCAGTTGTGCTCCGTGGGCACCTCTGCAACTGCTGGTTCCTCGTCCAGTGGGTCTCCTGTGGGGGCTACCTCATCTTCTGTGGACTCTCTGCCATGCTGCGGGTCCACCCCAGGATGCCCCCCGCGCACTGAGTCCTCCTGCACCTTGCTGGTCCCTGGCTGGTCCACTTTTGTTTCACCGTGACTTCTGCCTTTGCCAAGGCTGGTTGGTGGCTTTTCCACATCACTGACCAACTGCATTCATTCATCCGGCGTGTGACGTCGACTGCATCCTCCAGGAGCTCTTCAACTGCTCCAAGCCTGCATTCCTGACCGTCTTCGTCCTACCTTCGATCAACTCCTGCATCATCATGAATCCACCGGTGGTTTCTTGCTGTCTTGTTTGGGTGTTGCATTTTCTTCTTTTCCTTCCTTTTGGGTGGTTTGGGGAAAATCCATTAACTTACTCCAGTCTTCCTGTTTGCTATGGGGCACTGTGGTACTTACCTTTGGGGTTTCCTGGTACCGCCAGCTCCCCTCTACACATTCCACCTACCTAGGTGGGGGTCCTGTGTTCGCATTCCATTTTTTTAGTATATGGTCTGGGCTTTTCCTAGGGTCACTATTGTCTATTTGCATTTACATTGTTTTCTATCACTTTATATGCCTTTTGCTGATATCTAGTGTACATATTTAGAGTGTTTACTTACCTCCTATTGGAGGACTGCCTTTCTAGTACTTTCTGGCATTGTGTCACTAAAAAAAGCACCTTTATTTTTGTAACAGTGAGTGTTTTCTTTCATGTGTGTAAGTGCTGTGTTACTACAGTGGTATTGCATGAGCTTTGCATGTCTCCTAGATAAGCCTTAGCTGCTCATCCACAGCTACCTCTAGCGAGTCTGTCTTCTAGACACTGCCTACACTACACTAATAGGGGATACTAGGACCTGGTATAAGGTGTAAGTACCTCAGGTACCCACCACACACCAGGCCAGCTTCCTACATCTTCCCAATCTGAACATGAAAGAGCAGCTGCCCTCCAGGCGGTAGCTGAGACAGCGGCAATTCAAGGTCTTGATTCTGACAATGACACGCCGTGGGACCAACGGTTATTGCTCTTGGAGTCTGGTCCCTCTCGGAGATCACACTACCATTGGTGACTCCACAATCAGTAGATGATTTGATCTTAAAGACCTTGCTGCACCTCAGAAGACTACTTGCCAACAGTGAACTGAGGGGATGTCCCTGTTGCTGGGTAAAGGAGGCCGGAAACGGAACTCGACCCATGGAGGCCACTTGTAAATACTCTTTCGGCACGCTCTGGGGACTTTGCACCAGGTGCATCATCATAATTGCATAGATTTCATAGAGTGCCTACTGGCACCCTGGGCTGGTTGTCATTTGTGAGGCAGGCACAGTAAGGGCTAACCTATACAGCTTGCTACCTCATGCTGGCCCTTCCTAGGAAACTGGAGGGGGTTCCTACTGACAATGGTTTCGTGTTACAGGTTTGGGTGGATAGCTGCTGCTGGTTTGCTCTGGGGAGAGGGTGTTTTTGGTTGAGGTTTTATTGTTTGTCTCGGGGTCCACGCTGTTGTATGCAACAGAAGAGAGGCAGAGTGTAATCTACGTTACCTGACTTCCACCAGGTCATTTGGCTTGTAACTGGGATGCAGAAAGAACCACACTTTCTTGACAAAATGATGAATGCTGGGCTCCTTCTGGGATCCACGCACATACACCATCCACTTATGAGTAGATTGGTCGTTTTCTTCTCTCTTGTCAGGAGGAATGTATCTGCGGAATCAAAGAAGCCAGATTGAGAAGTCAAGCTCTTTATTAGGACGCCACTTTCATTTTTGTGCGAGTTTGCTAAATCAAAAACACAATGCCAACCTAATGCTTGCACACATTTGCTTCTGAAGGCACTCCAATTCAGTTCAAATAGACTACTGCATGACAAAAAAATCGGAGATTTTGTTTCAGATATTTTCTGGATATACTCCTAATATATGGATAGCCATTCTTTTTTCATAACATTTTTTATTGCATGTCTAACATATTCCAGCCAAAGTCGGACCATAATAGCATATTCACATAGCCATGGAAAGGTTTAGTTTTTCCAAACTGCGACTGCATGCTTCCACACCCCCTCACCAACACCCCACCACTTCTCCAGCACATCTTGTACACAATACGATTGGTCATTACATAGAAAAATTATCTACCTACTACACATCGGCATTGAGTACTTCAATATCAGCTTGGTAAGACCGCACCTGGAGTAAGGGAATGCCCCTGTAATCCTCCATTTTAGCCAAATCTTCAAATGTTTGCGTGGGCAGCCTTGCGCCTGATATATAGGTATTTCTAAGGCCATACAGTTATCCAGGCCTCGTTTCCAAACATTCAATCTATGGGGCAACAATGCTTTCCACGCTATGGCAATGTCTCTCTTTACTATAGTGAACCCCAGCAGTAATACTGTTCGCTTATATCCATTTCTGCCAATTCCTTCAACTACGTGTAGAAGTACTAATTTGGGGTTGAATGGTATACAGTATGTACTAAGACATCCTATATCCCCTTCCCAGAATGGTTTCAGAGCAGAGCACTCCCACACAGTGTATATGAATGTGCCTTCCGCACCTTTACAACTAATGTATTGTGGTGAAGCTATCACCCCAATGCGCTGCCTCATAAAGTACTCCCTATGAAGCCATTTCATTGTAACATGCGCAAGTGTGAGGAAACCACAGTGTTTCGGCCCAGTCATTGTCATCTAAGACCAAGGTATCCTTCTCCCAGGACCCTTTTAGAGCATCCAACGCATATGGGCTGTTAATTATCAATGAGTAACATATCCTGGATATCTTGTGAGCTCCCATATCTCCTTACAGGAGCTTGCACTCTAAGGGGGCAGAACTCCGGTAACATCATCAAGGACTTGATATACGGCAATATGGCATGTCATAGCTGCAGATATTTATGAATCTGGGTGCGGTGCAAATGATATTCACTCTGCAGCTCCTGAAAGGATTTCAAGTGGGTCTAATTCATTACATCTCCGAACAATATAACCCCCAACATGTCCCCTCTCCCAAAGTCCTCTAGTTGGGCCACCTGCCAAAGCATCAACCCATGCCACAGAGGTGTGATTCCTGTAAGAGTGCCCCACATTACCATTTGCCGGTGAGCCTCACTCTATAATCTGAGCATTACCTGTTTTGCTTGGGGAAATGTAGTGAGCCTCTGGTTGCTGTATAACCAGCCAAGTAGGGAGGTGTCACCCATCGCCCATTTTTCGGTTGCATATGCAGGGTCATTATGACGGACGATCCACCGGCACCCTTCACACTCATGACACACTGATGACACACTGATGGAAGCCACTGGTCTGCACTCAGATACCTTTCTACTGTATAGCTCTCTTAGGCATACCTTGCAACGTGCATAGGGTGACCTTGCGAGGGAACCCCAGGTACATTACGCAATACAGTATCTGCATGTATTCAGAGAGGGGAGGCATATAATACGCTGGTTCGCGGACTATCTGCATATACATACATCCAAGCCCATTTGTGGCCCTCCGGGGGCGATGGGAAGGGGATGGGGGGGACCTTTCATGGACAAGGAATGGGCGACCATATTAGAAACCCCCATGTATGTCCCATGCAACATGCAATTTCTCCTCATACAATATTATGTAGTTCAAAGAGCCTATCTCACACCCGAGAAAATTAACAGATATTTTAACCGTACAGATGCTGCGTGCCCGCCATCGGTGCGGACTTCCTGCACATGGTGTGGTCTTGCCCCACTTTGAGCCACTACTGGTCTTCGATTCTAGCGTGCTTAGCGCACTGTGTAGACAGACCCTTACCACAGACCTGGGAGACACGCATTTTGGGATTGTTCCCTAGGGGCAAAAAAAAAAACTGAGAACATTATCCCGTTTTCTGAATCTCTGATTTTTAGTGGCAACGCGCTTTATCAACTGTAAATGGCAGTCTCCTGAACCGCCAGCACACAAAGCATGTGTGCAATCGCTGACTGCCTGGGTGAGAGCAGGGTACACAGCTCTTCGACGCGAGGAGGTGTTGGGGCTGCGCAAGTATCCTCTTGCGTCACAATGGGAACTAATGTTAACGGACCTCAGCAATATACTGGTGCCTGCGCTACTCAATTATGATCCCCCAGCTGTAAGCGATGCATGATTGCGATGGCGTGCATACATGCATATAATCTAGCACACCACATATTTGTATACATGGGCAGAACAGATGGGCACTCCCTTCAACTTGGAGGCAAATGTGCGCATGAAAGCCACAGATTGCATGTGTGGGACAAGTTGCAGAGCACCTATCATCTGTATAACAGCTATACTAATTCTGCACTGTAAGTACAGAGACATGTTTTGCTCACGCCTTTCCCTTCTCGTATGTTTATTGTTGTGAACTGATGTTACATGCAAACATGTGGACCACACGTGCCTTTATACAGTACTAGGTCAACTTTTCAGTACAAATGCAATAAAGAAATAAAAAAATAATGGCCGATCCACCATTCATTAATAATTAGCATGTGGGACGCAACATAGTACGAGTACAGATCTCCTGCAGCTTTTCCACCCTCATAGACAGATAAGCATGTGGCCAAGGATAGTAGGTGTCCCTTCATCCCACCTAAACCTCGATAATATGGAATTGAACTGGTGAAACCACCGGCGTGGGATCACAAATCAGAAATTCTTAAGTCTATATAGCAGCCTGGGAAGAGAAACTATCTTAAAGATCGAAGACCTCCCCATAAGGGACAAGGGAAGATGCAACCACGTTTTGACCGATCCTTGGGTTCTGGCCAGCATTGGTTCTATATTTTGTTTGGATGGCCAGCCTTTGTCTGCCAATAAGTACACCTCCAGGTATTTAAGTCCTCAATCTTCTACTCAATGCTTGGTGCCCAATTAATGGGACCCCAAAATCAATTAAAAGGGAGGATGGAGTACTTAGATAGATTTATAAATAGGCCGGACATTTACCCCCAAAATATGTAATATCTCAAGTATACGCGGCCCACTGCTGTTGGGATCTGACATGAAATACATCATCCATATATAAAATGATTCTATCTGAGATAGCCGAGGACAATTCAAAGCCTTTAACCAGTGGGTCAATGCGACCCATTAAGCCAAGGGCTCTATGGCCAATGTGAATAAACGGGGTGAGAGTGGGCACTCTTGGCGTGTACCGATTCTGATGCAGTTATATCTGTATATAGTAACCTAATATGTGAGATAAATCGGGGGCCAAAACTCAGCCTATGTAACAGAGTGAACAAATATGTCCAATCGACAAGAAGAGTTGAATGCTCTGTCTATATATGCTGACAAAATGGTACCTGGACATCCAAGGCGATCTACAAAAGGGGCCCCTGATCCAAACAAAGGGAGAGATCCAGGGAAGTACAAGAAAAGTAAAACAAAAGTCGCTCTCCCAAATGTTTAGCATCGAAACAAATCTGGTATTATATTGTATTAAACACACAATCGTTTTTATTAATATAAATTACCAAAAGATAATCAAAAACACATAAGACAATTCCCCCCTAGACAAGCAAATATTTTAATTAAACAGAAAAAAGAATACCACACCAAACAAACAAACATACTAAACACGAACAAGAGACAACATCCAAGACACCGGACTAACAAATAAAGACAGAGATTCATAAAGACAATAATATAAATCAACCACATTCCAAATAATGAAATTATGTAAATATACAATAAGTATGTTGGGACCATTTTGATTGGTTTGTCCACCGAAACGCGCGTCGGCCCTGACAAAAATCTATCTTCATTTGGAGCAATGTAGAAAATGTGATATTGGCCCTGATGAAAACCGACCTTTAGTCCCTGATGAAAATCTATTTTCGTTTGGAGCAATTTCCCTGAATGTGATATAGGCCCTGATGAAAACCTATCTTTACTTGGAGCAACTCTGAAAAATGTGATATTTATTTTGAATGGACATGGGACTAGCTTGGGCGTTGATGAGAATCCATTACTCTTTTGTAGTTACCTTTAAAAAAAACTTTGACATCTATATTGTTGGACCGGGCTCTTTTACAGGGTCATTCCCCAGACTTTTTGCCTCCTTATTTTTCTGACCTTTGTTGGCTGACGTTTTGACTCTGAGCACTTTTTCACTGCTAACAAGTGCTAAAGTGCATGTGGTCTCTCTTACAAATTTGGTATGATTGGATTATACCCGATTGGCATATTTAATTTACCTATAAGTCCCTTGTAAAGTGGTATCCCTATACCCAGGACCTGTAAATTAAATGCTACTAGTGGGCCTGCAGCGCTGCTTGCGCCACCCACTGAAGTAGCCTGTCAAACCTATCTAAGGCCTGCTAGCGCAGAGCCTGTGTGCGCCACAGGGACCTGGCATCTAAATGTACTTGCCAGGCCCAGAACTCCCCTTTTACTACATGTAAGTCACCCCTAAGGTACGCCCTAGCTAGCCCTTTGGGCAGGGTGCCATGTATGTAGAAGGCAGGACATGTGCCATGTTGCATGGCCTGTCCTGGTAGTGACAAACAGCCTAACTTGGTGTCTCACTGCTGTGAGTGCTGCCTCTTCATAGGATTGCATTGGAGATGCCCTGCCTTATGTGTAAGGGGTATTGTCTGATTTATGAGGAGTAGCGTAGGCATGTCTGGTATGGTTGTGATAGTGGTAAGAAATGCTGCTTACTGGTGTAGGTGTATTTTTTATTACTATCACAGAAATGCCACTTCTAGAAAGTGCGCATTTATCTGTGCTTATGACTTTGGTGTTTTGCAGCTTGTCTCCAATCAAGGTCTGGGCAGACTGACAGTTGGGGCATTGTGGATACTTCTCAGACAGCCTGAACACAGGGAGGGTGGAGGTGACACAGAGGTACATCTACATATTGTAAAGCCTTCCTGGGCTGAGAGAAGGGAGAGGCGGGGCACACCTGCATTTGTAAAGACTGTGCCCTGGCCTAACACAATAGGGTCGTTAACCCCCCACTGATGTTTGGAGCCTGTACTGAAAGGAGAGAGGGGGCACTCCCAGAACCAGTTGTAACTGGCTGGAGCCTCCTCTCCCTACCATTGTAAAACACTAAGAACTGACTATAAGCACAGGGGAATTTTCCCCACACTTTGAACACTCTTAGAACCTGAAACGGGACACAGAACGCTGATGAATGGACCCACCAGGAAACCACCTTGGACTGCTGCTGTTGTGCTGACCTCTGGCCTGCCTGGTCACTAGGAGGAACTGCCGCCACCTGCACCCCTTGTGCTAGCCTGTAGCTGGGCACACCAACCCTGTACTCTTTCTATTCCTGCTTGCTCCCAGGGGCAGGGTGCTGTTGCCCCTGACCCCTGCAAACAACTTTGCCTGAGCGCTTTGGGAAGCGCCTTTATTGGGATCCCAAATCACCGCCGCGACCCGGGTTGGGAAACAAGCCCTTGCGCTCTCTTTAGCACTCTGCCTGGCTTTGAGGACCCCAAATCACAGCCGCGACCCGGGTGCCGCAGTTTGACTTCAGCGTGAGGTTCGCGCTGATCCTAGTGCCCCCGGGGCACTGACCGAAAGTAACAGAAGGAGCTTGCACGCTCCTACCGTGTCCCCGGGTGACGCGCCCTTTTCAGAACGCCCCCGGGGCACACCTCGCCAGCCCTTCCTCAACGCTGCTTCCCTCGCGCACAAGGGAAAGCAGAAGCGCGCCTCGCAGCGGGTGCGGCCGCCTGTGAAAAGCAGGTGCAGAGCCTCATCGGAGGCCCCTGCTTCCCCCGTTACTTCATAAGGCAGCCGCACTGTGGACAAGGGCGGCTGCCTCTCTACCAAGCAGGACGCGGAGGAGAAAGGGAGTTCCCTTTCCCCTGGTCACTGCGCTAGGAGCGCAATCCCCCCCGACTACACTAAACCTTTGGCTGTTGGGCCCCACCCTCCCCACTCGGAGAGGGCCATTAGAGGCCCGGGGGGGCCCCCAAAGATCACGGGACCCCGGATGGGCCTGTTCTTTCTCACAAGGGAGAGGGTGCTGATCGCCCCTCTCCCCCACAGACACCGCGTGGCCCCCGTGTTGCGCACAGGTGCGTTGGGGGCCCCTGTGTTCATCTCTAGGCACTGGAAGTGCCGCTTCTACCAGAAATCAGGTACTCTTTAGGAAATCTAGGCTCTTGGAGCCTAATACAGACTTGTGGATGTTTACTATTTTCTATCTAGTTACTGTTTCTACATATATGTGCTTATGTTCCTTTTATGGGCATGTCTAACTGATAAGTAATTATATGACTTGTGATATATTCTCTAATGGCTCTTTTATTTAGGGATTGTTCATGACAAGTGCATATATCTTTTACTCCAATTCCTGACTACTGCTTATGTTGCAGAATCCTGAGAACTTAAGTGTTCTAATGTGACAACTGCATATTCTTGCAGAGTATTAGTAACTTGTGTAACATTCTGACAACTGCTAAGGTAGCAGGGTATTACTTACATGTAATCTTGGTCTAATTATGTTTTGTGCAATACAGATTATTTTTACATAGCTCAGTGTTGTGTTTACTTTGTGGTGTACATTTTGCGTCACGTGTGTTGTGTGTGTTGTGCAAACGCTTTACACATTGCCTCCAGGTTAAGCCTGACTGCTCATGCCAAGCTACCAAGGGGGTGAAGCAGGAGTTATCTTGGACGTGTAACTCCCTAGCCCTGACTAGAGTAGGTAGGTTCTGCCTGGCTCAGGTGCATACCCTAGCCAACCAGAAACCCAATTTCTAACAAAATTATTTGGACTCTTCGACAACTATTATAGAAATTGTTTATGATTAACAAGTTCTGTTGTTTAAGTTATATTTATTGTATATTTACATCATTTCATTATTCAGATTGTGGTTGATTTATGTTATTGTCTTTATGTATCTCTATGTCTATTTGTTAGTCCGGTGTCTTGGATGCTGTCTCTTGTTCGTGTTTAGTATGTTTGTTTGGTGTGGTATTCTTTTTTGTATTTAAATTCAAATATTTGCTTGTCTTGTCTGGGGGGAATTGTCTTATAATATATGTGTTTTTGATTATCTTTTGTTAATTTATATTAATAAAAACCATTGTGTGTTTAATGCAATATAATGTCAGATTTGTTTCGATGCTAAACATTTGGGAGAGCAACTTTTGTTTTACTTTTCCATCCGAGGCGATCTGCCAGCGCATTAGAGGCTCTCCATATATTATGGCGTGTTGCCCGACCCGGCTTTAAACACTGCCTGGTCCGGATGAATTAACTCAAGAATATATGGTTGTAACCTATTTGCAAATGCCCTAGCAAGGAGTTTTACCTCAATGTTTAACAGCGAGATTGGGCGATATGAGGAAGGATGTTCTGGTGGGCGGCCCGGCTGGTGAAACACCACAATTTCCACATGATGCCAGTCTGTTGGTAACAGCCCCTCTTCTATAGCGGTATGAAATGTGTTTACTAGATGTTTCCTCGAGTTTAGACATGTATGCCTTCAGGAATTCCCAGGGGAATCCACTAGGGCATGGGACCTTGCCAGTACGAAGGTGAGCCATCGCTAGACTAAGTTCGTTTTCCTTCAAGGCTCGAACGGGCCTCCGCAGATAATGTACACATAGGTAGGTCACACACAATCTACGGTCAATTCATGTGCAAGTATCTCCAGACAGGTATAGGCAGAGTTGTAGAAGACAGCACATTTTTGGACCAGTGTATATGGCTCAGTTATCAGAGTGTTACGCTCGTCCCTTAGCAGCAGTAGGTTTTGTGCATTTGATTGATGATGGCAAAGCCTATATAATAATTTACTTGATTTGTCTCCCCACTGGTAAATTCTAATTGCCTGGCTCGCCAAACAAGGTTGGCCTCATCCATAAGAAGCTGGCCCAAGTGTTGCTGAGCCAAGGCGAGTTGCTTGCGATCATCTCAGCCAGGCTGTGTTGTCACATCCTCCTCCAGGGATATGATGTGTGCCTTTAAAGCCTCAATTTTGTCTGTTTTATGTCTTCTTTTGTCTGCGCAGACGCTAATATCAATGCACCGCAACACTGGCTTAAGCACCTCCCATAATGTAACTGCACTCGTCACTGATCCCTCGTTATGAGTAAAATACTTAACTATTCCCCTGGTCATAATTTGGCAGTATACGGAAAGCTGTAAATGCCAAGGTGACATAGACCACCATAAGGGGATCTGACTGATCCGATGAGCAGGGTCATCACCAATTGGGAATGGTCAGATAATCCCTCTGCCGTTATCTCTATGGTTGCAATTCTATGTACATGAATTATGGGGATGAAGATATAATCAGTCATGGACAGTGAGCCAGGTACTGTTGATAAATATATAAAGTCTGGCTGAGTAGGATAATACAACCTCCAAACATCTGTGAGTTCCAGTGCAGTCGCCAGCACGGCCAGTCCCGTTCTGTCAGGCCCACGCGTCGACGGCTGTCTATGGCTCCTATCTACGCTGATCTGCATAACATCATTTTAGTCGCCCCCAAACAGCATGAGCCCCTCAGGGAAGGACCCCCACAGGCGAGTCAGCTTATCATGCAGGGGCTGTTCCAAAGAGGGGGAGGAGTACAATAGCACCAAGTTTAAGAGTCTCCCCGTATATTGCGCCTGTCATAGCAATATAGCGCCCAAAGTGGTCCGCCCAGACCTGTCTCACCTGATATGGCAGGGTACGATAAATTGGGATGCAAGTGCACCTAGAGCCCCTTGTAAAGCCGGAATGATATACCTGCTGGTACCCATATCTACCCAGGCACGGGCAGTAGTCCCAAGAAGGTGGGTTGCTTTTAACATTACGATGTACGCCCCAGCCTGCTTTGCATATTTCAGGATTGCACCGCATTTAATACTATCAAGCACCTCCCCATAAGTTCCAAGACATGATCCTGACGTTTCTGGATGCTACATTAGGGTTCCCCATTAGTCTCTGTATGAATGTAAATATAAGTCTCTCTGGATTTTGGAAGGGCAAGCCTGGGGGAAGAATGCAAGAACATGCCTTAGTGCAAACCAACAACACATATAAACAAACCCAGTACCCCTCCCACACCTAAAAAAAATTAAAGTATCTGCCATGGCATGCATTTCGCGGAACCGCAACCAGTGGTATCCACATGCAGCAGCCAATGGATATCTAACACACATGTATTGTCAAAATGTCAAAGTTACACATCCTTCCCCACCATCTGATCCCAAAACAAGGTGGCCCTAACCACACCATGGAGAGCAAAGTATATTCCTTTTCTTCTTAAAGGTTGTGGCCTGCAGAGCCCCCTCCGGACCCTGAGATGAGTCAGAGTCCAAACAAAGAGGAGTATGAGGCCTCTGCACCACCCTCTCATCAGTCCAATGAGCACCTCTTCCGGACTATCCAAAAAGTGTGTCTGTGATTGGTATGTGACCCTCATATGAGCTGGACATAACAGCATATATGACAAGTTGCGCTCTTGCAGTCTATTTGGCTTTAGTGAATGTTTGTCTCTGCTGCTGCACCATCTTCGTGTATTCCGGAAAGATCATGAAGGTGGAGTTTTGCTAGGTAAGGTTGGACCATGACCAGGCAAATGTAAGGATGGTGTCTCTGGCTATATAATTGAGCAAATGTGCTATTAATTGGTGTGGACGTGCTTCAGGCGGTGGTTTCTGTATCAATGCCTTGTGTGCTCTCTCTATTACAAAACAAGTGGACAGGGAGCCTTCAGGCATCAATGAGGGGATCCCATTTGGCAAGAAAAACATCAGTCGAGGTACCCTCACAGCCTTCAGAGAATCCTACAAACCATAAATCGTTTCTCTATGCTATCTCCCCAGCATCCTCGACCTGCGTCCCCAGTTCTTTGGGGATCAACTCCAAACTCTGAACCCTTCGCTGTAAGGTTTGTACTGCGTCTTCCAACTCTAAAACTAAAGTCTTTGCTTTAGTGATTCGTTCTACCGCATTCTGCAAGTCTTGCCGTAGCAAAGTGACTGCAGAGCTCACAGCTCTGATCTTTGCATCAAGCATATCTCTTGATTGGGTGATGGCAGCCGGTAGCATCGCGGTGTCTGAGTGCACCACTGGCTGTCCATGGGGCCCGCCTTCTGCACCGCACCACTCAGCTGAGCCATACTGATCCAAAGTGCTCTGTTTAGGGCCTAGTGGCGGCTTATCTGTGCTCATGGTTAGTGAGCACACCGCCACTCTCTTATCACTTGCATGTAATTACCCAGCCCAACGATAATCCCCCAAGGCCCAGGAGGTCACCTCCAGAGATGTCTACCTATTCGCCCCAGCAGTGTGGCAGGCCGGCAGTCAACTTTCGCGCATGCGACGGCCCGGAGCGCTCTGCTCCTCCAAGTCAGGCTGCGTGCGATTCTAGATGCAAACCTTCTGTAGGAAAGTACCTCTTTTTGGCATGATTACACCCATTTTTTGCCTGCTGCCAGTGTGTTTTGACTGTGTTCACTGGGATCCTGCTAACCAGGACCCCAGTGACTGTGCTCTCGCCCTCTAAATTTGGTTGCTTAGGACTTATCACACCCTACAATTGCAATTCTGGTACCCCCATGTAAGTCCGCAGTATATGGTACTTAGGTATCCAGGGCATTGGGGCTCCAGGGGTTCCCCATGGGCTGGAGCATGTATTGTGCTACCCATTTGTAAATTGTGTCTGCAGGCCTGCCATTGCAGCCTGCATGAAAAGGTGCATGCACCCTTTCACTACAGGTCACTGCACCAGGTCACTAAGTCACTAAGTCACCCCTATGGTAGGCCCTCCTAGCCCAGAGTGCAGGGTGCAGGTACCTGTGTGTGAGGGCACCTCTGAATCATCAGAGGTGCCCCTACGAACTCCAGCTCCATTGCACTGGACTTCATAAGTGCAGGGAAGCCATTTTACTGTTATACTGGATACAGGTCACTACCCATGTCCAGCTACATAATGGTAAACCCGAACCTGGACATGTTTGGTATCAAACATGTCGGAACCATACCCCAATACTGTTGCCAGTACTGGCTGTAAGATTCCATGCACTCTGGGGGCTAATTAGAGGACATCCAGCATTGCTCTTACCAGTCTTCTGGGGTTTTCCATGTAGCTCGCGCTGCTGCCACCCCTCAGATAGGTTTCTGCCCTCCTACTGCTTGACCAGCTCAAGTAGAGGAGGGGGAACAAATGAAGGCAACATCCTCTCCCTTTAGAAATAGGTGTTACATGGCTTGGGAGGGGTAGCCTCCCCAAGCCACTGGTATGCTTGTTTGTTTCACACATAAGCTTTATTCGGCCAACAGACCATCAAAGCAATACAATACAATACAATATAAATATAAATTAATATCATAATATCATAGCAAGATTTAAAAAAAGAAAGTAAGGTCCATGTTTGCCCAACTTGGAACAATTTCAAATCATTGTAAATAAAAGATGCGTATGCGCCATGCCATTACTAAAAACTTACTTACTGCATAAATTGTCACATTTGAATTATGGCTTTTTAAAATCCTCAAAGCTAAAAAACATTTCCTTAAGTTCAATTCCTGACAGATTTTGTGAATCCATTTAAACCTTGGAGTTGAGTAAGCGGGACAAAAAACATAAAATGTTCTACTGTTTCGGAAGAAGTGCCACATGTGGGACAAATATCAGAGCTTAACTTAGGTCCCCATCTGCTCGTCCAGGCCTTCAAGGGTAGTGTTCCGAATCGAAATCTGGCATACAAACTTTTGCCTAGTAAATCAGGTATTATATCTAAATATAGTTCGAACTCTGGGTACCATTTAAAATCAATAAACAAATTAGTTAAATGACCATTCGATTTTTGAGAAATGTAATTATTACGTATGTGGGACCAGTAAGCTCCTTTCAGTATTTTTACATGGGACTTCACGAGCTGCTGGGGATTCTCCCAAAAATTCCTCAATCCCAGCGTGCAAAACCAACCGGATACGTATTTGATCCATGGGATGGACGTAGAGTTAGGGCTTTTTAACAATTCTAATAGAGAAAACTTATATATGGCCAGTTCGGGAACTACCCAAAGCCTCACCCAATATAATAGAGGCCGTAAGATAATTAAATCAGCTATTCGTTTAAACCCTAGGTCTAAAAATAGGGGGGTTAATGGGGTGCTAGTAGGGCAAGCACAAAGCCTGTGCCAAAGCTATTCTCAATTTTGGTTATCCTACTACTATCTGACATGCCCCAAATCTCTGCGCCGTAAACAGCAGCACCCTGTGCCTTAGCCACATAAATCTTTACTGCTGGAGACACAACCTTAGCGACCGTATTCCTATAGAGGCGCAATATGGATGCTGCCCGATGTTGCAAGAGCCCAGCACTCTTGCCAACTTGTTGCTTTCATAAGCACATTTGGTGCCCTCCTTGAATAAACCGGTTTGCACCAGACCAGGGACCAGGTGCCCAGAGCTCCTGCATGTGGCCAATTGATTCTGCCATCTTGAATACAAGGTGGGCATAGGCCCTTGGGAGCATCTGAGTGGTCAGGTCAAGCAGGTGACGTCACAGGCCCCTCCTGATAGGTGGTCACCCTGCTAGGTGAATAATTAGGGTCTCCCTCTCAGGTGGGTCCTCAAATTCAACATGCAAGATTCCAGCAAGACTCCTCTGCATCACTTACTTCAACTTCTGGCCACTGGGACTGCAACTGGACCCTTCAGGAACAGACGATCTGCAACTCCAGCAACAACTCGGCTCTGCAACATTGTTTTCTCCGTCTTCTTTTAGCAACTGCAACATTTCCCCGGCTGAGCATCCTCTTAGGGTGATGAGTCTTTAGCCTGAACAAGAAGTAAGAAGGAATCTCCCATAGAATGAAGGAGTCACTCCCCTGCATCCACAGGCACCAACTGCAATGACGACCAGCTGCGTAGATCCTCACTCATCCGGAGCTGCGTAGATCCTGCATCACAGGTGGTGGTCTCGAGTGGTACCCTTGGACCTCTCTACCAACTGTCCAACTTGAGAGATGGTAAGCCCTTGTCTGTCCTCGCATAACAGTACCACTGTGCACCCGACTCCTGCAGCTACCAAGGCCTGTTTATTCCTCCTCCAAGGGATCTTCAGGCTCTGTGTAGCCCAAGAGTACACCGTCTCCTGCCTGCTGCTCCAGTGACGTGCGACTCCTCTTCAGGTGTGCTGAGTGGGCCTCACTGCAACACCTGTGCCTGCTGCCTGTGGGTCACCTGTGTGTGGGCTGCCTCCCCTTCTTGTGACTCTCCCAGCTGCTGAGGGTCACCTCAGACTCCCCACCTTGGGTCAAGTCCTCTTGGGCCTTCCTGGTCCCCGGCAGCTCTGAAACTCTTTATCTGGGACTCTAGCCTTTGCCAAGGTTTGTTGATGGTTTTTCCACACCACTGACCAACTGCAACTCTTCTTCCAACGTGGGACATCGACTGCATCATTCCTGCAACTTCTCCTGCTCCTGTGCTGCATAACCAACTCCTGGTGTTCACGGTCGACCTGTTCCTGCATCTCCAGAAGGGTGGGTAGTGGCTCCTGCTACAACTGGACACTAGAACTGGACTTGGTCCCCTTCTTCTGCAGGTCCTCTTCTGTCAGCATCCATCTTCTGTTCCTTCCAGTCTTGCACAGTCATTTTACAAAGTTTACCTGTGGGTTTGTGGAAAAACCAGGTACTTACCTCTTTTCTCCTAGTTGCTGGTATATAGCTTTTGGGGTTCCTAGTTCCTCCAGCTCCCCTCTAGAGATTCCACTTCCTTGGTTGGGGGACTGACTTTCGCATTCCACTTACTTAGTATATAGTTTGGTCTCCCCTTAGGGTCTCTATTATCTCACTGTTTTCCATGCCAGTTCCTGATTTCTATTGTGTATATAACAGTGTGTTTACTCACCTTCTAGTGGAGTATTGCCTCTATAGTATTTTAGTAACATTGTTACTACAATAAAGTACCTTTAACTTTGTAATAGTGAGTGGTTCTCTCATGTCTGTAAGCGCTGTGTGACTATAGTGGTATAGCATAAGCTTTGCATGTCTCCTAGATATGTCTTCGACTGCTCATCCACAGCTACCTCTAGAAAGCCCTGGTTTCCTAGACACTGTCTACACCTCACTAATAGAGGATACCTGGACCTGGTATAAGGTGGTAACACCACAGGTGCTCACCACACACTAGGCCAGATGTAGGAAGCTGGCTCTGTATATACTATATAAAAATGAGATATAGTGTGCACAGAGTCCAGAGGTTCCCCAGGGGATTAACAGAGACTAAAGTAGATCATACTAATGCTCTCTTTTGTGGTAGTGTGGTCGAGCTGTTAGGCTTATCAGAGGGTAGTGCAAAGCATTTTTTGTACACACACTGACAATAGAAAAGGCACACACTCAATGACTTGACTCCAGACCAATGTTTTTTATATAGCAAAAATATATTTTCTTAATTTATTTTTAGAACCACAAGATTCAAGTTGCAGGCAAGTACTTCAATAGATGCATATTTCACATATGTATCAATAGTACTCTGTTTGAAATCTTTAAGTTACACAGTTTTTGAAATACTGGCAATAATCTGTTTTAAAACTTGACAGAGCAATTTTCTGAAAGATCCAGGGGAAAAGAAAAGTTAGATCGTTTCACAGGTAAGTACAACACTTACAGTTCCAGTGTCTGGGGGTTAGGAAGTCCGTAGGTTGGGGTTCAAGTTATCCCCAAACACCCACTACCAGCAACATGGGGCCGGCCGGGTGCAGAGGTCAAAGTGTAGGCAAAATTAACATGGGCTCCTATGGAGACTCGGGCCACTCTAATTCAGATCTGCAGGCAGGTAAGTACCCGCGTCTTTGGCGGGCATACCTGGAGGAGCACCACAGAGGGAGGGGGGTGGGAGGTGCACAGGTCAGCACCAAACTCACCCATAGCAGAGCAGGGGCTGCCGGGGTGCGAACACAGCATCGGGCTCCCAATGCTTTCCTATAGAGGCACCCCGAGAGACACAAAGGTGCTGCAGGTGAAGTCCAGGGGTCTGTTCCAGGAAACCAAAGGCTGGACAAAGAGGAGGACCGCCGTCTGGACAATGCTGCACTGAAGGTCTCATTCCCCAAGTTCAAGGGGCTGCAGGTGCAGGGGTAGCGTTTGGCACCAAGAATCTTTGTCCGGTTCTGTCGGGGTGTAGGAAGTTGGCTCTGTTTATACTATCTCAAAGTGAGAGATAGTGAGCAGAGTCTAAGGGTTCCCCTTAGAGGTTGATAGTGGCAAAATTAGATAATCCTAATTCTCTATTTTGTGGTAGTGTGGTCGAGCAGTAGGCTTATCAGAGGGTAGCGTTAAGCATTTATTGTACAAACACAAGCAATAAATGAGGAACCCACACTCAAAGACTTAACTCCAGGTCAATAGGTTTTATATTGAAAAATATATTTTCTTAATTTATTTTTAGAACCACAAGATTCAAATTTGAGGTAAATACATAAAATGCAAGGTACTTCACACAGGTAGGTATAGAACTTTGATTTAAAGCAGTAGTACACACAGTTTTGCTTAAAATGGCAAATAGCTATTTTAAAAGTGGACACAGTGCAAACGTCAACAATTCCTGGGGGTGGTAAGTTTTGGTTAGCTTCTCAGGTAAGTAAAGCACTTACACAGTCAGTCTCCTGGGCATAGGCAGCCCACTGTTGGGGGTTCAAGGCAACCCCAAAGCCACAGCAACACAGGGCTGGTCAGGTGCAGAGTTCAAAGGAGGGCCCAAAACACATAGGTGCCTATAGAGAACAGGAGTGCTCCGGTTCCAGTCTGCTAGCAGGTAAGTACCTGCGTCCTCTGGAAGCAGATCAGTAGGGTTTTGTAGAGCACTGGGGACACACACACACAAGCACACAAAACACACCCTCAGCGGCTCAGGGGCGGCCGGGTGCAGTGTGCAACGTAGGGGTCGGGTTTGCAATTGAAATCAATGGAGGGACCCGGGAGTCACTCTGGCAATGCAGGCAGGGCACAGGGGGGCTTTTCGGGCCAGCCACCGACTGGGCTAGGATGAGGGCCGCCTGCTGATCACTCCTGCACTGGTAGGTGGTTCCTCCCGGTCCTGTGGGCTGCAGGTGCAATGCTTGGTCCAGGCACGGGTTCCTTTGTTACCAGGCAGTCGCGGTCAGGGGGAGCCTCTGGATCCTCTGCAGTCGTCGCTGTGGGGGTTGACTCAGGGTGTCCACATCATTGGAGTCGCCTGGGAGTCCGCTCTGCGGTGTTGGTTGTCCTGAACTCGAGCCAGGGGCGTCAGGTGCAGAGAGTGAAGACTCACGCCTCTGGCTGGAAGTGAGAGTCTCTTTAAAGTTGCTTCTTTGTTGCAATTTTGTTGCTGTTTCTGGACAAAGCCGCTGTCCTCGGGAGGTTCTTGGTCCTTTAGCTGCAGGTCAGGCCTCAGAGTCCTCAGAGGTCGCTGGTCCCAATGGATGCGTCGTTGTGCAGGTTCATGGAGTCTGGAGACAGGCCAGTAGAGCTGGGGCCAAGTCAGTTGTCGTCTGTCGTCTCTGCGGGGCTTTCAGGTCAGCAGTCCTCCTTGTTGCAGGAATCTGATTTCCTGGGTTCAGTGTCGCCCCTAAATACTCAATTTAGGGGTGTGTTTAGGTCTGGGGGGCAGTAGGCAATGGCTACACCCGCTTTGTGCCTCTTCCCTGTGGGGAGGGGGGAACATCCTTAATCCTATTGGGGGGAATCCTCCAAAACAAGATGGAGGGTTTCCTAAGAAAGGGGTCACCTCAGCTCAGGACTCTGGTGGGTGACTCCTCGTTCCCTCCACCCAGTGCAGTCTTTGTTCCTGGTCACAGAGTGACCAAGGCACTCAACCCCATGTGGCCAGAAACGCGTCTGGTTGTGGCAGGCTGGCAGGAACTGGTCAGCCTAACACTAGAGATGTCTGACTGGCATTCAGGAAGCATCTCTAAGATGCATCAGTGTGCATTTAATGTGCTGAGACGCTGGATAACAAACTTCCCGGATTTCAGTGTAGCCATTTTGGAATTGTGGAGTTCATAAATGACAGACTCACAGACCATATACTCTTTATGGATACCCTGCACTTACAATGTCTAAGGTTTGGCTTAGACACTGGAGGTGCATAGTGCTCATTCAACTACCCTCACCTGTGGTATAGTGCACCCTGCCTTAGGGCTGTAAGGCCTACTAGAGGGGTGACTTACCTATGCCACAGGCAGTGGGTTGTGGGCATGGCACTCTGAGGGGACTGCCATGTCGACTTAGTCTTTTTCTCCCCACCAGCACACACAAACTGTGAGGCAGTGTGCATGTGCTGAGTGAGGGGTCCCCAGGGTGGCATAATACATGCTGCAGCCCCTAGAGACCTTCCCTGGCAACAGGGCCCTTTGTACCAGTTACAAGGGACTTAACTGTGTGCCAGGGATGTGCCAATTAGGGGGGAAAAGGTACAGTTTAGGGAAAGAACACTGGTGCTGGGGCCTGGTTAGCAGGGTCCCAGCACTCTTTCAATCATAACTAACATCAACAAATGGCAAAAGGTTAGGGGGTAACCACGACAAGGGAGGCATTTCCCTACATGATTGTACCTCTTGTTTTAGCAGAACAAGGTGTTCTGGAGAAAGCCTGTGTGAGCGAGGGGGAATATTTGGTGGAGTGGAGATGAGTTCTAGGCAATACCCATTGTGGATAATTGAGAGTACCCGCTGATATGGTGTAATGTTATGCCATTGATTGTAGAAATGTTGCAGTCTTCCTCTCACAGGAGATGTGTGCTGTGTGGGGATGCTGAGAAAGTCACTGCTTTGATGAGGTGGAGGCACCTCCTGTGGCAGTGGATTCCCCCTTACCTCCTAAAGGTATGGCCTCTATAGGATCCTTTGAAAGATCCTCTAGAATAATATTGTTGTCCCTGCTTTTGTTGGGACTTATAGGCCTCTGATGTTTATGGTTTAAATCCCCCTCTGAACCGGGGCTTGCGAAAAGTATGTGTAAGGAAATGCCTCCTTGGCATGGTTACCCCCTGACTTTTTGCCTTTGCTGATGCCAAGTTATGATTTGAAAGTGTGCTGAGGCCTGCTAACCAGGCCCCAGCACCAGTGTTCTTTCCCTAACCTGTACCTTTGTCTCCACAATTGGCACACCCTGGCATCCAGGTAAGACCCTTGTAACTGGTTCCCCTGGCACCAAGGGCCCTGATGCCAGGGAAGGTCTCTAAGGGCTGCAGCATGTCTTATGCCACCCTGGGGACCCCTAACTCAGCACAGACACACTGCTTGCCAGCTTGTGTGTGCTGGTGGGGAGAAAATGACTAAGTCGACATGGCACTCCCCTCAGGGTGCCATGCCAACCTCACACTGCCTATGGCATAGATAAGTCACCCGTCTAGCAGGCCTTACAGACATTGTAAGTGCAGGGTAGCCATAAGAGTATATGGTCTGGGAGTCTGTCATACACTAACTCCACAGCACCATAATGGCTACACTGAAAACTGGGAAGTTTGGTATCAAACTTCTCAGCACAAGAAATGCACATTGATACCAGTGTACATTTTATTGTGAAATACACCCCAGAGGGCATCTTAGAGATGCCCCCTGAAAACATACCGACTTCCAGTGTGGGCTGCCTAGTTTTGCCAGCCTGCCACACAGACATGTTGCTGGCCACATGGGGAGAGTGCCTTTGTCACTCTGTGGCTAGTAACAAAGCCTGTACTGGGTGGAGGTGCTTCTCACCTCCCCCTGCAGGAACTGTAACACCTGGCGGTGAGCCTCAAAGGCTCACCCACTTTGTTACAGCGCCACAGGGCATCCCAGCTAATGGAGATGCCCGCCCCCTCCGGCCACGGCCCCACTTTTGGCGGCAAGGCCGGAGGAGATAATGAGAAAAACAAGGAGTCGTCACTGGCCAGTCAGGACAACCCCTAAGGTGTCCTGAGCTGAGTTGACTCTGACTTTTAGAAATCCTCCATCTTGCAGATGGAGGATTTCCCCCAATTGGATTAGGGATGTGCCCCCCTCCCCTCAGGGAGGAGGCACAAAGAGGGTGTAGCCATCCTCAGGGCTAGTAGCCATTGGCTACTAAACCCCCAGACCTAAACACACCCCTAAATTGAGTATTTAGGGGCCCCCAGAACCAAGCAAGATAGATTCCTGCAACCTGAAGACGAAGAAGGACTGCTGACCTGAAAGCCCTGCAGAGAAGACGGAGACACCAACTGCTTTGTCACCAGCCCTACCGGCCTGTCTCCCCACTTCAAGAAAAACTGCAACAGCGACGCGTCCCCCAGGGTCCAGCGACCTCTGAAGCCTCAGAGGACTACCCTGCATCTAAAAGGACCAAGAACTCCTGAGGACAGCGGCTCTGCTCCAAAGAAGAAACAACTTTGCAACAAAGAAACAACTTTTAAAGGACTGCACGTTTCCCGCCGGAAGCGTGAGACTTTCCACTCTGCACCCGACGTCCCCGGCTCGACCTGCAGAGAAACAACACTACAGGGAGGACTCCCTGGCGACTGCGACCCTGTGAGTAGCTAGAGTTGAGCCCCCAGAGCCCCCCCCCAGCGACGCCTGCAGAGGGAATCCAGAGGCTCCCCCTGACCGCAACTGCCTGCTTCTAAGAACCCGACGCCTGGTAAAGACACTGCACCCGCAGCCCCCAGGACCTGAAGGATCCGACCTCCAGTGCAGAAGCGACCCCCAGGTGGCCCTCTCCCTTGCCCAGGTGGTGGCTACCCCGAGGAGCCCCCCCTTGCCTGTCTGCTTCACTGAATAGACCCCTGGGTCTCCCATTGAAACCTATTGCAAACCAGACGCCTGTTTGCACTCTGCACCGAGGCCCCCCGTGTCGCTGAGGGTGTACTTTTTGTGCTGACTTGTGTCCCCCTCCCGGTGCCCTACAAAACCCCCTGGTCTGCCCTCCAAAGTCGTGGGTACCTACCTGCTGGCAGACTGGAACCGGGACACCCCCTTCTCCATTGAAGCCTGTGTTTTAGGCACCACTTTGACCTCTGCACCTGACAGGCCCTGAGATGCTGGTGTGGTAACTTTGGGGTTGCCCTGAACCCCCAACGGTGGGCTACCCTGGACCCAACTTTGAACCCTGTAGGTGGTTTACTTACCTGCAAAACTAACAAATACTTACCTCCCCCAGGAACTGTCGAAATTTGCACTGTCTAGGTTTAAAATAGTTTATTGTCATTTTTGCCAAAACTGTACATGCTATTTTGCTGATTCAAAGTTCCTATGATACCTAAGTGAAGTACCTTTCATTTGAAGTATTGATTGTAAATATTGAATCTGTGGTTCTTAAAATAAACTAAGAAAATATATTTTTCTATATAAAAACATATTGGCCTGGAATTGTCTTTGAGTGTGTGTTCCTCATTTATTGCCTGTGTGTGTACAACAAATGCTTAACACTACCCTCTGATAAGCCTACTGCTCGACCACACTACCACAAAATAGAGCATTAGAATTATCTCTTTTTGCCACTATCTTACCTCTAAGGGGAACCCTTGGACTCTGTGCATGCTATTTTTTACTTTGAAATAGTGCATACAAAGCCAACTTCCTACAGTACGCCCAAACAGGTGCTGCGTAAAGGGCGCCCATGGCCTTAGCTGTGTCTGAGTCCTTTTTTAATTTTTCGATGGTGGTGTCCACCTATTGTCCAAATATCTGTTGTTTGTTAAATGCCATGTTAAGGACCACTTGCTGTATCTCCGGTTTGAATCCCGAGGATCGCAACCAAGCATGCCTCTGAATTATTATGCTAGTGTTTATATTCCTAGCTGCGTTGTCTGCTGCATCTAGAGCGGATCTAATCTAGTTATTGGAGAGAGCATGTCCTTCTGCAACTACCTGCTGTGCCCTTTTTTGGTGTTCCAGTGGGAGATACTGCAGGAACTCTTGAACCTCATCCCAATGGGCCCTATCGTACCAGGCTAAAAGAGCCTGGGAGTTGGAAATTCTCCAATGATTTGCAGCCTGAGTTGCCACTCTTGCCTGCTGCGTCGAATTTCCAGCTTTCCATATCGAGGGGTATAAGCATCTTCGATGGACTTACTATTTGCCCTCTTTCTTGCTGCACTCACAACAATGGAATCAGGTGGCAATTGTTGAGTGACAGAGTGGATCTGATGGTGAAGCTTTATATTTTCTGTCCACTCTTGATGTGAGTACCCTAGCCCTTACTAGCTCTTTAAAAGTGTTGTCAGCATGTTTTAGTATACCTGGAAGCACTGGTACTCTTAGTGTGTAGAGAATAGTGTGTTGAATAAATAATCACCCTCTATGGGATCAGAGTGCAGCTGCACATTGTGGTATGTGGCTGCTCTAGCAAGAACCTGATTATGGGCTGTGGTGTCTTCAAGTGGAGATGGCCTAGTAGGATAAAAACAGGGTCATTAGATGGGATAGGGTATGGGTCATAGAAATCCCATGGGTCTACAGTATAAGTACTGTATAATCCCCATGTGAGGATGCAGAAGATTGCATAGAAAACTGTGTAGGTGAAGGTGGAGTATCAGGTGGTAGAGAAGTTGGAAGCAAAGGAGAATGCAGTGGTGAAGGCTGATGTACTGTCTTTGGTTTCTCCTTGTGTTTGAAGATTTAGACAGGTGAAGGCCCAGCTTCCAAACTTTTTTGGAAAGATAGTTTACTTTTAGTTATAGAAGGAGAAGAGGCAATAATTTTTCCAGTATCCTTATGTGTAGGAAGTTGGCTCTGTGTATATACTATCTCAGAGTAAGAGATAGTGTGCACAGAGTCCAAGGGTTCCCCTTACAGGTTGATAGTGGCAAAATTAGATAATTCTAATGCTCTATTTTGTGGTAGTGTGGTCGAGCAGTAGGCTTATCAGTGGGTAGCGTTAAACATTTGTTGTACACACACAGGCAACAAATGAGGAACACACACTCAAAGACTTAACTACAGGCCAATAGGCTTTTGTATTGAAAAATATATTTTCTTAATTTATTTTAGAACCACAAGATTCGAGGTTGCAGTCGCCTGGGAGTCCTCTCTGCAGTGTGGGTTCTCTGGAGCTGGAGCCGGGGGCATCGGGTGCAGAGTGTGAAGTCTCACGCTTCTGGCAGGAAGAGTGAGTTCTTTGGAAGTTGTTAAAAAGTCGCAAAGTTGTTGCTGTTTTTGAACAGTGCCGCTGTTCTCAGGAGTTTCTTGGTCCTTCGGGTTCAGGGCAGTCCTCTGAGGCTTCAGAGGTCGCTGGTCCCTGTTGGACGCGCTGCTGTGCAGGTTCTTTGAGTCTGGAGAGAGGCCGGTAGGGCTGGCACCAAGTCAGTTGTCGTCTCCGTCGTCTCTGCAGGGCTTTCAGGTCAGCAGTCCTTCTTTGTGTAGGTTGCAGGAATCTGATTTCCTGGGTTCTGGGTCACCCCTAAATACTAGATTTAGGGGGGTGTTTAGGTCAGGAGGGCAGTAGCCAATGGCTTCAGTCCGGGAGGGAGGCTACACCCTCTTTGTGCCTCCTCCCTGAGGGGAGGGGGGCACATCCCTAATCCTATTGGGGGAATCCACCAAAACCAAGATGGAGGATTTCTAAAGGCAAGGGTCACCTCAGCTCAGGACACCTTAGGGGCTGTCCTGACTGGTGGGTGACTCCTTGTTTTCTCATTATCCTCTCCTGCCTTGCTGCCAAAAGTGGGGGGGCAGTGGCCGGAGGAGCGGGCATCTCCAGTAGCTGGGATGCCCTGGGGTGCTGTAACAAAATGCATGAGCCTTTGAGGCTCACCGCCAGGTGTTACAGTTCCTGCAGGGGGAGGTGAGAAGCACCTCCACCCAGTGCAGGCTTTGCTTCTGTCCTCAGAGAGCACAAAGGCTCTAACCCCAGGGGGGCAGAAACTTGTCTCAGTGGCAAGCTGGCACTGACCAGTCAGTCCTGCACTGAAGGATTGGGTAAATTACTGTGTCACTCTGTGACCAGGAACAAAGACTGCACTGGGTGGAGGGAACGAGGAGTCACCCACCAGAGTCCTGAGCTGAGGTGTCCCCTTTCTTAGGAAACCCTCCATCTTGTTTTGGAGGATTCCCCCCAATAGGATTAAGGATGTTCCCCCCTCCCCACAGGGAAGAGGCACAAAGCGGGTGTAGCCATTGCCTACTGCCCCCCAGACCTAAACACACCCCTAAATTGAGTATTTAGGGGCGACACTGAACCCAGGAAATCAGATTCCTGCAACAAGGAGGACTGCTGACCTGAAAGCCCCGCAGAGACGACAGACGACAACTGACTTGGCCCCAGCTCTACTGGCCTGTCTCCAGACTCCATGAACCTGCACAACGACGCATCCATTGGGACCAGCGACCTCTGAGGACTCTGAGGCCTGACCTGCAGCTAAAGGACCAAGAACCTCCCGAGGACAGCGGCTTTGTCCAGAAACAGCAACAAAATTGCAACAAAGAAGCAACTTTAAAGAGACTCTCACTTCCAGCCAGAGGCGTGAGTCTTCACTCTCTGCACCTGACGCCCCTGGCTCGAGTTCAGGACAACCAACACCGCAGAGCGGACTCCCAGGCGACTCCAATGATGTGGACACCCTGAGTCAACCCCCACAGCGACGACTGCAGAGGATCCAGAGGCTCCCCCTGACCGCGACTGCCTGGTAACAAAGGAACCCGTGCCTGGACCAAGCATTGCACCTGCAGCCCACAGGACCGGGAGGAACCACCTACCAGTGCAGGAGTGATCAGCAGGCGGCCCTCATCCTAGCCCAGTCGGTGGCTGGCCCGAAAAGCCCCCCTGTGCCCTGCCTGCATTGCCAGAGTGACTCCCGGGTCCCTCCATTGATTTCAATTGCAAACCCGACCCCTACGTTGCACACTGCACCCGGCCGCCCCTGAGCCGCTGAGGGTGTGTTTTGTGTGCTTGTGTGTGTGTGTCCCCAGTGCTCTACAAAACCCTACTGATCTGCTTCCAGAGGACGCAGGTACTTACCTGCTAGCAGACTGGAACCGGAGCACTCCTGTTCTCTATAGGCACCTATGTGTTTTGGGCCCTCCTTTGAACTCTGCACCTGACCAGCCCTGTGTTGCTGTGGCTTTGGGGTTGCCTTGAACCCCCAACAGTGGGCTGCCTATGCCCAGGAGACTGACTGTGTAAGTGCTTTACTTACCTGAGAAGCTAACCAAAACTTACCACCCCCAGGAATTGTTGACGTTTGCACTGTGTCCACTTTTAAAATAGCTATTTGCCATTTTAAGCAAAACTGTGTGTACTACTGCTTTAAATCAAAGTTCTATACCTACCTGTGTGAAGTACCTTGCATTTTATGTATTTACCTCAAATTTGAATCTTGTGGTTCTAAAAATAAATTAAGAAAATATATTTTTCAATATAAAACCTATTGACCTGGAGTTAAGTCTTTGAGTGTGGGTTCCTCATTTATTGCTTGTGTTTGTACAATAAATGCTTAACGCTACCCTCTGATAAGCCTACTGCTCGACCACACTACCACAAAATAGAGAATTAGGATTATCTAATTTTGCCACTATCAACCTCTAAGGGGAACCCTTAGACTCTGCTCACTATCTCTCACTTTGAGATAGTATAAACAGAGCCAACTTCCTACACCCCGACAGAACCGGACAAAGATTCTTGGTGCCAAACGCTACCCCTGCACCTGCAGCCCCTTGAACTTGGGGAATGAGACCTTCAGTGCAGCATTGTCCAGACGGCGGTCCTCCTCTTTGTCCAGCCTTTGGTTTCCTGGAACAGACCCCTGGACTTCACCTGCAGCACCTTTGTGTCTCTCGGGGTGCCTCTATAGGAAAGCATTGGGAGCCCGATGCTGTGTTCGCACCCCGGCAGCCCCTGCTCTGCTATGGGTGAGTTTGGTGCTGACCTGTGCACCTCCCACCCCCCTCCCTCTGTGGTGCTCCTCCAGGTATGCCCGCCAAAGACGCGGGTACTTACCTGCCTGCAGATCTGAATTAGAGTGGCCCGAGTCTCCATAGGAGCCCATGTTAATTTTGCCTACACTTTGACCTCTGCACCCGGCCGGCCCCATGTTGCTGGTAGTGGGTGTTTGGGGATAACTTGAACCCCAACCTACGGACTTCCTAACCCCCAGACACTGGAACTGTAAGTGTTGTACTTACCTGTGAAACGATCTAACTTTTCTTTTCCCCTGGATCTTTCAGAAAATTGCTCTGTCAAGTTTTAAAACAGATTATTGCCAGTATTTCAAAAACTGTGTAACTTAAAGATTTCAAACAGAGTACTATTGATACATATGTGAAATATGCATCTATTGAAGTACTTGCCTGAAACTTGAATCTTGTGGTTCTAAAAATAAATTAAGAAAATATATTTTTGCTATATAAAAAACATTGGTCTGGAGTCAAGTCATTGAGTGTGTGCCTTTTCTATTGTCAGTGTGTGTACAAAAAATGCTTTGCACTACCCTCTGATAAGCCTAACAGCTCGACCACACTACCACAAAAGAGAGCATTAGTATGATCTACTTTAGTCTCTGTTAATCCCCTGGGGAACCTCTGGACTCTGTGCACACTATATCTCATTTTTATATAGTATATACAGAGCCAGCTTCCTACATCTGGCCTAGTGTGTGGTGAGCACCTGTGGTGTTACCACCTTATACCAGGTCCAGGTATCCTCTATTAGTGAGGTGTAGACAGTGTCTAGGAAACCAGGGCTTTCTAGAGGTAGCTGTGGATGAGCAGTCGAAGACATATCTAGGAGACATGCAAAGCTTATGCTATACCACTATAGTCACACAGCGCTTACAGACATGAGAGAACCACTCACTATTACAAAGTTAAAGGTACTTTATTGTAGTAACAATGTTACTAAAATACTATAGAGGCAATACTCCACTAGAAGGTGAGTAAACACACTGTTATATACACAATAGAAATCAGGAACTGGCATGGAAAACAGTGAGATAATAGAGACCCTAAGGGGAGACCAAACTATATACTAAGTAAGTGGAATGCGAAAGTCAGTCCCCCAACCAAGGAAGTGGAATCTCTAGAGGGGAGCTGGAGGAACTAGGAACCACAAAAGCTATATACCAGCAACTAGGAGAAAAGAGGTAAGTACCTGGTTTTTCCACAAACCCACAGGTAAACTTTGTAAAATGACTGTGCAAGACTGGAAGGAACAGAAGATGGATGCTGACAGAAGAGGACCTGCAGAAGAAGGGGACCAAGTCCAGTTCTAGTGTCCAGTTGTAGCAGGAGCCACTACCCACCCTTCTGGAGATGCAGGAACAGGTCGACCGTGAACACCAGGAGTTGGTTATGCAGCACAGGAGCAGGAGAAGTTGCAGGAATGATGCAGTCGATGTCCCACGTTGGAAGAAGAGTTGCAGTTGGTCAGTGGTGTGGAAAAACCATCAACAAACCTTGGCAAAGGCTAGAGTCCCAGATAAAGAGTTTCAGAGCTGCCGGGGACCAGGAAGGCCCAAGAGGACTTGACCCAAGGTGGGGAGTCTGAGGTGACCCTCAGCAGCTGGGAGAGTCACAAGAAGGGGAGGCAGCCCACACACAGGTGACCCACAGGCAGCAGGCACAGGTGTTGCAGTGAGGCCCACTCAGCACACCTGAAGAGGAGTCCCACGTCACTGGAGCAGCAGGCAGGAGACGGTGTACTCTTGGGCTACACAGAGCCTGAAGATCCCTTGGAGGAGGAATAAACAGGCCTTGGTAGCTGCAGGAGTCGGGTGCACAGTGGTACTGTTATGCGAGGACAGACAAGGGCTTACCATCTCTCAAGTTGGACAGTTGGTAGAGAGGTCCAAGGGTACCACTCGAGACCACCACCTGTGATGCAGGATCTACGCAGCTCCGGATGAGTGAGGATCTACGCAGCTGGTCGTCATTGCAGTTGGTGCCTGTGGATGCAGGGGAGTGACTCCTTCATTCTATGGGAGATTCCTTCTTACTTCTTGTTCAGGCTAAAGACTCATCACCCTAAGAGGATGCTCAGCCGGGGAAATGTTGCAGTTGCTAAAAGAAGACGGAGAAAACAATGTTGCAGAGCCGAGTTGTTGCTGGAGTTGCAGATCGTCTGTTCCTGAAGGGTCCAGTTGCAGTCCCAGTGGCCAGAAGTTGAAGTAAGTGATGCAGAGGAGTCTTGCTGGAATCTTGCATGTTGAATTTGAGGACCCACCTGAGAGGGAGACCCTAATTATTCACCTAGCAGGGTGACCACCTATCAGGAGGGGCCTGTGACGTCACCTGCTTGACCTGACCACTCAGATGCTCCCAAGGGCCTATGCCCACCTTGTATTCAAGATGGCACAATCAATTGGCCACATGCAGGAGCTCTGGGCACCTGGTCCCTGTCTGGTGCAAACCGGTTTATTCAAGGAGGGCACCAAATGTGCTTATGAAAGCAACAAGTTGGCAAGAGTGCTGGGCTCTTGCAACATCGGGCAGCATCCATATTGCGCCTCTATAGGAATACGGTCGCTAAGGTTGTGTCTCCAGCAGTAAAGATTTATGTGTGCATTTTGTAATAAATCCAACACTGGCGTCAGTGTGGGTTTATTATTCTGAGAAGTTTGATACCAAACTACCCAGTATTCAGTGTAGCCATTATGGAGCTGTGGAGTTCATTTTGACAAACTCCCAGACCATATACTTAATATGATTACACTGTACTTACAATGTCTAAGAATAGACAGACACTGTGGGGGCATATTGCTCATACAGCTATGCCCTCACCTGTGGTATAGTGCACCCTGCCTTAGGGCTGTAACGCCTGCTAGAGGGGTGACTTACCTATGCCACAGGCAGTATTTTGTGTGCATGGTATCCTGAGAGGGATGCCATGTCAACTTTGCCTTTTTCTCCGCACCAACACACACAAGCTGTGAGGCAGTGTGCATGTGTTAGGTGAGGGGTCCCCTAGGATGGCACAAAACATGCTGCAGCCCTTAGAAACCTTCCCTGGTCACAGGGCCCTTGGTACAACTGGTACCTTTTACAAGGGTCTTATCTGTGTGCCAGGGGTGTGCCAATTGTGGAAACAATGGTACATTTTTAGTGAAAGAACACTGGTGCTGGAGCCTGGTTAGCAGGAACCCAGCACACTTGTCAGTCAAGTCAGCATCAATATCAGGCAAAAAGTCAGGGGGTAACTGCAACAGGGAGCCATTTTCCTACATTATGGATTTGGATCTTTCGTTGTTTATGGTCCATCACTTCAAGTATGGGCCTTATGTCTGTTGATTCTTCTACAGATGGAGCATATTTCTTTCCAACAGTTTTGAGCTCCGAAAGCTTGGTGCCAGATTGCTTTAACCCCTTCGCTGCCAGGCCTTTTCCCCCTCCTGTGCCGAGCCTTTTTTTGGCTATTTGGAGCTGTTCACGCTTAGGCCCTCATAACTTTTTGTTCACATAAGCTACCCACGCCAAATTTGCGTCCTTTTTTTCCAACATCCTAGGGATTCTAGAGGTACCCAGACTTTGTGGGTTCCCCAGAAGGAGGCCAAGAAATTAGCCAAAATACAGTGAAAATTTCGTTTTTTTCAAAAAAATTGGAAAAAGGGGCTGCAGAAGAAGGCTTGTGGTTTTTTCCCTGAAAAGGGCATCAACAAAGGGTTTGCGGTGCTAAAATCACCAGCTTCCCAGCTTTCAGGAACAGGCAGACTTGAATCAGAAAACCCAATTTTTCAACACAATTTTGGCATTTTACTGGGACATACCCCATTTTTACGATTTTTTGTGCTTTCAGCCTCCTTCCAGTCAGTGACAGAAATGGGCATGAAACCAACGCTGGATCCCAGAAACCGCAACATTTCTGAAAAGTAGACAAAAGTCGGAATTCAGCAAGGGGTAATTTGAGTAGATCCTACAAGGGTTTCCTACAGAAAATAACAACTGAAAAAGAAAAATATTGAAATTGAGGTGAAAAAAACATCAATTTTCCTCTACGTTTTACTCTAACTTTTTCCTGCAATGTCAGATGTTCGAAAGCAATATACTGTTATGTCTGCTGGACTCTTCTGGTTGCGGGGATATATAGGGCTTGTAGGTTCATCAAGAACTCTAGGTACCCAGAGCCAATAAATGACCTGCACCCTGCAGTGGGTTTTCATTCAATACCGGGTATACAGCAATTCATTTGCTGAAATATAAAGAGTAAAAAATAGCTATCAAGAAAACCTTTGTATTTCCAAAATGGACACAAGATAAGGTGTTGAGAAGCAGTGGTTATTTGCACATCTCTGAATTCCGGGGTGCCCATACTAGCATGTGAATTGCAGGGCATTTCTCAAATAGACGTCTTTTTTACACACTGTCTTACATTTGGAAAGGAAAAATGTAGAGAAAGACAAGGGGCAATAACACTTGTTTTGCTATTCTATGTTTCCCCCAAGTCACCCGATAAAAATGATACCTCACTTGTGTGGGTAGACCAAGCGCCCGCAACAGGATATGCCCCAAAACACAACGTGGACACATCACAGAAAACAGAGCTTTTTTTGCAAAGTGCCTACCTATAGATTTTGGCCTCTAGCTCAGCCGGCACCTAGGGAAACCTACCAAACCTGTGCATTTTTTAAAACTAGAGACCTAGGGGAATCCAAGATGGGGTGACTTGTGGGGCTCTGACCAGGTTCTGTTACCCAGAATCCTTTGCAAACCTCAAAATTTGGCTAAAAAGACACGTTTTCCTCACATTTCGGTGACAGAAAGTTCTGGAATCTGAGAGGAGCCACAAATTTCCTTCCACCCAGCGTTCGCCCAAGTCTCCCGATAAAAATGATACCTCACTTTTGTGGGTAGTCCTAGCGCCCGCGACAGGAAACGTCCCAAAACACAAAGTGGGCACATCCCATTTTTTGACAGAAAACAGAGCTGTTTTTTGCAAAGTGCCTACCTGTATATTTTGGCCTCTAGCTCAGCCGGCACCTAGGGAAACCTACCAAACCTGTGCATTTTTGAAAACTAGAGACCTAGGGGAATCCAAGATGGGGTGACTTGTGGGGCTCTGACCAGGTTCTGTTACCCAGAATCCTTTGCAAACCTCAAAATTTGGCTAAAAAAACACGTTTTCCTCACATTTCGGAGACAGAAAGTTCTGGAATCTGAGAGGAGCCACAAATTTCCTTCCACCTAGCGTTCCCCCAAGTCTCCCGATAAAAATTATACCTCACTTGTGTGGGTAGGCCTAGCGCCCCCAACAGGAAATGGCCCAAAACACAACGTGGACACATCACATTTTTTCATAGAAAACAGTGCCTACCTGTGGATTTTGGCCTCTAGCTCAGCCGGCCCCAGGGGGGGCAGAAATGGACTAAAATTAATTTGTCCCCCAACCGGAGCGACCCTTGCCTATGAGGTCGCTCCCCCTGCGTGACATTGGCGCCAAAAAAAAATCCCCGATGCCTAGTGGTTTCTGCCCCCTTGGGGCAGATTGACCTACAATCGGCCAATCTGCCCCCAAGGGCGGCAGAAATGGTCTAAATACAATTTGCCCCCCAGGGGAGCGACCCTTGCCTAATGGGTCGCTCCCCATCTCTAAAAAAAAAAAATGAAAAAAAAAATACACAAAAAAACAATTTGCCCTGGCGCCTAGAGGTTTCTGCCCCCCTGGGGGCAGAAACGGCCTAAAATAAATTTGCCCCCCCCCCCCCCCGGGGAGCGACCCTTGCCTACAAGTTCGCTCCCCTTGCGTGACGGCGCAAAAAAAAGATCCCTGGTGCCTAGTGGTTTCTGCCCCCCTTGGGGGCAGATTGACCTACAATCGGCCACCCTGCCCCCAAGGGGGGTCAGAAATGGTCAGATCGGCCTAATACCAATAAGCCGATCTGCCCCCAGGAGGGGCAGAAATGGCCTAAAATAAATCTGCCCCCCCGCGGAGCGACCCTTGCCTACAAGGCCGCTCCCATTGCGTGACGCCGCAAAAAAAAGATCCCTGGTGCCTAGTGGTTTCTGCCCCCCTTGGGGGCAGATTGACCTACAATCGGCCAACCTGCCCCCAAGGGGGGTCAGAAATGGTCTAAATAAAATGTGCCCCTCCGGGGGAGCGACCCTTGTCCAAGGGGTCGCTCCCCAACTGTAAAACAAAAAAACAAAAAAAAATCCCTGGTGCCTAGTGGTTTCTGCCCCCTTTGGGGGCAGATCAGCCTAATCAAAATAGGCTGATCTACCCCCCAGGGGGGAAGAAATGGCCTAAAATAATCCCCCCCCCCCCAGGGAGCGACCCTTGCCGAAGGGATCGCTCCCCTTGCGTGAAATTCACGCAAAAAAAAAAAAAACTCCCTGGTGTCTAATGGTTTCTGCCCCCCTTGGGGGCAGATTGGCCTCATCAAAATAGGCCAATCTGCCCCCAAGGGGGGCAGAAGTGGCCTAAATATAATTTGCCCCCTAGGGGAGCGACCCTTGCCCAAGGGGTCGCTCCCTTTTGTCAGTTTCAGAGAAAAAAAAAATAAAATCCCTGGTGTCTAGTGGGGTTTCAAAAGCCGGATTGCAAGCAATCCGGCTTTTGAAACCCTGTGAGAGACTTCAAAGGGAAGGAAATATATTTCCTTCCCTTTGAAGCCCCTCCGGGCCTCCTCCATGGGATTGAAAGAGAAATGCTTTGCATTTCTCTTTCAATCGCGCTGGAAGCAGAGATTCCAGCGCGATGGGGGAGACCCTGTGACTAATCAGCGGGCGCTGACGTCATGGGGGGGTTGGGGGGGGTTCGGTGTGGAAGGGGAAGGGCTTCCTCCCTGACTTGGGGGCGTTGGGGGAGAACCCCACAGAGGGAGCGCTAGCGCTCCCTCTGGGCTCTGTGACCAGGACGTAATGGGTACGTCCTGGGCACAGCAGCACTGTGCCTCAGGACATAACCATTACGTCCTGGGCACAGAACCGGTTAATCAGGCTGAAAATGTCACCTCCGGAGCAGATGGAAGTTTTTTCGGCTATGAAGAGGAGCTTGGGTGCTTCGGCTCCGAGGTGGTAGACGAATGCTTTGGTTTCGAAGTTGAAGCCTCCACTTTCCGACTCAATCCTGAAAAAGGTGTGGCAATCGGTTTGGTCGAATGCATGTTGGTCTTCTAGACGCCGAACCCCAGGGCCGGTCGTCAAGATGTAACTTTTGGGTCCGACCATGGCCGGCAAGCAGTGGTGGACACAAGACTAATGGTGATGAGTTTCTGGAATGTTTTTGTTGATGGGAAGGGGCTGGCGTACTCAAGTACTGTGCCGCAGGAATCACTTGGCTGTCTCCATCGGAGTCACAGTCAGAATCAGAGTCTGCAATGGAAACTGCAGTCTGCGCTTGTTCCTCACCAAAAATGTTGGGCGTTGGTTCGGTCGACTTTGATGCCATCTCTAGCAGACGTGCTCTCTGATCCCGCAGAGTCTTCTATGAGTGGAAGGATCGGCACGCCTCACAGGTTTCTTCCTTGTGATTGGGAGAGAGGCAGAGGTTGCACAACGAGTGTTGGTCAGTGTAGGGGATCTTGGCGTGGCACAGAAGGCAGAATCGAAATGGAGTCCGATCCATAAGCCTGTGACACAGTAGGCCTGAGAACGGCGTGGTCACCCACAAGGGCGTTTAGTCCATCCTGATGATGCAATCGGATCGAGTGTAGTTAGAGAAACGCGCCCGAAAAGATAGACGTTTAAAGGAAAGATAGGGAAGTTCAGATAGTACCGAACCTAGATCTACCAGAGCGAGAGGGAACATGTCCGAACCCGCTGGTGTAAAGAAAACAATCTAGCAAAGGACTCAATGCCCAAGTGAACTATCACCAAGAGGAGGAGTCACTCGATCTTGTGACTCGCAAAAGCTTCTTCGAAAAAAAACAACTTTTAATTCTCCGAGGCCACCACCAGATGGCGGACTTTTGCAAAGCATGTGTATCTGCAGCTACACATGCCATTTAACATAGATATACACACATATATTTATTATAAAGAAATATATATTTCGTTGGTTACTGCATAGCCATTTGTTTTTCTTACTCCTATGTAAGTAGTAATTTATATAATGAAAATGTCACTTACCTAGTGTACATCTCTTCATGGAATGTAGTGCTGCAAATTCACATGCTATGCATTGCTTCCGCAATCTAGTGGTGGGCTCGGAGTGTTACAAGTTGTTTTTCTTCGAATAAGTCTTTTTGGAGTCACAGGATCGAGTGACCCCTCCTCTCGGTCATACTGCACATGGGCATCGACTCCTTTCTTAGATTGTTTTACCACAAAAGGGTGTAGGAAGGAGTGATAGAGTGTAAGAATGTGAATGTACTATAAAAGTAATAAGTAAAATAGATGTCCATGCAAATGTAAATGCATATACATATGTACAAATAAGAAACTGCAATGACTACAGGCTTCCGGGGAGGAGGGAGGGTGCATGTGAATCTGCAACACTACATGCCACAAACAGATGCAAACTGGGTGACATTTTCCATTCAATGGCATATGTAGCTGCAGATACACATGCTATGCATAGACTAAAAAGCAGTTGTTCTCCCCAAAATAATGCGGTGGCTAACCTGTAGAAGTTGGAGTTGTTTGAAATAATGTTTTTAGGACAGCTTGACCAACATTGGCCTGTTGCTTTAAAAGTACATCCACACAGTAATGCTTTGTAAACATATGTGGTGTAGGCCATGTGGCAGCTTTGCATGTCTGCCATTAGTATGTTTCCTAAGAATGCCATAGAAGTACCTTTTTTCCTAGTGTAATGTGCTTTAGGCGTTTTTAAAAGTTGTTGTCTTACCTTAATGTAACATGTTTGAATACATTTAACAATCCTTTTTTAGAGATAGGATTACCTTCACATGGTTGTTGAAAAGCTACAAAAAGCTGTTTAGTTTTTCTAAACTCTTTTGTTCTACCCACATAATACATTAGAGCTCTTTTAAGATCAAGAGTGTGGAGGGCTCTTTCTGCAGTTGAATCTGGCTGTGGGAAGAAGACTGGCCATTCCACTGTTTGGTTTATGTGAAAAGGTGACACAATCTTTGAACTAATCCAAAATGTTTGCCAAAGTACAACTTTATGCTTGAGTACTTGGAAAAAAGGTTCCTCGAGAGAGAATGCTTGAATTTCACTAACTCTTCTTAATGAAGTAATCGCTACTAAGAAACCAACTTTTCAAGTTAGAAACTGAATCTCACACAAATGCATGGGTTCAAAAGGTGGACCCATTAGTCTTGGGAGCACAATATTCAGATTCCAACCAGGAACTGGTGGTATTCTCTGTAGAATAATACGTTTTAGTCCTTCCATGAAGGATTTAATAACTGGAACCCTAAAGAGAGAGGTATGTTGTATAGTCTGCAAGTTTGCTGATATAGCAGTAAGATGAATTTTAATAGATGAGAAAGCTAAATTTGACTTTTGTAAATGAAGAAGGTAGCATACAATATCTTGTATTGATGCTGCCAGTGGGTCAGTATTTTTAGATTGACCGTAATAAACAAATCGTTTCCACTTGTTAGCATAGCATTGTTTAGTTGTAGGCTTGCGTGCTTGCTTGATAACTTCCATACATTCTAATGGAAGTTGTAAGTATCCAAATTCTATGACTTCAGGAGCCAAATCGCTAAGTTGAGAACACTGGGATTGGGTTGTCTTATTTGTCCTTTGTTTTGTGTTAACAAATCCGGTCTGTTTGGAAGTTTGCAGTGAGGTACTGCGGACAGGTCTACAAGTGTTGTGTACCAATATTGTGCATACGTGGGGACTATGAGTATCATGTTGAGAGGTTTGACACAGTTTGTTGGCCAAAAAGGGAATAGTGGGAGAGCGTAAACAAATATCCCTGATCAGTTGATTCATAGAGCATTGCCCTTGGATAGATGGTGTGGGTGTCTGGAAGCAAAGTTTTGGCATTTTGCGTTTTCGGTTGTTGCAAATAGGTCTATTTCTGGTGTTCCCCACTTTTGAAGTACCTGAGAGTGAATCTCCCCATTTGTGTATCTGTTGGTGTGTTCTGCTTAGGAGATCTGCTAGCTGATTGTGTATTCCTGGAATGTATTCTGCTAATAGTTGAATGTGATTGTGAATTGCCCATTTCCATATTGTTTGGGCTAGAAGGGACAGTTGAGATCAAGGTGTCCCGCCTTGTTTCTTTAGATAATACATGGATGTCATTGTCTGTTTTTATCCAGACAGTCTTGTGTTTGAGAAGTGGTTGAAACACTTTTAGGGCAAGGAACACAGCTAATAATTCTAAATGGTTTATGTGATAATTTACCTGTTTTGAATCCCATTCCCCATGTACGGTAAGGATGTTGAGATGTGCTCCCCAACCTATCATTGATGCATCTGTTGTTAGTGTGGTCTGAGGCACATGGTTCTGAAATGACCACCCCTTCATTAAAATGCTGAGATTCCACCATTGAAGGGACTTGTGCGTTTGGCGGTCTAACACTAGATCTTGCAACTGACCCTGTGCTTGAGACCATTGCTGTGAGAGGCACTGTTGTAGTGTTCTCATATTTAGTCTTGCATGCGGTACTATTGCTATGCAGGATGCCATCATTCCCAATAGTTTGATGATAAATCTTACCGTATATTGTTGATTTGGCTGCATTTGTGGTATGAGATTATGGAAAGCTTGCATTTGGATAGGCTAAGGCTTTTTGTGTATTGAGAAAAGCACCTAGCTATCTGGGAGCAACATGGTGTCGCCGTAGGGGTGAGACCTACAAGCCACACCCACCGGAACCAAGCGCGGTGACTCCCTGCTGCCGCTGCCGCTTCCCTTGTCACGGCGGCTAGCGTAGAGGGAACCCGCCCGAGGACCAAACGCCGCGGAGGCATAGCTGAACGGGCCGCTACCGTCGCGGCTGCATCGCGTAGAGAGAATGCCGCCTCTCCTGCACGGCGGCCACTATAATAAGAGTTGATTTCGGGCGCCGGTGAGAACCCGTTTCTGCGGCTCGTAACCCCCTCGCTACGCAATCGTGGCAGTCATGTTAGATTGCCCCCAGGAGGAAATCCAATGCGCAGACACAGCCGTTGCTGTGCAATCACTACGAGGACCCCCTCCCCCCACGGTAGAGAACGCCGACCCAAGGCAGCATTGGAGACACGACGAAGAGTACCCATGTTGGTAAGGGGGAAGGGGGGAGTGTACAATAAACAATAATTAAGAAAAGCTCTGGTAAGGCATAAGGGCTTATCCTGAACCGGTGAATTACAGACTTTGTGGCTGTTCAGAAAGCAGGACAATAATTCTCACTTTTACTTTTTATTTGAGGAGGAGGAAGGAACTGAGGAACCTGGGGTACCCTTTGTTGATTACGAAAGGAAGTGCATTAAGCATATGGAAGCTGAGAGACACTTCAAATGCGGAGAAAACGTTATTAACTAGCAGTCTCTGAATTTGCTAGCTTTGCTCTGCTCTTCCCTTTCATCACCAGAAAAATAGAGGAGAGGGGCTAAAAGGGAGGGGGGGGGGGGGGGGGAAGTGTTGAAGGAAAGGAAAGGGAATTTTTTTCTTCTCCTGTAGGGGGGGAAAAAAAGAGGAACCCTGGGAGGCGTCAATGCTCCCGGTTGTGTATAGTAATACATCTTGGCACCTACCCACTCTCCCATGGCCACCGAGGAGTCTGATTGAACAAACAATATCGGATGCATTGGCTGTTGCAGCGGGTATAATAAGATTTATCAGACTGTTACCTCATACAATAAGTATGGCACCCAAAACTATCAGGAACTATGGAGACAAAAGCGAGGGTGCTAAAACAACACGTATTGGTAGGGATAAAGGAGAGACAGTTGGGCTAAGCAAGCGCCTGGCGTCAATAACTGGTAAAGCAGTTGGGAAGGACATGTCAGGACTGATGAAAGATGCCAAGACGAGTGACAATACCACCCCCCCACCGGAAACTAAGATGAAAAGCAAAAGTCAATCTACTATTACGGCTTTTCTTTCAGGTGGAGTGCAAGACAGCTCTTCTACACATGTAACCCCCTCCCCTGAAAGTAATGTGCCAGGAAAAGAACCCACCCCTTTATATATTAGTGATAAAGAGCTATGTACAGGAAATAAAGATCTCTCTGCTAAATCTACACAATACATAGAGAACCCATTAGACACTCAAGACATTAACAGGGAAATAAGAGAGAAGGTGTATGGCCCCTCCGGAAACGGGCAGCTTCAAATACAACAATTAGATCGAAGCAAGCATTGGGGTGATGAAAGTGAGGAAGAAACTATAAGCACAACAGGACCTACAGTCGAAAACGACGGCTCTACCAATCCTATAGAGAGCCCCAAAAAACAGGATAAAATTTCCCTGCTCACGGACTGGGGCAAAGATAGCAGTGATAAGTTTTACTCCTTGACTGAAGAGTCCAATCTCAGCAGCGCCGATCGCAGCCTTAGTGATTCTGATGAGAGTGAGTCATATGAGGCTGGCAACAAATCTCTAAATTGTGAATTTACAGTACAGCAGATCCGACAACGGAAATCCACTAAACCACACTCTGACTCTCAAGAATGTCATGAAAACGCGGTATCAATAAGCGTCAGGACCCTAAAGTGGGATTACTCTGGCATTAGCTTAGCAGATACCCCAACCGCGGGCAACCAGGGCCCCGTTAATGACAGGAATGAAAGTGATATGGGAGCCTCTGCTGGAGATATTGGTAATTTGGTTAGTACCCATGTGAATGGCTCTGAAGCAGGGATCCTGCAGTCAATATACAATTCTATTAAAGAACTACAAACTGAAACCAGGATAGAAAGCCGGCGTGCAAGGATTGCTACAAAGAAACTCCAGGGGTCGGTCCGTAAAGTAGCTAAATCATGTATGGAAATCGAAGCTAAGCTATGCTCTATGGAAGATCGGATAGTGGCAGTCGAGGAGGATATGGATACTCTTAAAGAGCAGAGTGCGGCAAGAGATGGGCAAATGACAGATGTGATGTGGAAGATGGAAGATTTGGAAAATAGACAAAGAAGGAACAATTTACGATTTTTGGGTATACCAGAAGGACTAGAAGGAAACAATATACAGGCATATATGGTTAACCTATTGCGCGGGCCTTTCCAGAACTGGGGGACCGGGATTGGGGTAATGAGCTGCAGCGGGTTCATCGGTTCCCGACAATTCGACGGGAGGAGGGTCAACGGGCAAACTCTAAATATCCAAGAGCGATTTTGGTATATTTTGGTAACTATTTAGTAAGACAGGAAATATCGGACAAAACTCCCCCTAATACCCCACGTTCTTTTGACGGGGTTACTTTTTTTACCCTCCCCGATTTTTGTCACGCCACAGTGGAGCGGAGGTAGCGGCTCCGGCAGCTTATCAAGCTATTTTCGGAGAAAGGAGGGGAAGCTTATTTGTTGGCCCCTGCCAGGCTTAAAACAATAATGAACGGAAAAGTAAAAGTTTTTACCTCAGAAATCAAGGCAAAAGAATATTTGATGGGGGTCTAACAATAGAGTATAGAAGTATAGGGAATCACAGGAGGGTGACGCTTGGTGTACCGGTGGGTGGGTAGGCTGATGCATACACAACACCAACATTCAGGCCATTAGGGGTCTGATTGCTCAACAGGGTGGGGGGCCAGTTTCAGGAGGGGAGGGAGGGGTTCAGGGAGGGGTGAAGGGGAGACTGGTCCTGGGTGGGGGAAGGGGGGATGGGCAGGGGCTAGTAGGAGGGGGTGGGGGGAGGGGCAGGGGCGAATCATGGGAAGAAAATAGAAAGGAAACGATTAATGGAGGTGAGAGATATGGGGCGAAGAGGTGGAAAGGAAGGAAAGGAAACAAGAGACGGTGTAGTTAAATATGTAAAACTGAGGGATCCCAAAGAGAAAAGATTTGAAATTACAAAAAGAAAGGGCTATGGCTAGACTTAGAATTGTGTCAATCAATATATGTGGATTGAATGATCCTCGTAAAAGAAGGAGAGTGGCCGAAGAATTAAAAACTTTCAAGGCAGATATTTTTTGCCTACAAGAAACACATGTGGAATATAAAAATTCTGGGATCCTCGGTTCGCTTGGCATGAAGGTAGTTGTTTGGTCAAAACAAGAACCTAGAACTAAAGGAGTGGCAACTCTAGATCGGACTAATAAATTAAAATTCACTCGGCAGAAGGCTGATACAGGTGGAAGATGGGTAATAGTAGAATGTAGTTACGGTCATAACAGCTTTACACTATGTTCCATATATGGGGTAGTCACGGATGACCCTATAGTTCTTGATACTCTCGCTATCGAGTTAACAGGATGGGCCCCTCCCTATATTATATGTGGTGATTTTAACTTTAATGGATCGTGGGAGGGACTACAGGATCTATTAACATCCACGACTGAGAAGAATCAGGGACGTAAACCTCTGGTATATAAGGCAATGGGCGCTATTCAGCAAGAATTAGGGCTAATGGATGCCTGGGTAAAACTGCGTAAGCCCGACCCCGGATATACTTATTATTTCGGCTCCACTTGATTATTTTCTAATCTCCCCTATATTTCTAAAACAAGCCACGATTGAGTTATATTCACGGATGGTGTCAGATCATAATCCTCTAGTTCTGGATGTGGAGCTGGATGGGTTAGAATCAAAAGTTAGTAGATGGACATTTGAAAGGGGACTTCTAAAAGACCCAGAATACTGTGAGCATATGAGTAAATGGATAACTGAATTTTTGGGGTTTAATCAGGGGTCAGCCTCAGTAGAGATAGTTTGGGATACTCTCAAAGCAGGTATTCGTGGAGAAACACTAAGTTTTAGCATTAAAAGGCAGAAGGATGCTCGAGGGAGAATAATAGAGTCCCAAGCAAAGGTGCGGTTTGCAGAAAGACAACTGGCTATAGCTATAGAAGCTGGAGCAGATATAAGGAAAGCGCAGGAAGAAGTTGCCATAGTAAAAGCGGCAGTTAATGAGGTCACAGCCCAAAGAATAGCAGAGAAATATTTAACACAGCGTGCACAAGGGTTTGAGTTTGGAGAAAAAGTTGGGCGGCTGGTAGCGATACGGACAACCCAGAAAACTGGCTGGGGTTATTAGGGAGATCTCTGATCGGCAAGGACAGATAGTATCAGAAGTGGGTGGAATCAGAAAAGTGTTTCATGAATATTATCAGGAACTTTATGATGAAACATCAGTCTATTTGGATGAAGATATTTCAGAATTCTTATACCCCATTAAGATGGAGAAACTAGATAAGAGTGACAAGTCATACCTGGGAAAGCAGATAGATATTTCAGAAATAGAAAAGGCAACGAGTAATCTGCCCACAGGGAAAGCTACTGGCCCTGACGCGATCCCTTTAGAATTTTATAAAACTTTTAAACTACTGTTACTTCCGCTCATGTTGGAGCTGTATATTCAGGTACAGAATGGAGGGAAAATACCCCCATCTTGGGATCTGGCTAATATAGTTGTGTTTCAGAAGAAAGGGAAATCCCCGTTAAATCCAGCCTCATATCGCCCGATCACATTAATAAATAGTGATGCCAAAATATATTCAAAGATTTTGGCAGTTTGATTATCGCTGGTGATTAAGAAGCTGGTCTCTCCGTGGCAGCATGGGTTTGTTCTAGGAAGCGATACGACTAATCATATTCAGAGAGTTTTAGCACTTTTTGACTCTACGGAAGTAGCAAAAGAACCAATGGCGGCTGCATTTTTGGATGCAGAGAAGGCATTCGATCGGGTGAACTGGAAGTATCGGTGGTACGTTATGGACCACTATGGGCTAGGGAAGAAATTCATCATAGCAGTAAGGGCTCTATATAGATCCCCGGCTGTGAGAATACAACTAATGGGAGGACAATCCGAGAGCATTTCAATTAGGAGAGGTACCAGGCAGGGATGCCCATGCTCTCCCCTCCTTTTTGCTTTGTACATAGATCCTCTGCTGAGACAGTTGGAGGAAAACAGTAAGATTCCACCAATCCATAGGCAGGGATGGGATACTAAAGTCTTAGCATACGCAGATGATATAGCCATACTAACCCCCTCTCCTGATTCAGCACTAAGAGAGATCGAAGCAGTGACGAAAAAATTTGGAAGGTTTTCTGGATACCTGTTAAATGGAGCTAAAACACAGCTGTTGGCGAATCAATACACAAATACTAAAGATACACGGAGGGTGGATCATGCAGTATATTTAGGTATCAATATTACACCAAAGGTAGATGAAGTTGTCAATTTAAATATAGATCCTATACTTGTAAAATTTAGAGAAGATACGTGCAGATGGAACAACCTGCATTTAACTATTGTAGGACGATGTAATATGGTAAAGATGATTTTTCTACCGAAGCTGTTGTATCTATTTCGTGCTATACCACTGAACTTTACTAACTTAAAATTTAAAGAGATCGATAGAGCAATCATGAGATTTATATGGGCATATGGTAAGTGTAGGAGATCAAGTAAATTTATGTCTCTTCCTCGGGAAAGGGGTGGGTGGTCCTTACCAAATATAAAATTATATCAAATGGCAGCAGCTTTCCAGTGAATGCGCCCGTTATGGGGGCCTAATAAAGAAGGAGTTATAAAAGCGGACTTCCCCAATATATATGAGTTGCAGATTGGAGCAGCAGCCAATGGGTGCCTGGTAACGTATCACGAGCCTGGATATTACAAGAAAACTAGGTATAAGGTTTTGGGTGCGGCTCATAAGTGCTGGCGATTATGGTACAAAAAGAAAGGATTTGGTAGATACAATTACTATACCATGATCGAGAAGAATCCACTGCTCCCCGAAATATTTCATGATAAATATATGGCAAATTGGTCCACCTTAGGTATAACCAGGTTAGGAATTTTTTTTGATAACTCAGGAGTCAAATCGTTTCGAGATCTTCAGGAACAATACGGTCTAGAGAAAAGGGACTTTTTCAAATATTTACAGATTAGGGATTTTTTAAGGAAAAAAACAGGGGGGACCCAGGGATTCAAAAGTAATCAACTGATGAATGATATTCTGGCTAATCCTAGTATAACTATTAGGTCAATTTATCCTTTTTTACTGGTAGAACAATCAGATGATCTAGAAAAGAATAAGGATAGATGGAGCAAGAAGTTGGCAGATGGAAGTAATAACTTCATGAGGTCACTGGAGTTGGGATGCACTATTCTATTATCATCTTACCTGCAAGCGCAACACTACAAGACTATGTTTGATCTGTATCACACACCAGCCCACCTCGCAAAATGGGGATGTGTGTCAGGAATAAACTGTCCAAGATGTGGGATGTATGGTTCAGACATCATACATATGATGGATACATGCAGGGAATTAAAGGCCTTAAGGGAAGGTATTCAATCTGTTTTGAAGGAGGTTTTGGGATATGATTTTGTTCTTACACCTGAGATCATGGTCTTTGGAACTGATGGCGAAATAGCTGGATCACATAGAGCATTTATTTTTGTAGCCATGGCGGTGTTTCGAATTTGTATAGCAACATCATGGTTGGATTTACGACCACCGCCCTGGCAACAATGGTTGGCTAGGTTGCGGTCTGTATATCATTTGGAGATGGCATTATATGAACGGAAGGGGAAACAGGCTAGGAGGAAAGGGAAGGCAATGTGGGGTCCATTTCAGGCTTGGATACAGGTCCATAATGATCGGGGTCACCCCCTTCTGAACTAATGGGCTCCATCTTTAGATAAGTTTGGAGGGGTGGTCAGGTTTTGTATCATGTACGTTTCAACTGGGCGATGTCTTCCTCTTGTCTTTTCCACCCTATGTTCTGTTTTGGAAAAAGTATTTTAAGTCTCCAGTGTAAAATGATTCAAGAGTATACGTGTTATATGTTTCCTTCCAATAAAAAAAAAAAAAAGAGAAAAGCACCTAGGTAAGGTTGCACCTGTGCTGGCTAAAGATGGGATTTTTGGTAATTGAAAGTGAACCCTAATTTATGTATGGTTTCTATTGTGTATTGACTGTGTTGTTGACATTGTATAATATTGCTTGATTTTATTAGCCAGTCGTCTATATAAGGAAAGACATGTATGTGTTGTTTTCTTAGGTAAGCTGCTACTGCCGCTAGACATTTTGACAATACTCTTGAAGCTGTGGTTATGCTGAATGGTAGAACTTCGAATTGGTAGTGTTTTCCTGTATCACAAACCTTAGGTATTTTCTGTGAGCTGGATGGATGGTAATATGAAAATATGCATCTTTGAGATCTAATGCAGTCATGTAATCTTGTTTTTGTAGTAGTGGAATGACGTCCTGCAGAGTTACCATGTGAAAGTGTTCTGACAGGATATGTAGATTTAGTGGTCGGAGATCTAGAATGGGTTTGAGAGTGCCATCCTTTTTGGGAATGAGGAAGTATAGTGAGTATACCCCTGTTCCGTGTTGAGATTGTGGAACTAATTCTAATGCCTCTTTTAGTATTAGCGGTTATATTTCTTGTTGTAAAAGTACCATGTGTTCAGGGGACAGCCTGTGATAACGAGGAGGAACATTTGGAGGGGCAGAAATCAATTCTAGGCAATAACCATTGCGGATAATTGAAAGTACTCATTGGTCTGTGGTGATATTTTGCCAATGGGAGTGGAATTGCTGCAGTCTGCCCCCCACAGGAGATGTGTGGGTTTGTGGCATGCTTATGAAGTCACTGTTTTGATGGGGTAGTGACATTTTTTAGGCATGGAATTTGCCTCTGGCTCTGAAGTGTTGGCCTCTGGAAGAGCCTCTAAATCCCCATCTTTAGTACTGTTGTTGTTGACCTTGTTTTGGTTGGGAGGTGGCAGCCTCTGTAGATTGAGGTTTGAATCCTCCTCTAAATTGCTGCTTACGAAAGGAGCCTCTGTAAGGTGTTGTGTACAGGGCTCCCATTTCTTTAGCAGTCTCTGAATCTTTCCTGAGTTTTTCTATTGTGTTATCAATCTCAGGACCAAACTGGTGTTTCTCGTTGAAAGGCATATTTAGTACTGCCTGCTGTATTTCTGGTTTGAATCCAGAAGAACGTAACCATGCATGTCTGCGTATAGTTACAGCAGTATTTACACTTCTAGCTGCTGTATCCGCAACATAAAGAGGAGACCTTATTTGGTTATAACTTATTGCCTGACCTTCTTCAACAATTTGTTGAGCCCTCTTCTGATGTTCTTTTGGCAGGTGTTGTAATAGCTCCTGCATCTCGCCCCAGTATGCTCTATCATTCCTTGCTAGCAAGGCTTGAGAATTGGCAATGCACCATTGGTTAGCTGCCTGTGTAGCTACCCTCTTGCCAGCAGCATCACCTTTTCTACTTCCCTTGTCAGGGGGAAGGGTATCCCCTGACGATTTACTATTGGCACTTTTTGCGGCGGCACAGACAACCACTGAGTCTGGAGGTACCTGATGTGTAATGTAATCAGAATCTGTATGGGCAGGCTTATATTTCTTATCTATGCATGAAGTTAAAACCCTAACTTTAACAGGTTCCTTAAATATTTCGTCTGCATGCTTGATCATGTCAGGTAGCATTGGTAGGCACTGGTAACGTGAGTGCGTGGAGGATAGCATATTAAAAAGGAAATCCTGTTCTAAAGGCTCACTATGCATGAGTACCCCATGGTACAAAGCTGCCCTAGAGTCTGTATATGCAGTTGTATCCTCTGGTGGCGAAGGTTTTGAAGGATATAGGTCTGGGTCATTAGTTGCTATAGGATCTGGATCATACAGATCCCAAGGATCAATTTTATCACCATGGGAATAAGTGTGTGAGTGAGCTGGTGAAGGCAATGGTGGTGGGCTAACGGGTGGTGGTGAAAAATAAAGTTGCTGTGATTGTGGGGGAGCAGTATGCAAGGGTAATGGCTCCTCCTTCCTTTAAAAAATCTTTGCTGGTAGTGGAGCAGTATCTAGATGTTCCTGAAAAGCCAACTTTTTTTTTGTTTGTGGAGGAGGTGCAGCAATGATCCTCCCAGTCTCTTTATGGATATGGATCCTTGACTGTCTTTCATCCATGATTTCCAGAATGGATTGAATGTCAGTGTCCTCAGAAATATATTTTGTGATTTATAGGACTGTTCATCATATGGTTTGGCTCTCTGCTTTAATCGTCTCGAACATCCTTGTTCTTCTGTGTAAGAATACTTATTCGGCTCAGAACTTTGCAATTTATTCGGGCCCGAAAATACAGCCTGTTTCAGCTCAGAGGCAGGACGTCAAGGTTTCGACTCCTAAGAGTGTCGACACCAGCTCGGTTCGGATACTGAGCTTTTGGTGGATTTGCTCGACTCCGGTATCGAAGTTGTTGTGACCTTTTTCAGCGCCGAACACAAAGGTCTGTCGCCGTGTGTTTTCTTTCGGGTCGAATCCTGGCCTTCTGCCAGTGGTGCACCCAAGGCCTCCGATTATTTTTTAGGAGTGGGCATAGGGGCAGTCTTACTCACGTGCTGACCGGCAGTGATGTGTTAGCTATCTTCCTCCGAGTCTTCTTCGGAGTCAGTGTCCTGAATGGAAACTGACATCTGCGCCTGTTCTTCCTCAACAGTGTCGATATATTCTGTACTCTGACACCATTTCCAGTCTTCTGGCTCTCCGGTCACGCAGTGTCTTCTTGAATCGAATGATCAACAGGCCTCACAATCTTCTTCTCGGTGATCGGGAGAGAGACACAAATTACATACCAAGTATTGGTCTGTGTATGAAAATTTCGCGTGGCAGCGAGGACAGAATCGGAATGACTCCGATCATCAGGCTTTGGCATGGTAGGCTCGAACAGGCCAGAGATGGGCGCTCGTGCCCAAAAGAGCAAAATCTGGTTTTCAAACGTTCTATCGGTTCGACTATAGATGGAAACGCGATCGAACCAATATAGACAGTCAAAGAAAGCTATCTAGAGTTTCCGATTAGAAATCTCAGAGCAAGAGGAAACACGTCCGAACCCAACAGCGGAAAGAAAACAATGTGCAGTATGACTGACAGGAGGAGTCACTCGGTCCAGTGACTCCGAAAAGACTTCTTAGAAGAAAAACAACTTATAACACTCCGAGCCCAACACTAGATGGCGGAAGCAATGCATAGCACGTGTATCTGCAGCTACGCATGCCATCGTACATTATGTGTATATATATGGAAAATGTCACTTACCCAGTGTACATCTGTTCGTGGCATTAGTCGCTGCAGATTCACATGCTGTGCACATCCCGCCATCTGGTGTTGGGCTCGGAGTGTTACAAGTTGTTTTTCTTCGAAGAAGTCTTTTTTTAGAGTCACGAGACCGAGGGACTCCTCCCATTTCGACTCCATTGCGCATGGGCGTCGACTCCATCTTAGATTGTTTTCCCGCAGAGGGTGAGGTAGGAGTTGTGTATGCTAGTAATAGTGCCCATGCAATGGAGTGAATACGTATGTACATAATGAAGTTTAAAGTAATATATTTACAAATTTACAAATGTTCAAGATCAACTTCTAAACGGCTACAGGCTCCCGGGCAGGCGGGTGGGCGCATGTGAATCTGCAGCGACTAATGCCACGAACAGATGTACACTGGGTAAGTGACATTTTCCGTTCGATGGCATGTGTAGCTGCAGCTACACATGCTGTGCATAGACTAGTAAGCAGTTATCTCCCCAAAAGCGGTGGTTCAGCCTGTAGGAGTTGAAGTTGTTTGAAATAATGTTCGTAGTACAGCTTGACCTACTGTGGCTTGTTGTGCCGTTAACACATCTACACAGTAGTGTTTGGTAAATGTATGAGGCGTAGACCATGTTGCTGCCTTACATATTTCGTTCATTGGAATATTTCCTAGAAAGGCCATGGTAGCACCTTTTTTTCTGGTTGAGTGTGCCTTTGGTGTAAAAGGCAGCTCTCTCTTTGCTTTAAGATAGCAGGTTTGAATATACTTAACTATCCATCTAGCAATGCCTTGTTTAGAAATTGGATTCCCTGTATGAGGTTTTTGGAAAGCAATAAATAGTTGTTTTGTTTTTCGAATTAGTTTTGTTCTGTCAATGTAGTACATTAGTGCTCTTTTGATGTCTAATGTATGCAGTGCTCTTTCAGCTACAGAATCTGGCTGTGGGAAGAACACTGGTAATTCTACCGTTTGATTCAAGTGGAACGGTGAGATCACTTTTGGTAAAAAAAATTGATTTGTCCGTAGAACTACTTTATGCTTGTGTATTTGAATAAATGGTTCTTGTATGGTAAATGCTTGAATTTCACTCACTCTTCTTAGAGATGTGATGGCAATCAAAAATGCAACTTTCCATGTTAAATATTGCATTTCACAAGAGTGCATGGGCTCAATAGGTGGACCCATGAGTCGTGTTAAGACAATGTTGAGGTTCCATGAAGGAACTGGTGGTGTTCGTGGTGGTATAATTCTCTTTAGGCCTTCCATAAATGCTTTTATGACTGGTATCCTAAATAATGAAGTTGAGTGTGTAATTTGCAGGTAGGCTGAAATTGCGGTCAGATGTATCTTTATTGAAGAGAAAGCTAGCTTTGACTTTTGCAATTGTAGTAAGCATCCTACTATATCTTTGGCAGATGCGTGTAAGGGTTGAATTTGATTATTATGGCAGTAACAAACAAATCTTTTCCACTTATTTGCATAGCAGTGTCTAGTGGTAGGTTTCCTAGCTTGTCTTATGACCTCCATACATTCTTGTGTGAGGTCTAAGTGTCCGAATTCTAGGATTTCAGGAGCCAAATTGCTAGATTCAGCGATGCTGGATTTGGATGTCTGATCTGTTGTTTGTGTTGTGTTAACAGATCTGGTTTGTTTGGTAGTTTGACATGAGGTACTACTGAGAGGTCTAGTAGTGTTGTGTACCAAGGTTGTCTTGCCCATGTGGGTGCTATAAGTATGAGTTTGAGTTTGTTTTGACTCAATTTGTTTACTAGATATGGAAGGAGTGGGAGAGGGGGAAAAGCGTAAGTAAATATCCCTGACCAGCTCATCCATAACGCATTGCCCTGAGACTGATCTTGTGGGTACCTGGATGAGAAGTTTTGGCATTTTGAGTTTTCTTTTGTTGCAAATAGATCTATTTGTGGTGTTCCCCACATTTGGAAGTAAGTGTTTAGTATTTGGGGGTGAATCTCCCATTCCTGGATCTGTTGGTGATCCCGAGAGAGATTGTCTGCTAACTGGTTCTGAATTCCTGGAATAAATTGTGCTATTAGGCGAATGTGGTTGTGAATCGACCAATGCCATATTTTTTGTGTTAGGAGACACAACTGTGTCGAGTGTGTGCCTCACTGTTTGTTTGGGTAATACATTGTTGTCATGTTGTCTGTTTTGACAAGAATGTGTTTGTGTCTTATTATGGGTTGAAATGCTTTGAGCGCTAGAAATACCGCTAACAGTTCTAAGTGATTTATATGAAACTGTTTTTGCTGTAGGTCCCATTGTCCTTGGATGCTGTGTTGATTGAGGTGTGCTCCCCACCCTATCATGGAAGCATCTGTTATTACGTATTGTGGCACTGGGTCTTGGAAAGGCCGCCCTTGGTTTAAATTTATACTGTTCCACCATTGAAGCGAGATGTATGTTTGGCGGTCTATCAACACCAGATCTAGAAGCTGACCCTGTGCTTGTGACCATTGTGATGCTAGGCACTGTTGTAAGGGCCGCATGTGCAACCTTGCGTTTGGGACAATGGCTATGCATGAAGACATCATGCCTAGTAGTTTCATCACCAGTTTGACTTGTATCTTTTGATTTGGATACATGGTCTGTATCACATTGTGAAATGTGTGAACTCTTTGTGGACTTGGATTGGCAATCCCTTTTGCTGTGTTGATTGTTGCTCCTAAGTATTGCTGTGTTTGACACGGCAGAAGGTGTGACTTTGTGTAATTGATTGAGAAACCTAGTTTATGGAGGATTTCTATGACATATTTTGTGTGTTGTGAACACCGTCTTAGCGTGTTGGTTTTGATTAACCAATCGTCTAGGTACGGGAACACATGTATTTGCTGCCTTCTGATATGTGCAGCTACTACTGCTAGGCATTTTGTAAAAACTCTTGGTGCAGTTGTTATTCAGAATGGCAACACTTTGAATTGGTAATGTATCCCTTGGAATACAAACCTTAGGTACTTTCTGTGTGAAGGATGTATTGGTATATGGAAATATGCATCCTTTAGGTCTAGTGTTGTCATGTAGTCTTGTTGTTTGAGCAGTGGGATTACGTCTTGTAATGTAACCATGTGAAAGTGATCTGATTTGATGTAGGTATTTAACGTTCTGAGATCTAGTATAGGTCTCAGACTCTTGTCTTTTTTGGGTATCAGAAAGTACAGGGAGTAAACTCCTGTGTTTATTTGTTGTTTTGGTACTAACTCTATTGCTTCTTTTTGTAGAAATGCCTGAACTTCTAGTCCTAGAAGATCTATATGTTGTTTTGACATATTGTGTGTTTTCGGTGGGATGTTTGGAGGGAATTTGAGAAATTCTATGCAATAACCATGCTGGATAATTGCGAAGACCCAAGTGTCTGTTGTTATTTCCTCCCAATGTTTGTAAAACTTGGTTAGTCTCCCCACCACAGGTGTTATGTGTTGGGGATTTGTGACCTTGAAGTCACTGCTTGTTTGGAGGAGTTTTGGGACTTTGGAACTTTCCTCTATTCCTTTGAAATTGTCCCCCTCTATATTGTCCCCGAAAACCTCCCCGCTGATACTGGCTCTGGTAAGTGGGCTTTGTTTGTGAGGTTGTGGCTTCTGTGGTTTGCCCTCGAAACCCCCCTCGAAATTGTGTCTTTCGAAATGTGCCTCTGCTCTGTGGGGAGTAGAGTGCGCCCATGGCTTTGGCCGTGTCAGTGTCTTTTTTAAGTTTTTCGATCGCAGTGTCCACCTCCGGCCCAAACAACTGCTGTCCGTTGAATGGCATATTCAGCACAGCTTGCTGTAGCTCTGGTTTAAATCCTGATGTACGCAGCCATGCATGTCTCCTTATTGTTACAGCTGTGTTGACAGTTCTAGCAGCTGTGTCTGCAGCATCCATTGCTGACCGTATCTGATTATTGGAGATACCCGGTCCTTCTTCTACTACTTGCTGCGCTCTTTTTTGGAACTCCTTGGGTAAATGTTCAATAAGGTGTTGCATCTCATCCCAATGGGCCTTTCATATCTGGCTAGGAAAGCTTGCGAATTTTCAATACGCCACTGGTTTGCTGCCTGTGCCGCCACCCTTTTGCCTGCAGCATCGAATTTTCGACTTTCTTTATCTGGAGGTGGTGCATCTCCTGAAGTATGAGAGTTGGCTCTTTTGCGCGCTGCTCCCACTACAACAAAGTCTGGTGTTAGCTGTTGTGTAATGTACACTGGGTCTGTTGGTGGCGGTTTATATTTTTTTATCTACTCTTGGAGTAATGGCTCTCCCTTTAACAGGCTCCTCAAACACTTGTTTGGAGTGTTTTAGCATTCCGGGTAGCATAGGAAGACTCTGATATTGGCTGTGTGTGGACGACAGTGTATTAAAAAGAAAGTCGTCTTCAATGGGCTCTGAATGAAGGCTGACATTATGAAATGCAGCTGCTCTTGACACCACCTGTGCGTAGCCTGTACTATTCTCAGGTGGCGATGGTTTAGCTGGATAGCATTCTGGACTATTATCGGACACTGGTGCGTCATAAAGGTCCCATGCGTCAGGGTCATCTTGACTCATTCCTGTATGAGTTGGGGATTGCATCATTGGTGGAGTGGCTACCGGTGATGGTTGCGGAGAGTGATGTGGGGATGGTGGCGGTGTTACTTGTTTAGCCACCTTTGCGTGTGGCTGTTTGTCTTTGTCTTGGAAGGCAAGCTTGCGTTCCATTTTGACTGGAGGAAGAGTGCTGATTTTCCCTGTATCTTTTTGAATAAAGAGCCGTCTTTGTGTGTGATCTGGCTCTATTGCCTGTAATTCCTGTCCAAATCTATGTGTCTTCATTTGTGTGGACAGTACTTGTTCCTCAGTGTAGGAACTTGTTTTCGGTTCCGATGCTGGATATTTCGGTACCGAAACCTTTTCGGCTGCTTTTTTCGGCTCTGACGAAACCTTTTTTACTTTCGGCGTTGTGCTCTCTCGGTGCCGACCCGTTTCGGTGCCGCTGTCTCGGTGCCGAATCTTCTCTGAGCCACTATCTCGGGCCCGAGATTGCTATGTGCCGGTATCTCGACCGGAGTCGGATGACTTCGACACCAGCTCGCCCTTTTTCGGTGCCGATGAACGGTCACCTACTTTTCGGGTTAAGCCATGGCCTGTTGGCGGTGGCGTCCCCTGGGCTTTAGCGCTTTTCTCGTGAGTTCTTGGTTTCGAAGTCTTACTCACGGTTTTTGGCGTTTCCTCAGGATCGATCTCCTCAGAGCCCGACTCCTGGGTGGAGAATGTTTCTTCCTCCTCCTCGAAACGCTCTTGTCCTGTCGGCGACGATGCCATTTGCAGTCTTCTTGCTCTTCGGTCCCTGAGTGTCTTCCTGGACCGAAACGCTCGACAGGCCTCACAAGTATCCTCCTTGTGTTCTGGTGACAAACACAAGTTACAGACCAGATGTTGATCTGTATATGGATACTTGTTATGGCATTTTGGACAGAATCGGAATGGGGTCCGTTCCATCAGCCTTGAAGAGACACGTGGCCGGGCCGACCAAAAAACAGAAAAAAAACAATCTAAGATGGAGTCGACGCCCATGCGCAATGGAGTCGAAATGGGAGGAGTCCCTCGGTCTCGTGACTCGAAAAAAGACTTCTTCGAAGAAAAACAACTTGTAACACTCCGAGCCCAACACCAGATGGCGGGATGTGCACAGCATGTGTATCTGCAGCTACACATGCCATCGAACATATATATATATATATATATATAGATATATATATATATGGAAAACGTCACTTGCCCAGCGTACATCTGTTAGTGGCATGTAGTGCTGCAGATTCACATGCTATGCATAGCTCTTCTGACATCTAGTGTTGGGCTCGGAGTGTTACAAGTTGTTTTTCTTCAAAGAAGTCTTTTCGGAGTCACAGGATCGAGTGACTCCTCTCGGTTCCATTGCGCATGGGCATCGACTCCATTATTCGTGCATGGGTTTGCATCTCATTAAGGGAGCAAATATGAATTATGTAAGCTCTCCTCTAACAACGATTGGTCATATGAACATGGATTTTCTTTATTCTATGTTTTTTAATGTTTATGACTCCTTATCCGTAGTTCTTCCCAAGAGTTTTAAGTCATGAAATATGAGAGGGCTCACCTGCATCATTATGAATGCCTGTTCTTCTTGAATTGTTCTAGACCAGTTTTGTTCTAGGGACAGATTTTTAATGGGCGTAGGAAGTTGGCTCTGTATATACTATTTCAAAGTAAGAAATAGTGTGCACAGAGTCCAAGGGTTCCGGTTATAGGTAAGATAGTGGCAAAAAGAGATAATTCTAATGCTCTATTTTGTGGTAGTGTGGTCGAGCAGTAGGCTTATCAGTGGGTAGCGTTAAACATTTGTTGTACACACACAGGCAATAAATGAGGATCCCACACTCAAAGACTGATTCCAGGCCAATAGGTTTTTATATAGAAAAATATATTTTCTTCGTTTATTTTAAGAACCACAGGTTCAAGATTTACAAGTAATACTTCAAATGAAAGGTATTTCACTCGGGTATTCTAGGAACTTTGAATAATCACAATAGCCTGTACAATTTTGAAAAAAATGGCAATAAGCTATTTTAAAAGTGGACACTGCAAAAATCAACAGTTCCTGGGGGAGGTAAGTAATTGTTAATACCACAGGTAAGTAAAACACTTACAGGGTTCAAAGTTGGGTCAAAGGTAGCCCACCGTTGGGGGTTCAAGGCAACCCCAAAGTTACCACACCAGCAGCTCAGGGCCGGTCAGGTGCAGAGGTCAAAGAGGTGCCCAAAACACATAGGCTTCAATGGAAACAGGGGTGCCCCCGGTTCCAGTCTGCCAGCAGGTAAGTACCCGCGTCCTCAGAGGGCAGACAGACCAGGGGGGTTTTGTGAGGCACTGGGGGGGGAACACTAGCAGGCACAGAAAGTACACCCTCAGCGGCAGCCGGGTGCAGAGTGCAAACAGGTGTCGGGTTTTGTATTGAAAGCAATAGCAGACCCGGGGGTCTCTTCAACAATGCAGGCAGGCATGGGGGGGGGGGGGGGGGCTCCTCGGGGTAGCCACCACCTAGGCTAGGCAGAGGGTCACCTGGGGGTCGCTACGGCACTTGAGTTCTGTTCCTTCAGGTCCTGGGGGCTGCGGGTGCAGTGTTGGTTCCAGACGACTGGTCCCTTGTTACACGCAGTCGCGGTCAGGTGGAGCCTCTGGATTTCCTCTGCAGGCGTCGCTGTGGGGTCCAGGGGGGTCAACTCTGGCTACTCACGGTCTCGCAGTCGCCGGGGAGTCCTCCCTGTAATGTTAGTTTTCCACAGGTCGAGCCGGGGGCATCTGGTGCAGAGTGGGAAGTCTCACTCTTGCGTCGGGAAACGTGAAGTCTTTAAAGTTGCTTCTTAGTTGCAGAAAGTTGTAGTTTGTTCAACAGGGCCGCTGTTCTCGGGAGCTTCTTGGTCCTTTGGATGCAGGGCAGTCCTCTGAGGCTTCAGAGGTTGCTAGTCCCTGTTGGATGCGTCGCTGTTGCAGTTTTCATTGAAGAAGGGAGACAGGCCGGTGGGGCTGGGGCCAAATCAGTTGTCATCTCCGTCTTCACTGCAGGGCTTCAGGTCAGCAGTCCGTCTTCTTCTTTAGGTTGCAGGAATCTATCTCCCTCGGTTCTGGGGTCCCCTAATACTGAATTTAGGGGTGTGTTTAGCTCTGGAAGGGCAGTAGCCAATGGCTACTGTCCTTGAGAGTGGCTACACCCTCTTTGTGCCTCCTCCCTGTGGGGAGGGGGGCACATCCCTAATCCTATTGGGGGAAATCCTCCATCCACAAGATGGGGCTGTCCTGACTGGTGGGTGACTCCTCCTTGTTTTTCTCATTATCTCCTCTAGCCTTGCCACCAAAAGTGGGGGCAGTGGCCAGAGGGGCGGGCATCTCCACTAGCTGGGATGCCCTGTGGCACTATAACAAAGGGGGGGAGCCTTTGAGGCTCACCACCAGGTGTTACAGTTCCTGCAGGGGGAGGTGAGAAGCACCTCCACCCAGTACAGGCTTTGTTCCTGGCCACAGAGTGACAAAGGCACTCTCCCCATGTGGCCAGCAACATGTCTGGTGTGTGGCAGGCTGGCAAGAACTAGTCAGCCCACACTGGAAGTCGGGTATGTTTTCAGGGGGCATCTCTAAGATGCCCACTGGGTGTATTTTACAATAAATTGCACACCGGCATCAGTGTGCATTTATGGTGCTGAGAAATTTGATACCAAACTTCCCAGTTTTCAGGGTAGCCATTATGGTGCTGTGGAGTTCGTGTTTGACAAACTCCCAGACCATATACTCTTATGGCTACCCTGCACTTACAATGTCTAAGGTTTTGCTTAGACACTGTAGGGGCATAGTGCCCATGCACTTATGCCCTCACCTGTGGTATAGTGCATCCTGCCTTAGGGCTGTAAGGCCTGCTAGAGGGGTGACTTACCTATGCCACAGGCAGTGTGAGGTTGGCATGGCACTCTGAATGGAGTGCCATGTTGACTTCTCCCCACCAGCACACACAAGCTGTGAAGCGGTGTGCATGTGATGAGTGAGGGGTCCCTAGGGTGGCATAAGACATGCTACAGCCCCTAGAGACCTTCCCTGGCATCAGGGCCTTTGGTACCAGGGGTACCAGTTACAAGGGACTTACCTGAGTGCTAGGGTTGTGCCAATTGTGGAGTCAAAGGTACAGTTTAGGGAAAGAACACTGGTGCTGGGGCCTGGTTAGCAGGGTCCCATCACACTTTTCAAGCCATAACTTAGCATCAGCAAAGGCAAAATTTCAGGGGGTAACCATTGCAAGGAGGCATTTCCTTACAATGGGCGTGATCAAGGTGAGGCAGTGGTTTGTGGCCATGGCACCCTGAGAGGGATGCCATGTCGACTTTACCTTGTTCTTGCCACCAACACACACAACTTACAATGGCAGTGGGCATGTGTTCGGTGAGGTGCCCTTAGGGTGGCATAATACATGCTGCAGGCCTTAGAGACCCTCCATGGCCATGGGGCCCTTGGTACCACTGGTACCTTTTACAAGGGACTTAGCTGAGTGCCAATTGTGGAAGCAATGGTTGGTTTAGGGAAAGAACACAGGTGCAGGGGCCTGGTTAGAAGGATCCCAGCACACATTGTCAAGCTAGCATCAGATACCAGGCAGAAAGTGTGGTGGGGGGTGGTAACCATGCCAAAGGGTCACTTTCCTACAGTTACACAATCTAAAACTTTTAACATTCCATTCCTGTGTAATTCTAAACCTAAGTCATCAGCCCATTCAAAATGTAATCAAATAAAATGCTCTACGCCTTCTTAAGGTGTAGTTGTGAGTATTATGAAATGAATAAATAGCTAATAAGAGAGAAATAAATAGCTAGATAAATCAAAAATCAAATACTCTGGTGTGTACATTTTTCAAACTCTAAGATCAACCTGATAGTAGAAGGTACTCCTATTCCATAAACAAAGAGATTAGGTGTCTACGTTAAAAGACAATGAGTACATTGGATCAATTATAGATGAGACCTGTCTCAACATCTCTAGTACTTACTTTTGTGAAACAATGACAAAAGAACGGCAATTGACTGTGCAGTGGCACCACTGTATCTCTGCTCTGAAAATTCCAGAGAAAACCTCAAAATCTACAATTGGATCTGTACAGCATCATCTAGCATTAGTGAAACGGCATTGCTTAGAAAAAGATTTAAAGTCTTGGATTAAGCCTGGAAGCAAAGTTCATATGAGAGATCTTCAGAAAGAAGTATCCGTTACAAATCTGGAAGTTAGGTTGTGGAAATGCAATTGCAGTTATGGCAGACTGGCTCAAATGACTATGTACGCTATTCTGATTTAAAGTAAAAACTGGAAATAGGGAGTTGAATACTAACTTGGAGACATTGCCAACGACAATGGTCTTCTTAACATAGAGTCTTGAGGGGTCATCTCCAGCCTTAAAACTAGTGTTCCTTTTAACCACTTTTGCAAATATCTGGGCACCTTCAGAATCCTAGATAAAAAAAGAGAAAATAAGTCATGCATTCAAAACAGGAATAAGTTTACAAAGTTTTTCTTTTCCCCTTTGATAAACAGCAAGTAAAAGATCTAGCACTGACCACAGTAAACCTTGTATTAAAAGCTGCAAACTTCAATGAGGGCTGTATGAACTGGACAGCATTTTCGATGACTACTACTGCTCCTGGACCGACTGGAATTCAGCCATATCAAAATAATAAAGTGTTGCTTATACTTGAAATATAGTTTTCCAGCATAGGTGCGTCCTCTGGGGTGGCACGTCTCAAAATGGTGGTAGGGGTGACTCAGAACATATTATCCCTTCCCTTTTTAGCCTCTACACTTACCAAGGCCAAGCACACATACCAGATACCATAATACAGTTAGCACTTCCTCTACATCTCCTGCCACTTCGCTGCATGGCAGATTCCTTTTGATGTGTACACAAACATTCACACAATGGGCTGTAAATTCAGTAGAGGAAGGAGAGCAGTCCCAGACTAACCAGAAGAACACACATGCTGGTAAAATATATATTGTTTGTAATATGTCACAGACAGCTGCATAGCAAGCAGTAAGAATTATAGAGAAAAAAACCCTTGTAAAGCAATGTATAGAACAAAACAGAAGGGGTTAGAGAGTCACTACCAGAAAAGGTGTTACTTAAGGTAAGTAACTTGTTCTTCCGATACAGACTTCTAAACACATATTACTCGCCTTGTCAACAGATACCAAGGCAGTCCCTCCCCAGGTGGTAGGTTTGTGGAATGGCTCTTACCATTAAGTCCTGCAGGACAGATCAGGCAAAATGCTCGTCCCACCTGCCCTGTTATCCAGACAGCAGTACTTTGTCAACATGTGGAGTGATGCCCACATCACAGCATTCGATATGCCTAGGACTGGCACACTACACACCAGTTCAGTGGAAAGGGCGTTTGCTCCAGATGGAGTGAGCATTCAAGCCTTCTGGTGCTGCTTCTTGGCTAGCCAATAACCAAGTCTGAACCATAAACAATCTATTGCAAGATGGTCCTCTTCTGCACTGCTTTCCCTTTTCGAGCTCTAAAGAGGCCAACGAATGTTTATTGTCAAAGTGATAAACTCTGGTCCGATGGACTTAAAAACTGAGGGCCTTTTTAGAATCAAGACAGTGGACCTGTTTCTTCTCCTTGAAAGGATGGGAAGGAGCGTGGAAGGGCAGCAAGGGGATTGTCCTACATGAAGAAAAAAAATGAGAACCTTAAGCATGAAGGCAGCTCTTGTCCGGAGAACCAAGTTACCTGGGAAGAAGGAAGTGTATGGTTGTTGCATTAACAACGCCTCAAGTTCACTCACTCGCCAGGATGACATTATGGCAATGAAAAACACCATTTTGAAAGTGTAGGAAAGTGCCTCTTCTTGACATGGTCACCCCTACTTTTTGCTCATTGGTAGTGATGCTTTTGATTGGAAGTGCACTGGGTGCCTGCTAATCAGGCCCCAGTACCAGTGCCCTTACCCTAAAAACAAGACAAATGCTCAATTGTAATCCAATTGGCAAGGGCTTTAGCACCAATGTAAGTCCCTGGTGAATGGTATCCCTGTTACCCAGGGCATGGGTACTAAAGAGGGGTCCATACGGGCTTCAGTAAATATTATGCCACCCGAAGGGACCCAGACCCAAACTGCATGCAGAATGCTATTGCAGAATGTGTGAAATGGTGCAACCCATGCTGAAAAGACAACATTGCTCACTTCCGGTTTGCAATGCCCACTCCCAGTGCATTGTATTACATGTGACAGCACATCTGCATGAGCAGATGTACCCGGTGATGCCTAGTTCTATTTCTAGACATTGCATGTGTAAGGAAGCCATTTTGAGGACATGTACTGGGCACTGGTCATCACGAGTTACCCTGCTCCATGATGGCTTCACTGAAAATACTAGTGTTTGGTATCAAGCACTTTGTCTTAATAAATCTGTTCTGAAGCCAGTATCAGATTATGACATGAACCCAGAGGGCACCTTAGAGGTGCCCCATGTATCCCCTACTAGTCACTTAGTGTGTTGGCTGACTGATTTAGCCAGCCTGCCACCACAGATTAGTTTCTGACACCCCCCCCCCCCTCCCCCGAGGTGACACCCCATGCTCTCACATGCCAGGATCAATGCCTGCCAGGCAGAAGGTGATCACACCTCCTCCAGCAGGATGGCTCGAGAATGTAACATTTTCAACGCCTCTGCACCTTTGATACCGGACCATGGCTTCCTCCCAAACCTGGGGAATGCCAACCCCTGCCCTAAGGCCCATTTGGCACCAGAGCAGGCAGGAAATTAGATATTCAGGAGGTGTGGTTCACTCATCGGCTAGTCATGCCCATGTGGTGGGCTACCTGAAGTGGACAGCCGAAGAAGGGTTTCACCATCTTGACTTTGGTGAAAATTGAGACTTCTAGGTCAGAATTATGCCCACTCTCCAAAGGAAGTGGTCATTTAGGGGTTATAGTCACGCTAGCAGTAGGTAGCCCATTGGCTACTATCATACACTCCCATAACCATCCTTAAATTGAGTAATTAGTGGTCTCCCAGAAACCAGACCAACAGATTTGACTATCTGAGAACAGAAGGACAAAGAAGAGCAGGCACTGAGAACCAAGGACATGCACATCGACTAGCCCAAAACCATACCTTGCTTGTTGCTCCTCAACACTTGCAAAGACCCAACTAGTCCTGCGGCTGTGCATCCTCCCCAACACTTGGAGGTCTGCTGAGCACCTCGACAACCATCTAGCATCTCCCTTGGGGTGGAAGGAACCATTCCCCTGCCGGCACTGACCACATCTGTCCAGTACACCGTGTTGTTGGCCATCGGGCCCACAGAGGGAGCAACACTTCAGGAGAAGGTTTTTGTGGCTCTAAGAGGTCAGCCCCGCCTCTCTGCCAAGTTTCAAGATGCTAGACCCTCTGGAGCACCCCTGCACCAACACCGTGAGTGCAGGGGCATTTGCACCAGCCAAGGCCTGTTCTTCGCCCAGCCCACACACCGCCACCTTGGAAACATATCTGCACATCAAGGGACTTCAGGACAGACAAGATCCACTGCCAGAACGGCCTTGCTGTTTTGCTTTCCTCCCACTGCAGATCTAGCAACATCCATGAGAACCTATAAGGCAAGTGGCTAGCCAGCCAAGCACCTCTCCACAGCCCAGGTTCACAGCTCCTGACTGCATTGCCTTGGCCTGAGCCCCCATTTGGGTTTAGCCAGACTTGTCCCCAAGTCCCTCACTACAGTCTTTGTTTTCAGGTGCCCATTACTTTCTACGGTGTAGCACTCAAGGCTACCAACCTGCCAAGCACCGCCGCAAACCAGACACACCAGGGTAGGAAAACAAAAACTGCTGGTCGTTCTTTGGACCTTGACCCCCTAGCACCTTACGTTCCAAAGGGCACCTCCCGAACTTTGACTACAAGTATGTTTGCAGTATAGGTCTTTCCTCCCATAGGATAACATTACCATGTTTGAAGCTCAGGCCCCAATAACTGTTATTTAGGGCAGAGAAAAGGCCCCTGCAAACACCCAACTCTCCACTGCAGAACTTCCCAGGCCACGGGGAATGGCAATGCACTATACAGCGATTGATGTGAGGTAGCAATCAGCAACAAGTGGGTGGTTGGAGGAGCCGCCTCTCTCCCCCTCAATGGTTCCCGGGACTTGTAGTCCCCAAATCTCAGCTGCAGAGATCACTCCCCCATCCATCTTCACAGAGATACTCCAACTGTAACTTGGGAGACCAATTGGGCGGCTGAAACCCTGGTTTCTAGCTAATCAACAGTTTTCAGAGTGCCTTGGAGTGAAAGTAGCTGCATACTTTGATTCGAAACAAGGTTTGATCTTCTCTGCCGGAATGCTGCGGGCAGCAGGCAAAAGCCACAATTTATGGCTGGGTTAAATCTCTGATCCATACTCAGGAATGAGAAACGCCAACAAATGGTCTGTCCTAGAACCCCAAATTCTACAGCATGAAAAAGTATGTGTGTCGGGCCCCCAGATCATTTACTCTAGACAACTGGAGGTGGCCAGGTCTCCCTGGAGGAGCCCTGCCAATGTTGGAGAGCCTCCCTTCATCAAGTCCATGAATTTAGAGACAAATCCAGTGTACTTTATTGGCGAGCCACTCGGGATATGCCCTCTAGGATAATTCCCTCAATTAAACACAGGAGAGGTGAGATATGCCACACAGCAGAGGCTATTGCTGAAGTCTTTGCAGACTACAATTGAGCCCTGTATGCTCAGTCATCACTCGCTCCTGACAGACATTCCCCTACCACAGATTTCTCCACTCAGACGGGTGGACCTAGCCAGCCCCAGTCACTGGAGGAGGTGGAAGAGGCCTCAACTGAGATGAACCGTGGCAAGACCCTGGGCCCGATGGCTTTCCGGTGGAAATCTATTGAAAATATTGAGATACCCTGCTACCTCGATTGCTGGACCTCTATTTGGAAGCAGTGGACAGGGGAGGGTTCCCACAAGAACTGGATCTGGCCACCATAGTAGTTTTGCACAAACCTCATTGCCCCCCAGAATGTTGCACCTCTTTATAAGCCAATCTCACTCATTAATACTGTACTAAAATTTACTGCAAAACTGCTTGCCTGCAGGCACCTCTGGGTTATCCCCATCCTGATCTACCTCGATCAATGCAGATTTATGCAGCACCACAGCATGAGGCACTGTATTAGACAGATCCATATGGCGATGACTTGGCACACCGAGATCCAAGAATGACATGCCCGCCTGCTTATTGATTTTGAAAAGGCCTTCGATTTGGTTGACTGGGCATTGCTAGATCAAGTACTCTGCAACGTGTGGTCTTTGGCTCGCATGCGAATGCCACCTACTATACTCTTCCCCTTCTACGCATGTGAGTCAATGAAATTCTATCCAGCCTTTCCCTATTAACAGGGGAACTGGACAAGGGTGCTTCTTGTCCTTCTTGCTTTTCACACTTGTAATAGAGTCCCTTGCAAGTCTAGCTAGATGTGGCACAGACACAGGGCTGGTACTGGCAAGAGGGAGAGGAAGATGGAATACAGCTCTATGCGGATTATGTTCTTCTTTACTTGACGAGCCCAAAGGACTCCGGTCAGTGAGTGATGAGAATATTGTCCTTTTATGGGAAGGTGTCAGGCCTCAAAAACAACTGGGCAAAGTTGTTCATAAGTCTGCTTAAGAGGGGAGCAGAAACCGTGGACTGACAGACACAGATCCCAAAATTAGTTTCAGTTATCTTGGCATGCATGTCTCAGTGAAACTAGCCATGACCTAGTTTCTCAGCCTCCCCTCACTCTTGACCAAGATGAAACAAGATTTTAAATCATGGGAATGCCTCCCACTGCTGGTCCTTGGTAGAATGGCCTTATGTAAAATGACCGTTTTGCCACAATTTTAGTCCAGGACATTGAAGCCACTTTTAGATCCTTCCTCGGACGTTGACTCTGCTGATAATGCCTGCTGACGCCTCGAAAGGAGAAACTGCTGAATAGAAAGAGCAAGGCCTAGAGAGAGTGTTTTAGCCTTGCTCTTTTTAAACATATCCAGGCCAGAGTCCACTTTTGCTACAAAAAGACAACAGCCATCACAGGCATATCCATTAAAGATTGCTGCAGAAGCCTGGGGAGTGAAACGAGGCATACTGTCTCAGCCCCACACTGGTCCCCAATGTCCTACCCAGTCAGTAGTGTTCAAACCAGAGTAAATGGAGTACTTCACCGCATTCTGACTGTCCTGAATAAAATGTTGTAGAGTCAACAAGATGGCTGCCACTCTGTCCCATACGTTAGCGAATGCATCCATGTGTTTCGACTCTTTGTCTGACACGTTGAGATTGAGGTGACAAGTGGAAGCTTGCACCACCGGGATCTCTAGAGTGGGGTGCTGCAAGAGGAAATGGGTGTACGGGCATGGTTATTACGACCTTGGAGGTGGTATATGGGTCTTGGCGTCTGAAAAATCCAGTGTTGTGGCAAGGATGCTGGCACTGAAGGTAACATCGGACATTGCAGTTGTGTTGGATCCGGTGGTGCAAAGTTAATCTAAAGTGATAGCCTTAGAGCAACGCTAAGTGGCACAGTTAGTTTCTGGGCTAAAATTCATTGGTGGCAGCCTGACTTGAGGCCACCTCGGATCCTTAGGGCCTGAAGGTACTCTAACGGGACCAGTGGGGAACCAAAGATCTTGGCCACCGCAAACCTAAGCTCATGCAGCTGTTGTGGCATCGTCCAGGACGCATAGTGAGTAAGGTCGGAGTCAGTTCTGAAATAGGAAATCACTCCACAGCCCAGGGATACCCGGTGTGCCCCAAGACTCCAAAAGGTGGGAGTGGCAGGACTTTGATTTATTTTGCATTACATGAGTGAGAGAGAGTCTTTGCCCTCTTCTAGTAGTTCATTGTGCAGCAATCATATAACACTGATTTGTGTTTGAAGCTGAGGCTCTAGAGACCGATCCTATAGGTATCTGCCACTGACAACTAATGATGACAGTTCCAACATGGGTTAAACCCTGTTGGTTTAGAGAGAGGCACAGCACTGAACACTGAGAAAAATGGAAAGTTCTGGCAAACTGTCAGGATTCAAGAAGATCCAGATCCATGTTGGAAGGCACGGAAAGAAAGGAAGTGACGTGAGATTGCAGAGGTGGTGCAGATTTAGTCACATCACATCTGGGATATGACATACCTCATGCGGAGCAGCACAATGCCACCTAGTAAAGTGCAACAAAACTACTAACAAAGATTTACGAACCCAGTCTGGCACCTAGGGAAATTTAGGTGAGGAATCTGCAGCTCCAAGTCTATCAGAAATCTCGATTTAAAGACTTTTTCATATTGTGCCATCTTGTGAAAGACATACATGGGGGAGAGTATAATTACTGATCCAGTGTGTTGTGCAGTTTAGAATATTACTAGTTAAAATATACAAACCCTATGAAAAAGGTGCTTAACACCTAAAAAGAGACACCAGCAATGTATCCCCTTTCTGGTAATTATGGTAGAATAATTTTAACAAAGTTCTAGACCCCGACATTAAATAATTCACACCTCCTCAAGGAAATATAAGATCCTTTAAAACAAGAAAATTTGACAAGGTTGATAAAAACACAGGCATAAGGGAAGTAGATCAACATTTCAAATTAAGTAAAGGTTGGGGGTAGTCCGGTTAGACAATCGGTAGAAAGGTTTTGGCTGTAGCAACAATGGCTTAACTGCTTAACAAGGGCACTTGGGACCATGCATAATTTATACTCAATACTTTCAGAATATGCACCTCTATTTAAAAAAAAAAAAAAAAAACACCATGGGTGTTCTATGGCATGGAAGGAAATGTAGTTTCTGATTCTGAGTTCAGGCAACTTAGTAGTGTAATGCTTCTTCCACAGGACTGAGAAAGTGGAGAGATTAAAAGGAGACAGAAAGAATGGGTGGATAAGATGGAGCCACAGAGTTTAGAGTGAGGAAAAGAGTCAAGGGTGGAGGATTTGAGAGAAGGTTGGGTGGAATGGAAGAAATAGCGGTAACAAGTGGTGCCCAAACAAAATAAGACAGGGAGGTGGAGATGGTATGAGGGGCAGGGCAGTTAGAGTGGAAATTTACGTGAAGGGGTATCAGAAGAGGTGGGGATTCTTACGAGGGAGGATCCAAGTGAAGGAATAGCTTCTTACCTGTAACTCCAGTTCTTTTGTAGGGGTATTTCGATGATAGTCATAAGCGCTGAATAGTTCTGCCTGCTTGCAGGGACCCCGGAGCACTGTTCTGAAATTGTCTTAAGCGTAGATTTTCGCCTTTCTTCAGTAAGGTCTGCATAGTCACTTAAGAATGGCAATACGCAGCTTAAAAGGGAGGCTACAAAGGCCAAATTCTTCATCCTACTTAGTTGAAAAAAGGGGACTGCAATATAGACATGCATTAAAATGCATGGATATTCTCAAGATTTTACAGAAAAATCTTTCACAAACCTTTTTGCAATGTTATACAAGGATGAAGGAATCCAGGGCAGTGTAGCCCATAGGCTGCCATTATACAGAATGAAAATTAAGCTGTGCCTTTAAGAGCAGATGGTCCTCCCATACATCATCGTGCTTAGCAAGAGGCAGTTGCCCCACTTCCTTTTGTAGACTTTGCTAGCTGAGATGGAGTCTGTGAATTATTAATCCTTATTAATAATATTATTATGTCTATTCCACCGAGGAGGAAGGAGGGTCGCTTATTACCATCATGGAAACACCCCTATGAGAGAACTGGAGTTACAGGTAAGAAACTATTCCTTCTCTCGTAGGGGATTTCCATGTATAGTCATAAGCACTGAATAGATAAGCAAGCCCATCCCCCTGACAGAGGTGTGGTAGACAGAACAATAGAGAGATATTAAGTCATGCAAAGAGATTTCTAAGAGAAGCCTGTCCCATTTGAGCATCTGTCCTAGCACCAGAATCAAGACAGTAATGCTTAGTAAAGGTGTGGACAGACCTCCATATAGCCGGTTTACAAATATCTGCTAATGGAATGTTTCTCATTAATGTAGCTGTAGCTGCCTTGCCCCTAGTGGAATGTGCCTTAGGTCTGCCATCAAGGGACTTATTGACTAGCTGGCATGAGACAATTCATCTGGACAAGGATTGCTTGGAGGTGGCCAGGCCTGTTCGAACTGGGCCATAGTTAATGAATAGCTGTTGTGACTTGCAAAAGGATTTAGTTTCGTCTAGATAAACTTTTAGAACCCTCGTCACACCCAGAGAGTGAATTGTTCTCTCAGAAGTAGTAGATGGGTTTTGAAAGAAAGTTGGTAAAGAGATAGTCTGGTTTACATGAAAGTCAGAAATAACTTTGGGTAGGAATTTTGGTTGTGTTCTCATTACCAGCTTGGAAGAATGGAAAACTATATATGGTTCCTGAGCGCAAAGGGCCTAGATCTCACTAATCCTGCGAGCTGAAGTAATTGCTAGAAGGAAGGCAGTTTTCAAAGTAGGATGTTGGAGATATTTCTTGTGTATGGGCTCAAAGGGATGTTGCATCAGACGTGAAAGAACTATATTAAGCTCCAATGGAGGAGGATGACGTCTAGTAGGAGGAAAAATCTTTTTACCCCCCCTAGGAAGTCTTTAATGAGTGGAATTTTAAAGAATGAGGTTTGTGAAGGATTTTTCCTGTATGCAGTCAGAGGTGCCAGGTGTACTTTGATGGATGAGAATTTTAAGCCAGATTTCGCTAGCTGCAATAGATATGGAAGAATAACATCTTCTTCGTATGTTGTTGGATCTATGCTCTTGTCCACCACACCACATGAAGAACCTTTTCCTCCTGGCATATGCCTATCTGATACAAGGTCGTTTCTGCCTCTCTTAGAACATTCATGCAGTCGAGAGGAAGGTTAAGGTGACCATACTGCACTATCTCAGGAGCCATGCTGCCAAATTCAACAACTAGAGGTTGGGATGTCTCATCTGACCTCCAGATTTTGTGAGAAGGTCTGGGCGGCATGGCAGTCTGAAGTGTGGATGGAGTGACTGGTGAAGAAGGTCCGGAAATCACCACTGCTGTGGCCACTCTGGAGCAATGAATATCATCTTGGTTTTGGAGTGGGACAGTTTGATGAGGACTGCCGGGATCAGGGGAAGTGGCGGAAAAGCATAAAGAAATTCTCCTGACCAGTCTATCCATAGGGCATTCCCCAATGTCCATGGATGGTAATACCTGGATGCGAAGTCTAGGCATTTTTTGTTTTCTGGTGTTGCGAATAGATCTATAGAAGGGGTACCCCACATGGAGAAGATGCAGTAGATGACGTCTTGTAGAACCTACTTGTGGTTTTTATCTATCACTCTACTGAGAGGGTCTGCCTGAACATTTTCTATGCCAGGGAGATCAGTTGCGGTTATTGTAAAGTTCATGGCCAGAAGACAGTGCCAGATTGTATGAGCCTCCAGGGATAGAGTCCTGGATCTGGTGCCCCCCTGCTTGTTCAAGTAATACATGGTGGCTGTATTGTCTGTTTGAAGAAGCAGAGTATTTGTGGTGAATGCAGGAAGGAAGGAAGGCATTGAGTGAGGGTTGGACTGCACGTAGCTCTAGGAGATTGATGTGATATAATCTCTCTTTCCGAGACCAGAAGCCTTGAAGCTGTAGATGATCCATATGGGCACCCCATCCGAGTAACGATGCGTCCGTGACTATCGTCTTTGTGGGAACCGGTTGGTGAAATGGCATCCCTTTCAGGAGATTGCTCGGAGAACACCACCACTTGAAGGATTGTATTGCATGTGGAGAGAGAGTAAACCTGTCCTCCCAATTGCCCATCAGCTGATCCCATTGGTTTTCCAGGCACTCCTGCAAAGGCCTCATGTGGAGGCGAGCATTTGGAGTGAGGTAGATGGAAGACGCCATCGACCTCAGGAGAGACAAGACTATTCTTGCTGTGGACTCAGGAGATCTCTCTCTCTCTCTAGAACATGACATTTCTGGAGAATCGATAAAAGTCGCTCCTCCGAAGGAAACACCTTTGCTTGAATGGTGTCGATGGTGGCGCCTAAGTAGTGCAACCTCTGGACAGGTGATGGCATCGACTTGGTGGGGTTGACCTGAAGGCCTAGTCGTTGGGAGTAGTTAGTAGGTCCAATTGAAATTCAGCTGGGCCTCTTGAGATGTGGATGCCTTTATGAGCCAATCGTATAGGTAGGGATAGACAAAGACTCAATGTTTTCTTCAATGGGTTGCCACCACCGCCATGCATTTGGAGTATGTCCTGGGTGCTGACTTGAGGCCGAAAGGTAGCACTGCATATTGGTAATGGTCTTGTCCCACAAGAAATCTTAGGAACCTCCGATGTTTTCTGGCAACGGTTATGTGGAAGTAAGCATTGTGAAGATCTAGGGAACAAAGCCAATCTCCCTGGTGAAGCTGTGGGTAGCTCTGATGCAAAGATAGCATTCTGAATTTTTCCTTCCGAATCCATTTGTTGGCTATTCTTCGATCGAGACTGGGTCTGAACATGTGCTCGTCCTTTATTGGCACATGGAATTACTGTGAGTAGATTCCTTTTCCTCGTTGATCTGCAGGAACTGGTACTATTGCCTTCTTTTGTAATAGGACTTTGACCTCTACCTTGAGAGCGTTGAGGTGGAATCTGGAAGGCTTCGGGGGAAAAGAAGGCAGAGGATTGGTGAACCTGAGACAACAGCCATTCTACACAATATTCAAAACCCAGGCATCTGATGTTATGCGTTGCCACTCTTCCAGGTAATGCGAAATCCTACCGAAGTGGGTAATGGAAGACGGGGCAGTAAGGATTCAGGGTTTAGACGCCGATGTTTGACGTCCTCCTTGGGCGGTTTGTGGAGTGGACTGACCCAGTGCCGGTTTGCGTTGAGTTGAAAACAGACTCTGGTGCTGTTAGTGCTGAGTTCTAGGTGGCACCCATTGCAGAGTTTGGAGTCTTTGCGAGAAAAACCTGCGGTGGTAGGGACGGAAAGACTTTGGCTGCTCTCTTGGTTTTTCAACGCCTACAGCCTTAAGTGTGTCTAGTTCTGCTTTTATTGTAGACATCTCATCATCTGCGTGAGACCCAAACAGAGTAGAACCTATAAATGGGAGGTTCTGTATTCTTTGCTGCGCTTCTGGTTTGAGAGAAGTAAGACGTAGCCACAAATGCCTTCTCAGAGATAACCCATGACAATATCCATGCACCGCTAAAATAGAAAAATCCACTGCTGCGCTTATAATCTGGTTAGAGACCATGGCACCTTCGGTAATAATTTCAAGGAAATCTTCCTTCTTATCCTTGGGAAGGTGATCAGCAAATTGAATGATGAGTCTTAAAGAGCGTGATCATATCTGCTCAAAAGGGCCATGGCACTAGCTGTCTTAATGGAAATGGCTGATGTTGAACAAACTTTGCGGCCTGCAGCATCTATCTTTCTACTCTCCTTGTCTGGGGGAGAGGAGGATGAAGGAGAAGTCGAATGTAGCTTCTTGGCAGGACTAGAACTATTGAACGTGGTGTTGGGTCTGCCCTTAGGAATAAAGGATCCTGTTCTGGAGGGCGATATTTCTTCTGGAGTCTAGAAAGTGCAGTCTTGGCCGTTGCTGGTGTCAAGAATAAGTCCATCACCGGTTCAAGCAGACCCAGGACCAGCGGAAGCAGGGGTCTTGCAGAAGACCGCTGGTGTAGGGTTTCAAAAATAACTGATGTTATCGGTGTAGGTACTGCCATAGGGATGTTAAGTTTGGTAGCACCCCGGACAAGGACCTCCTGAAAAGTGTTTACGTCGTCAATCGGTGAGATTCGTGGCGATGGAGAGTCAGACAGAGTTGGAGAATAGTCTCTGGTAGACGATGAGGAATGCCTATAATGGAAGCGAGATGTTGACCTTTTGTTAGAGTCATGACAATGGCGGTGTCTAGATGTAGAGGAGCGTCTAGAAGACTGATGATGCGAACGTCTTGAGGATACTGCAGGAGTCGTAAGGGCCGTTTCCGAAGGCGGTATCAGAGGAGGCACCACAGGAGCCGTTGGAGCTGGTGGAGGTGGAGAAAGCGGCGAAGCCATTGTCTTATGGGGAGGAGGAGATGGCTGAGGAGAAGATAGTTGAATCATGAGAGAGGCAGAGGAATCAGATGTGGAGTAAACCCTCCTTCTCTTCCTTAGAGACCTCCTTGACGTCCATTGTCGACGTGTTCCTCTAAACGATGATCCTTCATGACGCTGTGTATCCCTTGACGGTGACCCCTCGTGACGTTGGGTGGTCGACATTGATCGTCTATGAGGTCAGGTGTACCTCGACGTCAATCTTCCATGCCAAGTCGATGCCGACCTCGAGAGAGGGGCACTCCTTGATGTCAGATGTCCATGTCGTCTCGACGGATGTGTAAACTCTTGACGTCGACAAGCAACGCGATGGCGAGCGGTGTCACTTCCTCGACGGCGAGATTGTGTTCGACGGCAAACATGTTGGCGCTGTTACTTGCCTCAACGTCAATGTTCTCGACGTCGACCGGGACCTGATTCGTTTTTAACCAGAGCTGCGTTAAGAAGCTGCCATGGACAACAAAGTAAGAGCCCTGGTGGAAGACTGACCTTCTCCTCGCTCTAAGATCCTACTGGTAGGCTGCTTTCTCTGTCTGCTGTCCTCTTTGGCATGGAGGCAAATTTTCTCACTGTCACCCAGGGTTGCGTCTGGAGAAGTTTTTGCATATCTCACAGGCATCTGGTATATGTGAAGCTGGAAGGCATATAATACAGACCTCGTGTGGGTCTGTTTTGACCTTCCTTCTGCCACAGTGAGGGCACTTGTCAAAAAGTGAAGGCATTTTGGATGGAAAAAAGGCCTACATTTCTGTCAGACTTTTACAAAAAAAGACAGAAAATACTCAAGCAAGTTGTAAAATGTCGAGTAAAAGTGTAATCAAAATGATTTTAACAGAAGTTTTTGTGAAAAATCTATAAATAGGTGGAGCTCAATGCTTCAGGGTCCTGTCAGAAGGAGCCGGAAATAAGAACTGAGGCAACTGCCTCTTGCTAAGCATGATGGGATATGGGAGGACCATCTGCTCTTAAAGGCACAGCTTTATTTTCATTCTGTATAATAGCAGCCTATAGGCTACACTGCCCTGCATTCCTTCATCCTTATGTAACATTGCAAAAAGGTTTGTGAAAGATTTTTCTGTGAAATCTTTAGAATATCCATGCATTTTAATGCATGTCTATCGTACAATACCCTTTTTTCAACTAAGTAGGATGAAGAATGTGGCCTTTGTATCCTCCCCTTTAGGCTGCATATTGACATTCTTAAGTGACTTTGCAGGCCTTCCTGAAGAAGACAATTTTAGAACAGTGCTCAGGGGTCCCCGCAAGCGGGAGGAACTATTCAGCGCTTATGACTATACATGGAAATCCCCTACGAGAGAAGCGGGAGTTTGGGTTTGGAAAAGAGGAGAGGAAGCACAATGAGTGGAAGAGACACATGTAGAGAGGGTGAGAGTTAGAAGTGTGAGGATTAAAAAACAAAATATTTTTTCTGGGAAGAGGTGGGGAAAGCAAGAAGATTCAACTGAGATGTGGAGGTTTCATCTGGTCAACGAGACAGCAAAAAAATAAACAAATATGCCAAGACCACCAGTAAATTAAGACTCTAGGCATCTACCTAGGAAGAGTTAAGGCATAATCTACTGGACGTTACAGCTTGGAATCCCCACACTGGCTAAGTCAATAGTCTCAAAGCTCAGTAGCTGTTCTCTCACTTTACTGCTTCCTCCTGGCTGCCGCCCGCTGGAATTCTGACCTCACTTGCAGCTGCACCCAAGCACAACCAGGGTTCAAAAAAGGGGGCTACAGGTCCTAGGAAATACTGCATCACACTAAGGGTCAGGTGCTTTGCTTTTGAGTCATCAGAGGGCAAGGAACTACTTCAGGATTTCGGTTGAACCACACACCAAGCAAAATAAACCACCTGCTGTTGGGTTTCTCACACTGCTACGACATAGAACTCATACCCTGCTTTACACTGCCCCAGTAGGACCTCTGATGGAAGAAAGACTACAAGTCCCAGGAAGCACTACAGTAGGGCGTTTGGCCAGCTCACACGCCTAAAAACCATCAAGAGACAGACCATCACTTTAAGATTTGGATTGGGCTACCATCAGGGATTGAATAAGGCAGGGCTGAGCCACTCCTTTTATTGATTAAAGGCTGAAGGTACAATTTTACTATTTTTGAGTGTCCCTTTACAAGTGGTATTCTGGGTTTGTGCAGTCTACTATCAGGAGCAGTGTAGGCATAACCCATAGGAAAACAGAGCTTCCAGAAATCTCCTAGAAAGGGCTTATAGCCCCACCCCAAAGATACAGATATTATCCAGGAAAACACCAGAGGTCTATGGTGTAACCCTAACAAACTGCAAAGGTGCAGTCCAAAGAAACAAACAACTTAATTGATTTGCTGTTACTGGGTCAGAAAATGGAGGAGATGGGTAGCTAATTACCAATGAGTTCAGCTGTAGTGGACAAACACCCACTGAGGTATACAACTAACTTCCAGATGGAATATGGGCTGGCCTAACAATCAAGACAATGCCTGCAGAAAAGGATTAAGGAAAGAGGCAGGGTTTCAGGCCCAAATAGTCCAAAAAAGGGATGTGCCTCCGGAATACATCTTAGATCTCTTTGTCCTGGACCACCTGGAATTTTTGTGTGTGCTGATGTCCAGGGAAGAGGGTTCAAGCAGGAGGAAAAAGGGCAACATCTAAAGCAGGTCAGGGAAGGGGGCAAGTGCCAAGAGACTGACCTGCGGATCGTGGAATTAAAAGGAAAGGCGGAAATGAAGAACCTAAGCAGACTCATAGAGGTGTTGAATGCCTGCAACAGTGCCCACAAATGTGGAAATAAAAGGTATTATTCAGTACAAATGAAACAACACAGACAGAACTGCAGTAAAAAGAGTAACAGAATGTAGCATTTAATGAAATAGTGCTTTATTAAACAAGTTGGACTTCTGGCCCCTTTATAGCACTTGTAACCTTCTGGAAGGTCACCTGCTCATGACAACAGTCAAACTGGCTGTGGGGTAGTAAAAATAAACAACTGAGGTGGGTGGGTAAGTTCAGCAAACTAAGCATAGGGTGGGGGTTGCAGGAGAACAAGATTACAACAACAATTTCAGATGGAATCAAACACAGCTTGCCATTTCACATGGGTAGGTAAGAACAAAGTTCGCAACGGAGTGAGAAATACAACTTACAACACTAATAAGATGTTACAGACACCAGAGTAAAATTTACATGTGCACACAACAGTTATTCAGGGTACTTCAAATCCAGTGTGCTGAGCAATTGGTGGTTGCACGGGCAACTGTAACCTCTCCTGGGGTAACCCTCGCTCATGGCACATCATTCTGCAGTGCCCAACTGATCACATCCCTCAACAGGGACCAATGGCAGACAGCCACTGGTGGCAAATTTATGCTAAGCCACATACTTTAAGGTGATTATCCACACCACAGGTCCTCAAAAACAAGCAATTAATAGGTAAACAGGTAAAAGTTTGTTAGAGTGGACCTTGTAAACCTATACTTCATATTAACAAATGCACATCAAAGTTTAAAAAGATGTGTGCTCTTTCAGTTTTCCGTATTAAAGTGAAAGATCAAGTGGCGCTCTTCAGGACTCAACCATTAAGGACTTGAGATATATCCTGAAGAGCACCAGTCTAAGAAGCACTACACTAACAGTGCTTGATAATTAAATGGCCCACAGAGTTGCTCACAAACTTTAGAACCTGTAATATTTTACATGCCTATTTGTAATATAGTATAATACCTGTCTGCTGTGTCTACCAGGTCTTTGCTCCATAGCATTTGAAAACCTCTCTCTCATCTCCAAATTGTTGCTTTCCTTGCTCAAAAAGAGATCGTTATTTTGAGATAGTGGATCAGTTTCAGAGTAGCTGGCAGACAGGCTCTCAAAAGAGTGGTTCACAGGAGACGATGGTTGAAGAGGACACTCCAAAAATTTCTTGATTGAGGGGTGGTTGAAAGCCATTTGATCGCACAATCTTGGACCCTAAGGGGTAAAATCATGATTCAATTAAACTTACTTTTATGATCCTGGAGATTAAAATAAAGTGTTGAATTGTTATTGATTCACTTAAACAGGACATTCACATCAAACACATACACTAGGGAATATCACATACAAAATTAACTACATATATAATTATGTTTGGTACTCAATATGAATAACTCAATATGAATAACATTTTTATTTGTATCTAGTGTTTATCACCGCAGCTTTTGTGATTTAGGGTGCAGGAAGGAGTGACAGAGTGTAAGAATGTAAATGTACTATAAAAGTAGTAAGTGAAATAGATGTTCATGCAAATGTAAATGTATATACATAAGTACAAATAAGAAACTGGGCCGACTACAGGCTTCCAGGGAGGAGGGAGGGCGTATGTGAATCTGCAGCACTACATGCCACGAACAGATGTACACCGGGTAAGTGACATTTTCCATTCGATAGCATGTGTAACTGCAGATACACGTGTTATGCATAGAGTAAAAAGCAGTTGTTCTCCCCAAGATAATGCAGTGGCTACTCTGTAGGAGTTGGAGTTGTTTGAAAAGTTTTTAGGACAGCTTGACCAACATTGGCCAGTTGCTTTAAAAGTACATTCACACAGTAGTGCTTTGTAAATGTAGGTGGTGTAGACCATGTGGCAGCTTTGCATATGTCTGCCATTGGTATGTTTCCTAAGAATGCCATAGAAGTACCCTTTTTCCTAGTGGAATGTGCTTTAGGTGTTATCAAAAGTTGTTGTTTTGCCTTAATGTGGCATGTTTGAATACATTTAACAATCCATCTAGCTAATCCTTGTTTAGAGATAGGATTACCTTTATGTGGTTGTTGAAAAGCAACAAAAAGCTGTTTTGTTTTCTTAAACTCTTTTGTTCTATCCACATAATACATTAGAGCTCTTTTAAGATCAAGAGTGTGAAGGGCTCTTTCTGCAGTTGAATCTGGCTGTGGGAAATAGACTGGCAATTCCACTGTTTGGTTTATGTGAAAAGGTGATACAAGCTTTGACAAAAAATTTGGATTAGTTTGAAATACATCTTTATGTTTGTGTACTTGGAAAAAAGGTTCCTCGAGAGTGAATGCTTGTATTTCACTAACTCTGGTTAACAAAGTAATCGCTACTAGGAAAGCAACTTTCCAAGTTAGAAATTGAATCTCACAGAAATGCATGGGTTCAAAAGGTGGGCCCATTAGTCTTGTGAGTGCAATATTGAGATTCCAAGCAGGAACTGGTGGTGTTCTAGGTTGAATAATACATTTTAGTCCTTTCATGAAGGCTTTCATAGCTAGAACTCTAAAGAGAGAGGTATGTTGTATAGTCTGCAAATATGCTATCCTGATATGGCAGTAAGATAAATGTTAATAGATGAGAAAGCTAAATTTGACTTTTGTAAATGAAGTAGGTAGCATACAATATTTTGTATTGATGCTGTAAGTGGGTCAGTATTTTTAGATTGACAGTAATAAACAAATTGTTTCCATGTGTTATCATAGCATTTTCTAGTTGTAGGCTTGCATGCTCATTTGAGAACTTCCATACATTCAAACAGAATTTTTAAGTATCCAAATTCTATGACTTCAGGAGCCAAATCGTCAAGTTGAGAGCACTGGGATGTCCGATTTGTCCTTTGGTTTGTGTTAGCAAATCCTGTCTGTTTGGAAGTTTGTAGTGAGGTACTACTGACAGGTGTACGAGTGTTGTGTACCAATGTTGTCATGCCCACATGGGTGCTATCAGTATCATGGTGAGATAAATTTGACACAGTTTGTTAACCAGAAATGGAAGTAGTGGGAGAAGGGGGAAAAGTGTAAGCAAATATCCCTGACCAGTTGATCCATAGAGCACTGCCCTTGGAAGAGGGTGTTGGTGCCTGGATGCGAAGTTTTGGCATTTTGCGTTTTCGCTTGTTGCAAATAGGTCTATTTCTGGTGTCGCCCACTTTTGAAAGTACTTTTCGAGTACGAGAGAGTGAATCTCCCATTCGTGTATCTGTTGGTATGTTCTGCTTAGGAGATCCGCTACCTGATTGTGTATTCCTGGAATTTATTCTACTAGTAGATGAATGTGATTGTGAATTGCCCATTTCTACATTGTTTGGGCTAGAAGGGACAGTTGAGATCAATGTGTCCCGCCTTGTTTCTTTAGATAATACATGGTTGTCATATTTTCTGTTTTTATCAAGACAGTCTTGTGTTTGAGAAGTGGTTGAAACGGTTTTAGGTCAAGGAATACAGCTAATAATTCTAAATGGTTTATGTCATAATTTAGCTGTTTTGAATCCCATTCCCCTTGTATGGTAAGGTTGTTGATATGTGCTCCCTAACCTATCAATGATGCATTTGTTGTTATTGTGGTCTGAGGCACAGAGTCCTGAAATGACCATCCCCTTCATTAAATTGCTGAGATTCCACCATTGAAGGGACTTGTGCGTTTGGCGGTCTAACAACACTAGATCTTGCAATTTACCCTGTGCTTGAGACCATTGTTGTGAGAGGCACTGTTGTAGTGTTCTCATATTTTGTCTTGCATGCGGTACTATTGCTACCAGGACGCCATCATTCCCAATAGTTTGATGATAAATCATACAGTGTATTGCTGATTTGGCTGCATTTGTGGTATGAGATTTTGGAAAGTTTGTATCCTTTGTGTATTTGGATAGGCTAAGGCTTTTTGTGTATTGAGAATAGCACCTAGGTAAGGTTGCACCTGTGCTGGCTGAAGATGGAATTTTTGGTAATTGAGAGTGAACCCTAATGTATGTAGGGTTTCTATTGTGTATTGGGTGTTTTGTTGACATTGTATAACATTGCTTGATTTTATTAGCCAATCATCTAGACAAGGAAAGACATGTATGTGTTGTCTTCTTAGGTAAGCTACTACATACTGCTAGACAATTTTTGAATACCCTTGGAGCTGTTGTTATGCCGAATGGCAGAACTTTGAATTGGTCATGTTTTCTTGCTATCACAAACCTTAGGTATTTTCTGTGAGCTGGATGGATGGGTATGTGGAAATACGCATCTTTTAGATCTAATGCAGTCATGTAATCTTGTTTTTGTAGTAGTGAAATGACGTCCTGCAGAGTTACCATGTGAAAGAGTTCTGACAGGATATATAGATTAAGTGGTCTGAGGTCTAGAATGGGTTTGAGAGTGCCATCCTTTTTGGGAATGATGAAGTATAGTGAGTATACCCCTGTTCTATGTTGAGATTTTGGAACTATTTCTATTGCCTCTTTTAGTAGTAGCGATTGTACTTCTTCTTATAATAGAATGTTGTGTTCTGCGAACAACCTGTGATAATGAGGAGGAATATTTGGAGGGGTAGAAATCAATTCTAGGCAATAACCATTGGGGACACTCAAGAGTACCTATTGGTCTGTGGTGATATTTTGCCGTTGGGAGTGGAACTGCTGCAGTCTGCCCCCCCCACACACAGCAGATGTGTGGGGTTGTGGCATGCTTATGAAGTCACTGTTTTGATGGGGTAGTGAATGTTTTTGAGGCCTGGAATTTGCCTCTGAAGTGTTGGCCTCTATAAGAGCCTCTAAATCCCCCTCCTTGGTACTGTCGCTGGTGACCTTGTTTAGGCTGGGAGGTAGAAGCCTCCATAGATTGGGGCTTGAATCCTCCTCTAAATTGCTGCTTACGAAAGGAGCCTCTGTGAGGTGTTGTGTATAGGGCTCCCATTGCTTTAGCAGTGTCTGAATCTTTCCTGAGTTTTTCTATTGTGGTGTCAACCTCAGGACCAAACAGGTGTTTCTTATCGAAAGGCATATTCAGTATAGCCTGCTGTATTTCTGGTTTGAATCCAGAAGAACGTAACCATGAGTGACTGCATATGGTTACAGAAGTATTCACACTTCTAGCTGCTGTAACTTCAGCATAAAGGAGACACCTTATCTGGTTATTACTTATCGCCTGACCTTTCTCAACAATTTGTTGAGCTCTTTTCTGATGTTCTTTTGGCAGGTACTGTAATAGCTCAAAGCAAAAACAACAAGTGATGGACGGAATGCTGAACATTGTCAAACACTCACCCCCAGTCATAGATCTGGGTTTAATCCATCGTTCTTTTGCTCACCATGCCACCCCAGTTTGGACCCAGCCCTATGCAAATCAGTCTTGACCCTGTTCCTCATGGGAACAGTCCAGACCGAACTGCCAAGCCAGGTCCTCACTGGACCGGAAACAAGCATCCTGGGACCGGTTTTGGGGTTTCACCCCTCATCAGCCAGGCTAGCTTGAATCCAGTGGCATGGGAAGCACGGGACCCACGTCTGGGCATACCCTTCCCACTTAGGGCGACAAAGCAAAAACAACAAGTGATGGACGGAATGCTGAACATTGTCAAACACTCACCCCCAGTCATAGATCTGGGTTTAATCCATCGTTCTTTTGCTCACCATGCCACCCCAGTTTGGACCCAGCCCTATGTAAATCAGCCTTGACCCTGTTCCTCATGGGAACAGTCCAGACCGAACTGCCAAGCCAGGTCCTCACTGGACCGGAAACAAGCATCCTGGGACCGGTTTCGGGGTTTCACCCCTCATCAGCCAGGCTAGCTTGAATCCAGTGGCATGGGAAGCACGGGACCCACGTCTGGGCATACCCTTCCCACTTAGGGCGACAAAGGAAAAACAACAAGTGATGGACGGAATGCTGAACATTGTCAAACACTCACCCCCAGTCATAGATCTAGGTTTAATCCATCGTTCTTTTGCTCACCATGCCACCACAGTTAGGACCCAGCCATATGCAAATCAGTCTTGATCCTGTTCCTCATGGGAACAGTCCAGACCGAACTGCCAAGCCAGGTCCTCACTGGACCGGAAACAAGCATCCTGGGACCGGTTTCGGGGTTTCACCCCTCATCAGCCAGGCTAGCTTGAATCCAGTGGCATGGGAAGCACGGGACCCACGTCTGGGCATACCCTTCCCACTTAGGGCGACAAAGCAAAAACAACAAGTGATGGACGGAATGCTGAACATTGTCAAACACTCACCCCCAGTCATAGATCTGGGTTTAATCCATCGTTCTTTTGCTCACCATGCCACCCCAGTTTGGACCCAGCCATATGCAAATCAGTCTTGATCCTGTTCCTCATGGGAACAGTCCAGACCGAACTGCCAAGCCAGGTCCTCACTGGACCGGAAACAAGCATCCTGGGACCGGTTTCGGGGTTTCACCCCTCATCAGCCAGGCTAGCTTGAATCCAGTGGCATGGGAAGCACGGGACCCACGTCTGGGCATACCCTTCCCACTTAGGGCGACAAAGCAAAAACAACAAGTGATGGACGGAATGCTGAACATTGTCAAACACTCACCCCCAGTCATAGCTCATGCATCCCGTCCCAGTGAGCTCTATCATACCTTGCTAGCAAGGCTTGTGAATTTTCAATATGTCATTGGTTAGCTGCCTGTGTAGCTACCCTCTTGCCACTATCAAACTTCCTGCTTTCTTCATCAGGGGGAGGGGCATACCCTGACGATTGACTATTGGCCCTTTTTCTGGTGGCACTGACAACCACAGAATCTGGAGGTACCTGCTGTGTATAATGTAAGCAGGATCTGTAGGTGCAGGCTTATATTTCTTATCTATGCGTGGTGTCCAAACCCTAGCTTTAACCAGCTCCTTAAATATCTCATCTGCATGCTTGATCCTGCCAGGTAGCATTGGGAGGCACTGGTAACATGAGTGCATGGAGGATAAGGTATAAAAAAGGAAATCCTCTAATAAAGGCTCACTGTGCATGACTACCCCGTGTACGCAGCTGCCCTAGAGGTGACCTGCGTGTATGCAGTTGTATCCTCTGGTGGGGAAGGTTTTGAGGGATATAGGTCTGGGTCATTAGCTGGTGTGGGATCTGGATCATACAGATCCCAAGGATCAACCATATCACCATGAGAAGAAGTCTGTGAGTGAGTTGGTGAAGGTAATGGTGGTGGGCTAGTGGGTGGTGGTGAAAAAAGAAAGTTGTGGTGAGTGTGGGGGAGAAGTATGCAGAGGTAATTGCTTCTCCTTCCTTATAAAAATCTTTGCTGGTGGTGAAACAGTATTGAGATGTTCCTGAAAAGCCAAATTTCTTCTAGTCTGTGGAGGAGGTGCAGTAATGATCCTCCCAGTCTCTTTATGGATATGGATCCTTGATTGTTTTCCATCTATGATTTCCAGAATGGGCTGAATATCAGTGTCCTCAGAAATGTATTCTGATGGTTTTGATGATTTAGAGGACTGTTCATCATATGGCTTGGAGCTCTGCTTTAGGTGGCTCGAAAGTCCTTATTCTTCTGTGTAAGAATACTTTTTCAGCTACGGAGTTTGCCGTTTTTTTCGGGCCCGAAAATACAGCCTTTTTTTTTTTTCGGATCCAAGGCAGGATGTCGAGGTTTCGACTCCGAAGAGTGTGGACTCCGACTCGGAAGTTGAGCTTTTGGTGGATTTGCTCAACTCTGGTATCAAAGTGGTTGTGTCCTTTTTCCGTGCCTAACCCGAAGATCTGTCGCCCAGTATTTTCTTGCGGGTCAAACCATGGCTCTCTGGCAGCAGTGCACCCAAAGCCTTTGATGGTATTTTAAGAATGGGCGTACGGGCAGTCGTACTCACGTGCTGACAGGCAGTGATGAGTTGGCTATCTTCCTCCAAGTCTTCTTCGGAGTCGGTGTCCTGAATGTAAACTGCCTTCTGCGCCTGTTCTTCCTCAAGGCTTTTGATATATTCTGTACTTTTTGATGCCATTTCCAGTCTCCTGGCTCTCCGGTCACGTAGTGTCTTCTTGGATCGGAACGATCGACAGGCTTCACAAACCTCTTCTCAGTGATCGGGAGAAAGACACAAATTACATACCATCTGTTGGTCTGTGTATGGAAATTTTGCGTGGTAGGCCCGAACAGGCCCGAGATGGGCACTCACCCAGAAGGGCGAAAATTTGTTTTCGGCTGTTCTATTGGCTCGACTATAGATGGAAACGTGATCGAAACAATACCGACGGTCAAAGAAAGTTATCTAGAGTTTCCGATTCGAAATCTCGGAGCGAGAGGAAACACGTACGAACCCGACAGCGGAAAGAAAACAATCTAACAAAATCTTCACAAGACTATGCAAAAAAAAGGTTCATCCACCAAAGGTCCTTCTGGTAAGTTTCACGGTGATCTGTCACGTAGGGGCAGAGAAAAAAAAAGGGGGCCCAAAATGTAAATTCCCCATGCATTTTCCATAGATTTCTTTAGACATAGCTACAGCAAAAACAGCTGAACGGAATTACACCAAGACTGTGCTTTTTGTGATGTGGTGTAAATCTGTTAAGTGATTTTTAAGCAATTAAGGGGAAAAATAATTGTATATCTGGATGGCTGAGCTTACAAGACTCTTGCAAGCCTCCTGCGACAACACAAATTCAGAAATTGAGCCCTGTGATTGGTTGAGAAGCCCGTTTTTCACCATGAGCCTTCATGCTCTTGCGAATCCTACGAGAGAAAACACTTGGATTGGCTGGCTGTTGGAATGTTAGAAATGAAATGCGCCCATTATTGTTTACAGTGAATTATGTGAGGTGCTGTTGAACTGAAGCAAAAAGGCTATATAAGTGAACAGCAGAAGAGCATGCTGTCCCCCTAGATTTAGAAAGGCGTTTAAGAGATAACTACTGTGAAGATTATAAATGTATATTGTTTTAAACTAATTTTTAGGATCTCACAGGACTCTTATGGGACTGTGAATAGTAAAAATTAGTAGATAAGTTCTCAATACTTTTTATTAATAGGAATAGATACTGTGGCGCTTGTTTTTTAAAGAAAGTGTGAAAGAGATGAGTACTGAGATGAACATATGGTTAATTCTTATTCTTAAAAATTGTTACAATCCCGTAAGCTTTACGCAAGACCCACATGGAAAATTAGTGGGCCTGCCACAAGGTGTTTACTATCCCGCAAGACTATCGTGAGGTTGTATGGTGGAAAGTAAAGAATAAAAAAGCCAAGGTTAAACCAATAGTTACCATTCTTATTACATGGTTGAAGAAATGTTGTGATGTGACTGGTTGCAGTACCAGAGATAGCTCAGTTTGTCCTTGGTGCTTTGGAGAAGAAGGTCTGTGAGTTGTGCTCAGCAAAAGTGAATTTATGTGGAACTGAAAGACACTGGTGTCTTCATCTGCATTTAAGACAGAACTTCAAGTTCATGTATTTAATAATATATTTTATAAACTTTGTTTTGAAGTGTCAGTAAGTGTACTAATGTTGGTAAACGTATTCCACACTATGCTTACGGAGTCAAAAGCTGTTTGGGGAGGTGTTGACGTAGCTTGTAAAAGGTAAACAATGTATAGATGTGCACAAGGTTTGAAGATTGTGTTACGGAATTAAGTTTTTCAACTGTATATACTTGTCAGTAAAGAAAGAAAATTATTTACTTACCTGTCTCTTTAGTTCTCCAGTATTGGAATCTTTCATAGATTCAGAAGCTTGAATCATTCCCCATCGTCGAGATGGGAGTCCCAGGTACCTTTAATTAAGTAGTACTAACTTAGGTTAAACCTAAAGGCCCTTAGGCCTCTCAGTTTAGCACTCCATCAGAGTCATTTTAAGAAAAAAAACTTAAGAGCCCACCAATCAGGCAACACTACCCTTTAGAACCTTCCTGAGAGAAGCTCAAATTCCTCAGATTTTCTAAGTACAAGTGCATAGAGGATATAACAGAGATATGAGAGGTAAACGTGAGCTTCTCTGGGGAGGCGGGTGGGAACCATGTGAATTTATGAAATATTCCAATACTGGAAAACTAAAGTTCCAGGTAAGTAACTAATTTTCTTACTCCAATATTGGAACTTTCATAGATTCACATGCTTGAATCACAGTAGTAAGCAGTATCGATGCACATTGTAGAACATGTATCTCTGTTCCATTCATATACTCAAGGCATGTCTAAATAAACATTTACATAACTTAAAGTTAAAAACACAAAATATTAGACTTTTTATGAGAGTTTACAATGTAGTAAAAACTCCCCCCCCACCCTCCCCAAAGAGACAATGCGTAGATCTGAATTGAGGATGGAGGGATGAGAGATATAGCTCACCTTTACTGGAAAATATTTCTTTGGACCGCCTGGCCCACAGCAACTTCTCTTTGACACAATGCATCCAGGCAGTAATGTCTGGTATATGTAGGGCAGCTTTTCAAGTTGCTGACCTAGAAATGTCATGGAGCTCTACACCTGCAAACAGGGCTACGGATGAGGATGCTGCATGTGTTGAATGAGCACGAACAGAAGTTTGCAGTGGCTTGCCCGCGGCTTGATGGCAAAACCAGATTTCTGAAGAAATTAATCTTGTGATGCTCTGTTTGGAGAACGATTGACCCTGTCTGGGTGCGCTGAAAGCCATTAATAGTTGGCTGGTTTTCGAAATGATTTGGTCCTGTACAAATATAATTTAATGCATCTTTTAATGTGTAAAGAGTGTAGAGCCTTCTCTGTTGGAGTTGTAGGATTTAGAAAGAATGTTTTCAAAACTAAGGGCTCATTTAAATGGAAGTTCAAGGGGAGTTTTGGTATGAAACGCGGGTTCGTGCGCAAGATTATTTTATCCTGTTTAATCTGTAAAAAGGGATCTTGTATAGACCGTGTTTGTATCTCACTGACTCGACTAGCTGATGTTAGAGCGATAAGGAGAGCTACTTTCCAGGCAAGGAATTGCATAGAAGCTCTATGGATTGGATCAAATGGTTGCTTCATGAGTGGCGCAAGAACAATGTTTAGATTTCAGGAGGGAGGAGGAGGTCTGAAGAGTAGAAAAACTCTGAAAAGCCCCTTTAGAAATCGTTTACTTAATCTGGAGGACCATAACAAATGGGGATGTGGAAATATGCATCCTTCATGTCAAGGTAGACATAAAGTCTCCCTGGTTCAACCGGAGAAGGACGTCCTATAGGACGATCATGCAAAACAATTGTTTTTTCAAATAGGTGTTTAATTCTGAGATAGAGGATCGGTATCCAGTCCTTCCATTTCTTGCATATGAGGAAGAATCTAGAATAAAATCCTTTTCCTCACTGTGACGGTGGCACCTTTTCTATTGCACCCTTGAGGAGCATTTTGTTGATCTCCATTCCAAATTGGTCCAGATACTTTGGGGAAGTCTTGCGCGGAGGATCAGGAGGTGGTATTTGGACAAACTCCAGCATGTGTCCACACTTTACCAGTTGTAAGACCCACTGGTCTGATGTTATGGATTGCCATTGCGGGAGAAATAATGAGATTTGTCCCCTTAGATTTAGAGGTAGGTGTTTGGGGATAGCCAAAGCCCTGGAACACATCATGCTCTGCGAGCAGAGTCTTTAGTTGGACGAGCTGAATGTCCTCTGGAGGTAGACCTATTGTAAGCTGCTTGAGGAGGTTGTCTTTGGCAGTATTGCTGGCAAAATTGTTTGGAGGTGGATGCAAATGACGGATATCTAAACTGCTGATAGCCTCCACTATATGAAGGTATTCCACGTCCTCTCGTGGCACAAAAGGAAGAATTTCGAAACTGCAGTGTTCCCAAAGATTTTGCCATCTCTGTGTTGGATTTTATTGACTGCAATGCCTCGTCAATATGTTTCCCAAAAAGTGCTCGACCATCAATGGAAGGTCAAGTATTTTATTCTGTACTTCCGGACTAAATGATGTGGCCTTCAGCCAACCGTGCCTTCTGAGGACAGCAGCCCCTGCAAACTGACAAAATGCAGTAGTGGCTATGTCCATCGCACAATCAATTATCTCTGCCGATGTGCTTTCTCCCTCATGTAATATCTTTTTAGCTTCCGTTTTAGTGTCCTCTGGCAGTTGAACAACATATGGGGTGATATCAGCCCATAATTGCCTGTCATATCTAGCTAACAAGTTAGCTACTCTTACAGTTAGACTGGACATTGAAGAAAATCTTTTGCCAATATTGTCCAATCGTCTACCTTCCTAGTCCAGTGTGGATATTGGCATAGAAGGATTTTTGGATCTTCTCTGGGCTGCTTGTGTTACCACTGAATCTGGGTGATGGTGACCAGTCAAGCATGCTGGGGCATCTTCTGGTGCTTTATTTTTTTTTTATCTAGGCATGGAAGCAATGCTGTCACTGTGATTGGGTTTTGCATGACTTTCAAACCTTCTTCCCATATGTAACTGACTAGTGGCATGGAGGGTAATGATTTTTGGAATGGCTCCTTAAAGTCCTAGAGAAAGCAATCAGTTTGCTTGGATGGCATGGTAAGTGCAAAGAGCTTAACAGCCCTTTCCATAAGATTATGGAATCCTCTGATGTCCTCTGGAGGTGAGTCTACTTTTGAAGGTGAAGGAGAAGCTGCAGTTGGGATTATATAATCATCCCACTCCAACTGATTGTCGAGAAGCTTAACTTACTCTTGTTCTCCTTCCGATATGTCAGTCTCATGTGGGAGGGTCATAAAAGGTGTGGCCACATTTGCAAACGGTAGAGTAGTCGGCCTCTGATACAGGGTGGCTACCTGAGAAATTGGAGATGATGGTGGCTGAGGTTGTACCTCTTCTGTTGCTGGAAAGCGCCTAATATAGTTGACTAGTGTAGGAAAATGCCACTATTGGCATTGCTACCCCCTAACGTTTTGCCTTTTGTTGATGCTAGTTATGATTGAAAGTGTGCTGGGACCCTGCTAACCAGGCCCCAACACCAGTGTTCTTTCCCTAAACTGTACCTTTGTCTCCACAACTGGCATAGCCGTGGCACGCAGATAAGTCCCTTGTACCCCTGGTACCAAGGGCCCTGTGGCCAGGGAAGGCCTCTAAGGGCTGCAGCATGTATTATGCGACCCTGGGGACCCCTCACTCAGCACATGCACACTGCCTCACTGCTTGCATGTGCTGGTGGGGAGAAAACGAATAAGTCGACATGGCACTCCTCTCAGAGTGCCATGCCCACAACCCACTGCCTGTGGCATAGGTAACTCACCCCTCTAGTAGGCCTTACAGCCCTAAGGCAGGGTGCACTATACCACAGGTGAGGGCAAAGCTGCATGAGCACTATGCCCCTACAGTGTCTAAGCCAATTATTAGACATTGTAAGTGCAGGGTAGCCATAAAGAGTATATGGTCTGGGAGTTTGTCAAAGACGAACTCCACAGTTCCATAATGGCTACACTGAATACTGGGAAGTTTGGTATCAAACATCTCAGCACAATAAATCCACACTGAAGTCAGTGTGGGATTTATTAAGAAATGCCCACAGAGGGCATCTTAGAGATACCCCCTGTATACCAGTCCGACTACTAGTGCTAGGCTGACCAGTTTCTGTCAGCCTGCCACATCTGGCCACATGGGGCGAGTGCCTTTGTGCACTCTGTGGCCAGGAACAAAGCCTGTTCTGGGTGGAGGAGCTTCACACCTCCCCCTGCAGGAACTGTAACTACTGGCGGTGAGCCTCAAAGGCCCCAGTCTGATGTTACAGAGCCCCAGGGCACTCCAGCTAGTGGAGTTGCCCGCCCCTCCGGACACAGCCCCCACTTTTGGCAGCAAGTCCGGAGGAGATAATGAGAAAATCAAGGAGGAGTCACCCTCCAGCCAGGACAGCCCCTAAGGTGTCCTGAGTGGAGGTGACCCCTGCCTTAGGAAATCTTCCATCTTGCTTTGGAGGATTCCCCCCAATAGGATTAGGGATGTGCCCCCCCCCCCCACAGGGAGGAGGCACAAAGAGGGAGTAGTCGCCCTCAAGGAGAGCAGCCATTGGCTACTGCCCCCGAGACCAAACTCCCCCCCCCCCCAAATTGAGTATTTAGGGGTGACTCTGAACACAGGAAATCAGATTCCTGACGAACTACAACAAGGAGGACTGCTGACCTGAAAGCCCTGCAGAGACAACGGAAATGACAACTGTTTGGCCCCAGCCCTACCGGCCTGTCTCCAGACTCCAAGGACCTGCACAGCAATGCATCCAGCGGGACCAGCGAACTCTTGAGGACTCAGAGGACTGCCCTGCAAACAAGGGACCAAGAAACTCCTGTGGACAGCAGCTCTGTCCAAACAGCAACAAAGAAACCATCTTTTAAGGGACTCCAGCCTCACTCCGGAAGCGCAAGTCCCCAACACACTGCACCCGACTATTGTCCAGAAGAACCAACACTGCAGAGAATATCCCCAGGCGACTCCAACGCCGTGGACACCCTGAGATGACCTCCCTGCACCCCCACAGTGACACCTGCAGAGAGAATCCAGAGGCTTCCCCTGACCACGACTGCCCGGTAACAAAGAACCCGACGCCTGGAAGAAGCACTCCACCCAAGGCCCCTAGGCCCGAGAGAAACCAACTACTGATGCAAGAGTGACCAGCAGGCGGCCCTCGTCCTTGTCCAGTCAGTGGCTGGCCTGAGAAGCCCCCCTGTGCCCTGCATGCATAGCCAGAGTGAACCCCAGGACCCTCTACTGCTTTCAACGCAAAACCCGACCCCTACTTTGCACACTGCACCCGGCCGCTCCTGTGCCGCTGAGGGTGTATTTTGTGTGCCTTTTTGGGACCTCCCCAGTGCTCTACAAACCCCCCCTGGTCTGCTCCCCGAGAAGGCAGGTACTTACCTGCTAGCAGACTGGAACCGGAGCACCCCTGGTCTCCATAGGCACCTATGCCATTTAGGCCCTACGTTGACCTCTGCACCTGACCGGCCCTGTGTTGCTGGTGCTGGGTGTTTGGGGTTGACTTGAACCCCCAACAGTGGACTGCCTATGCCTTGGAGACTGAACTTGTAAGTGCTTTACTTACCTGAAAAACTAACTTATACTTACCTCCCCCAGGAACCGTTGATTTTTGCAGTGTCCACTTTTAAAATAGCTTATTGCCATTTTTGCCAAAACTGTGTACATTACTGTTTTAATTCAAAGATCTATATATACCTATGCCAAGTACCTTACCATTTATGTACTTACTTGAATTCTGAATCTTGTGGTTCTAAAATAAAGAAAGTAATATTTTTCTACATAAAAACCTATTTGCCGGGAGTTAAGTCTTTGAGTGTGTGTTCTCATTTATTGCCTGTGTGTGTAAACAACAAATGCTTAACACTACCCTCTGATAAGTCTACTGCTCGACCAAACTACCACAAAATAGAGCATTAGTATTATCTACTTTTGCCACTATAAACCTCTAAGGGGAACCCTTTGACTCTGTGCACACTATCTCTCACTTTGATATAGTATATACAGAGCCAACTTCCTACAACTAGCATTGCTCGTAAGTCAGAAATTAAAGTGTTTGACATATAAAAATCCTCTTGATATGTTTGATCACTTGCATAGTATTGGGGTCATAAGCTTCACCATACTCATCGTCTTCCTCCTGGTACTTGACATTCAACTATGAGGGACTGTGCGCTGTTCCAAACGGACCCTCATCATCGGATTAATCGTCACCCTCCAAAAGATGGACTGGTATTAAATGGGCTATTTTACTAGGATAAGTATGCTCTGGTGTAATTTGTGTAGTTTCCTGTCTTTTGTGTAATTTTTCTCTCGTAAACAGTGTTGTAGACGCTTTCGTCGACAGCGTGAAAAAAGCACTCGTCGATGCTGCCTTTGTTGCAAATTTTGAATATATTTTAACCGTCTACAGTTTCGTGGTAGAAGCTTCCATCGTCAGGGCCTTCGGTGATGATGACAGTCATGAAGAAACCATGGTTACCGGAGTGAACGATGAAGTATAGTCGACGTTGTCCTCGTCGACGGTGGGTGACTCGTCGTCTGAGCCGTTGTCGGAATTGTTAAAGAAACCGTCATCGACAGTGAAACAGATCTCATCGTTGCTGTGGGGATTTAACAATAGGTCTGTTGACTGTGGGAGCAGAGAAAGGCGTCTTAAACAATGCAGCTGACTTAGAAGGAGGCACAGAAGAGGATTAGCCCTTTCTGAGCTGGTGAAATGTCCTCTTTCCCGGTTCACAGAGAATTTGTGATGGGATGAAGAAGGGCTGGGGCCTTTGTAAGACCCTGAGGTGGTCTTTTCTAGGTCTTTCTTGGCTGCTCTGAGGAGGACCTTGAGTGAGGAGATCTCGCTCTTTTATGTAATCTCCTGGAAGATGTGGAGGAATCTTCGCTCTCAGAATCAGAGATTGGATTAGCTCTAGATGTAAGTTTTTGCACCCATATCAACAATCTGCCTTCTCTATCTTTCAGGGTTTTAGAGTAGAAGGTGCGACATACTTTGCAGTCCTTGGCAGAGTGGTCTGGGTAAAGGCAGTATATGCAATTTTGGTGAGGGTGTTCAGAGTGTAACCTCTCTTATCCACATGTTTTGTAGGATATGAATAACACCTTCTTCTCCTTGTCAGACATGGCAGAGGCGTTACAAGCTCATCAGTCAGGATTAGTTACTAAGAGTATAACCTTTTGGGTATTCCAAAATAGATAAAGGCAGAGCAGAGCTCTGAGGAGACTCCCTAGCACGACATGCAGTAGAAAATCTGAGGAACTGGAGCTTCTGTCAGGAAGGTTCTAAAGGGTGGTGTTGTCTGGTTAGTGGGCTCTTAAGTTTGATCCCTTTTTATGGGTGAGCACAAAGTGCTCCGTCCATTCTGTAATCTCTCTTTGGGCTTGAAACCACGCCCACACCACGTCAGTCACTTACATTGGTTCATGGGCTTGCCTTTTAAAATCTGCCTGCTTTCATTTGTGAAAGGCATGCACACGTCATGCCTTTTCCGGTGTTTAGCCCACCTACACAGCACCGGTAGAGTACCAAAAACATACGAGGCTCGATGTTTTCAGCCTAGAGTCCGGACTACTTTATCTGTTTATTTTCCACACAGCGCAATCGCACTGCATTTTACATAGCGCAATCGCGCAGTGGTTTTTTTTGCTTTACAACGCTGATAGCTCTAACTCGAACAAATGCTAGACCCGTTGCATTGAAAATGCTTGTTCTTAAAATGACTCTGATAGAGTGTTAAACTGAGAGGCCTAAGGACCTTTAGGTTTAACCTATGTTAGTACTACTTAAAGGTACTGGGGACTCCCATCTTGACGACGGGGAATGATTCAAGCATGTGAATCTATGAAAGTTCCAATACCGGAGTAAGTACTATTTCTTAAATTGTAAAACAGAATGTGGGTGGGTCACCTGTGAATCCAGAAAATTCTTCTAGCTGCAAAACTACTCCTACCAGTAAGTAACCATTTTGTTTTGCAGCGTGAATCTTTTCTGGATTCACATGCTGTGCATTGATTTCGTAGCAGTTTCTTTAATTGTCGTTGGCTTAAACGAGGTAGAACTTGTAAACAGATGTTTCAATACCTTTGTTCCACCTGTGCTTCTCAATTAATTTGTACATCAATGAAATAGTGTCTTGTGGAAGTGTGTACGGACAACCATCTGGCCGCCATAAAAATATCACTTGTGTGTTTACTAAAAAGGCGATTTATGCTCTCTTCTCCTTTCAAAGTTACCTCTTGGCTTTCCTTCTAGTTGGATGCCAACCTTCTTGTGACATATCCTGATAGTCTGTATTATGCATCTTGTAATAGTACCCTTTGTAACAGGTTCGCCTGTATTGTTGTTGGTAAAGGAGACGAAAATGTGTTTGCCTTTCCGGACATTCTTTGCTTTTTCCATGTCATACATTATTGCCCTCGGTGCATCAAGAGTATGCAGAGCCTTCTCTGCTTGAGTTTTCGGGTTCTGGAAAAAATATAGTATCTGGATAGACTGATTTATGTGAAAAAGTGAGTTGACCTTAGGCAGGAATTGTGGGTTAGATCTTCGGACTACTGTATCCTTGTATATCGGAATATATGGTTCTTGTATATTGAGTAGCTGCAGTTCACTTACTCTGCATAGTGAGGTCATTGCCAATTAGGAAGACCGTTTTTAATGTTATGAATTTTTAAACTTGCCTTGTATATTGGGTCGAATGGTTCTTTCGTTAGTTGAGAGTAGTAGAATGCTTTATTCGGTTCAGTTAAAAACCATAAAAGACATCTAATATATAAAATCATACACATTTCTTAATCATATAATAAATAACAGCATTAATAAGTTTTGTATACCAAAAGCAGCATATATATAAACACAGCCTGTATTATCCCTACATCTCCCAAATTGTGTGGGTAAGAGAAAACAAGATAACTAGACCTGATGCCCTTGAATAAAAAGGTATGACACAAAATCTCCTTCTAGATGCAGTATAGCAGGTACAAAGAGTACAAGTGCAGAGTGCTTTGAGGTATTTTACTATCACAAATTTCTCAATCATGTAATGAATAAATAACACCTTTAATAAGAGTTTTGGATACCAAAAGTAGCAGGTATATAATTTAGCACAGCCTGTATTGTCTCTTCATCTCCCAGATTATACAGATAAGAGGAAGCAAGATAACTAAATCTAATGCCCTTGGTTAAAAAGATAGGACGTAAAAATCTTCTTCAAGGTGCAGTATGGAGGGTACAAAAAAATGCAAAGTGCAGAGTGCTCTGAGGTGTTTTACCATCACAGCCGCATGGCGGAAGTTTCTTAAACCAGATGCCACGAGTAGGTAATGCTACTAAATAGTGTATTATATTCAGACGTAGCCTGATAAGTAAAAAACATATGCCTCTCAGAACTAATAGTAACCAGGTATAACGTAGGGTGTAGTTACTGTAGCAGCATCCTCCCCTAATCTCTGACTGTGACCATATTCCATCAATTAATTCTTAATTCGGTCTCAAAGGACCATAAAAGCCAAGCATCCATTTCTATTCCTTTCAATATAAAATCATCATGTAATCATTTATAAGTTCAAACACAATTATGATCCCTAGTTCCACCCTCAATAAGTCACTAAAATGATAAAACACAGTATTTAACGTAATAAAACAATAAAACTTCTAAAAACCTACTTATACAATTATTTATCTATCAGATGTTCCCTACTATGAGTTTATTCGAATCAAGCGTGTTACTTGATCATTATAAAATTTGGGTGGCCAAACATTCATGTCACTGACCCACCCAATGAGTTTCTTATTGTAATTATTGAGCTTAAGAGATTTACTAAAATGCCACATATTTCAAAAGAGGGTAATATCTGAAGATAAAGGTACACCGGATAACACTGTTGCATGTGGGTAGATCTAAGAAAAAGTGTTAAAAACGCTTTCTCTGTTTTTCATAAAATTTACAAAAGGGAACCACATGTATTGTACTTTGTAGTGACTCTGAATCACAAGGGAAAGCCCCTAGAGTTGTGCTCCAATCATTCATAGTCGGAAAAGTTACCAGACGATGAAACGTATCCAGCCTTAGCCTAGTAAGAACAAAACAATGTTGTGGTTTTATTACATTCACCAGGTATGGCTGCATATCCTCCATGGACAAAGTCAATCAGTTAGACACAACACTGTGTTTTTTTGCCTCTGCTGTCCACCTCAGGTCTTCTAGGTGCTTCAAAGACAGGGACCTCAGCTCTTTTCTGCTTACTGTCTTCAAAAATTCTGGATTTGTGTAGTAATCTTTATGACCCATATTTTAAAAAAAAAGTTATATTATACCTCAGCCAAGGGACTCTTAAAGAAAAAGCCGATGCCATGCAGTCCCGTAAAACTACCCTATTTAGGCCAGTGTGTCCTGAGGTCCAAGTTTTCTTCCATAGCAATATAGGCTGTATCTTTATTAGATCCATTAGGAAGTGGGCCCCTAGTTCTGCATGACTAACAAATGACGAAGTGCCGTTTCGTACCAAAAGTAGATATCGCAAAAAATCATTTTCCATGGTTTGGATTGGGTTACAATTAGTATACCCACATACACCTGCTCCATAGGTGGCGGTCACTCTATAGACTTTTAACATATTCTGTGGGGTGATTGTCCCCAACTTCTTGGAAAATAGCTTCAGGGCTGTTGTCTTTATAGTCTGTAATTTCTTAATTTTTACACATTGAGCCCAAGAACCTTGTTTATCAAACATTATACCCGAATAGGAAAATGTTGAGGTAATGTCAATCTTACCGCTTTGTATGACAATGTCTTGAGTCTTAATTAATTTTCTACCACATTTCATTATGTAGGTTTTAGAGGGGTTAACAGTAAGGCCCAGATCTGCCATGTATGTTACACAAGTTGTTAAGAGTTTTTGAAGGGCTAAGGGAGTCCAGACCATAAGGACAGCATCATCTGCATAAAGTAAGGCCGGGATCGGGCGATGACCTATTTGGGGGAGATCTTTACATTTACTTATTAGTTCTAATTCCATCTTATTTATGTAAATTGAGAATAATAATGGAGCTAGTACACAGCCTTGGCGTACACCCCTGTGTATACCAAAAGGCCTAGTACATTCCCCTTCTATCCCATATCTCACCCTCGCTCTACTCCCTGAATGCAGTTCCTGTATAAATTGACCTATTATTGGGTCTACCCCCGTACCACTTAGGATTTCCCATAATTTCTCGTGGACTACACAGACAAATGCTGAAGACAGGTCTATGAAGGCCAAGTACAAATTGCCTTCCCTAATCTTTGTGTATTTTCCAATTATAATACTTATATTTAATCCCTGTTCCATGGTGCCTATTCTGGTGTGAAAACCATACTGTAATTCAGATAAGACGTTATTTTCTTCAGCCCAGCCTTGTAATCTATTCAGGATGATTTTCCCAGCTATTTTAGCTAATGTATCTAGCAGTGAGATGGGTCGATAACAAACTGGGTTGAGACGGTCACCTTTTTTATATATGGGGACAATGATAGAATCTAACCATGATGGTAAGGGTCCTTGCATACAAAAAGCCCTCAGTACCTGAGTCAACAAAGGGCCCCATAGATGTGTATTTGTCTTATATAGGTCTACGGGGACGCCATCAGAGCCCTGGGCTTTTCCAGCTTTACTTGCGTTAATTGCTTCTACTACTTCCTCCAGGCTAAACTGTGGTGTCATAGTCGTACGTGGGTTCTTTTGAGTGATATAGCTCGTTAATGAATCAGACCGTTGTGTGTCAGGAACCGGGCCATAAATCTTGGAAAAATGACCAATCGAATCCCCCCCCCCGTTATAGCAATTTCCATTCTGGGACCTTGTCTAGGCCCTGACATAGGGGTATTTATTATATTACAGAAAAGGATGTTATCATTCATAAGACTGGCTTTATGTAAGGATTCCCAAGTATTTTCTTTCAGGGTAGTTTTCCTTTCCTTAATGGCCGCCTTATATTCCTGCCTCCGGATACGTGTCTCAGTCGAGCATCCTGTTGGAGCGCTTAGCGCTTTTTTAAATCTCTTATGTGCTTTAGTACAGTCAGAGTCAAACCAACCCGTTTTTCCCCCCCGACCAGGCTTTCCCCTCTTATTAGTAAGAGCTTCTGTCACACCTCGCGTTATCGAGGAGAAGGCAGTAAAGCATTTTAATGGATCTATATCATCGCTGAGGCAGACTGCGAAGTCTTGTGAATGTTCATAAATTAACTGCTTCAAAAGGTCCTTTGGGTCTATTTGGGACCAACGTAGAGAGTACACGTTGCGCGAGGCTAATTCTATATCATTTACCAGGGCAATATTATCCTGCTGGGGGTGGGTAGAGGATGTTAGTGAGATCTTTAAACTCTGCGTGAAATTATCACTTATTGCAATATCGTGAAGGAGGTATTTGGCGAGATAATGTGCTAAATGAGTGGACATTAGGATGTAATCAATCACTGTATCTGCACCCCTACCATTAAATGTTGGCTTAAACTGCGGGTCATCTAAGTAAATTTCGTTTATAAAAGATAGATGAAATTTATGCACCAGTATGTTCATGGCATCACCCTGGGTGTTATGTGCAAAATTAACGCTCGGGCCGGTATCTTCCTCAAACAGTCTGCATACCTTCTCAGAGGGTTCCCTGCAAAGGTGGACATTGAAATCACCACCCCACAAAATAAGGCTATCTCCCCTGGATTTTATGCAAATTCTCTCTAATTCCTCTCCCAGTTGTGTTAAAATGATGGAGATCTCACCCATAGGTATATTGTTATAAAAATTAATGACCACTAGTTGGATCTTCTGATCTGGTTAAGTCACCATCACTTGATAGTAAACATAAGAGATTTGCATGTTTAAAACTGTTAGAGGAAGCTTTTTTGAGATGTATGTACATAAACCCCCTTTTGGCCGACCGTGTCCTGAGGGTACTGCCGGTGTGTGGTATGTTTTATATCTGTTTATATGAGTAGGGTTTAAAAGCCAAGTTTCCTGGAGACATAAAAAAGGGAAATCTTCGATAAACTTCTTCCACTCCTCGTTATTAAGCTTATGGCTTAGACCTGCCACATTCCAGTAAAGTACAACTATTTCCATATTCTGTTGAGTCTGTCCCTGTACATTATTTGTACTCGACGGGGCTATAGCACTATGTACTGTAGGAGTCAATGACCTAGATAGATCTCCCTGCTTTATCTGCCGCCCTTCTATGACCTTTTCCGCTACCGTCTCAATGGGTGACTCTATCTTCTCCCTACTGAGTCAATCTAAATCTTCTAGTGCTGAAAGGGTTTGCAATCTATTATAGGAGAAAATGGTGTCAGCGCTCAGTAAATCTGCAGGGTGAGCGGATCGGATACTGTTGAAGGTTTCCCCTGCAAGACTTTGATTAAAGTGGGCCAAAGGTAACAGTGAGATGACATGCTGAGTGACATGCTTTTCCCCAAGTTGGCGTATAACTCTCTCTACTAAATCTGGGGATTTAAACGAAAGGAGCACGCAGTCTCCATCAAGTGATTTACGACTAGTGCCTATCCATTTAATTCTCCTGACCATTTTTATGTTGTCAAAAAGGGGCCTCACAAACGAAAGGACCACGCAGTCTCCATCCAGTGATTTATGACTAGTGCCTATCCATTTAATTTTCCTGACCATTTTTATGTTGTCAAAAAGGGGCCTCACCATTTTGGTATCCATGCGCGATGCTATACAATTGAGGGACTTATTTCTCAGAGCTATCCATGTTTCCCGATATTGGTTAGCCAGCGGGGAAACATTAGCCAGGACCACTACATATGGTGTTGTCTCCGGGGATGTAAAAAAATCACCTGGAGTATTAGGGGGCTCTGATGTTCTCCTTCTTATGTGTTCCTCCCTGGTGGGTTTGTGACAAGACGAGCTGACCTGTCTAAAGACAATGGACTATTCAAAACTTTTATATGTGATTGTCTTGTCGTTGCAGCTATTGTTGGAAGTTGTGCACTAATCGTTGAGGTTGGAGTCAAATGTGATGCCATAGGAACTTTTTTGGTTTGAGTTACAGATTGTAAATTACTCATAAAGTTTAATGTTGAGGGTAGTACCATAGATGGTTTTCCAGAAGGATGTAAATCCACAGGCTGTAAAGACTTCATAAGTATTAAGCCTGCCTCTAAATTACTCTCTACCTCTCTTAAGCATTCTGAAAGAGTCCAATGAGGCCCAAACCGATGATTTCAAGGCGTTTATTGATTCATGGATGGTAACAAGGAGGTTTAAGGTTGTATCAACTGGTTTCTTTGGAGTTTTCCTCCAAATTACTTTTTTTTGTGGTTGTCTTCCAGGCATGTCTACTAATTCTTTCTTTGAGTTGTTATTGGAGGTATTATCTACCCTCCCTATCGCAGGTTTCCTTGGGCATTTAGGTGATGGTGGAGAATCATCCAGGACAGAAATTGTGTCCTAGATATTTTGAATACACCCATTTGTGTCATCTTTACTTTCCTGGTTCTCGGCTACCTCTATCCTGTGGCTCTGAGGTCGTTAATGGGAGTATAGTACAATCGCCCGAAGTCAGCAACTTTTCCTCAACATTGGAGATTTGCTTGTCTTTCACCCTCATCGCTCCCAATACGTATTTTAATATGGGGGTGCTATCTTTTATATTTGGTGGAGGATTCAGCATTGAGTGCTTTCTTTTACCCTTGTTTATAATGGATAACAATATCCCTTTTTAAAGGGAAAAGGGAAAAATATAGTGCCTATAAGAGGCTATACATTTTACCTTTGTACGAATCAGTACACAAAAGTAAAAATGATTTACCAAATAGCCCAACCCCATAGGTGTTATTACACAGATCCCATCACCCAATACTACCTAGTTACTCTAGTTAGAAATACATGATCTCTGAAAAGACCGTCTTTGCAAATCAACCTTATCAACAAATTAGATTGTATATTATATAAATGACAGTCTCACTTTTAAATCCTGATCCTCTCTTCAGAATCCCGTTCCCACCTATAAATGTTGTTAGGGGGGTGGCCCTGCCTGGCCTCCTTTGGGCGGGGACGGGCCCGCCCTTGGCCCGGGCTCTCCCCGGGCACAGCCCGCGCGCGTCCCATGATGCGGGGGCCTACGGCACTTTGTAGCACTGGGTCGATTTGCTAGCCCCGCCCCCTGGCCTACTCAAGCACTCCTGGGTCTTGGAGTCCCTCGATGTCCAAGATACAGCGTCCCGTGATGCAGGGGGCCTACGGCACTTTGTAGCGATGGGTCGATTTGCTGGCCCCTCCCCCAAGCGCTCCTGGGACTTGGAGTCCCTCGATGTCCAAGATACAGTGTCCCGTGATCCCGGGGGCCTATGGCACTTTGTAGTGCTGGGTCGATTTGCTAGCCCCGCCCCCTGGCTTCCTCAAGCGCTCCTGGGACTTGGAGTCCCTCTATGTCCAAGATACAGCGTCCCCTTGGTTGAGAGTACCACATTGAGATTCCATTTAGGTGTTGGCCACACCTGGGCGGTGCTATTCTTTTGGCCCCCCCAAAACTCTTGATCACTGGGCTTGTGAATATGCTTCTTCCTATGTTGCATCTGGTGTATGCTAGTACTGCAAAGTATACTTTCAGTGAAGCATCAGTTAGTCCCTCTTCTAGCAAACAGGTTAGATAGCTAATCGCTGTAGTTTCTTCTGTTCTTAAGTACATTTTAATTTCAGCATCTATGGGTGAATCTTTTCCATTTGCCTCTGTAAAACGTACTTTTGTTTTTTTTTATTTACTTCTCAGAAGACAGTAATTTACTTCTCTGGAAGTCCTAAGTGAACACATTCTATATCTTCAGGAGCCATGCCTTTAGAGATAATGTGATTGGTTCTGGGGGCAGAACCTTTCCCTTCTGCATGGAGGTTATGTCTGGTGACAATAGTAGTTTTATCATTTCATGCACTATCTCCATGAGTTTTGAATACCAAGTTTGTCTTGCTCACTGTAGAGCTATTAATATTAGTGTCATTTGTGATTGCTTGCACTTGTTGGTCACTCTTGAGATCAGTGGTATTTTTTTTTGGGGGTGGGCAAATTTCTTGAGGGTATGGATTTCTGGATGCAAAGTACTAGCATTTTGCGCTTTGTGCTACTACGAATAAGTATTTTTGGAGTTCCCCACTTTTGGGATACTGTCTCTTAGCTGCCACTTGTGTGAAATTAATGCTTGTCTGCCAGCATGTTGTCCACTCTTGGCAAATATATTACTATTAGTATCATCTGCCTTTGAATGGCCCATTTCCGTATTGGCTGTGCCATCCTTGAAAGGGAAAACAATTTTGTTCCCCTGGTTTGTTTAGATAGAACATTGTTGTTGTGCTGTCTGTCTGGATTTGTATTGATTTGTTCCACAACTGCTGTTGAAAGGCTTTTAAGGCTAGGAACACCTTTTTTTTTTTTTTTTTTTTTTTTTTTTTTTTTTTAACTCCAGCAAGTTTATATGTTGAACTGCTTCCGCAGGATTCCATATTCCTCTCACCTTGAGCCTACCTATTAGTGCTCCCCATTCGATATGTGAGGAATCTGTGGTAATTGTCACTGTTGGAGCTGCAGTCATAAATGGTCTTCCTGCTGTTATAGGTCTTATTCCACCAGTTCATCTCCTTTTGTATCTATAGCATAAAAAAACGCTAGATCTTTCCAGCTGCCTGTTGCTTGTGACCATTGACTCTGTAACCATTCTTGAATGGGTCTCATGTGGAGCCTCACATGTGGTATGCAGGATGTCATCATTCCCAATAGCTTCCCCACTTTCCACACTGCCAGAGACTGACACTTCTCGTACTGGAGAGCTTCTTGTGTTGACAATTGTACCCTCTTCCCCTGAATTGTGTGTATTTACACTCCCAAGAAAAGTTTGTTCTGGTTTTGGCAAAGATTTTTCTGTTTATCATGAATCGCAGTCTGTGTAGTGTTGTCATTACTGTCTTTATGTACTCTTTACACATCTGTTTTGTTTTTGCTCTTACCATCCATTCTAAGTATGGGCAGACATGAATTCTCCTTTCCTTCTCAAATGTGCTCCTACTACCGCTACGTACCTTGTGAATACTCTTGGTGCTGACTTTATGCCAAAGCGTAGTACTTTGAGCTAGTAATGTTTGTTTATAACAAAGTGCAGTAGTTTCGTGTCTTTTGGGTTGATTGGAATGGTTAGATATGCACCCTTTAGATCTATGTTTGCCATGAAAGCCCCCTATTGGATTTGAGGGATAACCTCTTGTAAAGTAGTCATTTTTAATTTTTGCACCTTTACGAATTTGTGCAGAAAACTTAAATCTAGTATAGGTTGCAATGTCTTGTCTGGTTTTGGAACCAGAAAGCATGTTGAACAGACCTCTTGATTTTTCTCTGTGGAAGATACTTCTTCTGTTGCTTGTTTTTATATCAGCTCCTTTACTTTATTTTGTAGCTATGTTATTTCTTCTTTCGTGTGTGTTCTTTGTTTTGGGTAACATGTTGGTGGATGTTTCTCAAACTCTATGCAGTATCCGAGTTGTATTATACTGAGTAACCACTTGCCTGAAGTTATCTCCCTCCACTCCTGGAAGATTACAATCCTTCCCCCCCCCCCCCACCCCATGGTGTTACATGTGGATGGATGTTCCAATTTAAACCATCACTTTGATGATCTTGCTATCCCTCTTGAAGATAGACTAGCTCACCCCAAAAGGACTGCCTTAGTGGTGTCTGAAATTGCCACTGTTATGAAGCAGGCTGCGTTTTATTTTATTTTTTTATTTATAAGAGTTTTCTATAGCGCTAGCAAGACCGAGAGGGTAACAGAGCGCTTTACAACAGAACAGGAAATAAACATAAGAAACACACGAGTCAAGAGTCACTTTGTCCAATGAGGATATATATGGGTTCTCATGAATAGAAGGGTGGCAATTCGAGGAAGGGGGGTTGGTGAGGGAGAGACCCTTATTAATGAGAGGGTTGGTTTAGGAGGAATTATTTCAGTAGTTTCTTAACGGTCATGTGGGAGGTGTTAGATCTGATGTGGATGGGTAAGGAGTTCCATATTCTCGGAGCGTTGTTTGAGAAGGAGCATAATTGAGTTTTTTGCTTGTTGGGTTTCGGAAGGAGGAGGAGGAGGAGGAGAGAGTTTGTGCTTCTCAAAGATCTGGTTTGACCAGCTTTCACTAGCTTGTTTGCGAGGTATTCAGGTTTCCCAGTGTGAAGGGCTTTGTGTGTCAGGCAGGCAGTGCGGAACAGGCAGCGGGCCTCAATCGAGAGCCATTTCAGATTCTTCAGGGCTGGGGAGATGTGGTCAAATTGTTTAGTTCCTGTCACTAGTCTAGCTGCTGCATGAAGAGTGGACCTCATAGGGGCGAGTCGGGATTTGACCGTGCCAGTGAGGATAGAGATCCCATAGTCTAGTCTTGAGAGTGCCAGTGCTTGAGTGGCCTTTTTGAGGTCATCTTGGGGAATGAAGGATTTGATTTTGTGGAGAAGTTTAAGGCTGCAGAAGGCATTATTAGCGTTTGACTTAATATTGTCTTGCAAGGTCAGATTGGAGTCCAGAGAGATTCCCAGGGATTTGACCGTGGTAGATGGGGAGAGAGTACATTTGAGGGCGTCAATAGATTTTAGCCATTCTTGCAGTTGAGGAAGCTGGTTAGATTTCGAGAGGAGGAGTATTTCCGTCTTGTCGTGATTGAGTTTGAGGTGGTTATGTGAGAGCCAGCATAGGGCTTCTTTAAGGGTATTGTTCAGACGGTGTATGTCATCTAAGGAAGATAGTTCAATATAGAGTTGCGTGTCATCAGCATAGAGGTGGAAGGGGATATTAGCTCGAGTGAGGATAGTGGTAAGAGGGTCCATATAGATGTTGAAGAGGGTTGGAGAGAGGACAGAACCCTGGGGGACCCCTCTGGTAATGGGGGAGGTGGGCGAGGTTGAGTTAAGAAGTTTTACTAGCTGTGTACGGTTTTGTAGGAAGGAGGAAAACCAGCGGAGGACAGTGCCTTCAATGCCTACTCTCTTTTGGAGGGAGTCGAGAAGGAGTTTGTGGTCGACAGTGTCAAAGGCTGCTGTAAGATCAAGGAGAATGAGTAGGCAGGGTCTGTCAGAGTCAAGAGAGATGAGGAGGTCATCTACAATGTTAAGGATGGCTGATTCAGTGCTGCAGCCTTTCCGGAAACCAGATTGAAGAGGGTTTAGGAGGCTGTTGGAATCAATATGTTGAGTTAAATGTTGGAGAGCACATTTTTCGAGAACTTTGGCCAGGAAGGGATGGTTGGAGACAGGTCTGTAGTTGTGGAGGTTGTTCGGGTCTGCTCCTGGTTTCTTCAAAATTGGCGTGATTTGGCCTAGTTTTAGGCAGTCTGGGAATACGCCCGTCTGAAGGGAGCTATTGATGATCATTGTCCAATTAGGGGAGAGAGACTGGTGGAGTTTTTTTAGCCAAGGAGGAAGGGAGGGGGTCAGCTAGGTGGGAGGAGGTTTTGGAGGAGGGTATGAGTTTGGAGATGTCCGATACCAGGAGGGGTTGGAAAGAACTCCAGTTAGCGGAGGCCGGCCGATGCGTCCGGGCGGGGAGAGTGATTTCAGTTAGGGGGGAAGGGTTGTCGGGGAGGTATAGAGCGAGGATAAGATTGACAGTGGATGGGAGGAGGGGCACAATGTTGGGGGGAGAGTCCCTTCCTAAGGGACATTCAATCTCAGTGATTTTATCGTTGAAGAAATTGGCAAAGTTAACGCAGGTGGCCTCAGTAGTGGGTAAGGGGTTGGGAGCAGGATTGGTCGTTTGTTGTTTAATGATGTTAAAGAGCTCTTTCGGGCGGTTTATGGCTCTGTCAAGGGTATTTTGGAAGAAGGATCTTTTTTCATTATATATGTGTTTTTTGTAACTTCTCCGTGCACTTCTGAGCTGATCTAAGTGGGTAGAGGAGGGGTCAGATCTCCAAAGTCTTTCCATGGCTCTGAGTTGTCTTCTCTCTGAGTTGAGGTCATTGTTGAACCAAGCTCTGGATGGGATGTTTTGCAGTCTTTTCAGTTTTAGAGGGGCAAGCTGATCCAATATGGTAGTTATAGTCGAGTTGTAGTCGGTGGTTAAGTCCGTCGTGGAGAGGATGGTCGAAGGGGGAGGGGAAGAAGAGAGGTGATTTTTTCTTCAAAGGTAGATAGGGGGATTTGGCTGACATTTCTTTTCCAACTAAAGGATTTTTGGGGATGGGGAGTGAGTTGGGGGATGTAGTTGAGATGGAAAAGGATGATATGATGATCTGACCAGTCGAAAGGAAGGATATCAACGACCTTGAGGGAATCTTTATGTGCTTTAATCGCATCTAGTGTAGCGCCTTTGCTGTGGGTTTGGCCCTTGCAGTGTTGGGAAAGGTTGTTGCTGTGAAGGAGGTCATGTAGGGATTGAATGAGTGCATTGTTCTCATCATTCCAGCGAAGGTTGAGATCGCCCAAGATGATAAAGTTGGGGTCAGAGAGGGAGCAGTGAGTTATTAGGTCAGCTAGATGATCCGCAAAAGGTTGGGTATTACCTGGGGGGTGGTAGAGAAGGTGGAAGGTCACCTTAGAGTTGACGCAGGTCTTCAAGGAGGCGTTTAAGTGTTCACAGGAATTGAAAATGAGAGCTTCTTTGAAATCAAGTTCTATGGTATTTTTGTGGATGATGGCAATACCTCCCCCCGGTCGGTTCTTTCTTTCTTTGTTGTAGATAGAGTAGCCGGGAGGGACAAGGGTGTCCAAGATTGGTTGAGAGAGTTCGGTTAGCCAGGTCTCTGTGATGAAGGCAATGTCAATGTTATGGTTGAGGATAGCGTCAGCAAGATCCGTAGCGTGTTTGACTGCTGATCTACAGTTAATGAGCATGCAGTTGGAGCGAGGATGGATCTTAGGCTCAGGTTTGGAAGGGAGAGGGGGGATATTAACGAGGTGGGCAGGGGGTCTGGGAGAGGGAGGTTGTATGCGTTGTCTCCTGAAACCGGTGATGACTTGTATGTTAGAAGGGGGGGATCAGGGTGGGGAGGGACGGGTTATAGGAGAGAGCGAGTATGGTGGCTTCCTTGTGGGATAAAGGAGGGATGGTTCTTCTAGGTCTCGAGGTGTTACGAGGAAGGGGTCTAGAGTGGATACTCTGTGAAGAGTTGTTGGCCGACAGAAGCTTAAGTGTCTGGGTCGGCACTGGGGGAAACAGTGAGTCGAGGCTTTTCGCTAATTTGTTAATGCCTTGAATGATGAGTTTTAGTTGGGATTCAAGGTTGGAGAGCCGTGAATTAATATTAGTGGAGGGAAAGGAATTAGGGGTGGAGGAGTGGGAGGAAAAGTTCTTCTTAGGTAGGGGCTGGGGAGATTGATTCGGATGGGATCTAGGATCATTGGGCAGAAGGTTAAAGGAGGCTGTCGAGGGATGGGAGGGGTTAGAGTCAGAGTAAGGGTTAGGGGAGAAAGGGGGGGCAGGCTTGATATGAAAGTCTCTACAGGTCAACAAGTTGGGTCTAGAGGGGATCCGGGGGAGAGGGGGGAAATGAGGGGCGATGGGGGGGGGGGGGGGGGGGGAGTCGAAGGAGGGTTCGGGGAAAGGAGAGGTGTTGTGGGGGAGGATCAAGGGAGTTTGGGAGGAGGAGACAGAGTGGGCGTAGTGACAGGGGGTATTGAGGTTAAGGGAGTAAGAGGCATGATTGAGGTGAGAGGGGAAAATGGGGATGAGTGGGTCAGACAGGATGGGGTTGTCGGCACTGGGAGCCGGGGGGGGGGCAGGGGGTAGTGGTGGGTGGGATAATGGGGGTGGGGTGGGGTGTCAATGGGCTGGGGGGGAGGGAGTGTAGACTTAAGGGAGGGGAATAAGGATTCAAAGGCACGGAGGTTGGAGTCATTAGCTTGAATCATGATGGTTCCATTTCTGAAGATGGAGATGATGACATTTCCCTGGAAAGCCGGGGAGCAGGAGATAGAGAGTTTGCAACCGTAAGGGATATTAGTAGTCTTAAAGGGGTGGAGGAGAGTAGTGAGGAGGGTGTTCCATTTAGATGGGCGTTTAGTGAAGAAGATGACATCAGTCCTTTTCGGGCCTTTATGGGCAGTGAAGTAGGTGTCCACAAGAAGTAGCTCCGGATGCTGCCTGGAAAGTTTGCGTTTAAAGTTTTTCAGCGCAGAGGGGGAGAGGTGATTAGGGGGAGAAATGGAGAAGGAGTTGGGCCCATGGGGTTTAAGGAAGGGGGAAATGGGGGAGGTGTAGTATCCTGTGGGGGGCGACATCAGGAGGACGAAGTGAGGCTAATGCTCGTGAGGGGGTTAAAGAGGGGACTCAGGGTAGGGTGGGGAAGGGGATAAGGTGGGAGGGGTCATGAAGGAGGCAAAGGATCTAGGGGGGGTTGACAGGAGGAAAATCAAGGGTAGGGGCTCGAACTGAGGTAGAGAAGCTCCGCAGATAGCGACAAGGAGGGAAAGAGGGGAGACCTAGAAAGGAGTGGACTTGTAGGGGGATGGGCGGACACAAAGTGGGGAAGGGTGGGAGGGAGACCACTAGTTAAAGGAGGAAGGAAAGGTGGGGCAGGCAAGGGGGTAGGGGGCTCCACTTCAGGGGATCACTTAGGACCAACACACAGGGTCAGGATAGGCAGCCTCACTGCTAGTAGAAAAGTTGGGTGAGGAACGCATGAAGATGGTGGACGAGAAGATCAGTCAAATCGCAGATCACCCAGATCCAAGGGTCACAGGGAACATGCAGAACTCGATGCCCGATCTAAGCCCATTGGGGAACAATGAGTTGAGTTGTGGTGTCCCAACGTGGAAACCTCCTCGCCCTGTAGGTCCCTTAGTTGAGGGTGTTTCCCTTCTTGGCGGACCTTTGAATTGTATTGCCCTCATACATCTTGCTGTGTCATTCTCTCTTTTACTCTGTTGCAGTGTGTCTTCTGCACCCTTCCCAAACAGATGCTCCCCGTCAAAGGGGTTATTGACAATATTGGCCTGTACTTCACTCTTGAAGCCTGATATCGATAGTCATGCATGACATCTTAAAGTTGTTCCTGTCACCATCTCTCTTGCTGCCGTGTATGTCTTCAGTAGTTGGCCGGTGCGCTCGAGGAGGGCTACACACCAGAAAAGGCATGACATATGCATGCCTTTTACTAATCAAATCAAGCACATTTTGTAAGGCAAGCCCACGAATCAATCAAACTGATGGGCGTAGTTACAAGCCCATAGAGAGAACAACAGAGACCATCAAAAATGGAATGCAAACAAGGTACCCCCACCTAGGTAAGTAAAATGTGTAGAGGGGAGCTGGGAGTACTAGAGAACCACAAAGTTAAGTAACAGTACCCCCCAGCGACTGCAGGAGTAAAACACTGGATAGGTCAGCACTGCAGCCCTGGAGTCGGAGAAGAGTTCCAGATGGATGCAGAAGATGTCCCACGCTGGAAGGAAGATTGCAGATGGGTACTGGTGCAGGATTTCCACCAACAAGCCTTGGCAAAGTCAAACTTGCGGTTAGTGGAAAAGTAGTGTTGCCGGGGATCAGCAAGGCCCAGGAGGACTCAACCCAGGAGGGGGAGTCACAGGGGACCCTTAGTGTCGCAGAGAGTCCACAGAAGCAGAGACTGCACCCACAGGGGTCCCACAGGTCGGGAACACAGAAGTTGCAGAAGGAGCCCACGCAGTACTACAGAAGTAGATCCCACGCCGCAGGAGAACCACACAGGAGGCTGTGTTTTGCAGGAAGGAGTGCTGGGGGTTGGAGCTACACGCCGCCTGAAGATCCCTTAGGGAGATGCAAACAAGCCATGGCAGCTGCCAGAGACATGGTGTACAGGGGTACAGTTCTGTGTGGGAAGGCAAAGGCTTACCTCCACCAAAGTTAGACAGCTGGCAGAGAGGCCCAAGGGGCCTACTCCGGACCACCACACATGATGGAGGATCCACACAGCTCAGCAGGAGAGGGGATCCACGCAGCCGGTCGTCACTTGTTGTAGGTGCCTGCAGTTGCAGGGAAGTGACTCCTTCTCTCCAAAGGAGATTGCTTCTTTTTCTTGTGCACGCTGAAGGAGTAGCAGTCTTCTGAGGATGCACAGCGAGGAAATTGTTGCTAAGCTGGCAGGAGCCCTGGAAACAATGCTGCTGAAGACTCCTTTATTCTTGAAAGCAGCTTGTCGGGTCCTGGAGATTCCAATCTCAGTTCCGGAGGCTAGAAGTCAAAGTAAAGGTTGCAGAGGAGTCCTGCAGAAATCTTGCAAGCCGAATCTGAGGACCCACCCAAGAGAGAGACCCTAAATAGCCCTGAAAGGGGGGGGGGGGACTGGTCACCTAACCAGGTAAGCACCTATCAAGAGGGGGCTCTGACGTCACCTGCTTGGCCTGGCCACTCAGATGCTCCCAGAGTTCTGTGCCGACCTAAGAATCAAGATAGCAGAACCCAGGGACCCCCTAGAGGAGTTCTGGCACCACCCTTAAGTGGGTGATGAACAGAAGAGTGGTTAAGCACGGATGGCACCAAATGTGCCCTTCAAAGCAAACCACTGGCTTGGGGAAGCTACCCCCTCCCAAGCCAGTCACACCTATTTCCAACGGGAGAGGATGCTATCTACCTCTCCGAAAGGAAATCATTTGTTCTGCCTTCCTGGACTTGATCACATCAAGCAGCAGGAGTGCAGAAACCTGTCTGAGGGGTGGCAGCAGCTGGGCTACCCAGAAAACCCTGTATGATTGGTGGTAGTAATGCTGGGAGTCCTCTAATGAGCCCCCTAAGTGCATGGAATCATACTTCCAATACTTGCAACAATATTGGGGTATGATTCCGACATGTTTGATACCAAATATGCCCAGGTTTGGAGTTACCATTATGTAGCTGGACACAGTTAGTGACCTATTTCCAGTACGTATATAAAATGGCGTCCCCTCACTCACGAAGTCCAGTAAAATGGGGCTGGAGTTCGTGGGGGGCACCTCTGCTAGTGCAGGGATGCCCTTACGCACAGGTACCTGCACCCTGCCCTCTGGGCAGAGAGGACCTACCATATGAATGACTTACAGTGACCTGTAGTGAAACCGGGTGCGTGCACCAGGTTCGTGCAGACTGCAATGGAAGGCCTCCAGAACCCTTTGTATGGGCTTCCTAGGGGTGGCAGAATAACTGCTGCAGCCCATAGGGATCCCCCTGGTACCCCAATGCCCTGGGTACCTAGGTATCATGTACTAGGGACTTACATGGGGGCACCAGTATGCCCATTGTGGGGATAAAAAGTTACCGGCAACTAAATTTAGAGGAGAGAGCACAGTCATGGAGGTCCTGGTTAGCAGGATCCCAGGGAACACAGTGACAAACAGGCCAAATGTGGGGGTAACCAAGCTAGAAAGAGGCTACTTTCCTACACACATATATACAAATAATAAAACTATAGCTGCAATGTTTTTATACTGGGAAAACACAATTTTCTTCAAACAATTTACCACTTTAAGTGCATCTTTTATTAAAGCAGGACAACTCTTCTCTCAATTTTTACTACAACCATTTCAAACGGATTTCTAAGTCTAACACATTGTTGTAATACTTACATCGCATAACAATGTTTCTAAAAACTTTCTCCTATACTTTAATAGATAGCAAATTGATAATAGTAGAAAAATTTAAGTTTTACTTCTTTCCTGTCACATGTGCAAATAATAAAACAGCTTTTTTCTTCCCTATAGTAACAAAAAAACTAAATAATAAAATTTCTCTTCATTACAGCACATGGCACAAACACATCTTACAATTTCTTGTTAGTAGTTAACAAATATAATTAATGTTTTGCTAGCAATGCAATCTTAGTGATGATTAAATGACCACTTGTATGATTTGTTGACACAGGAGCTTTTAAGTGGCAATGATCTTCTAATTTTTACCGTTTACTTATCAAAACAAAAATCGTGACTAAGAATAATTTTATTAATTTGGTGTTGAGAATAGACGCATTTTGTGTTTCACCATTCTTAAAAACCCTGCTGCAACAGCAGACATTTCTTTTTGCAGAAGCCTAACAAACTTAACCCCAAACATCTGATTCAATGTTCATTAGTCTAGTTCTAGCCCAATTACTTCAATTTCAGTGGCAATCAGCATTACAAATTATTTTGGTAGCTATGTTTTCACAATTCTGATAGTTGAGTCAATATTCAAATAACAATCCAGCTGCACCATTTGTTTTCCAGAAATAAACATAACACATTCAACGAACAAAACTCAATATTTATAATTAGAACGCTGTAAGGCATTAAAGATAATGCATTTGGACAACCCATACAATGGGACTTATTTCAATGTATTATCAATCACAACACTTAAAATGTTTATACAATTCAAATCTGCATTTCTTTTTATTACTACATAATTTTGTGTTTTGTTGGTATCTATAGGCACTTCATTAACCCATAGGGTGCCTGGGACGAGTTGGCCCCATCCTCGGCCATGGTTGCTGTGTGCTGAGGACGAGACCAGCTAGTCCTGCACCTGGCCTACGGGCCTCCCACCCCCTCCAATGGGCAAGGCTCCCCTTCCAACCTGAACCCCCCCCCACCCCTCCCTACTGACATCTCATGATTTCAGCGCACACGCTGACCTAATCAGAGGTCGCCCCCATCGCGCTGGAAGCATCAGAAGAGAAATGAAGGCATTTCTCTTCCAATCGGGGGTTGGGGTGGGCAGAGAGGCATTAATGGAAAGGATAGGCTATCAATATACACGAGGGAGTTTTTTTTTTTTTTAAATATAAATAATGAAGGAGAGCGACCTTTTGGACAAGGGTCGCTCCCCTGCGGGGCATTTCTTTTTTTTCCGGCAGATTGGCCTATTTTAATTATTCTATGAATTTAATGTAAACTTTGTTTTTTTTTTTTTTTACACAGATTGGAAGGGACCCATTAGGCAAGGGTCACTCCCCTGGGGGTAAGTGTGTTTTAGGCCATGTCAGCCTCCCTTGGGGACAGATCTGCCTATTTCTATTAGGCTGATCTTCCTACAAGGGGGACAGAAAGCCCACCAGACATGTTTTTTTCCCCCCCCCCAAAAAAAAAAAAAAGGTTGCGGGTATGGCCATATCCCCACCTCAAATAAATGGGGACAAAGTTGTACTGCCCGCCGGTGGGTAGATGGGGCAATTACCCACGATCCACTCCCCAGGGGGGCAGAAAACCTACTAGATGCCAGGGAATTAAAAAAAAATAGTGGGGTGGTGGCTATCGACAAGTATGGGCATGGTTATGCCCCCACCCCAACTTAAGGGGGTAACAGTCTTTCAGCCCCACTAAAAGATTTTATCCCAATGGCAAACAAGAGGACAATTGAATATTTTAGGTTTACATTTGGGCCATGAGAGCTTGTCTAACTCTCCAAATCATCCCAGTTGGAATGGTGAGGGCTGCACTTTTTGGACTTTGGGACACTGTCATGTAGAAAAATCTACGAGACCTAGACACACACATCTGAAAACTTAACATCTGGGTGAGTCCAGGGTGGTGTGCTTCACATGCACCCCACACCATTTTCTTACCCACAATGCCCTGCAAACCTTCAATTTTGCTTGAAATCACACATTTATGTGATGGAACCTTCCGGAATCTGCAGGAATCCACAAAATTCCTACTAGCCAGCATTGTTGCATCTTTACCAATATAAATTCTGCCCCACTTGTCAGCCTAAAAAAGTCCCCCTTCCCCCCCAAACTGCCCTTTTGGACCCCGTTTGGATCCCCCTCAATTTTGACATGCATTTTTCTATTCCCTGTCACAGGCACTTAGCCCACCTACACAAGTGAGGTATCATTTTTTTGGGGCCTCAAGCTGCCCAAGGACCAGGCCATAGCTGCAACCTGAAGATCAGTTCACACCTTTACAATACACTTTTGTCTTGATTCGGATTCTGAGGCTGATGCCCAAGTCTGGCAAGCCTCTCTGAGAATCTTATTTGCTTGATTATACTATTCTTTTTTTAACTCATCTCTCATGGAAATATTTGGGATAAGCTTGCCAATCTATTCAATGCATACGATTATCAATGGAGATCCCCTGAGAGAGAGAAGGAATAGTTTCTTACCTGTAATCCTAGTTTTCTCTCAGGGGAATCTCCATTAAAATCATAAGCACCCCTCCCACCTCTCAAAGGGAGAGATAAAAGTAAGTATAAGTCTATACTGCTAATTCACTCATCAGAAAGAACGCAGTAAACTGCCACCTGTTGGGCATGATGGGACACTGGAGGTAGAGAGACCCTTAACCCCTTCTGTGCCCAGGACGTAATGGTTACGTCCTGAGGCACAGTGCTGCTGTGCCCAGGACGTAACCATTACGTCCTGTGCACAGAGCCCAGAGGGAGCGCTCTCGCTCCCTCTGTGGGGTTCCCCCCCACCCCCCCAAGTCAGGGATGGAAGGGGAAGCCCTTCCCCTCCCACCCCCGACCCCCCCAACCCCCCCTGTGACGTCAGCGCGCGAGCGCGCGCTGATTAGTCACAGGGTCTCCCCCATCGCGCTGGAAGCAGAGCTTCCAGCGCGATTGAAAAAGAAATGCTTTTGCATTTCTTTTTCAATCCCATGGGGGAGGCCCCGAGAGGCTTCAAAGGGAAGGAAATGTATTTCCTTCCCTTTGAAGTCTCTCACAGGTTTCAAAAGCTTGCAATCCGGCTTTTGAAACCCCACTAGACACCAGGGATTTTTTTTTTTCTCTTGAAATTGGCAAAAGGGAGCGACCCCTTGGGCAAGGGTCGCTCCCAGGGGGGCATTTTTTTAGGAAGGCCTTTTCTGCCCCCCCTGGGGGCAGATTGGCCTATTATTAGGCCGATCTGCCCCCAGGGGGGGGCAGAAACCTCTAGGCACCAGGGACCTTTTTTTTTTTTTTGTGATGAATTCTTTTTTTTTAGGTGGGGAGCGATCCCTTAGGCAAGGGTCGCTCCCCTACGGGGCAATATTTATTTAGGCCATTTCTGCCCCCCTTGGGGGCAGATTGGCCTATTTTGATAAGGCCAATCTGCCCCCAAGGGGGGCAGAAACCATTAGACACCAGGGAGTTTGTTTTTGCGCGCGAATGTCACGCAACAAAGCGACCCCTTTGGCAAGGGTCGCTCCCAGGGGGGGCAATTTTTTGGGAAGGCCTTTTCTGCCCCCCCTGGGGGCAGATCGGCCTATTATTAGGCCGATCTGCCCCCAGGGGGGGAAGAAACCTCTAGGCGCCAGGGCAAATTTTTTTTTTGTGTTTTTTTTTTTTGTTTTTTTTTTTTTTTTTAGAGATGGGGAGCGACCCATCAGGCAAGGGTCGCTCCCCTGGGGGGCAAATTGTATTTAGACCATTTCTGCCCCCCTGGGGGCAGATTGGCCGATTTTAGGTCAATCTGCCCCCAAGGGGGCAGAAACCACTAGGCACCGGGGATTTGTTTTTTGGCGCCAATGTCACGCAGGGGGAGCGACCCCGTAGGCAAGGGTCGCTCCTGGGGGGGGGGGGGTGGGGGTTGGGGGGGCAAATTTATTTTAGGCCATTTCTGCCCCCCCCGGGGGACAGATCGGCCTATTATTAGGCCGAACTGCCCCCGGGGGGGGGGCAGAACACTCTAGGCACCAGGGCAATATTTTTTTTGTGTTTTTTTTTTTGTTTGTTTCTTTTTTTAGAGATGGGGAGCGACCCATCAGGCAAGGGTCGCTCCCCTGGGGGGGCAAATTGTATTTAGACCATTTCTGCCCCCCTGGGGGCAGATTGGCCAATTTTAGGTCAATCTGCCCCCAAGGGGGCAGAAACCACTAGGCACCGGGGATTTGTTTTTTGGCGCCAATGTCACGCAGGGGGAGCGACCCCGTAGGCAAGGGTCGCTCCCGGGGGGGGGGGGGGGGGGGGGTGTTGGGGGGGCAAATTTATTTTAGGCCATTTCTATTATTAGGCCGATCTGCCCCCGGGGGGGGGGGGGGGGGCAGAAACCTCTAGGCGCCAGGGGAATTTTTCTTTTTTTTTTTCTTTGTTTTTTTTTTTTTTTTTTTTTTTTTTAGAGATGGGGAGCGACCCATCAGGCAAAAGTCGCTCCCCTGGGGGACAAATTGTATTTAGGCCATTTCTGCCCCCCTTGGGGGCAGATTGGCTGAGTTTAGGTCAACCTGCCCCCAAGGGGGCAGAAACCACTAGGCACCGGGGATTTGTTTTTTGGTGCCAATGTCACGCAGGGGGAGCGACCCCGTAGGCAAGGGTCGCTCCCGGCGGGGGAGGGTGGGGGTTGGGGGGGCAAATTTATTTTAGGGCATTTCTGCCCCCCCCCCCCGGGGCCGGCTGAGCTACAGGCCAAACACCACAGGTAGGCACCTTGCAAAAAACACCTCTGTTTTCTGTGAAAAAATATGTTGTGTCCACGTTGTGTTTTGGGCCATTTCCTTTTGTGGGCGCTAGGCCTACCCACAGAAGTGATGTACCATTTTTATCGAGAGACCTAGGGGAACGCTGGGTGGAAGGAAATTTGTGGCTCCTCTCAGATTCCAGAACTTTCTGTCACCGAAATGAGAGGAAAAAGTGTTTTTTGGGCCAAATTTTGATGTTTGCAAAGGATTCTGGGTAACATAACCTGGTCAGAGCCCCGCAAGTCACCCCATCTTGGATTCCCCTGGGTTTCTAGTTTTCAAAAATGCACTGGTTTGCTAGGTTTCCTCAGGTGTCGGCTGAGCTACAGGCCAAAATCCACAGGTAGGCACTGCTTTTTATAAAAAAATTTGATGTGTCCACCTTGTGTTTTGGGCCCTTTCCTTTCGTGGGCGCTAGTCCTACCCACACAAGTGAGGTATCATTTTTATCGGGAGACTTGGGGGAACGCTGGGTAGAAGGAAATTTGTGGCTCCTCTCAGATTCCAGAACTTTCTGCCACAGAAATGTGAGTAACGTGTATTTTTAGCCAAATTTTGAGGTTTGCAAAGGATTCTGGGTAACAGAACCTGGTCCGAGCCCCGCAAGTCACCCCTCCTTGGATTCCCCTAGGTCTCTAGTTTTCAGAAATGCACAGGTTTGGTAGGTTTCCCTAGGTGCCGGCTGAGCTAGAGGCCAAAATCTACAGGTAGGCACTTCGCAAAAAACACCTCTGTTTTTTTCCAAAATTTAGGATGTGTCCACGTTGCGCTTTGGGGTGTTTCCTGTCGCCCGTGCTAGGCCTACCCACGCAAGTGAGGTATCATTTTTATCGGGAGACTTGGGGGAACGCTGGGTGGAAGGAAATTTGTAGCTCCTCTCAGATTCCAGAACTTTCTGCCACAGAAATGTGAGGGACATGTGTTTTTTTAGCCAAATTTTGAGGTTTGCAAAGGATTCTGGGTAACAGAACCTGGTCCGAGCCACACAAGTCACCCCACCTTGGATTCCCCTAGGTCTCTAGTTTTCAGAAATGTACAGGTTTGGTAGGTTTCCCTAGGTGGCGGCTGAGCTAGAGGCCAAAATCTCCAGGTAGTCACTTTGCTAAAAACAGCTCTGTTTTCTGTGATGTGTCCACGTTGTGTTTTGGGGCATATCCTGTCGCGGGCGCTAGGCCTACCCACACAAGTGAGGTATCATTTTTATCGGGAGACGTGGGGGGAACGCTGGGTGGAAGGAAATTTGTGGCTCCTCTCAGATTCCAGAACTTTCTGCCACAGAAATGTGAGGAACATGTGTTTTTTTAGCCAAATTTTGAGGTTTGCAAAGGATTCTGGGTAACAGAACCTGGTCCGAGCCACACAAGTCACCCCTCCTTGGATTCCCCTAGGTCTCTAGTTTTCAGAAATGCACAGGTTTGGTAGGTTTCCCTAGGTGCCGGCTGAGCTAGAGGCCAAAATCTACAGGTAGTCACTTTGCTAAAAACAGCTCTGTTTTCTGTGATATGTCCACGTTGTGTTTTGGGGCATATCCTGTCGCGGGCGCTAGGCCTACCCACACAAGTGAGGTATCATTTTTATCGGGAGACGTGGGGGAACGCTGGGTGGAAGGAAATTTGTGGCTCCTCTCAGATTCCAGAACTTTCTGCCACAGAAATGTGAGGAACATGTGTTTTTTTAGCCAAATTTTGAGATTTGCAAAGGATTCTGGGTAACAGAACCTGGTCCGAGCCCCGCAAGTCACCCCTCCTTGGATTCCCCTAGGTCTCTAGTTTTCAGAAATGCACAGGTTTGGTAGGTTTCCCTAGGTGCCGGCTGAGCTAGAGGCCAAAAACTACAGGTAGGCACTTCGCAAAAAACACCTCTGTTTTTTTCCAAAATTTAGGATGTGTCCACGTTGCGCTTTGGGGTGTTTCCTGTCGCCGGCGCTAGGCCTACCCACGCAAGTGAGGTATCATTTTTATCGGGAGACTTGGGGGAACGCTGGGTGGAAGGAAATTTGTAGCTCCTCTCAGATTCCAGAACTTTCTGCCACAGAAATGTGAGGGACATGTGTTTTTTTAGCCAAATTTTGAGGTTTGCAAAGGATTCTGGGTAATAGAACCTGGTCCGAGCCACACAAGTCACCCCTCCTTGGATTCCCCTAGGTCTCTAGTTTTCAGAAATGTACAGGTTTGGTAGGTTTCCCTAGGTGGCGGCTGAGCTAGAGGCCAAAATCTCCAGGTAGTCACTTTGCTAAAAACGGCTCTGTTTTCTGTGATGTGTCCACGTTGTGTTTTGGGGCATATCCTGTCGCGGGCGCTAGGCCTACCCACACAAGTGAGGTATCATTTTTATCGGGAGACGTGGGGGGAACGCTGGGTGGAAGGAAATTTGTGGCTCCTCTCAGATTCCAGAACTTTCTGCCACAGAAATGTGAGGAACATGTGTTTTTTTAGCCAAATTTGGAGGTTTGCAAAGGATTCTGGGTAACAGAACCTGGTCCGAGCCACACAAGTCACCCCTCCTTGGATTCCCCTAGGTCTCTAGTTTTCAGAAATGCACAGGTTTGGTAGGTTTCCCTAGGTGCCGGCTGAGCTAGAGGCCAAAATCTACAGGTAGTCACTTTGCTAAAAACAGCTCTGTTTTCTGTGATATGTCCACGTTGTGTTTTGGGGCATATCCTGTCGCGGGCGCTAGGCCTACCCACACAAGTGAGGTATCATTTTTATCGGGAGACGTGGGGGAACGCTGGTTGGAAGGAAATTTGTGGCTCCTCTCAGATTCCAGAACTTTCTGCCACAGAAATGTGAGGAACATGTGTTTTTTTAGCCAAATTTTGAGATTTGCAAAGGATTCTGGGTAACAGAACCTGGTCCGAGCCCCGCAAGTCACCCCTCCTTGGATTCCCCTAGGTCTCTAGTTTTCAGAAATGCACAGGTTTGGTAGGTTTCCCTAGGTGGCGGCTGAGCTAGAGGCCAAAATCTACAGGTAGTCACTTTGCTAAAAACAGCTCTGTTTTCTGTGATATGTCCACGTTGTGTTTTGGGGCATATCCTGTCGCGGGCGCTAGGCCTACCCACACAAGTGAGGTATCATTTTTATCGGGAGACGTGGGGGAACGCTGGGTGGAAGGAAATTTGTGGCTCCTCTCAGATTCCAGAACTTTCTGCCACAGAAATGTGAGGAACATGTGTTTTTTTAGCCAAATTGTGAGGTTTGCAAAGGATTCTGGGTAACAGAACCTGGTCCGAGACCCGCAAGTCACCCCTCCTTGGATTCCCCTAGGTCTCTAGTTTTCAGAAATGCAGAGGTTTGGTAGGTTTCCCTAGGTGGCGGCTGAGCTAGAGGCCAAAATCTACAGGTAGTCACTTTGCTAAAAACAGCTCTGTTTTCTGTGATATGTCCACGTTGTGTTTTGGGGCATATCCTGTCGCGGGCGCTAGGCCTTCCCACACAAGTGAGGTATCATTTTTATCGGGAGACGTGGGGGAACGCTGGGTGGAAGGATATTGGTGGCTCCTCTCAGATTCCAGAACTTTCTGCCACAGAAATGTGAGGAACATGTGTTTTTTTAGCCAAATTTTGAGGTTTGCAAAGGATTCTGGGTAACAGAACCTGGTCCGAGCCACACAAGTCACCCCTCCTTGGATTCCCCTAGGTCTCTAGTTTTCAGAAATGCACAGGTTTGGTAGGTTTCCCTAGGTGGCGGCTGAGCTAGAGGCCAAAATTTACAGGTAGTCACTTTGCTAAAAACAGCTCTGTTTTCTGTGATGTGTCCACGTTGTGTTTTGGGGCATATCCTGTCGCGGGTGCTAGGCCTACCCACACAAGTGAGGTATCATTTTTATCGGGAGACGTGGGGGAACGCTGGGTGGAAGGAAATTTGTGGCTCCTCTCAGATTCCAGAACTTTCTGCCACAGAAATGTGAGGAACATGTGTTTTTTTAGCCAAATTTTGAGGTTTGCAAAGGATTCTGGGTAACAGAACCTGGTCCGAGCCACACAAGTCACCCCTCCTTGGATTCCCCTAGGTCTCTAGTTTTCAGAAATGCACAGGTTTGGTAGGTTTCCCTAGGTGGCGGCTGAGCTAGAGGCCAAAATCTACAGGTAGTCACTTTGCTAAAAACAGCTCTGTTTTCTGTGATGTGTCCACGTTGTGTTTTGGGGCATATCCTGTCGCGGGTGCTAGGCCTACCCACACAAGTGAGGTACCATTTTTATCGGGAGACTTGGGGGAACATAGATTAGCAAAACAAGTACTATTGCCCCTTGTCTTTCTCTACATTTTTTCCTTCCAAATATAGGAGTGTGTGTAAAAAAGACATCTATTTGAGAAATTCCCTGTAATTCACGTGCTACTATGGTCACCCCGGAATTCAGAGATGTGCAAATAACCACTGCTCCTCAACACCTTATCTTGTGCCCTTTTTGGAAATGCAAAGGTTTTCTTGATAGCAATTTTTTACTCCTTATATTTCAGCAAATGAATTGCTGTATACCCGGTATAGAATGAAAACGCACTGCATGGTGCAGCTCATTTATTGGCTCTGGGTTCCTCGGGTTCTTGATGAACCTACAAACCCTATATATCCCCGCAACCAGAGGAGTCCAGCAGACGTAACGGTACATTGCTTTCGATAATCTGACATTGCAGGGAAAAGTTACAGAGTAAAACGTAGAGAAAAATTGATGGTTTTTTCACCTCAATTTCAATATTTTTCTTTTTCAGCTGTTATTTTCTGTAGGAAACCCTTGTAGGATCTACACAAATGACCCCTTGCTGAATTCAGAATTTTGTCTACTTTTCAGAAATGTTTAGGTTTCTGGGATCCAGCATTGGTTTCATGACCATTCCTGTCACTGACTGGAAGGAGGCTGAAAGCACAAAAAATTGCACAAATGGGGTATGCCCCAGTAAAATGCCAAAATTGTGTTGAAAAATTGGGTTTTCTGATTCACGTCTGCCTGTTCCTGAAAGCTGGGAAGCTGCTGAGTTTAGCACCGCAAACCCTTTGTTGATGCCATTTTCAGGGGAAAAACCACAAGCCTTCTTCTGCAGCCACTTTTTCAATTTTTTTTGAAAAAAACGAAATTTTCACTGTATTTTGGCCAATTTCTTGGCCTCCTTCAGGGGAACCCACAAAGTCTGGGTACCTCTAGAATCCCTAGGATGTTGGAAAAAAAGGACGCAAATTTGGCTTGGTTAGCTTATGTGGACAAAAAGTTATGAGGGCCTAAGCGCGAACTGCCCCAAATAGGCAAAAAAAGGCCTGGCACAGGAGGGGGAAAAGGCCTGGCAGCGAAGGGGTTAAAGGTGAAGAGTCCTATTCTAATTTTTTCCAATGCTGCAGCCTGTATACAATGCCACATAGTTCCCCTTCTCTTACTTTAAAAAGAGACAAAATGCCTGGGAAGGAAAGATTATTATTTTTTTAAAGATCACTTTTTATTTTTTTGTAGTTACTTTTAATAGCTAAGCCTTTTGTCTACCACATTTGAAAGTAATTCAATATAATTGGCTACATAGTCTGTTGTTTTAAGGCTGCAAAAACTTAACATTTGTGTCCAATGCATCTCTTGGCCTTGCCAAAGTAAGGCAAAGTAAATGTGATTGGGAAGGAACGGCTCTAGAGTCCCCATGCATGGGTGGGACTATTCACTGCGTATGATCATCAATGAAGGTTCCCCTGAGAGAGAACGTTTGTGACCAGAAGGTGCCCATAGACAAACTAAGGTCTGCTGGAAAGGTAGGAGGATAACCAGTAAAGGACATTGTTGGTGAAGCGATTTGTGCTATGCAAAACCAGGTTATAAGTTATATGAGAGATATGTATCAGTATTAATCCTTTGTCCAATGATAAATCTAATGAAAAGGATGTTTGCCATCCCAACTGAATAAAGTTTTGGTATAAAACGTGGCTCCAATTGTGTTTTTGGAACTTTCACATGGACAATGCATGTACCAGACTCATAATGGAGTTAATAATGTGGTACTTACCGTTTTATGTCACTCTTAAATAAGGACATCAAGTTATTTAACTAAGTAGCTAGCTCACTGGTTAGCACCATTAGTTGATAAGTCTTGCTTCTGAATGCTAGCATGGGTATGCGACGAAATAGGGAAAAATTGATTACCCATTATGTTTAATCTGCAGTGCGACCTATATTCCAAGGTGATGACCCTCCTTGTCAATGAAAACACATTTCAAAGAGTTTCTTGGCCGTATTTGTTGAAGCTTTGTCCCCACTTTTGGATAGGATCCCAATTTATTAGTTGGTAATCTAGCCCAAAGCTAAAAGGTGTGTGATAGCTAGAATATCTCCCTAGCTCCACAACACGAGTTCCCACTTCATCTGTTATTCGCACTTGGCTTGAACTTCATATTCCTCACATTCAACTTCACCTGTATAGCCCCCTTAATTGAACTTAATATTCACACTAATGTCGACCCTAACATGGATAATATTACTATTTACAATAAATAAAAAAAACAGTGCTTTTCAGCTGACACAAATGCTTGTGGGAGTATTTGGGGCTAGGATCTTGTAGAATACTCAATATGGGGAAAGACTCTAGTGACTGAGACAAAGGGCTTGATTTTGAGTTTGGCAGACGGGTTACTCTGTCACAAACGTGACTGATATCCCATCCATTTTATTACAAGTGCATTAAATCCTATGGTACTTCTGATAAAGTGGACAGGATATCATTCATGTTTCTGACAGAATACCCATCCGCTGCAGGGTAAATCAGGCCTGAGGTATCTAGGTCATGATATGCACGAGCTGACCTCATAAATTACTCTGTATTGATATACATGCATATATCGGGGAACCTCTGTTAAAGACATATGAATCTGTGGTTAAAATGTGAGACAAGTTGCCAATTATCCTTCCTGGAAGATCCACCATGATCAAGAAGATTATTAAGATCATTTTACCCAAACTTCTATATGTGTTTCAATTGGTACTCCAAGAGATCCTTACACAATTTTTAGGCACACTGACCACTATTTTAAACTTTAATGCATGCTGAGATGTATAAATCTCCCATTAGTTAAGGTGACTGGGCTCTCCCTTAATTCAAGTTCTATTTCTAGGCATATGTAGCCATATGATGGACTTTTAACAAGCGTCAGTGTCTGGATCCACAATTTTGGACTGCATTTGATGAATCACAGCATAGATTTGCAGAAATGTGACTATCAAATGCTCCAGTGACGTCTTCTGTTCTCACAATTATGATATTTTTACTTTTCTGGACAATGTAGAGTGATGGTGACAAGTCGTCCTCAAGTTCCATATCAATAAATCCCTTGAAGATGTTGTCCAATAGACTAGAAGCATAAAGCATTTTAGCAGCTAAATATAAATGTCAACAGTTCAAACATTATATATTTGTAGCTATACCCAGCTTGGACAGCGTAATTGCACTGGAGGGCTGATACTCTCTGCCTCCCTGGTTGCAATCAAGATGAAGACATAGTGCCTATGTTCACCCATGAAAGAGATTTTGCTTAAAAGGATCAGGTGTGAAATTGCCACTTTTAATTGCTATTATATGGTGACTAAATATTGCCAGGTTTTGGAAAGAACTTAATTCCACAGATGCTGGAGCATTGATGAAAGCTTTCAAGGATTTTGTGTTTTTCAACTCATTATGAACTTCTATTAATTTTACCTCTTGAATTTTGGGTAGACCAGCAGATGCATAATAATTGGCTACAATACAGGCTCGCAGCTTGTCCATCATTCTTCTGGCATCGAGTAGGCGCTGAAAAATAAAATAGATGTATATTAGTGTCCGAAATTACAAGTGTGACTATGTTCACTGTAGCCCTGTTTCCATTCAGTAGTAATGGGAGGGAAGGTCAACCCTATATACCTATGAGAGCCTGAGTCATCACTACAGGCTCATTTTGTAGTTGCAGGGTTAATACTCTTAGTAACCAAACTACCAAAGCAATTGACGGAACAAAGATCAACTAGCCAAAGTAATGATATTTTGATGCATATGTAAACCAGAAGAAACGCACATAAGGAGCTCGGTACCCCAGCAATCACCCAGTATAAACAGTGTAACTGAATAATGGTGTCTGTAGACTAAAGTTAACAACTTCAAAAACAATCAGTGGATTGATACGCAGATATACGTATGCCAAACAGTTGCTCATATTTTTGAGTAAATAACAGTGTGTTTGCTGTAATATCATCAGCAGGACAAAACAGTGAGAAGCACCTAGAGGTTCTAAAGTAATAAGAATTTGGGTGAAATGATTACCAAATGCCCAAGAAAGACGTTGAGCGAAAGGCTACTCAACCAGGGAAAAGGAACAAGAGTTACACAATGGCAATTCCAGGGACTAAACCACTGACCATGAAAAGGTACAACAACTGGAAAAAATCTGTAATAGCCAGTGAAAGTAAATACCAACTATGAGCTTATGAAAGGTGCTGTCCACAATATCCTACTTCCATTTTATGATGTTTTCATATCAAGTTATTAGCTCGCACATTTTGCACTTTAAGGGGTTTCAATTTGCCAAAAGCAGGGCATGGGAGAATCCAGGGTGGTGGCTGTCCCTACATAAATTTAATCTTACCTCCATTTTTTCAGCCAACATATTATCACACAATGGAGGGGAGGGACTAGTGGGCGGGCTACAGTCAAAGAATGTTTGAGAACGCTGACATTTATTAACAGCAGTCGCACCACTATGTCAGCCACAAGGCAGATTAAAAACGTACCATGGCATTTAATGACGGGGGCCTTTGCATTATGACACTTAATACCAATGGCTTAAATAATAAATGCAAAACCCAGGCAATCGAAGATTGGGAAAAAAAGTACACTTGCCTGATTTAGCCCTTATTCAGGAGACCCATGTCTAGAAGCTAGGCTCTCTAGAGGTAGCTGTGGATGAAGAGCCAAGGCTTATCTAGGAGACATGCAAAGCTCATGCAATACCACTGTAGTCACACAGCATCTACACACATGAAAGAAAACATTCAGTGTTACAAAAGTAAAGGTACTTTATTTTAGTGAGACAATTACCAAAAAAGTACTAGAGAGGCAATCCTCCAATAGGAGGCAAGTAACACACTAGATATGTACACTAGTAATCAGAAATAGGCATAGAAAGTGTAAGAAAACAATGCAAATAACAGGCAGTGGTGACCCTAAGGGGAGCCCAAACCATATACTAAAAAATGGAATGCAAATGTAGGACTCCCCCCTAGGTAAGTGGAATGTGTAAAGGGGAGATGGGGGAAGCCCCAAAGGTAAGTACCACAGTACCCCCCAGCGACCAAGAAGAAAACAGTAAGTAACTGGAATTTTTACCAAAACCACCCAAAAGGAAGGAAATGAAAAGAGAAGGACTCAACCCAGGAGGGGGAGACACAGGGGACCCTCAGTGACACAGAGAGCCCACTGGAGCAGAGGCAGCACCCACAGGAGCCCCACACGATGGGGAACAGGAGCCAAACAGGATGGGAACACATGAGTTGCAGGAGAGGCCACGCAGCAGAGAGGGGTCCCATGCCGCAGGAGAAGCACACAGAGAGCTGTGTATCGCAGGAAAGAGTGCTGGGGGCTAAGGCTGCAAGGAGCCTGAAGATCCCCTGGAGGAGATGTCAGCAAGCCTTGGTACCTGCAAGACATGCAGTGCATGGGGGTATTGTCCTGCGTGGGAAGGCAAGGGCTTACCTCCAACAAAGTTGGACAGCTGGCAAAGAGGACCAAGAAGACTACCCGGACCACCACCCGCGATGCAGGATCCACGCAGCTCAGGATGAGAGGAGATCCACAAAGCCGGTCATTGTTGCAGTTGGTGCCTGCGGATGCAGGGGAGTGACTCCTTCACTCCAAGGGAGATTCCTTCTTCCTTCATGTGCAGACTGAATACTTGCCGCCCTCAGAGGATGCACAGCCAGGGAAATGTTGCAGAAGCCGGAAGGAGCCGTGGAAACAATGTTGCAAGCAGAGTCTTTGTCGTGGATTCAGATTGTCGGTTCCTGTAGGGTCCAGTTGCGGTTCCAGTGGCTAAAAGTCACAGTAGAGGAGTCCTACTGGAATCTTGCAGTGTAGAGAGACATGCTCTGCATAGACTGTAAAACAGCCCCTCCAAGAAAGTGTTGGCTAGCCCGTGGAAGCTGCAGTTGACTGGAAAAGTATTTGTAGCACAGCCGGACCTACATTGGCTTACTGACATGCTAGCACATCTACACAGTAATCTATTGTGAATGTGTGTTATGTAGTCCATGTAGCTGCCTTACAAATGTCAGCTATAGGAACATTTCCATGAAAAGCCATAGTGGCACCTTTTTTCGAAGTAGAATGTGCTCTAGGAGTAACACATCTCTTTATTTTAGCATGACAAGTCTGTATACATTTAACTATCCATCTAGTTATGCCAGTTTTAGATATTGGACAGTGAAAAGGCTACAAAGAGCTGCTTAGCTTTCCTAAACTCTTTGGTCCTATCCATGTAAAAAAAATGAGTGCTCTTAAAATCAAGAGCGTGGAGAGCTCTTAACATCAAGAGTGTGGAGAGCTCTTTCTGCCAGAGTCAGGTTGTGGAACAAAAACTGGTAACTCAATAGACTGGCTTTATATGGGACTGTGAAACCACTTTAGGAAGGAACTTTGTGCTAGTGTGAAGGACCACCTTGTCTCTGAATGCCTGAGTGATGTGATGGCAACTAAGAAAGCTACCTTCCAAGAAAGGTGTTTAAGGAGACATGAATGAAGTGGCTCAAAAGGAGGGCCCATGAGCCTGGTAAGCACAATGTTGAGGTTCCAGGATGGCGCAGGGCGTACCCTGGGAGGAATGTCCCTTTTAAGGCCTTCCATGAAAGCTTTAATGACTGGGATTCTGAACAAAGAACTAGGTCGTCTGTTCTGTAGATATGCAGCTATAGCTGCGAGATTAAGGCGAATGGAAGTGTAAGCTAGATTTGCTTTTTGTAAGTGGAGGAGATAACAAATGATCTCTTGAACAGTAGCTTTCATGGGGTCAATATGTTTAGGTTGACAGTAGCAAACAAAATGTTTCCATTTTGAAACATAACATGCTCTAGTTGTGGGTCTACGGGCTTCCCTAAGAATGTCCACACATTATGCAGGCCATCCTAAATAATCAAACTCTATAACCTCAGGATCCTTACTGCAAGGCTGAGCAACTTGGGGTCTGGATGTCTGATTTGTACTCTATTTTAAGTGAGAAGTTCCGGTCTGTTGGGGAGCTTCTTGTGGGGGAATACTGATACCTATAGAAGTGTAGTGAACCATGGCTGACGTGCCCAAGTGGGAGCTACAAGGATTATGGTGAGAGATGTTTTCCTGATCCTCAAAACCAGAAATGCAATGAGAGGGAGAGGTGGAAAAGCATAAGCAAATATACCAGAACAGGTTCATCCATAGAGTGTTGTCCTTGGATAGAGGGTGTGGATACCTGCAGGCCAAGCTTTGGCAATTTGTGTTTTCTGCTGTGGAGAAAAGATCTATTGGAGGAGTTTCCCACTTTGCAAAGTATGGGTGAAGGACTTGTGGGTGAAGTTCCCATTTGTGGATTTGATTCTGCATCCTGCTGAGCAAGTCTGCAAAGTCGTTGTCTGTCCCTGGGTGATACTCTGCCACCAGGAGGATGGTGGTGGTGGTGAAGAGCCCATTTCCATATTGTCTGAGAGAATTGGGACAATTAAGACAACCATGCTCTGCCCCCCCCCCCCCCCCATTTTCTCTAGATAATACAGTGTGAGAATACAGTGTCCGTGTGGATAAGACAACCTTATGAAATAGGTGATGAAGAAATGCTTTCAGGGCTAGAAACACTGCTGAAGCTCAAGGCAATTGATATGTATGGATTGGTGACAGATCCAAGAGGCCCTGTACTGTGAAGTCTTGGAAGTGAGCACCCCAACCCAGTGATTCATCAGTGGTCAGACTGGAGGCACAGGCTCCAGAAAAGACCACCCTTTCAAGAGATTGGTGGCGCTCCACCACTGCAGAGAGCGGAGATTATGGCAGTCTAACACTAGATCTTTCAGGTGGCCCTCTGACGGAGACCACTGATGAGACCGCCACTGCAGTAGGGCACGCAGTGGCAATGCAGACACCTTCATCCCTAACAGTCTCATATTGGCCCTGACTCTGTACGTATGATTCTCCCGAAATTGAGGGAGAAGAGATTTTAACAGTCTGGGTTGAGGTATGCTAACCCTAACACTGCTTTGAGAATGGCTCCAAAATACAGCTGTACCTGAAGAGATTGAAGGTGGGTCTTGGAGAAGTTCAGAATAAAACCCAGGAGATCCACTGTCAGAGTGTGATTTTGGCACTGTTGTAAGGTACAGACTTTGATGAGCCAGTCGTCCAGACAAGGAAGAACGTGGATATTCTGCCTTCTGAGGTGTGCAGCCACCACCGCTAAACACTTTTTGAAGACTCTGGGAGTAGCAGTGACCCCGAAAGGCAGAACCTTGAACTGGTAATGATTGCCTGCAATCACGATTCATAAGTATTCTTGGTGTGCAGGGAGGATGGGAATATGAACATTAGTGTCCAATAGATCTAGATCTGTCATAAAGTCACCTGGTTGTAGAAGTGGAATAACATCTTGAAGAATTACCATGTGAAAGTGCTCTAACAGGATGTATTGATTTAGGGGTATGAGGTCAAGAATAGGCCTGAAAGAACTGTCCTTTTTTTGGAAATTAGGAAATATAGGGAGTATACTCCCAACCCTTGGTGTTGCAATGGAACAGGCTCTATGGTCCCTTTGAGAAGAAGAGATTGGATCTCTTGTTTGAGAAGAGTGAGGTGTTCCTGAGATAGTCTGTGGGTGCAAGGGAGAATACTGAGAGGGGTGGTGATGAGATCCGGGCAATAACCATTTTGTATAATGGAGGACCCATTGGTCCGTGGTGATGTTGACCCAATGCGGAAAAAAAAAATGCATCTTTTCCCAAACAGGTGTGGGATGAGTGGGGGTCAGGGGGTGGGGAAGATTGGGGCAGTCCCTGCTTCCCAGTGAATGAAGAGCCTCGGATGGCAGTGCTCTTACCTCGTCTCTTAATATTGTTGCCTCTAAAGGAACCCCTGTAGAAATCTCTAGAGTGGAAGGCATGAGGCTGTCTGGAGTGTGATGTAAAAATTTAAGAGGATGTTGGTTTGGGGAACCTCTAAAAACCGGGGGACAAAAAGTGCCCCTCTGTGTTGGGGATTGGAGGGCACCCATGGCCTTTCCTGTGTCTGTATCCTTCTTGAACTCTGTAAGGGTAGTGTCCACTTGAGGCCCAAAAAGGTGCTTCTTGTGGAAGGGCATATTAAAAACCCCTTGCTGTACCTTTAATTTGAAAAAGGAGAAGCTAAAGCAAGCATGCCTTCTGAGAAGGACACTACTATTAATGCTATGTGCAGCTGTGTCTGCGGCATCCAGGGCACAAAGAATTGAGTTGTTAGAAATTGTGTGCCCCACAACAATTATTTACTGCCCTCTTTTCTGATGCTCATCTGGTAGAAATTGGAGGAGCTCCTCCACTTAATCCCAGGGAGCTCGGACATTTCTGTCCACTAATGCTTCAGAGTTGGTGATACGCCAATGACAGGCAGCTTGCGCAGCACCTATTTTGTGTGCAGCATCAATTTTCTTACTCTCCTTCTCTGGTGGAGGGGAGTCCCCAGTGGCCTGGCTGTTTACACGTTTATGCGCTGTGGTGGCAATAATTGAGTTAGGAGGGACTTTAGATCTAATATGTATTTGGTCAGAGGGAACTGGTTTGTATTTTTTGTCAACTCTAGGGGTGATAACCCTAGAGCGGACAAGTTCCTTACCAATTTCATCAGCGTGACGAAGCATGCCAGAGAACATCAGGTGGAACTGAATATACCTGTGTGTAGAGGTTAGTGTATTAAAAGGAAGTTCTGCTTGATAGGGTCCTTGTGTAACTCTGCATTATGGAATGCAGCTGCTTGTGCCACTACTTGTTGGTAAGAAGTAGTGTCCTCTGGTAGTGAGGGGTGTGCACTGTAGAAGTCTGGGCCGTTCAAAGGGATGGGGTCAGGATCATAAATGTCCCAGGGATCTGGATCATTTTGAAGCCCATCAAAATCTTTCCCATTAAATAAAGGGGATCCCTGAGGAGTGTAATCCCCTGTGTATATGAAGCAGAATGAGGAGGAGAGGGAGGTGGAAGACAAGTAGGGAGTGGAGGAGGTGGAGAAAGAGGTGGTGGAAAAGGCCTTCGAGGTGGGCTGGTGGTCTTGTCCCTGGTTTTCCTCTTCTGAGGTATAGGAGTGTCCAAAGCTTCAGGACAAGAACGCTTCCTCTTCAAAAGTACAGGAGGTAAAGTGATAAGGCGTCCTGTACCCTCCTGAATTTGAAGGCAGCACTGACAAGCATACAGGGTCTCCAATATAAGCGACAAAGGCATAAAGAACAAATGATGGACAGAATGCTGAACAATGCCAACATTCACCGCAGTCACAAACGGCCAATATGGGCTACATAAGAGAAGGGGCAGCAGAAGACTGGATGGAGTGGTTTGAAGACTTTGGTTCAGCACCGAACATTTTAGTCAGTGCGATTTTATCAGCTCGAAGTGGAGGATGTAGGTATTCTGCTCAGAGCTGAGGCTCAGATCGAAACAGAAACAACCTCTTGGTCTGATGTGAAGAAGGTCCAAGCTGATTGCTTGGTCTTGGCTGATGTTTTCGGAGTAGGGTTGAAAGACAGGGCAACCAAAACAGTTTTTCGGTTCCTACCATGGCCTGGTGGGAGTGGCGGACCAGCAACCTCTAGAAGGGGCCTAAGTCTTTGGGCGAGCAGGAGGGGTGACTATACTCACAAGTTGCGCAAATGTGATTTTGTGGCTCTCAATAATCAACTGGATGTCAGTCAGAAGAGTCCTGGATGGAAAGGGCCTCCTCCCTCCAGTGCAGGTCCCTCCTGTGCGTATTCCTCCCAAAGATGTAAGGGGTGTCATCTGTAGTTTTGAGCGCCATTTCCAACTGACGCTCCCTTCGGTCCTGAAGAGCCTCCTTCCATCAGAATGATCTGCTGTCGTCGCAGGTAGCCTCTTGATTGGGGGAGAGGCAGAGGTTACAAACCAAATGGTGATCGGTGTGGGGAAATTTAGCATGGAACTGAGGGCAGAAACATAATGGAGTCCATTCCATCAGTTTGGCATATCTGTCTGTGACGCATGGTAAAGTAGGTGCTAGTTGGGATACGATGCCCCAAAGGGCGCACCATCTGTACCCGGACCGACAATTCGAAGCGAGCGAGAACGGCAGAAATGGTGAGCAAAAACAATACCATCGAAAGAAGGAAAGATTTCAAACCGGAGCAAGTTGAAAGACGGAGAGAAGACTCATATCCGAGCCCAATGGCGGAGAGAAAACAATCTAACAAAGGAGTCCATGCTGATGCGCACTGTCACAGAGAGAAGGAGTCACTTGATCGTGCAACTCTGAACACTTCTTCAAAGAAAAACAACTTGCATCATCTCAGAACCAACACTATATGACAAGAGTATGCTGAACGTGTATCTACAGCCACACATGCCATTGAACATATGCCAATTGTGGATACACCAATGTTGCCATGTTTAGAGGGAGAAACACATGCACTTTAGCACTGGTTAGCAATGGTAAAGTGCTTAGAGTCCTAAGGACAACAAAAAGAAACAGCAACAAAACAGGAAGTAAAAGGCAAAGGAATCTGGGGTAAGACCACCCTAAGGATGCCAAGTATAACACCCCTATCCTTTAGAGAACTGCTCCTTAAAATTCAGGACACCCATTCAGCCCAAAAAAAGAAAAATCAACACTGTGGCCTTAGATGCAACATTTTTGCACACTTTGGGAGGAACTCTGAAACAGTACGAGCGGCAGAGGTCACTATGTAGCCACACAGAGGCCATTCATAATCTGCACACAGAGGTATGCCGGCTGAAGACCACCCAACTCCATGCAAGGGCTGAAGACGCCAAAAGCCAGTGCAGGTGCAACAATATATGCCTAGAAGGTGAATCTGAAAAGGCAGAGGGTGCAGAGGCAGAGCACTTTGTGGAAGATCTTGTGCGTTGCATGGTAAAACTGGAGGGCCTCCCCACCCACTTGGGGGTTGAACAAGCACACTGGGTCCCTAGGATCCCACTGAAGACAGTGCCAGGCCAAGATCTCTCCTGGCCTCCATCCTCAACTTCAGAGACCGGGATGTAGTTCTCAAGGCAGCCGCCTGCAAAGCCCCTGCACTTAAAAAATCACGCAATCATGATTTTCCCAGATTACACCCAAGAAGTCCAGGGACAGAGTAGGTCCTTAAATAGGGTAAAGGGGGAACTCAAGAGGCTAAACCTGCAGTACATGTTGATCTTCCCGGTGCACCCGTAGGTACTTTTGGGTCTGGGGGCTCCTAGTTCTTCAGTGCCTCAGAGGAGGCTTGCGAGTGTCTTGAAGGCTGGGGACCGGTAGAGAACAGACAGTGAAGAAGGGGACGCACATCACAGACAGAGCTGGGCACCAGGGTACGACGAGCAGGGATGCCGTAGTCACAGACTAATGAAGAAGCAGCTAACCACCCGCAGACTCCCTGATCAAACATTGGAACCTATGGCACTGGGGGCAAGCTGCTGAAAACCAATTGGCTGGTGCCAGAGGAGGCATGGACGACTGAGGAGGACAACACACCTACTACCTGAGACACTCCTTTACTTGGGCGATGGGAGAAGACCTGGAACCTAAAAATTAATGTTAAGGTTTAGTACGGTTAATAAGTGGGCTACAGGCACCACAAGCATTGGAGAAGTGGGCAGTTTTGAACATGGAGTTAAAGGCTGTAGGGAGTGGGGGGGGTTCTATTGGAACATGGGGACCAGACATGTTCGAAGGACTCACATGCATTGACAGACTGGTGAGGGACCCACGGACATATTCACAATAAGCAACACACGCCAACTGTAGGAAAGTGGAGTTGCAGGAAGTTGGCTCTGTATATACTATCTCAAAGTGAGAGATAGTGCGCACTGAGTCCAAGGGTTCCCCTTAGAGGATGATAGTGGCAAAATTAGATAATACCAATGCTCTATTTTGTGGTAGTGTGGTTGAGCAGTAGGCTTATCAGAGGGTAGTGTTAAGCATTTGTTGTACACACACAGGCAATAAATGAGGAACACACACTCAAAGACAATTCCAGGCCAATAGGTTTTTATATAGAAAAATATATTTTCTTAGTTTATTTTAAGAACCACAAGATTTAAATTTGAGTTAAGTACATAAATGGTAAGGTACTTCACACAGGTAAGTATGGAACTTTGAATTAAAACAGTAGTATGCACAGTTTAGGCAAAAATGGCAATAAGCTATTTTAAAAGTGGCCACTGCAAAAATCCACAGTTCCTGGGGGCGGTAAGTAATAGTTAGGTTCTCAGGTAAGTAGAGCACTTACAAGTTCAGTCTCCTGGTCAGCCTACCGTTGGGGATTCATGGCAACCCCAAACCCTCAGCACCAGCAACACAGGGTCTGTCAGATGCAGAAGTCAAAGGAGGGCCCAAATAACTGGTGCCTATGGAGAACAGGGGTGCTCCGGTTCCACTCTGCTAGCAGGTAAGTACTTGCGTCCTCAGGGAGCTGACCAGGGTGGTTTTGTAGCGCACTGAGGGGGGGGGGGGGGGCGACACTGGCACACACAATACACCCTCAGCGGCACAGGGGCGCCCGGGTGTAGTGTGCAAAGTAGGTGACAGGTTTGGCATTGAAAGCAATGGAGGGACCCGGGGGTCACTCTGGCGATGCAGGCAGGGCACAGGGGGGCCTTCTCTGGCCAGCCACCGACTGGGCTAGGATGAGGGCCGCCTGCTGGTCACTCCTGCACTAGTAGGTGGTTCCTCTCAGTCCTGGGGGCTGCGGGTGCAGTGCCTGGTCCAGGCGTCTGGTTCCTCTGTTACCAGGCAGTCGCGGTCAGTGGGAGTTTCTGGATCCTCTTTGCAGGCGTTGCTGTGGGGGTTCAGGGAGGTCGACACAGAGTGTCCATGTCGCTGGAGTCACCTGGGGTCCTCTCTGCAGTGTTGGTTCTCCTGAACTCAAGCCGAGGGCGTTGGTGCAGAGTATGAAGACCTTTTAAAGTTGGTTTCTTGTTGCTGTTTTTGAACAGAGCAGCTGTCCTCAGGAGGTTCTTAGTCCTTTAGGTGCAGGTCAGCCCTCAGAGGTCGCTGGTCCTGCTGGATGTGTCGCTGTGCAGGTTCTCCAAGTCTGGAAACAGGCCGCTAGGGCTGGGGCCAAGTCAGTTGTCGTCTCCGTCGTCTCTGTGGGGCTTTCAGGTCAGCAGTCCTTCTTTCTTCAGGCTGCAGGAATCTGATTTCCTGGGTTTAGCGTCACTCCTAAATACTCAATTTAGGGGTGTGTTTAGGTCTGGGGAGGCAGTAGCCAATGGCTACTCTCCTAGAGGGTGGCTACACACCCTCTTTGTGCCTCCTTCCTGTGGGGAGGGGGGGGGGGGGGGCACATCCCTATTGGGGGAATCCTCCAAAACAAGATGGAGGTTTTCTTAAGGCAGGGGTCATCTCAGCTCAGGACACCTTAGGGGCTGTCCTGACTGGTGGGTGACTCCTCCTTGTTTTTCTTATTATCTCCTCCAGACTTGCCGCCAAAAGTGGGGGCAGTGGCCGGAGGGGCGGGCATCTTCACTAGCTGGAGTGCCCTGGGGCGCTGTAACACCAGGCTTGAGCCTTTGAGGCTCACCGCCAGGTGTTACAGTTCCTGCAGTGGGAGGTGAGAAGCACCTCCACCCAGTGCAGGTTTTGTTCCTGGCCACAGAGTGATAAAGGCACTCACCCCATATGGCCAGAAACCAGTCTGGATGTGGCAGGTCAGCCTAACACTAGCATTTGGACTGGTATACAGGGGGCATCTCTAAGATGCCCTCTTTGTGCATTTTTCAATAAATCCCACACTGGCATCAGTGTGGATTTATTGTGATGAGAAGTTTGATACCAAACTTCCCAGTATTCAGTGTAGCCATTATGGAACTGTGGAGTTCGTGTTTGACAGTCTCCCAAGACCATATACTCTTTATGGCTACCCTGCACTTATAATGTCTAAGATTTGGATTATACAATGTAGGGGCATAGTGCACCCTGCCTTAGGGCTGTAAGACCTGCTATAGGGGTGACTTACCCAAGCCACAGGCCATCCACAGGCTTACCCAGCCAAACAACTGCCATCACCTTTGTGAAAACCCAGGGTGCTGAAGTAAGTCCAAACGGAAGGACCGCAAACTGTTAATGTTGCGATCCGACCACAAAACGGAGATACTTTCTGTGCGACTTGATTACGGGAACATGAAAGTACGCGTCCTGCAAGTCGACAGACACCATCCAGTCTCCTTCGTTCAACGCCAATCGTACCTGTGCTAGGGTCAGCATTTTGAATTTTTCCTGCTTGAGGAACAATTTCAAAATCCTCAAGTCTAGGATCGGCCGCAACCGACCGTCCACTTTGGGAATCAGGAAATATCTTGAGTAACACCCCTGACCCCTTTCCTGCAACGGCACCAACTCTATAGCGCCCTTTGCCAACATGGTTACAACCTCCTGTTGCAACAACAGAAGATGGTCTTCTGAACAAAAGGAGGGACGGGGGAAAGGGAGGAGGAAACTCCTGAAAGGGGAGAGCATAGCCCTTTTCCACAATTCCTAGCACCCACGAGTCTGTTGTAATTGACCTCCATTTCTGTAGAAAAAGACTCAATCTTCCCCCTACAGGAGAAGTATGGATGATAGTGGGGACAACTAAGGCTGCTTCTGCTGTTGTCCACCAGAGGAGGATGAAGAAGAAGAGAGCTGCTGGGCTGGACCTCTAGCCCTACCCCTACCCCGCCCTCTGAAGGCACGATAGGGCGGATTGGCAGGTTGCTGGGCATAAGATTGGGACCTTGGAAAGGCAGAGCCTCTAACAAATCCTCGGAACCTACGAAAAGGTCTGTACGATGTAGTAGAACGGGCCTGCAAACCCAGGGACTTCGCTGTAGCCCGACAGTCCTTAAACCGTTCAAGGGCAGAGTCTGCCTTGTCCCCAAACAGCTTTTCCCCATCAAACGGAAGGTCCATTAAAGTGGATTGTACATCTGATGAGAAACCCGAAGATCTTAACCAGGCATGCCTTCTCGTAGCCACCGATGTTCCCATGGCCCTGGCAATAGAATCCGTGGTATCCAGGCCAGATTGTATAATCTGCTGTGCAGCAGCTTGTGCGTCTAAGAAAAGGGATCCAAAAGATTTTTGCATTTCCTGTGGCAGATCTTTTGCCATCACCTTAGCAGAGTCCATTAGGGCATGGATGTATCTGCCTAGCACACAGGTGGAATTGGTAGCTTTTAGGGCCATGCTGCAAGAGGAGAAATTTTTCTTCGAGGCCTGCTCCATCCTCTTAGATTCTCTGTCCGTTGGAACACCTGGGAATGTACCGGGGGCAGACTTTACAGAACATGATGCCTGAACCACCAAGCTCTCCGGAGTCGGGTGACGAGACAGAAAAACTGGATCTCCTGGGGCACTTCTATGCCTCCTCGCCACTGCCCTGTTCACAGCAGGAGATGTAACCGGCTTTCTCCATAGGTCCAAAATAGGCTCCGTCAAAGCCTCATTAAAAGGCAGCAAAGGGTCAGCATTGGAGGAAAATGTATGAAGAACCTCTGTGAGAATGTTAGTCTTTACTTCCGCAGTGGACAAAGGCAAATCCAGATAATCAGCTGCCTTCCTCACCACCGCATGGAAGGAGGCGGCCTCCTCAGTAAACTCCCCCGGAGACGCAATGTCCCACTCCGGGAAAGTATCCAAACCACTTGCAGTGGCAAGTCCCTGGAAGTCATCTCACCTTCCTCAAGCCTTCTGTATTCCTCTTCCTCCAGAAGTCTTAATGCCTTCCTCCGAGATCTAAGATGAGTTTCCAGAGCCGGCGTCGACAAGGAATCCATTGACGCCGACGATCTCGAACCCTGAACCGGTTCAGGAAGGCTCCTAGATTCAACTGGCGTCGGAGCCGGCGCCGACCCGAAGTCGGCAGATGACCTTCTCGAAGCCGAAGGGACGGAAGGAGATGGAGCCGGTCTGGAAGAGGCCATCAATGACGCCGGATGGCGCGGAGAAGGAGTCGGTTGAGCAGCCGACGGATCCACGGTCCCAGGCGAAGGACTCCTACCAGGGGAGACCCCTGGCGCCGAACCACCAGTCTCTGTAGGGCAGAAGGGCATAAATGGAGCAGCCCTGTACGACGCCGGCGAGCCCAAATTGAATGCCAATGGCCCTGTGGGACCCGCCGGTGCACCAGCTGGGGCCATGGATTGAAAAACAGCATACATCGCATTCAAAAATGCGTCCGGATCCGTCCCTGGAGTCGGGAAAGCCGGGTACTGCTGTGTAGATGTCTGCTGAACATCAGGATCCCACTGCGCCGTTGAAAGGTGAGGACAACCTTGAGTGACCTCATAAACTGAAGGCGCCGGCGACAACCCGGGACTCTCCGGCTGAGGTGTGACAGTAGGACTCATCTCCCACGTCTTCTGGCGCCGTGATGAACGAGACCTCGACCTCGATCGACTCCTCGATCGGCTCCGCTCCGAACAGCGCCGAGAGTCATGATGGCACTGAGAGTCATGATGACTTTGCTTCTTATGTTTTTTAGGAGAAGCATGGGAGGAAACCTTCTTGTGTTCCTTCTTCTTTGCCTTGGCTAAGAAGAGCTTCGCCTCGCGTTCCTTCAGAGCTTTCGGATTCATGCTCTGGCACGAAGAACAACCTTCCACATCATGTTCGGAGCTTAAACACCAAATACAGTCCAAATGGGGGTCGGTTGCTGACATCCGACCCCCACATTGCCTACACGGCTTAAAACCGGACTTCTTCGGAGGTGACATTGTAACTTCAAGAAATCGTTACAGTTACCAACGGGCCAGGAAGAAAAACCGTTGGCGTCGAAGCACGAAAAAAAGGAAAACTGACGTCAGTACGTCGACGAGGACCTCTTATAGGCACGTTGACGTCAGACGGAGTCACGTGGAGCCGTGCCATTATGACGTCCTCGTCGACGCAGACAGCTAGGAAGAAGACTTTCCGTCGGATGCTGGCGCAAGGATCGAATTCATAAGGTGAGGAATCCACAGGTAGTTGTATCCATCAGAAGTGGTCCTTTAGATGCACACTAATAAATTCCTTGCTCAGTCGTTGTAGAGTGGTGCAGAGCAGTCATGCTTTACTAGAAGAACGTGTTAGCAATTTAGAGCACCAATATAGACAATAAGTAAAAGACAATGCGAAAGAAAATCAGGCACCAATTTTTTAAAATAGAGCCAAATTTTATATAAATTTAGACACCAAAACTATCACAATTGGATCAATATAACCAGAGTTGCGGATTTTAGAAGGAAAAATAGATCAGTGCAATTCAATGCTGCAAAGCTTTAATGTTGTGGTTAATGAAGAAGACATCTAGTGACAATTGGTCATTTGTAGGTCGAGTCCAGCAGAAACCCCTGGGGGTTAAGGTGATGCAGGACCCAGAAACAAGGCACAACACAGAGTTGAATTTTGCTTGGCTCATAGGGCCCGGGTGCAGAGTTGTCCTGGCTGTCCTTGGTACTGAAGCGGGAACTGCAGGAGTGTTGCTTTTACCACTTAGTGCTGGGAAGGAAACCAATATAAAAACTCAAAGGGGCCAATGAGGTGGGTGGTTGAAGATGCTGCAGAGTTCCCTCGAGGTGCAGCAAGGGCAGTGGTAGCCGGACTGGCAACCAACAAGTCTTGACAGCGACAAACACAGCATATGCTTATTTTGACGTCCTGGAGTTCGGGGGGAAAATAGTAAGCACCTGAAACTTACTGGAGTTCAGGACTACATTTCCTACAATGCACTATAGACCATTTACTTTTGGGCGATCCCTCTGCGGGTCCGATGACCAGTGGTTCTTTGGTTCGGGAGTGTGCTTTAGCATCCCAGTAGCAGGGGCCTAGTACCTGTAGACCAAGGAGTTCTGGTGTTGCCTTTGGTGCTCAGAAAAGTTCCTCTTGCTTTTGGAACTGGTCTGGGGCAAGTCGCAGTTCTCCAGTTGCCACAGGTGGAGGGTATTGTGCCTTTCTTTGCTTTGCGCACATCCTGAAGTCGCAGACTCTGTCTCTTCTTTGTCCTCTGTTGCAAGTCAAATAAGATCTGAGGTTCTGGTGCCAGGGGTGCCTCTTAACTCTTAGATATAGGGGTGTTAATTTAGGGGTGTTAATTTTCCCACATGCCTGGGTGCACATGTGCCTGGTGACAAGGGGATGGCCTGTCCTACTTTTGGAGTCAGCCTGACTGCATATCAGAGGCGGTGTGGTTTTTGAAGATCACCATCTTGAAGTATCACTCTACTAGCCATCCTGTCAGGGAGAGAGGACACACCTCCCACCCAGGCAGGCCTTTGTTTGTGACTCCTGGGAGTGTTCTCACCTCCTGGCAGGGGGTCAGAGGATCCTGTCTTGGTGGCAGCACCTGCAGGCTGCCAGCCACAGCACAGGAAATGCTGGGGCAACCAGGTGGGCAACCTCTAAGGTAGCCATCTGGGTGCATGTCACATTAAATCTGACTTTGGAATAAAGTAGTTTGATACAAACAGGACACATTTCAGCAGGGCAATAAGGGAGTTGGCGACCTTGGGATGCCCAGGTACCACCCCATTTTATTCAATGGCCCCCATGACCACTTATAGTAGCCCTTAATAGAAAGAGACTACTATTGGGACATATAAGCCTACACTTCTATGTCCACACCTTTAATATAATGCACCCTGCCTCCTGGGCACTCGAGGCCTACATTAGGCGTGACTAGCATATATTAAAAGTTGTGCTTTGACCTTACCACACATGGTGAAGACAAAGTCAAGCTGGAGCAGTTTGCACTGTTCCTGCAGTCTGCAGTGGCAGGCCTGTTGTCATTTTTTTACTTGGGTCACTCAGGGTATCACATACAGTGCTTTTGGTCAAGGTGACCCCTGTAACTCCCATGCCCTGGGTACCACTGGTGCCATTCACAGGGGATGTGTAAATCCTTGCCAAATGGGGATACCAATTCACATACATCATATGCAGGGAGCGAGTACCGGCACAGGCGGGATGGGAGTGCTCGCTACGCTGGTAACAGGAGGGGTTCAAGTATCTGTGGAGGGGTTGAAATATCTGTGCATATTATATAATGTTAGACTAGGCGGAGTTTCACAAACACAACTTAAGGAAGGTCCTTCAGGACTACAAAATGGACAAGCCACACGTGGTACCTGTGAGTGAAGATCCTAATAAAAAAAAAAAATCTTCAAGATTTCTAGTTCTCACGATCCACCACAATTAAGATTCAGGGTACAGAGAGGAAAGGACAACCCTCCAATATTTGTAGTAGTTTAGGTCACTTGGGAGGATGAAGGTATTCTTATGTTGTAGTGTCTCACTCCTCATCATTGTAATATACATATTTCACATGAACCAGGCCCCCTCGTATGCGGAAGTCAGACACTGATAAATGACTGAGGATGTGCAGAAAGCCCAGTCCGTTACTGCACACATTGTGGGGATGCCAGAGGGTTTGAGACTATTGAAAGTCTTAAGTCGCCAACTCTCAAAGGTCATCAGGAAGACAGTAACGCTGGGACCTGCACTGGCAGCACTAGGAATACGGGGAAAACAGACATTGCCTAAATACACTCTGATGCTAAATAACATGGCCCTTATGGTTGCTGGGAGAGACATAGTGCAGCTATCGGGTAGTAGGAATACTCCCACGGTAGAGCAATAGACAGCCAAACTAGACTGGTGTTTGCAAGCTGAGAACTCAGTATATAAGGCCAGAGGCTGGTCGAGGAAATTTGGGAAGATATGGGGCCCACGGCAGGAACCCACGGGAAATGGAGTAACTCCCCCTTCAACAGGAAAAACATGGAGAGGCCTCAGCCGGCAGGAGTATGGGACGTGGACTGTGTAGCATGATAAATCTCCTGAACACCGAAAACTCAGGCAGTGAGTGGGTACTGGTTTGACTATTCAAAGTTACCTATGAATTGGTGTATTGTGACCAAAGTCACTGTGACTAAGTAGAAAAACCACAAAGTACGCCGCAAGTCTGAAGTCAAAGAAATCGCCTCTCAAATGTTGAGTATGCACGTGGTCTATGGTTAACATGCACAAAGAAAAAAAATACATATAAGACAAGTGTGCGGTAATCCCACTACCGATGTGCTACTGTTCGCTCTTACAGGAGGCAAGACGACTCCGCGCTTCTGGCCTTGTGCCTTTCTATACTTTCTTGAGGGGAAACGGTGTTGGCAGGTGTTTCCTCCCATTTTGGATGGGTGCATTTCTGTAGTTTGCCCATTTCAATATGGCACGGATTCTTCTGCCATGGGGTTATTTTCTCTATGATTGGTTACCCTACTTCCACGTTTATGACTTACTTTCAAATATGCCTTCGGGCACGGAAGGTGATCCCACTACCACTGTGTTATTGTTGGCTCTCTTAAGAGGTAAGATGTTTGCGTTTTTGGCTTTTTGCCCTTCTACACTCACTTTTTGGTTGCTAGTCTTTGACTATGGTATATTCCTTTTGACAGATTTAGGAAGGGCTTATCAAGGTTCCCACAAAAGCACTTGGTTTAACTTGGAACCATGCTTTTGAACTCATCAGGTACGCTACATTGCTTGCCATTTCTTTTTTTTTTTTTTACTATACGGCCCCAATTTATGAGTCCCGCTTTTAATTTATTTTGTTAATTTTGTGCACTGGCGCTCTCCAAAAATTGTTTGCAGGGCCCTAGAAGATAAAAAGAAGTACCTCAGTCATGTTGGGAGCAGCGGACGGGCACTGATTAAGTTGAATCAATCAGTGCATGGTCCCTGCTCCACAGACAGGAGCTGAAATTATGCTATGCCTGTAGTGACCAATTACGAGGCTGTAAAGATGAGTGCCATGTAAGCTAACACATGGTAAACAAAGTGCGGGCTCTAAACCCACTGTAAGATTACAACAGTCTTGAAGAGACAGCGCATGCAATATCTAGCCAAGACTCAACCAGTGGGAAGCCTTGAACTAAATTTTAGTTTACATTTCACAACTCAGCGCTTTGACACTATGAAATAGGATATCATCTATTTTTGTTTTTTTCAACCATACTGCACGGTTGGGCTTGTAGGTGTTTTTCCCCCCAAACAGTTTCACCATGGACGCAAAATGCCACCATACACAGTGCTGTTTGCTAAAATTACAGAATTGGCCATTTGTCAAGTATGTTTTAAAATTTGACAAAGTTGTCTGACAAAGTATTTGCCCTGGTTCCAACAACACATTCTGACTGGCTTGGGCACGTTAGGCAAGTACATTTATTTACAATATCCTTTGTATTTTTATACAAAGGATATTGAGATGGGGCAACAGCATTGGAAGCAGCTCTCTTCCTAGAACAGGTACACATTGGTTCCAAACAGTGGAAGCTTTGCAACTTCAGAGGACAGGTACAACTAGGGTTGCATCGGCACAAGCATTTCTATCACAAAGCAGGTTCAAATTAGGCAGCAGCAGTGCAAGTTTTACTTTCTCACAGACCTGGGACTGTACAGCAGCAGCAAAGCAAGCTTCCTTCTCTTTCACAGAAGGCAATAAGTGCCATCTTCCATTTCCTTAGGACAGACCGGCATGGCAGTATTGTACAATCTAAAATGACTCGCAGAACATGAACAATTAGGGCATGAGTGGCATAGATTACAGAATGATCCCTGGAGAGGGTGCCGAGTCACTGAGATGAACCCATAGGTGGATGAGTGAGTTAATATGAGGGTTTTGACTCCATTATTTCTTAGGTGGCATTCAAAGTCCGCGTCCCACAAGCCCTGCAGCTGTTAGCTGGAGACCTGCTGTTTGTGGTACTCGTGTTGTGTTCCAAGTATTGAGAGGTTGACATCGCCTAATAGGTCACTGCGATTTTGAGCAGCCTCACTACAGCGTAACTATGCTCCAAACAGGAAAAGTGCCAACTTTTTCGAAAAGGATTAAATACACGCACACTAGGCACTGTGCAATCCCCTACTCCATGCTGCACCTGTTCAAAATGTTGAGGGCCACCAGTGTGGGCAGTCACTGTGATGTGCACCGCAGGAAGTTAATCAGTAAGTGGTTGGGCGTGTTAAATGAGGTTGAAGCACTAAGAATAAAGTTGTAGGAACAGAACAATGGAGCTCAGAGAGGACCAGAAACCAGTGGCAGAGGTAGGTTGGAGGACATCAGTTGAAGAGCACAGTACGAGTCAGATTATGCCTATGAAAGACAAATGAGGCCAGTTTGAAGCACACAGTGCAAGTGCTGCTCAATCAGTTATTAGGTGGGAGTCACATATGAGCCCCAGCAAGCATGAAATGCTGGCAAGCTGGGGACAAACAGAACAAGCAGGGTCCAATATTGGAAAAACACTGAGGGCCTAATTCACAAAGGGCCCTCAAAGTCACAGCGGGGGTCATACACTTGTGGTAGGACCTCCGAAATGGAAAAATGCTTTAGTGGGGTCCTGTCATGAGTGTTGACCACCCGGTGCTACTGCAGAGGCCCTTTGTGAATCAGGCCCTGCTCTGCACACCTCTGCCAGACGCAGTAAAGAAAGGAACTAGGTGGTACATCCAGTGTGCCTCCAGCTAAGCAACACTGCAGCTTGAGACAAACCGTACCAGTACACTCAAACATCTGAAAGCAACCCTCACAACCAGTGACTTCCCCTTGGCGCCTGGGAGAGGTGTGTGTGATCATTTATTGACACCAAGATGGGTTCTGCAGCAAATATACACATATCACGTGAACCAAGACATGCTGCCCACTTGTTGCATCTAATTTGGGTTTTCCATTGCTGGCAAGTGACGTTTCTGAAGCTCCTGCTATGCAGGAGACATACCACGCTCACCAACCCAGGCTTTCTTGTCTTCATGTTCCCCGATAACAACAGTGGCCACGCCCCTTCACCTACCTTTGTCACAAGCCCTTCTTCCTCAAGCCACTTCTCAATAAATCAGGTCACGACAGAAAACTAGCTGCAGCCACGGTAAGGCGAGTGGAGTTACAGGGCAGGAGAAGGCCAAATCATCCAGCAGAGTTCACTAAAGTATGCAGCAAGAGAAGCCACATTATGCAGCATAATGAGGCACATTTTTTAATAGTAATACTTCAATATTTTGTCAATTTCCCACTTGTTGACACTGGGGATTGGCTGAACCTCAGTAATATCAGTTTAACACTAAAATATAGCAATAAGCATGAGAAAGGTGACCACTCAACCTTTGCAAAGGGCCTTCCACTGCGCAGCAGCAGCACTTGTTGCTGCGTTTTTAGTAATTTTTTAACCGTCTGCTGTAGATTATGTGGCAGGTGAGGGATTATGTGGCAAATGCGGCACATGTACAATTATGCGAAAAACACCTGGACCACACAATCACCTATTTTGAGTGCCCATGGGTAAGGCCTTTCTTGGTTAACAGTCGCTTTCACTGTGCTGTGGACTGTGCATCTTGCGACCTTGCTTATTTTCTTATGCCCTCGATTATTTTCTTCCGATTTTCGTCATCAATGTCATACTGAAAGGGGTTCACCTAGCTCTGCCCCAGGATTACAGACATGCAAGGATTAAACAGCTAATACTTTCCAACTAAATAGCACCTGCAAGGGCTGCAATCTGAACTTGATTCCCTATCAGGGGAGCTTCTGTGCCATATAGCTATAGCAGGTTTGTTAATTTACAATAGATTTGACATATTTTAACCTTGCTGATCAGCAGTGAGCAAGGAGTGCTCATAGCTCTTTCTCTGCTTATTATGGTTACAATATTTACCCTAGAAAACGCACATTCATGACAATTTCAAATTGCAACTTGACATAACTGACAAAACTCTTATATTAGCTACACAAAGGCAAAACAGGATGTCTCCTTGACCTGGTGTCTTTAAAACTTCTTATCTGCAAGGAGAATCCTCATGTTCTGGGCGTTGGGTGATATGAACTTGCCACTCCTAAATTCAATGAGGATTTACCCTTTGATTTTAACTATTGGTCACATTGGGCACGGAGTCCCTTTATTTCAATATAATTCAACAGCAAGGAACAATGATAATAGATGACATTCTTAACACTAAACCTGCACCTGTTCAGCTATTTACCACCTATATAATAGCACTTTTGGAACTGCTCTTATCAATCATTTTTAGTTCGGTAGTCGGTCTACCGTCAATGTAAAAGGACATCATTGGGAGAAATTTTCCCTACTAACTTTGCTAATCTTTTTGTGGATGATGTTGAGTCCAAAATATATCATCCAGTAATAATTTGTTCAAGGCTAATACATATTTCTGGATGACATCTTTATGATTTGGACCACCTGAAGTTCATTCAGAATGTAAAATATGGCTCATTGGTGCTTAAAATTGCATCAGTTTGACATACACTACCAGTAGTAAATCTATTCTGTATCTAGACCATATCGTTAAATATGTGCATACGCCTCTCTGCACCACCCTATTTAGGAAACCTACTGAGAACATTTTATTGTGATACCAGAGCAGATACTCAAGGGCTTGGAGGATGGTCTCCTATTTGGACAGTTACTGAGCACTGGTCGAAATTGTTATTTCAAGCAGGAATATTTTACTGGGGGAGGGGTCCATATGGAACGCCTGCAAGCCAGTGGATATCCATCAAAACAAGTTAAATTATAAATGAGAAGATTGTGGTATTACCTCAGAAAGGAACCGTTGACTCCTAAACAAAAATAAAATACAGGTAATATTGCTTGTGTCACAACGTTTTGCACAGGCACTTATTAAGTAGTGAAGATCATAAATACTGATATGTCCTTAAAGCTGGTGAAATTGCACGGGACCACCTGCTGTGTGCATATAAGTGTGGAAACACAAAGTTATTCCCAGACAGGGGTCCAGTGCTCAATGAGCCACAGGATTCAAGCTACACGGGCTGATGAAGGGGTGATACCCCGAAACCGGTCCCAGGATGCTTGTAACCAGTCCAGGAAGGACCTGGCCTGGCAGTCGGGCTGGACTGTTCCCATGAGACTGATTGGCATATGTGTTGGACCTGGCCCTTTTTACAGGGTCATCCCCAAACGTTTTGCCTTAATCCTATTTTTTTCCCTCTTTTGTTGGCTTTAGGACTCTGAGCACTTTATCACTGCTTATCAGTGCTAAAGTGCATGTGGACTCCCTTCTAAACTTGGTATGATTGGCGTACACCTGATTGGCTTATTCAATTTACCTGCAAGTCCCTTGTACAGCGGTATCCTTATACCCATAGCCTGTAAGTTAAATGCTAGTAGTGTGCTTGAAGCGCAGCTTCTGTCACCCACAGAAGCAGCCTTTCAAACCTGTCTAAGGCCTGCCACCGCAGAACCTGCATGCATAGTTTTCTGCCACACTGACTTGGCAAGTTAAACTACTTGCCAAGGCCTAAGCTCCCTTTTTACTACACCAAAGTCACCCCTAAGGTAGGCCCTAGTTTGTCTCAGCGTCCGGGTGCTGTGTATGTAAAAAGTCAGACACATGTCTTCATGCACTAGTAGTGTAAGACTATTTAGTTTCTCACTACTATGAGCGTTGCTTCTAAAGTACAATTGCATTGGAATTGCCCTAACATATGTCTAAGTGGTACTGTATGATCTATGAGGGGTGGCGTAGGCATGTTTGGTATGGTTGGAATGGTAGTGGGAAATGTTGCTTATTGGTGTAGGTGGAGTTTTTATTATCATTATAGAAATGCCACTTTTAGAAAGGGAGCATTTTTCTGTGCTTATGACTGGTGTTTTGCAGCTTGACTCCAATCTACGTCTGGGGCAGTGACACAGCTGGGCCTTGTGCATACTTTTCAGACAGCCTGTGCACAGGGAGGGTGGAAGTGTAACAAGCGTACATCTGCATACTGAATGGACTTCCTGGGCTGGTAGAGGCGGGGCACACCTGCATCTGTAAAAGCTCTACCCTAGCCTAACACAATGGGCCCCTTTACCCCCTACTGTTGTCCGGAGCCAGTGCTGGAGGAGAAAGGGGACATTCCTGAGTGCTGGTCGGGGGCCCCTCTCTCTTTTTGTGGAAGCTGCACAAAATGAGTAAGTACAGGGGGCTGTCCCCCACATTTTTATACAGTAAAAGACTGGATGCTGCTGGAAGGACTCGCCAGGAACCGCCTTGGGACTGCTCTGCTGTTGTGCTGACCTATGACCTTCTAGGTCACTGAGAGGGACTACCACTTCCTTTGAACCTTGTGCTGGCCTGCTTGCTGGGGCCCTGCAGCCCTGTGCCCCCATTGCTTTCTCCAGGGGCTGGGTGGTGTGCTCCCTCCTCTCTGCAGTCATCTTCCTGAAAAGTGTGAGGGAATTGCTCTATTCTTCAGTTTTAGTGCAGGAAGAGCGCTTCATTCTTGCATTTCAAGCGCGTGAAGAACGATTCATTTTTGTCATCCTTGGCACAAGGACGCACCCCTGTATCACCCAGTGTGTGGCCTTCCCCCTTCCGTGAAGAGATCACAGGAGGCTGCTGGCTTAGCACAGACGAGCGCACTTTGTGCCGTGCCCCGTGGGCACAAGCAGGAACATCCTTGTGGAGAAAATCACGCTCGCCAACCCGGGCGGGTCTAGAGGAGCTGCCGCGCTTTTGTGAGGAGGCGCCAGGAACTGAGGAAGAGCACAGATGCCTCCCAACTGGACAGGAGAGAGGAACTTCCTGCCAGTTGAGCAGAAGTGCTGAGCCACGCGCCCCCCAAGTCGTAAGACTCACTCAGCAGAGGTGTGGTACCTTAAGGGGATCAAAGCCGGCTGGAGCCACCCCGCTCTCCCCTCGTACACTGCCAGAGTGGGTATGTGGGATATTTACCTCCCCTTCATACCCCTCCCACCAAAGGCTGCCGTCCCATCAGGGGGTGGGGGAGGGGGACCTTAACTTTGGGAAGATCATCCCTCAAGGTGGGGCTGTTTTCTTTGGCAGTATACTACAGCTGGCAGGACAAGAGAAAAACCTCGATGGAGGACCCGTGCCTGCCCAGCACCTGCAATGCTATCCTCAGTCTTGAAAGTGAGGAGCCGTAAGGGGCAATTGTGCATCAGCTCAAAGGGAGTACACATTAAATAAGTAAGGACAAGACTGAGGTTCCACTGAGGCATGATAAATGGAGTGGTAGGAAATAAATGGGTGAGGCTTTTTAGGAATCTACTCACAATAGGAGATTTAAAGAGTGAGGGCTGGTCAGGTAACCTAAGAAAGGCCAAAATGGTAGATAAATACCCTTTAAGGGGGCCCAAAGCAGAGCCCTGCTTGGCCAAAGAAAGAATGAACAAAAGAACCTCAGACAGAGGAGCAGAGAGGGAAACAGATTTGTTGGTGTACCATGCCACAAATTTATGCCAACAACAGGCCTATACAGTTTTGGTGGAGGAACGCTTGGCTGCCAAGATAACATCACAGACTTCGGATGGAAGATCAAAAGTCATCAACTGTCGCTGCTCGATCTCCACGCATGAAGGCGGAGATTGGACAGTTTTGGGTAGAGAACCGTCTCCTGCTGCTGCAACATAATATCCGCCCGAAGAGGCAGTCTGAGTGGAGGATCGATGGCCATACTCATAGCTCTGGATACCATACTCTCCGTGCCCAGTCCAGAGCCTCCAAGATGACTTGGGCCCGGTCGTTCCTGATCTTCTTGAGAACTCTGGGCAGAAGTGGTATAGGCGTAAAGAAGGCCGGAGTTCCCCTCGAGATGAAAAGGGTCTCTGAGCGAGTGCCGCCATGGAAACTCCAGCACCCAAAACAGCTGACATTGCGCTTTCTCTGTGGAGGGGAACAGATCTAACCAAAGATCTCCCCACTGTTGAAGGAGACCTTGTGCCACCTCTGGATAAAGACCCCATCCGTGATCGGTTGTGCATCGAGGGCTGAGTTCATCTGCTCTGGCGTGGAGAGAACCCACCAGACTTTGAACCACCAGGTTAATGCCCTGATGTTCCAGCCATGCCCAGAGGCGTAGTGCCTCCTGACAAAGGGTCCAGGACCCTACTCCGCCCTGTTTTTTGCAGTACCACATGGTAGTAGTACTGTCCGTGAACACCTGCATTACCTTTCCTTTGAGAGAGGGAAGAAATGCTTTCAACGCAAGCCTGATCGTCCGGAACTCCAGAAGATTGATATGGAGCCCAGACTCTGCCGGAGACCAGAGGCCTCTGAGTTCCACCTCTCCCATGTGTTACGCATCTGTCCCAGAAGTTACGCATCTGTCACTATAGACAGATATGGTTGGGGAAGGGAGAGAGATCTGCCATGGACCCAATGTGCATCTGAAATCCCCCACTGCAGGTCTTTCGCAGTCCCCCTACAAGATCTGGACCATGTCAGAGAGATTCCCCTGATGCTGTGCCCACTGGAACTTCAAGTCCCACTGCAGAGCACGCATATGCCATTTGTAACTAGCAGGATGCAGGAGGCCATGAGGCGCAGCAGCCTCAGAGTCAGTCTCACCGAAACCCAAGACGGAGGCTAAAAGATTGGAATCAAAGCCTGAAAATCTTGGACTCCCTTTTCGGGAGAATAAGCCCAAAAGTGCACTGTGTCCAGAACAGCTCCGATGAAAGGGTGGGAGTCAGGTGTGACTTCGGCACGTTGATAGTGATCCCCAGTGTGTGTTGGGGGCTCGTCGTGGACTGAAAGTGGGAGACGACTTTCTGGGGCGAGTCCGCCTTAAACAGCCAGTTGTCGAGGTAGGGGAAAGACAGAGACCCTAACCTGTGTAGATGAGCTGCAACCACCGCCATCACTTTTGTGAACACCCGAAGCGCGCTGGTAAGGCTGAAGGGGTGCAAGGTAAACAGATCATGCTTGTGACCTACCATTTTGAATTTCTCCTTCTTGAGGAAGTAGTTGAGGTCCCGAAGGTCTAGGGTAGGACATAAGCCCTTGTCCCTTTTCAGCACCAGAAAGTAGCGGAAATAACAACCACGACCTACTTCGGGCACAGGGACCTTCTCTATAGCTCTCTTGGCCAAGAGAGCCACGACTTCCTGACGGAGAAGTGCCAAACGATCCTCCGTAAGTTGGCTGAGTGATGGAGGCATAGCGGGTGGGGCACATTTGAAAGGGAGAGAATAGCCCTTTTGAACTATATGCAAAACCCACATGTCCGTAGTGATGGATTCCCAGTGGGGCAGGTGATGGCGAATCCTGCTGCCAACTGGATCGGAGTGAGGGGACGGACTAGGAGGGTTTGGAGGCTGCAGCGGGGGCAGGGGTGGACTGGGCAGACTTCAGGTTCCCTCCCCGTTCCACGCCCACGTGGGATTCCGCATCCACGCAGCGGCTGAACAGCATGGGTTCCACAGTGACTGGGTGGGGGACGTGACAGGGGCGAAAAGCAGAATGCTGGGGGTGAGGGTCAGCGGAAAGACCAAGGGACCGAGCCGTAGCCCGGGAATCCTTGAATCTCTCCAAGACTGAGTCCGCCTTGTCTCCAAAGAGACGGGAGCCACCAAAGGGCCTGTCCATGAGAGACTGTTGGACATCCCCTGAAAAACCATAAGTACGCAACCAGGCGTGGCATCGATCTGTCCAGAGAGTCGGTCATGTCCAGCCCATATTGGATCATGAACTTTGCCGCATCTCTCCCATCGTTGACAGCTTGTGAGACGATAGCACGGGCCTTCTCCAGTTTCTGTGGCAGAACTTGCACAACTGTATCCCACAGAGTGGGTATAGGGGCCCAAAAGGCATGCAGTGTTCACGGACCAAAGCAGAGACTGGAGGAAGAAAACATCTTCTTCCCAAATTGTTCCAGCCTTTTTGATTCCCTACCTAGGGGATGTGTAAGGGAATGCGCCTGAGGAAGAGGAAGTCTGAATGACAAGACTCTCAGGCGTGGGGTGTTTGGAGAGGAATTTAAAGTCGTTCGGGGCGGGCCGATGGCGGCGTGCGATAGCCCTATTCACAGGAGCCCCTGTATTGGGTTTGGACCGGGTACCCAAAAGGACATTGGTGAGGGCTTCATTGAATGGCAAACGGGGCTCAGATGGGGAAGCCCCTGGTTGAAGTAGGAGATTGGACCTGACCTCTACAGTAGGTACCTCAAGGCCAAGGATCTCAACCGCCCTACTGACCACCATTGCATTAGTTGCTCCCTCTGCCTTAGCTATGGTAGGAGACAGCATGCCAGCGTCTGGAGAAGTTTCCAGTCCACAGGCCTAGCCCAATTCCAGTGCCCTGTCCAAAGATGAGTCATCCTGGTATTCATAAGGGTCCAGGGACCCCTCCAATCCTTCCCCAAATTTGTACCCATAGAGAAAAGGGTTCAAATCCAACCTGGGGTGAGTAGGCCCCATCGAGGACAGAGTAGCGTCAGCTGCCGCCGCTCCGACTCAGTCGTCGGCGATAAGGATTGGGTCGACGACGATAGTGGGCACTACCAACGTCGGGAGCATTGACAATCGAACCGGCGCCAAGGAAAGTCTCAGTGATGACCGGCGGTGGTGCAGATCCGCAAGCGGATCCGGAGGGAACCTCGGTTGCCAGAGACGAAGCCGCCGGCGTGGAACCCGAAAGCCCCTCGACCGAACCCCTTGGGCCCGAAGGCGCCATATCAGGGGTCTGTCCGCCCAAAAACGAGGCGCATGGCCTCATAGAACTCCAAGTTGGGCGGGGGTCGCTCCGGCTCCCGGAAATTTAGGGAAACGTGGATCAGACCCAGAAGCAGGCTCCTAGGACGGAGGCCTTGAACGTTGATGCTCCTCCTGCGTTGCATCAGTCGAGCAACGGGGCGAAGGGCGAAGGGCGACGGGACTGCTTAGACGACGACGACTTCTTACCTGTGCCCGGAGATTTGGACGAAGATGAATGGTGGTGGCTCCGCAAACGATCGAGACTTTCCTCTCGAGCGAGACTGAGACCTACACGAGTCAAGTGCCAGGCCGCCATGAGCTTGAGAGAACGCTCCCTCAAGGCCTTCGGGGGTGCATGGCCCGGCACCCCGAGCATGAATTTGGGCCATGGTTGCGCTCCAGGCACCACAAACAAACCTGATGCAGATCAGTCACCGACATCATGCGGTGACAGTCCTCGCACAGCTTGAAACCGGTCTTCAGGGACATCCTCAACGCACCAAAAAAAAAAAAAAAAAAAAAATCACAGAAAACTCAACAAAAGGGTCGAAGTCAGTCAAAAAGAGACCAGAGTAGCTCTCGCCAGATCAGCGCGTGGCACAGAAAGAAAAGATCTGACGTCACTGCGCTGAGGGGGCATCTATACACTACTCCCGACGTCATCACGGGGACAACGGTGTCCACAGAGTCGACCAACGCCACCTACAGACAGGCAAAATCTCCGGATCCAGTCTTACACCTGGGGGAAATTTTAAAGTAAGGAATCTGTAACTAGAAGTCTCTATCAGATAGGAGCGCTGATCTGGCCTAAACGTAGTGGGCAGTGCCCCGCTGTATAATACCCAACAATAGTGAGGACACATGATGGCCTTCACATAGAGGGCCTTGCGGGAGATCACCATGTAGGCTAAGGTCTTCCACTGTATTTGTTTGCCCTCAGTGATTCCCCTGCCTTTCCTGGACTGGAGGCCTGAGTATATGTTGTGGTACCAGTGTGGGGATAGCCAATATAATTCAAGATCTCCCTAAGACACCCTGGGAGGGGAATGTTTATGCATATCCCTCATTTTGTGCAGTTATGATTGTGTCTTGGCATTTCTAATAATATGGTCATTCTGACGTGCATTTTTGGTGCCCGACAGGAATGTTTTATTCGACATGCATTCATGATGATGTCTTGCCATTCATGATCATAAGTTTATTATGATGTGCATTTTTAGTGATAATGATGACTGGACTACTGCTTTTGTTGCAGAATAGTAGTAACCTATGTGTTTACCTGACTACTGCTGGCTTTCGCAAAGTGATGTTCTGACAACTGCTTGTGTAGCAGGGTATTAATGATACATGTCATGTTTGGTCTAATGATGTTTTATGCAATACAGTACATTTTTATAAATACTTGAAGCATTTCCTTTGTGTTGTATTTATTGTGTCACATGTATGGTGTTTGTTGTGCAAACACTTTATACATTGGGATAAGCCTGAATGCTCGTGCCAAGCTACCAAGGGGGTGAGCAGGGGTTATCTTGGGTGTGTAACTCCCTTGCTCTGACTAGAGTAGTGGTCCCTGCCTGGCTGACGTATCTATCCTAGCCAATCAGGAACCCCATTTCTAACAATATGGTTAGATCCAAAATGGGGTGGCATGTTGAGCAACAAACAATGGATTTAACCCAGATCTGTGACTGGGGGTGAATGGTTGAAAATGTTCAGCATTCCACCTATCATCTTTTTGTGTTGCATGTAAGTGTGGCCATAATAAGTATTTTGTTGTCCATTTCAGTGACCTGAGTACTAGGACTAGTGACAAGATTACAGAAGCCGGGGCCTAATGGATGTTCCAGGGCACTTCAAATGCAGCAATAATGCAGTCTGTTCCTTTAGACTCAATACAAAAACATTTTAACACAACCGGGTAGTACAGGAACTTAAATTTCTTTTTTTCTCTTCCAAATTGTAACTCCTCCTATGTGATCTACTGTGTTTGGTGCTAGTGCAACTTGATCTATATGGGCAAGCAGCGCAAATTCTTTGGGCCAGAATATGCCACTATAGAGCAAGGTCAGTAATGCTCCGTTGATGACAATATATTGAGCAAGGCTACAGAGAAAATCCACATGAAATGGCAGGTCATTGATGTAATCAAGAAATCACCAAATGCCAGTGGCCTCCAGGAAATACTTATCCACAAGCTAGGCAAATGGATCCAGCAATATAAATCTATTAAAGAAAGATTCAATTTTGTGGAGGATTGGAATCTCATCAGTAAGAACTAAGTGTCATCAAGTTTTACTACCATTGAGTCTTGATAAACGAAAAATAAATAAATAGGTTTAGGTTCATCATATTCAAAACCGTTTTACATGACTTAACTGCCCATGATTTTTACTATATAGCTTACTGAAGATTATCAATGTCTTCCATATATTCTCTAAAAATAGGTATACAAGGCATTTTGATTTGCTGTTTGTACTTCGTAATTTTTCAGTTTAGTGGTGCCTGTCTTCTAGATTTTTTTCACTTTTCAAACTTAGCGAAAAAAACAATTCTTTCCATCATTGTTTGTCCGCCAAAAGGGACTTAATTCAGATTTAATGCATTTCGCTTCTGTGAGAAAGTAGCCTCTTTCTAGCCTTTTTACCCCCACCTTTGGCCTGTTTGTGAGTATATGTCAGGGTGTTTTCACTGTCTCACTGGGATCCTGCTAGCCAGGGCCCAGTGCTCATAGTGAAAACCCTATGTTGTCAGTATGTTTGTTATGTGTCACTAGGACCCTGCTAGCCAGGACCCCAGTGCTCATACGTTTGTGGCCTATATGTGTTCCCTGAGTGATGCCAAACTGTCTCACTGATGTTCTGCTAACCAGAACCTCAGTGGTAAAGCTCTCTCTTTTCTTTAAAATTTGTCACTAACAGGCTAGTAACTAAATTTAGCAATTCTCATTGGCATACTGGTACACCCATATAATTCCCTAGTATATGGTACTGAGGTACCCAGGGTATTGGGTTCCAGGAGATCCCTATGAGCTGCAGCATTTCTTTTGCCACCCATAGGGAGCTCTGACAATTCTTACACAGGCCTGCCAGTGCAGCCTGTGTGAAATAACGTCCACGTTATTTCACAGCCATTTACCACTGTACTTAAGTAACATTAATAAGTCACCTGTATGTCTAACCTTCACCTGGTGAAGGTTGGGTGCCAAGTTACTTAGTGAGTGGGCACCCTGGCACTAGCCAAGGTGCCCCCACATCGTTCAGGCCAAATTCCCCGGACTTTGTGAGTGCGGGGACACCATTACACGTGTGCACTATACATAGGTCACAATGGTAACTCAGAACATGGCCATGTAACATGTCGAAGTTCATGGAATTGTCACCACAATACCATTCTGGTATTGGGGGGACAATTCAATGATCCCCCAGGTCTCTAGCACAGAATCCGGGTACTGCCAAACTGCCTTTTCGGGGTCTCCACTGCAGCTGCTGCTGCTGCCAACCCCTCAGACAGGTTTCTGCCCTCCTGGGGTCCAGGCAGCCCTGGCCCAGGAAGGCAGAACAAAGGATTTCCTCTGAGAGAGGGTGTTACACCCTCTCCCTTTGAAAATAGGTGTGAAGGCTGGGGAGGAGTAGCCTCCCCCAGCCTCTGAAAATGCTTTGATGGGCACAGATGGTGCCCATCTCTGCATAAGCCAGTCTACACCAGTTCAGGGATCCCCCAGCCCTGCTCTGACACAAAACTGGACCACTCCCCTGACCTGCACCTCCCAGGGGAGGTGCCCAGATCTCCTCCAGTGTGTCCCAGGCCTCTGCCATCTTGGAAACAGAGGTGTTGGGGGCCCACTGGACTGCTCTGAGTGGCCAGTGCCAGCAGGTGACGTCAGAGGCTCCTTCTGATAGGCTCTTACCTCTCTTGGTAGCCAATCCTCCTTCCTAGGTAGCCAAACCTCCTTTTCTGGCTATTTAGGGTCTCTGCTTTGGGGAATTCTTTAGATAACGAATGCTAGAGCTCATCAGAGTTCCTCTGCATCTCCCTCTTCACCTTCTGCCAAAGGATAGACCACTGACTGCTCAGGACGCCTGCAAAACCGCAACAAAGTAGCAAGACGACTACTATCAACCTTGTATCGCCTCATCCTGCCGGCTTTCTTGACTGTTTCCAGGTGGTGCATGCTCTGGGGGTAGCCTGCCTCCTCCCTGCACCAGGAGCTCTGCAGAAATCTCCCGTGGGTCGACGAAATCTTCCCCCTGCTAACGCAGGCACCAAAAGACTGCATCACTGGTCCTCTGGGTCCCCTCTCATCCCGACGAGCGTGGTCCCTTGAACTCAGCAACTCTGTCCAAGTGACTCCCACAGTCCAGTGACTCTTCAGTCCAGGTTTGGTGGAGGTAAGTCCTTGCCTCCCCATGCTAGACTGCATTGCTGGGTACTGCATGATTTGCAGCTGCTCCGGCTCCTGTGCACTCTTCCAGGATTTCCTTCGTGCACAGCCAAGCCTGGGTCCCCGACACTCCTTCCTGTAGTGCACAACCTTCTGAGTTGTCCTCCGGCGTCGTGGGACTTCCTTTTGTGACTTCACGTGGACTCCAGTTCACTCTTCTTCCAAGTGCCTGTTCAGGTACTTCTGCGGATGCTGCCTGCTTCTGTGAGGGCTCCCTGAGTTGCTGTGCGCCCCCTCTGTCTCCTCCTCCAAGTGGCGACATCCTGGTCCCTCCTGGGCCACAGAAGCACCCAAAAACCTCTACCGCGACCCTTGCAGCTAGCAAGGCTTGTTTGCCGTCTTCCTGCGTGGGAACACCTCTGCAAGCTTCATCGCGACGTGGGACATCTGTCTTCCAAAGGAGAAGTCCCTAGCTCTCTTCTTTCTTGCAGAATTCCAAGCTTCTTCCATCCGGTGGCAGCTTCCTTGCACCCTCAGCTGGCATTTCCTGGGCTCCTGCCCACTCTCGACACAGTTGCGACTATTGGACTTGGTCCTCTGGTCTTACAGGTACTCAGGTCCGGAAATCCACTGTTGTTGCATTGCTAGTGTTTGTTCTTCCTGCAGAATCCCCCTATCACAACTTCTGTGTTCTCTGGGGGTAGTAGGTGCACTTTACACCTACCTTTCAGGGTCGTGGGATGGGATATTTTTCTAACCCTCACTGTTTTCGTACAGTCACAGCGACCCTCTACAAGCTCACACAGGTTTGTGGTCCATTTGTGGTTCACATTCCACTTTTGGAGTATATGGTTTGTGTTGCCCCTATACCTATGTGCTACTATTGCAATCTATTGTAATTCTACACTGTTTGCATTACGTTTCTTGCTATTACTTACCTAATTTTGGTTTGTGTACATATATCTTGTGTATATAACTTATCCTCATACTGAGGGTACTCACTGAGATACTTTTGGCATATTGTCATAAAAATAAAGTACCTTTATTTTTAGTATATCTGTGTATTGTGTTTTCTTATGATATTGTGCATATGACACCAGTGGTATAGTAGGAGCTTTACATGTCTCCTAGTTCAGCCTAAGCTGCTTTGCCATAGCTACCTTCTATCAGTCTAAGCTGCTAGAAACATCTCTTCTACAATAATAAGGGATAACTGGACCTGGCACAAGGTGTAAGTACCTCTGGTACCCACTACAAGCCAGGCCAGCCTCCTACAACTTCCACTCGTGCTTTTTAATGGAATGCTTCAAAATCCTCCTTTGGTTTCTGTACTGCTTGCGGAAGCAGGATTGTTTCATGTGTCTCAATTGCTTCCCCCGCACTGGACAGTGACAGTCGCTCTACTGGGATCCCAGCAGCTCCAAGCCTTACCTAGTCGGTCCTGAAATAAAGTGCTTCCGAGTGTCCCAACACCCATTACTTTATGGTGCATTTATTGACAATTTACTAATTCTAAATCTGTAGGGAAAAATTAACAGAAAGGTGATGATGAAAAGAGCAGAGTAATGCATAGTTTAACCAGATATATTAACAGTAGCACACTGGACACACTCACCGGTTACTTGCAGTCCGCTGTCCATTTGACTTGAAGGGGTACAAAAAATAAATAGGACTTTTGATATGGAGCCAGATGTTTCTTTGCGTAAAGGAGAGGCACTGACAAATCTTAAGGAAGAACTAACTTGCGTAACGCAAAACTATGAGCTGGCCCTAATGTAGGTAGGAAAATGTCAAGGAATATAATAAACAAAGTGACATCTGCAATCATCAAAGGGGTCTTTTGCCCTCACGGACTACGCAGGCCTCAGAGACCCCTTCCTCCACTTCAACACATGCCAGAAGGTGCGCTTGCAGTGACAAGTCATGAGGGGGCAGGGCCATCTGTCCTCGCACTGAAAAGAACCCTCACCAATCCCACTGCGCGGGACGCACCCGGGTTAGGGGCCCGTCTTGTGCCAGTCATCACCCGGAAGAGGCTGGGCTGGGCCACCTCCCTTGACCCTCGCTCTCTGGTTGCAAATGGTAAGAGTTATTTGATCGAAAGCTAGGCAGGCTAGTGACACTAGCACACGGAAAATGTCAAAACGAAAGCTTCCAGGAGAGAAGAAAGCCCTCCCCAGAAAACACAGGAAGACTGCCCTGGTATCCTTTTTGGCATGCGCTGTGGGGGGTCATTGATAAGGAAATTATCCTAGCAGAATGGCATCTCTCCCTGGAGATGGAGGAGTTGGGCGAGCCCCATCAGAGGCCTTCGGGATCATTTAAATAGATGGGTGATGTGGAGGGCTCCCCCGTTCCTGCTCCAATAAGTATTACTGTAAAGATTGTTTCCCCCAAATCTACAGCCACCCCCCACCCTCCAACATAATGCCCATACATGACTCACCCTCTACCAGTGAGGATGCCCCCCCCCTCCCCCATGAAGAGGAAAAAGAGCCAAGCAAACAGACCAACACACGGCCCGAGAACCACCAGGGCCACCAATGTTAAAAAAGAGTAAGGCCCTCGATAATATGTTTGTCCAGTCACTCTGCCTACCTCAGCAAAAACTTTCAAAGAGTGAAATTTGACAAAGCAGCTAAAATTACAACAATTAGTCAATCACACCCTATTCAGGACATCCTCAAACTTCTCCCTTACTGTTGCCCCTATGTGGCTATCCTGACCAATGTCCCACATTTAAGTTCTAACAAAGAAGAATCCACCCTTCAGCTAAAGAACAAAGTGTCACTGGCTGTCTTGAATACTGATTTTAGGATCAATGAGCTCAGGGACGTTATATTTGACAGAAGGGTCAGGTGGGTGGCTGGTTCACCCAAAGATGTAAGTGAAGACTTAATGGAAGTGAACTATAAAATTCAAATCTTGCAGAACGATTAATTAATTGTGGCACCAGCCTTTGTTGGAAGGGGTTGGTTCAGGCATAAGGCATTGTTCCACTGGGGTTTTTCTACCACTATTCTATCCCTCCATACCCAAAAGTATTGCCTGGGTGTGGCCCTAAAAAGAGATAGGGCAGTGGAACAGAGAACTACTTTCCCAGTCAGTAACAGGTTCCAGAAACTTTTAGATCTTGTATGCATCGACTAACATTTGGGGAACAGGGACATTTGCTTAGAGTCAGCTCAAATTGAGACTTCCAAGGCAATGAATGGGTGTGATAACGATAGAAAGGGTGGTGAGGGAGGTCAACCTATGATGACTGCAGCTTCAATAGAGCACATAGTATTTATTCCTGCAGTTACGCCTACTGCCACTGAAATGTCTAATACGCACATCCACTACTTGGATCCACTTGTCCCCCAGCTCCATCTTAGCACAGCAATCTCCACTTATCTCCCCTGCAGAGCCCCCATCCCCCACCTCTAAAGTGTCTCCACATTATATTTCTTTATTGTCATGGAACATTACGGGTTTGAAGAATACGTTTTTGGACCCGGAGTGAGGGGCTGTTCATTGACTCTTCCAATATAATAATTTTACAATAAACATGGGCTTTGGAAAAAGTCTTCAGACCAGGACACACAAATTATAGTACTGAAGTTATTCCACCTAAAGCAGGGAGCCCATCTGGCGGTCTCATAGTATGAGTTAAGAATACACCCTACGTAACTGTAAAAAGGTTGGACACTAACTGCAATGATGTCCTGGGTCTGCCCCTGAGGGGCGGCAATGGTTACAATATTGATTTGTCTACAACCGTTCAGTGCCACGCAACAAACAATCTCCTACACCACATCTACTTGCATAGCCAAGCATAGCCAAGAGAATAGCGAGTTTTACTTTTAATCATGGGTGACTAACACCACCGTTGAGCCACTGGATGGACTATCCTCTGTCTTTGGTTTAGAAGATGAGGCTAGAGACATCCCTTCTATTAGAGGGTGAACCCCTACTTTCCTGGTCAGCGGTAGCTACACAAATCTTCATTACTCTGAACATGAATCTGTGCATGTAATGGGAGGTTCCTGTCTGATCTAAAGTGTGTCAACACATTTGCCTACGACTACCACACAAAGTAGAATTGATTATGCTCTATTGGATTTTTACTTTTCGCGTTTGGCACTGGACTATGAAATAATTACATAAACAGATAGTGGCCATCATGCCTTGAAGCTCACACTGGGTGGCCCCTTCCCATTGAGCCCTGCTGTTTGGGGAGAAAAATCTGAAACAATAGTTAGCCTCAGTATTAACAGGACGTTTATTAAGTTGGCAGAACGATGTCTTGACATGGGCACCGAGCAGGTCTCTATGACTATTTTAATACCATCCTTAAACCACTTATTGAAAATTCTGGGGATGTGTCCTTCCTCATTACTGGACTATCATTTTGCTTTGTATTCTGCCCTGAAGGTTCATTTGTCAAAGGCCTAAAATGATAGAAGACCTCCCTCTGCACAGTCTCCTGCATGGTATTCTAAGGCCTGCCTGAAGGCGAAGGGCCTACTTACTAAAGCCATCAAAAAGGGAGGCCATGAAGAAATGTGGGCTGCCCGTGCAAACTATAAACAGCTGATAAAGAGCACCAAACAGAATTGAATAGATTCAAATTGGAATGCTCTGGTCGAGGTATCCAGCAAAAACGATTCTAGACTTTTCCTGGTACATTTTTATGCATGGCTGTCCTCGATCTAAAAAGTCCCATAGAACTATCAATTCAAGCTCAATAGTGGGTAGAGCATTTTTTCCAAATTTATGATCATACCAGTATACGGGTGGATGACCCAGTGTTAAGAGCCTTATATTTAGCCTGCAGAAGGTTTTCCAATGCCAGATCTTGGCTAGAGTGCAAGACTGGATTGATGAGTCCTCCATGTTACCACCACTACAGGAAGGGTTCCCCACCAAGGTGAGCACAGTTGACCACATTTCACTTCGATCTCATTGTGGCAAATATCTTAGGGTTTCTGGGGACTATCTATATTTGGATTTTGTGGACCTCAGGGCAGCCTTTGACCTGGTCCTGCGGAGGATCCGCTGATGAAAGGAGAGCCCCCCAGGAGGTAGGCAAATTTGACTTTTGGGGTATCAGAATCGACAAGAGCAGGATTTGGAAATCACACACTGAGAAAAGTGAGATGGTGCTGTTACACTCTGCTTCAGCGATTGTCAAGAAGTTAAGGGCAACTGGCCCCAAATCTGCATCTCGTGCCATAGATGTGTACAGTGAAAAAGCACAGGTTGCTGCGCTCTAAGGCAAAGAGGTTTGTGGAATTACAGATATTAAAGGTATGATCTCCAAAGAAAATTATTTTTTTAGATCTCTTTTGAGCCTGTCACAGAGTGCTCTCAAGCTACTACTATAATTTAATACATGGCTTAAAAAGGATGGGTGTCTTACAGTTGTTATAACCCCTTTTGTATTGGATAAGGCTGTGGTCTACTCCAGAGCTCCACCACTACAGGTTGGCGGTGATTAAAGTCCTGACTCATAGCAAAGTACAGTCGCTCCCTAGGTTCAAGTTTGTAAAGTCTCATCAACTGGGACTGAGTGAGTACTGGAATAATCCTTTGACCACTGGGGCCAGTACAAAGGATAGAGTAAAAACTGAGTTTTAGCATAAAAAAATAAAAATAAAGAACATTACAATAAAGCAAAATCTAGGGGATTGATTGGAGCGCTCCTAGCATACAAACCATCTCCAGCTAAAGAAGTGTACCTTGATCAGATTCAACCAACTATTGCTCATACACATTATATACAATTTAGACTGAGTACACTTCTAGTTAACAAGTTTACAAACAAACGGAAGTCCCACCAATCCACCTCAGCAGCCTGCAGATTTTGACGTTATGTTTGCGAGGACAAAGATCATTTTATTTTTTTTGCCCAAAGTACGCCAGGCCTAGGTGAAAATGGCGTAAACCACTATATAATTTGTTGTGGGTGAGGCAATATCCGGTGGCCCATTGTATTCTGAGATCTGATACAAGCCAGGTTGTGGTCTTTGGAATTAACCATTATCTCTACACAGTATGGCTACATAGGAAAAAGGTGGGAGCGTGCTTCTAAAATGCACATGCACTTTTGCTTCTGCAGATCATAGAGAACCCGGGCTTATGATGGTAGATGTGGTTTTCAACTTGTCGAACTGTTCTTTTTTACCCTGTAATATATGCTGCTATTCACTATGTTTTAACACACCTTTTTTTAATCATGTTGTTTGCACTTACACCTGCAATCTCTATACTTACTAGGGGAGTATACATTTTGGTATACCCTCGTAGTTGTTGTCTATGTTTTAACCTATGCACTTTAATTGCACTATAATTGTATTTTTAACTAGTTTTTTTATATGTTTTTATACAATGTACTTTCATGGTTTTCTCCACCAAAATGAAGTCGAATGAATTGATTGAATAAAGTGAGTAGTTATCAGAAACGTGGAGGAGACCCGTGCGAGGAGTGGGAGGAATGCACTAACTCAAGGAAGATAATTAGGGGAATCACTAATGCAAGCAAGGGTCTGATAAAATTAAGTTTAGATTAGGAGTGAAATGAAATAAGAGATTAGTAAGTGGATGACACATGGGGATCGAGATCCATGGGCGAAACCACTAGGAAGATAGCTAAGCAATATTTAAACATTCCAATTGATGTTGTTTGAGGTGTTCGAAATCACTCAAATAATTACCATATATTGACTGTGGTGCTGCTCCCTTGTAAGGTATGGTAAAATGGCTGTGTACTAATGGGCTCACATTGTGAAAGTCTTCTGTTGGTTCAAGCTGGTTTTTAACTGCCTGTATAAATTATATACAAATATTAAGTTAACCTGTTTGCCTTTGCTAATGTTCAGGATTGTTATGTCAAAGCCTGATACTGAGCTCAATGGCTTGCACAGTCCTTGCACCCATTTTCTCATTAGCGCATGCAATGCTAGAACAAGTGTTACATTTTTAAAGGGAACTGTGGATAAAAACTGTAGGCTTTATTTATACAGAAAGCGTCTTTATAATTTCAGGGGAAATTATATGATGATCCACTAAACATCTTGTTCACAAACTGGGATCACAAACTCAAAGGATGTATCATTGCTATCCAAGACCTATGAAGGGCTTAGAATGTCTACATTTCTAGTAGACTGGCCGAACATTAAAGCAGGCATTTGTTAGTTCTTAATAAAATGTTAGGTATTTACTCTGTATTAACAATTCTAATATATGCATTTTATAATGTTTTTCTTATTTTTACTATAACTGCCTTTAGTCTTTTACGGTTTAGGTTAATGTCAAATGCAAAATGCAAAACTTGCAAAATATAAAACTTTGATTCTCTGTGGCTTCTCAGAAAAAAAACAAAAAAAACAGAGAATTCCAAATACCTAGAGTCTCTGCCAGGTGGGAGCTAGTTCACCCACTGGTCTGTCCTTGTGAACCTTGTCCCTGGAGGGTTGGTGATACGTCCTTTGAGGACTAGAGACAATATAACTGGGGTAGAAAACAATGGCAGTGGTGGGTGACCAAAAGTCTTTTTACTCAGATCATGGGGAAAATTATCCCAAGATTTCTGTTGCCAACACCAGCAACCCACTGCTCTGTTAAAGGAGACAACATAATAGTTGTTTAACAGTGATATAAAATACTGGTGATTAAATAACTGTATAAAATCAGGGAAATTTTTCTAGGATGCACCACACAAGTGTACATCAACTGGTTACCTGGGAAAATGTTGCCTGTAGATTAAATCCTTAAATAATTCTAAAATTAAAAATGCATCAAAAAAATCTAATGGAAGTACAGTAAGGTTTCCACAAAAAACACCAAATTGACAATTTGAATTAACATTTTAGTAACTGTTATTTAGAAAATCTATGCGAAAGTTACCTGGTTAATGACTTCAATCTCATGTTCTTTATTCTTCATCTCATCTGCAAATTGCTCTTTAATTATTTCCTCAATCTTTTGCACTGCAGCATCCCGAGCTGTCGAGAGACAATTCTTAAGTATCCGTGTGGGATTCAACAGGAAATGATTATTACTTAAACAGTTTAGCTAAGGAGTGTATATATTCAAAATAAATACACTGAACACATTCCTGATTGAATTAAGGAACGAGACCCAAGCAGCCAAAGATTAGCAATAAAATGTTGCTTCTTAAACTTCATCTTTTGTAAGCAAACCTCTGTTTCATTTTCACTACCCCCTGGCTCTCAATTTCCCCTTCTTCCCAAACGCCATCTTATTTTCCTTTTCAATTATATACCACAGTAGCTTGGATGCAGTCACATTGAGCTCCATTCAATTAAAACAAGATGTATAATTATTAACTGCCGAAGGGCACATTTATTTCTCTGAACTTTCCCATGATTCCTTAGTGATCCTAAATTACCATCCACTTGTAAAACTCTCTCTTAAGCACACCCATGAAGCAAGATGGAGCCTTCCAGCAGATACAAATTTTAAACAGAGCAGGAAGTTATTCTTGAGTTTCAGGGGTTCCTTAAAACGTCTATGTAGAAAATTTTACATTTACAACTGCCAGTGTATGGGCTCCTCTGAGAATTTACATCTGTAGGACAGTATTCAACAAGTGACAAAGTCATGGTCCATAGGAACCTTCTGCTTGCACCCAAGAATATATATAACTACTTACCCTCAGTTTCTCAGGTAGCTTTCTTCAGAAAAGGATACTCCACCCATAGCTGTACAGGTGCCCACGCCTTAGTAGTGAGTCATTTTCAATTCTTAAGAGAATAGAAATAAAATACTGCATTCCCTATGAAAGACTAAACCATGGCGTTTCATACCCCAGGTCAGATCTAACTACTCCTATGTGCCTTGATCAACCCAGAATACTTAATTTACCAGTATTACATTCGAATTTGCTTTGGAGCTGGGGACTTCCTATATTTTAGTGCCATTTTTCAACAAGCAGCAACCATGGTATTGCCATTGTACTGTCCTAAATCACAATATGGTACTATGGTCACAGTCAACTTCTTAGATTTACTCAATTTGTTCAATGGACATATTTCTGGAAAATAACTGAATCTTCGTTTTTTCCAACTGCAATGAGACGGTTCACAGTAGTCTTCCCAAGTCCCATTGTTAATGTCATAGGATACTGCACAAGCCTCAATTCCAACCTACAAAGCCATGTTTGCCTTCATCTCAGAGTCACATTTGCTTATTTAAGCACACACGCAAGCTCTATTGACAACACCAACACACACAGTACTATTTCTTGAAGGCCTGAAAACAATTTGTATATCAAAAATTGTCCCCTCAACCCAAGCCTGTAGGCTGTCCACTCAATATGCAATAAGGGATCACTTTGCACCATTAATACTCAGAGCAACCCACACTAATTAAAGAAAACCCCACTGAAAACCAATATACTTGCATGAAGCCTGGAATCACAAAAACGGACCATCTACTTTGCAGCCATGACCCTGCAAATGATGCTAGGCTTTCCACTTATAACTGACGACTAACATGCACCGGGAAATTTCAGAGGAGTTTAGACTGGACACAATATTCCCCCAATATAGATAAATCTGAATCAACAGTTCCAATAAGAACAGAACAACTGAGGCTGAGGTGAAATATGATAATGGCATATCCTTCCAAAACAATTTTACTGTCCCAATTAATTAGAATATTAACATATGCTATACTAACCTAACAGCCTACACAGCTGCTAGCCTACTCCCACAGACACATCGCACAAATGAGCAGAGGAAAAGCTGAGGTGAAATATAATAAATGGTAGATCCTTCCAAAATGCTTTCGCTGACCCAATTAATTATATCAACACATCCTATACTAAACCAAATAGCTTACACAGCCACTGGCCTACTCACACAGACGCATCACAAAACAAGCAATGACAAAGCCAGGAGGTGTGACTTTGCCAATGCAGGCCTCTTGGCTTTAACAATGTTTTTAGGAGATGTTGTTTGTTGGACTTGGCCCTTTCTGACCTTAGGACTATGTGCACTTTACCACTGCTAACCAATGGTAAAGTGCTTGTGCTCTCTTCTCAAAGCATGTTAGATTGTCTTATATCCAACTGGCATATTTAATTTACTTGTAAGTCCCTAGTAACATGGTAGCACCAGTGCCTGTAAATTAAATGCTACTAGTGGCCTGCAGCACTAATTGTGTGTGCCAAGCATGTTAGTAGCACTTTAAACCTTTCTCAGGCCTGCCATTGCAGCCTGTGTGTGCGGTTTAAACTGGCATTTCGACCCTTTTGTCAGACCTAAACCTTTCTTTTTAATGAGTACAAGTCATGCATATGTTAGCCCAGAGGGCAGGGTACAATATATTTAAAAAGTAGGACATGTACTTATTTTATTGAATATTGTACTACATGTCCTGGTAATGAAACATTCTTACATTCATTTGTCACTACTGCAAGGCCTAACTCGCCCATAGGTTAACATTGGTGTTACCTTATTACATTTTATAAGTGTAATTTCCAAATGGGAACAGGTAATCAGTTCATGTTTGGTGTCTCTGACCTTGAAATTTAAAATCCTAATTTGTGGCAAAATTAGATTTTAAATTACAATTTTGAAAATGCCCCTTTTAGAACATAGGCATTTTCTTGCAATAGCATTTGGTGCCTGCATTTCTGTCTGAGTTATATGACTGGGTGTGGGTGACAGTTGGGCTTTTTGTACTCCTTTAGACCAGGTGTCTTCAAACCGGGTGGCCTCAAGAGATCCCCAAAGGGGTGCCAGGCTCTGGCCAAAAAGAAGCATTATGCAGATAACAGTGCTTTGTTTTATGTAGAAAAAAATGTATTGCATTTTTTTTTAAACAGTAACAGAAATTTGGTGCAATGTTTAAATAAGCCTAGACATATCTAACCATAGCCAACTTATTAGAATAATTGTGAAAAAATTCTGAGGGGGGCCCAATGATTTCGTTTTCTCCACCTTGCGGAATGAGTTATTGGCAGGATGGGAGGGAAGCGTTGGGCTCAGTCCCACTTACACTTTAATAGTCTATGTCCTGTCTCCACAGAAAGGGCTGTATACCCCTTGTAGTTAGTCTGGAGACAGAGCCAGGAAGGCAGAGCACCTGTGCACTTCAAAGGCATACCTCTAGAAGCTTCTCCCTACTTCAAAAGCAACTGGGTATAAATACTGGACCTTAGACACTAACTTCAGTGCACTTCTGGACCCAATCAATCAATCAATCATTCGCATTTATAAAGCGCGCTACTCACCCATAAAGGGTCTCAAGGCGCTGGGGGGGGGGGGGGGGTGTCAGTGCTCGAAGAGCCAGGTCTTGAGCTGCCTTCTGAAGGAGAGGTGTTCAGGTATGGCGCAAAGGTGGCTGGGCAGAGAGTTCCAGGTCTTCGCTGCCAGGAAAGAGAAGGATCTTCCTCCAGCGGTGGCTTTGCGGATGCGGGGTACGGCTGCCAGGGCCTGTCCGGCGGTTCGTAGGGTGCGCGGAGTAGTGTAGAAGGAGACGCGGTTGTTGATGAGTTTGGGTCCGAGGTTGTGAAGGGCTTTGTGTGCGTGGGTGAGGAGTCGGAAGGTGATCCTCTTGTTGACGGGGAGCCAATGGAGTTTTTTCAGGTGTCCTGAGATGTGGTGGTGGCGAGGGATGTCCAGGATGAGTCTTGCGGCAGCGTTCTGGATCCGTTGGAGTTTCCTCAGTAGCTTGGTGGTGATGCCCGCGTACAGGGTGTTCCCGTAGTCCAAGCGACTGGTGACGAGGGCGTGGGTGACGGTCTTCCTGGTGTCGGTCGGGATCCAGCGGAAGATCTTGCTGAGCATGCGTAGGGTGTTGAAGCATGCCGAGGTCACCGAGTTCACCTGTCTGGTCATGGTGAGGGATGAGTCCAGGATGAAGCCGAGGTTGCGCGCGTGGTCGGAGGGTTGGGGAGTGCTGCCTAGGGCAGGGGGCCACCAGGAGTCGTCCCATGCGGTGGGAGTGGGGCTGTCTGTCATCCAGTTCGCCACTTCCTTCATTCCTTCATGTAATCTGGTCCTGGCTGAGGTGGGGTTGTTTGTGAGGGATAAGATGAGCTGGGTGTCGTCGGCGTATGATATTAGGTCGAGTCTGTGTTTGCGTGCGATGTTCGCCAGGGGGGTCATGTAGATGTTGAAGAGAGTGGGGCTGAGGGAGGATCCTTGAGGTACGCCGCAGATGATCTCGGTGGCTGTGGATCTGAAGGGGGGCAGGCGGACTCTCTGAGTTCTTCCGGAGAGGAAGGAGATGATCCATTCGAGGGCCTTGCCTCTGATGCCGGCGTTGCTGAGGCGTCGTATTAGGGTGCGGTGGCAGACCGTGTCGAAGGCTGCGGAGAGGTCCAGGAGTATGAGGGCCACGGTCTCACCCTTGTCGGTCAGGGCTCTGATGTCGTCCGTGGCTGCGATGAGGGCGGTTTCGGTGCTGTGGTTGGTCCTGAAACCGAACTGTGTGGGGTCGAGGGAGTCGTTGGTTTCCAGGGCGTTGGTGAGTTGAGTGTTGACAATTTTCTCAATCACTTTGGCGGGGAACGGCAGGAGAGAGATGGGCCGGAAGTTTTTGAGTTCGGTGGGGTCTGCTGTGGGTTTCTTTAAGAGGGCGTTGAGCTCTGCGTGTTTCCAGCTCTCCGGGAAGGTGGCGGTGGTGAGGGAGGCGTTGATGACATCTCGGAGGTGCGGTGCGATGATGTCGTCGGCTTTGTTGTAGATGTGGGGCGGGCAGGGGTCCGATGGGGATCCGGAGTGGATCGAGTTCATGACGTGGGTGGTCTCCTCGGTGGTGGTTGGGCTCCAGGTGAGGATGGTGGTGGTGTCGGTAGCGGGTTCCGGGGGGGGGTTCGCGTCGGTGGTCGGGAAGCTGTTGTATATGTCGGTGATCTTGTGGAGGAAGAAGGTCGCGAGGGAGTCGCAGAGGTCCTGTGATGGAGGGATGGAGTTGTTCTCTGCGTCCGGGTTGGAGAGTTCTTTGACGATGCCAAATAGTTCCTTGCTGTTGTGGGCGTTGTTGTCAAGTCTGTTCCGGTAGGCTGTTTTTCGTACGGCGCGGAGGTGTTGGTGGTGTTGGCGGGTGGCGTCCTTGAGAGCTGACATGTTCTCTTCGGTCTGGTTGAGGCGTCACGTCTTCTCGCGGGCGCGGCATTCTTTCTTGGAGTCCTTGAGGTCGGGGGTGAACCAGGAGTTTTTCTTGTGGTTGTTGGTGCTGGCTTGAGTTTTCAGGGGGGCCAGGAGGTTGGCGCAGTCGGAGATCCAGTTGGTGAGGTTGTTGGCGGCTTCGTTTGGGTCGGTGGTGCTGGTGGGTCGGTTCTGGGAGAGGGTTGATGCGAGCTGATCCGTGGTGATACGATTCCAGTGTCTTCTTGGTGGTTGCTGGGTGTGGTGGAGCACAGTGGTCTTCTTGAAGATGAAGTGGACGCAGCTGTGGTCCGGCCAGGTGAGTTCGGTGGTGTGGCTGAAGGTGATGTGTTTGCTGGAGGAGAAGATGGGGTCGAGCGTGTGTCCGGCGTAGTGGGTGGGGGTGTTGACTAGCTGATTCAGTCCCAGGTTGGCGAGGTTGTCCAGTAAGGCGGTGGTGTTGTTGTCGGTGAGGTTCTCTAGGTGAAAGTTGAGGTCTCCTAGGAGGATGTAGTCGGTGGACGAGAGTGCGTGAGGGTTGACGAAATCTGCGATGTCTTCGCTGAACTTGGTGCGGGGTCCTGGTGGTCTGTACATGAGGGTGCCACTGAGGGTGGTCTTGGGGTCGCTGTGGATCGTGAAGTGGAGATGTTCGGCGTCGGGGAGTGAGTTGTCGGTGTCGGTTGAGATGCGGATGGAGTTTTTGTGTGCGATGGCGATGCCTCCTCCGATGCGGTTGGTGCGGTCTTTCCGGATGATTTTGTAGCCGTCGGGGATGGCTATGGCGATGTCGGGTGCCGAGGAGGGATTCATCCAGGTCTCGGTGAGGAAGGCGATGTCCGGGTTCGTAGAGTTGAGGAGGTTCCACAGTTCGATGGCGTGCCTGTGGACGGATCGGGTGTTGACCAGGATGCAGTGGAGATAGCTTCCGGGGGGGTCGTTCTTGGCGGGAGCGGTGTTGGTCCGTAGGCAGGTGAAGTGACAGTTGCTGCAGGTGAAGGGTCCGTGGGTCCGTTTGGGGGTGGCGCGGTGGCAGCCCGGAGAGCGGCCGGGGTTGAGGTTGACGAGGGTGGCGGAGTCGTAGGTCAGGCGGGGGGTGCGGGGGCCAGGGGTTCGGGCGCTGTGCGCGGTCCAGGCGCGGACGGGCGCAGACGGGCTTGCCTTTGGCGCACCAGCGGCGCGGCCGCCATTTAAGGGGTAGCCGGAGTCAGCTGGGAGGCGGGCGGGTAGGGGGAAAAAAGCGGCAAAAAAAGCGGCGGGAAAAAGGCTCCGAAGGCGAGGAGGCCTAGAAAAATGACAAAGTGCCGAAAAAGGCGCAGAAGCAGGAAAAAAACGTGGGGGAGACGGCGGGAGGCCAGGGGGGACGGCACTCAGAAGATGCAGGCACTCGGGGATACAGAAGGAAACCAGGGGAGCGCGATCACACAGCACAGGCACTCGGGGATACAGAAGAAAAAAAGGGGAGCGCGAACGCAGACAAACGGCAACACAGACACTCGGGGCACAGGCAGCGATGCAGGCAAAAGAGAAGGCAGAACAGGGGATCTGGATCTGGTGGCGCTGTGAGGACAGGGGAGCGACCTACCCTGGGGTCAAGGGTCGCTACCACTGCCTCGCAGCGGCCGCCATTTAAGGGATAGCCGGGGAGGCGGAGTCAGCTGGGAGGCGGGCGGGTAGGGTGAAAAAAGCGGCAAAAAAAGCGGCGGGAAAAAGGCTCCGAAGGCGAGGAGGCCTAGAAAAATGACAAAGTTCCGAAAAAGGCGCAGAAGCAGGAAAAAAACGAGGGGGAGACGGCGGGAGGGCAGGGGGGACGGCACTCAGAAGATGCAGGCACTCGGGGATACAGAAGGAAACCAGGGGAGCGCGATCACACAGCACAGGCACTCGGGGATACAGAAGAAAAAAAGGGGAGCGCGAACGCAGACAAACGGCAACACAGACACTCGGGGCACAGGCAGCGATGCAGGCAAAAGATAAGGCAGAACATGGGATCTGGATCTGGTGGCGCTGTGAGGACAGGGGAGCGACCTACCCTGGGGACCCATGGATACTGTGCCAGGAAGGAGGACTGTTGTGCTGCAGAAAGACGGCCACTCTGAAGAACAGCGACGGGACAGTGCTATGCTGTGCTGACCGGCTGCCCTCTTGACTGAATGAGCAGGACTGGACCTGCATCTCTTGAACCCAGTGACTAAGGGCTAGTTGACTGGCCTCCTGATCTGAAGCCTCAGGGACACAACAAAGTTTGACAACCTTGCACCTGCACCATGCCATCTGTGAGTCCTCTAATTCATGCCATCCCAGTCCTGTACCTTTGGAAGTGGAGGTAAGGCTATGGATCCAGAAGAACAGAAGCATCACCTCTACTGCACAGGCAAACCAGAGCAGAACCAACGCATTTCCACTGCTGCATGGATTGGACCCGTAGCAAAGACCTGCATCACCTTTGCAGCCTCATCAGAACGCCACAGCACTATGCATCTTTGGCACAGGCCCTAGAAACCCTCATAGATGGCAGCCTTGATGACACCGGACTCCGCATCGTAGCTCTTCAGAACCGACGCATCACCAAGAGTGCTAAACCTTCAACGCCAGACTTAGCATTGCGAGCCTTGTCGATGGGATCCTCATAGATGGTGCAGACCCCTGCATTGCAGCCTTAAAGCATCTTGGGACCGACATCTTCGATGCAGATCCTCGCAACGCTCTGCATACCAGGATTTAAGGTACTCTGTTCAGCCGGCCTAGCTGGGTCCCTGTAGCCGGAACTGCACTGCACTGCACTGGGGTCAGCCTCAGCTTGTGACTGTCTTGATCCGGTGTGACCAGATATCCACAGTTGGAGCTTTGTGCTTTTTGGTGCTATTTTCACTAAAATCTTAAATTCAAATGCTTGGGCAGGCGGGTGAGGACGATTTTTTTTTAAATGCAGATACCCCACTGTATGAAAGCGCCACTGTTGGCATGGTTACCCCCCACTTTTTGTCTGATGTTGATGCCAACTTGATTGAAAGTGACTGGGATCCTGCTAACCAGGCCCCAGCACCAGTGTTCTTTCCCAAAATCTGTACCTTTGTTTCTACAACTGGCACACCCATGGCACACAGTTAAGTCACTTGTAAAAGGTACCCACGGTACCAAGGGTCCTGTGGCTAGGGAAGGTCCCCAAGGGCTGCAGCATGCATTATGCCACCCTGGGGGACATCTCACCAAGCGCATGTACACTGCCTTGCAGCTTGTGTGTGCTGGTGGGGAGAAAAAGGCACAGTCGACATGGCATCCCCTCAGGGTACCATTCCCACAAACCACTGCTTGTGGCACAGGTAAGTCACTCCTCTAGCAGCACTTACAGCCCTAAGGCAGGGTGCACTACAGGTGAGGGCATAGCTGCATGAGCAATATGCCCCTACGGTGTCCAAGTCCATTCTTAGAGATTGTAAGTGCAATGTAGCCATACTGAGTATATGCTCTAGCAGTTTGTCATTACGAACTCCCTAGCTCCATAATGTCTTCACTGAAAACTTCTCAGCACAATAAACCCACAGTAATGCCAGTGTGGGATTTATTAAAAAATGCACCCAGAAGGCATCTTAGATTAGCCCACTGTATGTGAGCCAAACTGTAAGTGCAGGACTGACCGGTCTGTGCCAGCCTGCCACTTTCAGACAAGTTTCTGACCACATGGAGTGACAGCCTTTGTGCTCTCTGTGGTAAGAAACAAAGCCTGTCCTGGGCGGAGGTGCTTCAAATCTCCCCCCTGCAGGAACTGTAAAACCTGGTAGTGAGCCTCAAAGGCTCAAGCCTTGGGTTACAGTGCCCCAGGGCACTCCAGCTAGTGGAATTGCCACCCCCCACAAACAAAACCCACTTTTGGTGGCAAGTCCGGTGGGAAAATTAGGGAAACCGAGAGAAGTGACCACCCCAGCTAGGACCACCCCTAAGGTGTCCAGAGCTGAGGTGACCCCCTCACTGCAGAATCCTCCATCTTGGTTTGGAGGACAGGGACCAATAGGGTTAGGTTTGAGCCCCTCTCCCCAAACGGAGTGGACACAAGAAGGGTGTAGCCACCCTCAGGGACGTAGCCATTGGCTACTGCCCTCCAACTCCTAAAACACCCATAGACCGAGGATTTAAGGGCCTCCCTGAACCCAGCTCATCAGATTCCCGGCGACCTGACAAGAAAGAAGAAAGGCTGCTTAGCTGAACCCCCAGCAGAGAAAGACAACAACTGACTTGGCCCCAGCCTTAACGTCTTGTCTCCTGCTTCGAAGAACCTGCACAAGAACAGTGACCCAGCCAGCAGGACCAGTGACCTCTGCCAAGCTTCAGAGGACTGCCCTGCACCCAAAAGGACCATGAACTCCCATGGACAGCGTCCCTGTCCAAGAGGAAACAACAACCAAGAACTCCAGCCCCACTCCAGATGCGCGAGTCCTGACCACTCTGCACTCGATGTCTACGACCAGTGTCCAGGTGGCCCAACATACTAGAGAGGATCCCCCAGACGATTCCAAGCAAGTGCCAACCCTGGGTTGACCTCTCCACCACTCCACGATGACACCTGCAGATGGAATCCCGAGAACCTCCCTCCCAGACCATGAAAGCCTCAGACCATGGGTACTCACTAACTTTTTGCCGGGGGCCAAAATTACAGTCTGGTTTGTGGGCAAGGGCCGCACCGATGGGCCTGTGGGGGGTGGGCGGGGCTACTGGTGTAAACAAACATTACTAGACAATGCTGTATTTCGAAGCCAGATGCAGGTACAAAGTTAGATATTTTGACAATACATTTTTATTATCATACAACAGCATTCTTAAGAGGCATTGCATGGTAATCTTCGCTAAGCGGATACTCAGCACAGGTTTAACTGAGACGGAAAAATAGGTACGTCAAAGAAAGATATACTAAGCACTTATTTTACACTTCATGTCTCCTATTAGTGTCCCGGGATCTGGTACTATGGCTGAAACGGCAAGCCTTAAGAGTTGATCCAGATGTAAGTCTGTTAGCTTATTTCTGAGTTTACTCTTTAACAGTCCCATTGTGGAAAACCAACTTTCACAAACATATGTTGACCCAAACATACAAATTACTTTCTGGGTCACTGTAAAAAACAGGAACATTTGTCAGAAGGCACAATGTTCCAGAATTCTTCTGGTGCCTGCCCCAAAAAAGATGCTTTGAGAGCTGAATTGTGCTGCATGTCTATCAGCTCCATTTGTGCTTGCGCCCTTTTCATGCCAATAAGTTCAACCTCATCAAGATTTCATGCGCTCACCATCCAGGGGTTTTCAACCAGACGGAACAGAGGGGCGAGGGCTCTGAATTGAGAAAAATCACCTTTTTATCTCCTCCGAAATTTCTGGAAGGTATGCACCAAGGTTTAGCGTTGGCAGCATTTCTTGTGCATTTGGAAACCTTTGAGTCACACCAACAGTTTTTGGAAGTGGCTGAAGTCAGCAACATCCAGTTGTTCTTTGAATAGCACAAGCTTACTTTCAAATGAGAAAATACCATTCATCATGGACCACACAAGCTGTTTGCCTTGCAGCATTAAATTGAGAGCATTGTAGTGTACAAATAGATCTGAAAGAAAATGGAGCAATAAAAGCAATTTCACATCCTTCAATTCTGGGAATGATGTATATATTCAGCTTCAAAATCCTGCAGCATAGCTTTGAAAATCCTATGGTTAAGGGCTTGGGCACAAATAAATTTTCACTGCATGTTTTAGGACATTATTCAGGTCTCCATGCATTAATTTTGCACACAAAACGTCCTGATGAATAATGCAGTGGTAGTCTTTCACAGTCTGTCTGGTAGGCTTTTTTTTTTTTTTTAAAGAGAGATACAAAGCCTCTGTCATGGCCTATCATGGCAGGAGCCCCATCTGTTGTGATGTTGACAAGCGTGTCCGATGGTATGTGATCTGTTTCAGAGTAGTTGCAGATGCTCTCCTGTATATCGTCTCCTCTTATGTGCCCTTGCAGTGGTAGAAGGCACAGGAGCTCCTCTTTGGGGTGAAGCGATTAGTCCAAATACCTCACCCAAACTAATAACTGGCCCACATCGCCTATATCTGTGGACTCATCCATGGCAATGCTGAAGAACGGCGACTCTCTGACTGCTTTGATCACCTGTTCCTGGACATTTTCACCCATTGCATATATTCTGCGTGCAACAGAGGTTGCTACAGTTTTCAAACAAAATTTCAGCTGCTGAAAGGAAATATTTCCTCACCAGCTCTGCCTCTGTGAATGGCTTCTTATGTTTGGCAAGCAAGTAACATATTTTGAAACGATGCTTCTCTAACAGTCTCAGATCCCTTCAATTGGCAACAGAAGAGCTTCTGCTGGGAAAGAAGCGATTGCTTTAACAAAGCCACTTTTGCTGAACGCAGTTTTGAGTGCAATGGGACGTTCTCAGTATATCCTGCATGTCGAGTTTTGTAGTGCCGTTCCAGATTTTATCTCTTAAGAACATTTACTTTCTCCTTGCAAAGCAAACAGGTGGCTTTCTCTTTTGGCCATTCAACAAACAAGTACTCTTCTTCCCATGCTGCCTGGAATGACCTGTGTGCACTCTGTATGGATCTGGGTCGTTTGCAAGGCTTGTTACTGCACTGTAGGCCATTGCAGAGCTCTCAGGTGGGTTTGTTACTGTGCAATGAGTAACAAGGACCAGGAATCAGATTTTGCCCTCACGACCAATGAACCGACACCGCCTCACGACCATTGAACCGACACCACTGATGGACCCGACACCACTGATGGACCCGACACCACTGATGGACCCGACACCACTGATGGACCCGACACCACTGATGGACCCGACACCGCCTCACGAGCGATGGACCCGACACCGCCTCACGAGCGATGGACCCGACACCGCCTCACGAGCGATGGACCCGACACCGCCTCACGAGCGATGGACCCGACACCGCCTCACGAGCGATGGACCCGACACCGCCTCACGAGCGATGGACCCGACACCGCCTCACGAGCGATGGACCCGACACCGCCTCACGAGCGATGGACCCGACACCACCTCACTAGCGATGGACCGACATTGCGTCTCGCTGCAGACCTCTGTGAGCAAAACCAAAGTAATATTTTGTTTAACCATACAAAGTGATGTGTAAAAAGGAAAGGATGCACATTGTGATTAAATGTGCAATTGTTATCATGCTGGTCTTTGTCCATTCCCAGAGGATCATGTTATAAAAAAGATTTTTCAAAATTATGCTTCCAACTTGCTAGGCATCATAAAGTGATAAGGAGGTCAGTGACTGGTAAGTAGGCCCTTATTTTAGATTTCTGTTTCGGAATGCCAGGGGACGCAGCAATAGAAATAACGGGTCACCTCCGCCTGCTCAAGAAACACCAACAATCGTATTTTGTTGTGTCAGGCGTGCCCTTCTGAGTCTTCCACTCTAGCTTCTAACTCTCCAGTGAGAGTCTCCGTCGCCGCCACTTGTTTTTTTTAAAGGTGGCCACCTCCACCTGTAATTGCTCGATAGAACTCTGATACTTTGCGTAGGTCAGTGCACAGAAGTTTGACCTCTATGGCTACTGTCTCGATCTTACTTTCCAGCACCTGTTGTGAGTCCTGGATGGCCTGCAGCAGCTCACCCCGCGTTGGCTCCCCTAGGTCTTCATTCATGCCCGATGCATGACAAGAGGCACGCTGCGACACCAGGCCCGGTATAGCATACTGATCCATTGTGTTGCCCCGAGAGTCACCTGCTGCTTGTGTTTGCACATATGGCCCTTTGTGCCCCCTCGCCGGGCCACCTTCACCACTCACCGCTCCTCCTATGGGCCTGCTGCATAGTGGGTTGTCAGCTGCGTCCCCCTTCACCTCCAGCAGCGGCGGGTCAGACACCCCGGACCTCGCTTGCAGGGGGTGCCGCGGAGGTCTTCCAATAACCCCAGTTACGTCCACCATTCTGCCGAAGATTCTTGAAAACGTTTGTTCAATGCCTTGCCAAAAATCACACTATCATGGGACATGTCCATACCATATGGAAAAAAAAAACAGCTTTGCATGGGTACTTCTGAGGTAGGTGGGTAGGGGGATTTTCCCAGCTTTCCACAAACTTTGAGGTGTACGTTAAGTGGCATGTGGGTAATGCAGTTGGATCAATCGCATCCTTGAAGAGATGGCTATTTCCTGTGGAGTCCTCTACGCACCCAGCCACTCCAAGTCCTCCGGGGGAATTTCTGTTTGAGTGACAGAACAGCTCTGGCATGCTATACACCAACGTACGGTATATAAGGGAGACTGCCCCTTTACAGATGAGGCCCATTTGGAGTCTAGCTTTGAGGGGACTGTAATCAGGGAGTACGGTAGGGGACCAGATGTGATAGGTTACAGCATGGCAGAGCAGTAAATCTAATGAAACTGCATGCAAGATACAAAGAATTGTTGCTGAAGCTCCAGGAAGGATTGCAACTGGGCCCCCTCCACACATCACCTAGAGTGTCAATGCGGATCATGTCCCAGGGTCTGAAGCCACCAAGGTGAGCAGTGTGATGTAACAATTGTCCCTCTCACAATGGGGTTTATGTTGTAAGCTTCTTGTCCCATCTCTTAAAACGGGATGTCTTGCGCCCTTCGTTGATGACTGTCGCAATCGCCTTCAGTAGTCGGCTAGGGAGTGGTGTACTACAGAACAGTCGGAAAATAGCATCCAGTCCCAGATATGAGAGCTCCTAGTGGTATGCTGGGTCGTCCCACCCTCTGGTCAGCCAGTGATTGTCACCAGGTTGGTTGCCCAATGGTACAGCATAATATCAGCCATCCCTAATTCACCCTTATAAAGTGGCTGGCTGCCTCTAGCCAGGGCTATGCACACTGGACAATCTGCCCACCTAAAAGTTCAGATCAGGGCACTGATTTTTTGGAATCAGTGAGTGGGAATGTCAAAGGGGAAGTTTTGGAGAGTATATAGAAATCTAGGCAGGAACATCATCTAAAAGATATCCACTTTGCCAAGAAAGTTAAGTGAGTCATTCCCATCTCTAAAAGTTGTATTTCATGTTAGTCTTAACTGGTGAGGTTGAGGTTTGTAGAAATATACATGTCCAGGTGCTGAAAGTTCAGCCTCCAGATAGGAATAGATGGGTGCCAAGTGACTTCACTTTGGTCACCATGGCTCGGAAAGAAGAGTGATTTATGCCAATTCACTTGAAGGCTTCAGGCTGCTCCACAGAAGGTAAGCATCTCCAAGGGGTAGTGGTCCTGAGAGATGGGATTAGCTAGAAAGAGGACAACGTACTCCGCAAACAGGGCGATTCTATCCTCCAAATGGTCGCACCACTGCCACCCCTGCACTTGCGCATCACAGCGGAAGAGCCAAGCCAGGCCAAGTGATCAATGGCTAGGACTAAAAGGAGCTGGGACAGGGGACATCCCTGCCTGGTGACTCGGCTTATTGGGAAAGTGTCTGACAATGTTCTGTTCACCCGTACTTGAGCAGCGGGTGCGTACTACAGCAGCCACATGTAGGCTGTAAATTTTGGGCCAAATGCAATCTTCTCCGAGACCTCAAACTGAAAAGACCAATTAAGAGAGCAAAAGGCCTTTTTTAAAATTTATTAAAAGGAGGGTACAAGGATCCTGTAGAGTCAAGGTACCTCCAGGGTTGCAGATCGAGGTAGGTCGCCATTTCTAGCTGCACTGGACACCTGTTTGCTGTACTGAGCGCAGATTCTCCACATCACCTAATGGGTATGACAGACCTTCAAATCAAATAAGGTCAGATCTGTTTTACTTGGGTAAGGTATTAGTTTCACTACAGTCGTAAGGTGAATTTTGGATTGAGCACCTATTTAGTACTTAAGACCCATCCAACTGTGATTAAGTACTATGGTCCTGACGAACTGCCTTGACCTATTTGGTCATTTGGCAGGAAACATATTGACCTATTCTTTTAAGTACACTTTAGGAGACCTGTAGGATCACTGTGTCCTGTACTGCTCATAGTTGGTTTAATCATGACAGACGACACCATCCTAATAAAAACTTTAGGTAGCTCTTAGTCATTTTTATCCCTCCCACTATTCATACCCAACCTACACCTACAGCATCCCTCTTGAAGCTTATCACGGATGATAATATTCAAAAGATCTCAGGCAACGTGCCCCCTCGAGGAGCCTGTTGGGCACTGTACCACAGGATCCTGGCCCCAGTCAGATGGAGGAGATCTGGGCTTGAAGGAGCAGTACATCTATGCATGAGAATTTATGGTGAGTTGCTGAGGTGTCTGTATATTCCCTGTCTCTGGTGTGCCGTATCCTCCACACATTACATAACCCCAGTGAATCCATCCACACCCCTAGTTGCTTTGCATGAGATATTTGGCTCACTGTCAGTGCACTGAAGGAATCGAGATTGGCTTCTGGGGAGGTATTTCCTCTTATAGTGATACCATGGGGAAATTGTAGGATACCACTATCTCCTTCAGCAGTGGGGCAGGTATCTTGAGTGGTATGTGCACACTAACAAAGTTGTAGTGGTGGTCTTCAAGGAGACCCTCAATCCCCACAAACCAGCCCTGTGAGTGGCAATGTTTTGTTAAGGAGTGCCACACTCCAGGATCCCCGTCTGAACACCAGATGGTATACACGTTCATATCCAAATCTCTTCCAAAGAAGGCAATTAGTGCCTACTAAGTGTTTCCTGCAGCATCATCACTGCAGTAATAAGCCATTTAGCCTAACACAGAACAGCTGTCTGTTTAGTGTGGTTAAAGAAACCATTAATGTTCCATGACATGATAGTAAAAGGAACCACCAAGGTTTGCAGTAGGCAATGAACAGATATCCTTGGTGCACCAGTGTCTAGTGGGCCGAAATGTGAAGTCCCCACCCTCCTTTGTGCATGTCATCTGCCCTTAAATGTAATGCTGTTTGTGTGTCAGTGGTTGCATACTTGAGGCAATTTAAACCTAAACCGTAAATAAACAACCATGGAAAACAAAGCCTCCTCTAACCCTCTCCTCACACTTGAAGAGTTTGTCATCCTAAACGGCTGTATAACACAAACCATCACACTAATAATGAATGGGCTAAGCGATATTGGGAGTCCTTCTCCTATTCAGGATATCTTTTAAATGATCAGGGACTGTCAAAGATATATATAACAAGCTACCACTTACATAGTGTTGAAAGCCACAGTATGGAGGAACCCTCTATGTCTTGGATCAAACACCAAGCCTCACTGTTGAGTTCCAGTCTCGTAGTTCTTGTTCAGCTGAGACCAAAGTAAGGCAACCCCACACTACTTAGGGTGCATTCGGGACAATGGGAGAGGGCTCTGGTCAGATCAGAAGATCCAGATGGGCTGTGGTTGGGCTTCTACTCAATCCATGATCGTGTTTTTCAGTGGGATCTGATCCATGGCAGTGGATAACAGCGACCGGCCTAGCGATCACTGGGTGTTGTACATTCTGCAGTATCGGTCTGTTGCCCATTCCCAGACCTCCTCTGGGTTATCAAATAAGTATGTTGTAGAGTCATGGATCACATGGGATCTGGCGAGGAAGATAAGTATGCATGGAATGTTCATGGTGCAGAGCTTTTGCTAACCCTAGTCACTGGATTTTCTCCGCTGCTGGACTGCCTTGGTGTAATCCAGAAAAGCCATGAAGTAAAAAGATTAGAAGGTCAAGGTTCCAGCTCGCCTAGGGTCACATTCTTTTCCTGTGGGTCAGTATCTGGGCAAATATGGGGCATGGAGGAGCCTAGGAGGGAGGGGGGAGTGGAGGGGGGGTGGAAGGCTACTGGGCCAGGAAGCGATGCACCCACTCGACCGTGAACCATTGTGACCACTTCCCCTCCGGAATCCAGGACTTCAGCCAGGTTTTGAGAAACGTTTCCAGAAGGGGGAGGGGGGGGCACTTCATTATTCTCAGGAAAGCCTACAAAAAGTAGGTTATTATATCTAGATCTATTCTTAGCATCTTCTGTGAACATTTCCTATTCACAGCAGATCAGCCCCTCAGAAAAAAAACGTTTCAGCTGGTCTCAGTGCCTCTTCCTCTGTATCCGCTTTCAGCTTAAGACTTAAGGTTGCAGCAGTCTGGTAGGATGTCTTGTGATAGCCTGGTACATAAACCTCTCTAGCTCAATGGTCAGTTCATGGGCTTTGCATAGGGTGGACCACTGATTCTTGCCCTACATTAGAGGACTTTTCACTAATCCAAGACATTACTGGTACGAACATGTAGCCATTTGGACTACATGTTTATTTTACACATCCACTGTCAGAGCTTGAAATAAGGATATCATGTAGCTTGTAGCAATCTTGTGCTTCCTTGTGTGTTAGCAAAGTCACGGACACTTTTACGAGTTCCGTGAAAGAGAATGACATAGTGAATGTGGACCAAGGACATGCAGGGTAATTTAACATATTCAAAACAGAGCCTTCGGGGGTTTACATCTACGGCTTGTAAGTCTGAGTAGGACATGACTGAATACATATAGATGATTCTGTTTTCTTAGAATAACCAAAAGAAAACTAATGAAAACGAAGTCAGATCTATGCTTTTAAAATAAGAATGCAAACCTTCACAGCTTAAAAAAAAGAAAAAAATAATAATAAAAAATCTGCTTAAGCAAATATACGTAAAACAGCATAAAATTAAGCTTTACTTTTCTTTCAAGCCTTGTATGTTTCAAGCAATAATATAAAAACATTGTATCACAATAAACACATCATCATATTGGTACATCCATTAGGACGATATGTGTTTTGATAATTAAGTAGACTGATATTGGTATATGTTGAAATAAAATAATAATAGTATTCGTAATGATAATGCGGAATGGGAAAAAAGGAAATGAAAAAAGAAAAATTAGTTTTATGTACGTTTTTTTTTTTGGGGGGGGGGGGGGGTTTAATCAAGGGGAATCATGACAGTAGTTTTTACTTCATACTGGATTATATCCATTGTTCCCGATCAGACTGTAGGAAAACCACTTCTAGAGGTTAACTAATGATGTAGCAGGTTCACAGGCAGTGTAGGAATGATAGATAAGTTGAGCTGGCATAGCAAGCATGGTACTGGATGCCTTTAAAGTTGATGGACCAAAGAACTGTAACAGATTTCATGGTTCCAAATAAATTGGAGATTATGAGAATACTGCGATCTGGGGCTCAAGTGATATGAGCAGTGCAAGCCAATCCTCGGGAAGCTTTTCAAATGGATAAGCTTTTACATACACAGCGAGCATGCCACAGCATGAGGAAGTACATTGCTGGACAGTGCTTTTGGTGAGAGTGCAGCAGTTGCAGCAGGAGCATTTCTACATCCAAGAAAGCCACTGGGACTGCTCCAAATGTAGTTCTGGAGATTTTTTTCAGTTTTACAGTTCAAAAGACTGGTTTCATTTGTATACATCCATTTTGCTAAAGGACAAAATCCAGCTTTCCCTGAGTTCAGAAAGCCACTTATGTCCTAGATATTGCACTAGGGTTTTTTCTGCACTTTTGCTCAGCTGGATATTTATTATACATGCTGTTGAGGAGCTCTATACCCTTGTTGGATCAGGAAGAAGAAGACAACAGCAGAGCACATTATTAGAAGAATGGTGTGGAATTCTCCAAAAGCACCTAAGAACAAGGAGTGAAAGAATGTAGAATTCAGTTAGAATACAGCTTTTGAATCCAGCCACCAAACCGGATCAAATGTTCACCCAAAAAAAGAAAAATGCACAATACCAGATGTCCTGGACAAATTAAAAATTGTTTGTACAATGTCTGCCAGATGAGTTGGCTATTGTGTTTGTAATAGCATCTGTATTTCTGAAGCAGTTCAGGATGTCAGCAAGTTATAGGTTTCACCCACAGAGGTCAAAAGGAACCTCATTTTGAAATAAAACTGCAACACGGTTACACATTTTTGTCAAAACACATCACCTTCTGATCAATTCTGGGCCAAGGAATACCACTGATTAGCAGCTGAGATAGAGGACACAGGATTACACCACAACACTGTCTTGTTTTAGAAACTGTAATGACAAAGTTGGCGGGGCTCAAGCCCATGACAGCCAATGTTAGTTAACTTTAAATACAAACCATTGTTTAAAAGTGTGTGTTGTATTGGAATGAACGAAATGGGAGTTCCTGATAAGACACAAATTAAACCAGGCATCAAAGGGTTACACATTTCATGCAAAAAACAGAATCACACAGTAGTGAGTGATCTAGGGAATTTCCGAAGGTGTATACACTAATAAAGACAAAGTCAACTTCATGCAGGGAAATGTAGGAAAAATAATATTTCCACAAATGAAAGAGTGATTTATGCATTTTCTTCCCAGTGATATGCATTTCTGGCAATTATAAAGGAGGAAAGTTGTAACTGGAAGAGAAATAACTTAATGTATCAGCCATGTGACTGGTGGATTTTCACTAACTGAAAATAGAGTACCTCCATTTGCTCAATACTTGAAGATTAGGTGGATTCATTCTTATATGTTGCCTTCTGTGTTCATGTTAAGTTGTAAGGCTCAAAAATGGCTGTCTCCTTTAGCAGTTGCCAAGGCACATAATCAAACTGAATAGCTTGAAAAGCTCAGTCTAATTGTATTATGGCTCTTAACTGAGCCTGGAATAGTGAGGACATGATGTTATTTAATGAATGCACACTCTTTGAGAGTGTGTACATGCCACTGTCAATCTTAAACACTGTACATATATACGTTTTTTCAGCACCTTCAATTCTGAATATTTGACCCATTCATTATAAATGGCATATATACCTGTTGCTATGCATTGTTTAGTTCTAGAGGGGCATGGTCCTAAGAGGAAATCAGAAAATCCCATGTTTCCTTTAAATATGGACAAATGTGCCTTCACAGCTGGAACACTAGAATGTGCTAACCAATGCTGGCACAGCTTACCCACACTATACGTAGTAACAACTCTGCATCTATTATACCTGGGACCAGGGCAATTGGCTATTAGGCTAAGAGAGTTGGAAATGAAACAATGCATGTGTTAGAATCATGGAGCCATAAGGATAACCCTTCAGGATAGAATTGTGAACAATTATGGCATTTATTTTAATCTGAAATGTTTATTAGTTGATGCCAATTGCTAAGCAGCCTTGAATGAATAAATGTTCGACTTTTTAAGGTCTTTCCAAGTTCTAAATCCAGGTAGTTTGTTGGATTGTCAGGAAACTCATTTCCCTAGAAACAATGCATGCTTGGAATAGGGCTTCTTTGCCTTGCACTTGCCAATATGTGGCAAATACTTCTGTCGTCAATGTTTTCTCTCCAATACTCTCATCCCTATAAGGCCAAATTCTGACTGACCTCCTTTGAATATATCAGCTTGTTGGTTGTAATCACATTTTTCAGGAGATGTTGTGGACATTGTGAAAAATAGAAAGCTGAGGGATGGGACCTGTCTTCACTCTGGAAAGAGGGGCATTTCTTTAAGAAATGTGGATGGCTATTAAGGGACAGAGCTTGCAAATGTTCTCTCCAAGTGTAATTATATATTTCTCTGGGATAGTTAGTTTGATGTATGTAGTAGTGTGCATACTGATTAAAATAATAGATTTCTTTGTATTTTAATGCATTTAAATCAAGCCTTTGCAGTACAATAGGTCTCGCATTTTTCTGAATTGGACCTATTGGCGTTGTAAATTCATAAATGGACTTTTTTTGCCAAAAAATTAGCCAACCATTTCCCGTAATTTCGTCTTTTCCTGCCATATAATTCCAGTGGCCCATCATTTAACTAAAGCACTTCCAATTACCTTCCTCCTCTAACTTAAAACATATACAATTATCATATAAAACTTTATCAGAAATAAACTTTTGGCATTAAAGTGTAATGCTCAAAACACCATAACAAAAATTTAATTTAGGACAGATTGGAGGGTGAAAGGAAAGAGGGAGCTGGGAGTAAAGATGGAGAGGACACGTGGTGTAGTAACTGTGTCATGGGCCCTGGAGTCAGAAAGGAAAATGGTTGACAGCAATATCGTTAGGAAAATACAGCAGTAATTAATGCTGAGTGAGGTCCATAGGTTACTACGCCCAAGAGCCACTACACCTGTTGTTCCATTGATAACTAGTCCCCAGGAGAGTACGCAGATGGGGCAAAAAAAAGAAAAGTGAAAGGAATACAGCAGACAAAAGGAAGGAAGAGAAGGGGGTCGCAAAGAAATGAAGAAAGAAGGGAAAGAGCGAGAAAATGAGAACACAACGAAGAGAAGAATTAGAGCAAACGTGAGAGACAAAAGAAAAAAGGAAGCTAGCGAACAAAAGATAAAGAGGAAAAATACTGAAAGAAGTGTGAAAAGAAAGAGAAAAATGAACATTAGAGAAAAAGAAAAAAAAAAAGATGGTGAGAGAAACAAGCAGCGAAAGAACCAGGGCATGTATGAACTGACATTTCTCACAGACAGGGACGATCACTTTGACACTTCGGGTCACTGCAATTAACTTGTGGCTTCCTCATACAGACGGGAAAAAGAGGGATGTATAGAAAAACGTGAATTGACAGATAAAGATGAGGTAAACACCAGAGGAAAGTAGATTAAAAAAAAAAAAAAAAAAGACGCTCCCAAATAAAGATGGCAGCTTAGAATAGATTTAATTGTCTCCCTCATATCCTCAAAAAGAAGTCAGAGTGTGGAACAGAAGGGGGCACTGCAGAACCGCAAGGGGTATGTTAGAGTTGTATGTGAACCCCAATACAGTAATATTGGGGCGCTTCAGATCAGGATTTGGGGTATAGACAGAGCTGTGTCCCCAGCCCAAGGCTGGAATAACAAAGGCAGGGGGTCAGGAATGAGAAAAGGAGTGCGGAGTAATTCCTGGCATTGGAATAATGGGGCGCTGCAGGTTAGGGTTGAGGTGCACTGGCAAAGTTGTACGTGGGCTGCAGCACTGGAATAGTAACAAGCACACAAGGTCAGACGTGAGGTATGTTAATGGAGCTATGTGTAGAACCTTGTATTGGCATGCCAGTGTTGCAGAGTAGAGGTGCCCTGGTGAAGCTGTGAGTGGGGCTCAGTACAGGAGTGGCATTGTCTGAACCACAGAAGCAGGAGTGCTGAAGGGCGTGTGTGTGAGCCTTAGTACTGAGAAGACATGCACACAATGTTAGAACTGATGGATTATGGCGGAGCTGTGGTGGTTCTCATCAATAGTGACATTGGATGTTAGACTGGAGGTACACTGGCTGAACTGTGTTTTGCTCTTTTGGGTTCAGTATTGGCTTTGCAGTGGGACTGAATATTAGAATTGGGCTGCTGTAATGGAACTGCATGTGAGTGGGGTCCCAGTATAGGAAAATAACTGACCTCGTGGGGGTAGAACGGAGGTCCACTGATGGAGGTGCGCCCAAGGTCTTAGAACTGGAACAACAGAATGTACTGTCTGTAAAAACTGAGGTGGTCTGGCAGACAGCGTTTGTGGGGTTGTGGCACAGCTGAGGATTGTAGTGTGTGTTCTGAGGTGCACTGATGGAGCTGCGCCCGAGATCCCAGTACTGGAGCAGCAGAGTGTACTGACTGGAAGAACTGAGGTGCTCTGGAAGACAGCCTGTGTGGGGTTCCTGGCACTGGCACAGCTGAGGGCTTGGCGTGTATGAACTCAAGTGCACTGATGGAGCTGTGCCCGATGTAGGAAAGTGCCCTCTTTCTTGGCATGGTTACCCCCATTTTCTGCCTGTTGTCAGTATGTTTGATTGTGTCAACTGGTTTCTGGCTTGCAGTCTTCTCTGGGTGTCTTCTTTTTCTCCTTTTGGGTGGTTTGGGGGGAAAATCAATTGTTTTACTGCTGTATTCCTGGTTGCTGAGGGGTACTGTGTTACTTACCTTTGTGGTTCTCTAGTACTCCCAGCTCTCCTCTACACATTTTACTTACCTAGGTGGGGGTATCTTGTTTGCATTCCATTTTTAAGTATATGGTTTGTGCTCCCCTAGGGTCACTATTGGTTATTACTGTTTGCACTGTTTCGTAACATTGTCTATGCTTATTTCTGATTGCTAGTGTATATAATTAGTGTATTACTTACCTCATAGGGGTGGGTCAGCTGTCTAGTATTTTGTGGTGATTTGTGCCAAAAATAAAGTACCTTTATTTTTGTACAACTGGGTGTTTTCTTTCATGTGTGTAAGTGCTGTGTGACTACAGTGGTATTGCATGAGCTTTGCATGTCTCCTAGATAAGCCTTGGCTACCTAGCTATCTCTAAAGAGCCTGGCTTCTAGATACTGCCTACACTTCACTAAGAGGGGATACCTGGACCTGGTATTAGGTATAAGTACCATAGGTACCCACCAGCTTCCTACACTGAAGGTCCCAGTACTGGAGCAGCAGAGTGTACTGACTGCAAGAACTGAGGTGCTATGGCAGACAGAGCATGTGGGGTTGATGGCACTGGCATGGCTGAGGGCTTGGAGTGTGTGCACAGAGGAGCACTGATGGGGCTGCGATTAGGATCCCAGTAAGAGCACAAGTGGGCACCTTCTCTAAGGATTGCGGAGCCCTGGTAGAGCTGAGTGCCTAGGCTACAAGCAATTATAAGCCAACCTCCGCCCTTGCTCTAAGCACACAGGCAGGCACGCTTGGTAAAGAACATCCAAGCCAAGGAAGGGCGAGAGCCAGGCAGCTGAGAGAGAGAGCAGCGGGCCCACAAAGAGCAAATGTGACCAAGATAAAAGCCTGATTTTATAGCCTTGTTAACAGCTAAGTTCAGGAGAAGAATGCTCTGCAAATGAAAAGGGAAGCCTCCCTGTAGAGGAGCAGGAAACAACGTTTTAACAAAAAGTCCCCTACAGAACAGATAAACAGTACAAAGCATAATTATACAGTAGTTGGTCCCTGCTCCCACACAGAAGGAGGGACGTGACTGACCACTAGCAAGCAAGGATTTTTAAATGACATTGAAACTAACAAATGAAGAATACTTAAAAGTATACAAGAGGTTGTACGCTTGCGCTCAACCTAAAAAGGATCTTCATTGGCCACAGTTGTAGAAGCCTGTATATTTCACAGTGTTAAATGTCCCAGTACCCTAAAACAGGATCAGAAACAATCACATCAATTCATTGAAACTTTCAAATCATATGGTAAATGCAATTGCTCAGTGGATCCCATAACCTGATAAGAAACCCTTTACCAAAGTATGCCCACGTCACAGACTAAGCTATAATATTTGCAGCCTAGAGACACTCTTGAGCTCTCTGGGAAGAAAGATGTGGTGTTAGTTCTCAACCCATGGGTTTTGAAACTGTTCTTTTAGGGACATGATGTACATTTAGGAGTAGCAGAACGACTGATTACTATCCACATAAGAAACCGTCCTGTAGCAGTACAAACATAGGACCACAGTGTTATCGGGTACCTATCATGAAAAGAATAAGCAAGAAGAATTCAGTGGTGTAGCATGACTGGAGAGTATGGCGAAAAGCCATCTGTGCAAAACTCAGATTCATTCTCATAGGCTTGATTTTCAAAAATACATCACCCCAGTCAATGTTGACTCATTTGGGGTTTCATAGTAATCCACATTGTTGACTGGAACACTAGCAACTGCACCAATTGCAGCGTTAGATCCTTCCATGGAGTCTGTTGTTTGATGTAAAGCTGGGGACACCGTAGGCTCTGATATCCCGGGCTGGTGAAGTTACTGTACTCTTCAAGGGACATTTCATTCAAAGCCTTGAGGCTGAACAATATACATTTCTATCTGGAGTCTCAATCTGTATAAAATCATCAATTGGATTAGCCATCATAAATCTCTGGGGAATCTGATGCACTATTTACTTCTGCTGTGTTGTCTAGAAGTGCTCTTGCTCAAGTCCCATTCCACAAAAGCATCTTGGAATGGCATCTTTCTTTGAAGGTCCCAATACTTGCTTCTTTTAAAAATGAGTTTTAGAGTCTGAACCTTTCGCTTCTCTCTTTACACTGATCTCAGTCTCTTGTCCTGCTTAACCTTTCTACTTGCTATACAGTATTCTTCGCTTCATCAGTACTCTGTGCGACCCAGTCTCTTTAGTCATTTAACATCGGAGTCCAGGAATGTGAAAAGTGACTATCAAAATACTTCTAGCGTTCTGACGTTTTAATCTTACGGCGGGCCCTCAAATTATAGCAACCCCCCACTCCTCCCTGGCAAGACTCCTAGTATCATGTACCTAAAGTATCACTGTCCACAGACATATATTTTTCATTTATTCTTAGTAACTCTTATTCATGATCTTGAACACAAACTGCTGGAAATCTATGGTGTACAGCCAGAGCGGACACTTCTCACTTAATGTTGCTTAGGATGATTGAGTAAACTGTAGAAAATCTTGTCATTATTTCATGACTAAAGTCAGATTAGGTGCGGCCTCGTGCTCAATTTGTACTGGTTTTAATACCTCGGGAAAAACTACAAGTGAGGGTGTGCCATGTGTGTCATTGTAGATGTATGCAAACATACTTTCCGAAAACACATTGTCAGTATTCTATGCTAGTCTCGAGGTGTTGTCTAAGGGTAAACCGCTTCCAACTGGATGGTTTTGTTAACAATCCCGAAGGAAGTTTCATCAAGCTTTATGGGCATCCTTCCCATGATGGTGTTTATTGTCTGTAGACTGACTGCTTATACAGCAACCTGCCCCTATGCTACTAGTCCTGCTAGAGCTGTTCTATTGTGTCAGGTTGGTAGCACATATTGTATTAGTTTCCTTTATAAAAAGACTATATAATTTAAGATTCCTACAACGTTAGTGGTAGGTAGGTTCTCAGGATGTGGAAATGGTGTATAGGATTGGCCACATTGCCCTTTCATTATGTAGGAGACTGAATCTAACATTCTTGTGTATGCGTGGTCACTGACCATTGGACCAATTCTGGGGTTCTTGGTAAGTCAAAGGGATTTCCAGGTACTGATATGCCTCAGTGCACAGGTGGTGCTGTTGGTTTATAGGCCTGAAACTGTCCTGAGACACAGTCTATGGCATCAAATTCCACCCACGATTAAAATGTTTCAAAGGCATCCACTAAATGAACAGCTATTACAAATGTAACTGCCGCTGCATCAGAGACACCTCTATTCTAGTGATTTTCTGTAACTTCCTTTTGGTTAATTACATCTAATACGGTTGGAGGAGCCACAATTTTAATTGAACAGATTCAATAAAAAATTAGATTCAAAAATACAGAAAACCACAGATGGGGAATAACATTTTAAGAGTCCAGTTTGGCTAACCTAGTATACACGTGATTCCTTATTTTCTGTAGGAGGTAACCATGATTACAACGGACGTCTCTGTTTACTCATAATTATGGTTCTTTTGAGTATGCATATTCAAAGATTACTCACAGGTCCAAAAATCCAAATGCTGATTATTTGGTCACCATACTGTTTACCCTGAGACATTGGCCCAGGACTACAAGGTTTATCTTTCTCACCCACAGGTGCTCAGAATGAGTTCAGTGCACCATCGATTATACAGGGAAGTCCAGGTAATTGTGGCCACACACAATCCTACTGAGCTTACCTGCTGGTGTGGTTGGTGTCTGTGCTTTCTGGGTTATAACAGTCCCATAAAGAGGTCACAGATGCAGTGTTAATGCAGACCCGATTTCGTTTTTTTAGAATAGGATACTCAAGCGTTTGCACAAATAAATTACACTGAATACATTTAAAAGGGTTTCTCACAGTAGTATCCTGTTGCTTAGTACATGACGTAACCACCACAAAGAACATACCTAACACAGAACTTAAATATATTGCTAGCAGCGAAAATAAGATATACAATTCTAAAATGATTTTCGAAGGAAAAGTTCCTTACCTCTAATCCTGGTTCTCCTACAGGGGAATCCTCATCAAAGTCATGAGCACCAAATTAACTGCATGTGGGCGGGACAATTCATTGCTTATAATTATTGTTGAGGATCCCCTGAAAGAGAATATTCCTAGCAGCCTAAACACCTTAAAGACTACCTCTATCCACTATACTATGAGTATGAAACAGCTAACTTGTTTCCAGAGATTGTTGGGGCTAAGTGCACTGCATACCTGTTTACAACAGATCAGCTGTGGTTATCAGATTTCTGCCGTGAGAGTGGGTATTCCCTCAGAAGGAGTAAACACATCAGACAAGCTCAGCGTCTCTCCTCTCTGTACCTGTTCTCAACATAATGCTGCAGCAGTCTGACAGGACCTCTTGGTGTGAATGCCTCTCTAACTCAGTGGTCAGTACACTGGCTTCGTAAAGGGTTGACCACCGACTTTTAACTTACTTTGGGGGACTAATTCGAGACATAACCTGTATGAACCAGCATGATGAATATATGTTAAATCGGACGACATGTTTATTTGACACATCAAAAGTCAGGCCTTGAAATGTAGATATCATGCGTCTTATAAAAGACTTGTGATGCCTTATACATTAGCAAAGCAACTGTTTAGATAATCTTTTGCAGACCTTGAGAAAGCATCAGTTTATGACATACTGAACAAGGACCAAAGTCAGAGAGGCTAATTTAACATGCTCAAAATGGAGTTTGGCTTTGGGAGGTTACTACACTACTTTAAGTGTTGGTATTGTCCACAGTAAGTCCTGGACATCAGACAGCTAAAAACTGTCTGTAACCAAGACCTAAAAAGTATGCAACAAGGGGAAGCTGGGGTGCAACAGTAAAGCACCAGGGAAAATTATTGGAGTAGCCTATGGGTTTAAAAATAAAAATAAAAAACAGAGCAGAACAGGCTGGGGCTGTGAAAGATGTGCACTCTCAAGGAGTGCTGAATGAAAAAATAAAAAGTAGTTCCTGTATTAAGGAAGGATACAAGTCAGCCAATCAAAATGATGGTAAACAAGCTATGCTCCAGGAAAGGAAGAAACACAAGCGGAAAGCCAAACAGTAAGCAAACGGACATGAAACCCAACCAGTGTTAAGCAATAGGCGGATGTGAAGCCCACTGAAAGTATATATATTTTTTTAATTCTTTTTATTGGGATCAACAGCTGCTCACCACAATACCATCCACACAAAGGTTTTGCGCACCAGATCGCGTTGTCTCTCTTAGTTACATAACAGTGGTCACTGTCTCATCAATTCAATATCTCATTTTGAATTTATGCCCCTCCCCCCCATCAACAATCTACATTGTATTTTGTGTTCCAGATGCATAACAATGAATGGTAGGCCCTAGTTCCTTTCCCCACTCCCGCCTCGTTGGCTCCAGCCCTCATCTATTCCTATAGGCCTCCCATCGAGACCAAATTTTATTATACTTCTGGGGCACCACCGACTCAAGGAAATCACCTGTTCTGCTCGTTGGCACCAATTTAAGTTATTTTCCCAGTCCTGTACCTCTGGTGGCCTGGCCGCTCGCCATGTCCTCGTTATGTCTCTTTTTGCTAACCCTGCTGCTAGCATTAACCACATCCGCCGTTATTGCTGCCATCTCTATTCACCCGGTATATGCAATATTACCCAATGAGCCTCAAGCGGAATCTTGTCCCCCAGATGATCTATTCCGATAAGACCCCAGTGGCAGAGCCCGTTTAAACTACGGAGTTCGCTAAGCGGATCACTAGTCCAGAAGGGGGTCATGTCGGTTAGCCTGCCCTCCCATCCGAGGAATCTGGGGGCCTCTCTCCACGCTCATGCCACGGACTCCGTGTGTCTCGGGAGTCGGCCCTCTTTCTTCTCATATAACACTGATAGGTGCCCTCCTACTCCCATGGTCGCTCAGTCCACTCTATAAGCCGGTTCTTCCCTGTCTGCGAATGCCCCTCCATTCACTGAGAAACTGAGCCACCCAGCAATATATGCTTAGATGTTAGGTATCGCAAGGCCCCTTTCAAATACCACCCTCTGCAGTTTACCTAGTGCTATTCGGGGGGCTGCCCCCATCCCACAGCAATGTGCACAGTTCCCTGTTAACCTAGGCAAAAAAAGGCCGCAGTATTTTATACAGTGTATTCTGGAGCACACACAGTAGCCGCAGTAGGGACATCATTTTAAAAAGCGTGGCGCGGCCCATCAGTGAAAATGGCATCTTCTGCCAATGCAACACATTTCCACAGAGATGATCAAGTTGTGGGTACAGGTTCCTTTTATGGAATTCTTCTGGGTGTCTTGTCACAAATTCCCAAGTAGGAGAATCCCTCCCTCTCCAGCAGGGCCACGCAGCCTCCGTTTGTTAGTGGAACTATTTTTGATTTCTCCCAGTTTATTGGATAACCCGAATATGTTCCAAAGAGCTGGAAAATGTGCAACAATCTGGCTATGGTGCAACAGGGTTTAGTAACATATAGGATGACGTCGTCCACATACAGGGAGATACTCGCCTCCCACCCTCTACCTTCAGGAATACCCCCACACAAGAGGGTCTTGTCGCACCCAGGTGGCCAACAGCTCCAATGCCAGAGCAAACAGCCAAGTGGATAGTGGGCAGCCCTGTCTAGTGCCCCTGTGAAGGGCAAAGGTGCGGGATGTCACCCCGTTAACCCTCACCCGTGCTCGCGGGTCACTGTACAGCAGCTGGACCCATGCACATATTTGTGGGCCAAAGCCCAGTCTTGTTAGGACTGCACTAAGGTAGGCCCATTCGATGCTGTCAAAAGCCATCTTTGCATAGAGCATGGGCAACGCCGCTTCCTCCGCCTCCGGGATACCCATCTCATGCAGGATCTCACATAGGTGCCTCAGATTTAGTCCTGTGTTCCTGTGCTGCACAAAACCCATTTGGTCACGATGAATCAGATAACTCATTACTGGTCGAAGTCTATTCACAATCATTTTGGCCAATACTTTGACCTCTAGGTTTAACAGTGATATAGGCCTATATGAACCACATTCTGTGGGTGGCTTGCCCTCCTTATGTATTACAACAACAGCTGCCATCCTTTGATCCAGAGGCAATACACCTTCTGCCTTAGCTGTCTGGAACATTGCCAACATATGTGGAGCTACGGTATTTGCAATACTCTTGTAGAGCTCTACCAGCAGCCCCTTGGGGCCCACTGCTTTCACTGCCCTTGTCTCCATGATTGCCCCTTGTACCTCTGTGAGAAAGTAGCCTCTTTCTATCCTTGTTACCCCCACTTTTGGCCTGTTTGTGAGTGTATGTCAGGGTGTTTTCACTATCTCACTGGGATCCTGCTAGCCAGGGCCCAGTGCTCATAGTGAAAACCCTATGTTTTCAGTATGTTTGTTATGTGTCACTGGGACCCTGCTAGTCAGGACCCCAGTGCTCATAAGTTTGTGACCTATAGGTATGTGTTCCCTGTGTGATGCCTAACTGTCTCACTGAGGCTCTGCTAACCAGAACCTCAGTGGTTATGCTCTCTCTTTACAAATTGTCACTAACAGGCTAGTGACCAATTTTACCAATTTACATTGGCATACTGGAACACCCTTATAATTCCCTACTATATGGTACTAAGGTACCCAGAGAATTGGGGTTCCAGGAGATCCCTATGGGCTGCAGCATTCCTTTTGCCACCCATAGGGAGCTCTGACAATTCTTACACAGGCCTGCCACTGCAGCCTGAGTGAAATAACGTCCACGTTATTTCACAGCCATTTTACACTGCACTTAAGTAACTTATAAGTCACCTATATGTCTAACCTTTACCTGGTAAAGGTTGGGTGCTAAGTTACTTAGTGTGTGGGAACCCTGGCACTAGCCAAGGTGCCCCCACATTGTTCAGGGCCAATTCCCCAGACTTTGTGAGTGCGGGGACACCATTACACGCGTGCACTACATATAGGTCACTACCTATATGTAGCTTCACAATGGTAACTCCGAATATGGCCATTTAACATGTCTAAGATCATGGAATTGCCCCCTCTATGCCATCCTGGCATAGTTGGCACAATCCCATGATCCCAGTGGTCTGTAGCACAGACCCTGGTACTGCCAAACTGCCTTTCCCGGGGTTTCACTGCAGCTGCTGCCAGCCCCTCAGACAGGCTTCTGCCCTCCTGGGGTCCAGCCAGGCCTGGCCCAGGATGGCAGAACAAAGGACTTCCTCTGAGAGAGGGTGTTACACCCTCTCCCTTTGGAAAATGGTGTGAAGGCAGGGGAGGAGTAGCCTCCCCCAGCCTCTGGAAATGCTTTCATGGGCACACATGGTGCCCATTTCTGCATAAGCCAGTCTACACCGGTTCAGGGACCCCTTAGCCCTGCTCTGGCGCGAAACTGGACAAAGGAAAGGGGAGTGACCACTCCCCTGACCTGTACCTCCCCTGGGAGGTGCCCAGAGCTCCTCCAGTGTGCTCTAGACCTCTGCCATCTTGGAAACAGAGGTGCTGCTGGCACACTGGACTGCTCTGAGTGGCCAGTGCCATCAGGTGACGTCAGAGACTCCTTCTGATAGGCTCCTTCAGGTGTTGCTAGCCTATCTTCTCTCCTAAGTAGCCAAACCCTCTTTTCTGGCTATTTAGGGTCTCTGCTTTGGGGATTTCCTTAGATAACGAATGCAAGAGCTCATCTGAGTTCCTCTGCATCTCTCTCTTCACCTTCTGCCAAGGAATCGACTGCTGACCACGCTGGAAGCCTGCAAAACTGCAACAAAGTAGCGAAGACGACTACTGCAACTCTGTAACGCTGATCCTGCCGCCTTCTCGACTGTTTTCCTGGTGGTGCATGCTGTGGGGGTAGTCTGCCTCCTCTCTGCACTAGAAGCTCCGAAGAAATCTCCCGTGGGTCGACGGAATCGTCCCCCTGCAACCGCAGGCACCAAAGAACTGCATAGAGAGAGGTTTGAGTGTAGGGAAGAATCCTTCTTTGGAATTATTGCTTAACATGCTTAGAGAACAAGATAAGGCCAGAAGGGCCCCATCTGTTGAAAAAGTAGCCAATGGTTCCCAATCTGATCCAGGGACTCCCCTAGAAAAAGATTCAGGAAAGAAACTTCCTAGCCTACCCATTACTAGACAGTCTAGCATAGTTGGTACTGATGTAGAGCCACACCATACAGATAGTGTTGTCTCACATCATAGCAAGAGCATTCATTCTCACCACAGTAGAAGTGATGTTTCTGTTAACCAAGCTGTTATGGTGCCTTCTGTAAGGGATAGGTCTCCTTCTGTCCATTCTCACCATACTTCTGTTTCAAGGCATGTCCCACCCACCCACCCTGATGACAGATTGTTTGAAAGGGAGCTCAATAGATTGAGAGTGGAACAAACCAGACTGAAGCTCAAGAAGCAACAGCTGGATTTGGATAGACAGTCCTTAGAAGTAGAGAAGGAGAGACAGAAATTGGGTTTAGAAACCCATGGTGGCAGCAGCAGTATTCCCCATAGTCATCCTGCAAAAGAGCATGATTCTAGGAATCTGCACAAGATAGTTCCCCCTTATAAGGAGGGGGATGACATTAACAAGTGGTTTGCTGCACTTGAGAGGGCCTGTGTTGTACAGGATGTCCCTCAAAGGCAGTGGGCTTCTATCCTATGGCTATCATTTAGTGGAAAAGGTAGGGATAGGCTCCTTACTGTGAAAGAAAGTGAAGCCAATGATTTCAAAATTCTTAAGAATGCACTCCTGGATGGTTATGGCTTAACCACTGAACAATACAGGATAAAGTTCAGAGAGACCAAAAAGGAGTCTTCACAAGATTGGGTTGATTTCATTGACCATTCAGTGAAGGCCTTGGAGGGGTGGTTACATGGCAGTAAAGTTACTGATTATGACAGCCTGTATAACTTGATCCTGAGAGAGCATATTCTTAATAATTGTGTGTCTGATTTCTTGCACCAGTACCTGGTGGACTCTGATCTGACCTCTCCCCAAGAATTGGGAAAGAAGGCAGACAAATGGGTCAGAACAAGGGTGAACAGAAAAGTTCATACAGGGGGTGACAAAGATGGCAACAAGAAGAAGGATGGTAAGTCTTCTGACAAGAGTGGGGACAAATCTAAAAATGAGTCTTCATCAGGCCCACAAAAACACTCTTCAGAGGGTGGGGATAAAACAAATTCTTCCTCTTCTTCTCAACCTGCACACATTAAAAAGCCTTGGTGCTTTGTGTGTAAAAACAGAGGCCATAGGCCAGGGGATAAGTCCTGTCCAGGTAAACCCCCTGAGCCTACCACCACTAATACATCAAGCTCTAGTGCCCCTAGAAGTAGTGATACTAGTGGTGGGACTGCTGGCAACAGTCAAGCAAAGGGTGTAGTTGGGTTCACTTATGGGTCCATCATAGAAACTGGGGAAGTCAGTCCCAAGACAGTTTCTGTCACACCTAGTGGCATTGGCCTTGCCACACTGGCTGCTTGTCCCCTTACAATGGATAAGTACAGGCAGACAGTTTCAATAAATGGTGTTGAGGCCTTGGCCTACAGGGACACAGGTGCCAGTATCACTTTGGTGACTGAAAACCTAGTGGCTCCTGAACAACACATCATTGGACAACAGTATAAAATTATTGATGTCCATAACTCCACTAAGTTTATTCCCTTAGCTATAATTCAGTTTAGTTGGGGTGGAGTTACTGGCCCTAAGCAGGTGGTGGTATCACCTAGCTTACCTGTAGACTGTCTCTTAGGTAATGACCTAGAGGCCTCAGGTTGGGCTGATGTAGAGTTTTATGCCCATGCAGCCATGCTGGGCATCCCAGAGGAATTGTTCCCTCTCATTTCTACTGAAATGAAAAAGCAAAGGAGAGAAGGCCTGAAAACTCAGGATCCCTCTCCATCAACAGGTAAAAAAGGGTATCACAGTATCCCCTAACCACCCTGCCATTCGGGATACCATTCCTGTGGTGGGAGAAACCTCTCCTAGGGTGGCATCTGTTCCAAGGGAAGCATCAGCTGGCAAAGCTGTACTCCCTGAGGTAGAAGTACCTCTCTGTGGGATAACTAACATTGGTGAGAAAAAGAGCACCATTTTAGTTAACATGGAGCATCCCTCCAACCCTCCCAGAGAAACTTTAGTGCAGAAACTCTGCACTGCCTCACAACACTTAGGACAGCATCCCTGCCCTAATGTGGAGCTCATAGGACAGCATCCCTGCCCTGCTCCAACTCAAGAGAAACAGCATCCCTGTTCTCTCTTCCAGCCATATGGACAAAGTGTTTGAGATACTTTTGGCATATTGTCATAAAAATAAAGTACCTTTATTTTTAGTATATCTGTGTATTGCGTTTTCTTATGATATTGTGCATAGGACACTAGTGGTACTGTAGGAGCTTCACTCGTCTCCTAGTTCAGCCTAAGCTGCTCTGCTAAGCTACCATTATCTATCAGCCTATGCTGCTAGACACCCTATACACTAATAAGGGATAACTGGGCCTGGTGCAAGGTAGAGGTACCCCTAGGTACTCACTACAAGCCAGTCCAGCCTCCTACAACCTCCTCTACCGTTATACCCTGGTCAAGCACCTCCCTATCGTCCGCTCGGAGCTCCATCATCGGCAGGTCACCAAGGAGTTCTATATAGTTTTCATATGGTTGGTCCGTCTTTGCGGAATAGACTTGCTCATAGTATGTGGCAAAAGCCTCAGGTATATCATCCCCTGTGGTACGTCGATCGCCTGCTTCATCTCTAATCCCCATCACCCAATTCCTACCCCAGTTTCGTTTCTCCAGCCAGGCCAATAGCCTGTTCGCCCTGTCCCCTACGTCGTAGAGACGTCGCTGCGTGGCCAGAGCGTGCACGTGTGCACTATTGTCCACTAGGTCCGTCAACTCCTGCTGCTTAAGTAAGAGCAAATTACAATGGTGCTGCTGTATCAAGCCCCCAGCTAGAATTTCTGCATCCAACTTACTGACCTCGCCCTCTATTATCTCACATTTGAGACAACACTCCTTCTTGAGACCTCCTAGTAATGCCAGTGCTTGTCCTCTGACTGTCTTGAAGGCCTCCCAGAGTATTCCTGCCGAGGTCACACTTCCCAGGTTATCCTCGAAATGTTTCTTAGCCCCTTCACGTAGCTTGTCGGGGAAGTCTCCCTCCTTAAGATACCAGGGGTCTATCCTGGGCAGCAATCCTGCATCTTTAATAGCATTAACGAGAGCGACCACCACAGGGGAATGATCTGACACCACGTGCGAGATGGGTCACCTCATCAAAGCGCCCCACCCCGTGTGTTAGTCGATACGTGAGAAACTCCTATGTACCTCAGATAAAAATGTATATTGCCTCCCATGTAGGCTGTGTGCCCTCCAGAGGTCTGTCAGGCCTAGCGAATTTGCAAAGGACGTCAAGTTCCCGGTATCTCCCCCTCCCCTACCCCCAGGCATCTTGTCCAGAGTGGGGTCCATAGTATTATTCATGTCACCACCCCAGAATAAGGGTGCCGGAGGGCAGTTCCACCAGTACGCCTCCCAGTGCTGGCCGTGTGTCAGCATGTAGTCTCGGCGGTACACATACAGGACAGAAGTTCACCGTCTACTCGTTCCAGATCCCAGTCATCGCAACGAATCTCCCAAATCTCTCTGTCCTTACCTGCCCTGGCTCTAAAGGTGTCTATCTTTTTAGTAAAATACTCACTCCCCTGGAGCTAGAAGTGAATCCCGCGTGTGCCACCAGGTTGTAGCCCATCTGGTCTAATGCCTTTCCGTGGTTCCCTTGCAGATTCATTTCTTGTATGAGGGCCACATGTGGTGAACGTCTGCGGAGAAATTGTAGGACCAGTGTCCGTTTAATTCTATTACCCAGGGCGCTGACGTTCCACGTCATGACCTTCAACGGCATGACCTTCAACGGCTGGGGCCTAACTGCCATCATCAAGTACCTGGTTGAGCCTTCTGGCCCGCGACTGCCCGACCCCCTGTGACAACACCCCCCCCCCCATTCCTCCCACCTCCTAGGGGTCCCTCAATCCTTTCCTGTAGCGTTTGTAGTGAGCAAAACACAAAAACCTTTACTAAGGCCTCAACACAGTGTGCCCTTGAACCTCCCAACAATATCCCCCTGCTACCGTGTCCAGTAGTCCGGAAATTGCACGCCCCCAAACTTCCAGAGTGCCCGTCGCCTAAACTGTAACATAAATGCAGTACGGATGGACCGGCTCCATAGAGTAGGCTCCTATAATGTATACAATAGTCTCATATCTTAAGATAAGCGTTTGTATGGAAAGTTTCCCACTCCTCAGTTGCAGTACTGAAGTCCCTCCACTCTACTTCTCAAGGAGGGATCTTTAGTTTACCCATATACGGCAACTTGTGTCCCTTCCCTAGCTCCAATCTCATCATCAGTATACATATACCATATGCTGCATTCATCTTCCGTCGGTGGAGAAGTCTTCCCCTCCCCCGATTCAGAGTTTGCGGTCTCATTTGGTTCATTACCCCCCCCTCCTGAGCCCCAGTGTCAGAATGATCCTGTTCACTTTCTGGTGGCTTTTACGGTCTCTGCGACCTCAGTCGTTCTCTTGACTCTCCTCTCTCGTAGGTCCAACCTGGCCCACTCTATCCAGTCCCATGCTTCTTCTGGGGATGTGAAGAAGCACGATTTGCCCTCTGCTAAGACACGTAGCTTTGCCAGGAAGAGTATCATATTTCAGTTCATTTGCTCAGAGGGCTTTCTTTACTTCATCGAAGCTACGTCTTTGCTTTTGTACCTGGAGGGTAAAGTTGGGGGGGGAGGGGGGGAGGAGGGAACCTCACTGTGGCATTGTCTAGGTGTACATCTCCATGTGTACGAGCAGCTTGTAGTATAGCGTCTCGGCCTCTGTGGTTGAAAATTCTTGCTATGATTTTTCTCGGGGGCGTTTTTGGCGGAGGAATCAGTGCCCTATGTGCCCTTTCTACAGAGAAGAATTTAGATAAGCACTTCGGGTGGAGAGTGTTGACAATGAGGTCCTCTAGCAATAGATCCACACTAGGGCCTTCTGTCCCTTCCAGAACCTCAATGACTCTGATGTTGTTTCTTTACGCTCGTCCTTCCTGGTCTTCCAGTCTGGCAGCCAGGACCCCAGTCTGCTTCGTGAGGTACTGCGGTTGCTCTTCAAGCTTCTTAGACGCAGTCTGCAATGTTGTAATGTCTGACTACGCAGCTGACACTTTATTGGACATTTTTTGGAAGTCCGCTCGCAAAAGAGAGACGTCCTCCGTCACAGTATCCAGTTTAGGCTCCAGCGTGTTTTTCAAGTCCGATATCGCCGCCATGATGGCCCTCAGTGAAGGTTCTCCTTCCTCCGGCGTGGTCACCTCTGATCGATTGGACAAGGGAACCTGCTTCTTCACTGCATATTTGTCCATTTTGTTGTATTGTTTGGGGCCTGGCCCTTTGGCTTCATCTTGGTCTGAGCAGGGGGCGAGAAGCCCCCCACTGCCGTCCTCCGGGGGTCTACTTTACACCAGGAGTCCTCCAGGCAAGACTTCAGCAGAGAGTCCTTCCCCCTCGTTCTTCTGCTGTGGCCAACTGAGCAGGTGGTAAATGTTCCAGTTAATCGCCCAAGGAACTGGGAAACTCGTGCTTTACAATAGGAGGGGGGGGGGGTGAATCTGTCCCACACGGTAAGTCCCTATTCCATGGTATTTAAATTGAATGTTTGGCTACTTTACAAGATTCTATAAAAGCCTAGCCTGCCTATTCTTGGCCTATGACCCAAAATACAGTGAGTGAGACTGTTACGACTCTGAACTCCCAAAGGGAATCGTTATGGTGTTTCGGACATGTTGTAGCTGTGCACGACCTCTGATCAATGGACGCTCTGAAAAACTTTGCAGATGTCAAGCGGAAAATAATGGTATCCGGGAAGTCCATGTTCAAGCTCATACACTTCTCTTACTTGCATTGTTTTTAGATGTCCTTCTGTTTGTGCAAAACATACTTCTACCATTTGAGATGGTTTCCAAGGTGCCGATCTGATGAGATGGACTTTCCAGAATGACAGAGGTGCTTCATGGTACAGTGCTGAGGGAACAGGTGACCCACAAAATTATTCAACTTAGGGGGAGACCAAATAAGCTCTGAACTGAAGTTTGACTATTTAATCCCTTTCCTCCCACTAACACAAAGAAACAAGAGAATTGGTTTCCAGACACATCTCTTTTTGTGTTAAATGTAGACTCACAATGGCCAAGAAGTAAACATTTGCTTTCAGGACCGCTGACTAGAGGGGAGACTCACACCTGTGGGTTACTGTGATGTGCACAGGTTAGAGGGGGGTTTGGTCCCCAAGCTTGAGCACCATTTATGTGGAATATGGTCCTTATCAAACTAGCCAGCCATACAGACAAAAGGTGCCTGTGAGCAAGAGATATCTTATAAAGACAAAGGGGAATCCATTGGCATTTCTTTGCAAGGGGTTGTTTATTTCATCTCCCAAACTCCAAAGAAAGCAAGAAGATTATGCAGTTGTACAACAAGAGTGTCAGGACTCTCAATGCCTTTGTATGATGTGACAGACCATCAATGGCACAGAGTGCCTGAATATAGTCGTCACACAAAACATGAATGCACTTGAACTGTGTAAATTTATATTAGGGGATGTTATTTGTCTTTTTGAATACTTCTGTTGTTTATTTTAAGAAGATGGTCTAACATGATGACTGAACAGACTTGATAATTGTCATACTCTTAATGTTACCTCAAATCCGAGTACAGTTCTTTATTGAATAAAAAAAATCAATAAAATAAAAAAAAATATTTGAATGTGTTGTTGCCCCACTTGTTCAAGCGTTTAAAAAAAAAAAATGTTTTATTGTTGCAGCAATACATTGATTCACAGCATACAACCTCAAATACTTTGTTGTGCCATGTGCACATGCATTGTTTTTGGTGAATTATTGCGTTCTCATTTGTGCTTCACTGTTATGGTGGTTATGATCTGTGCTGGTGCACTAGCTAGCGGACTCTGAGGTACCACACCTTCCTTTCATTCACGCGACTACAGGAACACTAGGAGGCCCTTACACGTGCACCATACACGGATAAACAATGGTCTCAAATACTGGACAGCACATTGAAAGTATGGTGTAATGCTAGATTCTGCCTTATCCAATATTATATTATCTACTGGGCTTACCTGACACCACAGCAAATTAATTGCTTCTATCACAGAACGGATGCGAGCTGTCCCCGATGTTACTTGTTAGATACTGACATTTTACACATGGTATGGTCGTGCCCTGCAGGAATATTGTGAGGCAGTGGTGGACCGACTGCGACACTGTATGGCCGCTTACTCACTAACACATGGGAAACATGTAGATTGGGCCTTTTCCACAGAATAAACATAACCGTGCCACCTCCAGGTTCCTAGACCTAGGACTTATACTAGCCAAACGATTTATTACCCGAAGATGGAAGAAATTTGAGGTGCCGTGTTATGAGGCCTCGTACCAATCCGTGACAGCATGGGAACAAGAAGACAGCGTTACGCAGGGAGGATGCACTTGGTCTCCACAAACACCCCATAGCAATCCAATGGGACACCATACTAGCAGATTTGCATATGCCTCTCTCAGACAATACAACAGGAGGACCAGTCGCCTCAAACAGAACATAAGAGATGAAAGAGCTTTCAACAATGCTCGCATAGATGGACATAAAACACCAAAGTAAGTGAGATCAGATAGTATATGATGACACTGCTCCAACCGGCACACCAGACAGCATACTAAATCAACAGACTGGGACTCCTGGGACTTCTCTCACCACGGATGTATCAGAAAATCTCCTACCCAACAATAAATGTAGTCGCACACCCTCATATCTAGTAGATATTATACTATCTCAAAGCTGGCTTTTTGTTCCTTTTTTTCCCTTTCTTTTTTTCTTCTTTGTTACTATGTTTAAATATAAATGATTGATCTGTTAACTGAAGTCACACGCAGTTAGAGCGACACGACATTTAATTGCCCATGTAAAACATTAACCCTATCGAAGGTGATATTGTAGATTGTACTTATGGCAGTGCGCACAATATCGACCATTAAAAAACATGTATCAAGATGTAGATGGAATTAACCAAAATGTATTTTTATGTATACTCTCTTGCTGCATCTTCAACCACAACATTTAAAATCAATAAAACAGATTCAAATAAATGGTGGTTGTAATCTGTGTATGTCATTGTACTCTTTCTTTGATGTGTGGTCTGTTTTAATAATGTGTAGTGTTGGTGTGTTGTACTGTGTTTTTTGTCCTGTGTACTGTAACACAGTGAATTGTAGTGATGTGTGTTTTTGGGGTGTTTTATGTTTTCCGTTGATTAGTGGTGCACTATTGGATCACTGTGAGGTCTTGGAGTTTTCTTGCTGGGTTATTTAGTTATTTGGATGGGTTGCATGCTCTAAAGTGTCTATTGTGCAGTTGTGTTATGGTAGGAGATTCTTTTTGATTGCTACAGTGTACTGTATTGACGAGTTGCAATGATGTGTGCATTATATTGATAACCTGTGTTGTAGGTATGTGTTTACTAGTTTTGCTGTTGCACGGATTTGTTGCATTGTATTGCTGTGGTGTTATGGCAGCACTGTGGTTTTGTAACATAATGTTACGTTGTGTTATTGCACCTCAACTGCAGTCTTCTACAGTATGGGAAATGTAGTGCAGTGTGTGTGTGTGGGGGGTGGGGGGGGAGGAGGGGAGGATATAGTGAGTTTATAGAGGTGGTATAAAACTATTAAGAGTAACCTGGTCCTATAGTCGAGTAAAGCCCAGAATAATTTATGGGCACTCCTCTCTGGCCTCTTTAAAGTGCACCTAGCTCCTCTGAGAGCAGTTATCCACATAGCTGCCCACTTTGTGACTGGCCGCAGGGAATTCAACTGCATCTCTTTTATTGTTCTCAACCTACAATGGCTTCCCATCAAAGCAAAAGTCCAATTTAAAACTGCATGCCTTAGTCATAAATCCTCAAATCTCCATTCCCGCCTACCAGATTCAAAAACTGAAAGTCTCTGGAGCTCTATGACAACCAAGAAAAGCTTAGTCCCTCCTACTTAAAATTCAACTTTCAGGTATGAATGCTGCATGAGAAAGCTATTATCTGATTGTGCAATAAGAATTAGGCACTCCCTTCTATCCGCCCTTTGCAAAACCATATCTGTTCACATTCAAAAGAGAACTTAAAATCTTCCTTTTTGAGAGACACCTCAGTTAAATTGGGGATTGTTGCTTCTCCTATATTGAGTTGACCCTTCTTTCCTGTCACAAAATGTTTGTTCTCGCTGCTCTCTCGGTTACTTGCTGCAGATTTATTATGATGGTTAACCAACTACTTCTTAAACAGTAATGTACTTGCTGGCATGAACTGTTAGCTCCTGGGATTCCTAGTGCTAATAGGTTGTTTTATGATGTTAGGTAACCAGAAACTAACTTCTGCTCTCTTATAAAGGGCTCTACTGCCTTTGAGGCAAGACTGTGCTATATAAAAAAAAGAAAACAGAAAAAATAAAACAAATAAATGGAGTGAGATGTGCATTACTGTTGAAGTGGGTGGAGTTTGCTGATGGTAGGTGATAATATGGTGCTCTTAGATTACAGTGTCTTGGCCATAATGGCACTGCAGTAGTGAGAGGCAGTAGCATAGTGGTGGGGTTTCTCGGTGTGATAGTGGTTGGTATCAGTTCAATCACAGTACAATGAGTGGGTCGAACTGAAGTAGTTGGGTACTGGTCTGGCGATGGGTGAACGTATGGTGCAGTGACATGGTTTAATGTTGGCATAGTTGTAATGTATTTTGGGTTTAGAAGTGGTGCCTGTGAGTGTGGCTTTGTTGGAAGCTGGCAGAGGTGGAGTGGTACTGATGATACGGGATAGGTAGTATTAATGTGTGTAGTAGTAGTGCTGTGGCTGTAGAGTGGTGCTGGGATTAATGTATTGTGCTTGGAGTTGGTAGCTTATTTACTGGGGTGTGGTAGTGTGATGTATTGATAGACAGAAAGAACAGGGTGGTAGTCTGCTGCTATGGAGGTATTTTTGTGGTGATAAAAGATGGTAGTCAAGTGGTGGGTTAATAGTTCAGTGGTGTGGAAGGAGAATAAACCAGGGAGAAGTACAGCACTGTTGTTAAGCTGTAAATTTGAAGATAATGGGCTGGTATGTTTTTGAAGGGACACACTGTGGTGTAGTGCTAGGCTGGTAATCCCATGGCTAAAATGGTAATCCAGTGGTTTGCAGTGGTAAGGGGTGGTATTACAATTCTCTGATCGAAGTGGGGATGTTTGTGGTGGGATGGTAGTGTAGTTGTGACAGTGGTGAAATCACGTGTGGGATATGTTAACACAGTGCTTGGATGATGTGTTAGCCAAGTTCAGTGGGTAATATTGCAGTGCTCTGAGGTGGTAATGCAGTGCTGTGGGTAGAAGTGGTTGTGTGGTGCGCTGAGGCAGTGGTGGGGTAATAGAGTGATGGTCGAAGGTGATGGGCTGTAACATGGGAATATGTAATGGCACTGAAGAGAGGTGGTAGTGTAGTGATGGGGCATGGTAGTTCAGTTACAATGGAAGATAGTGTAGGGATGGCAGGTGCTATTACAGTGGTGGAGGCCGTACTGCAGGTGTTAATTTAGCAGGTGGTGTTTTAGTGTGGTGCTGCTGTAGTCTGGGCTAAAAATGCAGTTATGTTTACTGGGTAGTAATACATAGAGCTAAATGGCCTTGCTAGAGAAGTGTGGTGCTTGGTGTCAAAGTGCATGTAATTAGTAAGCATGGAGCACTGCCCTTGAACAATATACCATTCCTCCCCACTCACACCATAGCCTTTATGGTAATACCGTTTTCAAATATATTCTGAATATGCAGTTGGACTGTACAAAAATGGCATGGCAAAATGTTGAACGTTTTTACCACCACTAAAGCCATTGATGGATGCAACTGCTCTGGGCAGATCGAGGTTTGAGTGGCACCTGAACCAGTCAATGGGTGAAGGGGGATTTGTGATCAATGGCCAAAAGGGCTGAATTGAAAGCCTAACTATGTATGTTTACTTCTTATTGACATGCGATTTGGCAGACAGCTAGAGACGTCTCTAGTCCGAGCTAAATAAAGAAACATGATGTGACCTTGAATGGTCGCTGGTCTACAGTCACTGTACTGTGTCCCTAAGTGAAGACCAGGACATTAAAACACTCCTCAGAAGCACAAATGGGGGCCTCTGGATGGTGTCCCGATTTTCTCGAGTGGTACATTTTTGGATTCTACAATTTTCGGGTAGATCAGTTTAATCATGACATTTATGGAGGACATCTTTTATTCCACTCCACTGGTTTTGGGATTGGACCAGATTTGTGCTCCCAGCCTCCACATCTTCTTCACTTCTGAAACTCACTTCAGAAAGTTTAGCTTCCAGTAAGAAATATAGAACTGAATGATTTAGAAGTGTTCCACGTTGACCCGAACCAAGCCCCCAATAAATAGAATGTCTGATCCCAGAAGGCATTTGAGCTTAGCCATTATTTGTGTGAAGTTTTATTTTAACTTTTACAGTTTAGTTAGCTGTTAAAATCAAGCACTTTGGAGTTATTCTTTTACAAAGATTTTTTTTATTTATTTTCACAAAATTAAACTAAGGCAGGGTATATGAAGGACATCTGGCAAAGGTAAAGCAAGCAGTTCATACAAATACCACTAGCATAATAAGAGCTCACACAGCACCAACTAAATTAGTAACGTATCATGGCAGAGCAGTATGAAAGCCTTCTAAACAAGTACCCAAGATTTGACTGTGCCTCTTGGGATGTCCTCAGCTTATGAATCCTGCTTTATCCAGATGGGAGCAAAGATCCTTACCTTTAAGTCAGTCCTCCACTGAGGGTGCATTATCAGAGTGCCACCATCAAGCAACATTCCACTCAGCCAGAAAAAAAAAGCCACCCCAACCAGGTAGCAGGAATTCAGGAGCTTCCCAGATGCTTATAATCTCGAAGATTGCCAAATTTGGGCTTAGGTCCACCGGCCAATCTAATTTTGCAGGCAAAGTCCACTGAATATTCAGCAATATTCTTTTATCAATACAGTCTCCCACACTACATGGAAAATAAAATCGCAACTGCAGAGAAACATTGTACACACCATCTCTACCCATTATCCCCAGTAATATCATGTCTCACACAGATGATATTCTGGGAGGATTGTCAGCTCCAAACATTATGTCTCAAGGGTATGCTTGCAGATAGTTGTAGAACAGGAGTTATGAACGACAAACTCTTTTGAAAGCATGTCAAACAACTTCATGTAGTCCCTTTCCTGCAAGTCCCATTGGTCCCCCAGTTGAACTTACCTTTAGTAATGCCTTATCTGTTAGAGACTATGTAGCTGCTGATTTCTTACCTTGGAATGTTCCACAGGCGTCACACTGGATCTAAAAACATGTTGAGCAGTACCCCATACGCACAGATAGGCGATGTAATTCAGCTCCGTGTCGGCAGTGTACGTGCCGGATGTGACGTGCACAATACTTATACTTCACCACTCAATGTGCTGACGTCAGTTACTTTCTCGAGTTTCCATGGCAGGAACACAGAGCCATGATGTGAACTGACTATTGCTATAATAAACAAAGGCCCCGAGAAGGGTGTCCCTTACACTGAAATCAGCTCGCAGAGCGAGGAGGATGAGAGGGTCGATAAGGAATCGGTGGCTAGATAAGAGTCTCAATCAAATAAGAATTTACCAAAAGGTAAGTAACTTGTTCATCTGATAGAGACTTCTAGCCACATATTCCTTGCCTTAAATAAAAACAAAAGCAATGCCTACCTGGAGGTGGGACTGCAAAGCCAATTTAAACCAGAAAGTCCTGTAGGACTGAATGGGCAAAGTGCATGTTGCAACAGACCTGACTGTCCAGACAGTAGAGTTTGGTAAACATATGCAAAGATGCCCATGTCGCTGCCTAACAGATGTTCAGGACAGGGACTCCACGGGCTAACGCTGTAGTTGCAGCCCTAGCCCTGGTAATATGAGCACGCAAACCCTCAGAGGGTTGTTTGTTTGCCAATGCGTAACAGATCTTTATGTAGAGAGCTATCAATCTTGAGGTGGTCAGTTTCTGCACAGTCATCCCATTCTTAGCTCCTACGTAACACACAAAGAGTTGATAGTCTACGCGAAACTGCTTTGTGTGATCAAGATAAAACGGAAACACTCTTTTTGGGTCCAGGCGGTGGAGTCTATTCTCTTTGGAGGGGTGAGGCAGAGCAAAGAATGTAGGCAGTGTGGCGTTCTAGTCCACATAGCAAGGGGTCACAATTTTCGGAAGGAAGGAAACACATGTCTGGAGGACCAACCTGTATGCGTAGCAGGTGGTGTAGGGCGGGTGCACCGAGAATGCCTGCAATTCGATGAACCGCCTGGCAAAAGCAGTTTCGATGGTCAATTGCCTAAGAGGGCAAGTATGCAGAGGTTCAAAGCATGAACTCATCAAGAAGGTGGGAGCAAGATTTAAATCCCCCTGGGGCATTATGAACAGTCTGGGGCAGAAAACGTGTGGCAAGCCTTTAAGAAACCTAGCCACAACAGGTGACTTAAATGAAGGTTAGTTGACAACTGCAAAAATGTTGAAATGGTTGAGTGATACCCTTTACCTGTGCCTACAGCAGAGCAAGCATAAGAACTTTAGAAAGAGGTGCAGAAAGAGGGTCGATGCTGTGGGAAATCACACCATTTCAAAAACGTATCCCAACAGCAGGCGTATACCAACTTGGCGGAGGATCGCCGGCTGCCAGAATAACATCACAAATTTCAGGAGGAAGGTTGAAAACTGTCCACTGTTCCTGCACAATTTCAAATCATGAAGGTGAACATTGAGCAGGTTCGGGTGCAGACCCTCTCATAATGCTGCGACAGAAGACCCTCTGGAAGAGGCAGCCTGATCCGGGAATCGATGGTCATGCTTAACAGCTCGGGATACCAGACTCTCCGTGCCTAATCTGGAGCCACAACAACAACTTGGCCTGGAAGCTCCTGATCTTCTTGAGAATTCTTGGTATGAGTGGTATTGGCAGAAAGGCGTACACGAGACTGGAGCGCCCCTGAAGATGAAATTTCACATATTACGCGTTTTAATCGCTAACACACAGATCTTATCATGTCTCTCCCCACAGCTGAAAGAGGCCTTGCACCACCTCCGGGTGGAGACACCATTTGTGATCCACTAGGCATCTTTGGCTGAGTTCATCCACCCTGGTGTTCAGAGCACCCCCAGGAGTTGAATCACCAGGGAAATGCTTGTTGTGCCAGTAATGTCCAGAGACAGAGTCCTGTTTGTTCCACTACCATGAGGTGGTGGTGGTGTCCCTGAACACCTGCATCAGTCTTCCCTTGATGGAAGGATGAACTGTTTCAATGCTAAGCAAATCGTCTGAAGCTCCATCAGGTTCAGATGGCGCTCGGACTCCGCAGAAGGCCAGAGTCCTCTGAACTTCACTTCTCCCAGGCCGTCCTATCTCAGAAGTGACACATCTGTCACAACAGTCAGCTCTGGTTGGGGAAGGGAGAGAGAGGTCTGCCACTAACCCAATCGTGATTGGTCAGCTACCACTGTAGATCTTTTGCAGCTCCCTAAGAGATCAGGACCATGTCAGTGAGATTCTCCCAATGCTACGCCCACTAGAACTTCATGTTCAACTGCAGAGCCCACGTATGCCAATGGGCATGAGTTACAAGCAGGATGCAGGAAGCCATGAGGCCCAACAACCTCAGGGCCATTCTCACCGAAATCCAGGATAGAGGCTGAAACATAGGTATCATAGCCTGTATCCTGGCCACGGCGCTTGGGAGGATAGGCCCAAAACAGCACTGTGTCCAGAAGAGGTCTGATGAAAGGAAGCACTTGAGAATGAGTCAGGTGCGACTTTGGCATGTTCATAGTGAACTCCAGCGAGAGCAGAAAGTTCACAGTAGTCTGAAGGTGGGAGGCATCTGCCTCGGGTGAGCCTGCCTCCAACAGCCAGTTATTGAGGTAGGGAAAGACTGGAACCCCCGACGTCTGCAAATGAGCTGCAACCACTTTCGTGGACACTTGAGGTAAGCTGGTAAGGCCGAAGGGGAGCACAGCAAACTGAAAGAGCTCTTATCCCACTGTTACCTCAGGGAACGTCTGCAGGCAGGCAGAAAAATAATGTGGAAATAGGCATCCTGCAAGTTCAGCACTACCATCCAGACTCCTGTGTCTAGGAGAGACAATTTGCAAGACGTGAGCATCTTGAATTTCTCCTTTTTCAAGAAGTGATTGAGAAAGCACAGAGTTGGGTTAGGATAAAGATCTACATCTTTCTTCAGCACCAGAAAGTAGCGTGAATAACAATCACAAACTACTTCTGATACCTGCACACCCTCCATGGCTCCCTTTGCCAAGAGCACCATTATTTTCTGATTGAGAAATGAGAGGTGGTCTGACGTCAGCCAGCCGTAAGGGGGTGGCAAGGGTGGGGGGGTAGGGACTTAGGGGAGAAAGTAGCCCTTTCAACGATTTGCAAAACCCAATGGTCCTATGTTACTGACGGCCAGTGGTGCAGGTAATGGCGTCAATTTCCCCCCCACTAGTAGAAATCAAGGTCGGAGGGCAAAATAAAGGGGTTTAGAGGCTGTACTTGCCAGGGGGTGGTGAGCTGGGCCTACCTCTTGCTACCTATCCCACATGGTATATGGGTCCAGAGTCCTCTGCCACAAAGGCTGGGAAGTTTGCTGGCTGTGGTGTCTGAGGGCATGGACGAAGTTGGTGACACTTTCCATGACTAGGAAAGGGGCAAAAGGCAGACTAGGGATGACGAGGGGCCATAGCTAAGCCCGAGGACCTGGCCGTAACTTAGCTGTCCTTAAAGTGTTACTGCGCCAAGTCCAACTCCTCTCCAAAAAGATGAGAGCCAACAAAGGGCACGTCCATAAGTGAGGCTTGGACATCTCATGAAAAGCCAGTTGTTCTCAGCCAGGTGTCATGCTGCAAGGCCACAGACGATAAAATCACTCTACCCAGCGAGTCAGTCGTATCCAGTCCACATAATATGGTGTACTTTGCTGCATCTCTCCTGTCAGCAATAGCTTTGAGGGTATGGCTTGACCTCTGCCAAAACCATAAGCAGCACTTATTCAACCGAATCCCAGATCTTATGGGAGTATCAGCCCAAAAGGCACGTGCTGTTCACAGACTCAAGTGCACGGCTGGTGGTATCCACCCACTTGATTTCTCTAGCCGGTGGAGTGGTAGTAAATACACCAGGGTTGATCCTAGAGGAGAAGGCTTGGATCATCAAACTTTCTGGTGTGGGATACAGGGGTCCCTAGGAACTGGGAGATGGCAGCAGACAATTGTCCTAGTCACAGAAGTCCCTGAGCAGGGCTTGGACCATGACCCGCATAGGACGTCGGTAAGGACTTTATTAAAGGGGAGTAACTGTTCAGAAGGGGCGACTCCCGGCTGAATCACCTCAATCATGAAGTCTGTCTTGAGTGACTGTGGGTAGCTGAAGGTCAAAGACCTCAGCCTCTCTACACACCACCACAGCAAAAGAGGCTCCCTCCTCCATAGCCACAGTAGGAGGAGAGACCAGGCAAGTGTCCGATGAGGTGTCTAACCCACTGGCTTCATCAAGTTTCTCATACCAGTTGTCCTCATTCTCATTTGGAGGATACCCAAAAGCACCCCCCCATTTGTGTCAATCACAAGGCCTGTCAAAAAGGAAGAGGCACTGGCACTGATTTACAAAGCATGGTTTTGGTCAGCGTTGGAACCACCGACAGGGGACATCCAGCCAGCTCCTTGTCGGAAATGATGATGAGGATGGGGCCATTGGCACATCTCGGTCTTGCAGGCGGCTCTGCTCCAGATCCACTATGGGATCCATGGGGCCCAGCTGGCACAGAGGGCAAACTTGCCGGTGATGATCCAGGGGCGTGGGGTCGGGGGGGAGGGAAGGGGAAAGAGGGGGGCAAATCGCCTGGAGTGCCGACGCTCTTGTGTCTTATCAGAAGACTTTGTCAGGTACAGCAAAATCAAAGACCTCTTCAACTTCTTTGATTTCTTGTGCGTGTGGGACTTACTCGACTTACCAAACAACTGAGTGTGGCTATGAATGCCGGGTGCAGCACCACAAAATAACCTGGGACCTTTCACGCAACAAGGACCTTAAGCGCCACAGGGCCGTCCAACTATGGGCAGCGAAGTGCTTGCTATGCACCTTTGGGATGCATGGCACAATAGTCCTCACAGGCCTTGGAGTCACAGTTCTTCTCCAAGCATCATAAACATACCAAGTGTGGGTCTGTCACCAATATCTGCCTGCGACGGGCAACATGGTCTGAAACCAGACATTTTCTTAGGGGACATCCTGTCACACCATGAGAAAAAAAAGTCTCAAAAAATGAGTGTTGAAGGGAAAAAAAAAAAAAAAAAAAAAAATTTTAAAGAGAAAAAAATCCAGTCAAAAATCCACTGAGGGTAGCTCTGACCAGACCAGCACTACCTGGTGCAGAAAGGAAAGAATGGACGTCAGCATGCCGGGATGTCTGCTGTGGACAATTCTGAATCAGAGCTGCACAACATCGCCTACCCGCATACAGGGGTACTTCTAAAAAAAAAAAAAAAGCTTCCAGATCCAATCTGATTCCTGGGGATTATTCTAAGGTAAAGAAAATGTGGCAAAAAGTCTAAACGATTACAAACCTCAATGTAGCACGATGCCCTAAAACTACTAAATGTTGCAGGACAGGCCATCCATATGCCCTGGGTTAGTTCTACAAGCATACAGCCTCAGTGTATCCTTTACAGAACTTTAAGTCAATATTTAACCTGATTTTGGATTTGTAGTGGGTCCTGTAGTGCCATACATAAGTCCCAGCAAGTTGGGGCCTTCAAATCAGTTGAGTTTCAGCCAGACAGTGAGGCCTTTCCTGCTACTTTGGCTCCAATCACAATGATGTAGTAAAGCTGTATATTGGCCATGAACAGTCCCCCATTGTCCACTGATTGGACACTTTTTGAGAAGAACACTCAATTGTTTAATGTCCCATAATACATAATGGACTTAGGAGCGCATCACCTCAAATAGTGGTGGAGATGTCAGTATCAAGAACGACATATAAAAGTTAGCTAAGGAGAGATTAAAAAAAAGGGAGGAAATCACTGTTTCATTGTGTCTGGGTAGGAGAAAGCTCACTACGAGACTGACTGGTGGCAGCAAGAACAATTCCCATAGGTTTCTCTAGACAGATACGTGCAATTTATTTTCAGAGGGGTCAAGATGTTTAATCCTCCTTGGGATAACGATTGCAAGATACCCAAAGATTAAGGGAACTATTTTAGACCAACACCCACACTTTGCATAAAGTGTGGGTAAAACTATTATCTTGCACTAAAACACTCAAATTTACATTTATCTACAAACAGAAAAAAGGTAAACACCAATAGCTATACATTTTAATTTGGGGGACTATAGTCCCTGTCTTGATATACATTATTTTCTTATCATTGGCCAGCTTAAGAAAGAATAATAAAGACAAACTGCTGTCCAGTCATAAGGGGGGGGTGTGGTCAGGCTAGTTTGAGACACTACAAAGTCTTGTGGCTGTGGAAGTGGGTTAGATCGTATGTTTCTTTTAGGCCCCAAGGTTGAAGCCAAATTAAAACTGAGAATATTCAGTTTAGAAAAATAGCCAATATTTATCGTAGTAAAACAAGACCAAAACAACAAAAATCCAACATACACAAGCAAAGATACAAATTCTTGAAGATGAAATCTCAATAAAACACTTAGAAACACAATAGCTCCAATCGCGGATATCATGACATTGTTGACTGAGTCATTCCCAACAGTCCAACACCACTTGCAAGGGAGTGCGGGACGGTCACAGAGTCACACTGACCCCAGGCATAGTACCTTTGCTCATTTCTGCCTTTGAAGTAGGCAAACTTCAAAGGAAAGTCTTCGCAGTGTACAAGACCCTGCCTTTCCTACCCTGGTCCCAGCACAATCCAGGGGGTGGGAGACTGATTTGTGTAAGAACAGGCACAGCCCTATTCAGCTGCAAGTGTCCGCTCCTTCCACCACTCTAGCCCAGAAAGACTCATCAGGATATGTGGTGCACATCACAGCTCCCTTTGTGCGACTGTCTAGAGTGAATTCACAAACAGTCCAAATGCCATCCTGACCCATAACTGTATTCCACAGCCAGGCAGAGGCACAGAATGGTTAAGCAAGAAAATGCCCACTTTCTCAAAGTGGCATATTCAAACTTACAATTTAAAAACCAATTTCACCAAAAGATGAATTTTTAAAATCGGAGTTGAGAGACCCCCAAACTCCACATCACTACCTGTTCCCAATGGGAAATTACATGTAAAAAGATATTTCGAGGCAATCCCCCTGGTACCCTATGGGAGAGATAGGGGTATTTCAGTATCAGGACATGTAAAACACACCAGTACATGTGCTACCTTTTAAATACATGGCACCCTGCCGATGGGGCTGCCTTGGGCCTACCTTAGGGGTGACTTACATGTAGTAAAAGGGAAGATCGGAACCTGGCAAGTGGGTGCACTTGCCAAGTTGAATTGGCAGTTCAAAACTGCACACACAGACACTACAGTGGCATGTCTGAGACATATTTACAGGGCTACTCCTGTGGGTGGCACAATCAGTGTTGCAGACCCACTAGTAGCATTTGATTTACAGACCTTGGGCACACATGGTACACTACACACTAGGGATTTATTAGTAAATCAAATATGACACTAACCAATACCATTTAGACAGAGAGCACTTGCACCTTTGAACTGGTCAGCAGTGGTAAAGTGCCCAGAGTCCTAAAGCCAGCAAAAACGAAGTTCAACACAGGATCAAAACAGGAAGTCAGAAGCCAAAAAGATAGGGGAAACAATGCGAAGAGCTGACAGGTCTAACACGCACTAATCACCTGTGAGGGTATCCAGGCACTTCATATTTTTTGGTTCCAGTAGGGATTCTGAAACATTTACTCAGGTGGTATTCAGGCAAGTGACCTATAAAAAGTCAAAGCTAAAAGGACAGTAAAGAATGGAGCGGAGGGCTGATCAATGAAAATACATCTTTGCAGAAAGAGCAGAGGATGGAAACAGACTGGAACAGAAGTTTAACAGCGTGAAGCAGGGTTTAGGGATGGCAGCAGAAAACACACAAGACTGAGGTTGGAGGCCACATCACTGATTGGAATTTGGTGAAGGAGCCAAAAGATCCAGACTTGGACACTAACAACAAACAAAATTGGAGTATCATAGCACATATATAGAACATATATACTGCTTGCGGATGCCACAATGATATTGGACGGTATTTGCATGATCATTTCAGGTGCTTTATTATAATTCATTCCCAGCACAGACAAGCTTGTCAAGTCATTTAAAATTGGCAGTATATGAAGTACAAGCCTTGGATCTATTTGATCTTGGGAGCTGATTTATTAAGGCTTTTACTAGTTCTAGGGAACTTCAACACTGGAGGAGACAATTACTCTGACCAGAGGCTATGATAAAATGGATTCTCAGCATGGCAAAAACCTAAAGAAATGCAAAGGGGAGTGTCTATGTACACCCTCAAAGTGGATATATTTTTTTTTTACCAAAATGGATGGTACTAAGGTCAGACTTGGTTGAGCCTCACAACTCTTCATAACCACACACCAAGCGTTAATTCCTGCTGAATTCTGATCTCACATCCACATCTCACACCCATGATTTCACAGGAACCATAGAAACTAGATGGACAACCCACATTCTGATTGGAGCGGTATATCCAACAGTGGCTACAATATCTGAACCTGAGCCAAGGGGTTCCCTTAGTATTCACTGCCGTCACAAGCACCACTGCAGGACCCACACCCTTCATTTGGTGTACAGAACCAGCAGGATGCAAGAGGCCAAGTAGTAGAATAGACGCAAAACCTTTAGGCCTGGGATATCGCACCATCAACTACTGAATATCCACGATCCTCAGGTAATGCCAGTGAGCGGACAGAACTGGCAGGCAGAACAGCATCTTAAAAACTTATACTGCTGAAGTAACAAGTCCAGAAGACCAACAACCACAACAGGAGTCAAACCTCCATCCTTCTTGGAAGCCAGAGAAAGAAGTAAAGAAGAATAGAATCCCATGCCCATTTCTGACAGAGACACCACCTCTAGAGCCCCTTTGTTGAGCAGGGCAAGGACCTCTGCCTCCGGGAAAGAGGTATATGCCAGAAATCACAGCCTGGCAGAATGAGGGCAGGCCTGAGTATGGGGCAAGAAGGGCAGGATGTAGCACTTGCAGATCAACTGGATAACCCAGTGCTCTGCCAAGATCATCTCCCAACAGATGGAAGGGTGTGTGACCCTCCCACTGGCAGATAGTGTCTTGAGTGGGGAACAGTGGGGTTGAGGCTAATCAGAGAGGGTTTGCGGCAGCAGAGCCAGCATAAGACTGAAAGGACTGGATCTGCTGCTGCTACTGGTGATATTGACCCTTAGAAGCACCCCTAGCATGAAATAAAAAAGTAGATTTGCTGAGGCATCTGACCGATTAAAAAGGTTGCCTCTGCTGAGCTGTGAAATAGCCCCAGAATTTACTGTAGTGCTGATCAAACTGCTGAGACCTGGTACAGGGAGTGAGCCACAGCCCTGGTATTATTATTACTATTTTGTTTTAAAATACACGTTCCACAGAGCAGCTGGCTTCTCTCCAAAAAGCAGCTCACTGTCAAAAGACATGTCCATCAGAGTGGCCTGGATATCTCCTGAGAAGCCAGTGGACCGAAATCAGTCAGGAAAGAGAAGCGCAATGACAGTGCCCATATACCTGGGCAAAGAACCCTCAAAATCCAAACTGCACTTTAGGATCTGCTTTGATGTTAAACTTTGATTACTAAATGCACAAAGTCAGCTTCACAGTTCTTGCTGCTTTACCCACCACTGTTGTAAAGCAGAATCTTTCCAGTTTTTGATACCAAAGGACGTAAGGGACGATCCCTTCTGGAGACACTGGCATTTAGTAGGACAAGATGAAGACCAGAATCAGAGTAAAAAAGGAAGAAGATTATCAGCCTTAGAATCATCCTTTTCCATATGATTATAATCCTTATCAAGCAAGGTTATGTTGATGGGGAAGAAGCCGAATAACTGCTTCATCGGGCAAAAAGTTGGGACCCTGAAAGAAGCTGCTCTATGAGGGAAGTTCTGACCTCTTTTGCCACCCAGATTATTTCAGCTGACTTAGAGGACAGAGCTGATAGGAACTCAGTGTGTGGCATTTAACCAACTTTTGGATGGGAATCTGACAGCGCCAGGTAAACAAGAGAGGACACCATGGTCTGTGGCCTTTTCCAAGGCCTAAAGGCGACAAAATGTGGAGGCCTGTGATGGAGCTGCCAAACCTGAAGAAACAGATCTTCGAATGGGAAGTGGCTTAGGGGGTACTGTTGTCATCCTAAAAGATATCCAATAAGGTAAGACGAAAGGGCTCAACCTGCGTGGGGTCTGCAGATGGGGCAGGAAATTCTGACTGATCATGACCAGCTTTGGAATCAGCTTTGATGACCAAGACAACTTCGGGATCAGTTATATAAAGGTAACTCAAAATGGTCCCAGAACATTTATGTAGGAAAGAAGGGGTGATTTCCTTCCTATGGTTCTTTGCATGGTTTGAGGGATGAACTTTATGGAGACTGTTCCCTATCAGGGGACATATTGGTTTGGGGTGTAGAACATTTTGGCACGTCCCTGTGTTTTAAAAGAAAAATAATAATCATTATCATAATCATAATAATATGCTGCAAACTCATGATCAGTGCCGAAATGCCACATGCACATGACCTGTGGATGTAAAAGAGACATCAGCTGGTGACACTTCCACAACAGGACTTGAATCCGGAAACTAACTTATGGAGGAGTAATTTGACCTAGTCGCTGTCAAAACTTAGGAAATGTGTTAGCAAGCACCAAAAGAAAACTTCAGACTACATTGATGAGGCATGTGAATGCAGGAAGGGACTTCAGTGCACAGGCTGGCACCTATTATATGCTGGTGTCATCATGTTCAGGGGGAGGAGTCAAGGCTACAATTGCATGGCGCCACCTTGTGGCTCTGGAGAGTTACTGTGGAGGAAAGAAATTCTGGTCCAGTTTAGCATCTAGGAGAATATTCTAAAAGGGAAGAACCTGCAGGAAGATTTATTGATCAGAATATTAAATTTGTGAATCTCCAAGAGTAATATCATGAGAGTCCATGTGACAGGTGATTAACTTTCTATTGTTGTTTAAGATTTAACACATAGCACTCATTAAAATGTGAGTTCAAGGGAAGCTTAATGAATTATGTTCAGTTTTTAAGACTAACAAAGCACTGACAAAACCAAAATGTTTTGATTTTTTAGTTATTTTTGTTAGTGAACCAGCCCCAGGATCACAAACGCTTTTCATGCAGTGCCTGAATTGTTGAGGGGCATTAGCTCTCAAACTAACGTTATGCAAGAGTTCCTGATAATGAGAAACTGAGAGACAGCTTAAACTCCAGTGTTGAACATTTTATTAAAAAAATATATATATTTATATATACATCTAACTTCACGTTACCTGTATGCTCATTGGGTTTATGCCGTTTACTTGGCTGTACCACAAAGATGTCATCATAATCAGGATCCTTATCTTCCATTGCCCTTTTCATTCCAGACATGTTGGAAGGCTCTGGTATAAAGAACAACATCAGTGTCAGTGACATGGCCCTCACTTTACTACACCTAGGCAGGAGCATGCAGACAAAAATCAAGCAAACATTGACAATAAAACACCAACCAGCTCACAAATGAAAGAGTGAAGCAAATTGGCATTTCAACATAAATAAGGTCTACTACCATGTTCAATTACATTTAACCCCTCGAGGTACTGGCTGCATCTGGATACTGACATTGTGTGAACTGATTTCCTTTGTATCCAGTTAGACCAGCATGTAGCTTGCCGTGCCACCAGAAGCCCCACCAACACTTAGGCTGCATGCTGACAGTGTAAATACGTAATAAAACATATTTAAACAGAAAATAGTGCAGATGAATTGCAGTACAAAAGTGGCCACTCAAAAAAGAAGCATGTCTATAAGTTCTATAATGATATATGAATAATAGAGCCTCTTGGCATACAAGGGTTTGATTTACGAACAATTATTTTGTTCATGTGGGTGGGAAGTGCTAACTTCCACTATGTAGAAACAAAGAACAAAGATGGCCATGGAGCAACGTAGTTCTACGCAAAGGGGAAAATAGAGGCTGCTAGTGACTCAGACACATGATATGTTTAAAGTAATGTTAACCCCTCGTTAAAGTATTGGACATCTTATTACATGTGAATAAAAACTATTACCTAAAGAAACACAACTGGAAAAATTGAGCCTTGTTGCAGCAGAGCAGCTGACTTCAGACAACCTACTCAACTGGACTAGTATGCAAGCCTCAGGGATAGAATTTAGCCCACTCTGTGCTGTGAATGTGCAGGAAGCACTCAAGAAAAACAGAGCAGCAAACGTGCAATGTTGAACATTGGGAAATTCTCCAATACTGTCACGTTCCCTCAAATGCGATCCCAATCATAAGTGAAAACACCAGGCTTGAGGCCCTTGCACTTGCAATTTCTCAGTATCCAGTGGAGGAAAGCAGGAAGATCACAATAACTCAATAGATAGAGTAAATTAACAATATGAAAATTGAAAGAGAAAATTTAACACTTCTCAAAGGAAAAAACTGATAGGAATTACAGGACTCTCCCACAGCAAATGTCGGCTGCAGAGTACAATGGGGTTCACTGCAAAACGTTTGGAATAAGATAAACCCTTGTTCTTCTACAAATAAGTACAATCTGCAGTGAAGGTAATCAATGTGAATTGTGAATCGGAGTACGCTGATGTAGTACAAGCTTGCCACATACCTTGAATCTAGACATGTTTGAAGACACTGTGGAAAAGCAGGTGTGCAAAATAATCAAGAACGTGGACCAGGCAGATATAGAAAGTACTTGAATGGTGGCATTCCTGCAGTAGAAATGCAAAATCCTGACTAGAGCATCTATTTGAATACCAACAGTAGGATATCTGGTTCTAGTTAGACAGTCTGACTACTGCTCATCTGCTGGCGGCACAGGAGTCCCAAATGATACTTTGCAAAGACAGTGGACACAGGTGGGAGGAGGACTGTGAAACTTGACCCTGCCTACAAACCACCATGGACAGATAATCAGGGATATAGTGGCTTTAGACTACTTTCAGGGAGGAACCTCACACTCCATTGGAGTGGTTATTTCCTACCCACTAAATGGAGCAGTGAGTAATGCTAGCGCAGGTGTTCTAATAAAAATTATTGATGAGTGTGTATGTATTCTGAGTAATGGATTTGTGTAGAAAATATAATAACGTAGAATAATAATGCACGCATTTGAAAATGAGCATATGTTTGACTAATGTAGTGATTTGTCATATTAAAGGTTAAGCATTATGTATTAGTTTTATTTATTGTAGGCCTGAACTTAGCGAAGGTCTTGGCCTAGTTGCGAGGCCTCATGTCAAGCTGTATTTCTTAACTCCTAGAAAGTTAAACTGTGATTTTCCATTGAATTGTGTAAATGTGCTCGGAGCTGAGAATCTTTTCTCATGAGAACCGACTGCTATAAGATGCTGTTCTTGCTAAATGTAACAATATGTATGTAATGTGTGTAAGACTGACTCTCTCAGGAGGAGAACAATGGAGACACTGACTGGAATAGAAGCTGCAACAATATTGTTACCAGACAAGCCGGATGATGAGAACATTGCAGGAGAAACCAATCAGCGACATGTGAACAGAGTAATGGTAGAATTAATAGATTTGGAGTTTTAGTTTTATTGGACAAAGTGTGAACATGCAAACCCTTGGCTAATAGGGATTTGGGATGCAGTTTTAGTGAATTTAACTTAACGGGACTGCACCAAGAGATGATATGCCATTCTTTCTATTCTTCTTGAGGGTTTACCTCTATTCTTTCAAGTTGCTTAAAGACTTTGCGTTTTCTGAACATTGATGCTGAATCCTGATGAAGAAGACTATTTTAGCTTGTCAATCAAACTGAGGAGAGGTATTATTGTACCCATGTATAATGTGCATATTTGCTTTTTCTCTCTAGGAACCAACCGCACTGCTTTGCAAGAGCCATAGTTAGAGGTTTTCCAAAATCCGTCTAACTAAATTGTTTTGCATGAAGCCCAACATGCTGATGCTAATCTGGCATTAGTTAAGGAACCTCACTAATGAAAATCTGCTACTAGGGAATACTGCTTGATGAATTTCCTTGCTGAATCTAAATGTATGTGATCTCATTTGTGCAACTGTTCTATTATTAATGTGTACTGTAACCTTAGAATGTTTAATAGTTCAAGCTTTGATTAGATTACGTTTTTCCGTGCTTTGGACAGCCAGTGTTTCTGTATGTGTGTCATTTGATTTTGAGGTTAATTTACATGACTTTACCATTGTTAATATAGGTAAATAAATATTCTAACTTTTACTAAAAGGTGTGGTTATTCAGGACTGAAAGGTCATGGTGTGTGACAAATACTGACTATTGATTATTAATGTTTTTGATATTGTGTACTGACTATTGATCTGCAAGTACTAGAGTTATGGTGAGAGCATCTTAACTGCGAGTCAAAAGGTTCAGTGACCTATTCGCGTCCCCTTGTAAGTTTACTTTTTAAGGTCAGACGCGCTAACAGTGATGGTAGCAGAGGTGATGGTTAGTCTCCATAAGAGCCCATCTTAGACGTCCGGTACAGAGTAACAGGCATTACCAGAGATAGTAACAGAATTAATGGTTTGTCTCCCTAAGAGCTCACCATAGATGTCCAATACAGAGAAGATAGCAGAGATGGATGGTTCCTCTCCATAAGAGCCCATTGTGGGTGTTCCCAGAGATGGTGGTGGCTTGATGATTTGGTCCTTTGAGAGTTCATTATTATTGTGATTTAGATTTATTTTTCAATGATGCTAATTGGAGAGAAAATATTTCCCTAAGTCCAGAAATGACTTTCCAGGAATCTCAGATCTTGCTAATGGTTGTTTATGGATGTTCTCGGCGTTCTAATGACAGTGTGAATGAAGTAGGTTGCGCTAGCACAGCTTATGCAAATCACAGGTGAATTGTGAGGTTTGTGAGGGTTTAGGGAGTTTGCATACACCAAATGAAGTTGTAGTTTCTTTTCCGATCATGTGATGGGGGCCCTGAGAGGCTTCAAAGGGAAGGAAGGGAATTTCCTTCCCTTTGAAGTCTCTCAGAGCATTTCAAAAGCCGGATCATAAAGCGATCCGGCTTTTGAAAATGCCCACTAGACACCAGGGATTTCTTTTTTCAAAAGAAACTAGCATGAGGAGAGCGACCCCTTGGGCAAGTGTCGCTCCCCAGGGGGGCAATATTTTGCAAGGCCTTTTCTGCCCCCCTGGGGGTAGATTGGCCTATTGTTAGGCTGATCTGCCCCCAGGGGAGGGGCAGAAACCACTAGGCGCCAGGGATCTTTTTTTTTGTTTGTTTCTTTTTATGTTTTTTTTTTTTTTTTTTTTTTTTTGGGGAGCGACCCTTTAGGCAAGGATCGCTTCCTAGGTGGCAAATTATATTTAGGCAGATCAGCCTATTTTTATGGGGCCAGTCTGAACCCCAAGGGGGCAGAAACCACTAGACACCGGGGAGTTTTTTTTTTTTTTTTTTACACGCCAAATTCACGGAAGGGGAGCGACCCCTTAGGCAAGGGTCGCAATTGTATTTTAGGCCATTTCTGCCCCCCCCCACCCCCCCCACCTCTAGGCACCAGGGCTAAAAAAAAATGTGTTTTTTTTTTTTTTTTTTAGAGGTGGGGAGCGATCCCTTAGGCAAGGGCTGCTCCCCTGGGGGGCACATTGTATTTAGACCATTTCTGCCCCCCTTGGGGGCAGATCAGCCTATTGTTATTAGGCCGATCTGCCCCCAAAGGGGGCAGAAACCAATTAGGCATCAGGGATTGGTGTGTGTGTGTGTGTATGCATGTTTTCTCCTTAAGGGGAGGAACCCCCTTGGGTAAGGCTCGCTCCCCATGGGGGCACATTACTGTTGGCCATATCTGCCCCCCTCGGGGACAGATGAGCCTATTTTTGGAAGGCCCATCTGCCCCCAAGGTGGGGGGGGGGCAGAAAGCCCACCACAGACCAGGGAAGTTTTTTTTTCCCCCCAAAATAAGAAGGTGGGGGTAGGTCCATACCCCCACCCCAAATAAATGGGGCCAAAGTTCTCCTGCCCACCAGTGGGCAGATGGGACAATTACCCCTGATCCACACCCCAGGGGGGGGCAGAAAGTCTACCAGATGCCAGGGAATTTAAAAAATATATATAAATATATTGGGGTGGTAGCTACCAACCAGTATGGGCCGGGTTATGCCCCCACCCCAACTGAAGGGGGTAACAGTCTTTCAGCTCTCCCCTGCACTCTAAAACATCTTATCCCACAGCAAGCAAGAAGACATTTGATTATTTTAGGTTTTGGTTTTGGTTTTACATTTGGGCCATGAGAGCTTGGCTAACTCTCAAAATCGTCCCACTTGGAATGGTGAGGGCTGCACTTTATGGACTTTGGGACACTGCCATGTAGAAAAATCCACAAGACCTAGACACATCTGAAAGCTAAACATCTGGGTGATTCCAGGGTGGTGTTTCACATGCACCCTGCACCATTTTTGTACCCACAATGCCCTGCAAACCTCCAATTTTGCTGGAAATCACACATTTTCCCCACGTTTTTGTGATGGAACCTTCCGGAATCTGCAGGAATCCACAAAATTCCTACCACCTAGCATTGTCTCATCTATACCGATAACAATTCTGCTGCACTTGTCAGCCTAAAAATGTTTTTTTGCAAACTGTCCTTTTGGACCCCATTTGGTTCCCCCTCAATATCAACATGTTTTTGGTTCTTCCCTTTCACAAGCACTTGGCCCACCTAAACAAATGAGGTATCATTTTTACCGGGAGACTGAGGGGAACATTGGGTGGTATGAAATCTGTCCCAGTGCGGTGATCCCACACAGAAATGTGGGAACAATGTGATTTTTTAGCTAAATTTGAGGTTTGCTGAGGATTCTGGGTAAGAAAACATTGGGGGATCCACGCAAGTTCCACCTCATTGGACTCCCTCGGGTGTCTAGTTTTCAGAAATGTCTGGGTTTGGTAGGTTTCCCTAGAAGACTGGTGGGTCCAGGACCAAAAACGCAGGTACCCCCTGCAAAAACAGGTTGTTTTGTATTTGAGAATTTTGATGTGTCCAGATAGTGTTTTGGGGCATTTCCTCTCACGGGGAGTAGGCCCACAAACAAAAGTGAGGTACCATTTTTATCGGGAGACTTGGGGGAACGCTGGGTGGAAATTTGTGGCTCCTCTCTGATTCCTGAACTTTCTGTCACCGAAATGAGAGGAAAAAGTGTTTATTTGGCCACATTTTGAGGTTTGCAAAGGATTCTGGGTAACAGAACCTGGTCAGAGCCCCACAAGTCACCCCATCTTGGATTCAAAACTGCGCAGGTTTGCTAGGTTTCTCTAGGTGCCGGCTGAGCTAGAGGCCCAAATCCACAGCTAGGCACATTGCAAAAAACAGCTCTGTTTTCTTTATGAAAATGTGATGTGTCAACGTTGTGTTTTGGGGCAGTTCCTGTCGCGGGCGCTAGGGCTACCCAGGCGACTGAGATACAATTTTTATCAGGAGACATGGGGGAAACACAGAATAGCAAAACAAGTGTTATTGCCCCTTGTCTTTCTCTACATTTTTTCCTTCCAAATGTAAGACAGTGTGTAAGAAAGACATCTATTTGAGAAATGCCCTGTAATTCACATGCTAGTATGGCCACCCCGGAATTCAGAGATGTGCAAATAACCACTGCTTCTCAACACCTTATCTTGTGGCCATTTTGGAAATACAAAGGTTTTCCTGATACCTATTTTTCACTTTTTTTATTTCAGCAAATTAATTGCTGTATACCCGGTATAGAATGAAAACCCATTGCAAGGTACAGCTCATTTATTAGCTCTGGGTACCTAGGGATCTTGATGAACCTACAAGCCCTATATATCCCCGCAACCAGTAGAGTCCAGCTGACGTAACAGTATATTCCTTTAAAAAAATCTGACATCGCAGGAAAAGTTACAGAGTAAAACATGGAGAAAAATGGCTGTTTTTTTTCATCTCAATTTCAATATTCTTTTATTTCAGCTGTTATTTTCTGTAGGAAACACTTGTAGGATCTACACAAATGACCCCTTGCTGAATTCAGAATGTTGTCTACTTTTCAGAAATGTTTAGCTTTCTGGGATCCAGCACTGGTTTCTCACCCATTTCGGTCACTAACTGGAAGGAGGCTGAAAGCACACAAAAAAAAAGAAAATTGTAAAATGGGGTATGTCCCAGAAAAATGTAAAAATTGTGTTGAAAAATTGGGTTTTCTAATTCAACTCTGCCTGTTCCTGAAAGCTGGGAAGATGGTGATTTTACCACCACAGACACTTTGTTGATGCCATTTTCAGGGGAAAAAAACACAATCCTTCTTCTGCAGCCCTTATTTCCCATTTTGTTTTTAAAAAAACAAAAATGTTGCTGTATTTTGGCTAATTTCTTGGTCTCCTTCAGGGGAACCCACATAGTCTGGGTGCCTCTAGAATCCCTAGGATGTTGGAAAGAAAGGACGCAAATTTGGCGTGGGTAGCTTATGTGAACAAAAAGTTATGAGGGCCTAAGCGCAAACTGCCCCAAATAGCCAAAAAAGGCTCGGCACAGGAGGGGAAAAGGCCTGACAGCAAAGGGGTTAAGGGGAGATACGTATATTACAACGAGTATAGGCGAGGCTACACCACCAGAAGGTACACCAGCTTACACTGTAAAGAAAGAGAAGGATGTTGCGCCATGTCTTTGGCTAAACAATGGTGCAAAGTGACAGAAGGATAGGAACTTAGCATTTCCTACAAATGGGACATTCAATTTGAGGGTTCTAGAGCATTTAAGGATGGTGCTGTATGAATTGAAGCCCCTTCCGAGACCAGCACAGTTTGAAGCATTAGCGATTTGGGATTTAGTAGCCAGACAGCAACAGAAATTCGAGAGGAGGGTGAGAAAGGCAGAAAAGACTTTAACAGAGGCTAATTGGGACAGTGGTCAGAGAGATTGGAGGATGGAGATTTTGCACAGAATTAAGTTATTTCCAGTAATTACGCAGGACAATGAGAAGGAAGGAAAGAAAGCTACCAGAAAACTAACAGAAGTCCGTCCAAAAGTAGGGAGGCTAGAAAGTCTCCAACAGTGGAAGAGGAATCAGATGATGAGTTTATTTTACAGTTATTGAGAAATCGCCCACCACCATATACAGCACATGAGAGTGGTCCCAGCACCAGTGCTGATCCGACAGCTCCAACACAGGTTAATAGGACAATGAGTGCAACCGCCACAGGTTCAGAGAATTTACCCCGATGTGCCCATTATGGATTGAACTTAATGGTGCCTATGGAACAGCTTTACCCAAGACCAATGTTGGTTCAGACTAAACCAACTCCACTTTTACTTTCCCAAGTGCAGCCACAGGTCAAGCCAAGATTCACTCCAGTCACAGGGACACAGTCAGATATTTCTTCAATGGTGAATCAGAACATGGGAGTTACTCTCCCACAGAGAGAAAGTGCCAGACCAACCCCAGATTCTATATCGTTACCTATTACTGTTGGTCCAGCCGTACCCTTATTTGCACAGAAGAAACCTACTGTAGGTGAACAGGGTGCCATGTCCCAGAATATAATGAGTGAACGACATAATGAGAATGATCGGGTACTCTCTCCTGTGGGACAGACGTTTGACGTATCAAGATCATTCTTAGACCTCAGTACATTTGTAGCACTTCCAGATACTTTGGTAGGGTCGAACATTAGCCAGAGTTTGAAATTGTCGACACCGCAGACCCCGAATGCAGTAGCACAGCAGGTGTCACCAGTCCAAGCCAGTAACATTCCGTTGCAAGGATTGATAGCTCAGCAGTCGACTGAATGGTTAGACAAGCTGAATATCCCGCAGAGTGCTCCTACGGGAGAGGAGTGTTTGAATCATACTAGGCTAAGCATGGAAGTGGGTGAACTCATTGAGGGAACTATGGGTGTGAACAGGTTACAATCATACACAGAGGCAGAGTTGAGATATTTGTGCCAGAAGATTACAAGGGAAGTGAGCAATGTGCATCAGAAACTAGCAGACCTGGCAAAGAAATACAGCACAGAACTAGAGAAGACAAAGCATTTGAAAAGGAGTTATAGATTAGATTTTGACACTAAAGATTATGAACACATCAGATCTGCCGGAATGAAGGCACACCTTAAGGAATTGCTTCAAATTGCCCAGACTTGGGGAGCATTAGACAAATGGGAAGGAAGATGGGTAAAGAGAAGAGACAAGAGGAAAAGGGATTCTGTGGAGCCGACTGCAAATGTGCAGCAGAACAAGGATCCAGTCAAAATGTTACCAATGAGAGAGATTCCAGGAGGGAATTTGATTTGTGTCCCTTGGAATGGAAGTGACATTCGATAATTTAAAAATGATTATCCAAAATTGAGAGAGAAGTCAGTAGAGTGGTATCAGCAGACACACAGGTTTGTGAAACTTGTAAAGTGCCTGTGGGAGGACTTGAACACGTTACTAGAAACAGTGGTTCCAGCTGATCTGTGGATCGAATGTAAGAGGAGTGTAGATTGGCCAACAAGGAAACTGGAGAGAGACAAGAACACAGGTGCCCCATCTCCTGAGGTAATACAATATTACTATAAGGTGACTGAGTTTTTGAAAACGAGAATTTTACCCAAGAATATTGATTGGCTGAGAATTGACAGGACAGCTCAGGAAGCAAAGGAGTCCATTAATGCGTATTATGAGAGATTGTTACAGGCATTCAAGCAATATACTGGTTCAGAGACAATGGAGGCGAAAGACAGGATTCATTTTGTGTTCAGATTTGTGGAAGGGTTGAGACCTGAAATTGGCCAGATGATTAACAATCATTTGATTTGTTGGCAAGCAAAGCCGATTGATGAGGTAATGCAGTATGCAAAGTACTGTAGTGATGAGATTGAGTTAAAGAAGAGAAAGCTGAAAGAGAAGGCAAAGGTGGTGCACATTAAAGCTGCTCAAACAGGTATGCAAGGGAATTTTCCAAAACAGTTACCACAGCAGCAGCAGGGAAACATGGTATTTCTGCCCCAGATGAGAGGTAGTGGAGGAAATATGAATCATGGTCCAGATTTGGGTACTGTAGGGGTTCAGAATGAGGCGCAGGGGATGAAGAAATTGCCATGTCACGTTTGCGGAGCCGTTGGACATTGGAAACGGGAGTGTCCGATGATGGTGCAGGAAGGTGTTGTTCAGCAGGGCAATGACATCAATTTGTTCCAGAACGTGAGAGGACCAAGAAAAAGAGGTCCTAATCCAAATTTTAAAAATAACGTGAATCAGGTGCAGAATTTATAACCCATGCAGCAGCGTCCACAAATGACGCAGTTGCAGCCAATGCAGCAGCAGGTTCCCATGGTTTAGACAGCAAATTCCAATACCTCAAGCCCCAATGGAACAGCAACAGATGATGCTTTCTCAACAGGTCACAGGCTTAACCAAAGTAATACCACAGTACACCAATTCCTGTTAAACATTGAGAATGAAATAAACGATGAATGGATGAGCGACAGTTCAGAAGAGGAACCATGTGTGCTTGCAACTTCCTCAGAAGCAGATCAGAGAGGTTCTTATGTGAAGGGAAAGGTTATGGATCACAGAGTTTCATTCTTGGTAGACACTGGTGCTACACGCTCTACAGTGAGAAGTGCAGACGTTCTAGACTTGCCCCTTTCAGGTAAAACAGTACAGATTGTAGGAGTGGCAAATCAGTGACTAACTCAAATACAGAACCGGTTCAGGTTAAAATTGGTAACTTTCAGGTATTTCACAAATTTGTAGTCTGGGATTCAAGTCCGGTATCCCTACTGGGAAGAGACTTGCTGTGTAAAACAAAATCCGCAATTACTTGTTCAAATGATGGAATTGAGATTCAGATGAATAGTGATGATGAAGATGACCAAGCCCCAGAGAAAGAGTGTAAACTACAAATGAGGAGTACCCTCTGATTGATTTTTTCCCCGATGTTAACAGAGAAGGAGCTTCATCCTGATTTGCAGGGAATGGTTAAGGAGAAAGTATGGGATTTGAGAGGAAAAGAAGTAGGTCTGATAAAGGGAGTTGTGCCAGTTAAAGTAACTGTAAAACCGAATGCAGTTTTTCCTCAGCTTCCACAGTATCACATGCCACAAGATGTCCTTATGAAGGTCACTTAAAAAATTGCAGACTTTGTAAAGCAAGGTGGTTTGAAGTAAGTATTGAGAAGCCCATGTAATTCACCGATAACGGGTTTGCTAAAGCCCTGTGGGAAAGTTTGAATTGTCCAGGATTTGAGAAAAATAAATGAAATTGTGGTCAAATGTTGTCCTGTGGTGCCAAATCCAGCCATGATAACGTTTCAGATTCCAAGTGATGCTGAATGGTTCACCGTCATTGATTTGTCAAAACCCTTCTTTTCGGTGCCTCTTCATGAGGACAGCCAATTTTTCTTTTGTTTCAAATTTCTGGATCAAGTTTATTGTTGGTGTAGAATTCCTCCAAGATTTTCAGAGTCACCTTCCATATTCAATCAGATCTTGAAAAATAATTTAGAGTCGTTGGAATTGCCTTTCCAATCGACCTTGGTACAGTACATTGATGACTTGCTGATTGCATCTAAAACAAAGAACGAGTGCAAGTATGATACAATTGCCTTACTGAACCATTTGGGAAAGAATGGTCATAAGGTGTCTCCGCTTAAATTACAATACTGTCAACAAGTAGTGAAATACTTGAGTCACCAGACTTAGAAAGGATCAAGAAAGACATCCAGAGAAAGGATTACAACCAAATTGCAGATAAATACCCTGACCACACAGAGAGATGTCAGGATGTTTTTAGGGATGGTACGCTACTGTCGCCAATGGATTCCACATTTTTCAGTCATTTCGAGACCACTGCAGAAGCTGAGTCATAAGGAAATCACTGATCCGATAGTGTTAGACCAAGCTGGAATGAAAGCATTCACTGAATTGAGAGAGAGCCTGTGCAAGGCTCCAGCCTTGGGTATGCCTGACTACACGAAACCTTTCCCATGGTTTTGGCATGAGCGTGATGCATGTTCTTTGTCTTGACACAGGTCCATGGATGTGTAAACCACCCAGTACCATATTTTTTCAGCTACTTTGGACCCAGCTGCAGCAGCCTTATCAGGTTGCTTGCGCACAGTTGCAGAGGTTGATCAAAGCCTTACACAGTGTGAAGGCATTGTGATAGGATATCCTCCAACTAGAATGACCCCTCACTCTATTGAGGTTTTACTTACAAGGACGAAAACCCAATATTTGAATGGTGCGAGATTGACCAGATATGAAATGAGTATTCTAGGGTCACCAAATTTGTCAATGAAAAGATGTACAGTGCTGAACCTGGCAACTTACTCCCAAATTAGAATGTTGAAATTGAGACGTTGAGCATGATTGTCTTGAAGCAACTGACTTGTGCACAAAACCGAGACCAGACATTCGAGATACCCGATTGGAAGAGAATGACCAAATTATCTTTGTTGATGGTTCTTGTCTGAGAGACAATGGAGGGACACCGAGAGCAGGATATGCTGTGTGCACAATTGCTGGTATTTTAGAAGCTTCTTGGCTTTGAGGAGTGTATTCTGCCCAAGTAGCGGAACTGGTAGCTCCTACTAGAGCGTGCCATGTTTCTGCTCAGCTAAAAGTTACAATCTATATGGACAGCCAGTATGGATTTGGAATAGTCAATGATTTTGGCTAATTGTGGTCACAGAGAGGTTTCATGACCTCTTCTGGTTCACCAGAGAGAAATGGTGAGGATTAAGGAACTGTTACGTGCTATCTAAATGCCTCAAAAGATTGCCGTGGTGAAATGCAGTGCACATCTGAAGTCGCAGGACTTTGTATCCTTGGGAAATGGATATGCGGATAAAGTCACAAGGTTTTGCGTATTGAACTGTTCAAAGATAAGGGGGAACTGCTACATGAAGAAGACGAAACATGTCCAAGTTTTGCATTGAAAGTAACTGACACCTTGGAGGAATTGAAAATGTTGCAGAATAAGGCTGACAGGGAGGAAAAACGTTCATGGAGCAAAATGAAATGTGGGCAAAGACAAGATGAATTGTGGGTTTCACAAGAGGGTCAATTGGTTTTGACAAATAGTCTTATCTCAAATGGCTAGGTATTATCATGGTCAAGCACATGTTGGGAGGGATGCCATGATTCAGTTCTTCAAACATGATTGGTTCAACCCATGGTTTAGACAGGTTGCTAAAGCAGTTTGCCATTGTTGTGTCATTTGCCAACAACTGAACGAGGGGAAAGGGACAGTGAGCCACATTGGAAGAGCAGGAGGTCCATTCAGCAGAATGCACATGGATTATATTTAGATGCCTGTGTGTGGAGGTTTGAGATGTGTTGGTGATTGTTTGCATTTTTTAGTCACTGGATTGAAGCGTACCCTACTCGAAGAAATGACAGTCTCACAGTAGCAAAACTACTGCTTAGGGAACTGATACTGCGTTTCAGATTTTCTACCTCTTTAGAATCAGATAGGGGAAGTCACTTCAACAATGAACTAATTAAATTGCTGTGTGCAGCATTGAACATTGAGCAGAAGTTGCATTGTAGTTACCGCCCTGAAGCATTAGGACTAGTGGAGCAGGTGAATGGTACCTTGAAGTCAAGAGTTGCAAAGATGTGTGAGCCCACAAATCTAAAATGGCCTAACGCATTGCATTTAGTTTTGATGTCAACTAGGAACACACCAGACAGGAAGACAGGATTGTCGCCGCATAAGATCCTTATGGGCCGAGCCATGAGGTTGCCAGCGGTGCCTGCAAATGCACTCGTCAACATTACAGATGATATGGTGTTGGACTACTGCAAAGGTCTGGTTGATCTGGTTCACTCTTTCTCTCAGCAGGTGGAGGCTACCACACTGCCACTGATCCATGAACCAGGGCACAACCTGTGAGTGGGTTGTGGTCCGGAAACATGTGAGGAAAACGTGTTTGGACCCTCATTGTAAAGGACCAGTCCAGGTAGTTCTGAAAACTACCACAGCTGTAAAGTTCGCTGGAATTCCGAATTGGCTCCATGCCAGCCCCACACGAAGAAAGTGACATGTCCTCTGGATCATGAGGAAGAAGAGTTGTTAAGAGTACCAACAACAGCGAAACAAGTCTCAGGGCCGGAAAAAAAACAAAGAGGAACTGAGACCGGATCTGAGCCCGTTGAAGTCACTCATGTGAGAGACAAAGGACAAGACCTCCAGGTGGGTGAGAGAGAGCCAATCTCAATTGAGGCAGCTGGAAAGCCTAGTCAGAGGAGGGCTTTCCCAGAAGCAGATGATCTTCAGACAAACAGAGCAATTGCCAGAACCAGAGGGAGAAAAGAGTTGAGGTGGATCAAAGACACTGTGATCCGACTTCTCCTGAACCTGTTGCTGGACTGTCAAGAGAAAACACCGCAGAGCAAGGAGAAGTTTCAAGTCCGACTCTGAAGTGAACACTGACAAAGGGTCCACTGGAAGGAGATAAGTGGCCGGAGTCGCAAGGAAAGGGAAAGGAAGTGGTTGTTGAGACAACAATCGAAGAAGAAATAAATACAAAAAGGAGATCTAAGTGAAGGAAAATTGACTGGTGATTGAAAATTGAAGAGAAAGAGAATAGCAAGTCAAAGATACACAGGTCCTGAAAGGTCGTATGTAATTACAAGTGAATGGCAGCAGGAATTTTTGTCTTTTTGTTTTGATAGAGACATTCCAGGTCAGTATTTTGGCACTTGAAGGAAGCTGATGAACTGAACTGTTGAAACAATCCGAGAGAACAATTTTGAGAAAGACTCTCGAAAATAACCAGAAGAGACATTGATAACCTGATCTGACATTTGAAACCTGATTTTGACAAGCAGCTTACCGATTTTGACAAGGGATCCTGGAAGTGAGACTGAAAGCTGTAAATTGCTGCTGAAGGAAGAGTTGTTTGTTTTATATTTTTGCTGCAGTTTTTTCTAAATCTTCTTCTGCTTTCTGATTCTTTACAGATTATGAGTAACATGAACCAGCAGGGTAGGAATATTAGGAGCTGTAAATATATGAGTATTGGTGATTATGTGTAGGATATTGTTTGTGGTATTGATTGTGGGTATGTCTGTTCTTGATAAGAGTGACACCAACCATATTTCTGCTTTCGGGACAACTACTGCACTAACGGCAATAGAGAAGTTTATGTTAGATGAGAAATATTTGCATGAGGATACTAATGCGCAAGGGGAACTTTCTTCTAATGTCTTCTATCGCTTGTTGAGGATGTTGAGACAATGGATGCGAGGAATTGTTATATGGGTACGCAGATTCCTTCATCAGTTGAGGAAGGAGTTACATACCACAGTTTGCCTTTAACGTAGGGAAAAAGTTGTAGTCTGCTACTAACAAGACTCTATAACCAGGAGTACATTCAGTATTTCTATTCAAATTAGGACATGGTGTTTTCGTTTGCCCCTATAATTAGTTTTTTGAGTAGAGAAGCTAAGAATAATGACCTAGTATTAGTTAGAGGTTTATTTGAACCTACATTAATAATTTCAACATGCTTGCTTTCACCTTTATAGAAAAGCTTCTTAGAACACACAGAAGACAGGAGAAAGGCATTTAAGGAGAACTTAGAAAAAGGCTTAGGGAAAAGGACTTACAGGAATGATTATGCTTATAGTGGAATTAAAAATGCAAGGGAAATTAGCTTTAGATGTCCAACACGTAGGGAAACATTGCATATATAGGCCTAAATCAAGCACTTACACTTTATTTGTGGGAACGAGTGAATGTAGACATGTGTTTTTGTTTGAGTAAATGGACTTTTATGTTGAATGGACAGGACCCAGCTATTCCTGGGATTTATTACATCTGTGGTCTTAATGCTTATTACCGTCTGTCAAGAGGATGGTATGGGACATGTTACTTGGGAATAGTTTTCCCAAAGTTTTATCAAATGAATGACTTGAAGTTTCCGAAAGTGACTAAATTACATCATATGAGACAGAGGAGGGAGTCTACTTCTGGTATAGTGGGAGATATATTTGAAGCAATGATTCCTTCAGTAGCAGTTATTCTGAATTCAGTAAAGATTCAAAAGTTGCGTACTACTGTGGATAACATGCTGACAAATGTTTCAGGGGCCATACTCCTGATAGATACTGAAGTGGCTACTGAAAGAGCTGTGACTCTTCAGAATCGTCTTGCTTTAGACATTCTCTTAGCGAAGGATGGCTAAGTTTGTAGAATGGTTAATTCTATGCATTGTTGTTTGTATATTCCTAATAATAGTAAAGAAATTAAAGACTTAATTACTAATCTGACTAATGAAAGTGCTGATTTGAAACAATTGAACGAACCAGGTGTTTGGGAAAAAGAATTGGCAAAGGTTTTGCTTCAGTGGGAAATTGGCTCAGCAACATTTGGAATGGGATTCTATTGAAAATCTTGCAGGGGATATTAACTACTGTAGTTTGCCTAATTTGAATATGGGGTTTGTGTAAATTATGCAAAAGAATTAAATTGAAGAGGTCAAAGAATGATCAGAGGAGGGAAGAAAAGAAGAGGGAAAAAATTGTACAGGGAAAATTCAAAAAGGGAACAAAGGTATAAAGGGATTGAATCGACAGAATTTTAGCTGATGCAAAAATGTGTGGGTGGTAGTGTAATGACATTTAGTCATCAGAGGAGGGATTGCTAGTGCAGGTGTTTTAATAAAAATTGAGTGTTTATGTATTCTGAGTAATGAATTTGTGTGGAAAATATAATAATGTGGAAAAATAATGCATGTATTTGAAAATGTGATTACGATGAGTGGCTGCCAATGTTCACGAAGTGTACTTAATAGTCTAATGCTATGAATTGTTGGCATATGTTTGACTAATGTAGTAATATGTCATGTTAAAGGTTATGCATTATATATTAGCTTTATTGATTGTAGGCCTTAACTTAGTGAAGGTCTTGGCCTATTTGCCAGGCCTCATGTCCAGCTGGATTTCTTAATGTTTAATAAATGGCTGTCCTAGAGAGTTAAACTGTGATTTTCCATTTTATTGTGCAAATGTGCTCGCAGCTGAGAATCTTTGCTCATGAGAACCAACTGCTAGAAGATGGTGTTTTTGCTAAATATAACAGTATGTATGTAATGTGTGTAAGACTGACTTTATCAGGAGAACAATGAGACACTGACTGGAGTAGAAGCTGCAACAAAATTGTTACCTGACGAGCCGGATAATGAGAACATTGCAGGAAAAACCAATCAGTGACATGTGAACGGAGTAATGGTAGAATTCATAGATTTGGAGTTTTTGTTTTATTGGACAAAGTGTGAAAATGCAATCCCTTGACCAATAGGGATTTGGGAAATAGTTTTAGTGAATTTAACTTAACGGAACTGCACCAAGAGACGATACGCCATTCTTTCTATTCTTATTCAAGGTTTACCTCTATTCTTTCAAGTTGCTTAAAGACTTTGCGTTTTCTGAACATTGATGCTGAATCCTGAAGCCTTGCTGATCGACTGATGTCCTGATGATGAAGATTATCTTAGCTTGTCGATCAAATTGAGGAGAGGTATTATTGTACCTATGTCTGATAAGCATATTTGCTTTTTCTTATTAGGTACCAACACTGTTTTGCGAGAGCCATAGTTAGATGTTTTCCAAATCTGTGTTACTAAATTGTTTCGCATAAAGCCCAACATGCTGATGCTAACCTGGGGTTAGTTAAGCAGGGGTGTGGAATTTATTAAAATATCTACTTGTCCAGGGGAGAGGTTGCTTCTCAAATCTACTTGTCCTGTAAAAAGATCTACTTGTCCCTTTGGTGCCATGTAGTGTGGCGACAAATTATGGCAGAAATCTCATTATGTAATGATGGCTACTACCATAGTAGGGCTTGAATACTTGCAGTTTCAATCCCTACTGTAGCAATTTCCTTATTTTGCCACCTTTCTGCAGATCTGCATACTGGGGCTGGAGGAAGCAGTAAGCAATAGTTCCAGGGCTGGAATGCCTTTGAGTTTGCAAACCTACTAACCTGCATGTTGTAAAGATTTTCACCAGCTTCTCTCTAATATTTTCCCATAATAAGAAAGGCTGGACATTTACTCCCAACAATGGCAGAATTAGAACTTCTTCCAGGGTTGGGAAGAAAGTGGCCGGAGGGAAAATGAACTTGCAAATGCTCAATAGATTTTCACATGAGTAAATCTACACATGCATATTTACCCACGCTAAAATACAGTTCACAAATATTTTATAGGGGTACGACATATACCATGGGTGCACTTTTGTGACTTTCTTTAAGAATTTGGGGCCACATGTAGGTAGGTTCAGATTTGCGACTCGCAAATTGCGAGTCAGAGCGACTCGAATTTGCGAGTCGCAAATCCGAATGTAGGATGGTGTCCCCGACACCATCTGTGATTCGCAAGGGCTTCGCAAATGCCCACCTAGTGAATAATCATGAGGTGGGTCGCAATTTGCGACCCCCTTGCGAATAGTGGCCCTCACAGGGATGGTGGCCTGCTGGAGACAGCAGACCACCATGTCTGTGACTGCTTCCTTAAAGGAAAACGAGATGCATTACAAAAACGAAAAATGAAACGTTTTTGTTTTATTTTTTCAGAGCAGGCAGTGGTCCGCAGGACCACTGCCTGCTCTGAAAAAATGTTTACAGTGACATTCACAATGAGGAAGGGGTCCCATGGGGACCCCTTCCCTTTTGCGAAAGTGTTAGCACCCATTTGAAATGGGTGCAAACTGCGATTGGTTTGCACCTGCGGTCACAAAACAATCCTACATTGCACTGCGAGTCGCAATTAAGAAGGGAACACCCCTTCCTAATTGCGAGTCGCAAACCTGTTTTGCGATTCGGTAACCAGGTTACTGAATCGCAAAACTGGGTTTGTGCATCGCAATGTGCTTTTTGCACGTCGCAAACAGCGAAAGTCGCTGTTTGCGACATGCAAAAAGCTACCTACATGTGGGTCTTGGTCCTTAATTAGGTCTGGTGTTAACAAAGACATTTTGTTTTTATTAAACTTCTATTTCTCTCTCTTTCGGCTGGCTTTACTGTGAGTGATCGCATTCTGCTCTTCCACAAGGAGCATATTGGCACACAAAGTAGTTTTGTTCAGTGTCAGGAACTACAGTGGCAATCAGTGACGTAACGAAACTGGAGGGTGCCCCTTTGCAAAGAACATGGAGGAGCCCCCTCTCCAGACTCACTCAAGGCAGGTGCTGTGCTGAAGGGGCCCCCTGGAGGGCGGCTGCGGGGTCTTTGTTATGCCACTGGTGGAAACGTGTGCTTTTAGAGTTCAAAAACTTTTTGGTGGGTTTTTGCCAGTGTTTGTTACAATGTTGAGGACCTGGTAGCTCCCACAACAATAAAGTGTTACAAAAGCCATGTCAAAACAAGACACGCATTGATGAAACTAAAAGACTTATAAAAATATGTCAGACCAGTTGGCTTTGTCAGTGTTTGTTTATTTTCATGCTTCCCATATTCGTGTTGAAAATGGTTACACTGATTTTCCATTAGAAATATTTTTGGGAAATACTAGCATGCATCAACACATTTTACTAAATGACACTTCATTTGCATCTAATCAGAGAGCATTCTGGGAGCATTATACTTAGCCTCATAGCCTACACTTTTCAAACATGTGTATACACGTTTTGTTTTTTTTGTATTGGAACCAACAGCAGTAGTGAAGTGTGACCTTAAAGCATTTATTTACAGCACTCAACCTAATAATGAAGGCTTTCAAATAATGAACCATAAATACAAGTTCGAACAGCATTATCTTTTGGAAACACATTACCTCAACTGCAGAGAGTTCCCCTCTCTGTAAACAGACAGCCAAAGGGTTTGTGCTGCAGAGGGTTGGGCCTACTTGTCCCAAGGACAAAGTAAACATCCCTGGTTAAAGATCCTCACTAATGAAAATCTGCTATTAAGGAATGATGCTTGATAAGTTTCTTTGCTGAATCTAAATGTATGTGATCTCATTTGAGCAACTGTTCTATTAATTTGTACCGTAACCTTAGAATGTGTAATAGTTCAAGCTTTGATTAGATTACGTTTTCCCGTCGCCCTGGACAGCCAGTGTTGTTCTGTATGTGTATCATTCGATTTTGAGGTTTATTATAATATAGGGAAATAAATATTCTAACTTTTACTAAAAGGTGTGGATATTCATGACTGAAAGGTCATGCTGTGTGACAATTACCGATTCTATTGATTATTAATGTCATTGATTATTGATATTGTGTACTGACTATTGAGCTGCAGGTATTGGAGTTATGGTGGGATCATCTTAACTGAGGATCAAAAGGTTCATCGGCCTATTCGCATCCTCTTGTAAGTTTATTTATTAAGGTCAGACGCGGTAACAGTAATCATACTCCAAATAGCAGAAACTTACAAATCATTGAATGATTTTTCAGTCACTCACCATAGTAGTGTCTCGCTTCCCATAAAATTACCTCTCAATTCACAAGAATGTACTGCTCACCCATGCTAAAGAAACCCCTCATTTCCCATAGAGAGGTCCCAACTCTGTCAGGACAGGAAGAGAGGATTATGCTCTACACTTCTTTATTTCCATCTTCCAGCACTTTAAAAAAACATTAATACCTTTCCCATCACACCCTGGGAAAGGAAAAATAATAGAACATGTCCAATGAACATGGCTTCATAAGTCTCCAGCACAGATCAGTTCAGTGGCCTTTTTCATTATAATTTCCTTAGTTGCCTATGGTGTTAATTGCGCCCTTATTTGTACTACATTGTATTGTTCTATTGTGATACGGGTATGCATCAGCGCTCCATTCGCGGCAGTCGCTCTCTTCTCCGAGGACCTCAGAGTGTGGTAGCAGGTCGGGCCCACTAGAGGGCGCTTGCTTTAAGCAGGTGCGCTATACATGTGTTGCTGCTCGAACTCGAAGGTTCGTTCTTTCTGTCTGTGCCTACTTGGCGAAGCTTTTGTCCAAGACTTGCCTCCGCCCCCGGGATGTCTGTAAAGAGGCACCCTGTCCGTCAGTGTCACAGGTCTATATTCTGCATTCTCGGATTATTGTTTTTGGCTCATTACACATGCACTGCGCGATTAAATGCCGTTTAGTGGCTCGGCCGCGGCGTGTTTGTGACCCTTTATCAGATTAAAAGGGAGCTTAGCCCCACGTTAAACCCCCCATTTGCGCCTTCTTTAGCACAACCATACCCACAGGCATTGCCCTGTACCACAGTGACAGCCCTAAGAGGTGCTTATAAAACGTAAAACTGGAAACAGGCAGCCCCTACAAATCGAGGGAGAGAATACGTAGAAGGGGAGTCCATCTCCGTCCTTCCTAATAAACAGTGAATTCTGTGAAGAAATACAATAGGCTGTAGCCACAGCAAGTGTGCCACTGAAGCGAAACCTTTATAACTGGCTTACACCTGCCCCACTGCTCTTAATATTACTATGGGTTGTCGCCGTCCTAGAGGGGCCCTCACACTTCCTCACCCAGGCCACGCAGGGTCCTTCCAAACGCAAAGCAGAATCAGGAGTGGATTTGAGCACGTTTAAACCCCTTAAGAAAACTTCTCACACCAGACCTTCTGGCCGAGATGAAAGCGCAACACCGCTAAGCGACTCAGCGCAAGATAATGGCCCCTCTTCCCCTTTCTGGCCAGATGTTTACACCGAACCCCCAAGGATGGTCCAGAGGACCCCTCTGATATGCTGGATCCAGATGACCTCATGCATCCTCGGTCAGCCCAATGGGTCTCCATCCACCAGTCACCAAATACGTGACAGATCACCTCTGGAAACCCCTCAAGGAGATGCGAGCCAGTCTTCGAGTGGAATGCCCACTTCCCTCACTGGCCAATAAAGCTGCCCTTACGCGGGAGATCGACAGCAGGATGATGGGGACCTTCTTAGCGACGTACATCTGTGACCCCAAGAAGGGTATAGACCAGTCCTGGAGGTTCTGGAAGGACAAACTCTTGGATGTTGTAGAGCCATTGACAAAAATATTGCACTTAGCTGAGGAAACAAAATCATTTGGCAACCCTGTTCTTCCAGATGTCCTCTCAGGCTGAGCACAACATGCCATAATCTTTCTGGGAAACACAAATTGCATGTTGTCAACCGAAAGGCGGCAGTCTTTGCTAATCAAAGTGGATCCAAGTTGGAGGACCTGGCCTCAACAGGGGTGGGAGCAGTAGCACAAGGATTGGGGGGGGAAGGGGGGGCTATTTGGTGAGCTGATCATAAAAGAGCTGGGAAGGTCTGAATCCATCTTAATGTCCTTGGACAAGGAGAAAGCCTCTATGAAGAAGACGGGGTAAGTAATGCTAGGGGGCGCATGACCTGTTGCTTCTACATCCATGCCTCTTCGTGAGGCTTCCCTAACTCCCAATGGCAGAACTAGTCCAGATCAGGGGGATGCTTCCCCTTCAAGAGAGGTTGTGGCATATCAAGCTCCTCAGGAGGCCAATTCCATGGGCCCCAATCAGGTGAGAGTCTGCCTTTCTTTCAAACGAAAAAAAATTGGGGGGGGAAAGCAGCTGGCAATGTTACTTGACAATTGGGGAAAGATAACCTCAGATGTGTGGGGGTCTTCAGATGGTCCAAGGGTTCTACATCGGGTCTTACAGTTACCCAGTACACCAACTCCGGGCCACGTCCGCTGGTCTTTACGGGGGCACAAAAGGCCTTACCCTTACCCCCAGGGCTAGAAAAAAAATCATAAAAATGTTGCCAGACCTGCAGGTTGAGTAATTTAAATAATCAACTCCAGTGGTTCCCAACCTGTGGGCCGGGGAACCCTGGGGGTCCGCAAAGCCTCCTCAGGGGGTTCCCGACTGCTTAAAAAACATAATAATATTAGGTTCCAGCTATCAGTAATGACTCAGTGGGGGTCCCAGGGTTCCAGTATTGATAAAATGGGCGTCAACAGAAGTCAAAAAGTTGGGAACCACTGATCTACTCAACCTAACTGTAATGTACTTGAACCGTAAACGGGTCTCAAATTGTGTAATCCTAAGCAAATAGTTTACAGAGTCATTTTTTTCTTAATTCTCACATATGACTTTACCTTCAAATATGTGAGCTCAGCCTACATAACCTAGGACTTATTTTAGTTTACTAACAACATTGCCATCATGGCAGGAGTGTTTCTCAGTTTGTTTAAACACTCAATTTTAAATAAATATATTACTAAACCATGATGTGGTAACATATTGTCATCTACACACAGTAACTTTCCAAGAAATATCCAAAAGCCTCTCCACTAGCTGCAGCTTTACTGATAAAACTATATAGTGTATTAACAATCTGTGAAAATTGTTTACCAGGAAACATATCCTTAGCACATCAACATGTAAAGTATTATGATTTATTTTCATCCTATTAAAATATTTTTTCATCACACAGAAATATAAAAAAGGGCTTTCACAACTACTGAAATATATTTTGAAATGTTTGCACAGTTGACTTAGTCATTTAAATGTTGTGTGTTAGGAAAAACCTGACACCCTATATCCTTTTATTTTACATTCTAAGCAGCAGGTCACACAGTTCACCTTACAAATTCCTGGAACTCTGCAGTCAGAAGGAAAATTAATTGTAAGAAAAACTGACTTTTGACCTCTGTCTGTGAACACAGAGCAAATGTGACATAGGAACAAGATTTAAAGGCATCTTTTATTGCCCCTCAACTTTTCAACTGAACAGAACACCTCTTCAGTGTCAACTCAGCAGAAGGGACCAGTAAGTATTAAAAATTGCTCATCCTGATAAAATGAGACTCACCAATGCGAGTGGTCAAGATGATTTTTCAAGCCCTGACCCTACACCCACGGTCAATCTCAGAAAATTCAATGGGTGGTTGGTTTACCGCCATCTCTAAATGGAGGGCACCAGCCTGCTTCGAGATCTGCTGCAACTGGAGGACTGGATGGTCTGTCTTGATCTCAAGGACAAGTACCTCCCGGTACACGTATTTGTACCCCACCGCAGATTCCTGCAGTTACAGTGGCATGAGCAGATTTACAAATTCACCTCCCTGCCTTTTAGGCTCTTATTGTCCCCTTGGTGCTTCATCATTGCAAGCCCTATTGGCTATGCCAATGCCCGTTTCTTGTAGTATCAAGTTTAGCAAGCCTCAATCACAGGTATGTGCTCTTGATTAACATAATGTTGCCACTATTTGAAGGAATATGCCAGAGATTCAGTCTCAATATGTTTTTTGTCATCTTCCAGGCTCTGAATTCACAAAAGGAGATTGAAGGAACAGTTGACATTATCTTCTGTCGCATAAAATCAAAAGGAACTGCCTTGAGGGGGTGAGTCTTATGAGGAGAGGAAAAACTGTTCATTGGAAAAGTTATATTTCCTTTCCCAGGGTGGGATGGGAAAGGACGTTGGTTGACGTTCTTTACAGTGCTGGAGGATAGAAATAAACAAATGTAGAGCGTAATCCTTGCCCCAATGTCCTTAAATGAATTGAAACTTTTCTCGACGAACATTAGGACATTTTTCATTCTGGAGCAGAACCTGCACAGAGATCCTACTCCTGCATGCTGCTGGTCAACCCCGATAGAGGTTTCTTTCATCTCTCAGAGTTTTTCTGTGTTAAGCTCTTTGGCTGTATCAGTTATCTGAAGCTACCTCTCGTTCAGCATTACAAGCTCCCCTTGAAGAGAGCTAGACTATGGCTGACTCAAACGTGCTTCAGTTGCAGTCATTATCAGAATGGTACTGCACATTCCCCAGTGAAGGTGCATTATTTCGCTATCCCTTGTTCTAACCTTACCCTAATCCGTTTTATGTGACGTTTCCTATTCAGGAGAAAGTTAGTCATTTTTTGTATTTTAAGTTTTCTTTATACCGCTTTTGTTACTGAAGTTCTCTTAGTTTTGGTTTCTTTGCAGCTACATTATTTCCTCTTTTCCCCAAGCAGAGTGTTAACTTACATAGTGGAGGTGGTCTAAAGGTTGGTTTCAGCTACAACATAACACCACCATCGTACATAATGCAGGCCAATATTCAGGCAGTGCCCTGAATGGATTGTGCGTACTATACTGTCCTGGCTTACATGAGCTTTATCTACATATGCCAACTGTTATCTCAGTCTTAATCCAAATATGCCCCTCTGCACATACAACTCTGCCAATTCACCTCAAGTGCAACATACATAGGCATACAGCTATGCCAGTGCTCCCCAACTATGACCTGCGTGTATTGTACACATGCAGCTCTGCCAGTGTGCCTCAAACCCATCGTGCACATACTCTTTATTCATACAGCAATGCAGCTGCACGTCACTCTGACCTGCATAAATCCTGTGAATGCACATTTGTGCCGTTGTACTTCAACCCCAATCTGCACTTAAGGATATGCAAGCACAGCTTTGCCAGTGCCTCTCAGTCCAGACCTGCAGTTGCGATGTGAACACCCCACTCTGCCTTCACAACTCAGCTGAGATCTGCACATGCTCTTATGCACACACCGCTCTGCCTGTTCACCTCAGGCCTACTATACACGTACAATATGCACACAGCTCTGATACTGTACCTCGCCCTTTATCTACAGATACTGTAAACACAAAAATATCTGTAAGAGTGCCTCAATCACAACCTGTACCTACACAAAGTTCCACTAGTGTACTTGAATTCTGACCTGCCTCTACCTTATATGCATTAAACTCTGCAAGGGCACCTCATTCGTAACTTACATGTATGATGTGCAACAGTGTTGTGAACACAAACAGTTCCCATTATGCCTCTTCTATTTGTATTTTATGCTTGCTTTTACAGTCTTATCTCTTTTAGAATGTGTAAAGATGTCATGAACAATTAATCTGTTCATAAAAACGGTGGTTCCTGTTTAGTGGCGGCTCCTCCTAAATGGCAGAGGAGCGTTGTCCCGCCTGCTACATGCACAGCCGGTAAATATAAATGAATAAAATGGGCAGCAGGTTGACTTACCAGTGCAGAGTCCGCATGTCGAATTGGCCAGCTGCCAGCCAGACATGCATCCTTCAAACCGCACAAATCCTAGAGGTGTTAAACTGCAGAGGGATTGGAGACCCAGGTTCCTAGTCTCCAAAGCAGCAATGGGTTAGCCTTCTCAACCCAATCCTAGTGCTTATGTCATGCTTAAAACAGCATGAGAGAAGCTCCAGGATTGGTTAGGTTCGCATTGGTTTTGGCTTTTGTACGAAGTCAACACTGGTAGCCCAGAGTAGACCCTTCTCGCGCACGGCTCCTACTGGTGAATAAAAACGTCAATATTTTTTTAATTATGAGTGATAGCCTTTAGCTGTGCTCCTGGGGCACGGTAGCAGCGTGAAGGGGCTCTGTCTGGTACACGATTGCATGGTACGGAGCGTAAGCAGTGCCTCGGTGCAGAGCACATTGTGAGGATGTAAAGCTGTACCTGTATGCACGAAGCAGCGTATGAGTACTAGAGAAGGGCGGGTCTGTGGGAGCTTATTCTGGCACCAGGTGGTTTGCCCACTAAGCTTTATGAATGCGCCTACAATTCGCAAGTACAGGGGAGGGCTGCCTGGTACTGCCCTGACTCGAGGTTACAGAGTATGGAGCTTTACAAGTATTTTAGTACATCGGCACAGTGCTAACTGCCTGGCTTGGGGCTATATGGTTCCTGAGCTTTAGCAGTGCTCCTGGTGCAGTGAGGCAGTATGTGCTCTTCTGCGCGACTGAAACTAGGTTTTAACCTCAGTGGAAGAAATAATCCTCAAATGTGAATATAGAGGAAATATAGAAAGGCGCAATTATATGCGCATCAGAGATCTTGCCAATGGGGAAAGAATAACCGGACTTCGGTGATTTCTCTTAGCTTTATATGCATAGCTCCTAAGGGAGGACCAATCTGCCACGTGTATTGAAACAGTTACTAGGGCCTGCCCCAGGCACGGTAGTGTGATGACGAGACCCACAATTGTTGTTGTCAAGCTCCATAGTTTAAAAAGTAAAGATAAAATACATGTAGCAGCCAGAAGCAAGGAAACCATAAACTTTCAGGAATATACATGCAGGCCTTTCCAAAACATTATGCCAGCAATACTTCAGACACGCCAACAATTTCATGAAAAAATCCTTCGGGTACAGAGTTTGGCTAGAGGAAAGATGACCTCTCACCCATAGCACTCCACAAGATGTACACCACATGACGCATTTATAGAGATCTGTGGCTGAGCCACCCCACCACTGAAATAGTGCAGTCACATGAAGATACACATGTGAGTCAGACTAGAGCACCACTGAAACATAGTATTCAGAGAAAGTAGCACACAAGCGTAGATGCCTGTACTCCATGCCAGGTAAGAGAAATTGATTTGGAAGTAGAGCTTCCAAAATACTTGAACCGATCCCAGATGCCAACAGAGAGATAAAATTGACAGCGCTGGTAAGAGCGCCTATCAGTGACTGTGTCCTCTGTGCGTTGCTGCATGACTATGTGGCGACGGTGGAAGGGAAACAGTAAGACGAGTGGTGAGGTCTGAATCAAAAAACATTATTGTTGTGCAGCCCATACTCCGAGGCTTAAAGCAGACTCACTGTGTGTGGAGTAGTAACTAAAGTGAGAGCCAACAAGAGGAGGACACTAAGAGGCCGTCGAAGTAGCCACAGAGTACTCTAAACCATAATCTACATCACAAATCAATGAGAGGCTGTGAGAGTTCTGCATTACCGAGGGATACCTGGTGTATGTTTAGCAGTGCTCCTGGTATAGTGAAGAACGTTGAGAGTTTGAGAGCCCGGCCTAAATTAGGATTACAAGATACAGATTGTCAGCTACCCAGTAATGCGAAGCAGTGAGCTGGGTTAAGATCTCTGTCTAGCGTGTGATCATGTTATACAGAGCTTTAGGAAGGACAGGTGCAGTGAAGCAGTGTGGAAGCGTAAGAGCCTTGCTAACCGTTTTGAATGGATGCCAATTCAATATGCAGTATATTGTAAAACGTTAACTACTTCCAGGATGTTTTTTCTGTACCTTTTCCATGCAGCACATTACTCGTGTACATGAGTTGTTCGCACAATTGAGTGCTCTGGAGCTGTGGTTGAAGGCAGTGAGTTTCTCAGAGGATCTGTCAGTGGGTCAAAAAGGTGTTCAGAATACATGGCCATCCAATCATTGGCGTCTCTGCAGAGCACACAGGACAGTCGTCATTTATTTCAGTTGCAATTGTGATTCTATGTAAATGGGTGCGATGAGGACCCCATCATGGAGGTGCACGTTTTTCGAAATTATGACAAGGTGAAAGTAAGCGAAAATGCAGTGGTTGCTCACTACTTAAAAATCCTCCCTAACTTTTACGCCCCACCACATTCAAATATCATCACTCACCACTGTTTCTATTGCAAAAGGAATTCATTACAGGACAGTAATTACACAACATCTCAGAGACAGATGTGTCCCAGACTGTGGGGATGCACTGAAATTAGTTGCAAAAGCACATTTTGCATATGCCTTTGAAACTTTTTACTCATGAGTGAGATTGATGCAGTACATGCTGATACTGGGCATTTCTATACTTATACAGCTGCAGCAGCACTTGCACATTAATAAGCATATTGTGACTTGGAGGTCCCTGTGACCTATCAAAAACACCAATAATGGTTTAGTGGTCAGTTAAAACATACACACCAGAATGTTAGAGTAGGACTGACCCCTAAGTAATGATGGCCCACGTGCCCCATATTGGCCAGGGACGCACCATATCTTCATCCAACAAATGTGCAGGCTGGAGATGCAGTAAGACTGCTAAATCAAATAGTAGCTTTATAAAGAACAATCAGAAAATATGTACTGAAGACCACAGTAGGCAAAGCAGAACAAAAAGGACCTTCACCACAGATACAGGTTGCAATACAGACATATAACTCCACAGACTATAAAAGAGTGCAACACATGGATAAGCGAGTTTGAATCTTGAAACACTCGTATGCATGGCACACCCTTGTAAGTAGTATTACCAGATAGATTAAAACAAGTACAAAGTGAGCATGGAGCTGCACCGGCGAGAGATTTGGGGATGAAATTAATGGAAAATGTTGTTACAGTTTCCTCAATCATTCTGAGTAACATTTGCGGAGAAGCTGCAGCCCCTTGCCGCAGTTCCTGTTCAAGAAAGTGAACAGGAGCTACCAAAGAAAATTTCTGAAACATATCCATCTTCATGCTTTGACACCTTAGGACCACAAACCATATCTCAAATAAGAGGTGAGATTGACGGTTCCAGTAAGGAAAAGACAACACTAGAGGTTAAAAAGAAACAGTAAAACATAAGAAAAGGACTGAATCTCCATAAACTCAGGATCCAGTCAAGGTGGTTATAATTTGAGAGACCAAGATGAAAGTAAAAAGCTGGATCAGCATCAGTATGCGGATAGCCGTTGTTACTGTTCTTTTAAGAACACTGACATTACATTACGTGTGAAGAAAGGACTGTCCCTACCGATTACTGCAGAAAGGACAAGTTATCCAAGGAGAAAAGTTAATCAGGATGCGAAGCGGAGATTAAAGAAGTAAAGAAGGAAGATAAAGTTACTGAATCTAATACACACTTACTTTCAAAAGAAGAAAGTGGCCAGGCTAACTGAAAAACATGCCCTCCAAGATACGGACACGTGTGGAACAGGACTTCTGGACAGCACAGAAGTGACAACAAAACGCCAGACTTTCCAAGAGGTTTCCAGTGGTGATTCTGACTAATGAATTTAAACAGGTGGAGTCTCCAGAGCCACATGTTAACCATTCAGACAGGGTTTATACAGGGAGTGCAGAATTATTAGGCAAATTAGTATTTTGACCACATCATCCTCTTTATGCATGTTGTCTTACTCCAAGCTGTATAGGCTCGAAAGCCTACTACCAATTAAGCATATTAGGTGATGTGCATCTCTGTAATGAGAAGGGGTGTGGTCTAATGACATCAACACCCTATATCAGGTGTGCATAATTATTAGGCAACTTCCTTTCCTTTGGCAAAATGGGTCAAAAGAAGGACTTGACAGGCTCAGAAAAGTCAAAAATAGTGAGATATCTTGCAGAGGGATGCAGCACTCTTAAAATTGCAAAGCTTCTGAAGCGTGATCATCGAACAATCAAGCGTTTCATTCAAAATAGTCAACAGGGTCGCAAGAAGCGTATGGAAAAACCAAGGCGCAAAATAACTGCCCATGAACTGAGAAAAGTCAAGCGTGCAGCTGCCACAATGCCACTTGCCACCAGTTTGGCCATATTTCAGAGCTGCAACATCACTGGAGTGCCCAAAAGCACAAGGTGTGCAATACTCAGAGACATGGCCAAGGTAAGAAAGGCTGAAAGACGACCACCACTGAACAAGACACACAAGCTGAAACGTCAAGACTGGGCCAAGAAATATCTCAAGACTGATTTTTCTAAGGTTTTATGGACTGATGAAATGAGAGTGAGTCTTGATGGGCCAGATGGATGGGCCCGTGGCTGGATTGGTAAAGGGCAGAGAGCTCCAGTCCGACTCAGACGCCAGCAAGGTGGAGGTGGAGTACTGGTTTGGGCTGGTATCATCAAAGATGAGCTTGTGGGGCCTTTTCGGGTTGAGGATGGAGTCAAGCTCAACTCCCAGTCCTACTGCCAGTTCCTGGAAGACACCTTCTTCAAGCAGTGGTACAGGAAGAAGTCTGCATCCTTCAAGAAAAACATGATTTTCATGCAGGACAATGCTCCATCACACGCGTACAAGTACTCCACAGCGTGGCTGGCAAGAAAGGGTATAAAAGAAGGAAATCTAATGACATGGCCTCCTTGTTCACCTGATCTGAACCCCATTGAGAACCTGTGGTCCATCATCAAATGTGAGATTTACAAGGAGGGAAAACAGTACACCTCTCTGAACAGTGTCTGGGAGGCTGTGGTTGCTGCTGCACGCAACGTTGATGGTGAACAGATCAAAACACTGACAGAATCCATGGATGGCAGGCTTTTGAGTGTCCTTGCAAAGAAAGGTGGCTATATTGGTCACTGATTTGTTTTTGTTTTGTTTTTGAATGTCAGAAATGTATATTTGTGAATGTTGAGATGTTATATTGGTTTCACTGGTAATAATAAATAATTGAAATGGGTATATATATTTTTTTGTTAAGTTGCCTAATAATTATGCACAGTGATAGTCACCTGCACACACAGATATCCCCCTAACATAGCTAAAACTAAAAACAAACTAAAAACTACTTCCAAAAATATTCAGCTTTGATATTAATGAGTTTTTTGGGTTCATTGAGAACATGGTTGTTGTTCAATAATAAAATTAATCCTCAAAAATACAACTTGCCTAATAATTCTGCACTCCCTGTAATGTAAAATAGAAATTGAGGGGGATATACCACACACAAATAAACCAAAATGTTGGTTGCATTTAACGTATGTCTATGACTTTATTCTCGCAGAGGATAACTGGCCTCGAGTCTTTAAAAAAGATGCAACTTGAGGAGAGGAGATAATAATGCTAGCATTTTATTTCTTAGTGCCTGAAGACCGAGGCAAAGATAGACATGCAAATAGGCTTTGAAACAAGTTCCAGCTTTTTAAAGCAACCAAGCTGGGCAGCATAAAAACGTGGTTCCACATTTACGGTGTGAGCTCCAAATACAAGCATAATATCCTCTGAAGCCAGAAGCAAAACGCGACGTAAAAGCCATCGTATATCAGCTGCAATACCAAGGTATTAATACACCTTGTAGCTTCACTACAAAACAGCCCTGTTTCCCCGACTGTATAACGTGACTAATCAAACAGAATTGTTTTAGAATATAACATTTGTGAACTGACTTACCCATACTTAAAACAAATCACTATAGTCTCTCCTATTCCTACACCAGAAGCATAGACAAAAGCAATCATACCTAAGGCTTGTGCTCTTCACCTGTGTTAACTGCAGTGGGCAGTGTCTAAGTGCAGCAGAAATAAAATCGGAGTATAAACCAACTCTCCGCACAAAATAACTTCCTTAATAGACACAAAACATACAACAATTTACTAACATTTTAACCAGAGGACTCTACAAGAGTGTATTCTAAAGAGATGGCTCTACACAGCTTGGGGTTGGTACTAAATAGAAATTCTCTGTGACGTGCTGCAGCGCAGGAAATTTTCTAAGACAGCACATTTAAACTGCTGCACATACACTAATACTTTAGGTAATAGCACTTCACAGATTACAGAAATTCATGCCTTGTTACTTGTGGCACAGAAGGCTGATTCTTCAGATCCCACAATAATAGTATCAGATCCATAATTATGTGTGCATGGAGACAACATGGATTTAGCAGACTAGCACTTTAACGGATTAAGAGATTAAAAAAGGAAATCAATAAAAAATAAATAGTCGGCTCTCAGGAGAGGTGGTTATCTTACAAGATAAGCTTCGTTTAATTCATGTTCAACAGACCATGGCCCATAAAAGTGAAGTAATTTTTGCTGCAGAGAACTGCATCGCCAAATTAGCTGCAAAATAAGCAGTTCATAATTTCAAAGTATCAGTGGTAACCAGACCTCAAACCAAGATTGACAAACATCCTGGCAGTGATTCAAGCAACAGCTAAACATAAAAAAACCTCCTGGTGGCTTTCCCTATAAACACTCCTATACCCTCGCTCAGGGTAACATTTCAATGATGCCTTTATCCGGAGTGCGAGATAGACATATCTAACAAGCAGGTTAGATTAGATCTGATTAAAGCATCACAGAGGTAATTAGTGACTGCTAATGCTGGCATGACTGACACATGCTGCAGCAAATATACTAGTGGCTATATTTACCTAAAACAAACTAAAAATGATGTATGGCAATGTAATATTTGGTAACAAACAAAACATTTCACTGTTCCAAGACCAACGTGGACTCATTTTACTACAGCCAATCACCAATTTGGGGTAATATTCCTCGATCAGATTGGGCCAATCAGGTCAGTCAACCAATATAAATTTATATTAGTTGCTGGAAACTCATGTTCTGGATTCCTGTGGGTTTGGCAACAAAGAAATGCTGATGCCTGAGCGGTCATAAAATACTTGCAGTGTGTAGAAGCAATAATTACAGTTTGTACCTTTCATTCAGACAGTGATCCTGCTTTCGCTGCTAAGGTGTTTAGGGATGTTGTGTGAGACCAGTCTTTTGGTGCATAAACTGTTTACAAGAACCCATCCTGAGGTTCCACTAGAAATGCCTCTAATGGCATCTATCAAGGTGAAACTACTACTTCAACCACTGAAGTTGCACCAAGCTTATTGTCAAACACTGCAACTTTTAATAGTAAAGTATGCTTACAATGATGTGTCATCTGTTCCAACAGGAATCGATCCACAGATAATCTCACTATCACTGGAACTCCTGGACCTTAATGATCTGTTCCAGAACATCAGCCCATCTCTTGTGTAAGCAATTGCTGAGCCAGAAGACAAACGGTCATTGCCTCGATCATTCCTAAGCCACAGCTTCGATAACAGACTCTTGGATATGGAGTGCATAAGGTCGAACGATTAAGAAGAAATGAGAAAGTTCAAAACACTGTCCTGCACTGAAGGGAAGGGACTGATTCCGGTTTTCTGAAATAAAGTGAAGAGTGTGCCCAAAGGCAGTGCGTTCCTTTTTTACCTTTTCTGTTGTTTTGCGTCCAGATGCATTAATAAGAAAGGAAATGCTTTGCCTGGTTTATGCTTTACTTAATCAATGAGAATACAAAAGTATGAGTTATTTATAGGTTGTCATTTTATATATGAATTTATATGTAATTTATGATGCTATAAATTGTCGCAAAATACAGTTATCTCAATCAACAGTCCAGTGATGTTGTGTACACAGGCAGTTCCCATTTAGGGCTCTTCTACTTTTATCCTATGCTTTCTTTTAGGGCCAGATGTAGCAAAATTTTGCGAGTCGCAAATGGCTCGAATCGCAATTTGCAACCCTGCAAAATCAGAAATGGGATGCAAAATCCCCATTTCCGAATCACAAATTGCGATGCGAGCCTTTACCGACTCGCAAAATTTGCAACCCACAAATAGGAAGTCGCAATTTGCGAGTCGCAAACTATATGAAAAAGCCACTCGCAAATTGCAACTAGTCGCAAAAAGCCCATTTTGCACACCCAATTTACCACTAACTCAGAGCAGGTGGTAACCAGAACCAAAGTATAAAAGGAGACCAAGAAGGCACCTGGGTTACTCAAGATAGCGGAGATATATGTGATAGCATGGAGGAGGAGAGTCCACGCCGTACAGCAGAGGAGGAGGAGGAGGAGGAGCCAGAGACAGGAGAGGATATACAGAACCAGGCAGACACTTTTCCAACAAACTGAGGAGGAGATATATGATAAATACAGACTTAGCAGTGCAGCAATATTAGAATTAATAGATCTACTCAATCCGCAGCTGCAACGCCAGACTGTGTGCGGCAGCGCCATCCCCACACATGTGCAAGTGCTATGCCCACTGCACCTCTTGGCCTCAGGTAGTTATCAGGGGGTCATTACTGTGGCAGGTGGGGTATCCCAAAGTGCACTCTCACGGTTCTTCAGATGTTTCTTAGATGCCATACTCACACACATGTCCAGATACATATACCTACCCAGGAATGAGGCAGAAATCAACAGCACCAAGTTGGAATTCTACAGGATTGCCAACTTCCCACATGTAATAGGGTGTGTAGACGGGACACATATACAAATATGCCCTCCTGCAAATCTGGAATATCTGTTCTTTAACCTGAAGTGTACCCAATCACTGAACATCCAGGTGGTATGTGACGCCCATTATGTAATCACTGACATGGTAGCCAAATTTCCAGGGAGTACACATGACTCTTACATTTTCAGGCACAGTGGGATACACCAACGCCTAGAACGTGGGGAGTTTGGAGATGGATATCTCTCAGGTATTGCTGAATACACCCTGAAGCCATACACACAGGTCACTGTTGAAAACATCCATGCCCTGCTAACATTGTCCATTTATGCCAAACAGGTGACAGTGCATATGCGCTACGTCCATGGATACTTACCCCGTTCTTAACACCCAGAAATTAGAATGAGAGGCGATACAACAGTGCACATAGGAGGAACCGAAATGTCATAGAGAGGACCTTTGGACTGTTGAATGCAAGATTCCTATGCCCCCACAGAAGTGGAGGTGTGCTCCAGTATGCCCCAATAACAGCATTCAAGATAGTTGGCGCATTCGCTATACTGCACAACATTGCCACCAGACGTGGGCTACATCTCACCCCTGAAGGCCCAGATTCGGAGGATGACAAGCAAGAGCTACATCGCCATCATGGGGATAGAAGCATTACAAATCAAGGCAGACAGAGACAGGACCAAATTGCAAACCAATACTTGCGTGGGTACGTGCTAACTGTCACCACACACACTAATGTCACACACAAAGAGCCCAGTTGTGAAGTGGAACAAACAAGAACTTTTATTAAGTGAACCTAAGTAATGTGGAACTGAACTTTTGGGAAGGGGCTGTAAATGTGCACCTGCAATGAGGACACATTCACCTCATGTGCCTCAAGTGTCATGCAGTGCATAGGCTCAACTCCTCCGCCTGGGACAGCCAGCATGGCTAGTGCTTGGAGTGTCAGCAGATCCCTGACGTGCACTGCCACTCCTCAATACCCTTGTGTCTGTGGCAGATGCACTACTGACGGTGGAGCCCTCCTCACTATCTTGAGGTTTGTCTGCCGTGCCCCTAGCCACCTGTCTTGCCTCCATCATGTCCACAGCGTAGCTAATCCAACCCAGTCCCCGAGCCACATCCCCTGCAAAGTGACCCAAGTCATCTGCAAACTGACTGTACGGCGTGACAGCCCTGAGGGGTCGACTGCCAGGCGGACGATTGATGCAGCCATGCGGTCCAACCGGAGTATGAGTTGCCACTCACGGCGCCTTGCACTCTCTCTCTCTCTGAGACACTAGTTCAGTTACGAGTTGACGGATGGAGAGTGCAAGGTCACCGACATTATTTTTTAGGCATTGGAACTCTGTGTGCACCTGTGCCAGCCCTGTGGTGAAATTCCGCTCCATACGTTGCATTGCCCCTGATATTACCCTCATCTGCCTTGTTTGCAGGCGCTGACCACTGATGAGGGCTGCATCCGCGGCGGACATGGAAGAGTCACCTACATCCTCCTGGGACACTGCAGGGACATGGACTCAGCGTCTGTGACGCGGTGGAGCATCAGGGTCCTGCTGTATGGCACTGTGGCTGGGACCGGGTGCTGTGTCGATCTCCCCAATGTCCATTGGTGCAGCTGGAGGGGACTGTGGTTTGGTGGTGCTGGGCCCTGTAGTGGCTGCTTCTGACTCCAGTGCTGCCTATTGGCTGCTCTCTGCAACCTGGACGGACTGGCTGGTGGGGATATCTTGTGGGAGACCTGTGGGACATAGGGAATACACTGTCAGTATCTAACATCTGTTGTATGCCTCCTAATAAACTGTTGCCTATCAGCTTACTATTGAACTACATTGCCCATAATGCACCATTCTGGTGGTTGCAAGTCTGGAATGGAGCTAATTTGGTTGTGCATGCTGCTGTGTACTGGGTGGGTGGGGGTATGGCAGATATGGGTGTACATGCATGTTTCATGGTACTCACTTGTTGATGTTCCTGGCGCTGACGTGTCCAGCTCTCCCATTCCAGCACTGCCTCAGGCTCAAGGGTCTGTTCCACAAGTTCCTCCATGGGTGTGGGTGGTGAGACGGTGGATGGGCCTCTTCCTGTGCCCCTCATCTCCTGGAGGCACTCTGCCACCCTCTCCTTGGTCCTGGAGCGCAGGTCATACCATCTCTTTTTTATCTCCTCTATACTCCTGTGGCTCACCCCTATGGCGTTGACCTTCTCCTGGATGCCATTCCAGATCCGCCTTTTTTCAGTCTCTGGCACACTCAGGGCAGCCCTTCCGAATAGCTGGTCATGGTGCTGGCAGCATTCATCTGTCAGCACCTCCAGTTCCTTTTCTGAAAACTTCAGTTTTCTCTTCCTGCCAGAGTCTTCCATTCTTGCTGCTGTTCCTCCAGGTGGTTGCTCAGCAGTTTGAGCAGGGTGTGGTCCTCCCTCCTCCCAGGTGTATTTGTAAACTTCCTGGATGTGATGTCATCAGCATGAGCCAGGAAGTGTTTTCCAGACAGCTCTGCTGCAACTGCAATTTGCGGCACAGTCGCAATTTGCGACACCCACTCACAATTTGCGTGTCCGTTTTTAGCAAGGTCGCAAGAGCGACCTCGCAAACAGCGGACTCACAATCTGCGGTGCAACTTCATTTGTGAGTCGCAAAATGAAGTCGCTTTTTCTTGTTGGATACCAGTTTGCGAGTCGGAAATTGCGAGTCGCAACGACTCGCAATTTCCGACTCGCTATTTTTTTAGCTACCTACATCTGGCCCTTAGTCTTTTACCTCTTTTTAGAAAGTGTGACATTTTTAGACATGCACGCAAATGTTGGCATCATGCCTGTTTACTATATAGGCTGACCTATTTTTTTGTTTTCAGTTATGAACACTACTATAATATCATGGATGCTCACTGTATAAACTGACACGTGTTTGCTTTTAGCTATAGAAGCATTTAGTCAATATGTGAATCAGATGACACATGCATCACCATGTTTGTTTAGTCTTATTGATGCTTTGTAGTTCTGATTATAAATGTACAGGTAAGATTGGCGATCAGATACTATAAAAATGCATGTATCTGACCATAGATCAAAGGGACTTCATACTAGGATTATCAAGCCAGAAGTCAAACCAGTTTGCAGCGCTTGTTCTTCATTCCCAAGCAAAGCTATGAACGAGAACAGCTAAGTTGCTATTAGTGTAATGAAAGCAGGTATGTGGTGCAATCTACCTTAAGAAAATTGAATGACAGGTTTGCAATTTACTGATTTAACTAAAATTCAGCATGACACATAGAAACAGCTTTAGGAACTCACTAAATATGTTAGAAATATTCTTGCTGGTTTCACTGTCCATGGCATACATCGTTGCCTTCCTTTTAGCATTCTGTGTGGTTACCTTTCATATTTTATGCTCTAGACTAGGATTTTAAAAAAACATTTTAAAGTACCTCTCCTGTTTTTAGTGCTATTGTGAGTGTTATTCTCTATTAAAAAGTGTTTTAATGTTCCACTGTGTCTCTGAGCTAATCTTGTGGGACTGACTGTCACCAGAAACACGTCCTGCACAGTACTGTTCCACAGATTGTCTATGAATTTGATTTCTAATTGCTGCACTGACCAAGTCTTTGCACGGGTGGGGGTTGTGGGGAGGGGGGGGCGCAGTTAGAATCACTCCCCCTGCGGCTCTGTGAGGAAGTCCAAATACTATCAGTAACATTGGTTAAACACCTCCGTCTTGACTTGCAGATATAGGATATACACACAAGTCTGCCAGCACACCCTAATGCTGACTGAGCATAATCAGTCCACACAAAGCTCTGCCAGTGTAAATCAATACAAATAAGGAGCGCAAACACAGATTTCCAAATGCTTTTCAGTTCTTGCCTGCAGTTGATCTGTGTACACACACCACGGCCCTTGTATACAACAGTCTCCCTGAACATTAGGGGGAGCCTCGTGTAGAGGAGGGTAACCAGAAGCCTCTGGGAAGTGATGGTCAGCAGGAGCCTCCAGGAGAGGAGGGGCAGCAGAAGCCTAAGGAAACTAAGGGTGAGAAGAAGCATCTGGGGATTGAGGACGAGTAGGGGCCTCAAATACTTGGGACAAACAGGAGACTTTGGGATCTTTAGGGCCCAAAGATAAAAGGGTGAGCCAGAACCTTCGGGATATTAACTGAGCAGGCACCTTGCTAGGAACCCGAGAGTGAGCAGGAGCCTTTTAGACTTTGGTATGAGCAGGAGCCTCAGGACCTCACTGAGAGCACATCCAATGTGCGCCTGGTGATAAACCGAAGTCTCCTGATTCGAGGGTGTGCATGATCCTCTGGGAAAACTGGCAGTTAGAGGAAATCACTGAGGAACCAAAAGAGTCGGTCCCCTGTGGAGGGAAGGGAATTCAGAGACCTAGGAGTTTCACAGACAAGGGCACATAAGGGTGAGCAGCAGGCTATTGGACCTAAGGGAGAAGGTGAAAGAGGTTTATAAACTTGATTAAGACCAGTAACAAATCTGGAGTCATGCTGCAAAGGTACAATGGCACCTGCAGTTAGGGCTTGTGTTACTAGCCCAAAATTAACATGCTGGTACTAACAAGGCAAAGTTTCATGAAAGATCACTATCTGCGAATCCAGATCATATTTTGGGTGGCCATGCTCATTTTCGATTGCAAGCCGAACCTAGGGGAAATAATCTTTGCTGGGAGCAAGACAAGTTGGCAAGTAAACTGCAGTCTACATACATGCTAACATTTTAGGAGAGGGGAGTAAGAAATGTTTTTAAAAAAATAATCGGCACAATGAATTTCCCGCACTGCACACACTGGACCAGAATACCTCAACAGATGACTCACCTACACCCCGACCCGGCATCTCCGCTCCACCAACCTCGCAACCGTCCCACGTGCCCGCAGAACTACAACCGGCAGTAAATCATTCTCACACCTCGCCGCCAAAACGTGGAACACTCTTCCCACCCACCTGCGCCAGACTAAAGACCTTGCTGACGTAGATTTGTAAATTAAAATTATTAATGAGTGTTTATGCAATAATAAAGTGTAGAGAAAATTAACATAGAAAAATGTATGTGCACATTTGAAAAAGTGTGCACGAAGTGGCTACCAACTTACATGAGTTATACTAAAATGATAAAAAATGCGTGAAATATTGAAAATGCATAATAATGTAGTAATATGTCATATTGAGCTATATAACGTATGTTTTGCATTATATTGTAGAGTTAACTTAGCCGAAGTTGTGGCCTAGTTGCCAAATCTCATGCAGACGATGAATAATCATGCGATGTAGAAAGCTGATGTGTTGAACTGACCCTGAACCACTTGTGTTAATAAAATTTGCTTAGCTAGAATATTCTGCAATGAACCGACAGACAGGGGATGAGGGAATCAAATTTGTATCAAACCTGGTGTAAAGAAGACGAGATGTACTTTCCCAGGACTCAAACAATAGAGAGACTGACTGGAGAAGAAGATGCAACATTTTCGATACCTGATGAGCCGGATGATGAGGACATCGCACAGTGAACCAATGGACACCATGAGAACGGCAAAATATTAGAATCCAGAGATTTGTAAAATAAAAGCCATTGGCTAGAGTCACATATGGTGATTAATTGACCAATTAGGTTTTGGGGGACAGGCTGGGTAACTTTAATATAATGGCATGACAAGGGGAGTAAATTTCAGATGTTCGAGGTTAGGCGTGGACGTCCGAAGAGATTCAAGACTCTGTCATTGGGCTCATGCTCTTGAGAGCCTGATGCAATGCTGATTGATTGATGACCTGAAGATGAAGACTGACTTTGTTGCTGATCCATACCGTGGATAGGTAGCTATGACGTGACTGATTGACTATTGTGCCTTTTCTTTCTAGGTACCAACTGCACTGTTTTATAGTTTTTCTCCTAGCTAGATGTTTTTCATAATTCATGTTCTAAACTGTTTTCACATGAAGTCCCACATGCCAATGCTAATCTGTGTTAGGTAGGGTTCTGATTCTGAAACATTGACATATACAGTGACAAATGATTGATGGACTGATTTGCTGAACTCTGCTATTCATGTTAACACATTCTTCTTTATTGGCGTATGTTGAGGCATTAGAACACGTTTTCTCAAGTTCTGATTAGATTATGTTATTGATGGTCACTAATGAATTAATACTGAGTGGATTTAATAAAGTTTGAATAATCCTTATGACTTAGTATGTAACAAATAGGGAAATAGCATTTATAAAATGTATAATTGAGTTGGGGTATTCATAAGATGTTGACGTTATTCACTGATGATTATCGATGATCATCGATTACTACATAGCTAGGATACTCCATGCGAATCGAATGGTTCATCGACCTATACGAGTCCCCTTGTAAGTTTGCCTACTAAGGACAGGCAGGCTAACAACCTCATTACTTTCAGGAAACTTCTCAAAACCTTGCTGTTCGAGCAGTAGCAGCACCGCCCTCCCCCCCCCCCATGGGTGAGTAGTGCGCTTTACACATTCATGACTGATTGATTGACTGCTATTGGCGTAGCGTCAGATTCGGAAAGGGGAGTTTGAACTGCCAAAATAAAGCCATTTTTGGCTTTAAAAAAAAGAGTCACCCGCTGGAATTGTGTCTGTTGGCATGAATGCATTTAAAAATGTGGCTCGGGGCCCATTGTTTTCTGCCACTATAAATTTTTACAAAACCATCGAAGGGGAGCTTCTGATAAACTGTGAGCATAGAATGCTCACGAGAGAGAAGAAGCCGGCTACTAAAGCTTGCACTGCGGAATCAGCTCCTTAATCACTGATAAAACAGCCTCTACAAGAATTTTACCGCATTAATACACTGCAGGGATTTTAAAAATACAACTCAAAAAAGTATGTAATATGGTACCACTTGTCCGCAACTTACATTGGACCATTCCCGAATTCAACCCGAAGTCCGTCGTCAGTACTTTGTCTATAACGGATATTATGTGTACGTAGTTTTAGCAGTTCCGGGTCGCTTAACAACCAATCCCCCGGCGAACGTAATCTGGGCGGTATCTGGGAGTGGGCGGCATTGATCATTTGTAAAGTGAGCTTCGATTGGATAATATAGGGCCACCATTTACTGCATCTAGAAAGTATGTGTTTTGTGTGATACTGGTTCGATTCCCACCATCCTGCTACTTTGACGGCTCCCTGACAGCACATTAAACGTTAGTGGCATGACTGAGTAGGCCAGGTCCCGTTTCACCCGTGAAGGGCTCTTATGCATGTTCCCAAACATAGGCGCAGCGTAACACCCATTGGGCTAAAATGCATTTAAACCCCGTTCTCCTGTGATATGCGATAGATTGGGCGGCTGAAGTTTCCAAGGCACAGAAGTGTTAGCTTGCAGTGTGACTGGACTGGAGCTTCGGGGTCAGCCTCATCCAAAGCGTTTCACAGGTTGCGCAGAGCACATTTATAGGTACAGGATGTTTTTTGTTGCTTCTCGCGCCCCATGGCGTCTCAGTTCTCTGGCTACTTATCGCATTTGTTAGGTGTTCAACTTAGTGTCCGAATAGATAGTTTGGGAATGAAAAATTAAATCATCACACGAAATCCATTGAAAAATATATAGCAAGCGTAATTTATCATAGTTTAAAATCGTGAAAAGACAGGGAACCAAGGTTTGTTTTGTTTTCTAGGGGCCTTGAACTCATTCTTAGTTAAAAACACTACCAATGCAGAAAGTGTAGGCAAAAATTATTCTACTTAATGCTGTAGCCTCCTAAGTCTGCTTGCCTGATCCCGATTATTTATAGCCTAAAGCAAACTGTAATGTGAGTGCTGTAATGTGAATACACAGTTTTCCTTCCTCAGACACTGAAGTGGGTGATTGGGTAAACTCCTGTATCTTGACTGCATGAAACACAGTGTCTGCACCACCCTTCATCATGGACATTTCCCTTGTCCCATATTCGATAAGTACTCCCAAGATAGTAATTATTGGCATGCGTGACTGCATCTACCCACACATTCTTCTCCTACATCCATAAATGGGTGCAGCTGTATGCCTATTTATGCGCCAAAAATAGGATTTGAACTTGGGTACCACAGGTTTCAAAGTTGGCGACTATGTCCTCATCTCCTCCCATCCATACATTAGGCAGGAGATGTCGCGTAAAAGTTAGAGCTGCTGACTGGACCTCGGGAACCACGCTTTAACTAAAAAAAATATATGAAAAGACAACAACTCTGGTCTTCATGCACAAAAAAACAGTGGACCACATGACAGATACACTCTCCCATCCATTGCGCTCTCATGGAGTGTTGTGCATCCCATTCACAAATCCACTGTGGCATGTCATATTGAGTAGGAAACCTTATAGAAATACAATTAATACAATGCGGGACACTACTCTGCTTGCTGTTGATGGGGGTCTGCTATCCCCAGGCTACCTAACGCCAGGGTGCGCCGTCATTCTCTGTGGGGGCAGGATTTTGACATGTCGCTATATAGCACTGCCCTGATTTCCCCTATTTCCTTCTGCTTGCTGTTAGTGGGGAACTGCAAGCCCCAGGCTCCCTAGCGCCAGGAAGCGCCGTCATTCTGTGTTGGGGCAGGACTTTGATATCGCGCTATATAGTGCTGCTCTGATTCTCCCTAGGCGGCACAGTTCTCTGCTTGCTGTAGAGGGAACTGCGAGCCCCAGGATCTTTAGCGCGCGGTCATTCTCTTTGGGGGGAAGCACTTTGACATTACACTTCGCTGCTTGCTGTTGGTGGGGGTCCGCAAGCTCCAGGCTGCCGTACATAACACTGCCCTGATTCCTGCTGTGCCAAGGGTGGGCAAGTCCTGCGCCTGGAAGAGACAGCAGCCTCCCTCTTAATTTTGTTTCGTGAATTCTGAGGAATAAGATAAAGTCAACAAGCTCTCAGCATGCTTAGACCTTTTAAGAAATCCATGTAAGCGTTCATCTATTATCTCTTATGGGTGCTTTGACTGAGGAAATTCAACATGCTGAACAAAGGTTAAGCTATGATGTCAATAACTATTTTAAAACGCATGAGCCTGCTTACCCCTCCGCCGGTAGTGATGTTAGAACTAAGGAAGCAGGCCTTAAATCGCTTCCAATTGAGGTGGGAAGTAACACAGTGACGATTGATATTGAGGGGCCATGAACGACTGGCACAAACCCCAGCAGAGGTTAAGTTGAGAGGTGGAATTCATAAAGGCGGCCAGATTGATGGGGGCCAGAAGAAAGGGAGGAGGGCTGTGAAATCGAAGGTCACCCAACTGCTACGTCCCCGACTTCTTTGATGCCTAATATGGATACAGACTCAGCCAGTGGATTAGCTTCAGCCGCTCCTTCTTTAGTGGACTAAAATGTTCTTGAGTTGCAGCTAAAATATTCTTGGAGCATGTGCTTAAAACCCTCTGTGATGATATCGTTAAAATCTTTTCAGGCTCCATGGAGGGCTTATATGCAAAGTTGGGCGCCATTGAGTCCTCTGTGACTAATTTGAAAGCCCTTGTAGCGGGGGTGCCCTGTTGTTTTCTAGTGAGCGGAGTGTGCTGGGCGCTAGCAAAGATACTGGCGGCCCTCGCGCGCCCAGCTCAACCTGGTTTGTGCTCATTTGTCATCTGCTCTGCTGAGTTGGGGGAAAGCTGGTGGGGTGCAAGGAACAGCACCCAGAGGACATTTAGAATCACAAAATCAAACCCTAGCGGGTGACTGAGGGCCTATACTCAGTTACTCGCAGTAGCCAGGTGAGACAACCTCCCCGACCACAGGGTCCATCAGCTACCCAGAACACACGTTTTTGCTAAAAAGAATGACCTTGCTGGTAACACTATGAAGCTGCATCTTCTGCCTGAGTTGACACTCTTAGTTGTTATCCTGGGGGGTGTTACACCATTACAAGGTGGTAAGGTTGAATCCACTCCTGAACTAATGCAAAAGGTGAGGTATTGGTGTGATAATTTTATGGGGCAGGGTCAGCAAGCATCCTCACGCGTAATAATGGCTAGAAGAGCAGGTTGAGTGCGGGTAAGGGAAAAATATCTTGAGGGGGACTGTATAGTCTTAAACTTTAGGCACCAGGGTTCTGCTAGGAGTGTTTTACAATACAGGCATGCTTGTAATGAACCTGCCACAGGTTTTATGGTTCTCTTCTTGGGATACTTTACTCCCTCCACCTCCTAAATAAATCACATCCTAAGGATGTGAGGTTTAGATCAAATAGTCGAGTGGAGGAGGTGAGATGGGACCAACCGAGGCCGATCTCGCTAGGCAACAAATTTCATCCCTTGAGTGCTCTGGACTGTTGTCTGACTGACTTCAATCTGTGATGGGTTGACTCAGACAGAGGAATGTAGTGAGGTTGAGAAGGATTGTGGTCAGGCAAAGAGTGAAATTAACCAAGGTTCTTTGGTTAAAGTAGTCTGCTGGAATATAGCGGGCCTTAATAACAAAAAAGATGGTGAGAGGTGGATACATTTTATAGGTGGCCACCAGATAATAGCTCAGCAGGAAACTTGGGATGCAGTTAATTAGAGTTTTTATGGACAGGCACCAAGGTTCTGCTAGGAGTGTTTTACAATACAGGCATGCTTGTAATGAAATTGCCACAGGTTTTATGGTTCTCTTCTTGAGATACTTTACCCCACCCCCGAATAGATCGCTTCCTGGGGATGCGCGGTTTAGATCAAATAGTCGAGTGGGGGAGGGGAGATGGGACCAGCCGAGGCCGAACTCTCTAGCCAACAGATTTCAACCCTTGAGCAGTCTGGACTGTATTGTTTGACTGACTTCAATCTGTGATGGGTTGACCCAGTCAGAGGAATGTAGTGAGGTTGAGATGGATTGTGGTCAGTGTAGGAAACCATCTTTCTTGGCATGTTACCCCCAATATCTGCCTATTTGTCAATGTGTTTTTACTGCCTCACTGGGATCCTGCTAGTCAGGACCCCAGTGTCCATAGTTTGTGGCCTATATGTGTTGTCAGTATGCTTGAATGTGTCACTGGAGTTCTGCTAATCAGAACTCTAGTGCTTATGCTCTCTCTGTTTACCAAATTTGTCACTGTAGTTTAGTGACTCCATATTCCAATTCAGATTGGCACACTGGATCCCCAAGTCCCTAGTATATGGAATCCAGGGCATTGGGGTTCCAGGAGATCCTTATGGGCTGCAGCATTTCTTTTGCCACCCTTAAGGAGATCATACAAATACTCCTTCAGGACTGCCATTGCAGCCTCAGTGAAATAGTGTAAGCACTATTTCACAGCCATTTTCACTGCACCAGGTCACTTATAAGTCACCTATATGTCTAACCGTCAGTTACTGAAGGCTAGGTGCAGAGTTACTGTGTGTGATGGCACCCTTGTACTAGCAAAGGTGCCCCCACGTTGTCCAGGACCAATTTCCTGGACTTTGTGAGCGTGAGACACCATTACAGGCGTGCACTACATATATGTCAATACATATATGTAGCTTCACAATGGTAACTCTGAGTATGGCCATGTGAGGGGTCTAAGATTGTGAAATTGAACCCCAATCCAAATCTTGTATTGGGGGGACAGTTTTATGCACCCTGGGGGCTCCACCATGGACCCCCAGTACTGCCAAACCAGCTCTCTGAGGTTTCCATTGCAGCCCCAGCTTACTGTCACCTTACAGACAGGTTTCTGCCCTCCTGGGGATTGAGCAGCTCAATCCCAGGAAGGCAGAATAATGCATTTCCTTTAGGAGAAGGGTGTTACAACGTCTCCCATTGGAATTAGGTGTTACATGCATGGGAGGGGCATCCTCCCAGAGCCTCTGGAAATGCTTTGAAGGGCACAAAGAGTGCCCTCCTTGCATAACCCAGTCTACACCTGTTCAGGGACCCCAGTCCCTGCTTTGGCGCGAAACTGGGCAAAGGAAACGGGGGAGGGAGGGTGACCACTCCCCCGTCCATCACCACCTCAGGGGTGGTGCCCAAAGCTTCTCCAGAGTGACCCTGGTGTTAGCCGTCTTGGATTCTAAGGTGTGGGGACCCTCTGAGAGCATCTGAGTGGGCAGTGTCAGCTGGTGACATCAGAGACCCCTCCTGATAGGTGCATACTTGGGTAGGTAGCCAGTCCCCCTCTCATGGCTATTTAGGGTCTCTCCTCTGGGCGTTTCCTCAGATTTGGTTTGCAAGACTCCACCAGGACTCCTCTGCTTCAGCTTTGGACCGTCGGATCAACCGCAGACTGCTCCAGGAACCACTGTAACGGCAACAAAGTATCCAGGAAGGCTACTGTGACCTGCAACTTCAGCACCAGCCAGCAACTGCAACAGTTTCCAGGTTGTGCATGCTCTGAGGACTGCCTGTCTTCATTCTGCACCAGAAGAACTGAAGGAATCCCCCATGGAGTGACAGTCACTTCCCTGCTTCAGCAGGCACCTCACTGCAACAACGACTGGTACTCCTCTCCTGTCGACGAGCGTGATCCCTATAACACAGGTGGTGGACCAAAGTGATCCTTACTGTCCAAAGGTCCAGCTGTCTAAATTTGGTGGAGGTAAGAGCTTGCCTCCCTGTGCCAGACAGTACCCCTGGGCACCGCGTCTTCTGCAGGTCCTTGGGCTTCTGTGCACTACTTCCAAAAGTTCTTCATGCACAGCTCAGGTCCCCAGCACTCTATCCTGCGACACACAGCTCCCTGAGTTGTTCTCCGGCAGTGTGGGATCCCTTTATGAAGTGCTGCGACTACTGCACTGTGCAACTCCTTTGTCCCTGTGTCCTGGGACTCAAGTGGGTGCTGCCTGGTCTTCTGAGGGCTTTCTGAAATGCTGAGAGCCCCCTCTGTCTCCTCAGTCTGAGTTGAGACCCCCAGGTTCCTCCTGGGTCCGGGTAGCGCCTCTTTGATGCAAAACGCGTTCTTGCGTGAGCCAAGGCTTTTTGGAGGAATCCAGCGACACAAACAGCCTGCATCCAACGACTCGACTTGGGACTTCTTTTGCACCAAGCAGGAACCCGCAGCTGTCTTCTTTGGTGCATTTCTGTACTTTTCTTCTAACTGGAGAATCCACTTTTGCACCATCTTCTAGGTTGGCAGGGGCTCCTGTTCTCCCTGGGCTCTTCATCGACTTCTGGACTTGGTCTCCTCTCTCCACAGGGCTTCGGGTCCAGGAATCCATTGTTGGTTTCTTGCTGTCTTGCTTGGTTCTTTCATAATCCTTTACCACAACGTCTAGTGTATTCTGAGGTAACTTGCTGTACTTCTGTTTTCCTGGGCTCTGGGTTGGGGTACTTTACTTACCTTTGGTGTTTCCCTACACTCCCAGCACCCTTCTACACACTACACTTGCCTAGGGGGGAATCCGACTTTCGCATTCCACTATTTTAGTATATGGGTTGTGTTGCTCCAGGCCCATTGCAATCTATTGTGTTTTTCACTGTTTGCAATATTCTATGACTGTTTACTTACCTGCTTTTGATTACTAGTGTATATTTTGTGTATAATACTTACCTCTAGAAGGAGTATTGCCTCTGAGATACTTTTGGCTTTGTGTCACTAAAATAAAGAACCTTTAATTTTTGGTAATACTGAGTATTGTCTTTTAATGTATATAAGTACTGTGTGACTACAGTGGTCTTGCAAGAGCTTTTCATGTCTCCTAGTTCAGCCTTGGCTGCTCTGCTACAGCTACCCCTAGACAGCCTAAGCTGCTAGACTGACTGCATTTCACAAAGTGGATCACTGGACCTGGTACAAGGTGTAAGTACCTCTGGTACCCAGTACAAACCAGGCCAGCTTCTCACATTGGGCCTTGAACGACCCTGGCACAAACCCCAGCAGAGGTTAAGTTGAGAGGTGGAATTAATAACAGGGCTGTGGAATTTAATAAAATATCTACTTGTCCATGGGACAGGTTGCTTCTTAAATCTACTTGTCCCTTGCCATGTAGTGCGGCGACAAATTATGGCAGTAATTCTATTATGTAAGCACTTTGACAATAGTCTCTCTCATTACTATAGTAGGGCTTGGATACTTGCGGTTTCAATCCCTACTAATGCAATTTCCTTATTTTGCCACCTCTCTGCGGATCTATATACCAGGGCTGGAGGAAGCAGCAGAAGTTCCAGGGCTGGAATGCCTATGAGTCTGCAAACCTACTAACTTGCATGTTGTAAGGATTTTCACCAGCTCTTCTCTAACCTAATGAGAAACGTTGGAAGTTTACTCCTGACAGCGGCAGAAGTAGTGGTTCTTTCAGGGTTAGGAAAAAAGTGGTTGGAAGAAAAGTGAACTTGCAAATGCTCAATATATTTTCACATGAGCAAATCTACACATGCATATTTGCTCGTGCTAAAATACAGTTAGCAAATATTTTCTAGGAGTACGATTTCCTGGTCTACTTCTGTAAGTTCTACTGCATTCATGAACACCACTAATTCAAAAGACCTACACCATGGGTGACTTTTTTTTATTTTTTATTTTTTTTTATTTTTAAGAACTGGGTCCCTAATTAAATCTGGCGTTAACAAAGACATTTTGTTTTAATTAAACTTCTATTTCTCTCTTTATTTATCAACTGGCTTTACTGTGAATGATCGCATTCTGCTCTTCCACTGGAGCATATTGGCACACAAAGTAGTTTTGTTTAGTGCCAGGAACTACTGTGGCAATCAGTGGTGTAACAAAACTGGACGCCCCCCCCTGCAAAGAATATGGAGGGGGGCCCTGCAAAGAATATAGAGGAATATAGAGCCCCCCCTAAGAATATAGAGGGGGCTAACTCCAGACTCACTCAGGGTAGGTGCTTTGATGAGAGGGGGCCCTGTAGGGGTGCTGCAGAGCCTTTGTTAGGCCACTGGTGGCAATGTGTGCTTTTTGAGAACAAAAGCTTTTTTCTTTTTGCCAGTGTTTGTTACAAGGGTGAGGGCTGACAGCTCCCACAACAATGGAGTGTTACAAAAGCCATGTAAAAACGTCCTGCATCGACAAAACCAAAACACTCACAAATATGTTGGATTGCTTGGCTTTGCCAATGCTTGTTTATATTCATGCTTCCTATAATCTTGTTGCAAATGCTTACACTGATTTTCCATTAGGATTTTTTTTTTTAAATACTAACATGCATCATCATTTTATTAAATGACGCTTCAGACAAATAGCACCTGAAATGTCATTGTAGCAAAACATTTTTTTTCCTACTTGCATTTTTTCTGAACATTTTATTTTGAAAGCAAAAAATCATGACTCTTGCTTATAAGCTTCTGCAAATATTTGCATCTAATCGGAGAGCATTCTGGGAGCAATATACTTAGCATCATATTGCTAAACCTTTCAAACATGTGTACACTTTTCTTTTTTTTACTAAACCACTGTCAGTAGTGCACTATGACCTTAAAACATTCATTTACTGTGCTCACCCTAATAATGAAGGATTTTCATTAATGAATTATAAATACAAGTTCGAACAGCATTAACATATGGGCACACATTACCTCAACTGCAGACAGTTCCCTTCTGTGTAAACTGGCAGTCAAAGGGTTTGTGCTGCAGGGGGCTGGGCCTACTTGTCCCAAGGACAAAATAAACATGAAAACTTGTTGCCCTTGACCCCAAACAATATGTCCTGGGTGTCAGGCAATAGGAATTCCACATCCCTGTTCTAGGATTCACAGCCCTTGGTTACAAAAATTAATTTTAGGAAAACTAAAATGGCCTTTCTGAGTGTATTGTTCCTGGGATACGAGCTACCAAATGCGGGCAACAGCCAAGCCCTGCAGTTTTTGGAGACATGTGCGCACCTCCAGCCACCAAATATAATCAAGAAACCGCAGTCTTTACTTGGTTTCTTTTACTTTGGCAGAACTTACATTCCTGCTTATGCACAACATATCAAGCCACTTTCTGACTTAAAACGCCTTGATTTTTCTAGCAGACACTGGACAGGAGAACACAACTGCATCCTTAGAGGACTGCAACAGGACATGCTAGAAGCAAAATGTTTACTCACCTGTGATAACAAACCAAATTTGGTCTTCAGAATAATTGCTGGTGCCATTGGGTTCACCTGTGTCACCTTTAATGAAGGTGACACAGTACCCAAAGTATATAAATCACATTTATATTCCAATGCATAACATTTTGCACCCACAGAAAAAATATCTAACTGCAGTTCAGATGGATGTCATTAATGAGAGACCACTTGCCAAAGAGAAACACATCATTGTTATTACCTCAGTGCCAACCTTGGAGGCCGTCACCAAAGCTAGCATCCCCAGCACTAAAGCATTACATGCATGTTGGATTCAGTGGGCAACGTCCTTGAAGGCTACTGATGTTGATTACATATTTGATCCAAAACTTCAGACACAAGATGTTCTCAATATGAGTAGGAGTACTCCGCACCTCTAGAAATCTTGCAAATTGACAGATATCACACTGTCATTTATACTGATGGTTCAGCACAACCAGCTGTAGGTACCTGTTAGACTTGGCATCCTTCGCATGGTCTCCCTTAAAACTTTGCCTCTGTTTCCCAGGTTGTTGATGTGTGCTATACTCTGTTTTTTGATACTCTGGGCAGTTTACCACTGCTATCCAGTGAAAAAGTGTAAGTGCTCCCATGTAAAATGTATGTGTAATTAATTGGATTACCATGACTGGCATATTTGATTTACCAGTAAGTCCCTAGTAGAGTGCACTAGAGGTGCCCAGGGCCTGTAAATCAAATGCTATTAGTGGGCCTGCAGCACTGGTTGTGCCCCCCACCAGAGTAGACATGTAAACCTGTCTCAGACCTGCCACTGCAGTGTCTGTGTGTGCAGTTTCAAACTTCCAATTCGACATGGCAAGTGTACCCACTTGCCAGGCCCAAACCGTCCCTTTTTATACATGTAAGGCACCTCTAAGGTAGGCCCTAGGTAGTTCCATGGCCAGGGTGCAATGTATGTTAAAGGTGGGACATGTACTGATGTGTTTTACATGTCCTAGCAGTGAGATACTGCCAAATTAATTTTTCACTGTTACAAGGCCTATCTCTCTCATAGGTTAACATGGGGGCTGGCTTTAAATATTATTAAAGTGCAGATTGCCTCAGAGCAGATAGAAATATGGAGTTTAGGGTCTCTGAACTCACAATTTAAAAGTACATATTTTGGTAAAGGTTGTTTTTAGATTGTGTGTTTGAAAATGCCACTTTTAGAAAGTAGGCATTTTCTTGCTTAAACCATTCTGTGACTCTGCCTGTTTGAGGATTCCCTGTCTGGGTCAGTTGACAGTTGGGCTGTTTGTGAATCCCCTCTAGACAGTGAGACAAAGAGAGCTGGGAAATAGCCTTAATATCCTGATGGGCCATCTGAGCTAGATTGGAAGGAGGAGTGGTCACTTACACCTGAATGAGCTGTGCCTGCCCTCACACAATGCAGTCTCCAATCCTCTGGTGTGAGTCTGGAGCCTGGGCAGGGCCAGACAGGATCTTACAAACAAGAGATACTTCCCTCTGAAATTTGCCAACTTCAAAGGCAGAAAGGGGTACAAGTAGTGGATCCAAAAGCCTATATTTTCAGATTTGTTCAAGGATTCAAGAGGAACCTCTGCCAAGGAGAAGAGCTGAGGAGAAGTGCTGCCCCTGCCGGTGACTGGGCTTTGCTGGGCTATTATAGGAAAGTACCATCTTGCCTGGCATGTTACCCCCATATTTCACTGTATATATGTTGTTTTAGTTGTATGTGTCACTGGGAACCTGCCAGCCAGGGCCCCAGTGCTCATAAGTGTGCCCTGTATGTGTTACCTGTGTGATGACTAACTGTCTCACTGAGGCTCTGCTAACCAGAACCTCAGTGGTTATGCTCTCTCATTTCTTTCCAAATTGTCACTAACAGGCTAGTGACCAATTTCACCAATTTACATTGGCATACTGGAACACCCTTATAATTCCCTAGTATATGGTACTGAGGTACCCAGGGTATTGGGGTTCCAGGAGATCCCTATGGGCTGCAGCATTTCTTTTGACACCCATAGGGAGCTCTGACAATTCTTACACAGCCCTGCCACTGCAGCCTGAGTGAAATAACGCCCACGTTATTTCACAGCCATTTACCACTGCACTTAAGTAACTTATAAGTCACCTATATGTCTAACCTTTACCTGGTAAAGGTTGGGTGCTAAGTTACTTAATGTGTGGGCACCCTGGCACTAGCCAAGGTGCCCCCACATTGTTCAGGGCAAATTCCCCGGACTTTGTGAGTGCGGGGACACCATTACACGCGTGCACTATACATATGTCACTACATAGATATAGCGTCACAATGGTAACTCCGAACATGGCCATGTAACATTGTCTAAGATCATGGAATTGTCACCCCAATGCCATCCTGGCATTGGGGAGACAATTCCATGATCCTCCGATTCTCTAGCACAGACCCGGGTACTGCCAAACTACCTTTCCCGGGGTTTCACTGCAGCTGCTGCTGCTGCCAACCCCTCAGACAGGTTTCTGCCCTCCTGGGGTCCAGCCAGGCTTGGCCCAGGAAGGCAGAACAAAGGACTTCCTCAGAGAGAGGGTGTTACACCCTCTCCCTTTGGAAAAAGGTGTCAGGGCTGGGGAGGAGTAGCCTCCCCCAGCCTCTGGAAATGCTTTGATGGGCACAGATGGTGCCCATCTCTGCATAAGCCAGTCTACACCGGTTCAGGGATCCCCCAGCCCTGCTCTGGTGCGAAACTGGACAAAGGAAAGTGGAGTGACCACTCCCCTGACCTGCACCTCCCCTGGGAGGTACCCAGAGCTCCTCCAGTGTGCTCCAGACCTCTGCCATCTTGGAAACAGAGGTGCTGCTGGCACACTGGACTGCTCTGAGTGGCCAGGGCCAGCAGGTGACGTCAGAGACTCCTTCTGATAGGCTCTTACCTGTGTTGCTAGCCTATCCTCCTTCCTAAGTAGCCAAACCTCCTTTTCTGGCTATTTAGGGTCTCTGCTTTGGGGAATTCTTTAGATAACGAATGCAGGAGCTCATCAGAGTTCCTCTGCATCTCTCTCTTCACCTTCGGCCAAGGAATCGACCGCTGACTGCTCTGGACGCCTGCAAAACCGCAACAAAGTAGCAAAGACGACTACTGCAACCTTGTATCGCTGATCCTGCGGCCTTCTCGACTGTTTTCCTGGTGGTGCATGCTGTGGGGGTAGTCTGCCTCCTCTCTGCACTAGAAGCTCCGAAGAAAACTCCTGTGGGACCACGGAATCCTCCCCCCGCAACCGCACGCACAAAAAGACTGCATCACCGGTTCTCTGGGTCCCCTCTCAGCATGACGAGCGTGGTCCCTGGAACTCAGCAACTCTGTCCAAGTTACTCCCACAGTCCAGTGACTCTTCAGTCCAAGTTTGGTGGAGGTAAGTCCTGGCCTCCCCACGCTAGACTGCATTGCTGGGTACCGCGTGATTTGCAGCTGCTCCTGCTCCTGTGCACTCTTCCAGGATTTCCTTTGTGCACAGCCAAGCCTGGGTCCCCGACACTCTAACCTGCAGTGCACGACCTCCTGAGTTGTCCTCCGGCGTCGTGGGACCTTCTTTTGTGACTTCGGGTGAGCTCCAGTTCACTCTTCTTCGTACTGCCTGTTCCGGCACTTCTGCGGGTGCTGCTTGCTTCTGAGTGGGCTCTTTATCTTGCTGGACGCCCCCTCTGTCTCCTCACGCAATTGGCGACATCCTGGTCCCTCCTGGGCCACAGCAGCATCTAAAAACCCTAACCGCGACCCTTGCAGCTAGCAAGGCTTGTTTGCGGTCTTTCTGCTCGGAAACACCTCTGCAAGCTTCTTCACGACGTGGGACATCCCTTCTCCAAAGGGGAAGTTCCTAGTCCTCTTCGTTCTTGCAGAATCCACAGCTTCTACCATCCGGTGGCAGCTTCTTTGCACCCACAGCTGGCATTTCTTGGGCATCTCCCTACTCCCAACTTGAGTGTGACTCTTGGACTTGGTCCCCTTGTTCCACAGGTACTCTCGTCTGGAAATCCATTGTTGTTGCATTGCTGGTGTTGGTCTTCCTTGCAGAATTCCTCTATCACGACTTCTGTGCTCTCTGGGGAACTTAGGTGCACTTTGCACCCACTTTTCAGGGTCTTGGGGTGGGCTATTTTTCTAATCCTCACTGTTTTCTTACAGTCCCAGCGACCCTCTACAAGCTCACATAGGTTTGGGGTCCATTCTTGGTTCGCATTCCACTTCTAGGGTATATGGTTTGTGTTGCCCCTATACCTATGTGCTCTCATTGCAATCTATTGTGACTGTACATTGCTTGCATTGCTTTCTATTGCTATTACTGCATAATTTTGGTATTGTGTACATATATCTTGTGTATATTTGCTATCCTCATACGGAGGGTACTCACTGAGATACTTTGGCATATTGTCATAAAAATAAAGTACCTTTATGTTTAGTATATCTGTGTATTGTGTTTTCTTATGATATTGTGCATATGACACCAGTGGTATAGTAGGAGCTTTACACGTCTCCTAGTTCAGCCTAAGCTTCTCTGCTAAGCTACCTTTTCTATCAGCCTAAGCTGCTAGACACCTCTTCTACACTAATAAGGGATAATTGGACCTGGTGCAGAGTGTAAGTACCCCTTGGTACCACTACAAACCAGGCCAGCCTCCTACATTGGTTGTGCAGCGGTGGGATAAGTACTTGTAACTACTTACCACTTTGTCATTTTGTACTTTTCATAAGAGAAAAATATACAAAACAAGTCAGTGTATGTACACCTAACCAAAAAGTTTTGCTTTTCTTCTCTTACTCTACTGCTAAGTGCTGAAAAGTACCTCTAAACTTTCAAAAAGTTTCTTAAAAGTTGAAAACGTTTTTTTTTCTGTTCCTTAAAAAGTTCTGAAACTTTTTCTTTCTTTTTCTGCCCCTTAAACCTTTTCTATCATGTCTGGTAGAGGTCAAACTCTGGATCTGACCAGCACTGCTTATGACCACCTTAATTGGAAAGGTGCAAGGAGTCTCTGCATTGATAGAGGTTTAGGGAAGAATCCCTCTAGAGAATTGTTAGTTAATATGCTCATTGAGAAAGATAAGGCCATAGCTGGCACATCAGGTGACAGATTAGCTGATGGTTCACACTCTGACTCTGGGGTAGCCCCAACAAAAGTGTTAGATGGGACCCTTCCCAACCTGCCCCTTATCAGGCCACCTAGCAGGGCTGGTACTGATGTGAGTTCTCATCACAGTAGGGAGATTACTCCTTTAGGCCAGGTTGTTAGAGTGCCATCTGTTAGGGACAGGTCTCCCTCTGTCCATTCACACCATTCTTCTGTGTCTAAGCATGCCCAACCCACCCACCCTGATGACAGAGTGTTAGAAAGGGAACTCAATAGATTGAGAGTGGAAGAGTACAGGCTGAAGCTTAAAAAGCAACAGCTGGATCTAGACAGGGAAGCATTTGACTTAGAAAAAGAAAGGCAGAGGTTGGGGTTTGGACCCCATGGTGGCAGCAGCAGTATTACAGATAGTAATCCTGTAAAAGAGCATGATTCTAGGAATCTGTACAAGATAGTTCCCCCTTACAAGGAGGGGGATGACATTAACAAGTGGTTTGCTGCACTTGAGAGGGCCTGTGTTGTACAGGGGATCCCTCAAAGGCAGTGGGCTGCTATCCTATGGCTATCTTTCAGTGGAAAGGGTAGGGATAGGCTCCTTACTGTGAAGGAAAGTGATGCCAATAATTTTACAGTTCTTAAGAATGCACTTCTAGATGGATATGGCTTAACCACTGAACAGTACAGGATCAAGTTAAGAGAAACCAAAAACGAGTCTTCACAAGACTGGGTAGACTTTGTTGACCATTCAGTGAAGGCCTTGGAGGGGTGGTTACATGGCAGTAATGTTTCTGACTATGAAAGCCTATATAACTTAATCCTGAGAGAGCATATTCTTAATAACTGTGTGTCTGATTTGTTGCACAAATATCTAGTGGACTCAGATCTGACCTCTCCCCAAGAATTGGGAAAGAAGGCGTACAAATGCGTCAGAACAAGAGTGAACAGAAAAGTTCGTACAGGGGGTGACAAGGATGGCAAGAAGAAGGATGGTAAGTCTTCAGACAAGGGTGGGGACAAATCTAAAAATGAGTCTTCATCAGGCCCACAAAAACACTCTGGTGGGGGTGGTGGGTCCAAATCCTCTTCCAATCAAGTGAAGAAACCAATGTGCTATTTATGTAAAGTAAAAGCCCATTGGACAACTGATGCCAGTTGTCCAAAGAAAAGCACCAAGCCTCCCACTACCACAACCCCTACTGCTACACTTAGTGCCCCTAGTAATAGCAGTGGTGGTGGGAGCAAACCTACTAATAGCCAATCCAAGGGAGTAGCTGGGCTCACTTTTGGTAATTTAGTTGGGGTTGGTCTTGTTAGGGAGACCACAGAGGCTGTGTTAGTCTCTGAAGGTGCCATTGATTTGGCCACCTTGGTTGCTTGTCCCCTTAATATGGATAAGTACAAGCAACTTCCCCTAATAAATGGTGTTGAGGTTCAGGCCTACAGGGACACAGGTGCCAGTGTTACCATGGTAATAGAGAAACTGGTCCACCCTGAACAACACCTACTTGGTCACCAGTACCAAGTGGCTGATGATCATAACAACACTCTTAGCCACCCCATGGCTGTGGTGAATCTCAACTGGGGGGGTGGGGGTTACTGGTCCAAAGAAAGTTGTGGTTGCCTCAGATTTACCTGTAGACTGTCCACTAGGGAACGATTTAGAGACATCAGCTTGGGCAGAAGTGGAGTTGGAGGCTCATGCAGCAATGCTGGGCATTCCTGGGCATATTTTTGCTTTGACCAGGGCTCAGGCCAAAAGGCAAAAAGGACAGGGTGACTTGGATCCTGGAACAATGGGCCAGGTGCTCCCTAAAGCTAGGGTTAGTAAAGGTAAAACACTACCTACTATCCCTCCCTCTACAGTGGATTCAACTTCTGAGGAAGAAGAATTTCCACCCTGTGCAGAACCTACACCAGAGGAGCTGGAAGCAGACACTGCTGAGCTTTTGGGTGGAGGGGGGCCTGCCAGGGAGGAGCTGAGTGTGGCACAGAAGACCTGTCCCACACTAGAGGGTCTAAGACAGCAAGCTGTCAAACAGCAGAATGGGGGTGTCAGTGACTCTCACAGAGTTTACTGGGAGGACAACCTCTTGTATACAGAGGCAAGGGACCCAAAACCTGGAGCTGCCAGGAGATTGGTTATTCCCTTGCAATACAGAGAGTTCCTCCTAACTCTAACCCACGACATTCCCTTGGCTGGACATTTGGGACAAATGAAAACTTGGGACAGGCTTGTTCCCTTGTTTCATTGGCCTAGAATGTCAGAGGACTCAAAGGAATTTTGTAAGTCCTGTGTCACCTGTCAAGCCAGTGGCAAAACAGGTGGCACCCCAAAGGCACCCCTTATACCACTGCCTGTGGTTGTGGTTCCCTTTGAAAGGGTAGGGGTTCACATAGTTGGCCCCCTTGACCCCCCTACTGCTTCAGGCAATAGGCTTATTTTGGTGGTAGTGGACCATGCCACCAGATATCCTGAAGCAATTCCTCTAAGGACCACTACAGCTCCTGCAGTGGCAAAGGCCCTCCTGGGAATCTTTTCCAGGGTGGGCTTCCCAAAAGAGGTGGTATCAGACAGGGGTAGCAACTTTATGTCTGCTTACTTAAAGGCCATGTGGAAGTAATGTGGTGTAACATACAAATTCACCACACCCTACCATCCCCAAACAAATGGACTGGTTGAGAGGTTTAATAAAACTCTCAAAGGAATGATAATGGTACTCCCTGAAAAACTCCGGAGGAGATGGGATGTCCTATTAACTTGCCTCCTTTTTGCTTACAGGGAGGTACCCCAGAAAGGAGTGGGCTTCAGCCCCTTTGAACTCCTATTTGGACACCCTGTAAGAGGTCCTCTAACACTTGTGAAGGAGGGTTGGGAACAACCTTTAAAAGCTCCTATGCAAGACATAGTGGTCTATGTACTTGGCCTAAGATCCAGAATGGCTGAGTACATGAAAAAGGCCAGTAAAAACCTTCAGGCCAGCCAGGAGCTCCAAAAGCAATGGCATGACCAGAAGGCTGTTCTGATTCAGTACCAACCAGGGCAGAAAGTGTGGGTCTTGGAGCCTGTGGCCCCAAGAGCACTCCAAGACAAATGGAGTGGTCCCCACATTATTGTTGAGAAAAAGGGAGAAGTCACCTACTTGGTTGACTTAGGCACTGCCAGGAGTCCCCGTAGGGTGTTCCATGTCAATCGCCTGAAACCCTACTATTACCGGGCTGATCTCACCCTGCTCATGGCAACAGATGAAGGACAGGAAGAAGAGAGTGACCCTCTCCCTGATCTCTTCTCGTCCACAGAACAAGATGCTCTAGTGGAAGGTGTAGTGTTAGCAGATTGTCTTACTGCTGAGCAGAAAGACCACTGCATAAATCTCCTGGGTCAGTTTTCTGAACTCTTCTCTACTGTGCCAGGCACCACTTCTTGGTGTGAGCACACTATAGAAACTGGAGACAGCTTGCCTGTCAAAAGTAAGATCTATAGGCAGCCTGACCATGTCAGAGACTGCATAAAACAAGAAGTTCAGAAAATGCTTGAACTGGGAGTGGTTGAGCACTCTGAAAGTCCATGGGCCTCTCCTGTGGTACTTGTACCAAAGCCTCATTCCAAAGATGGGAAAAGGGAAATGAGATTTTGTGTAGACTACAGAGGTCTCAACCAGGTCACCAAAACTGATGCTCACCCTATACCCAGGGCAGATGAGCTAATAGATACGCTGGCATCTGCCAAGTATCTAAGCACCTTTGATTTGACTGCAGGGTATTGGCAGATCAAGTTATCAGAGGATGCTAAAGCAAAAACTGCATTTTCTACCATTGGAGGGCACTACCAATTCACAGTAATGCCCTTTGGTTTGACAAATGCACCTGCCACTTTTCAGAGGTTGGTGAATACAGTCCTGCAAGGGTTGGAGGCTTTTAGTGCAGCATATCTAGATGATATAGCTGTCTTTAGCTCCACCTGGGATGATCACCTGGTCCACCTGTGGAAAGTTTTGGAGGCCCTGCAAAAGGCAGGCCTCACTATCAAGGCTTCAAAGTGCCAGATAGGGCAGGGGAAAGTGGTTTATCTGGGACACCTTGTAGGTGGAGAACAGATTGCACCACTTCAGGGTAAAATCCAAACTATCATAGATTAGGCCTTCTTAGGCCTCACTGGGTATTACAGGAGGTTCATACAGAACTATGGCTCCATAGCAGCCCCTCGTAATGACCTCACTTCAAAGAAAATGCCTAAAAAGGTATTGTGGACAGCTAGCTGTCAGAAAGCTTTTGAGGAGCTGAAACAGTCCATGTGCTTTGCACCTGTCCTAAAAAGCCCCTGTTACTCCAAAAAATTAATTGTCCAAACTGATGCATCTGAATTAGGGGTAGGGGCAGTCTTATCACAACTTAATTCTGAGGGTCAGGATTAACCTGTTGCTTTTATCAGCAGGAGGTTGACCCCTAGAGAAAAGCGTTGGTCTGCCATAGAGAGGGAGGCCTTTGCTGTGGTCTGGGCACTGAAGAAGTTGAGGCCATACCTGTTTGGCACTCACTTCATTGTTCAGACAGACCACAAACCTCTACTTTGGCTAAAACAAATGAAAGGTGAAAACCCTAAATTGTTGAGGTGGTCCATATCTCTACAGGGAATGGACTATACAGTGGAACATAGACCTGGGAGTACCCACTCCAGTGCAGATGGACTCTCCAGATATTTCCACTTAGACAATGATGACTCATCAGGTCATGGCTAGTCTTATTGTCCTTCGTTTGGGGGGGGGGGGGTTGTGTAGGAAAGTACCATCTTGCCTGGCATGTTACCCCCATATTTCACTTTATGTATGTTGTTTTATTTGTATGTGTCACTGGGACCCTGCCAGCCAGGGCCCCAGTGCTCATAAGTGTGCCCTGTATGTGTTACCTGTGTGATGACTAACTGTCTCACTGAGGCTCTGCTAACCAGAACCTCAGTGGTTATGCTCTCTCATTTCTTTCCAAATTGTCACTAACAGGCTAGTGACCAATTTCACCAATTTACATTGGCATACTGGAACACCCTTATAATTCACTAGTATATAGTACTAAGGTACCCAGGGTATTGGGGTTCCAGGAGATCCCCATGGGCTGCAGCCTTTCTTTTGCCACCCATAGGGAGCTCTGACAATTCTTACACAGGCCTCCCACTGCAGCCTGATTGAAATAACATCCACGTTATTTCACAGCCATTTACCACTGCACTTAAGTAACTTATAAGTCACCTATATGTCTAACCTTTACCTGGTAAAGGTTGGGTACTAAGTTACTTAGTGTGTGGGCACCCTGGCACTAGCCAAGGTGCCCCCACATTGTTCAGGGCAAATTCCCCGGACTTTGTGAGTGCTGGGACACCATTACACGCGTGCACTATACATATGTCACTACATATGTATAGCGTCACAATGGTAACTCCGAACATGGCCATGTAACATGTCTAAGATCATGGAATTGTCACTCCAATGCCATCCTGGCATTGGGGAGACAATTCCATGATCCCCCGAGTCTCTAGCACAGACCCGGGTACTGCCAAACTACCTTTCCCGGGGTTTCATTGCAGCTGCTGCTGCTGCCAACCCCTCAGACAGGTTTCTGCCCTCCTGGGGTCCAGCCAGGCTTGGCCCAGGAATGCAGAACAAAGGACTTCCTCAGAGAGAGGGTGTTACACCCTCTCCCTTTGGAAAAAGGTGTCAGGGCTGGGGAGGAGTAGCCTCCCCCAGCCTCTGGAAATGCTTTGATGGGCACAGATGGTGCCCATCTCTGCATAAGCCAGTCTACACCGGTTCAGGGATTCCCCAGCCCTGCTCTGGCGCGAAACTGGACAAAGGAAAGGGGAGTGACCACTCCCCTGACCTGCACCTCCCCTGGGAGGTGCCCAGAGCTCCTCCAGTGTGCTCCAGACCTCTGCCATCTTGGAAACAGAGGTGCTGCTGGCACACTGGACTGCTCTGAGTGGCCAGGGCCAGCAGGTGACGTCAGAGACTCCTGATAGGCTCTTACCTGTGTTGCTAGCCTATCCTCCTTCCTAAGTAGCCAAACCTCCTTTTCTGGCTATTTAGGATCTCTGCTTTGGGGAATTCTTTAGATAACGAATGCAAGAGCTCATCAGAGTTCCTCTGCATCTCTCTCTTCACCTTCTGCCAAGGAATCGACCGCTGACCGCTCTGGACGCCTGCAAAACCGCAACAAAGTAGCAAAGACGACTACTGCAACCTTGTATCGCTGATCCTGCGGCCTTCTCGACTGTTTTCCTGGTGGTGCATGCTGTGGGGGTAGTCTGCCTCCTCTCTGCACTAGAAGCTCCCAAGAAATCTCCTGTGGGACGACGGAATCCTCCCCCTGCAACCGCAGGCACCAAAAGACTGCATCACCGGTCCTCTGGGTCCCCTCTCAGCACGACGAGCGTGGTCCCTGGAACTCAGCAACTCTGTCCAAGTGACTCCCACAGTCCAGTGACTCTTCAGTCCAAGTTTGGTGGAGGTAAGTCCTTGCCTCCCCACGCTAGACTGCATTGCTGGGTACTGCGTGATTTGCAGCTGCTCCGGCTCCTGTGCACTCTTCCAGGATTTCCTTTGTGCACAGCCAAGCCTGGGTCCCCGACACTCTAACCTGCAGTGCACGACCTCCTGAGTTGTCCTCCGGCGTCGTAGGACCTTCTTTTGTGACTTCGGGTGAGCTCCGGTTCATTCTTCTTCGTAGTGCCTGTTCCGGCACTTCTGCGGGTGCTGCTTGCTTCTGAGTGGGCTCTCTGTCTTGCTGGACGCCCCCTCTGTCTCCTTACGCAATTGGCGACATCCTGGTCCCTCCTGGGCCACAGCAGCATCCAAAAACCCTAACCGCGACCCTTGCAGCTAGCAAGGCTTGTTTGTGATCTTTCTGCACGGAAACACCTCTGCAAGCTTCTTCACGACGTGGGACATCCCTCCTCCAAAGGGGAAGTTCCTAGTCCTCTTCATTCTTGCAGAATCCACAGCTTCTACCATCCGGTGGCAGCTTCTTTGCACCCACAGCTGGCATTTCTTGGGCATCTGCCCACCCCCAACTTGAGTGTGACTTTTGGACTTGGTCCCCTTGTTCCACAGGTACTCTCGTCTGGAAATCCATTGTTGTTGCATTGCTGGTGTTGGTCTTCCTTGCAGAATTCCCCTATCATTACTTCTGTGCTCTCTGGGGAACTTAGGTGCACTTTGCACCCACTTTTCAGGGTCTTGGGGTGGGCTATTTTTCTAACCCTCACTGTTTTCTTACAGTCCCAGCGACCCTCTACAAGCTCACATAGGTTTGGGGTCCATTCGTGGTTCGCATTCCACTTCTAGAGTATATGGTTTGTGTTGCCCCTATACCTATGTGCTCTCATTGCAATCTATTGTGACTGTACATTGCTTGCATTGCTTTCTATTGCTATTACTGCATAATTTTGGTATTGTGTACATATATCTTGTGTATATTTGCTATCCTCATACGGAGGGTACTCACTGAGATACTTTGGCATATTGTCATAAAAATAAAGTACCTTTATTTTTAGTATATCTGTGTATTGTGTTTTCTTATGATATTGTGCATATGACGCCATTGGTATGGTAGGAGCTTTACACGTCTCCTAGTTCAGCCTAAGCTGCTCTGCTAAGCTACCTTTTCTATCAGCCTAAGCTGCTAGACACCTCTTCTACACTAATAAGGGATAACTGGACCTGGTGCAGAGTGTAAGTATCCTTTGGTACCACTACAAACAGGCCAGCCTCCTACAGCTATCCTGCAGTTGCTGCTTCTGCCTGTAAAAAAGGGGCAAAGACTGGACTTTTTTTATAAGATGTTTTTATTGATTTTTCCAAGAAAACAGAGCAATGTGTTACATACATATGTATCAATGACAGGATATTGATGGTTTACGTAATTCTTGTAGATTGCACAAAATGAAATAAACAAACAACTGAGAACACCTTGTACACTTCCAGGTCCGAACCATCTGATCAGTATGTTTAAGTTATTGCCCACACCGGCGACTGGCGCATTTAAGTGTGGGGAGGTCCCGCGGTCGCTCAGGGTGTGGTTTTATCTTCCGCACGCGGGGGGGAAAGGGAATGCGTGAGCGTTTGGAGTGCAAGCATCTGGTGGCTGGGCATATTGGCCCGTGGGCGCTGTTTAAAGTATGTACTCATGGGGTTTTAGTGTGTTGTCGTTGGGGGTGAGGTGTTGTTGATGGGGGTGCATGCATCCCCTGGTGGAGTGCTGTGTTGTGGGCGAGTTCATGTATATAGCCGCCGAGGTGTTCTTGGCAATTCACAGTTCATAGGGGTCTCTCGTCATTTTTTGCCTCTAGCTTAGACACTAGCGTGCTCCAACTTTCGCAACCTGCGTGACGCAATCCCCCTCGCGCCAGGGTCGTTAGCACCTGGTGCTCAGCACGGGCCCATCGCAGTGTGAGGTTAAGCCAGGCTTCCAGACCAGGTGCGTTGGGGGCTTTCCAGTTCATGGCTATTAGTCTCTTGTACATTACATAAGCCAGATCCACAAACCTGTGTATGTGTTTGTGTTTTTTCGCCCTTGTCCTGAGGCCAAGTAGGCAGGACTTGGGACTCACGACCAGGTCGAGACCTGTCATTTCTGCTAATGTTGTAACCACCCTGGCCCATTCTTTTTGTATCTGTGGGCATTCCCAGACCATGTGGTAGAACTGTGCCACTTGTGTTTTGCATCTGGGGCAGACGGGGTCCGTCCCAGGGAACATGCGTTTGATCCTGGCCGGTGCTAAATTATTTTTGGTGTATGTAGTTAAACTGTGTATATCGGAATCTGGGGTTCCTTGAGACCTCGCGAGTGTGGCTCATGGCTTTTGGCCATTCTGCTCCGGAGATCGGGGCAGGCAGTACGGTATTCCACCTCTCCCAGGTCTTTAGCAAATTGGGTTCCGGGGGCTTATTCAGGAGTTTATACATGTTTGATACTGCTTTTATTTGGGTGTCGCAGCTCAGCATATGGTGCAATGTAGGAGAGGTGTCTGGTTCTAGTTCTCCGGCCACATTAAATACACAAAAGAATGATGGACGGAGTGCTGACAATGCAAACACTCTCCCCCAGTCACAGATCTGGGTTTAATCCATCGTTTTTTTGCTGCCCATGCCATTCCAGTTTGGACCCAGCCATATGCAAATCAGTCTTGAACCTGTTCCCCATGGGAACAGTCCAGCCCGAACTGCCAGGCCAGGTCTTCCCTGGACTGGAAACAAGCATCCTGGGACCGGTTTCGGGGTTTTACCCCTCATCAGCCAGGCTAGCTTGAATCCAGTGGCAGTGCTGACAATGCAAACACTCTCCCCCCAGTCACAGATCTGGGTTTAATCCATCGTTTTTTTGCTGCCCATGCCATTCCAGTTTGGACCCAGCCATATGCAAATCAGTCTTGAACCTGTTCCCCATGGGAACAGTCCAGCCCGAACTGCCAGGCCAGGTCTTCCCTGGACTGGAAACAAGCATCCTGGGACCGGTTTCGGGGTTTTACCCCTCATCAGCCAGGCTAGCTTGAATCCAGTGGCATGGGAACCACGGGACCCACGTCTGGGCATACCCTTCCCACTTAGGGCGACATTAAATACACAAAAGAATGATGGACGGAGTGCTGACAATGCAAACACTCTCCCCCCAGTCACAGATCTGGGTTTAATCCATCGTTTTTTTGCTGCCCATGCCATTCCAGTTTGGACCCAGCCATATGCAAATCAGTCTTGAACCTGTTCCCCATGGGAACAGTCCAGCCCGAACTGCCAGGCCAGGTCTTCCCTGGACTGGAAACAAGCATCCTGGGACCGGTTTCGGGGTTTTACCCCTCATCAGCCAGGCTAGCTTGAATCCAGTGGCATGGGAACCACGGGACCCACGTCTGGGCATACCCTTCCCACTTAGGGCGACATTAAATACACAAAAGAATGATGGACGGAGTGCTGACAATGCAAACACTCTCCCCCAGTCACAGATCTGGGTTTAATCCATCGTTTTTTTGCTGCCCATGCCATTCAGTTTGGACCCAACCATATGCAAATCAGTCTTGAACCTGTTCCCCATGTTCTCCGGCCGCCCATGCTTTTCTGATTGCGTGACATATAGCATGATAGGCCAGGAATTGCCCCAGGCCCACTGCTGTGAGGGCTTGCATGGATTCGAAGGACATTAGTTTCCCCTCCTCAAAGCAATCTCCCACTGTGTGTATGCCCGCGTCTGACCAGATTGCAGGCGAATATGATCCAGCCTCAGCCCACCCGGGAAGCCGTTCTAGTGGGAGAAGCGGCGAGTAGGGTAGTTCTTTTGCGTTTCTTTTGATATACCTCTTCCAACATGCGTGAGCCGCCACCATCAATGGATTTTCGCGTGCGCTTTTGATTTGTTTATTTGTATGCCATACAAGCAGGGGGACTCCCTGGAGTCTGGACATGAGCCAAATGGATTCTGCTGAGCTAGGCCTGTGGATCCAGTTCAGTATCCACTGTAACTGCGCGGCCGCGTAGTAAAGCTCAAAGTTTGGGGCGCCCAGCCCTCCCGCTGCTACCGGTTGGTGCAGGGTGGTGAGTGCGACCCGCCTTCTGCCTTCTCCCCACACAAGCTGCAGTTGGATGGCGTTCAGGCTTTTGAAGAAACGTTTGGGAATAATAAGTGGAAGGGCCGCAAAGTGATATAACAATCTAGGTAGTATCAGCATGTTCGCTAGGGCCACCTTGCCCAGTGGTGAGAGTGGTAATTTATTCCAGAATCGCATTGAGCCCTTCATGGAGGTCACCGCTCTCCCCAAATTGCCATCCCTGAGGTCCTCTGTTCTGTGGTAGATGTTAACTACTAAGTATTTAAATGTGTCAAAGCACCATTTTAGGCGGCTTGGTGGGCCGTTCTCACGTTTCGTTGAGGGCCAGTTGGTTAGTGGGAATATACAGGATTTATCCCAGTTAACTATTAGGCCGGAGATCCCTCCAAATTCAGACAGTAGCAACATCACCGAGGATAACACCTCATCCCCTCTTCGTATATATATCAAGGCATCGTCTGCGTATAGCGATATGGCGTGGTGGGTCCCGTTCCTGACCACCCCCTACCTTTCTTTTTCTGCACGAATGCGTGCGGCCAGCGGTTCCATTGCCAAGGCGAACAACAGGGGGGACAGGGGGCATCCCTGTCTCGTGCCCCTGTTGATCGGGAAGCTCTCTGATATGACCCCACTTGTTTTCACCCTAGCCTGTGGGTCAGTGTACAATATGCGTACCCAGCGTGTGAATTTAGGGCCGATACCCATGTGTTGCATAGTGGCAAACAAAAAGTCCCATTCTAGTGTATCAAACGCTTTCTCAATGTCGAGTGAGATCACCGCTTCCTCGGGTGTGTTCGGGGGGGGGGTATCACCCATTACGCTCAACAGCCTCCGGATATTAAGAAAGGTGTTGCGCTTTGGGATAAACCCATTTTGATCCTCATGTACCAGGGTGTGCATGTGCGGAGCTAACCTATTGGCCAGAATTTTACCAAGTATTTTACAGTCTAGGTTTAGTAATGATAAAGGTCGGTAGGATTTGACGTCTGTGGGGTCGCGTCCTTGTTTGGGGAGGACCACTATCATTGCCTCCCTCAGTGTGGGGGGTAGAATCCCGCTGGCCCATGCCTCTTCGAATACTTTCAGGAGGTGTGTATTAAGGTGTGTCGCATAGGTGGAGTAGTATTCTAGTGGAAGGGCGTCTGCACCTGGTGCTTTGTTCCTAGGTAGTTGCTCAAGGGCCATATTGAGTTCTCCTAGTGTCAGGGGGGCCTCTAGTATCTATCTGTCTGTGTAAGTTGGGGTAGGGGTGAATCCACCAGGAAAGACCTAAGTTGTTGGGTGGTGCATGATGTACGTTTAGCGTATAATTTTGTATAATATTCCCTGAACGCGTCATTTATTTCTTCTTGCGTGATTGCCAGTGTACCTGCGCCTGTTTCTATTGCCCCGACAGGGGGGCGCTGCTGATCTTTGCGCAGGAGCCACGCAAGTAGCCTACCCGATCTGTCGTCTTCCATTTGAAGTCGGGTCAAGTGGTATTTGTAATCATGAAGGCGGAGTGTGGTTTCGGCGGCGGCGTATTCTGTGCGCGCATCCTTTAATGTCGTGTATGGTGTTTCGTTGCGAGCAACTGCGTTTTCTAGTGTTCTTAGCTTTTTTTCCAATTTGCTGACCTCTGCGTGGAGTGTACGTCTCACCCCCCAAGTAGTTGAGATACAGTGGCCGCGAACCACTACTTTATGCGTGTCCCACTCCACCGCTCTTAGGTTAGTGGTGCCAGCGTTTAATTCCCAGTACCGTTTTAGCGCTGTTTTAAATGTATCTGTGAATGCTGGATCACGGAGGGCTTCCACCTGATGTCTCCATGTTGGAATCACTTGGCGCTTTCTGCCCCAGCTCAGAGTTACTATGAGCGGCGAGTGGTCAGATAGTGTTTTAGCTAGGTATTCTGTCCTGCTGGCCATTGTGCAGATTTCCTGGGTGCCCCACAGTGTGTCTATCCTGGTGTGTACTTTATGTGGTATTGAATAGAATGAGTATTCCCTTTGTAGTGGATGCTTCACGCGCCATATGTCATGGAGGCCCATATCCCTTGCCCATGCTTGCAGTGGGCGTCTGAAATATCTATTGGCTGTCGTTTGTGTGGAGGGGTTTGACCTGTCCAGTGCTGGGTCCGGTATGCAATTAAAGTCCCCACCCCATATGGCAGGCGCTTCAGGATTCACCAATAATGCTGGGGTAAGCGTACTCAGGAACTCGGTTAGCGCGTTATTGGGAGCATATAACCCTATTAGTGATAATGGTTTGCCGTCGAGTCTACCCTCCACCACCACATACCTGCCTCCCTGGTCTATCCTGTGCGATGTTTGGAGGAAGGGGACGCTCCCTGCTATCCATATAAGAACCCCTCTTGCGAAGGTTGAGTAAGACGTGCCTATTATCTGTCCCCCCCATTTACTCCGCAGTTCCTGCAGGTCGGGCTCCCGCAAGTGAGTCTCCTGCAGGATTGCGATGTGTATGCCCTGGTGTTTGAGTCGCGCGTGCACCCGGGACCTTTTGCTCAGGGTCCCCAGTCCCCTGACATTCCAGGTGACTATATCGTATTTGTGCGTGCTATAAGCTATCGGTTGGGCCATGTTTTATTTTGTGGCGGTGCATCTGGTGCTCTTCCTGCCAGTGGGACCCAGTCAAATCCCCGCAGTCGGCCACCCCGCTTTTGGCAATATTCCCTGTACTGTGGACGGACCTGTAGTGTACAAACTAACTATTACCCTCTTTCCCTCCCCAACTGTGTCCCTTCCCCAACTGTGAACTAGCAACAAACTACACACCCCCTTGGGGCGCGAACAGAAATGTGTCTATGTGGATGTCTGTGGGGGAGCAATTTTACTATCTGGATGCGGCTCGTTATGGGGCTCGCATCCTTCTGCAGACCCAGTCTGCAGATGATTTGGGACGCTCCCGGGGAGAGCTGAACCCCCCCCAGTGTGCCTTCGCCGCCAGCCGTGCACAATTTGGGTGTGGAGAAGCTGTTTTCTAGAATAGAAGAAAAAAGATACATAGGTTCAAGTGTGGTAATCGCCCACTTCCAGTGGGGTACGTTAAGTTCCGTTCTGTTCCTCAGTTGCGTCGGCCGGTTCCGGCGGGGGTTGGGGCAGCGATACTCGTTCAGAGTGCATCTGCGGTCCTGGGGGTAAGCTCCGGTCCCTTTAGCACATCTGTTAATGTGGAGTCAGAGCTGATCGAGTCCGACTCTGAGCTCTCCTCCGGATGCGTCCTGAGAGTCTCAAAGGAGTTCCGAGTCAGTAGGGGGGTTTCTTTCAGGGCCTTGGCTCTCTCTTCTGCGGCCTGTTTCTCCGTGGGTTGTCCCCTGGTGCGCCTCTTGGAGCTTTTCCACGATTAGGTCCTCGTCCTCGTCGGTGCCATATGCCTCTCGGGGGTGGGCGAGCCCCTTGGCATAGATCCACGTACAGGCGTCTTCCGGTGAGGTGAACACGTGGGTGCGCTCATCTGTTGACACTCTTAGATTGGCAGGGAATAATAGTGCATATTTTATGCCATGTTCTCGGAGGCGCTGCTTTATTTTGACAAAGGAGTTGCGTTGTTTTTGCCCCTCTTGAGTGAAGTCTGGATAGGCATTGACAAGTGAGTCCTCATACTTAAATGGGCCTTTATTACGGAACTGCTGCAGTATAGCGTCACGGTCTCTGAAGTTCAGGAATCTGGCTATCAACGGTCTTGAGGGTTGGCCCGGGACTGGGGGCCGCCCCGGGATCCTGTGCGCTCTTTCTACGGAGAAGAACTTCGATGGGGCTCCATTCAAAACCTCTTTGGTTAACCAGTGTTCCAGCAGGAGTTCTGAGTTTTGATCCAGTGATTTTTCAGGGAGTCCCAGAAACCATATGTTACGGCGGGATCTGCCCTCTGCTTCTTCTGCTCTTCTCAGCAGTGTCTTTACTTCTGCGTCTAGGCAGAGAATTTGTTTTTGATTATCCGCCACTGTGGGGGCCAGTTCGCTTAACACCTCCGCCGTTGACTTCACCTTTTCGGATAGTTTGCGATGGTCTGCTCTGAGGATATTCAGATATTGCGACACCGTGTCTATCCTGCTCTCCAGTGAGGATTTAGTGTCCATAATTGCCTGTAGCACTTTCTCAAATTGTGAGGAGTGGGCCTGGAGAGTGCTTTCCAGTGACTGCAGGGTAGGTATGAGTTGTTGATCACCGGTTACTGGTCTGTGCGTGTTCCGGTCTTGGCTTTTCGCCGATTTGGACTTCCCGGCCATTCTGCCTTGTTTGTAAATGTCCTTTGGGTGGGTGTACCGCTCCCCCAGGTGCAGCCGGGCGGGTGACCTCGCCGGTGGCGTGCCCGTGCCTCTCCGTCGTGTGTCCTCGTTTCGCACGCACCCACGCGGTCACCCACGTTCCCGGGGCAGGTTAGGTGGGGGGGGGGCACCACCGATGTGCGCTCCATGTTCTAAGGTTTCGGCCCACCTGTTAGTCTCTAGAGGTAGGCTCTGACTCGGATGGGCGGGGGCTCCTCACCGCTAGGTCCACCGAACAGTGTGGGCAGGAGATGAGAGGGGGGGGGCAAGAACCTCATGCCCCTACCGGTTCCCCCGTTGGCGACTGCCCCTAGGCCCTGGATCCTCTGATGAGATGGGGGAAGGAGGATCTCTCCCGTAGGCGAGCGCTGTGCAAGTTTCCAGCGCTCGTTGATTCACCGCAGGAGTCATGCGTAATCACGGTGAGACGGCGCAGCGCGCCGTCCACCAGGTCTAGGCCTGGTCCGACCGCACGTGCGCTCCACAAGCCCCAACTGCAAGTGCTTCTTGCGCCCCCGAGTCTTCTCTGGGGGGGCGCGCCTCGCTAGGGGATGTCGAAGGGGGGGCACCTCCAGAGGGCCCACGCAGCCATGCATCCGTCTCCGCCGCCCCCGTCCAAGCTGGGGGGGTTCTATGGTGAGGAGGAGGGGGTGAGGGGGGAGCGAAGGGGGAGCAGGGCCCAGGTTTGGGCTCACTGCTCTTTAGTGCGAGCCCCTCCCGCTGCCGCACACCCACCTTGATGTTGGGCACTCCGGCCGACGCCTGGAGCACCCTGGCTGTTCTTCGCCTCCCGGAGGCGGCAGTCACACCAATAAGTCCTCTGGCAGCGCCTCCCTCCTGGCACTAATGTAGCGCGGTCTTGGATGGGCGCCCGGCAGACCGGGCCCTCGCCACGCCTCGGGGAGAAGAAAAGAAAATGGCGGCAGCGGCTCTCACAGAGACTCCGGGTCTCCAGCGGCCGGATCCCGTGACCACTCGACCTCCACCAGTCCCGCCGATGTGAAACGGGACTCCTCGGAGTGAACCCCGTCTCCGCTTCTGGTAGGTGGCGCCCCGGGAGCACCCTGCAGTTATTTACTCAGCGAACCCGAGAGGAGGGCTTGATTAAGCGTCCTTCCCGGTCGCCATCCTGGCTCCGCCCCCACAAAGACTGGACTTTGTTGTGCATTCCGGCATGAGAAGAATCTCCAAGGGCTTGAGTTGAGCTTGCCTCCTGTTGTGGAAGTCTCAGGGACATCAGAGACTTCCCCTGCCAGCACGTGGACTCTCTGATGAGACTCCTGCCCTGCCAGGTGGTGCCCCATCCAGTCCCTGGGCCCTTGAAAGGTGAAACTGGTGGGAAAGGACAGAAATCCACGCACAAACCCCGTGCAGGGAAATTTTTGATGCACCATCCGCAACGCAGCTGATAAACGACGCGCCACTGACCTCGCAGCTGACATCGACGCTCTGCCTGCATTGCTGCTGGAAGATTGACGCATCACGATTGGAGATATGACGCGCAACACCCGCTTGCGGCTACTGATAACGACGCAAAATCCACGCAGCACGATTTCCTGACATCATGGGACTGGATTTCGAACGCAACATTGCTGTGTGTGAAAAATCGGCTCAAAGCCTGCCCGGACCCAAGTTGCCCGCCTGGAAATCGACGCATCGCTTCCTGGCGAGGGAGAAAAACGATGCATCGTCTACCCGACCAGAGAAGAAATGATGCACGGGCTCACTTGCGAGTAAGAAATCACAGCATCCCTGACTTTTCCGACCCTCACTCACTCGTGCAGCTTTTCTTTGGATGCATACCAGGTACTTTGTGTAACAACGTTTCCACTGTTTTCTATGGAGTAAGACTCTTATTCTTTTGAAAATTCATATCTCGACTTGTATATGTTGGATTTTTGTCATTTTTGATTTAAATACTTTACAGATTGCCTCTGCGATAAGTCTTATTGCTTGTGCCAAGCTACCAAGTTAGTGAGCAGGGGTTATCCAATGTGTGTTTCTCCTTTACCCTGACTAGAATGCGGGTCCTTGCTTGGACAGAGAGCAACCTCACAGCCAACTAAAGACCCCATTTCTATCATTCACCCTCACAATACCTACTCGCAGACCCTAGGGGACTGCACAGTTCAGCTGGCTGAACTCAGTCCTTATCTTAGCGCTAGAACCTACATAGCCAGGACTACTGACTTTGATTGTCTGACTCATACTACTGCGTCCAGTCCTACAATGATTATCTTAATCATTGGCTATTGAACGGGTTCAGAGACTCCAAAGGGAACACCACAAAATACAGAATTCTGTGGGGAGGGGGGTGGCTTATCTTAATGATAAACTACCTTAGGTCCATGTAGTACATACATTGGTCCACCAACATGTAGGAGTACACGTTTTTGGCAATAATTTGACTGATGAAGCAGCCAAATCCGCAGTGGCTACGGCTTCTGTGACTGCAGTGACTCGTTCTCAGACGAGATTGGATAATGAAATTTTGTCTGCTGTGAAAGCCTCGGCTGAAGGCAAGCCTCTCCCAAAAGCATACCCTACAAAATACTCTTACCACATCAGTGTACAGAATGTTGCTTATGCAACACTTCCTGGGGTTGGAGATTGAGTGATCCCCAATCAAGACCATAGATCAGATCTAATAAAATCAGCGCATGAGTGTGTCGCCGCTGCAGATGCTGGTATTGCGGCCACAATAGCACTCTTACAGAAATGCTTCTGGTGGCCAGGTCTACACAAGCAGACCAAGCATTATGTCCTCTGTGACATTTTCAGCAGAAAAAGGGCTCAAACATCAAACGCCTTCCGCAGACATCCCTCTTAGTGTCCAGCAGGGCACTACTATGTGTATACCTGGACCATTGTGGTCCACTTCAACCTAATGGTGCATACAAATACATCTTAGTCACTGTAGATTCTTGTTCTAGGTTCCTGTGGGTATGGCCTCAGCGGTCGGCTGACGCTCAAACTGTTATAAAAGACTTGCTGATCTTTAACTGTACATATGCGGTTGCAGCATTCCATTCGGACAAGGGCCCTGCTTTTGCCTCTAAGACATTCAGGGATACCATGGGGACAATGGGTGTAGAACTCCATTACTTTTCACCCTACCCTGCCCCTCACCCTACCATCCAGAGGGAAATTTGGTTGCGGAGAAGAGGAATCGAGATCTAAAGCAGTCCTTAACAGCTAGAGTATTAGGTTCTGGCCGCAGCTGGCTTCATCACCTATATGGGATCCAGAGAGCACTGAATAATCTGCCAAGAAGGTCCTTGGGGGGAGACGCACTCCTTATGAAATTCTCTTTGGTATACCTATGTATGTCCCAGATCTAAATGGCCCTGGTTAGGTGGCAGCAGATACACCTTTTGACATAAATGGACGTCTCACTGTCATACAGGAGCTTCAGCAATTTTGTGATGATAAATTATCTGCCAGTGCTGCCACCTTAGGAATAATGGATTTGCCAACAACTTCAACTGGCTGGATTCCAGATTTTGGGAACCTGCTTTGTGAAAAGAATGCTGTGAAGAAGGAATTTGGTCCATCCTACAGAGCACCGGTCCCAGTCCTGGTAATACAAGGTACCAGAACTGTCATCCTACCACCGCTGCCTGTTTCCAAAGCAAATAGATTTGTCTCCATTGACCACATCAAACTCCATCATGTGGCCGATCCTGCACAGTAGACTCAGAGGTCCTTTGGAAAGTGTAGGAAAGTACCATCTTGCCTGGCATGTTACCCCTACTTTCACTGTATGTATGTTTGTTTTTGCCTGTGTGTCAGTGGGATCCTGCTAGTCAGGACCCCAGTGCTCATAAAGTATGCCCTGTATGTGTTCCCTGTGTGGTGCCTAACTGTATCACTGAGGCTCTGCTAACCAGAACCTCAGTGTTTATGCTCTCTCTGCTTTTAAAATTATCACTGCAGGCTAGTGACTAATTTGACCAATTCTCATTGGCACACTGGAACACCCTTATAATTCCTTGTATATGGTACCTAGGTACCAAGGGTATTGGGGTTCCAGGAGATCCCTATGGGCTGCAGCATTTCTTTTGCCACCCATAAAGAGCTCAGACAATTCTTACACAGGACTGCCACTGCAGCCTGAGTGAAATAACATCCACTTTATTTCACAGCCATTTTACACTTCTGATAAGTAACTTATAAGTCACCTATATGTCTAACCCTCACTTGGTGAAGGTTCGGTGCAAAGTTACTTAGTGTGTGGGCACCCTGGCACTAGCCAAGGCAAATTCCCCAGACTTTGTGAGTGCGGGGACAACATTGCACGCGTGCACTACATATAGGTCAATACCTATATGTAGCGTCACAATGGTAACTCCGAACATGGCCATTTAACATGTCTAGGATCATGGAATTGTCACCCCAATACCATTCTGGTATTGGGGGGACAATTCCATGCATCCCCGGGTCTCCAGCACAGAGCCCGGGTACTGCCAAACGAACTTTCCGGGGTCTCCACTGCAGCTACTGCTGCTGCCAACCCCTCAGACAGGTTTCTGTCCCCCTGGGGCCCGGGCAGCCTGGTCCCAGGAAGGCAGAACAAAGGATTTCCTCTGAGAGAGGGTGTTACACCCTCTCCCTTTGGAAATAGGTGTGAAGGGCTGGGGAGGAGTAGCCTCCCCCAGCCTCTGGAGATGCTTTGATGGGCACAGATGGTGCCCTCTCTGCATAAGCCAGTCTACACCGGTTCAGGGATCCCCCCAGCCCTGCTCTGGCTCAAAACTGGACAAAGGAAAGGGGAGTGACCACTCCCCTGACCAGCACTGTAGGAAAGTACCATCTTGCCTGGCATGTTACCCCCATATTTCACTGTATATATGTTGTTTTAGTGTATGTGTCACTGGGACCCTGCCAGCCAGGGCCCCAGTGCTCATAAGTCTGCCCTGTATGTGTTCCCTGTGTGATGACTAACTGTCTCACTGAGGCTCTGCTAACCAGAACCTCAGTGGTTCTGCTCTCTCTGCTTTCTAAATTGTCACTAACAGGCTAGAGACCAATTTTACCAATTTACATTGGCATACTGGAACACCCTTATAATTCCCTAGTATAGGGTACTGCGGTACCCAGGTTATTGGGGTTCCAGGAGATCCCTATGGGCTGCAGCATTTATTTTGCCACCCATAGGGAGCTCTGACAATTCTTACACAGGCCTGCCACTGCAGCCTGAGTGAAATAACGTCCACGTTATTTCACAGCCATTTACCACTGCACTTAATTAACTTATAACTCACCTATATGTCCAACCTTCACCTGGTGAAGGTTGGGTGCTAAGTTACTTAGTGTGTGGGCACCCTGGCACTAGCCAAGGTGCCCCCACATCGTTCAGGGCAAATCCCCCGGACTTTGTGAGTGCGGGGACACCATTTCACACGTGCACTATACATAGGTCACTACCTATGTATAGCGTCACAATGGTAACTCCGAACATGGCCATGTAACATGTCTAAGATCATGGAGATAATTCCATGCTCCCCCGAGTCTCTAGCACAGACCCGGGTACTGCCAAACTGCCTTTCCCGGGGTTTCACTGCAGCTGCTGCTGCTGCCAACCCCTCAGACAGGTTTCTGCCATCCTGGGGTCCAGCCAGGCTTGGCCCAGGAAGGCAGAACAAAGGACGTCTCAGAGAGAGGGTGTTACACCCTCTCCCTTTGGAAAAAGGTGTCAGGGCTGGGGAGGAGTAGCCTCCCCCAGCCTCTGGAAATACTTTGATGGGCACAGATGGTGCCCATCTCTGCATAAGCCAGTCTACACCGGTTCAGGGATCCCCAGCCCTGCTCTGGCGCGAAACTGGACAAAGGAAAGGGGAGTGACCACTCCCTTGACCTGCACCTCCCAGGGGAGGTGCCCAGAGCTCCTCCAGCGTTCCCCAGACCTCTGCCATCTTGGATTCAGAGGTGTGCTGGCACACTGGACTGCTCTGAGTGGCCACAGCCAGCAGGTGACGTCAGAGACTCCTTCTGATAGGCTCTTACCTGTGTTACTAGTCTATCCTCCTTCCCAGGTAGCCAAACCTCCTTTTCTGGCTATTTAGGGTCTCTGCTTTGGGGAATTCTTCAGATATCGAATGCAAGAGCTCACCAGAGTTCCTCTGCATCTCCCTCTTCACCTTCTGCCAAAGGATCGACCGCTGACTGCTCAGGACGCCTGCAAAACTGCAACAAAGTAGCAAAGACGACTACTGCAACCTTGTATCGCTTCATCCTGCTGGCTTTCTCGCCTGTTTCCTGGTGGTGCATGCTCTGGGGGTACCCTGCCTCCTTCTTGCACCAGGAGCTCTGAAGAAATCTCCAGTGGGTCGACTGAATCTTCCCCCTGCAACCGCAGGCAACAAAAGACTGCATCACCGGTCCTCTGGGTCCCCTCTCAGCACGACGAGCGTGGTCCCTGGAACTCAGCAACTCTGTCCAAGTGACTCCCACAGTCCAGTGACTCTTCAGTCCAAGTTTGGTGGAAGTACTTCCTTGCCTCCCCACGCTAGACTGCAAACCTGTGTACTGCGTGATTTGCATCTGCTCCAGCTTCTGTGCACCCTTCCAGGATTTCCTTCGTGCACAGCCTAGCCTGGGTCCCCAGCACTCCGTCCTGCAGTGGTCAACCCTCTGAGTTGGCCTCCGGCGTCGTGGGACCCTCCTTTGTAACTCTGCGTGGACTCCGGTTCACAAATCTTCCAAGTGCCTGATCAGGTACTTCTGCGGGTGCTGCCTGCTTCTGTGGGGGCTCTCTGAGTTGCTGAGCACCCCCCGCTGTCTCCTCCTTCAAGGGGCGACATTATGGTCCCCAGCAGCACCCAAAAACCTCTACTGCGACCCTTGCAGCTAGCAAGGCTTGTTTGCAGTATTTCTGCGTGGAAACACTTCTGCAACCTTTATTGCGACGTGGGACATCTTCCATCCAAAGGAGAAGTTCCTAGTCCTCTTTGTTCTTGCAGAATTCCAAGCTTCTTCCATCCGGAGGCAGCTTCCTTGCACCTTCATCTTGGGTTTCCTGGGCTCCTGCCCCCCCTGGACACTGTTGCGACTATTGGACCTGGACCCCTTGCTTTGCAGGTCCAGGAATCTGTTTTCAGTGCACTGCTGGTGTTTGTTGTTCTTGCAGAATTCCCCTATAACGACTATTGTGTCCTTTTGGGGTAGTAGGTGTACTTTACTCCTACTTTTTAGGGTCTTGGGGTGGGGTATGTTGGACACCCTGACTGTTTTCTTAAAGTCCCAGCGACCCTCTACAAGCTCCCATAGGTCTGGGGTCCATTCGTGATTCGCATTCCACTTTTGGAGTATATGGTTTGTGTTGCCCCCATACCTATGCTTGCCTATTGCAACCTATTGTAATTCTACACTGTTTGCATTACTTTTCTGACTCTTACTTACCTGTTTTGGGTTTGTGTACATATAACCTTTGTATATTACATACCTTCTTACTGAGGGTACTCACTGAGATACTTGTGGCATATTGTCATAAAAATAAAGTACCTTTATTTTTAGTACTTCTGTGTATTGTGTTTTCTTATGATATTGTGCATATAATATAAGTGGTATAGTAGGAGCTTTGCTTGTCTCCTAGTTCACCCTAAGCTGCTTTGCCATAGCTACCTTCTATCAGCCTAAGCTGCTGGAAACACCTCTATTCTCCTAATAAGGGATAACTGGACCTGGCACAGAGTGTAAGGACCTTTGGTACCCACTACAAGCCACGCCAGCCTCCTACAGACATCCCATCTCCTTCTGAATTTTTCAAGGAGTCCCATTATCATACCTTTGAGAGTTTTACTAAAACTCTCAACCAGACCATTTGTTTGTGGATTGTAAGGGGTGGTAAACTTGTGAGTTACACCACATTCCTTCCACATTGCTTTGAGGTATGCAGACATGAAGTTACTACCTCTGTCTGACACCACTTCCTTAGGGAAACCCACTCTGGAAAAGATTCCCAGGAGGGCCTTTGCCACTGCAGGAGCTGTAGTGGTCCTTAAGTGGATGGCTTCAGGGTACCTAGTGGCATGGTCCACTACCACCAGGATAAATCTATTGCCTGAAGCTGTTGGAGGGTCAAGGGGGTCAACTTTGTCAACCCCTACCTTTTCAAAGGGCACCACAACCACTGGAAGTGGGATTAAGGGGGCCTTTAGAGTGCCACCAGTCTTGCCACTGGTTTGGCAGGTCACACAAGAGCAGCAAAACTCTTTAGTGTCCTCTGACATATGAGGCCAGTGAAACAGGGGAACAAGCCTGTCCCATGTTTTCGTCTGACCCAAATACCCAGCCAAAGGAATGTCATGTGCCAAGGTAAGAAGAAACTCTCTGTACTGCAAGGCAATAACCAATCTCCTGGCAGCTCCAGGTTTAGGGTCCCTTGACTCAGTGTACAAGAGGTTGTCCTCCCAATACACCTTATGGCTATCACTGACATCCCCAGTCTGCTGCTTGACAGCTTGCTGTCTTAAACCCTCTAGTGTGGGACAGGTCTGCTGTGCCACACTCAGCTTGCACTACTTTTCTAACTGTTACTTACCTGATTTTGGTTTGTGTGCATATAATTTGTATATATTACTTACCTCCTAAGGGAGTATATCCTCAGAGATACTTTTGGCATATTGTCACTAAAATAAAGTACCTTTATTTTTAGTAACTCTGAGTATTGTGTTTTCTAATGATATAGTGCTATATGATATAAGTGGTATACTAGGAGCTTTACATGTCTCCTAGTTCAGCCTAAGCTGCTCTGCCATAGCTACCGCGATCAGCCTAAGCTGCTAGAACACCTCTATTCTACTAATAAGGGATAACTGACCTGGCACAAGGTGTAAGTACCACAAGGTACCCACTATAAGCCAGGCCAGCCTCCTACAGATAGTTCCCAGGGCCCTCTCACTACCCAACATGACTTGCCTCTTTAAGGAAGAAACAACAACATTTCTGACTACACAAGCATATCCAAGGATGCTACGAATGCCTCCTCGAGCAAGGGGAGGGTGGAAAATGAGTTTTTACTGATTCCCGTTACCACTTCAGCAACACCTGTCAAAGATGTGGCTGTCTTCTATTCCAACACTAAAAAAACTGATAACACCGTCTACTATGAGCCTCCACATGAAGTGGATCCTTCCACCAGTAACGCACAAGGTCCTGTGTTTGCAGAGACTGCTTCTGGTTACTTCGACATTGATGACTTTTCCTCAACTTCATCCGCACCTGCCGTTGAAACTTTTTCAAACACATGTAAGCTGTACCTATGGCTTAAAAATAACAATTTAATTGATACATGGAACTATCTGTGGTTATCTCTGACATTGTTTACATTTTGTCTATGGGTTGGTTTTGTGACTTTTTTCTTCCCGCTTATAAATGGTCATTTGCTTCCTGAACGCTCTTCTTTTGAGCCTGTGGATGAAGTCTTAATGCCATATATTTCCTTGCATAAGGTCCAAAGAGACTTGTCCCTTGTGAATATTTCATCAGCACCGATTCCTGATGTGATTGTGTGGGAAAATGTTCCATTTGATACATACAGGCCTACTGAGGTCATTCAAATTCCTTATGTTTTCAAAATTTCAATGACAGATAAAATTACACCTAGTGTTGTATCTGATGACTGGAATGTCCTAGCAGTTGATTCCATGTTAGACGAAATGAAGGACTACACTGTATTTGAAAGTGATGATGTGTATACTAACACAAAGAATTATGGAGAGATGTTGTGCTATAACAACTGGGGACATTACTACCTGCACCGTGCAACTAAACACATATCAGTATTCAATTACACAGTGGGAACACTGTTCAACTTCAACTGTGGGGAGTCCAAAACATTATTCACATAAACTCACCTATTCTTCTGGGCATGACCTTAAAAATGCAGAGTCTTACTATTTCAAGTTACCACCTTCCAAAATGATAAACATTTTGCTGACTAACACAAAATGAATGTACTCATATTCCTATGTTTCCCGACTTTCAGTTCAAGGTTATGAATACTGGAAGAACACTGTTGATGTTAAGAGTGTAAGGGGGAACACAAGATTGGCAAATTCAGGGCAGGATAGCTTTATGTAGAGTGTGCCTTATGCCTGTGCAAATGATCTTTTTAAATGACACAATACAACAGACATCCTGTCTGGGGTTTGCAAAAGTGAAGGAAATGAATGCACCCAGTATCCCCACACCAGCAAAATTTGACAGCTGGCAATCCTTCCTGAATGTCACTGAGGTAGAACTAGATGCAAAGGTTCAGGCTGGTTCCTATAATTCTTCACTTTCCAGTTAGGGTGGGTGGTTATTATGGCCAATAGACACAAATAGGTGTCAGGCACATTTTGTGAACTTCTCAGGGGGTTTCAAGATTAGCTGGCCGGACCCTCCCTTTGTCTTGGGTCAACACTCAGGTGTAGTTACTACATACAGTGTGAGTAAATGGTGCCAACCGTGATTATAAACCTACACCGTAGCAGCATTTAAGAAACATCTTAATACTCTTTTTGACGATATAGACTTGCATGACTTCTTGTTAAGTCCAAAAAAGCCATGCTCAAAAAAAGGTTAATCTATGCCATATATGATGGGATTTGGAAGCATTCTCAAATAGAAACTGATGCGCGTTTAAGGCAGATTGACAAAGAGAATTTGGAAAAGGCTTTAGCTGTTGTCATTAATGGCATGAACACTCTGTCCAACAGGATTTAGGGCCAGATGTAGGTAGGTTTCATTTTGCGAGTTGCAAATTGCGAGTACTAGCGACTCGCAATTTGCAACTCGCAAAATGAAATGCAGAAAGGTGTCTCAGACACCTTCTGCGACTCGCTATGGGGTCGCAAAGACCCACCTCATGAATATTAATGAGGTGGGTCGCAGTTTGCGACCCCATAGCGAGTCTAGGCACTCACAAGGATGGTGGCCTGCTGGAGACAGCAGACCACCATGTCTGTGACTGCTTTTAAATAAAGCAGTTTTTTTTTTTCTTTTTGCAGCCCGTTTTCCTTAAAGGAAAACGAGCTGCAAAAAGAAAAAATACCGAAACCATTTAGTTTCGTTTTTTTCAGAGTAGGCAGTGGTCCATAGGACCACTGCCTGCTCTGAAAAATACTTTTTGTGGCATTCATAAAGGGGAAGGTGTCCCATGGGGACCCCTTCCCTTTTGCGAATGAGTTACCATCCACTTTAAGTGGATGGTAACTGCGAGTTGGTTTGCGACCGCTTTCGCGGTCACAAAACAACTCAACATCGCGATGCGGTCGCAAATAGGAAGGGAACACCCCTTCCTATTTGCGAGTCGGAATCACATTTTGCGAGTCGGTACCGACTCGCAAAATGTGACTCTGCATCGCGTAAGGCCTTTTGTGCCTCGCAAACTGCGTTTTTCGCCGTTTGCGAGGCGCAAAAGGCTTTCTACATCTGGCCCTTATTCCCTTAATAACATAGGCCCTCATTTTGACATCGGTATTAAAAACTGCCTACTGCCGTGGCGACAGCCGCCAAAAGACATTGCCGCTGCTACCAGCCGTCCGCCCTATTATAACTACAGCCGGATTTCCGCCACAAGAATGGCGGAAATCTGGCTGTGGCCAGGCCGGCGGATGGCGGTAAGGTGGCGCTGATGCCACCAGCAGCGCCACGGCAGTAGACTGCCGCCAGCTGTACAATGACCAATAATACAGCCTGGCGGTGTTCTGCTGGCGGGCGCTGCTGGCGGTAGCAGCGCCCCCTCCCGTTCCATGCCGGAGGACCCCCTGGATCCAGGTAAGTCGGGTCTCTGACGGGGGGGGGGGTGAGGGGTGTTGTGTGTGGGGGGGGTGTGAATGTGTGTGCGTGGAAGCAGTGTGTGTTGGGTGTTGAATGAGTGCGCAAGTATGGAGGTGCGAGTGCGTGAATGTTTTGCTATGTGAACGCGTGTCTGCGTGTATGTTTGAAAGTGTATGCAGATGTGTGTGTGAATGGATTTATGCATGCGTGTAATCATGTGGGAATGGGTGTGTGAATGTGTGTGTGTGTGTGTGAAGGGATGCCGTGAATCTTGGGCGGGGGGCTAAAGGGAGGTCTGGAGGGGTGGGGGGGTTACTGGAAAGAAAAGGGAGGGAACCCTGTCACTGATATGGCCTACCACCATGGCTTTTGTGGGTTTACGAACGCCATACAAACCATGTTGGTAGGCGGGGTTATAATCCCGCAGGTGGAACAATGGCGGCTGCAGGGCTGGAGATGGATATCTCCAGCCCGGCAGCTGTAACCTCTGTGGCGGTCAGAGTGTTACGGAGACCGCCGGGGTCATAATGACCCCCCAAAGTGTCATCTGTGATTGACATCATTCAGAATGACATGTCCCTTTTACATCATGGACAAAGTCGGCTATGTTCCATCATGCAGCTCCGTTAGACACTACAGGTTCTGAAAAATGGAGGCATTCCATGGAAGTATTTTAACAGTAGTGACTTGTTTGCTGCTTTTAATTGATCCAGGGAACAACAGACAATGGCTAAAGGGGAAGCGAGTTTCACCATGTTTCAACTAGAAAAGTTGTCTTTCACAGTTGCAGAAAGACCATCGACAGTATGGCTCTTACATGGCATTATAAATCTGCCTGTTTCCACCTTTCCTTTTTTGAAATGCTTGAAACATTTGTCCATGGGCAGATACTAGAGGTTAGGCAATAGCTATATTAAAGAAGAGTGGGAGTTGCCCTTTGAGTATAAATGTCTGAAGGGCGAAACAGAGGTCTTTCTTAGTGGAAGAGAATGTGAGACTACTGTTAGTCATTCAATGATTTGCGAACAGGTGTCCCTTCATGGCCTTTGCAATGCGGGGGTCCCTAACTGGGCCTGTTTTCTGAAAGGTATTCCCATCCCTTTGATTCAACCATCATTTCTGGTACTTTCGAATGGAAGTTATGCGGTGCTGAGCAACCAAAGCTGTTGCGGTATGTGACCAGGAATTGCCTACGCAATTTCAATCTCTAAGACCGCAACGTGTTGCAGACATGTTTTATTCCCCCCCCCACACAAGAGATAAGAGTAGAAGAAATGTGGCCTCACATTGATACTATTAATGTAAATTATGAAAAACTGAGGATACCAAGATCATCAGCCGATATACAATCCCTATTAAATACCAACATCCGCAAGCACTTTGGAAAGCTGGTATCCAGAATATTCAACGCTTCGAGCACTACGGGGATTGTCCATTTCTTTAAGGCTGTTGGGTCTGGATTTGTGTCCATCTTCCAGACTGTTTTCTGAGTCATTCCTTCAGCCATCCACTCTTTTCCAGTGTGTTTGGTGGCTTTCCTGTGTCTTTGGCATTGATTGGTGGGTTACTACTGCTGTTACAGTTCCCAGCTAAGCGGAGAGATGGAGCTACTATCAACAGCTCAGCTGTGCTATGATCGCATGGTGACGTTTTTTGATGCTCCGTTGCTGGAGGAATGGGAGCATGATGGGTTATTGTCATTCCGACCTGTCCTATGGTGTGTGCAACCTGTCTTTCATTGTACCTGGTGCCTGTTTGAAGATCTACCTTCGGTGTGCCTTGCTGTTCCGCCAGTGCCTCCTGTGGACAAAGAACTGCTGATGTTACTGATGAGTGTTCATTCATGATCGAGCCCCTTGAGACTGAGGCTGATTCGCGAGGCCACTTACGAGCCGCCCTTGGTGGACTGTCTGGATCCTTTGGGCACTTTGGATGGTGCTGCTATTGTGGGACATCCTGCGTCTGAGGCTGCTGCGCACTAGTGCTCTGTGGATCCGTCTGCCAATCTTGTCATCGATCTAACATATGATGATGTGGCTTCTTTCTTGAATACCTTTCCTTTGATGGCTTTGAAAACATTCTTCAAGATCATGACTGCTGTTAGATAAATTTGACCATTGGCATATTCTAAAGTTTGCCAACATTGCCTTTAGCTTTGACCTGCTGTGCTTGTCATGGTGCCATTATGTCTCTTTGTATGTTTTAGCTATTTTTAACATGATTTTAATAGGCTTTTAATTATGTTTTAATATGATTTTAGTTTGTTTTAATCCAGAGCATTTTAGCTTGGGTTCATTCACTTTCTCTGGCATAATTTGTATGGCGACATACTTGTTCCAGCAATGGGGAGGGTGTAGTAGATCCTATTTAGTTTTAATCGGAATCAGGAGTCTAGCTTAGCCTTTGGCTTGCAGACCCCTGCCCCCGTAACCCAGTGACTTTTAACTTACTTAGCTTGCTCTGTTTTAGCACATTTATTTAGTTATTTCTTCCAAGATGGCTGCCATGTTTATAGTTAGGAAGATGTTTTAGTTTCATGTTATCAGTGCCACTCTGTCAAGGCATCACAAGCAGCGTCAAATATAAATAAGATACATAGGTATTCACAATATGTACTTTCCCACTTTCGTGTGCCAGTAACATAATGTAGCTTTGCAGGGAATTGTTTATGTAATTGCTGCCCCAAGCATGCTTTTATATGTATTGTTTGGGAACATACGTCAGGGGTCCTACCAGATCAATATAAATTCATCTGACGCAGGCAAGATAACCAGAGGGTTTCGTACAAGATGCCATCGACGCTGTCTATGCTACACTTCGCCTTGATGCTGACCCAGTCTTCGTGTCCCCATAGAGTCTGATCTGAAGACTACATTCCAAGGTAACAAGGGTTGGGGGGCTCTTCTCATGGATATGTTACTGGCAGATTAGGTTTAACACACCTACCTCTCTTTAGCTTAGAGATTAGGTTTATCATGCTAGGGTATTTGGGCCTATTTCACACCTATGCTACATTTCGTGGTATTGCAAGATAGTGGGGGTCTTTGTATTCATGACTCTCGTTTTTACACTTCTGGTTCTTGTATTATTCATTATCCTAATCATTGCAGCCCATGCAATTTATCCTAGATTGCAGTCTTGTTAATAAAACCTATTAAACTTTACTGCATCTCTTTCATTGCTTGTGTTTGAATGAGACATGTTGTTAATGTGAGAAAGGGGTAATCTCCGTTTAATCTCGACCTCCATGAGATGTAGCACTCTCAAGTCCTTTCGTAAAGGCTGCTACAAATCACCTTTTACTGTTTGGGGCTTTGGTGAGGTACTGCTTGTGAGCCAGGAGGGTTGGGATGACAGTTGTGACTTGTTGTAGGATTGGCCTAGTCATCTACACACATAAGTACTGTCATCCTTAAACCAGCAGTCTTGCCTAGAGCAAGAGTCAAACTACGACACTACCTTAGTATAGCATTCATCGGGATGTTTCTGAATGTCGGGAAATTAATTAGCAAAAAGTATCAATTCTAATTTATACCAGGGTGCGTGAACAAAAAAAAGTAGTATGATCTTTATTATACCCTGGCACTTCTCTCATGGAATATACTCCTTCTTTTTGGAGGTCATTAAAATGATCTATCCACCCCACTACAAGTTTTAAGGAACCAGTTTTCTTGTTGGCTTCCATTTTATATTCTTTCACAAATTCATCAATGTCAAAATAGCCCTTGGGTAATTTAAATTTGGGACTTATTCCCTTTTCATCACGGTGTCTCAAATAAATATTTATAGCTGCCTGCCAGGACCCAATTATCCATAATTGCATCAACGTTCATGGAGACTTGTGCTTTTCCTTGAGAGAAATTCTTAGATCCTATGTCCTGTACCTTGCCTGTCCAGTTGATCACGGTCTCTTGTTTAACTTGGTCCAGTTTAATGTGAATTTTGTGGTTCCCATTAACTACTTCCTTGTCATCCCCATTCTCCTATCCATTTACACTACTCTTCTTGTCTTTTTCCTTCGCTGTTTGTGCCAATTCCATATAGGGAGGTGGACTTTATATCCCTGACAGAATGCCTTCCATATCATGGCCCTCTAACTCCCTAAGGGTGAACCGTTGTTTAGTACAGCCCTTTTCCTATAAGGCATCTGCCCGGGCTCGTTCTAAAGCTTCTACTTTTCTGTTTGCACACCAATTTTTTCATTCATTTGTTAGTTCATTTGTACACTGATTCTTTCACCATTCTTTCTCAGGCATGTGCTTCCCACTTGTTCAGAATCTCAAATTGTTCTAATCTCACTTTCCTTTGACCTTTCTCTGAAAGTATTTATCTAAGATAACATAATTTATCGAAATCAAAAGTACCCTCTACAGGAAATTGTGATGAACTATTATTTTCGGCAAATCTATTCCATTTATGTAAACATAATCCTGTTTCAAAACCCTTTTTTGCTATTATTTCCAAAGCCGACAAATCTTTACAAGGTGCCGTCTAGACTTGGTTAAGTTTTGAGTATTTAGTACACAAGTTACCCATCTGGTCTTAAACTTAAAGTTTCAAGAGGTATAGCTAGAGAAAACACCTTTCATCATGCATCATCATATACATCATCATAAGGTTTTCATCATCATTAAACCTTTATCATTTTTCATCTCAAACAGGCCTTTAACATCATCATCATTTGTCGGTACATACATGTATTTGCATACCCTTTCTCGATGACTGCACCTTGGTGTTCATTTCAGAATTCAGTCATTCCCGTCTCATGACTCGGGGTCTCACGGTAGGCCCCTCGACCGGTTTTGACACTGGGAAATTAGAACTTGAGAGGGACCTTTCTGGCCCCTTGACCATGGCTTTCCACTGTCTGGCTGGACTAGGCCTGGTGAACTCTCAGTAGTGCCTCCAATCTCGTAAAAGAATAATTAATTTCCTAGAGAAAAGAAACATACACAAGTTCAAAGTACACTCAGAGTATTTATTAGCACGAGCTAAGGGGGACATGGAACATCCAGTTCCCAAGTGTACGCTACTCGCTCATGATTCACACAAGCTTATATACAAAAGTCATGTCATTGCAATACATTAAAGGATACACCTCATTTCGAAACCAGGCATTGCATGCAAAGAGAAAGACAGTATACAGGAAATAGGGCCAGGTGCAACTACCTTCCCTCGAACACAGTGCTAGCTCAGTTTCCGATTAAACAAAAAGTTATTCAGGGAGTGGAACATTTGCCTGAATACATACAAAAACGTGCACCACAAAAATTTAACAGATAGTCTTGAGCAGTGTCAAGTCTAGTGGAACAAACAAATTGACAAGATTAATATCTGCATATGAGTAGTTTCTGAGGAACCTAGCAATATGCAAACATACATTTCTCTGAAACCGATGCCCCTTGCACCCAAAAGCTTAGCTCCTCATTGAAACCAAATGGATGACAGAAATACCAAATGGAGAAAAGGTGTTTGCACAAGGATTACAATTTAACAGGGCCTGCATAGACAGCCTTATAGCCTTCACCTATTATTTGCTCCTAGTGCATTGAAACTGCCAGCATGTGATAATAGTGAAACATAAGACACCAAAAAATGTTCTGATAAACCGTGAAAATGGTTCCTTAGGGAATAGCATAGGCTGGAGGTAGTTTCAGCTTAACAAACCATACATTTTAATATTTTGCCACCTTTGAGGAATTTATTTGATAGTGGTATACCTCTCGAGCCCAAATTTATTACCTGAAGACTGTAGAAATGGGCATTTTGAGAATTTTTTAAATGGTGACTTTCTCAGCATCTCTCATGGTGGAGCGCATTTTTCGTAAAGTTCAACACAGTTTTGTGTTCCCCTTGGTCTCTATTCTAGCTATACCTGGCATGCCCAGGTTTTCAGTGAGTTCACTGACTCCCCACAGGCACTAAACATAGTATATGTAGCAATTTCAGAATACATTATGGATTGTGGCTGTTTTCTTTTGTGGTGAAGGATTGTCAGCTGAGGGATAGCTCAGGTGTCTGGGCCTTACCCTGGGTAGACAAGATAACTCAGTTATGAAAGACCTTAGCATGTAACCTTTGTGTAACCTGAGGGAGACCTGTGCCTCTTAAGGCAGGCACCTCTGTGATCAGATTCTCATAGCAGTGCAGTGTAAGACAGATGTAGATTTTACTCTAAGGCGTGTCTAGATGTTTTCCTAAAATAGTGTCTGTGCAGCTTTGTGTAGTATAGGCAATGCACCAATGTGTCCTATCTTTTCAAATTAGTGTAGTTTGACAGCAGAATACTCGTAAAGCCTGAATCTGCATCAAATGAAGCTTGAGCGCATCAGAAACATCAGAAGTCTGACAGTGTGTTGATGGATAAACTGTTTCCAATGTGCAAGGAAAATGCTCCACTTTTGCACAACACTTTCCAAATATATAAATAGGTACATAAAACACTTTCTGTTATAATTAGTATAGATATTTCAGAACAATCATTACAGAAAACATGATTCTCCCTAAAGATGTTTTGGATAAATTAATACAAATCAAGCAATGTATAACCAACACTACTTCTGCGAGATGTAAAGACAACATGGATATTTTAGTGAATGTACCATTTTGTGTGTTGTGGGGTTCAGAAGAGAATTTAAAGCATGGTTGTTGTTATAACGTACGTTGTTAAAATACACTATTTCTATTTCTGTTGTAGTAACCTGTTTTTAAAATATTGCATAACAGCCCACATATTCTACACATTGTCCTGACGTTTGAAAGAATACATGTATCCTTTGCACTTCAGAACACCATTCTTTGAAAATCTTTTTTCAAGGATTCTAACTTTTGTCAGCACTTTAGGCTTGGTGGCTTCCTGCGTAGACTTAGCTCAGATATGCACTGCATGTGGTGATTGCTCAATACGGTAGGCTAACAGCAACTATTTTATTTTTATAGTATAGTAGAAAGTTATAGCAGAGCAATTAAGAAGCTATAATATTGCCAACAGAGTGGCACTCAATCAATTTCAGGAGGGAGGGAAGATGAAAAAGGAATCAAACAAATGCCTTGCTAGTAACATAACCAGTTTAAGCTGTGTTAAACTACTCAGTTCAATATTCTCGATACCTGTATGCGCATGTAACCAAATAGAGGTGTGGAATTCTTGTTGCCCTGCACCCAGAACATATTGTTTGGAGTCAAGAACATCAAATTTCCATGTGTATATCTTGTCCTTTGGGCTAGCAGGCACAGCGCCCTGAAGCACAAACCCACTGGTGCCAGTTTACAGTACCACATTATGGATCTGCGAAGAGCATTGGCTGCAGTTGAGGTTAGATTTGTATCCATATGTTCATTCTGTTAGCACTTGTATTTATGGTACATTAACCCTGTAACTGCTGGGCCTATTCATCCCCCTTGTGCTAAGCCTTATTTGGCTATTTGGGGTAGTTTGCTGCTAGGGCTCCATAACTTTTTTCCCACATCAGCTATCCACACCAAATGTATGTCCTTTTTCCCCCCCAACACCCCGGGGGTTCTAATGATACCCAGGAATTGTGGATCCCCCTGGAGGAGACCCAGAAAACTGCCAAAATAGAGGTAAATGTTGAGTTTTTGGCGTAAAATAGGAAAAAAGTGCTCCAGGTAAATGTCTGGTTTCTTTTTTTCTAAAATTGGCATCAACAAATCGTTTTCTATGCTAAATTCACCATCTTCCCAGATTTCAGGTACATGCAGTGCTGAATAAAAAAGCATTTTTTTATCCACAATTTTGGCATTTTTCAAAAAGGTGGCCCATTTTTCCTTTTTTTTTGTGCTCTCAACCTACTTCCGGTTTGTGTTGGAAACCAGTGTGAAACCCATGGATGATCCAGGAATGCTATAGATTATGCTAAGTAGACACAATTCTGAATTCAGCAAGGGGTCATAAATGTAGATCCTTCAAGGTTCTCCCAAAGAAAATAACTGTTGAAAAAAATAAATACTGAAAGTGAGAAGGAAACAAGTGACTATTTGTGGTATTTTGATCTGTAACTTTTTGTTATTATGGCCAATTTACAAAAGTAATATACCATTACACCTGCTGGGCACTTCTGGTTGTTGGGCTATAATTGGTTTGAAGGTTCTCCAAGAACCCAAGGTTCCCAAAGCCAACAACTGAGCTGCACCGTACCGTGATGAGTATAGACCAATTCACATGGTGAAATATGTAGAGTGAAAAATAGATATTAAGTAAACCTATGTATTTCTGAAATGGGCACAATATATAGCATTTAGGAGCAGTGATTATTTGTACATCTCGGAATTTGTGGTACCCATACTAGCATGTAATTTAGAGGGTATGTTTCAAAACATCTTCTTTCTTACACACTGGCTTACAATTGGATGGCGCAATCCAATTGGTAGTAACAAATGTTCTACTATTCTATGCTCCCACATGTCTTCCGATTAAAAATGGTACCTCAATTGTTTCGGTAGGAAATGGGTGAAAACACAACATGATACCTCGGATTTTTCCACTCAAAACTGTTTTTTTTTTTTAAACAGTGGGTAGCTGTTTAATTTGAGCCCTAATTCAGCCGGCACCTATGGAAACCTAGCAAACTTGCACATTTTGAAAAACTAGACACCTGGGGAAATCCAGGGTAGATTGACTTATGTGGCAGTCTCCAGGTTTTATTAGCAAGAATCCCTTACAAACCTCAATCTTTGACTAAAAAAACATATTTTCCCCACATTGCTGTGATGGAAAGTTCTGGAATCTGCAAGGAGCCACAAACTTCCTTCCACCCAGCATTCCCCTCTGTCTCCCAGTAAAAATGGTTCCTCACTTATGGTTACTCACTTAGGCCAGTGCCTGGGACAGGAAACAGCCCAAACACAACTCGGACACATCACATTTTTACCCTGAAAACGGACCCTTTCTTTTGCAATGTGGGTAGCTGTGGATTTTGGGCCGTAGCTCAGTCAGCACCTAGGCAAACTTGCACAGTTTTTTTAAACTAGACAATCAGGGTAGTCCAAGGGTGTATAACTTGCGTGGCTATTACCAGGTCATTTTACCCGGGGGCCTTGCAAACCTTAAAATTCTACTAAAAGACACATTTTGGAAAACTTATTGAAGCTGTGGAGAGCCAAAAAACGTCCTTCCACATAGCATTCCTCAAAGTCTTCCAATAAAATGGTACCTCGCATGTCTGGTTAAGCCATGTGGCCACAACAGAAAACGGCCCAAAACACGACATGGATACATGACTCCTGTCAAATTCAATTCCTAACATGGAAAGTAGCATTCCTAGTGGCAATCACTTCATTACGAAGAGTTAGTGAAATACAAGCATTCACCATTGAACAACCCTTTATACAAGTTCACAAACATAAGGTAGTACTTCGCACAATTCCAAAATTCCTACCTAAAGTCATCTCGCTGTTTCATTTAAATCAAACAGTGGAACTTCCAGTCTTCTTCCCACAGCCAGACTTAGTGGCAAAGAGAGCACTACATACATTAGATATTAAAAGAGCTTTAATGTATTACATTGACAGAACAAAATCATTCAGAAAGACTAAACAGCTGTTTGTCGCATTCCAAAAACCCCATACTGGTAATCCTATATCAAAACAAGGCATAGCCAGATGGATAGTAAAGTGCATCCAAACTTGTTACCTAAAGGCTAAAAGACAGCTGTTAATAACACCAAAAGCACATCCCACTAGGAAAAAAGGAGCAACAATGGCATTTCTAGGAAATATACCAATGACAGAAATCTGTAAAGCAGCCACTTGGTCAACACCCCATACATTTACCAAGCATTACTGTGTAGATGTGTTAGCAACACAACAAGCCACAGTAGGACAAGGCTGTACTAAGAACACTATTTCAAACAACTTCAACTCCTACAGGCTGACCACCGCTTATGGGAGGAGAACTGCTTTGCAGTCTATGCATAGCATGTGTATCTGCAGCTACACATGCCATCGAACGGAAAATGTCACTTACCCAGTGTACATCTGTTCGTGGCATGTTCTGCTGCAGATTCACATGCGTCCTCCCCAGGAGCCTGTAGCCGTTTAAGTTAAATTTAGATTTGTACATAAGTATATAGATCTCTATTCCATTGCATAGACATCTCTTTCTTTACACTCTATCACCTCTACCTTACTCTCTGCAGGAAAACAATCTAAGATGGAGTTGATGCCCATGCGCAATGGAGCCGAAAAGGAGGAGTCACTCGGTCTTGTGACTCGAAAAGACTTCTTCGAAGAAAAACAACTTGTAACACTCCGAGCCCACCACTAGATGGCAGGACCTGTGCATAGCATGTGAATCTGCAGCAGAACATGCCACGAACAGATGTACACTGGGTAAGTGACATTTTCCATATATACATATATATATATATATATATATATATATATATATATATATATATATATATATATATATATATATATATATATAAAATTATACAGTGATGGCGAAGATGCCAATGTGTAGGTATAGTTAGGACCTAGCTACCATAGAACATTAATTTTTTTGGTATGCTAATAACTTTGTTGCCATTTGACAAATCTTCACAAAACTTTTCTCCCCAAAAATATCATATAGCTTTGCTCCTTCCTTGAAAATGTCATGGTGAGCTGTCAAGCGGGGTCCCAAAACGCAATTTCCTTAGGGATTATTGAACAGAGCTACAGCCCAAATGGCTGAATGGAATTGCCTCAAATTTGGCAGAAAGCATTTTGTGATTTGGTGTAAATCCATTCAGTAGATTTCGAGAAACTGAGCCTCTCACGGTAGTCCGGCGGGCATGGACTTCAAATAATAATGATCTGATTGGCTGAGGAGGCTTTTTTCCCCCGTTGGTCTCACAGGAGCATGGAGCTCCTGTGTGAGCTTGCACTCTGATTGGTTGGCTGCAACATAAGGAGAAATGTTATAGTTGGCAGTACAAGATGTGATCCCAGTGTCCTGAAAATGAATAGAAAATAAGATTTAGGGGGGCAGAGTAGGGCCCTTGATCCTTTGGACCTTGTTGGGGCACGAGGTTCACATAGGACCTCATTGGGGGTCAAATAAAAAAAAAGGTTTTGTTGTTGGTGTACTGAGATCCTGTGGGAGTCTGGGCAAGCCCTTGGACTCAGCACAGCCTCCTTGCTCCTGCCTCAGCCTTCTTGCTCCTGCCTGAGTCCTTTAGGATCTGGCAAACAATTGAAAACACGCATTTGCAAAGCCAATAGGTTGCGCCACTGTGAAATATATTGGTTTTGTCAATGTTTTTTTAGACATGTTATGCAGTAGTGCAAGCTGGTGTGCTTGCGCTGCTTAGGGTGACCACCCGTCTGTAAATTTCACAGATTGCCCGTTATTTCGCCCTGCCGTCCGTTGTATTTGATGAAAGGCTTAACGGACAGCATTTGTGTGTAATTTTAGCCTTTCACCAAAAGAACAACGGACGTCAGGGCGAAATTACTGGCAGATCAGTTTCCTCAGCTGGATTGAAAGGCAGGGAGTCTCCTGTGCTCTGAGAGAGGGAAGGGCAGACAGATAAGAGAAGGCCTTCTTTCCAGGGTGTCTCCCCCACTAAAGAAATGAAAATGTGGACAACTGGTAAATCTGCAAATGCAAAGGGGCTTGAAAACCTGCATTGACTTTAATAAAAGGAGTCACTTGAAGCTTTCTGATGGCAAAGATATTTTCTTTTAGAGAGGCACTGTAATGGTGTACCAAGGTGAGCTGTGGAGTGTATGGGTTTAATGGAGTATTATAAAAAATGTTAGTACTAGGCATAAACTGTATATTATTCAAATCTGTATTTGATAAGCACCTTTTTAAAATTTACGCGAACTGTATTTGCGCATTTTGTAGCAGCCTAAATTATGATGTAATTGTTTTCATATAGCGCTTACTACCCCTGACGAGGCTTTAAATGCATGTTTAAAATAAGGACTTACACATTCACAGTTCTTTCAGGGACCTCGTTACCTCATAGTACTAAAAAATATTGGCAAAGCCAATAGGTCTCGTCTACGTTATTGGCTTTGCCCATGTGTTTTAGCCATGTTATACACCAGAGTGGCTGCTGTTCAGCATGGCTAAAAGTTAGTAGCATAAGTGGTGTGGAGTAGAGTGGCATAGGAGCTGTGGTGTAGAGCCGAGTGGTGCAGAGTATAGTGCAGTGGGGTACAGTGCAGTTGTTTAGAGTGCATTGGTGTAGAATACAGTGGCTTAGAGTGCAGGGACATGGAGTGGCGTGGGGCAGAGTAGAGTGGCATAGAATGGCATACAGTAGAGTGGCAGAGAGTTCAGTAGTGTAGAGTGGTGCAGTGGCATAGAGTGCAGAGTAGACTTGCATGGCAGAGAGCGCAGTGGCGTAGTGTAGAGTGGTGCAGTGCAGAGTATAGTGCTGTAGAGTGCAGTTTCATAGAGTCGAATGATGCAGGATAGAGTGGCTTAGAGTGCAGCGGCGTAGAATGTAGTAGTCCAGAGTAGATTGTGTACAGTACAGTAGCGGTGTTGCAGAGTAGAGTGTCAGTGCAGTGATGTAGAGTGGCACAGAGAGCAGTGGCACAGAGTAAAGGGCAGTGTCATACAGTGCAGTTGTTTGGAGTGCACTGTCTTAGAGTGCAGTGGCATGGTGGCATGGGGCAGAGTAGAGTGGCATAGAGTGCAGTGGAATAGAGTGTATTGGTGCAGAATGTAGTAGTACAGAGTAGAGTGGTGTAGAGTATATTGGCGGCCAGTGCAGTGTTGCAGAGTAGAGTGTCAGCGTGCAGTGGTCAGAGTGGCATAGACTGCAGTGGCGTAGAATAGATTGTTTCAGGGTAGAGTGCAGTTGCATAGAGTGGAAAGGTGCAGGGTATAGTTCAGTGGCATAGAATGCAGTGGCACAGAGTGCAGTGGCGCAAAGTAGATTGTTTCACAGTAGAGTGAAGTGGCTTAGAGTGGAGAGGTGCAGGGTAGAATGGAGTTTCATAGAGTGGCATAGAGTGTGATGGCATATAGTAAAGTGGTGGAGAGTGCTGTGGCATAGAGTGCAGAGGTGCAGAGTAGATTAAAGTGACTTACAGTGTATTGATGTAGAGAGCAGGGGCATAGAGTTGAGTGTTACAGAGTAAAGTGCACTAGCATAGAGTGGATTAGCTTAGAGTGCAGTGGTGTACAGTGCAGTGTTGCAGAGTGGCATAGAGTGGAGTTGTGCGTACTAGATTGGCGTTGCCTAGACTGAAGAGTAGCAGAGCACAGTGGTGTAGAGAGACACAAAGGGGGTCATTCTGACCCCGGCGGGCCGGCGGTGCCCCGCAGGGCATTCTGACCGCGGCGGTTCGGCCGCGGTCAGATGCGGAAAACCGGCGGTCTCCCGCCGGTTTTCCGCTGCCCATGTGAATCCTCCATGGCGGCGGAGCGTGCTCCGCCGCCATGGGGATTCTGACACCCCATACCGCCATCCTGTTCCTGGCGGGTCTCCCGCCAGGAACAGGATGGCGGTATGGGGTGCCGCGGGGCCCCTGGGGGCCCCTGCAGTGCCCATGCCAATGGCATGGGCACTGCAGGGGCCCCCGTAAGAGGGCCCCACTTTGTATTTCAGTGTCTGCTTTGCAGACACTGAAATACGCGACGGGTGCCACTGCACCCGTTGCACCTTCCCACTCCGCCGGCTCAATTCTGAGCCGGCGTCCTCGTGGGAAGGATGATTTGCCCTGGGCTGGCGGGCGGCCTTTTGGCGGTCGCCCGCCAGCCCAGGGCAAATCCCAAAATACCCTCAGCGGTCTTTCGACCGCGGAGCGGTATTTTGGAGGGGGAAGTCTGGCGGGCGGCCTCTGCCGCCCACCAGACTTAGAATGACCCCCAAAGTGCATTGACATAGAGTAGAGTGGAACAGAGTAGAGTAGAGAGGCATAGTGCGAAGTAGCATAAAGTGCAGTGGCAAAATGTGGAGTGGTTCAGAATGGAGAAGAGTGCAGTGCAGTGGCGTGGAGTGGTGTAAAGTGGAGTGATACAGAGTAGGGTGCAGTGGTGTGGAGTGGTGCAGAGCAGCATGGAGTTGAGTAGGCATGGTATGGTAACACACTGCGATTACAGACAACACATTTTTGATTGAAATGACCATTACATTTGCAAAGACATACAGTTTTTCAAATCAAACTATACTGTGCACAGAAGATGATGTGTAGAAATTGCATCACCTAATGCAATGATTTGTTTTTATCATATAAAGGTATTTGTTTCCAGCACAGTTCAAAATTAACAAAAATGTGCTTCATTTGTACTCCTAATTCTGATATATTCTGAAGTTTATTTAAATGTTTTCAAGTGATAGAACAAACTCTTTCCTAACCCCAGTATCCAGCAAGATTGTCACATAAATCCTCTTACTTTGAAGTCAGAGAAATAAAAGTACACACTAAGGGCCTGATTACAACTTTGGAGGAAGGTGTTAATCCGTCCCAAATGTGACGGATATACCACCAGCCGTATTACGAGTCCATTATATCCTATGGAACTTGTAATACGGCTGGTGGTATATCCGTCACATTTAGGACGGATTAACACCTCCTCCAAAGTTGTTATCAGGCCCAACGTTTCCATTGAAGACAGAGCCTGACATTTGACATTCTTCTTTGAGTGCACAGCAAATGTGATGAGATAAGAACAAGATTTACAGGCCTGTTTACAGAAAGAGAGCACTCGGAAGGATACTGTAAATAAGGTTTGGGCAAGGGAAGAAACTAACTCAAGCTGCATAGCCTAAAACAAATAAAGCCAGCAAATTGAAAGCAACAAAATGTGAGTTACAAACCATAAGGCCAGTGGCAAGCAGTGGGCGGAATGCATTCCCAAGGAAGCACTATAAATGTACTTAAACCTGACAGCTGTGGGATACTTTGTCCAGTCCCTATCTTGCAGAGATTTGGCCACATCAATCACCCAGGTAGTATGACAAGAAGACCTGGAGTGATTTCCATGTTGCAGGAAAGGTCTGTACACCCATTCTATCAGTTTGCCATCAGTTCCTATGGTGTAGAGCATCTGGCACATCTCTAGTAGGGTTAGTGCTAGGTGGCAGACATGAAAAAGGGCATTTAATGATTATTTAAGGTGGTTGTAAGTAAGGAGTTGACCTGGGTGAAAATGGTAGTCTGCCAGAAGGCTTTGGAAATTTACTAGCTCGCAGTCCAGAAACAAATCCCCCAATTTTAAGATACCTGCAGCATGCCACTGATGGAGTTGCTCTGAGCACAGCAGTCCTGTGCGAGAGGGAAGGCTTAGGAAAGGTAGTGCAGGAGCACAGGGTTTCTTCGTTTCAGTAAGTTTACAGGTTCTAGCAAGGCAAGAGAAAGCTGTGCATGATAACCCCGGATGGTGATCCGTAGAATGGACAGTAGGAAACAATGAGCAGAGCATTAAGCCTTCCTTAAAAGTCTTTACTGATAGACCCTATCTCATGCAGGAAGGTGGGCAGAAAGCCAGCGAGCCACCCATTGGACCTGTGCAGCTGAGTAATAGCGTTCTGGTCTAGAAGACCTAATCCATCCGCAGTCACGGGCAGCTTTAAAGTGAAAAAAGCTACCCGGCAGCGCTGCAGCGACCAAATCAGATGTGTGGCATATCTGAAGAAGGAACGAAGGACGAGCAGGGGAAGGTTTTGAAAAATAATACTATCATTGGGGTAGCACACCATCTTCACTAGTTCCACGTGGCCACCACAGAAAGCAGAAGAGAAAACCAATAATCAAACTGGGCTTGGAAGGATCGTGACAATCTGCTGAGAATTCCATCCTGCAAATCAGTGGGAGAATGGTAAATATTAATCACTATTTATCGAAAGGTAGCTGGTTCCCAGTTCAATCTGAGATCTAATTGTATATAAAGGGTAAAACAGTGCCATATGTTAAAGAAACACTAATTACATTTTCAAGTTTTTACAGTTTGTTTCTGCAATTTATATCCCAAATATTTTGAAGATTCTATGTGTACTTGACACTTACGAATAACCCAGATCACTAGTTTGGCTTTTGCTCAATTTCAAAACCATTTAAAGACACGGACAAAGCGGGCAATTGCCTTGCACAACCTTGCAAGGGGTCTGGCCCCAGCTCACAAGCACGAACAGCGGACCTGAAGAGTTTGCCAAGGTGGATAGGTGTTGCTTCATCATCATCATCATCATCATCAACAATAGCTTTATTCAGTCATGTGAGGCCATCAAAGCATAAAAAATACAATAAATAACAAGATCTAAAAGACTTTAAAATGAAATAGTACATCCTGGACTTAATAACTTGTTATATATATATATATATATATATATATATATATATATATATATATATATATACAAAATTGAAACTTAACAGTGATAAAAATAGATCCCTTTGCTTCACATCTTCCAGTTTCTGTGTCCTAGAATAGTTAGTATCAAAAGAAGGAGAGATTTATTTCAATGAGCGATGCCGTATACTCCAAGCGGTCACAGGGAACTTGCTAACCGCAAGGATTACAGATTTGGTATTATCGCTCTTTAGAATCCTAATAGCTGTGGAACACTGACTCAGGCCCAAGTCTCGGCAGGTTGCACGAATCCATTTTAACCTTGGAATAGTATAAGCAGGGCAAAAGAACATAAAATGTTCAATGGTTTCAGTGCAACCAGAACAAGCTGGGCAGAGATCAGTAGATGGAATAGTTCCCCAGCTTTTAGTCCGGGACAACAGTTGGAGGCTTCCAAAGCGAAAACGTGCATAAAGGCCCTTCCCCAGTAAATCAGGAATTAAATCAAGATATTGTTCATACTGGGGATACCACTTGAAATCAATGAATGAGTTGGTCAGCCGACCATGAGATACACAGCAAACCAGGTTGCTTCTTACATGGGACCAGTATACTGCCTTCAAAATGGTTTTATCGGACCTCTCCAGATAGTGTGGCTCCTTCCAGAAACTTCATAGTCCCAGAATGTGGAACCAATTTGATACATGCTTGACCCATGGAATAGTAGCCACTTCCGGCTGCCTTAGTATATCGAGGACTGAATCTCTTTATACAACAAGTTCCGGGACTTTCCAAATCCTTACCCAGTATAGCAAGGGTCTTAGGGCTATCAAATCAGCTATACGATTGAAGCCTAGGTCCAGGAACATAAGAATCAGGGGTGTACTATGGGGGCACACAACTAGGGCCCTGGCAAAGTTATTCTCTCCTACAGCTAATCTTTTACTCTCATAGAATCCCCATAGTTCAGCACCATAAGTGGCAGCGCCATTCACCCTTGCTAGGTAGATTTTGATGGCTGGAGACACAGCTTTGGATAGTGAATTCCTATAAAAGCGCAGGATAGCAGCCGCTCTATGATGGAGGAGTCCCATACTTTTACTAATTTGTTCCTCCCAGTACAGATTGTTTGAAAGCCTCATGCCCAGATAGTCTATGGTCTTAACTCTGCTTAATAGGGCCCCATGCAGATTGATGGTGCATCTCCGACGAGAGCCGGAGGTGAACACCATCAATTTTGTTTTATTGACATTCAGTTCCAAACCATGGTCGTTGCAAAAAGATTTGAATCTATCTACAAGGATTCGGAGACCCATGGGGGTCTTAGAAATAAGAAGAGAATCATCAGCAAATAACAGTATTGGGATCTTCTGTTCGCTCAAAGTTGGAGCGTCGTTAGAACAAGCAGACAGAATTTGTACCACTTTGTTGATGAATAAGGTGAATAAAATAGGGGCCAAGACATAACCCTGGCGGACTCCCCTCTGTATGGGGATTTTGTCTGTCAATTCTCCTTGGTCACCCCACCTCACTTGTGCATACGTGTTAGCGTGTAGCCGCTGTAAGATGAAGACTATATTAGTAGGAACACCCATCTGGAGTAGTGCTTCCCAAAGCTTTTCCCTTGAAACCAGATCAAAGGCAGACCTGAGGTCCACGAAAACAACATATATGGATTGTTTAGCGAGAACCACGTATTTCCAGTACAGGAGAACCAGTCTAAAAGCCTGGTCTATTGTGCTGGTTTGAGGACAAAAGCCCGCTTGCAATGTGGAAAGGTCCTGATGGTCATGAACCCAACTAGTTAGCCTCTCTAGCAGTTCGTTTAGCAAAACAATTCTGCAAATTATCGATCAAGCTAATGGGTCTATAGTTAGCTGGGGAATTTGCGTTGCCTTTTTTAAAAATGGGGATTATTTTGCCTCCCTTCCAGGTGCTAGGGCTTGCACCACCAGCGGCGATTCTATTTGAAATCAGATTAATATACCGGGACCAGATAGTTATTTCAGATTTGTATAAATCACCTGGTATCTGTCGGGCCCAAGAGCTTTCCCTGATTTTAAGGAATTGATTTCGGCTATAGTTTCCTCTATAGAGAAAACTAATGGATCAAAACAATCACCCGGGCCAACCAGCTGTGAGGTAGTTGGATCGTGTGTCGGAGAATATCCAGCTGAGGGGTTGCAGGTGCAGCATAATGTTGGGTAAAATGGTCTACCCAAATCTCAGGTAGGTGTTGCTTGTTCAACCACTTGACAGCGCCTCTTCTGTTTCTCCCCTGTGTGCAGAGAAAAACTCTCCAGGCACCCAGTACCTTCCGATTGTCTTCGTGGACCTATCTTGTCTAATTTTAGGAACTGTCCTGTTGTGTAGCCACTTTAGTTATAGCTCCATACACATTATTTTAGCAAACTATGCCTGCCGCTGTGCACTTTTACCTAGAAATATTTTATTCAGCTTTGTTTATTATTTTAACAATAGCCACATTTGCGGTCTTGTTCTATTTCTCTTTATCTAGCTGTTCTTTGCCTAGGTCAGCATTGCATTCTTAAACAAGACATTTCTTTCACTCTGTGATTTTCTCAAGGCTGCAGTAAGATAGGTTGCCGGTAAACGTGGTAACGATTTGTCTCTGGTATTCATAGAAACATACACATCCTTATGTAGGGAAATTTTCTCAGAACATCAGCTGTTTTATTATAAAAACACTTCTCTGTCCCATACATGTTAGCGGGAGATTCCAGCCAGATGACCACTACTGCATGCTGATTGCTGAACGCTTTGCTACAGCTGCTTCCGTAGGCTACAGGCCTCTTGCTCAGGTATGAGGGATAATGTCTTCCCAGGGGAACCTGAAGAGCAGAACTAAATGCTGTGCTCTAGTATAGCCTAGGTAAGAATTATTTTAATGACTCTAGTGGCAATATGGTAGCGCTATTTTTATGCTTTACTTTCCTCGTCACTATTTTAATCCTGTCATGCTTCATCGTCCTAGTTATTGCAGTACATGCTTTATTATCTAAGATGCAGTTGCTTCATTTAAACCTTATTGAAACACATACTACCTCTGATTGTCCTTGTATGTGTGAGACTAATGTAAATGAGAGAAACAGATGTGTTCTGAGTGACCACAATTTCCCTGAGGAATCAATTGTGTCATGCACTCGGCTGCCCAATCGTCCCGCTCTTCGGTGGAGATGAGGCACTGCTAGTTAGCCGGAGCAAAACCTGGATTATGCCCACAGGTGTAACATGTAGTGGCTTAGACTCAGTCCCTCACACTGCAGGCGATTCTGCCGCTCAAATCCAGTAGTCTAATTAGGATAATGAACGCCTACGCAACAGTCCCATCTTGTTCTTCTCTTCCTTATTTATCCAGTTCTGAGCAACAACCTTTTGAATCACTTGCTGTGGATCTCCCATTTGATCTCAATTTTATCCTCCTCTTTTATTATCTCTGATTGGTAGTCCAGGCTCCAATTTCTGAGATAAATGTAGAGTCCCAGACATACACTCTCGTGCTGTGAGACTACAGACAAGTTGTGGGTACCTCACATCCTGACATTAGGTGTGAGACTGTCGCCCACACCATCTGCCCTGCCCCTTTAAAAAAAAAATAGGTTGAAAGTCCATGGGCAGTTGGGATAAGCCAGATGTTTTTGTTCAATTTGTTTAAACTAGCATAAGGTTAATTACCTTAATGTTTCCCAAACTGTTTGCCAAGGGTTTTAAAATGGTCAGAAACATAATCAAAATGTTGCTGTTACTTTCCTTTCAAGAAAGATTGGGTAGATTTGGGTAGGGATGATGGCCTTGGTGATTAGTCTATGCTACTGAACAAGGACGTGATGTGACACCTGAATGTAGCATACCAGGAGGCAATCACAAAAAGACCACAGTGAATAAATAGTGCTATGTTAAAAAAGAGTAAATAAATGCACTGACAACATAGGGAGGCATGGCCTCTCTTGTGTGTGACTGTAAAACTTACCTTTATTCTTGAATTTGTGTCCTGAATTTTGACCCTTTGTCCTGAATTTTGAACATTTGTCCTTAATTTTTTACAGTCCTGTCCAGAATTTGCCTTAATTCCAGGTGGTCACCCTAGCGCTGCTGTGTAGCATGTCAACATTTTGTTTTACAGAACCAATATATTTTGCAGAGGTAAAACTATTGACTTTGCCAATGCTTGTTTAAAAGTGAAGCAACCTTGGTACAAATGGTAGCTGCGGGACCCTGAGGGAGCAATGAAGGAGTGGTTGGAAGGGAAGCAATGGTTAGCAGACGAGGAGAGCAGCAGGTGGCAGAGCAACGGACCAGAGGGAGGTGAGAAGAATTTTAACAAGCATTTGCAATGCAACGGGTCTCGCGTTTGCTCGTGTTACGAGCTAATAGCGTTGTAAACTCCTAACCGGACTTTTCACTCGTAATGAAACCTATCTGCAAAAGTGCAATTATGTACGGAACCGGAAAAAGTGCAATTAACTGTGTAACGGGGTCGATATTATGAAAGCACTCGACTTCTGCCAAGCGAGATCGTGCTGCAAAAATAGAGGAAAAAGTAGTCCATGAACCGGACAGAAAACAGCAAGCCTCGTGTGTTTTCTGTACTTGGTCGATGTGCTTGAGAAGGGCTAACCACCGGAAAAGGCATGACGTATGCGTGCCTTCCACTAATTAAATCAAGCAGATTCTAAGAGGCAAGCCCACGAACCAATGAAAGACACTGACGTGACATGGACGGGGCTCCGAGCCCTTTTTAATTCCTAAAGCATCTCGCTTAGCGAAACGCATGCGCAAGCACATGCAACGCAGGCTCGACCCTAAAAAAATCTAAAGAAAGACAAGGAGGGAGAAGCACTTGGCAGGAGGATGGAGTAAAACAGAGTGGGTCGGGTGGGAAGAATAAAAAACAGCTTGTATCTGTTGCAGCACATCCACGTATAAGCATCAGTTTAATTTGTATACAAAGTACAGTTTCTCCTTGACACACGCGTCCTATGGTTACTGTTGCCCTCTGTGGTGCCTTAGTGCAAGACTGGGGCGAGTTGTTTTTAGGTCGAGCATTCGAGGCCTCTTGTATATACTTTAGTATATACTTCTATACTTCTTTGTGGGGTCTCTGCTTTTTCACTGGTTTGTTTCAGTGTCCTCAAAAAATCCTTGCTTGCTAGTGGTCAATCCTTGCTCTTTGTCCCACCTTTTCCACAGTTGTACACTCCCCTGGAGCATGGCCCAAGTACTTGTACCCTTCCACTTGTGCCTAGGAAGCATGTGCTTAGGGATTCCTTTGTTCAAAGGCTAATAGCATTTGACCAGAGCGCTGGATGTTTCAGTGGCTCCAGTCTGTTTCTGTTAACAGGGCTCTAGTCTATTACTTACTTTTCATCTGCAGTGATGTGTGACTTTGTTTATTCCATTCATTACTCTCCCTCGCACATTTTCTGTTCTTGCATTACAAATGCTTGTTCCTTTTGGCTGTCTCTGCGAGCTCTCAGCAGCGCTTTGAACCGGCTGCTTATGTCAACTGTTTTACTTTTTATTTTCAGTTTGTGGCAAGAAAACGCTAATAGCTGAAACTCGAGCGAACATGAGAGCTATTGCAGTTCAAATGTTTGTTTTAGTTTTAGTCTGTGTGGAAATAAAAGTCCAGTCAGTAATTTACAACGCTATGTGCTCTAACTCAAGCAAACACAAGACTATTGCATTTCAAATGCTTGTTTTAAAGTTGTTCACTCCCCTGGAGAATTGTTGCAGGACATGAAGTCTACCACCTTTTCTTTATTACATGCTGTTAAGGGACTTTTTTGGTACAGCTGAACAATTTTGTACACATGGAACTGTGTTTGTAGATGTACGATCCTGTTCTGAATTGGTTTATGTGTGTGTGTTTGTGTTCAGTGGCTTTGTACGTGCTGTTATGTTTCAGTGGCTTTGTACATGCCGTTATATTTGGTTTATGTGTGTGTGTTTGTTTTCAGTGGCTTCATACATGCCGTTATGTTTATTTTGTTACAGTGTTTTCAAATGTGTGTCTTTTTAATTTTTGCTTTGCTTACTGTGTGTTATACTGTTTATTGTTGTGTATGTTAGATCATCCGTTTCGTTCTAAAGGTACTGCACTCACATGCTAAAATTAATTTATTCTCGCCACTGAGAATAATGTTAAATATTAATTTATCAAATAGCCAGTGTTTTTCTTACTGGTAGTTAAATAAGTAATACATTTATTTCCTGTTTTTGTCTTTTTGGTTTAGAGAAAAAAACGACAATACCACCAGCTGTTGCTTCGTAGTTGTATCAAACATTTGGCAACCTTGGGAACTAGTCTCGGGTGGAAGATTTTGTCTGCTGTGTTGTCGGACAAGTTAGTTAATGTCTGTGTGTGAATCACATTTACATCTGGTCACAATAAAGATAGCTATCTTTATTGTTCCTATTGCCGGTTCCCTTCACACTCTTTTGTTGTGCAGGCTTCTTGGTTCGATGACGAGGGAGGTGTAAGCGCATTTTAATCATTTGTCTGCCCAACGTAGCCTTTTATAATATGGCTCACGAAATGCGAGAAAAGCAGTCTTTACTCTGGAAGCATCCTGGAAAATGCACAGTTAGTGGTAGACGTGCAAATATCGCTAAATTACAAAACTATTTAAAACACATAAATTATTTATTTAAAGCCAGTCTAAAAGCTGAGATTCGCAATGAAGGCTTCCGGTTCAAAAAACGGAATCAGAGTGCCGATAAGTTCAGTTGACAGCAGGATAGTTCTGAAGAAACTATACATTTCCTCTAAACTCAAACACCATAGCAGCCCTCTGAGGCCCAGGGACAGAAGCTGCTCTATCACTGCACCTTTTTCCTTCAGCAAGCCTTGGAAAGGTTGTCAGGCCTAACCCTTAAAGAGCTAAAGATTACAATTAAGGCACTTTTGATGTTTTTAAGCAGGGACCTTGACAAGCCTGCTTGCTTCCAATGTATATAGGCTTCCTTGCTGCACACATCTAGTGGCAGGCGGCAGTATATACAGCTTTGCTACTGCGTATAACGGTTTTAGCTGTTTGAGAAAATGTATTATGCCGAATGCGGCTAGAGGCTGTGCTTGTTTTTATTATTTATACTGTTATAAAATGTTGAAGGTTAATTTTAGAAACAATCGCTAACTTAAACTAAACATATATTTAGATTCTCATAAGTAGCAAATACATTAATTCTATGCGCAACCTTACACAAGCAAACATTGCTAAACCTATTGTTTTTAAAATGTGGGTGTTTAGTGTTTTTCATTGGAAAATTGCATATACCACACAGCAACTCTGATGCTGGGGTGGTGAAAGTGGTATTCAATTCGGATTAGCATTGCATGGCATATTTAAATTAGAATGCTAAATGGAAACATTTTTATTTTTTGCTGCAGATAGAAGAAAAGAAGAAAAAGAAAAATAGAGGTGCTTTTAGTTATATGCAGGGCCACTGGAATTAAATGGCAGGAAAAGACAAAATTATGACGCAGGATTAACCAATTTATATGGCAAAAAAGGCCAGTTATAAATTTACAATGCCAATAGCTCTAACTCAAAAAAATGCGAGACCTATTGCATTAAAAATGCTAGTTTTATTGAGTTTGCACACCTTCCTCTCCCAGACAAAACAGTGCCTCTGCAGGCTGGAGTGGTGACATTTCCATCTGTTTGTAATTACTGCAGCTTGCGTTTTTTTACTGTAACGCAGCTGTGGCATTAAGAGACAGTTTGTCCAACACCCTCCTTGGTGGCTGGGATCTGTTGCTGGGCAGTCACGGGTCGGTGTGAGATAAAACATGCTGAGGGACTCTGAAAGATGCTATATACACGAGACGATCCCACGCGGATCTAGCAGCAGTTACTGGAGATCCGACGGCAATGTCACCTATTTAGCAATCTCTTAAGAAATGACGACGTGCTGAAAACTGTGCTCCTCTTTTATGAAAACTGATCAAGAAAAGAAAATAATTACAGAAATTTCGATATAGTTTGATTTTATCTTGGTATTCAATCAGTTTTCTTTGCTGACGGTGAGGTGTGTGTTTTCCTTATATCAAATTTCGATGCGATTAAAAATCTCAAACTACTCTCTCGTTTCTAGCAGAGCGGGTATAGTTGCTTAGAAATATGTTCTTCTGAGCTTTTTACCCAAGTAAAGAAAGCAAACAAATGCATGGCAAAGCACGATATGTGCATGTTCAGGATATTTTGTGCGCAGTCAGCAAACATGTTCTACCTGCCACCTCCAACTTTATTTGTATGAGTCCTCAGTGGAGGATGGAATGCATGAAGGTGTGCGACTAAAATAACAGATTTTTAGAGGCGTTTTTCAGAGTAACTGCGGAAATTTAATGTGAAATGTCTCTAAATATAACGAGGGCGTGTTTGAGATGACGGATGCATTTCCGGTGGTATTTTTATTTTTTTAAAACACATTTTATAGAAGTTTTAATAGTAATATTTAGGCACTTCCAGAGCTCTTCAATGGTATGTTTCATTCAACACGAATCGATTATTAACAGTAGATTGCATAATATACACATTTCACTGTAGCACAGTAGTGAAATCATTTTGCATAATATCCGTGTCATCAATCAAGATATATAAACTGATCTCTAATTCTCCGTGATTTCTTCCAATGAATCATCTCTTATACATTTGTTCATATGGCAAACAGGTTTCTGCTCTGGTGCCTCCCCTTGTTCCCTCCCTCCCCTCGACTTGTCCACTGCCTTTCTAAGTGCATTGTATACTCTTGGGCCAGGTCTCGTATACTCCTCAGAGTTCTCCATTGTGCTCTACTCCTACAATCTTGTTTGCCCTTGCAGGGCATATTCCTCGTGACAGCTTCCAGCACTCACAGCTCAACAAAACCCATGTGGTATATCGTAGTAACCATTGTTCAAGGAGATAGTATAGCATCATTTGGGGTATTATTTACTTCTTCCATCTGACCCACTAATGCACTCCAGGCCCGAACTCTCTCAACCAGCTCCTGTCCTCGTTTGACCTCTCGGTCTCTCACCACCTCGTCAGCTTTTGCCCACTTTCTTACCTCCCTCTTCCAGGTCTCGTTTTGGGGGCCCTGCGTTTGCTTCCAGTTTCTAGATATCTTCCGTTTGGCTATCAAGAGTCCTACGTCCTGAAATTGGTTAGTCACCTTTTGCTTGGGCATGTGTTTATAATCGCTGAGTAAGCAATATTTGGGATCATAAGGAACTTCCCGTTCGATGACCTCTGCCAGTGCGATGACCACTGAGTGCAAGAAGTCCTCCAACCTAGAGCAGGTCCATAACATATGAAAACACTCCACTGCTTCCTCCTCATTTCTCGGGCATTTGGCTTCCATAATATTAAAACGGTGTTGAAGTCTCCCTGGTGTTAAGTATATTCTGTGGAATATGTCTAAGTTAATGAGCTTGAACTGGGCATTCCAAGATGCCCTGGGGACCCATGTCAGTATGTTTTCTCATGCCACCTCCGGTATCTCCGTGCCCAAGTCCTCTTCCCACTTCCATTTAAGGCCTGTATGAGATGGACAGATAACTTTTCTAATTTTCCCATATAATAAAGTCACAGCTTTATATGTACCTGCATTACTAGTCAAATATTGACAACCGTGGGATAAGGGAGGTTCAGTTCGTCCTGTGTGCCAGTGTTTAGCGATTGCCTCTGTAATCGCTTTGTGGAGCAGAAAATGCCCCCGTGGTATGTCGCACCGTGTTCTGAACTCCTCAAAGGGTAGTACTGCGTCTGCCCCAAACAGCGTCCCCATGGATGCCGCTCCCATCTCCACCTCCACCCAGGATGTTATTCCGCCTCAATCTCCACCACGCCGTAAAACTGATAAAAAGGGCATTGTGGTCTCCTGGGGATAAAGCGGAGGTACATGTGCTCTACAAAGGTAGCACGACCAGCAGGAGCGTAACACCCTGAGTTCTGCTGGTAACATCATGCCTGGGGGGCCAAACCGGAGAACCATTTGTGCCAAGGGCGATAGGTCTGGAGTAAACGGTGTCGCCGTCGTGTCTGGCTGCACCCGGTTGGCTATCCACCTGGCCAGCCATTGCAGCTGGCTTGCAAGATAATAGGCCTCAAAGTCAGGCACCACCTTACCCCACCATTTTTGGCCTCTGGAGATGCTCAGGTGCTAGGTGACGTCTGCCCTGTCCCCACAGGAACCCAATGATCAGTGAATTCAGGGCCTTGAAAAAATCCCGGGGTATCTGTAGCTGGGTACTGGAACACCCGGCTACCTAAGACGGCGGCCTCCTGCCCGACCAGGACCCCAGAGGCACCGCGGGTCGGAACCGGAAGACACGCCCCTCGGGAATCCGGATATCCGGATTCCCGTCACAGAAATGACCACAGCTCGTCCATGGAGGGCGGAAGAGGACGCGAGGAACCAGGAAGAAGAGGGAGATCCGAAGAGAGACCGACGCAAGAGGAGAAGAAAAGACGGAGTCGGAGACCGGAGAAACGGGAGAGCGACAAGGAGAAGAACCCCACGCGGAGCGGAGCTACCTGGGGCAGCTGAATCCTGAAGACAGGCCCGAAGAAGGGAAAAGGAACCCTGAAACGCCGAGACACGCAACGTCCCTGGTGGAGCGAGGCTCCAGGAGGTACGGTTCTGTTTCCACAACAGGATAAACACTTTGCTGGGGAAAGGGGAAGGGGATAGAGGGAGGGAAGGGGGCGAGGGAGGAAGGGAATGGATAAAGAAGGGGAATAGCAGACAGAGGCTGGTAGAAAGAATTCTTGTTTTTTTTCCCCCTTTCTCTTCCCTTATTGGCACCATTGGTCCTTGTTTTGAGCTGACTTGGAGGACTAAGAAATGAAGTACAGAGACTAACTTTTTTTTTTTAAACTTACCTTAATAACACGGGTGAGATATAGCTGACGGGTCCTCCTGAAAAAAAACTTTATTTCACTAAGGTGATTTAATATTGGGTAGAAAGGAAAAACTTTTTATTTTTTTTCTTCTTCTCTCTCCCCAACACCTTTTCATTTGTAGTCCACCTTACCCCGCTCTCCCCTGATTCTCTCACTATACTAACACGGTTCAAGGAATTAAGAACAGAGTCACGACTTACCTTACCTTTTTTTCCTTTCCCGGCTTCCCTGGCGACGGCGTTCCCCACAAGAGCTTCGGCGGGACCCCAGAGGACCTGAAAGAGAGAAGAAGGAGAGAATGTTACATTTAGAGGGAAGAAACTAAAAAGACTCATAGAGAGGACTTATGAATTATCAATAAAGTACACATCTCTCGCAAACCTAACCTCTCGAGTCATTTTGTATGTCCTTACCGTTACGTTCGCCGCCACAGTATCCTTAAAGGTAGTGTAACAAAGAAATATAGCAACTGTGGCAGAACAATCATTTTCAGTAGTGCTGCTCGTCCTGCCACTGATAGAGGCAATGACCCCCAGAAGTTCATGTTACCTCTAAGTCCCCACAATGCTCGTCCTATCTTGCCTTCATACAAGTCAGTCCTGTTATGATAGACATGCACCCCCAGGTAAATCAAACAGTGCAGCTCTGTGAGAAAGTAGCCTCTTTCTAGCATGGTTACTCCCACTTTTGGCCTGTTTGTGAGTGTGTCAGTGTGTTTTTACTGTGTCACTGGGATCCGGCTAGCCAGGACCCCAGTGCTCATAATTTATGGCCTAATGTGTATGCCTGTGAAGTGCCTAACTGTGTCACTGAGGCTCTGCTAACCAGAACCTCAGTGCTTATGCTCTCTCTGCTTTAAAATTTGTCACTGTAGGCCAATGACTTCATTTACCAATTTCAATTGGCATACTGGACCACCCTTATAAGTCCCTAGTATATGGTAACTAGCTACCCAGGGCATTGGGGTTCCAGGAGATCCATATGGGCTGCAGCATTTCTTTTGCCACCCATAGTGAGCTCAGATAAACCCTTACATAGGACTGCCATTGCAGTCTGCGGGAAATAGTGCACACAACATTTCACATCCATTTTCCCTATATGTCTAACCTTCACTTGCTGAAGGTTAGGTGCAAAGTTACTAAGTGTGAGGGCACCCTTGCACTAGAAAAAGTGCCCCACATAGTTCAGGGCCATTTCCCCGGACTTTGTGAGTGCTGGGATGCCATTGCACATGTGCACTATATATAGGTCGATACCTATATGTAGCTTCACAATGGTAACTCCGAATATGGCCATGTAACATGTCTAAGATCATGGAATTGTCCCCCCATTCCAAATCTGGTATTGGGGAGCCAATTCCATGCAACCTTGGGGCTCCACCATGGACCCCCACTATCGCCAAACCAGCTCTCTGAGTCTTGCACTGCAGCTACAGCTGCTGCCACCTCACAGACAGGGTTCTGCCCTCCTGGGGTCTGGGCAGCCCAGTCCCAGGAAGGCAGAACAAAGCATTTCCTCTGAGAGCAGGGTGTTACACCCTCTCCCTTTGGAAATATGTGTTACAGGCTGGGGAGGGGTAGCCTCCCCCAGCCTCTGGAAATGCTTTGTAGGGCACAGATGGTGCCCTCCTTGCATAAACCAGTCTACACTGGTTCAGGGACTCTTTCTCCCCTGCTCTGGCGGGAAACTGGACAAAGGAAAGGGGAGTGACCACTCCCCTCTCCATCACCATCCCAGGGGTGGTGCCCAGAGCTCCTCCAGTGTGTCCCAGACTTCAGCCATCTTGCTTTGCAAGGTGTGGGTGCACTCTGGAGGGCTCTGAGTGGTCAGTGCCAGCAGATGACGTCAGAGACCCCTCCTGATAGATCCATAACTGATAAGGTAGCCAATCCCCCTTTCAGGGCTATTTAGGTTCTCTCCTGTGGGTTCTCTTCAGATTCTGCTTGCAAGTTTCCTTCAGGAATCCTCTGCAACAACTTCAGACTCTTCTGACCTCGGATCAACTGCAGCCTGCTCCAAGAAACGCTGTAACTGCAACAAAGTGTCTACAAGAGACACTTTTCTTCAGCAACCTCAGCTCCAAATCAGCAACTGCAATAGTTTCCATGGTGTGCATGCTCTGGGGGACTCCCTGTTTTCATCCTGCACCAGAAGGACTGAAGAAATCTCCCGTGGAGTGACGGAGTCACTCCCCTGCTCCAAGCAGGCACCTCCCAAGGCGACGACCGGTACCCTGGGACTCCTCTCACAGCAACGAGCGTGCTCCTAAGGACACAGAGGGTGGACATCATCGACATAGACTGTCCTGAGGTCCTGCTGACGCAATTTGGAGGAGGGAAGACCTTGCCTTCCCCGCGAACGACGGTACCCCTGTGTATTGTGTCTTCTTCACCTCCTGAAGCCTCTGTGCACTCTTTGCAAAATTCCTTCGTGCACAGCCTGGCCCAGGTCTCCAGTACTCCACCCTGCGACGCTCAACTCGCTGATTTGTTCCCCGGCTGCGTGGGACCTTCTTTTGTTGTGCTGCATCAACCGCGTTTTGCACCTCCTTTGAACCCGGATCCTGCGGCTTCTGGGGGTGCTGGCTGGCATACTGAGGCTCTCTAAAGTGCTGTGAGCCCCCTCTTCCTCCTCACACAGAGTTGAGGCTCCCAGGTCCCTCCGGGGTCCATCCAGCACCATTATGATGAAAAATGCACTTTTGTCATATCCAAGGCTTGTTGGCACCTTCCAACACGAAATCTCGTCTGCAATGATCTTCACCCTGTGGGACATCTTTTGCATCATGCAGGAACCCGCTGGCATCTTCCTAGGGTGCATTTCAGCAGTCTTCTACTAACCGAGGACTCTTTTTTTGCTCCCTCTTCTGGGATGGCAGGGGCTCCTGTCCTTCCTGGAACTTCTTTCGACTTCTGGACGTGGTCCCCTTCCTTTGCAAGTCTTCAGGTCCAATAATCCAGCAGTTGTTCTTTGCAGACTTGGTTGGCTGCTGCGAAATCCCCCAAATGAGGTGTAGTGTGTCCTAAGGAAACTTGCAATACTTTGCTCCTGCTTTTCTGGGCTCTGGGGTGGGGTACTTTACTTACCTTTACTGTATTCTTACTCTCCCAACGATTCTGCACACACTGCACTTGTCTAAGGAGGAATTTGTGATTGACATTACACTTTTTTAGTATATGGTTTGTGTTGCCCCTAGACCTAATTTCTCCCATTGCATTCTATAGGATTTCCTACTGTTTGCATTTTTCTATGTCTATTTACTTGTCTAATTTTGGTGTCTAGTGTATATATTGTGTATAATACTTAACCCCAGAAGGAGTATTGTCTCTAAGATATTTTTGGTACTGTGTCCCCCAAATAAATACCTTTATTTTTGGTAACACTGAGTACTGTCTTTACTTGTGTATAAGTACTGTGTAACTATAAGTGGTATTGCATGTGCTTTGCATGTCTCCTAGTTCAGCCTAAGCTGCTCTGCTATAGCTACCTCTGTCAGCCTAAGCTGCTTGAACACTACTACATTCACTAACAAGGGATAATAGCACCTGGTGTAAGGTGTAAGTACCCAAGGTACCCACTACAAACCAGGCCAGCCTCCTACATTGGTGGTGCAGCGGTGGGATAAGTACTTCAATTGCTTTACCACTTTGTTAGCTGTGCTTTTCACAAGAAAAGCTTCCTCCAATCCTTAGAGCATATATAATATATACCTAGAAACTATTTTCTAACTTTCGTAAAGTTTTACAAAGTTCTGAAAAGTTTTCTCTTTTCTCTAAAAAGTTAGCTCTGTTATTCTTCTAACGTTTTACTCACTTTCCTAAACGTTTTTGTTCTTTCAATATGTCTTCTCTAGAAGCTACCCCTAGAGTTGTCAAGACTACCTATGAGAATCTAAATTTCAAAAGTTTGAGGGATCTCTGCACTGAAAGAAGTTTAGGGATTGGGAAGAACCCCAATAAGGAGTTCCTCTTAACTCTTCTCCTCCAGGATGACCAGGGACTCAGCACTGGTCCAGATCAGACAGGGGAAGAGGTAGAGGATAACTCCAACCAGGAAAGCTCAGAGGAGCAAGATGACAATCCTGGGGAGGGTCCTTCCACAGACCTATCTGTCAACAAGCCCCCTAGTATAACTGGCAGTGGTAAGGGTTCACACACAAGTAGGGCTCCCTTCACCCTCCGAGGCCAGGTCACTAGAGTGGCCCCTGTTAGAGATAGGTCTGCCTCTGCACACTCTCATCTTACCTCTGTTTCAGAGGCTTCACATAATTCTAAACCTGAGGACCAGTCCCTAGATAGGGAACTCAGAAAGCTGAGGTTAGAGGAGACCAGACCGAAGCTAATGCAGCAGCAGTTGGCCTTAGACAGGGAATCCCTGGCTTTGGAGAAAGAGAGGCAGGGTTTGGGGTTAGTTCCCCATGGTGGCAGCAGCAGTTTTAGAAATACAAATGTTAGGGAACCTTCATTTGATTCTAGGAATCTGCACAAAGTTGTCCCTCCTTACAAGGATGGTGATGACATCAACAAGTGGTTTGCTGCACAAGACAGAATTCTGATTGTCAGAGAGGATGATGCAGATAATTACCAGGTTCTTAAAAATGCACTCTTAGATGGTCTGGGCTTAACTACCGAACAGTACAGACTTAAGTTTAGAGTGACTAGAAAGGAGTCATCACAGGACTGCACAGACTTTGTGGACTGTTCTGTGAAGGCCCTAGAAGGTTGAAAGCCTATATAACTTGATTCTGAGAGAGCATATCTTGAATAACTGTGTGTCTGACTTGTTACATCAGTATCTTGGGGACTCGGATCTGACCTCTCCCCAAGAATTGGGAAAGAAGGCAGACAAATGGGTCAGAACAAGGGTGAGCAGAAAAGCTCATACAGGGGGTGACAAAGATGGCAAGAAGAAAGATGGTGAAAAATCTCAGGACAAGCATGGGGATACAAATAAACATAAATGTCCTTCTTCAGGTCCAAAACACTCCTCTGGGGGTGGGATAAAACTTCTTCATCTTCTTCAAACTCTTCACACAATCAGAAAAAGCCTTGGTTCTATGTGTGTAGAAATAAAGGCCATTGGCCAGGGGATAAGTCCAGAACAGGTAAAGCCCCTGAGCCTACCACCACTAAGACATCAGACTCTAGTGCCCCTAGCAGTAGTGGTAATAGTGGTGGGACTACTGGCAATAGTCAAACGAAAGGTGTAGTTGGGTTCATTTTTGGGACCATAATAGAAACTGGGGTAGACAGTCTCAAGTTAGTTTCTGTCACACCTGGTGGCATTGGCCTTGCCACCTTGGCTGCTTGTCCCCTTAACATGGATAAGTACAGGCAGTCAATCTTAATAAATGGTGTTGAGGCCCAGGCCTACAGGGACACAGGTGCCAATATCACTTTGGTGACTGAAAACCTGGTGTCACCTGCATAACACCTCCTTTAACAGAAATACCAAGCTACTGATGTCAATAACTCCACTCAGTCTCTCCCCTTAGCTGTAGTTTAACTTAGTTGGAGTGGAGTTACTGGCCCTAAGCAGGTGGTGGTATCACCTAGCTTACCTGTAGATTGTCTCTTAGGGGATGACCTAGAGGCCTCAGGTTGGGCTGAGGTAGAGTTTAGTACCCATGCATCCATGCTGGGTATCCCTGAGGAATTGCTTCCTCTCATTTCTGGTGAAATGAAAAAGCAAAGAAGAGAAAAAGGCCTGAAATCTCAGGATCCCTATCCACCAACAGGTAAGAAGGGTATCAAAGTATCCCTTCCCCACCCTACCACTAAGGATACTATTCCTGTGGTGGGAGAAACCTCTCCTGGGGCGGAACCTGTACCAAAGGAGCCATCAGTTACCACACCTGGACTCCCAGAGGTAAACGTACCACTCTGTGGAACTACTAAGTCAGATGTGCAAAATTGCACTAATTTAGTAAATATGGAGCATCCCTCCAGGCCTCCCAGATAAACTTTAGTGCAGCAGCCCTGCACTACCTCTAAACACTTAGGCCAGCAGCCCTAGTCTAGGAGCTTATAAGACAGCAACCCTGCCCTGCTCCAACTCAAGAGCAACACCAACCCTGTTCTTTCTTAAAGCCATATAGACAATGTTTTTGCCCAGCTATGGCTTTGTTGAGACAGCATCCCTGTCTAGCATTTCCTGCATTTGAAATAGGCCCAGTGGACCAATCCCACTGCCCAACTTTAAAACATACTAATAGGAACTCTGAGAATTTACACTCACACTGTTGGTTAGGTAAACATCTCCAAACAGGATGGTTTACATCCCCACAGGGAAGTAACCATATAGTGGATGATAAAGGGAGAGTAACCACTGTATTGCAGATCTACTCTCCATTTATCACCACTTAGACAATAAAGTCTCAACTGGTCAAGGTTAGCCTTATTGTCCTTCGTCTTCGTTTGGGGGTGGGGGGTTTGTGTGATAAAGTAGCCTCTTTCTCGCATGGTTACCCCCACTTTTGGCCTGTTTGTGAGTGTGTGTCAGTGTGTTTTTACTGTGTCACTGGGATCCTGCTAAGCAGGACCCCAGTGCTCATAGATAAAAACCTATTTTTCAGTGTGTTTTGCCTGTCTCACTGGGATCCTGCTAGTCAGGACCCCAGTGCTCATAATTTATGGCCTAGTGTGTATGCCTGTGTAGTGCCTAACTGTGTCACTGAGGCTCTGCTAACCAGAACCTCAGTGCTTATGCTCTCTCTGCTTTTACATTTGTCACTGTAGGCCAGTGGCTTCATTTACCATTTTCAATTGGCATACTGGACCCCCCTTATAAGTTCCTAGTATATGGTACCTAGGTACCCAGGGCATTGGGGTTCCAGGAGATCCATATGGGCTGCAGTATTTATTTTGCCACCCATAGGGAGCTCAGACAAACCATTACACAGGACTGCCATTGCAGCCTGCGTGAAAAAGTGCACACACTATTTCATAGCCATTTTCACTGCACTTAAGTATCTTATAAGTCACCTATATGTCTAACCTTCACTTGTTGAAGGTTAGGTATAAAGTTACTAAGTGTGAGGGCACCCTTGCACTAGCAAAGGTGCACCCACACAAGTTCAGGGCCATTTTCCGGACTTTGTGAGTGCGGGGACACCATTACACATGTGCACTACATATAGGTCAATACCTATATGTAGCTTTACAATGGTAACTCCGAATATGGCCATGTAACATGTCTAAGATCATGGGATTGTCCCCCCATTCCAAATATGGTATTGGGGAGCCAATTCCATGCATCCTGGGGGCTCCACCATGGACCCCCAGTACCGCCAAACCAGCTCTCTGAGGCTTGCACTGCAGCTACAGCTGCTGCCACCTCACAGACAGGGTTCTGCCCTCCTGGGGTCTGGGCAGCCCAGTCCCAGGAAGGCAGAACAAAGCATTTCCTCTGAGAGCAGGGTGTTACACCCTCTCCCTTTGGAAATAGGTGTTACAGGCTGGGGAGGGGTAGCCTCGTTCAGCCTCTGGAAATGCTTTGAAGGGCACAGATGGTGCCCTCCTTGCATAAACCAGTCTACACGGTTCAGGGACCCTTTCTCCCCTGCTCTGGTGGGAAACTGGACAAAGGAAAGGGGAGTGACTACTCCCTTCTCTATCACCACCCCAGGGGTGGTGCCCAGAGCTCCTCCAGTGTGTCCCAGACTTCAGCCATCTTGCTTTGCAAGGTGTGGGGGCACTCTGGAGGGCTCTTAGTGGCCAGTGCCAGCAGGTTATTTCAGAGACCCCTACTGATAGGTCCATACCTGATAAGGTAGCCAATCCCCCTCTCAGGGTTATTTAGAGTCTCTCCTGTGGGTTCTCTTCAGATTCTGCTTGCAAGATTCCTTCAGGAATCCTCTGCAACAACTTCAGACTTTTCTGACCTCAGATCAACCGCAGCCTGCTCCAAGAAACGCTGTAACTGCAAAAAAGTGTCTACAAGAGGCACTTTTCTTCAGCAACCTCAGCTCCAAGTCAGCAACTGCAACAGTTTCCATGGTGTGCATGCTCTGGGGACTCCCTGTCTTCATCCTGCACCAGAAGGACCGAAGAAATCTCCTGTGGAGTGACGGAGTCCCCTGCTCCAAGGAGGCTCCTTCCAAGGCGACGACCGGTACCCTGGGACTCCTCTCACGGCGACGAGCGTGCTCCTGAGGACACAGAGGGTGGACATCATCAACATAGAATGTCCTGCTGACACAATTTGGAGGAGGTAAGACCTTACCTTCCCCAAGTACGACAGTACCCCTGTGTATTGTGTCTTTTTCGCTTCCTGAGACCTCTGTGCACTCTTTGTAAAATTCCTTCATGCACAGCCTGGCCCAGGTCCCCAGCACTCCAACCCGCGATGCTGAACACACTGAGTTGTTCTCCGGCGGCGTGGGACCTTCTTTTGTTGTGCTGCATCAACCGCATTTTGCATCTCCTTTGAACACAGATGCTGCGACTTCTGGGGTGCTGGCTGGCATACAGAGGGCTCTCTAAAGTGTTGAGAGCCCCCTCTTCCTCCTCACACAGAGTTGAGGCCCCCAGGTCCCTTCTGGGTCCATCGAGCGCCATTTTGATGAAAAATACACTTTTGTCATAGCCAAGGCTTGCTGGCGCCTTCCAACACGAAATCTCGTCTGCAAAGATCTTCACGCCGTGGGACATCTTTTGCATCATGCAGGAACCCGCTTGCATCTTCCTAGGCTGCATATTTGCAATCTTCTACTAACTAGGGACTCTTCTTTTGCACCCTCTTCTGGGGCTCCTGTCCTTCCTGGAACTGCTTTTGACTTCTGGACTTGGTCCTCTTCCTTTGCATGTGTTCAGGTCCAATAATCTAGCAGTTGTTCTTTGCAGCCTTGATTGACTGCTGCAAAATCCCCAAAACGGGGTGTATTGTGTCCTAAGGAAACTTGCAGTACTTTACTCCTGCTTTTCTGAGCTCTAGGGTGGGGTAATTTACTTACCTTTACTGTATTCTTACTCGCCCAGCGATTCTGCACACACTACACTTGTCTAGGGGAGAATTTGTGATTCAGATTCCACTTTTTTAGTCTATGGTTTGTGTTGCCCCTAGACCTATTTTCTCCCATTGCATTCTATAGGATTTCCTACTGTTTTGCATTGTTCTGTGACTACTTACTTGTCTAATTTTGGTGTCTAGTGTATATATTGTGTATAATACATACCTCCAGAAGGAGTATTGTCTCTAAGATAATTTTGGTACTGTGTCACCCAAATAAATACCTTTATTTTTGGTAATACTGAGTATTGTTTTTACTTGTCTATAAGTACTGTGTAACTATAAGTGGTATTGCATGAGCTTTGCATGTCTCCTAGTTCAGCCTAAGCTGCTCAGCTATAGATACCTCTATCAGCCTAAGATGCCTGAACACTGCCTACATTTCACTAATAAGGGATAACTGAACCTGGTGTAAGGTGTAAGTACACACGGTACCCACTACAAACCAGGCTAGCCTCCTACAGGCTCCCACTATAGGCTCCTCAGATCTTCTGTGGCCTCTCGGTCCGGGGTCATAGGAAATAGACTAGATTTCCCCCAGTTAACTTGAAGACCTGATATTGATCCAAACCGATCTAGTAGTTGTTGCGCTCCTCTCAGTGCATCATCTGCGTCTGCTAGGAATAATAGTAGATCATCTGCGTATAAGACCATATAATGGGTGTTGTTCCCTATCTCCAGTCCTCTATACGTGTTACCTCCCCTGGCAATGCTTGCAAGGGGCTCTATGGCCAGGGCAAAGAGGAGTGTGGAGAGCAGACATACCTGTCTGGTGCCCCGTTCTACTTGATAGTCCCTGATTTGGTGTTGCCTGTACGAACTTGCGGCTCTTGGCTCAGCATATAATAAGCGCGTCCAGGCTATAAAATTCTCACCAAGGCCAAATTTGAGTAATACTTAGTATAAATATGACCATTTAAGACTATTGAATGTCTTCTCAAAGACCACTGCGTCTGCTCTATTATAGGAACTATCTTCAAGTAACGAGAAAAGTCGACGGACATTCATGGCGGTATATCGTCCGGGAATAAACACCACCTGATCAGTATGGATCAAACTGGACATATATATGGTAAGAGGCATGTCTCTATTAATTTAGTAAGGATTTTGTAGTCCACAGACAACATTAATAGGGGTCGATAAGAGGTTACCTAACTGGGTGGCTTCCCAGGTTTCAGAAGGGGAACAATGAGGGCCTCCTACGCCAATGAAGGGAGAATCCCAGCCAACTGAGCTTCTTTATACATGCTAACCAGTCGGGGGTCCCAGGGTAGTCATAAAAGCGGAGTAAAATTTGACTGGTAGACTGCCCAGGCCCGGCATTTTATTCCGTCTTATGCTATCCATAGCCACCTTCACTTCTGATAATTCTATTGCCTGTCCTAGGGCCTCAGATTCCTGTTCCGAGACCGTCGGAAGGTTGATGTGTGATAAATACTCTTGGATATCTGCAGTTGTGTGCGTTTTACTTTTATGAAGCTTTAAATAGTACTTACAAAACTCCTGATTGATTGCAGCCTGACTGTTGACCTGCTGGCCCATGGATGTATCCAATTCCGCTATGCTCAACCCCCTTTTTGCTGCGTTAGCCAGCCATGCCAGCATGTGTTTTCGCTAGGTAGGTTTTGTCTTTCAGCTCCGACTGCAACCCTCTCCCGTGTATCTTAAACGAATGCTTGGAGACCTGGTTGTCTTGGGTACTCTCTCTCCATCTCTCTCAATTCTTGTTCCGACCTCCCTATATCTCGTTGTATACATATCTAACCCCTTATGCATCTAAAATACATTTCCCCCTTATCACGACCTTGAAGGCGTCCCATTCTAGAAGTCTTGTGTCTATAGTGCTCTCGTTATCATTAAAGTAGGCAGTTGTGTCGCAGCAATGTCTGTCCTAAAGACTTGGGCCCTCATTACTACCCTGGCGGTCGGTGTTAAAGTGGCGGTAATACCGCAAACAGGCCGGTGGAAAAAAAAAAGGGATTACGACTGTGGTGGAAACCGCCAATATAGACAGCCACTTTAACACTCCGACCGCCACGGTGGTAGAAACAAACACCGCGGCGGTAACCGGCAACAGACAGGTGGAAGACTTAGGGGGTTATTACAACTTTGGAGGAGGTGTTAATCCGTTCCAAAAGTGACGGTAAAGTGATGGATGTACCACCAGCCGTATTACGAGTTCCATATGATATAATGGACTCGTAATATGGCTGGTGGTATATCCGTCACTTTACCGTCACTTTTGGGACGGATTAACACCTCCTCCAAAGTTTAATAACCCCCAAAGTACTGTCCACTGTATTACAAGAGGCCTATCCGCCACCTTTTCTGGGGCGGAACCAACGCTATCAAAAGCACGGTGGAAGCAGTACACAGAAGGGAAACCACTCACCTCTCGACACCCAACGAGGAACCAGGACGCCATGGAGCCCAAACTTCAGGTGTTACCTATGTTGGTTTACCTCCTCTTCTACCAGGGGTACGAATGGCGGCGGTGGCTACTACGTGAGTACCGCACCTACAACACAGTGGAGGGGGGGAGGAAAGAGAGTGACACACACACGCAACACCCCCACCCACACCCTCACACACAACATACACACAAATACATGCATCAACATTACATATACACCCCCCCACCCCTGGAAGAACGTAGGGACAAAAGGAAATGATTGTAACAATTGTAATCATGAAAAATCCATTAGTCAAAAGTCAAAATTCATTATATACAAATATGTACACCAACTACACAAGTCCGGATAGTGTACCAATCATTGTCCGTGGACCACTGAGCCCAAAATGCATGGGCGAAGCCCACACATGATACCTGTCTCGAAACGGAGAGAACACTGCTGGGGCATAAGATTGAAAATACACAGGCACCTCAGGAGGGAGTGGCACCTCAGCCTGATGAACGCACAACGCTACTGCTGCACAAGGGGGCTCCATGCCCACTGCTGTATCCTGGGGAGTGCAAAGCCACAGTCTCTCAAGTCTCTCCAGTGGGTGGTTTGCCCACTGCTTTATCCTGGGGAGTGCAAAGCCACAGTCTCTGAAGTCTCTCCAGTGGGTGGTTTGCCCACTGCTTGATCCTGGGGAGTGCAAAGCCACAGTCTCTTAAGTCTCTCCAGTGGGTGGTTTGCCCACTGCTGTATCCTGGGGAGTGCAAAGCCACAGTCTATCAAGTCTCTCTAGTGGGTGGTTTGCCCACTGCTTTATCCTGGGGAGTGCAAAGTTACAGTCTCTCAAGTGGATAACAGTCTCCACTGGTTCTGGAGGGGGCCTGGTGCCCAGAGTGCTTCATCCTGCCAAGGACTGAGGCAGTGGATGTATCTCTCCACTGGTTCTGGAGGTGGCATCGTGCCCAGAGTGCTCCACGTGCAGTGTGGCCAGTACAATTCCCTCACCTGGGTGTGCTTGCCACAAGATTGGCGAGGTTTAGGTAGCATGATACGCCATGGAGGCAGCGGCATACCCCAAACTGCTGCGGCTTCGCCTTCCACCTGCAGGTGCAAACAGTGATGGAAGTCATGCCTCATGGAAGCTGCCCAGGGTCCAGGAATTCTCCTCCAGCCTCAGACGACTGACCACTGGGGATGGTAGCCATGTCAGCGGTGGTGCCAGTGTCCGAGGACACCGCTGGGCCAGTGGCGGTGCTTGCAGTGGTGTCTGTGGCGGCGGTGCTTGCGGCAGTGTCTGTGGCGGCGGTGCTTGCGGCGGTGTCTGTGGCGGCTGTGCATGGGTCAGAACCTGCTGAGGGACACAGCAGGACGTCTCCTCCAGCCTTGGACGGCTGCCCACTGGGGAAGAGGCTAGGGACTGTCGCTGAGGCTGGAGACGTGCCGGGGGCGGTACAGGTGGCGGAGTCTGTGGCGGCGGTGCTGGCGGCCGTGTCTGTGGTGGCGGTGCTGGCGGCGGTGCATGGGTCAGCACCTGCTGAGGGACAAAGCAGGACGTCTCCTGCAGCCTCGGATGGCTGCCCACTGGGGAAGAGGCTGGGGACTGTCACTGAGGCTGTAGACGTGCCGGGTGTGGTGGAGGTGACGGTGCAGGTGGCAGTTGTGGTGGCGGGGCAGCTAGCGGTGTTTGCCGCCATACAGGTTGGCGTGGTCGTGGACAGAAAGTGTGACACTGGTCCCTCAGTCGGTGCCACCATGCCCTCTCCTGACCTGCTCTTCTGCTTTTGTCCCTTCCCCACCTTTGATGGTGCCACCGTTGTCTTGCCACTATCCCCTTTTGTTTTTGCTGAGCCCTTGGTGGCTGGTAGTCTTGGCTTCTCCCTCCGGGATGTGGGCACCTTTTTTACCTTGGCAGGTGGCGGAATGTCCTTGCCCTCGCTACGTGGCACACTGGCAGCCCTGATGGGTGGCGCACTCGATGACCCCGCATTTGATGGCACCACTGTGCCTGGGGATGTGGTGGTTGAGGTGCTGGGCTGGGACCTGGAAAGCCTGGCCCTAGGGGAAGGGCGGGGTGGGAGGTGTAGGGAAGAGGTCAATGTTAGCCAGGAAAAGTTTTTTAGACACACTGGGACAAGAAGATGGAGGGCATTTGGGAGTGGAGGTAGAGGTAGTGGTTGTCGGAGGTGTACGTCTGCTGAATTTGGGTGAAGGTGCATGGGCCGGAGGCTGTTGTGAGGTGGATGGCTGTTGGGTGGGTGTGTGCCTGCGTTTGTGTACTTTGGGAGGAGGGCTCACTGACACACTGGGAGAGGACACTGGGGATGTGTGAATGGTAGTGGGGGTAGTGAGTGCACATGAGCGATGTGTGGAGATGGGCATGGTGGTGATGGAGGTAGTGGCTGAGGATGTAGTGCATGCAGGTGTGAGTGGAGATGAGACAGGGCGGGAGGAGGAGGGCGTGGAGGAGGAGGACACAGTGGAGGCAGTGGATGTTGCTGTGTCTGCTTGGGGATGGTGCTTGTGTGAGTGCCTGTGGGATGTGTGGTGCTTATGTTTGCCATGTCCACTGTTGTGTGTTGATGTATGTGCATGCTGGTCTGATGGTGTGCTTGGGATAAGCTGAGGTACAGGGGATTGGGTCTGGGTGGAGGAAGTTGGAGGGGGAAGGCTGGACAAAGAGACAATGGCTGCCATCAGTGCTGAGGCCAGAGCCTGAAATGCTCTCTGTTGGGCTGCCTGCCCAGAATGAATGCTCTCCAGGTATGCATTTGTTTGTTGCAAATGCCTCTCTACACCCTGGATGGCTGTCACAATGGTAGATTGCCCAACAGTGCGGGATCTCAGGCGGTCAATAGCCTCCTCACTGAGCAGGGCTGACTGGGGCAGGGCCTGAGGTGCCTGGGGCGAAGGAGATGCCCACCCTTCTGGGTGAGCGGGCACAGGACACACGCTGAGGGGCTGCTGGGAAGGCGGTGCTGGTAGGGGGGGTGGCGGCTGTACTTGTTGATGCAGTGGGAACAGAAGTGCCCGCCACCGCAAGGGAGCTCCCAATAGAGGAGGAGTCGCTGTCACTGTTGTCTGCTCCTGTCCCCGCCGTGGAGCTCCCCTCACCCTCTGTCCCACTGGTGACTTCAGACTCCGTTGCTTTACCCTCCAGGGCCAAGTGGGTTGCAGCTCCCTGCTGCTCCGGTGCCAATGCTCCCCCGCCTGATGATGCTATTGCACACAAAAACAGGGAGACCACAAAAAGGGGGGGGGCGACAGAAGAAAGACATGTTCAGTGCATGCAACACCACTACCGTCGGAGGACACAACACACATGGAGCAGCCCTCTACACTACGCCATGCACTGACAGTTCCTAGAAATTTCAGCTGACCATGGGGTACAAGGCCTAAGACCAATTGCTGCACACCTGGAAGTCACAGGAGCCTGACTAGGTGTAGATGGATCTTACCACTGGTGGGGTTGGGGTTTCACATACCCTGCCTCACAAGGGACCTTGCCTACCAAGTTCTCCCTGGCCTAGGGGACCCCCCTGCCCACCTCCCGGACCCAGACACCTTGTAATGCGCGCAGAGTCAGCTGAATGAGAGTGTACTCACCCCCTTGTGGCTGCTGTGATGCCCTCAAGCGCCCATCCAACTCTGGATACGCCACGACTAGGATCTCGAATATCAGGGGGGTCATGGTGCGACGGGCACTCCTCCCACGTTGGGAGGCCATCCCCAGCTGGGCCTCTACCATCTTCTTGCTCCAGTGGCGCAGGTCCTCCCATCTTTTATGGCAGTGGGTGCTCCGTCTGTGGTAGACCCCCAGGGTCTGGACGTCCTTGACGATGGCACGCCAAATACCCTTCTTCTGGTGGGCGCTGACCTAGGGGAATGGTACAGGGGAAAAGGAAATTACTTACCCGTCCGGACCGTCATACTCATTGCCCACCAGTTCCCATCCATGTGCTGATGCACATACACTCACCATCCGCACATGCAGTCCTCAGCCCCCCCCATGTATCTTCCATCCACACCACTCAAAACAGGCATTGCCCATGCAGCATTCTCACAGTGTACTCACCTGTTTGTCTGGAGGACCGTACAGTTGCGCGTACTGGGGGAGGACCCCATCCACTAGATTCTCCAACTCCTCCGAAGTGAAGGCAGGGGCCCTTTCCACAGACACTCGAGCCATCGTCGCTTCCAGACACAGGTCACAGCAGCACTTGCAGTGTAGGTCCTCTCCTGTTGAAGGTCAGGTATCAAGTGAGTGAACAGACAGAAAATGGCAGTCATGTCCACGGCGGTGTGTACTGTCACCGCCGGCATACATCGTCATTGGCTCCTGGGACCCATAGGGCCCAATGTTAACCAATGCAGAATTGCTCCGCGGTCTTCGACCGCCCATCACGACGGTGTACAACGCCAGCACAGTTACCTCATATCCCCTTGTCCCACCTTACAGGTCAGGCAGCCGCCATTTCAGGAGGCCACATGGGATGGATGTTAACTGCGTCACACCTGTCTAGGTCAGGAATATAGACAGATACCGGCACATTGCGGATTAATAACGTTTCAGCAAATAACAAATTGTGATACCTCAGTGTTGGATGACTCTGCTCGCTGTTCTCCTCCATAGGGCACATCCGCTGGGGCAGGTGATGAGATGGCGGCATCCTCCGGTGTACAGACCCCTGGTGGACCTGCTGACAATGGAAGAGAGGCACATCCTAGTCACATGCAGACTTGATCGTGAAACAATCCAGGAACTGTGTGCACCGTTGGAGCCAGACCTGATTTCATCTTTCCGCCATCATACAGGAATCCCCCCTCTAGTGCAGGTCCTGTCTGTACTCCATTTCCTGGCCAGTGGGTCTTTTCAAACAACAGTGGCCATGGCATCAGGGATGTCCCAGCCTATGTTCTCTAACGTGTTGTCCAGAGTGTTGTCTGCCCTGCTGAAACACATGCGCAGCTACATCGTGTTCCCTCAGGTGGAGGATTTGCCCATAGTGAAAGGTGATTTCTATGCCCTGGGACATATCCCCAACATCATTGGTGCCATTGATGGGACACATGTGGCATTTGTACCCTCCTGCAGGAATGAACAGGTGTATAGAAACCAGAAGAGCTACCATTCTATGAATGTGCAGGTGGTGTGTTTGGCAGACCAGTACATCTCCCATGTGAATGGCAAGTATCCTGGCTCTGTGCAAGAAGCTTACATTTTGAGAAATAGCAGCATCTCTTATGTGATGGGTCAACTCCAGAGGCACCATGTGTGGCTAATAGGTGAGGCCAAGGTCCCAATACAGTTGACATAGGTGTCTGGGTATCGGTCTGTCCCTAAGTGTTAGTGTTTATCTAACAATTGTCCCTCGACATTTGCAGGTGACTCTGGTTACCCCAACCTGTCATGGCTATTGACCCCAGTGAGGAATCCCAGGACAAGGGCAGAGGAACGCTACAATGAGGCACATGGGCGAACTAGGAGGGTGATTGAACGCACCTTCAGCCTCCTGAAGGCCAGATTCCGGTGCCTCCATCTGACAGGTGGCTCCCTATACTACTCACCGAAGAAGGTGTGCCAGATAATCGTGGCCTGCTGTATGCTGCACAACCTGGCTTTGCGACGGCAGGTGCCTTTTCTGCAGGAGGATCGGCCAGATGGTGGTCTTGTGGCAGCTGTGGAGCCTGTGGACAGTGAAGAAGAGGAGGCAGAAGAAGAGGATATCGACAACCGAAACAACATCATCATGCTATACTTCCAGTGAGACACAGGTAAGAAGATGTCACTGCTTCCCACATCTCATACTATTGTTTGAGCTAGCATAAGTCTGTCATTTTCATTTAGTGTATGGACCCTGACTTGTCACTTTGACTTTCCATTTCACACATCTGGGTCCCACTTTGTGCCCTCCGCTATGTTTACTGCTGGCCTACAGCTGTGTAACATTGGTATGTGAACAAGTAAATTGACATTGCTATATTCCATAGTTATTGCAATTACACATTTGTGAAAGCACAGACTGACTCCAGATTGTTTTGTGATTGAATTGTGTTTATTCCTGTGCAGATAAGTGGAGGGGGTTTTAACATGGGCTGGGGTGATGGTGGAAGTATGTCCATGGCAGAGTCCAGTCTATTTGTTTCACAGGGGCATTGTCCAAAGGGCCATAGGAAGTGGAGCAATGGCCGTTTAAGGATGGACAGGGTGACATAGTGGGACAGAAGGGGGACATTCAGGGGGGTCTCATTTCTTGGCGGGGTTCTTGGCAATGTTCTCTGTCTTGTTCCTGGATCTCAGGGACCGTTTGCGTGGTGGTTCTCCATCTGTAGGGGGTGGGGTGCTGGTGTCCTGTTGTTCCTGTGGCGGTGCCTTCAGTCCACTAGCGCCGGCGGAGGTGGAGGGCTGTTCATCATCCAGGCTAGTGTCAGGGACCCCTTGTGCCACTGTGTCGCTACGGTGTTGAGAAGGTCTGCCAGCACCCCTGCAATGGTGACCAGGGTGGTGTTAATGGACTTCAAGTCCTCCCTATTCCCAAGGTAGTGTTCCTCCTGCAGCCGCTGGGTCTCCTGAAACTTGGCCAGTACCGTTGCCATAGTCTCCTGGGAATGATGGTAAGCTCCCATGATGTTTGAGAGTGCCTCGTGGAGTGTCGGTTCCCTGGGCCTGTCCCCCCGTCGCACAGTAGTCCTCCCAGTTTCCCTGTTATCCTGTGCCTGATCATCCTGTGTTAGTGGGGTTGCCTGGGTTCCCTGTAGTGGTGGACACACTGCTGATTGACATGTCCTGGGGACAGAGGAATGGGCCCGCTGGGTGGGTGCTGTGCTGGTGTTTCCTGAGGGGGAAGGCTCAGTGGTGGCTTGTGACAGTGGCAGGGAAACCGACTGTCCCGAGGTCCCAGATGGGCCGGGCTGGTCATCTTGATCCAGGCGTGCAGAGCTGCTGTCATCACTGTGGGCCTCTTCTGTGGAGGGACAGGATATGTCTGGCACCTCCTTTCCGGTGACATTGGGTAGGGGTCCTGTTGGGGTGTAAATGCATAGTTATTGTATCTGTGTGTGCCATTGTGTGCTATGGGTGAGTGACCCTCTACTCCAGTGCTTGCATTATTGGCTTGGTCCTTGTGTGATTGGTGATTTTGGGGCATGAGTGAGCCTCTGTACTGGACATGCTTGGGTGATGGGTGTCCATGCATTGGTGTTACATGCAGGGCTTGGTTTTGGCATGTGTGGGTTGTGTTGGTGGGGTATCTGTGGGTTGTTGGGGTGATGGGTGTGAGAGTAAGGGTGGGAGTACGTGATGGCATGTAGGTGGGGTGGGGGGGATAAGGTAGGAAAGATTTGCCTTACCAGAGTCCAGTCCTCCTGCGAGGCCCTCTGGATGCAGTATTGCCAAGACCTGCTCCTCCCATGTTGTTAGTTTTGGGGGAGGAGGTGGGGGTCCACCGCCAGTCCATTGTACAGCAATCTGGTGTCTGGATACCACGGAATGCACCTTCCTCCGTAGGTCGTTCCATCTCTTCCTGATGTCATCCTGTGTTCTTGGATGCTGTCCCACTGCGTTTACCCTGTCGACAATTTTGCGCCATAGCTCCATCTTCCTTGCAATGGATGTCTGCTGCACCTGTGATCCGAATAGCTGTGGCTCTACCCAGACGATTTCCTCCACCATGACCCTGAACTCCTCCTCAGAGAAACTGGGGTGTCTTTGAGGTGCCATGATGTGGTGTGGGTGAGGTGGTGTCTGTTGTGATGTGTGAGGGGATGTGTTGGTGTGTGTTCTTTGAGGTGCGTGGATGTTGTGTAAGTGATGGTGTTGTTTTAGGTAGTGTCTCTCTCTGGCCTGCTTTAAAATTTCTGTCAGTAAGGGTTTGTGGGTAATGTGGGTGTGTGTTTTATATTGGATTGGGTGTGTGGGTGTGGTGGGTGTATGTGTATCAGGTGTGTGTATTTTGAATTGTCCAATGTGGTTGTGTTGTGTAAATGTGTGTGTATTTTGAGTGCGGCGGTGTGTACCGCCAATGGTTTACCGCGGTTGAAAGACCGGTGCGTTTATTTGTGGGTCGTGATAGTGTGGGCGTATTCTTGTTGGCATGATTTCGTCGTTTTTGTTATCGCCAGTTTATCACTGACCTTTGGTGTGGCGGACTTGTGTGGGTGTCTGTATTGTGGCGGATTCAGAGCTGTGGGTCGTAATACCTGTAGCGGAATTCTGCAGCCGCAGTGGTATGTTGGCGGTCTTCTGCACGGCGGTAAGTGGGATTTACCACAAGGGTTTTAATGAGGGCCTTTGTCTTCTGACAGTTCCGGCCTAAGTCGCCACAATAGCACTGGAGGGCAGGGAGTGCCCAATGCAGTCTTAACAATAAGGGGTTATGGTCTGAGAATGTACTGCTTAAATACTCAGTTGCGCTGGTCAACTCATGGACATCAGGGGAGCAAAGAAAGATATCTAATCGCAAATGTAGATCATACAATGGGGAATAAAAGGATTAAAAGAAGTAATCCCTCGAGTCTGGGTGGTGAGTGCGCCAGGAATATATCAGTCCCCATTCTGGTTGCCGCCTAGTTAAATGGCTCCGAGAAGGTGGTTGGCCAGATGGTTGGAAAGCGTCCTCAAGAATCCAGGTTGATCAACATTCGGTCCATAAATACTCCCTATCACTATGTCTCGACCATCTAACCTCCCTGCTATTAGGATATATCTGTCCAAGGGATCTATGACAGATTCAGGGGGTCATTACAACCTCGGCGGTCTTTTAACAAGACCGCTGAGGGACCGCCGTGCGGAAGACCGCCAGTAGTGGCGGTTTGCCGCTCGGCGTATTATGACTGTTGGCTGCCCTCCGTCGTTTTTCCGACGGAGAGCCGCCAACAGCCATACTTGCGGGCAGCGGGGAAGTGGAGGTTGCTCCACTGCCACGCCAACAGAACACCGCCCAGCTAATCACGTCCTGTGATTCTGCGCGGCGGTGTTCTGTTGGCGGTGTGGTGTCGGCGGAGCTGCCCCCATGGCTCCCGGCGGATCGACGGAACAGGTAAGTCGATCGTCCGTTAGGGGAGGGGGCGTGGGGTGTTGTGTGTTGTGTGGGTGCATGGGGGTATGTGTCTGTGTATGGAGGGGGGTGTGTGAGTGCGTGTATGCTTGCGGGGGTGTTGCTTGTTTTGGGAATGAGTGCGTGTATGTCTGTGGGTATGTCTGTATGGATGTGTGCGTGTATGATTGAATCTGGGTGTACGTGTCTGACTGTGTGTGTGGATGTTGGCATGTATGTCGGTGTGTGCGCGTGTATGTGTGTTGGTGGTGCCTGCGTGCGTGTCGGGTGTGAATGTGTAAGGTAATGCCGGGGGTCGGGGTGGGGAGGGGGGCCCTGCCACCTTTGGGGGGGTGGCAGGGGTGGTGGTGGGTATAGGGGAGGGAGTCGGGGTGCTTACCGCCATGGATTTAATGGCGGTTCCTACCGCTGGGAATCCACGGCGGTAAGCCGGGTCAAAATACCGGCGGCGGTATTGTGACGTCCGCCGGGCTGGAGACCCAGGTCTCCAGCCCAGCGGGCGGAACGGAGAACCGGCGGATGACCATGGTGGTAACCGCCATGGTCATGATTCCACAAAGTAAGACCGCCAGCCTGTTGGCGGTCTTACCGCCGGTTTAACACCGACCGCCAGGGTTGTAATGACCCCCTCAATGTGTTCAAAAGGTATTCCAAGCATAATGCAGATAAGGACCCCTCTTGCATAAGCATAGTAGGTAGTATAATAAACTTGTCCTCGACATTTACGTTGCAGTGCTCTCCCCTCTTTGGCATCTAAGTGTGTCTCTTGTAATAGGGCTATATGAATCTCTCGTTTAGTGAGGTAAGACCATACTTTGTCGCTTAATCATGGAATGCATCCCCCTGATATTCCATGTGAGCACTTTAAGAGTGGAGGGGTCAGCCATTAAAGAAGTATAGGACAGTGAATGGGCTCCGCAAAGCGCCTGTGTTCTTCTCTATCTGGAGTTCCTCCCACAATGTCACTAGCAAGTACAGACATATGCAGAAGTGGACAGCCCCCAACATATTGAACTTGAAACGTACCCAACTCCCACTCCCCAGGGCAAACAGTGTGAGCCATTCACTCAAACAGTCAACCATAACATATTCAACCATGTTCGTGCCCTCTAACACTCGGGCCTAGTTCAGCAGTGGGATTAGTAGCTCCATCTGCTCTCAGCCCTGGGCTCTCCAGGCGCCCACCTGAGTCTCCAAGGTGTGTATTAAGAATAAAATGTCACAAGCCGTGCTATTAGCGACTTCTTGCTATCCACGGATCGGTTTTGTAGACAAGTCACTTACAAAACTGAAACCAAATCATCTGTGTTGCCATGTTCATAGTAGTATTTCTTGCACAGACTGGTCTCAGACTAAATAATCTCATCTGCGGTGCGTGGGGTGACCACCGGTAAAATCCTGCTGGTGGGCATTGAAGTCATTGAGACTCTATTTGAATCTGTGCCATCGTCACTCACTTCCCTCAACAAGGGTCCGGGTTCTGGTGATGATCCCCTTTAGATTGCCACCGCTGCTACGGCTGCTTGCCAAACTTGTTGCGCTTCCTGTACCGTTGGTGACCCAGATGGCGTCGCCTGATCTTGTGTTCGTGTGCGAAGGAGGCGCTTCCTTTTCTGCAGGCGAGTTGGTCTGCTTGGGCTCGGGTTGGGCTGTCCCTCCACCCAGTGCCAGGTCTCTTGGGGCGTAGTGAAAAATTGTGCTCCCTTGGGTGTTACTACTCTGAGTCGTGCAGGAAATTGCATAGAAGAGATGATTCTTTTCACTGATGTAAAGGCCACCATTTGACGTTGCACTTCCCTTGTAAAGTCAGGAATGATGTAGATTTTATTGTTGTCCACTGTGAGGTCGCCACCCATCCAAGCACACTACAGTATGTGGCCCCTGTCTTTAAAATGAAGCAACCATGCTGCCACTGGTCTAGCACAATCTGTTTTCTGCATCCTCTGCTCTGTTCTCAAGGGCGTGCAGTCTAAATTCCATAGGGTCCATTCGTCCTTATGCGGCTACCACTCTTGGTAGTGTTTCTCCTGTCAGTCGCAGTGACTCTCTTCGATAGATGTCTGTGGTCATCACACAACAATTCCAGGTCTATGCTAAACGTATCAATCTTAACTTCCAGAGCTTCTTGTGACACTGCTATAGCCTGTAAGACATCCTGAAGTGTGGGGGGCAGAAGGTGTTGTTTTCGAAGGCTTATTTAAGGTTTGCTCTGGCTGCCCACCAGTTGTCCCAGGCACTGGGATCCTCTCAGTCTTCATCTTTTTTTCAGCGGCGCTCTGGGATTCACCGCCCTAGTCCATGCGCTGCCAACCCACGCCCCCTTTCCGGTGATATTGTTGACTATAATAATAATAACAAAGACTGGAGGGAGTTGGTTGGGGCGAGAGTGGAAGTATTAACAAATGCGGCCGTAAAGACAGCATACAAAACAATGCTGTCTAATGGAGTACTAGTCTTGAAAATAAAAAAAAATACCTTTGCATGTGCACGCACATTGGCTGCCGGAAGTAGTACTTGGTCGAGACTCCACAGCAGGACAAAGGAGGCTTGGAGGAATCGCTGACCAACTGAGTGACAGAGCCTTCATGGAAGCCAATCAATGATAAGTACAGTGAGGAGGGAGCCAGCCAATGGTAAGTAAACTGAGGCAGGAGCCCACGTGGGACCCAGCCAATGGTAAGTACATGAGATTTTGCTGTGCAGGCAAAACCTAAAAAGGGGTGGGTGTGTTGGTGTCCATTCAGGTTAGGGGGGAGGTTGCCAGGCCATAGGCCAGGCCTTGCAGTCAACCTTACGGTATGTGTGGCAGGAGGTTGGCATAAATATGTATGTTAATAAATTCTTACTTCAAGACAAATCCTAGAAATTCAAAAAAAAAAAGTTAGTGACGTTCTAGTTGAGTATAGTAATACAATTTTGCTTTACGTTAAAAAGAAACTTTAGAAATTAACTGTAGTCAAAGATTAAAGTGATGTTCTAGACAGGTGCAAATGTCAGTGTAAATGTAACATCTTAAACTAAAAAGAGCATTGAAATTCACTAGTTATAGTTAATAAAAGAAACTATGACTCATGCTCTTGCCATGCAGTGTTTATGACCTCGTGTATTACAATACTCATACTGATGAGAAATTAAAGTGCATCATTAATGACAATACTTTGCAAGTGGGGGGGCGTTATAGTTTCTTGAGTTAACTCTGGTGAATTCCAGTTTTCTTTTTGTGTTTTTTTTTATTTATTTTTTTAGTTAAAGATGTTAAACTGATATCTTCACCTTACTATAGCACTGCTTTAACCCTTAGTTTTCTGAGTGCCTATATGTATATCCATATTTAGGTATATTTAAATATATATATATATATATTTGTAGTTCACAAAAAAAGTATTAATACAATGTTATAATTACTTGACAAACTTAAAAAAACCTTAGAAATTCACTAAAAAACATAGGTTGCAGGGACGTTATAGTTAGGCTCACATTTCAAATGTACAAAACCATAGAAATTCAACAGTTATAGTTACCTCACCCAACTATAACTGAAACCACCACAATGCACTGCTTATGACCTCACGTATTACATCACTCATGATATGGTCAGTGTTTTGTAAACGTTTCTGAGACTTTAAGATATATATATATATGTATTTATATATTAAAATATATAATAAGCTACTCATAAGTTAAATTACTATTTCTTATGTAATAGAAATAAGTGATAGTTGGAGGAGGCGGCGGCGGCCGGGTCCGTGGACCGGCGGATGGTGTGGGCGGCCGGCCGGACTTCGGCCCAGCGACGGCGGCAGTGAAGGCCCTTGTCTGCGGGCCCCGGAGGTGGCGGTGAGTGGGGCCCGCGACACTCACGGAGCAGAAAGGGCGCGTGCAGTGGAGCGCGGCCTGGGCCTGCGGCCCATAGCGGGTGGAGATAATGGGCTTTGCCACCTGACGAGGCCCTGAGGAGCTGTTGGCGCTGCGGGGCTGCTTGCCCTCCCCGCGATGTGGTGAGCGGGGGTGCCCTCGAGCATGCCGCACTAGCCCCATAAAGGGATCAGCAAGACTGGTCGACCCACAGGGTGGCGTGGCGCGTCGTGGTGTGGCGCAGCAAAGTGAGAAGGTGTGCTGTGAGAAGCTGAGGACTGTGGAGCTGTGCGACTGAGGCCGGCTGGCCCTGGGTGAGCCCCGGGGCCCAGAGGTGGCCCCTGGGAAGAGTGCGGCGGCGAAGGCCCTCCCGGCTGTGGTAGTAGTGGATCGGACAGCCTCAGACGGGGGCAGGAGACGTTGCAGACGGCGTTGGAGGCTCAGCGGGACCGTGCGGCCCGTGGCGAGAGGGCAGAGAGCCTGCGGAGAGGACGTGCTTGGGGGACACAACCAGCAGCTTTGTGGAAACGGAGGAAGTGGTGATGGCATCTTCCAAGCCTAAAAGCGACCAGTCGGTTCGAGAGATGCTAACTAGATCACACCCGGCACAGAGCCGCCAGGCGGAGGCCGCAGCTTCAACATGGGGAGCTGACCAGTTGGGCGACGTGGAGGCGGAGGGTGAGGCCCCTTTACAAAGAGTTTCCTTACCTCTCTGTTCGACTCGCTGCGAGTAGACTTGCAGGAACTTTGCAGAGATATATCCCAGGAAGTGCGAGAATTGAGGTCTGACATTACCTCTCTGGGGGAAAGAGTGTCCATCATTGAGGATAATGAGGTCTCCAGAGGGTAGGAGGTTGAGCAACTCCAGCAGGAGATACTCCATCTGCGCGAACAGCAGGAACAGCTGCAGCTCATGGCTGAAGACTTAGAAAACCGCTCCCGGCGCCACAATATTCGCATCAGTGGGGTCCCACAGGGGGCCGAGGGAGACAATATCCGAGAGTTTGTTACAGCTTTGTTCAGCTCCCTCTTGTTGCCTGAGAGCCCGCCGGAGATCCTTTTGGATCAGGTTCATAGAGTGAGTCGAGGGGGGAGTGTCGGGGTGCACCCTCCCGATATTCTGGCATGCGTCTATAACTTTCAGGTCAAGGAAGCAATACTTCAGAAGGCGCAGAATCTGCTGCAGATTCAGTTTCGGGGGCATACCCTGCAGCTTTATCAAGACCTCTCTGTGTTGACGCTGCAGAGGGGCAGGGAGTTTAGGCCTATCACGGACCATCTCCGGGCGACCTCCACATCCTAAACCTGGGGTCATCCCTTCCGTCTGGTGTTCCGATGAGGCGATCAGTTGAGACAGGTGAGAATGCTCCAGGAGGCCCGTCGGATGCTGGGGCTGGAGGAGGTGGAGAAGCGAGATGGGTCCCCTGGCAGGGGCCCTGTTGGGAGTCGGCCCGGATGGCGACGCAAAGAGAAGAAGTGGAGGCCGTTGCGACCGTCATCCAGAGAACGAGCGCGGGAGAGGCAAGCGGTTTTGAACAGTGTCGCCACCAGTGCTGGCCTGTAGGCCTTGATGGTCAGTGCTGGGGGAGGAAGGTGCTGGTGGGCCGCCCAGCAGTGGTGATGCGGATTGGACTGGGGCAGAGCCTGGGTGGCGGGGCTCCTGGGAGTTTGACGCGTGCCCGATGTTGTGTCCCCGATTTCGGGTGGAACCCTTCCTCGCTGTGGATGTATCACGGAGGACTTGGACACTGGTTGGTTTGCACCTGTTGTGCCTTTTTGTCTGGTTGTACTGTACCCCTCTACAGGTCATTTGCTCATTATTGGGGATCATGGCGGGATTCCCTGTTCGCATTGGTCCGGGCCACCTCCGTGCCTGGCTTTATGGTTATTTCTTCGGCAGCTGCTGTTCCTGTCCCCTCCTCATGGGTTTAAACTTAAGTGTCTGAGCTTTAATGTACGTGGCCTCAATAACCCTTCGAAGAGGCTGGCGATCCTGTCCTTCTTAGAGTGCTCTGGGAGTCAGATCTGTCTGCTGCTGGAAACGCATTTACTAGCTGCGGATACGCACTGTATGCGCTCTATGTGGTTTCAGCGGCAGTATTGGTCCTCTACGGCCTCGAAGCAAGGTGGTGTGGCGATCTTGTTTTCAAAGTCCTTTCGTGGGGAGGTAGTAGCTAAGATCCACGAGGTCAGGGGTAGATATCTGGCTCTGAAAATCCTTATAGGCTCTTTCCACTTCACATTAGCTAATATATATGCACCCAACACTCAGCAAGAAAGCTTTATAGAGCAGGTGCTCTCTTCGACGTTTACGACCTCGGACAACTTATTAGTTGGCGGGGACTTTAACATTGTTCTGGACAATGATTTAGATCGATCGGGGCATAGGTACGGACAGACTGGGGCTTTAACCCCGACAGGGCTCCAGTGGCTTGCTGATTGTGGTTTGGAGGATACCTGGCAGGCGGGCCATCCAGGTCTGCAAGACTATTTGTTTTACTCGGCAGCGTCTAGAACATATGCGCTCATTGACTATTTTTTAGCCTCCTCGGAGTTCCGCGCACGAGTTCAAGAGACGGTGATTGAGCCACGCGCCTTGGCAGATCATGCTCCTATCACTGTGACGGTTAGCGTGGAGGCGGATTCTGTGCGGGGTCCGGGTTGGCGCTTCCGGGATACGATGTTGCAGTCTGGGGAGATGGTGGACTCCTTGCGCCGTTTGATTAGACACTATCTTGAACAGAATGACGATGGACAGACTAGCATGGGAACATTGTGGGAAGCGCTTAATGCAGTTGTGCGGGGGGAGGTGATCTCTCTCACGGCTGAAGAAAACAAGGCCCGGAGGGACAAGCGAGAGACCCTGGAGTGGCGAGTGGCAGCTCTGGAGCATTCCCATAAATCCACGGGAGCTCCTAGAATATGGAGGGAGCTGGAGCGGACTCGATTGCAGTTGAAGAGATTGGACTGGGATAGGACGAAGTTTGCATTAGCGTGCCTTAGGCATAATTACTATGTTGGGGGCAACAGAAGTGCGAGGTTTCTGGCTTGGAAGTTGAGGGCCCAGAGACACGCCTCTGTAGTGCGGATGGTGCGCTCTTCCTCACAAGGGGAAGCTCATACGGAGCATCGGAGGAGGAGTGGGAGGGAATCTATTTTAGGGTGCACCACGCGGCGCACCATATCCCGGGGGTTGAGACGACCTACAAGCTTGCTACTTCCTGGTACTATACTCCTGTGAGAATCCATGAATGGGACTCTACGAAATCTGGGCTTTGCTGGAGGGAGTGTGGGAACCTGGGCTCGCTCATCCACTTGATGTGGCACTGCCCGAAGCTGACGAGATACTGGAAGAGTATTCTGGATGAGATTGACAGAGTGTTTTCCACAGAGATCCCCAGGTTCCCAGCATACACTATTCTGGGTTTATCCAACCCTCTCACCTTTCCCCTTCGTTCTCTGCAGGGTCGGCAGATTGCCCTTGCCCTCAGTGCGGCACATCAGGTGATCCTTGGATTGTGGGGCACGGATGGGGTCCCGAGCTATACCTCCTGGCTTTATAAGCTTTGGTATATCCTAGCCATGGAGAAATTAACTTTAGTTGCTGACCAGAGAGCAGATGCATTAGCTGAGCTGTTGAAACCTTTCATTCAGATTCTATCTGCTGAATTTAACGAGCTCACATGCCCTGTATACCTGAGGGTGCTGAGGTTACTGGGAGCTGACTAGTTGGGAGCTGGAACCGGGGTCTGGAGGGTGCTGGATGGGTGAGACCTGGAATGGGGGGGGGGCGGATGGGTGCGGGGAGGAGCTTAGCTGAGCATCGCTGTGAAGGGTTTGTTATGTCTTTTGTTATGATTGTTTGTGCCTTTTCTTTGTTTCTTTACTTTCAGACGGGGCTTCAGCACTTGCTGGGTCTGGTGCAAGTTTGGGGTTCTCTGGGTGGGAGGGAAAAGTTCACACTTAGTTGAGGCTGTATAGCCCTTTCATTGGAGCTTCTACTTGGGGCTTGTTTACAACAGATGTGAAACGCCGCCGGCCCATGTGGTTGTAGGCACATGGCTGGGTAATATGTCATTTGTATCGTAAACTATGAATAAACAGATTTGATCCATAAAACAATCCACGAAAGAGCATACCTGAGGTTGGTACACAAAAGAGAAACTGCTGGTGATGCTTCAAAATATACAGCCACTTTGCCTACCCCATCCATCTGAGCCACATCACTGTTCCTGCAATGTGTCCTAACCTAGGGCACATGAAGAGCCACTGCTTGAGATGCCACTTGGCTTGAACACAGCATCTGTAGCAGAATATCTAGATGCAATTAACAATCCTTTGTGTTATTTGTTTTTCCTTTTCTGTATCCAACTTTTCTGCACTGTTTTTCATTTAGAAAGCCTGTTGCTTTCTGTTATGGTTATTTTTCTACAGTTTTGCATATGTTTTTTTTGGTGCATTTATGAAAAGAATATAAAACCTGTTCATAAAAAAGGTTCTTCTTAGAACCACATCATTAAATCATAAGAAGAGCTGTGTTTGTGTTTTCTATTCCGTTAAGGTATATATGTTGTCTATCTGAGTCCCTGGGAATGTTAGTGTATGCATACATGTGTTTCTCTATGTGTCAGAGTATGTATCAGTGTGTCTCTGGGTGTATCAGTATATGCATGAGTCTGTGCCTGGGTCTGTATGTGTATGCATCACTGTGTGCTTGGAAGTGTCAGTGTATGCATGAGTGTGTCCTTGGGTGTGTCAGTGTGTGTATATGAGTGTGTGCATAGGCATGTAAGTGTATGCATGAGTGTGTGCCTGGGTGTGTCTGTGTATGTATCACTGCGTGCCTGGCTGTGTTAGTGCATGCATGAATGTGTGCCTGGATGTTTCAGTATATGTATCAGTGTGTGTCTGGGTGTGTCAATGTATGTAAGAGTGCGTGCCTGGGTATGTTAATGTGTGCATGAATGTGTGCCTCGGTGTGTTAGTGTATGCCTGGGTGTGTGAGTGTATGTATCAGTGTGTGCCTGGGTGTGGTAGTGTATGCAGTAATGTATGTCTGGGTGTATCAGTGTGTCTGGGTGTGTTAGTGTATGCATGAGTGTGTGCCTGGGTCAGCGTATGTATCAGTGTGTCAGTATATGTATCAGTGCTTGCCTGGGTGTGTCAGTGCTTGCATGTGTGTGTGTGTCGCTGTATGTGTCAGTGTGTGCCTTGGTGTGTTTGTGTATGCATGAGTGTGTGCCTGTGTATGTTAGTGTATGTATCAGTGTGTGCCTGGGTGTGTTAGTATATACATAAATGCATGCCTCTGTATGTTAGTGTATGTATGAGTGTGTGCCTGGGTGTGTTAGTTCATACAACAGTGTGTGCCTGAGTGTGTCAGTGTATGTATCATTGTGTGTCTGGGTGTGCTATTGCATGCATCAGTGTGTTTCTATCTGTATCATTGTGTGCTTGGGTGTTACTGCATGCATCAGTTGTCTGCCTGGGTATGTTAGTGTCTGTATAAGTGTGTGTTTGGAATTGTTAGTGTGTGCATGAGTGTGTAACTGGGTGTGTTGGTGTATGCATGTATGTGACAGTGTGTGCCTGGGTGTGTTAGGGCATCTTTTAGTGTGTGCCTGGATGTGTCACTCTATGTATCACTGTGTATCAGGGTGTGTTAGTGTATGCACAAATGGCTGTCTGAGTGTCTGTTTTGGATGTATTATGAATGGTAAAAAGTGTAATTAACTACATACAGTACTGCAATAAATGGGTCCAGTGATCTGTGTAAAAAGAAAGAAATTAGAAGTTAATGTTATAAATGTACACTTCAAAGTTTACGTTTCTGCAATGTAAAAGGTAATGTTACGAATAAAGCCCAACACATTTGTCCAACTGTAAAGCAATCGTAGATATAATTTAAGCATTTTATTTTCCTTTTTTTTGCTGTTCTTAGCTTCCATACGTTTACATCATAAATGATATGTTATATAAAGAAAAATCATTGAACAGTGGGGGAAAAACAATCCTAAAGATTCTATTGTTTTAGATATACTTACTGAACTAGTGTAATGAAACGTATGCTAAAGGTAACCACTGTTTTATTAAGAGTGTTATAATACAATTAATATATATGAAGGTCTCTAGCATATAGAGAGCCTTATAAAGACATCCCCCTGGTAGGCTGTATGATGGTAATATGTGAACTAGAAGTAGACTATCTCAGTTTACCAATTCAAATCCTTCTTCTAACTTTGTAGGTCATGTTGCAATAACTGTTTGATTATGACTTTCTTCTCATTATATTGTGTCCATCCGGTTTTAGTTTTTAAATACAAAATGCAGTATCCAGAGGTATCAGTAAGTCCTTTATTAAAGAAAAAAAACCTTAGTACTCTTTCTTTACCCATAAAACAGTTTTTTTCCTGGTTTTCAGTTTGAAATGACTGTTTCCAATTTACTGGCATCTTCTCCTTATCATTGTACCATTAACTGTATATCAGCGTTTTGAGTTCCTTATGTAGGCATCACCCCTGGTAGGCCCTAGGATGTCATAAGTAGTTGTATTAGAAGTGTAACTAGTATATTGTTTCATTTTATCAGTTCTAGTCTTTGTTAAAAAAGTATGTTAGAAAAACAGAAGATAGGAATTTGGTAGTTTAAAAGACAGGTTTTTATTCAAAGTGAGGTTGCTGTTGGTACAATCTGTTCATCAAGTTGCTGTTTTTAAATAGATGGTGTAATGTCCAGATGTAATAGTTATTCCTTCATGGAAAATAATAGCTATGTTTTTCCAGAACTAGATCTTTATCCTGCTTTAAAAGTTGTAATGTATGTTTCCCTATCTGCACCCACCTGCTGCACATCGCTGTAGCATTATAATAAGATGTGTGCCACTTCTTTGTGTATGCAAAGTTGCTAAATCTGATTGACAGTTTCTGCAGGTATTTTTCTGTGAAGCTTCTTTAAACAACCTGTCAAAACTGACAGTTTTGCAGTCCGGTAGAGTTAAGTAAATAAACTGGTCTGAATCTATTTGTGTTTTTGATGAAAAACAACAATTCTCACATTTGTGGTCCCATGAGTAACTAAGGGCCAGATGTAGCAAACCATTTGCGACTCGCAAACGGCGAAAATCGCCGTTTGCGAGTCGCAAACGTGGGTTTGCTTTGCAGAAATACATTTTGCGAGTCGGAACCGACTCGCAAAATGCATTTCCGACTCGCAAATAGGAAGGGGAGTTCCCTTCCTATTTGCGACTCGCAGTGGTATGCAATTCCATTTGCGACCGCGAGTCGCAGTTACCATTCACTTGAAGTGGATGGTAACCCACTCGCAAACTGGAAGGGGTCCCCATGGGACCCCTTCCCCTTTGTAAGTGGACCCAAAATATTTTTTCAGAGCAGGTAGTGGTCCAAGGGACCACTACCTGCCCTGAAAAAATCCGAAACTAAACGTTTCGTTTTTTTTTTTTAAGTGCAGCTCATTTTCCTTTAAGGAAAACGGGCTTCTCTTGAAAAAAAAAAAGACTGCTTTATTTGAAAGCAGTCACGGACATGGAGGTCTGCTGTTCCCAGCAGGCCTCCATACCCGGGAGTGCCCATAGTCGCTATGGGGCCACAATTTGCGACCCACCTCATTAATATTAATGAGGTACGTCTTTGCGACCCCATAGCGACTCGCAGACGGTGTCTGAGACACCGTTCTGCATTGCAAATTGCGAGTTGCAATTTGCGAGTCGTTCGGACTCGCAAATTGCAACTCGCAATTTGCAAAGTTGCTACATCTGGCCCTTAGTCCAAATACGATGTCAATCGGTACCATCTCTTCTTCTAAGACATCAAACACTACTATCAAAAAATCTTGTGCATTTTCTTAAGTGTAAAGCTTTTGTTGTTGTTTTTTTTTTTTTTTTTTTACTGATCGTGAGGGGAGGTGGCCTCTTCTGCTGTTAGGCCCAACTCGCTACCTTGTCTGTCCATTTTGTGCCCTGCCAACCGGCGGGTGTGGGTTGTGAGTGCCGTGTTCCGCTTACTCCCCCTGTTGGGCTACTTACCCGGCTGTAAGGCATCCCCATGTAAGAGGCCATCCACCTGCACACCGCCCCCTGGTGTGCCTCCTTTACCAACCAACGTACCCCTGTAACCACCTGCCCTCTCAGCCCTGCAACAATGTTACTCTTCTGGTGTGGGTGGGTCTCGAATTTCTCATGGGCTACCCCTGCTCCACGAATATAACTTTTGCAGAGACAGTGATGTCATTTTAGACCACTTTTTATCCCCCAGCCAAGGTGCAGTGGTGTCCCCTATAGGGCGTTCAAGCATTGCCTGGGCTCCCATTGGCCCGGAATTTTTGTGCCAGCCTTGGTGCACTTTTCCTCCTCTGAGGGGGATCGGCCAAGACGCCTACCCCCTCATTGTTTGCCACTATGGCAGCTTAAACTGGTAATTTCCGGGTCCTTGGTGGCTGTTATTGCACTATTGCACTGGCTCCTAAGGACTCCTTCCGGGGCGGCCTCCGCCATAAACCCCACACTTGGCCCACTCCAATTAGTACACCTTCCACTTATACACTTACAAATAAAAATCATACCAGCCGTATGTTTGTATTCTTGTGGAAAAACTTGGCCACAGTTTTATTACATGCATGGTCTCTATGCTTCGTCATTGACCTCGTCCTCAGAGTGGCCAGTCCTCTTCCAGATGGCAAGGCCATAAATCATTATTACATTGACATAAATCATTCTTAGTGACATAAATCATTCTGACAGGATCATAAATCATAATTACGTGACATGTCATACATCATCACAGTTGATGGGTCATAAATCATCTCTGCCTTACATAAATATTCAGAAGAATCATAAATAATCATTCATGACAGGTCATAAATCACCAAACGGTGACCGGTCATAAATCATCGCTGCCATATATCAATCAAGACTATTTGATGACAAGTCATAAATTATCAACGATTGACAGGTCATAAATCATCCCTGCCATGTGTCACTTCAATCCTGTCCTTTGCTTGTCATAGTTACAACATCTTTTCATTGTTGAGGCCATTCTCCATTTCGCTTTTTTGAGGTCATAAAGTTTTTGTTGTTTTTTTTCTCTTTGATCATGATTGGGGGCGGAGGGGGTAGGACTCTTGTCCGTCCATTTTGTGCCCTGCCAACTGGCAGTTCTGGACTATGGGTGCCATGCTCCCCTTACTCCCCTCTTTCGCCTATTTACACTGTCATAAGGCATCCCCAGGTAAGTGGCCTTCCGGTGTGCCTCCTTTACCAACCACCGTTCCCCTGGAACCGCCATGCTGCCTGTGGGGCTTACATCTCCAGGTGGCTCCCCCTTTCTCTATTTGAGAGCATCCATTTGCTCCATTAGTTACCCTCTCCAGGTGTCTCTACCATTATGCATCCCAAGGCCCACCAGTTTGGCAACCCTCTCCTTCGTTAGGCCTTCCAGCGGCCATGGGGTGCTCTTGATATTACTTAATGCAGTTGCCTTCACAATGCTGTCAAGGGTTTCCCAAACTTTGGCAGTTCCTTTCACTCTGGCCAACCTATCTCTTCACATTCCAGCCCATTTATTTCATGTCCAACAACTCTTGGGAATCGAACTGCTTAGCAAAGGTTATTTGGCATTGAGTAGTTGAACCCCAGCCATGTTGCTAGTCAATTAGGTAATGCTTACAGGCACTCATGAGCGACAATACCCTGTGGTGTTGTCAAAAAGGGGGGCAGCGTTAGGCCGTTGAAGAATTGTGTGCTGCATTTTAGCCCTGGTTTGCGTGTGAGGGAGAAAATCTATCCCTGGGGTGAGTTTTCAGGGTCTAAAGCCAGGACCTGATCTGATGCCATCCATACAGCAGAGTCATACAGCAGACCCATTGGCTGATTACCCACTCCATGGAGCAGGTTATGGAAATCTGCTTAATAGATCACCATGCTTATGTTTTAAGAGCAAGCCCTCTCCAGCGGCCCACACTACTAAGTAATTGCGGAAGCTGCAAACTGGACAGTATGTAGGGCCACCAGCCCTAGGTGGCCTTGCGCCCAGGATTTTGTCTCCTACTGCCAGTAAGCCCACAAAATGAAGCACTCCACTGCCCTAGTCTTAGGCTTGCTGCCACCTGTTTCAAATTCCTTCACATTTATAGAGTTTTAAAAGCTTTTGTTTGCGTAGACTGCTAACAAGTGACCTTATATACAATATTGAGGAGCTGAATCATCAGCAGTAATGCCAGTTGCTTAGATAATGTTCTCTGGCACTTGGAGTCAGCAATACCCCTCTTTATTCAACAGAAAAAGAAAGGGGTGGGTACCTGCTGTCCGAAACGGAGGTTATGGGGAACTACCAGCCCTTTTCCTAAGTTCAGGCTTCCTGTCTACCCTATGCATAAGACGATCTGCCACGTGGAGTGAGGTTTCTGATTCGGGGCTTTGAATGCAAGGGCCAGCTCTGAGGCAATGTGAAACTGTTTTTAGGAGGGTGGGCAGCAAGACAAACCGCTGCTTCCGAAATTTATGGACACTGATGTGGCTGTCCTAGCCAAGAAGTATGTTACCCGCTCTGATTGTAGCCCAATGTTGCACTAGGTGCCATTTGGGTGTGTGGGAGACATTTATGAGCCTGCTGATGGTGGCAGTATGTAGAGCCCCGTTCAAGAGGCACCTTCCACACCCCCACCCGCAACCTTCGCTCCGCCAGCCTCGCCCTCACCTCCGTTCCTCGCATCCGCCGGACCACTGCCAGACGAAGATCTTTCTCCCACCTGGCCGCCAATACCTGGAACTCCCTACCGCTCTACCTTCGCCAGACACAAGACCTCTTAACTTTCAGGAAAATCCTAAAGACATGGCTTTACGACCAGTAGCAGCCCCCCCCCCCCCCCCCCCCCAGCGCCTTGAGACCCTAACGGGTGATTAGTGCACTTTATAAATCTTGTAATTGATTGATTGTGGTTCTGGTGCCTTCCATTCCTTCACTCCCCTTTGCGCTAGGTGACATACTGCAGCTCATACAGGAGATGATAGAGTATGTGGAAGACCAGCCAAGAGTAGATTCACATAATTCTACTGGTCTTTGATGTGGCACACGTTCTAGTCCTGTCTTACTGTGTCCAACCCTGGCCTGGCTGCATTCCTACTGCTCCAAAAACCTACGCGTTCCCTGCGCAGGCCTTGCCGCCATGTGCTGATGTTGAGGGCGACTGACACACTGCCCTGCGAGCACAGGATTAATCACGGATACAGAGGTGATGCATTAAGGCGCAGCTGCAATTAGCAATGCTACCTTTTTTCAGTAAAGATTGATTAACGCATAACGGTGCTGCACTGCGGTGCCATACTTTAGCTTAACTCAAGAACGCATTCCGGGCACGCATCACTTTCGGCCCGGTTTCCAAAATAGTCCCATTCGAAAATTGCTCAGTAACACATGGAAGAAAGTGGATGGACGCTCAGTTGCACAGTCAGGCGCTCAAGGTCATAGCCTTTCCGGCCGAAGTAGTGCTTAGCTCATCGCGTGTATTTCTTATGGTAACATGCAGGTATCCTTTTGAGGCATCCGCCCTATACTTGGCACTGGGGCTGAGAGTTACGAATTGTCCCCGATGGCCCGCAAATGGTTAGTGTACAGTACAGGCTGGTTGCGACAGCCTCGCCGAGCAGTTTACACACAGAAAAAACCTTTAAATACAAGTCTTCTCGGGACGATTAAAATTCGCCTAACCCGTGGAATGCAGTTACTACCGAACTAACATACAGATCATTGATTTGCACTTACATTTTTTTGCCCTAATAGTTCAGACAATTAGGTGTCCCAAGGGAAAAGAAGCAGTGTGTCAGAAAAACCAATAGGAGTGATGCAATCGCCAACGCAATCACAAATTTGTGTTTTGGGCAAATATTTTGCGATAGATTGCCAATCTGATTATTCACATTGCTTTTCACTTGAAAGGTCCAGCAGTTACCAGTGGTTTTAGGAGAGTGATCTGATATATTGCTTTCAATGCCCACCATGACAGTGGTGCCCCCTCTGCGGTGACTGGTATTAGAAATGGGGTCTCTACTTGGCAGTGGTTTGCAACCTATCCAAGTAGGAACCCTCACTCTAGTCAGGGTAAGGGAGCCAGAATTCTAAGATAACCCCGGATCACCCCCTTGGTAGCTTGGCACGAGCAGTCAGGCCTATCTCAGAGGTAATGTTTAAAGTATTTGTACACACACACACAGACACAGTAACACAGTACAAACACCACAAAAGTACTCCACACCAATTTAGATAAATAGCCAATATTTATCTGAGTAAAACAAGACCAAAACGACAAAAATCCAACATACACAAGCAAAGATATCACTTTTAAAAGATTAAATGCAATTGTAGTTCCTTGAAATCATTGAAGCACTAGAGTAAGGCAAAGTACCTGCGATGATTCTAAAACAAAGATGATGTGAGCTGCAGGGGAGATGATGCATTGCAAGAAGCCAGAGATGCATCTGTTTCTTACTTTTGCAGGGGACGTGACGCATCGGTTCCTATTGCTAGGCATGGGAGGTGATGGGTCGGTTCCTTACTGCCGCAGGGGAGGTGATGCATCATTCGTGTCATGAAGCGTCGGTCCCTTACTGCAGTGCGGCGTGGATGAAGAAAATGGCACCCACGGAGGATGCGTTGGTGATGCATTGGAAGTAAAGCCGCGATGCGTCATTCTCACAGCGATGAAGCAGGCACTTCATCAGAGTCAGGATGGTGAGTCACGGACTTCAGTGATGCGGTGTTCAAAACTCATGCAGCGGTGGTGGTTCTGACATGCTGCAACAGAAAGCTGCGGCCTGCGTTGAAAACCGAGGTTGTTGTGTCAAGCAGGGACCACGGTCTGAAGCAGGCAACAGTGATTCGTCAAATCCTTCCAGCGATGCGTCGGCTCGAAATGACGCAGTGAGTTGCTGCAGATTTTCTCTTTGTAGCACCAAAGACCTCCTACAAGGGCCCAGACTGGATTTGGTACCACTTGGCAGAACAGGGCTCCCATAAGATGAGCCCAGGTGCTGGCAGTTGAAGTCTTGGATGCCGCTGAGACTTCTTAACAGGAGGCAAGCTCAATGCAAGCCCTTCAAGAACCTTGGAAAGCAGGATGTACAAAGCAAAGTCCAGTCCTTTCACTCCCAGGACAGAAGCAGCAGGCCAGCACTACAAAGCAACAGGCAGAGTGGCAGTCCCCACTACAGAATCCAGCTCTTCCTCCTGGCAGAATGACCTCAGTCCAGAGGTTTTACAACTTTGTAGGGGTCAGCGGTCCAGTACTTATAACCATTTCTGTTTTTGTGGTAGGCAGACTTCAAAGACAAGTCTTTGTAGTGCACAAGACCCTGTCTTTCCCCGCCCTGGCCCCAGATATACTCCAGAGGGTTGGAGACTGCTTTGTGTAAGGACAAGCACCTACCTATTTAGGTGCAAGTGTCAGCTCCTCCCACCACTCTAGCCCAGGAAGACACACCAGAATATGCTGGGCACGCCTCAGCTCCCTTAGTGTGACTGTCTAGAGTGAATCTACAAAAAGCACAACTGTCATCCTGACCCAGACGTGTATTCTACAGCCAGGCAGAGGCACAAAATGGTTAAGCAATAAAATGCCCACTTACTAAAAGTGACATTTTCAAACTCTCAGTTCAAAAACGAACTTCACCAAAAGAAATATTTTTAAACTGTGAGTTCAGAGACCTCCAAACTCAATATTCTTATCTGCTCCAGATGGGAAATTACACTTAAAAGATATTTCAAGGCAATCCCCATGTTACTCTATGGGAGAGGTAGTCCTTGCAGTAACAGTATTTCACGATCAGGTCATGTCAACCACACCAATACATGTACTACCTTTTAAATAAACTGCACCCTGCCCAGGGGGCAGCCTTGGGCCTACCTTAGGGGTGACATACCTGTAGTAAAAGGGAAGGTTTGATCCTGGGAAATGGGTGCACTTGCCTGGTCGAAATGGTAGTTTAAAACTGCACACACAGGCATGGCAATGGCAGACCTGAGACATGTTTGTTGGGCTACTAATGTGGGTGGCACAATTAGTGCTGCAGGCCTACTAGTAGCATTTTATTTACAGGCCCTGGGTATACCTGGTACACTATACTAGGGACTTACTAGTAAATCACATATGCCAATCATGGATAAACCAATCACCAATACAATTCAGACAAAGAGCGTATGCACTTTAGCACTGGTTAGCAGTGGTAAAGTGTCCAGAGTCCTAAAGCCAACAAAAACAGGTCAGAAGAAATAGTTGGAAGAAGGCAAAAGGTTAGGGGATAACCCTGCAGAAAGGGTCAGGTCCAACAGCTGGTCTGTTACATGGCAGCAGAATTACGCTGCCTGCCCGATTCAGACAGTCCAAGTTGGATTTCCCCCCTCGTCAAAACACAAAAAGCACATTTCCTGCCATAAACATCTGCTTGTTTTTGCTGTCCTATACACCGCAAACTCCTCCCGAAAGTATGGTAGCGCTCCACAAAATAAAAGCAAATAATGATAATAACCTTGTTTATGTAGCGCTTAATATCGCACATTTGCCCTAACTAGCAGACATTATTGTTACCTACTCATCATTCTCAATTTAGGAAGATGGAAGCTTGAGCCGGATTCAATCTTGTGACCTTCTAATCAGAGTATCTTTTATTTTCCAGCGGTGAACCCGCTCATTGAGCTGTGTGTGTTTTGCTACACAATCATTTCCCAAAGGCACGGAGGGGATCAGGTGATTTCTTCAGCCAATGCTGAGAATGGAACCTTATACTGCAGCTTGAAATTTGGTGGCATTGGCCATTACGCCACATCTTCTCCCCATGACTGTGCTGAGTCTGCACTCACTTCACTGGTGAAGAAGACCTACAGGGGTCAACAGGATCCCATGAAGTCCCCATTCGCCTGAGATCACCCTCTGCCCAGTGCCGTACCAGGGGCACAGTGCCCCGGTGGCCGCAGGACCCCCCCCCACCAGAGTGCCTGGGTTCCACCGCTGAGCCCCATCCCACAAGCCCCGACTCAGGGTGGCTGGTCAGCACCTCAAATCAATGGGGCAGGTTCTCACTGTCTCGAAATGACATTAGGATGCTTTACTTGAGCACCAGACTACATTACATAACGTCAACTTCATGTTTTGTAGACACAGGGAAACTAGGTGATGTGCCATGAATCACAGGATGTTATGTAGCCAACAAGACTCAAACCTGTTTCCCCAGCTGCAAGAAGGGGCAGGTGTGGCTGGTAGGCCACATCTCTGAGCTCGTACACACCAGCTGCGCAGAGCACATGATCGTGGTGTCTTTGTGGCAGGAGTTGCCTAGCGAAAGTTACATTTTTACTGTTTGGTTGTCAACAGATTTCAGCCCCTGGTTCTCTGCGTATCTCATCTTTGTGGTCTACTGAGATATAGCTGCTTTTATGTCAATACCTCTCCAGAAAAGAAGCCACTTCGACGCATACTTTCACACAGGACACTTACCCAAACAAAACATCTTGCCTCATTCTCTGATTCCTGCTCATCCAACAGACGTCAAAATCTGAAACTCCACCATCACTCACCGTGCACATCATCAGTGGCACAACACTCATGGGTACCGCTTCACCCTTTCCAAGCCACCATGCATGGGCACAAACCATGGGGAATGGAGGTAGCTCGAAATCGGGCAAATTCATTGAGGGAGTTACCAAATAAATCACTACTGATTAACCCTGAAAAGCGGGCATTGCGGTACAGAGCTTAATGTCTGTGCGCAGGGGAATGAGATAGTCTCCCTGATCCCCACCCACCATCACCATAGCGGGCCTGATGTGAAGCCGACCCTCTACCACCACTGGCTATGAACAGCCCGAGGGCACAAAACTGAATTTCCCGTGCACTGCCCCTGCTCCACAAACGTAACATTTGCAGGTGCAGCAATGTCCTTTCAGACCCCCCCCCCCCTTTGCTCCCCACTTGAGGTGCAGTGGTGTCCCCCCATAGGGAGGTTCAAACATTGCCTGGGCTCCCAGTGGCCTGGAATTTTTACACCAACTGTGGTGAGCTTTTCTTCCCTGATAGGTGGGGGTGGGTGGGACGCCTCCTCCCTTGTTGTTTGCCATTATGATGGCTTAAACTGGTAATATCTGGGTCTCTTGCAGCTGTTATTGTGCCGGCCCCCTTCAGGGGCAGCCTCTGCCATATCACCAACATTGTCCCTATTTTTTACCTTAAGAAGTTCCTTGTTCTGTTTGTTGCACTTCGTCTCAGCAACATCACTACGATGCTTCAAAAGCTTTTGCTTCGGGCAGATGGTAGGTTTTTCATCACTGGTTACTGTCTTAAACGAAGAGCATAAACACTTCTAAATCAATTGTACTCTTTGACACAATTTGAATCAGCATTTAATTTACTGTCATCAAAGTCTATCAGATATAAACTGGACAATGTTCTAACCCGCGATAAGGCTGCATATGACATACCTTCCTTAAACAAAGTATTACCAATATTAATGAATGCTGCATCTACACTTGAACCTTGAGATTTCTGAATTGTTACACCCTATGCTATTGACACTGGAAACTGCTTCTGCTGAACATACAAGTCTTTTACAAACAAGAAACGTGCAACAGATCTTACAATCTGTTTTACACCTTCAACTTGATCAGTTTTATTACTAGGTATTCAACCGCATTCTTGTTAGGAAAAAAATGAAATCAATTACTTTACCCATTGCACCATTAACTAATCCTTCCAAAAAATGTAAATAATTACGCCGCAAAATTACCCTACAGTAACAGATTTCTTCAATGAATCAAATTTTGCTTGCAGTTTTTCACTTAGCAGCCCTGTCACTCCCTGGTGTTCTATTTTGTCGATTGCTGTAAGTTCCAAAATGTCTTCTTTCTCCAGTTTTATTAAGTGTTAATTGATACAGGAACACTCATGAACTGTAGGCATTAGGCAGACAACGGATTTCCCTTATTCAGTTAAAATGAACATTAGCTGTGCTGCTGACTTCTTTGTAGGAAATAGTTTCTTTATAACTCAACTTTTTAGGCAATGTTTTATCTCTTTTGTGAGAACTCCTACGCTAATAACCTTCAGAACATTTCTGTAGCCTATGTCAGATGCCTGATGCATATTCCTAAGTAGTTCCTTGATTAAGACGTGTAGCCAAATGTTTACATTTCCAATACTTCCCAAAGAATTCAGAGTTTCTTCATATAGAAGTGTTGTGAACACAGGCTGTCCTTTCACAGGGATAAGGTGTAGTAGATCGCTGAATACAATTAAGTGCTTTCCTCCATACAGTAAGTCATAGTCAGCCATCAGAATCTGTTGCATTCTCAAGTGGACAAATGTAAGCATTAAGTTTGAGACAATGCTCACCTCATTGCTGACTAAAAGTCTATATTTCTTCAGTTCTCTGGAGACTTCATGACAAGCTTCACCAGATAACTTTTGGTACTCTAGTTTATTGTCATCTTCTACAGGTAGCATAAGTTGATGCAAAGTAATTCCTTTAATGTTGTGTGCAGCTAATCTAGTTGGTGCTGTTACTATTAATGACAAATGTGAGTTTGTAGTCCTCTGTAGGTAAGTGGTAAGATCTTCAATTAAAAAGCTTTTCCCAGTGCCAGCTTGACCACAGACATATAATAGTATTGGTTTAAATGATGAACATTTACATTCATTCTTCTTGTGGAGGAATCCAGGCTCTATTTTCTCTTTACCTCCATATATATTTATTTCTGGTTGTTGTTTGTTCAGTTGTCCAACTAACTGCTCCAAATCAACACTGTTTTGCTTGTTGCAGTGCAGTCTCCACCTCTTTCATGGTGATGGTAGCTTATTTTTCAATAATTGGTTGTCCAAGAGGATCTTCACGTAGAGGTCTTGAACTTTGGATCCTTTGTGAACTATCCTTAGCTGTCTCAGCAACCATTATTTCCTCCTGTTCAATCTCATCATTTAACATTTTCAAATAGTTGGGAAACACTGAATGTTGTCTTTCACAACGTTGAAAGAATCTTCGAAGCAATCAAAGGGCCCAAGTAACTCTGATTCAGAACGCCAAGGCTTGAACATTTGCAAAAGTGCCAAATAGAAAATCTCCCTTTTATCATAAGTTTGGCAATTAAGTTTTTGGTGGTTTATTAAACTACTTTTTGTGTTGAGCCAAACAAACATCGCAACCAACTACTGCATATTTCCCTTCATCTGTGTTTTCTGTTACATTGTTTCTGTATCTATATGTTGAAGTATCTCGTAAAGACTATCTTTTCAAGGTGTAGACTCCTTCTTAGATAGTAAGCATCCAACATATTTGTTTTCACAATATCTGTACTTTCTCGGTACTGAATTTCAGGGAAAGACTTCAAGACTGTGTTTAATGTGCTTGCAAGGCCTACACTTACCCAAACAATTTCCCTTGACTTTAAGTACAAATTGTCTGAGCTCATCTGGTCACAGCATTCATAGGAGCCTATCTCCATATGCGAAACCATTTTCAAGCTAAAGCTGTACAATTTCTTGCCTAGAGACTTTTCTGCAGAAATCTCCTCCCACATCTCCTTCATCTCTGTCTTCTCTGATTTTGTAATGTACGAAGTGAAATAACAAGAAACAGCTATGGAGTTGTCTGCAACAAATTGTATATTCATAGTTGCATTCCACATTTTCAGAATCACAGGATCATAGTCATTAATATACTTAGAGGCCTCTGTTCTTCTGAGATTATATGTGTTTTACTTGGAAATGATAGGGCTTGGAAATCCAAACAACACCTTGTATACAATTTTTCTTTACATCTGTATTTTCGACAATAGTACTTGCCACATCTGTGTTTTTGAACTTGTTGTCTTAGGCCTTTGATCATCATTGTTTTTCGGGATGGCGCATACCACACTGTTCTATGAAAGACAGTATGCAGTAATCACTGTCTCTTCCAAATTTTGGTGCATCTTTTACCCATAACAGTATGTGAAAATGAGGAGCACCTCTTGCTTGGTACTCTTTACGGCAGAAGAAATCTGTAACTTCACCAAGAGGAGGATTCGTTTTTTTTGCAGATGAACAAGAGCATAGCTTGAAACCTGTAGTTGAAATATCTACAAACATTAGCAGGATCCAAAAAGCAAAGTTTCTCCTGCTGTATTCACGCTGACGTCCTTAATGTCTGAGTTTTTGCCTCTCTCAAAATGTCAAGTAAGTCATCCCACATGTACTCTGCAAAACTGAGACACAAACCAAGTAGGTGCCCCTAAATTTCACAACATACATTTCAGTTCTCCATGATGACCATACCAATACAGTTGGTACTACGTTGACATACCATCAAATTATTTAAATTGTATTCTAACTTTTCATCCTTACTGTTAGACCTGACATCCTTAGGGTGGTCTTACCCCAGATCTTTTGCCTTTCATCTCCTGTTTTTAGCTGTATCTTTTTGTTGGCCTTAAGACTCAGCACTTTACCAATGCTAACCAGGGCTAAAGTGCATGTGCTTCTCCCCTAAATATGGTAATATTGGTGTATTCACAACTGGCATATTTAATTAACATGTAAGTCCCTTTTAAAGTGGTATACCATATACTTAGGACCTGTCAATTGAATGCTACTAGTGGCCTGCAGCACTGATTATGTCAACCACTTAAGTAGCCCTGCAGGGGACCTATCCACTTCAGAGAGATCATTTGAAGTCTTCTCCTACATCAAAGGCACTTTTAGGTATATGTACTGGGTCTCCGACCCCCTGAAAAAGATCACTACTGGACTTGGGAAGAACTCTGCTGGAGTAAAGACTGCTGTGCTGTAAGGGTTGCCACTCTGCCTGGACTGACTGTTGCAAGGAACAGCTCCTCTGGATTGCTGAGGTGCCCTGCTGCCCGCGGATCCCTGCCCTGTTGATAACCACGTGCAAGCAGCAGGGTCTTTCTCATGATGGTAAACAATTTCCCAAACCGGGCCAATTCCATGGGAGTCTCAGCTGTGAATATGTATTTGACAGCATCTTTACATGTTCTTAAGCCATGTTTAAAAAAGAAGAGGTTTTAAAAGTCTGCGTCTCCCTGTGGCCAGGCCCGGGCAGCAGCATAGTAAGTGACTAATAGATTTAATGTGTAGCTGCATTGGCTGCATTCCTGACAGTATCCCCACGTTGGCTTCTAGCTGCATCTGAATTCCAAGGCAGGTAGTGTTATAAGTTGCATGTGCAGAATACTCAGAAAAGCTCAGGCTCCCAGGGCTGCTTTCATATACAGCTGGACGTTAGCGGAGCTACACAACTCGGCTAAGCCCTCTGCCCCACTAATTTCCCTAATCATGGCGATGTCCTTTTCTCTGGAGATTTGCACGCCATGATCTTTCAATATCTTTTTCAGGTGGTCCTTCGATATTCGGTGGTCCAATGAGTATGCATGGACTAGCTCAAAGAATTCCTGCCGGAATATGCAAGATGGCCATAAGTAATGGCAGGTAGAAGTTTTGCTTTTATGACTCTCTTAATTGATTCTGATGTGGGTGATTGGAGCCGGAGGTGGAGTTTGGCTAGAGCATAAGTAGTTCTCTCTGCCTTAGTTCTCAGTGCTGTTGCCTGGTGTAGTATTTTCCCGGTGTTGGATATCTACACTCCAAGTTAATGGTACTTTTCTTCTGTATCTATTTTTAGTGTGCCAAGTTTCTATATTATTTGATGTTTATGCGTCTGACCTCCGAACATCAGAAACTTGATTTTTACCCCGTTTACCTTCAGTGCATTTTTTACATTATAACCATGCAAGATGGCCAGACACCTTTTCAACCCTAATTGAGTCTGGGCAAGCAGGACTAAACCGTCCGCATATTGAATTATGGGAAGCACTGTCTTTCCCAGATTCGGGGGAAATGTGTTTTCTCTAAGTAGATCCTTGCCAAGGTCGGCAGTATACAGATTGAAAGGGGTAGGAGTGATGACACATCCTTGTTTTAGGCCTTTATTGGTGTGTATTCTTTTGGTTACATGCGTATTCGTGATCTTGACTCTCACCCATGTGTCAGTGTAAAGTGCCATTATCACCGCTAACAAGTTCCCTGGTATCCCCCAGGAGGCCAGCTTCTTCCAGACTATGTGACGTACTACAGTGTAAAAGGCCGCACTGTAGTAGACAAAGGACGCAAAAAGAGGTTGAGCAGCTGGTTTCAATGTTTTCTGCCCTAAATATGTGAGCGCAAGGACATTGTCCATGGTGGATGAGCATGGTCTAAAGCCAGTTGGATATGTTGGTATAATGTTATTTTCAGTGATCCAGTGTTCCAGTTTTGAAGCAGGACCCTTGCATAGGCCTTAGTGTCCACACCCAATAGAGTTATTAGCCTATAGTTTAGTCTTTTTTGAAGATTGGATGCAATATTGAGTCTTTCCAGGCTTCTGGGACAACTGAGTGATGTAGGCAGTTGATAAAAATAGTGGTCAAGGGGGCGGCCCAGAAGTCTTGGTCATCTCTGAATATGCTCCCAGGGAGTTCATTTGGTACTGGAGGTCCATTGCGCCTGATGCTGCTAAAGAACATTTCGGTCGACTTAGCGGTGACCATTAGCACAGTGTTTTCTAGGCCATCTAGATCTAATTGCTACCCCTTGGTGCCCTGGGCTTCGGTGCATCCTGGATCCACATAAAGAGAGCCCACATATTTTTCCTAGACGCTGGCAGTTATTGCATTGGGCTTACTTGCTGACGCATGTTCCAACGAGTTAACATAGTCCCGAAACTCTCTACTTTTGTTTTGAGGCAGCAATGCATGTAGACGGATCTAGCATTCTTCAGTCTCCTTTTGCTTTAGTTTACATGTCATTCCCTTGCCATCTTTCCTTGCCTGTCTCCTTCTATATCTCTTTTCTAACTGCCTGCACTTTCTTTTGCTCTGTATGTATTCATTTGTTGTGGTCAACAACCATGCCTTTTGTCTTTGGTTTTCTGTGGACCATTGCTGCTCTGGGCAGCTTAGTGAAGCGTGTAAGTTCTTTATTGTGTGTGCCTACTGTTTGCGAATGTTGCTTGTCTCGCCTTCAAAAATTGATGGTCCCTAGGTCTGCTTCCAAAGATCATATTTTACCTTGTCCTTCTCACTTGATTTGATCCTCCTTGTCAATGGGCATAAACTAGTTGCAGATTGCTGGCCGCTGGCCATATAAGACGGTTGCCTTGCTTCTTCAAGGTCTGTTTCTGTTGTGACAGGATTTGGGTCACTCTCAGATCTTGGTCACCGCACAGTTTAGGCATCTGTGCCATAAAGCCGGGCTCAAAAAAATATAGTCTAGTGTGGAAATATTTTTAAATGTTGAAATGGGTGGGCCCGGCTTCGTGGTCTTGGAATGTGACGATCTCAGTTCGTATTCTTTGAAGAAGGTTTCTAGGGTGGATCTTAAGGAATCGCTGGGGAGTCTCACCACCTGTCCAAGGTGTCGGGTGTTGAAATCACCAGTGATTAAATGTTCATGATCTGGATACTCGTATAAGTATTCCTTTAGTGTAGACAGGATTGAATTGAGCTTTATCTGTTTGGCTTCTTGATTTGGATTTATATATGTTTATGATAGATATCGGTGTTAATGGACATCACTGGTTGATTTTTCCCAAGTGACTAGTTTAACTGCTAGAGGTAATTTGACATATGTTGCAAGCCCGCCCATGTGTCTTCCGAACAAATGTTTCTTTTTTGTGGGAGTCTGAGTGGTTACAAAACCAAGTATAGCGTTTTTTAGAAAGCCCTCAATGTTAGGGCTGGCAATAAGAGAGGCCAGCCCCACCACATTCCAACTGATAACCTTGATCGCTTTATCTAAGTTAGTTGGTAGGGGTCCTATAGTGTTAAAAATATGTTTTTCCTTTGGTGTTCAGGGCTGTGGGAAGCCAGTCCCAGGCCTGCCTTCCCGTGGTGCTGTGATCAATTCTTGCGTTCTCCGGTTGGGGCCCTCCAACGTACTTTGTCAACTGTACCAAGATTTTCTTATTTATTACCACTGGTTTTACCACCGGGGTGCCCCTCAGACCACTGAATGATCTTTTGGACGGGCGTGTAACTTGGTTTCCCATGGTCAGCACTCGAGGGTAGCGCTCTTTTCCTGGTTTGCTGATTTTTATTCTCCAGTCTTCCAGGAGTCCCTCATATTCGAATATTTTATCAACCATGCCCTGGTTTGACCAAGATGTTAATGTAGATTCTTTTGGGCAAATCCATGCATATCTATTGAAATTTACTGTTAAGAGGTCCCCTGATGTAATTTCAAGAGTGATGGTATGTGATGCAGTAATCTCAAGATGTTTGACCTATTAAGTATATCCCAAGGACCCTGTGATGCATATAGGAGAGAGAATATTATTGTCAGCTGTTCATCTGTTTCCTTCCAATTTGCACTATTCGTATTTGAAGACCCTTGGTGTTCCCACTCATTCTCTAACCTGAATGTAGTAGGATGTTTTCGTACAGTGGTATGTACGGGTATTTGCTGTCTGTGCTCTCTGCTCCAAGCATCCACCTGAGCAAACTCCATTGCTTCTATGTGTACAGTTATTTCTTCTGCGGTTTCAGTTGGCTTTTTTTCCCCCCAGGCTAGATTCCCAGAGATATTCCTCCTGTCTCCCTTCCTGTTCCATTCTGATGAGTTGGTTGCTGGGGCCTTGAATGGATACTTCCTGGAGTTGTCATGACCTCTCTATTGTACCTTTCTTGTGATTTAGGAGCATCGTTGTTTACGTGTAAGGGGGTCCCTTCTCCCTTGGCCCAGGACATGCTCCTCCTTCCGTCTGGGTCTTTATGATGAGTTAAGGGGACGTCACCTTCCTCAACCATGGCCAATTGCTCTAGGCCCATCGCAGATTCTGTTTCACTGGTCAGTGAAGCTGCTTTTTCTCCTGTTGGGATTGAGTTGTCCTTTCCTGTTCCGCTGTCTTTGCATTAGAGAGCACTTGATCAGTGTCTGCTTTATATTCTTTTGTCCCAGAGTTATGGCTATCTTCTATGTTTTTGTATCTATGAGACTCTTGCCTCCCTTCCCCAGCATGATCGATTGCTATACTAATGTATGCGTGAGCATGGGTTTCCTGTGTCACCCTTGGTTGCGGTCTCTGCAGGAAGATTGAGTAGGTCTCAATCTGCCTGGATTCCTGTGCATTATTCCTAATGCAGCTCTGTCTATTGTTTTTTTTTTTTTTGGCTTTAAATGTTTTTTGTAACTTCTTTTTCTGTCATCTTGTTAGCTGTGGTTGATGCTTGATCCTGGGATCTTGCTCCCACGTGACTTGTGGTGTACGTCGGGGTCTTGAACTAGAATTGTGGAAAAGTCCCTCTGAAACAATATGGTGAACAGAATTATATCTTTGTTGATCCACTAGATTCCTTATTTATAGTGAGCAAAATAATTCCAACGTTGATAACATTAATAATAAGTTCGTAACAATGCCATAGAAGTATCGGCCAAACATCAATAATGAAGTCCGTAGCAACGACACAGAAGCGTCAACCTGATCCTCTAGGTTCCTTATTTATTGTGAGCAAAATAATTCCAAAGTTGATAACATCAGTGATAAGTCCATAACGATGACATAGAAGTATCGGCCAAACATCAATGATAAGTCTGTAACAACGACAGAAGCGTCAGCCAACACGTGTTTCGCCCCTAGAGGCACGTAAGCCGGGGCTTTCTCAAGGCTAAAAGAAAAGTAAAACAGAATCCAACTAAGAATGATATACATAATGATACAGATCTTAAACTACACCTTACACCAAGGGGTGAAAAGTTCCAGTGTGTATACTTAGTGATTAGTGTTACATAATTAAGTGGTCCCAGAGAAGAAAGAACGAAACGTCATTATTGTCAAAAATGGAAAAAGCAAGAGAAAGAAAGAAACCAGGAGAAAACAAGGGAGAAAAAGACCAATGCACACATTGCTTGTTAATGATTAACTAGCCAGTAGTGTAAATATGAAAATTATAGTGAGCTCATAAATTCAAAAGAGCATATAAAGGGAAACCCCTATAAATGTGAAGCCCTACAATAGATACATGAGGAGATAAGAGTGTTCAAATATGTGAAATGTGAAGGTGTATTAACAGTGGAAACAGATAAGGTACTATGATTAAGAGATAAAAGATTATATCTGCCTACTGCATAAAAGTGAACTGCGCGTGCAGACTAAGGGATTTGATATGTGAAACAAAGAGTTTGATGTGTGAAACAGAGAATTTAAAGTTAAGCTATGGAACGACTTGAGGAAACATACCAGTCAATTGAAGTGCAGCAATATAAGCAATTATTACGGAATAAACAATGTGTGAGTTCTTAATCTGTAAAAAATACACAAAAAATACATGCAAATAGATATACACGGTGTGGAATGAATATCAGTACATAAATAACAATGAATTCAAATTGTAACAATTCGTAATTAGTTAATGATGTGCCCAATTAATTGTAAGATGCTAACTTAAATAAAGAACATAACATAAGGAGTTGAAGCCTGAAGACTTATCCAATACAAATCACTTTCAAGTCCCAATTTAGCAAAAGGCTACCGCATTAACCGATAAAAGAAAATAGTTGTATTATTACAATGTGTATCGAGGAGAGAAAGAGGCTTGAGTTATTGCCTCATTAAATCAAGAAAAAAGGCAAAGATAGGGTTACGGTGGTGCAGAAATTAAGGCCACCAGACTCACCTCGAACAGACAGGGACATACCAGGAAACGCGTCCGTCTCCCGAGTAAAAAACCGGGACGCTCGCGAAGACGCCGGTGGCATACTTATAGACTATGCCACCGGATAGGAAAATACTGCTAGTCCTACCTCGTTGATTATGACGAGGTGCAAAAAGTGTAAAAGGACTAATTTTAGGCCTAAATGGGTAGCGCCATTATAAAGTCAGGCTGAGTTACGCTGACGGTTCAAAATTAAGGTGAAACGAAGATTTAAATCGGGTAGTGGAAAACAAAGGAAACAATCGATAAACATAATAAGTACGTTATGTTAACAAACGCTAATAATAATCAAAGAAATAATAATAGTAGAAACCAATAGATAGAAAATGGTGATGCAAACATAAGAGTTACTATTGAAAATAAATAAACGTAGAAGGCAATGTGTTAAATCACCATGAGATAAAGCCTGTATACTCGGGGTCATGCTCTTCTGTACTGTTTCCAGGAGCATTTGTAACTACGGAGGGCTACAGTGTTGGGAGTTTCACTGTTTGTTGCATATTATTTGGTTCTGTCTCCCTGCTTCCATTCCCCCCTTCTGGAAGAACGGTGAAACCCTCTTTGTAGGATGGTTCAGTAGACACTGGCCCTCATTCTGACCTTGGCGGGCGGCGGAGGCCGCCCGCCAAAGTCCCGCCGTCAGGTTACCGTTCCGCGGTCGAAAGACCGCGGCGGTAATTCTGACTTTCCCGCTGGGCTGGCGGGCGGTCGCCTTCAGACCGCCAGCCAGCCCAGCGGGAAAGAGGCTTCCACGATGAAGCCGGCTCGGAATCGAGCCGGCGGAGTGGAAGCTGTGCGACGGGTGCAGTTGCACCCGTCGCGTATTTCACTGTCTGCGCAGCAGACAGTGAAATACATGTAGGGGCCCTCTTACGGGGGCCCCTGCAATGCCCATGCCAGTGGCATGGGCACTGCAGGGGCCCCCAGGGGCCCCGCGACCCCCCCTACCGCCATCCGGATCTCGGCGGTCCGACCGCCGGGATCTGGATGGCGGTAGTGGGGGTCGGAATCCCCGCGGCGGTGCAGCAAGCTGCGCCGCCGCGGAGGATTCAATGGGGCCGCGGTACACTGGCGAGACCCCGCCAGTGGTGCCGGTCCGACCGCGGCTTTACCGCCGCGGTCGGAATCCCCATTGGAGCACCGCCGGCCTGTCGGCGGTGCTCCCGCGGTCCTCCGCCCTGGCGGTCAAAGACCGCCAGGGTCAGAATGAGGGCCACTGTCTCCTACTGGTTTTCCACTGCCCATTTGCCAGGTTTTTGTTGTTGTTGTTTCTGGTGGCTGCTTCACAGTGCTGGATAAAACTGTAAGTTGTTAGTAAGTCAGGCAGGGTCGCTAGTTTATCTATTATTTCGTCATGTTGTGACCCCTCCACCAGCTTATCCTCTTTCCATCTGTTATCCCAGTTATCTAGTTTCCCACAAAGCGAGTTCAGTTTTCTGTCTAGTGTTAGTACACTTTGTGGGTTAATTCTAGTTAATTCTGTGTGACTGCCAGGTTAAGGCTTTAACTGCAGCTAGGAGGGAAGCATTGATAGGCTCTATGATGTAATCTGATCTGCCCACTTCTCCCATTTCCTTGTTGGGGGGAATTTAGGGGGATTTTCTTCTCTCGCAGCCTTCTCCTGGGATCCCTTGGTCCCTTTCTCGAAACCTGGTACCCCCATATTTGCTTCTCGCAGTGGCCGACTGTCTTGCTCTATTATGGTTGGCCACTCCCATGGAGCTTTTATTATCCCTTGTAGTGGAGTGGAGCAAGATCGTCTAATATCTATGAATTCATATGCCTGAACCTCCTCTATTTGTGATCGAGTCTGCTGGTGGATCTGTACCACTGTTTCGCAGTTGTTATTACTTGGAGGTTCCAGCTGCCTCCTTTCCAATTTGACTCTCGCCATGGTGGGTGCTGGTCCTGCTATCTCAAGTTTGTGCTCAATGTTCACAGGGCAAATGTTGCCCCCATTAGCTCTCTCGCAAATCTTGTTTTTATCGTTGGGACTATTCCAGCTCTCTTCCAGTGCAGTGTCTGCCAATTCTACCAACTCTCCAATTATTGAGGAATCCATACCAAAGCTTATCGCGCAGCTGGCGGAATCTTGTTCCTGTTCTTGTTCTCGTTTCCGTTTCTTTTCGTGTTGGCCTTGGTACTGGGTGAACTTCCAGTATCAGGGATGGAAGGATGGATGGCGCCTGTGGTGCGGGAGTCATCCATAAGTATAGTGGTTTCTCCTTCTCCTGCTCCTTCTCCTACCCCGCTCCTTGCTCTTGTGAAGTAATTGTGGATATAAATTTTCTTGGAGTTCGGAACCTTCAGCTTAAGGGCAATCTTGCAATCCTTCAGGGCTTTGTTCTCATCTGCTGGTGGCTGACCTGCTGTGACGCCTAGTTGGTTGTCATCCCACTCGTGGTGCTTCATTCCTATTGGTGCTTGGGTGCTTGCAATAAACCTAGTAGAACCTTCGGGGACTGCAAGGGGGGTGCCACTTGGTCGGGCTGCATGGGCTGAGCGGATTGAGCGCCACCACACCCGCCCTTATGGTGGGGGGCATGAGCACACTACCCTCCGTAGCCTGTAATTGATCTCTGTTTTCTTTAAATTTTATGTCCTTGACCTTTTTGCTTGGGCCGCAATCACATTTTCAGTCTCAATCTTCGATGTTAGTCACAGGTATTAGAGTTCTGTTGTCACTGTAGCTGCTGCCCCTTGCCCCTTGTGATAATCTTAGAGATATTGTTTTTGGCAGGGGGCTATGTGGAGCACCTTTTCAAAACTATTAGGCAGCGCTAGGCCATTGAGCTCTAACCGGTCTAACCGGTCCCCTGCTTAACCAACTTTCAGTGTTTCAGTCTCTTTCAATCACTTTCGGAGGCAGGCAGGCAGGCAGGCTGGCAGACAGGCAGGCAGGCAGGCAAGGATGTAGGTAGGCAAGAATGTGCAGAGATGGGCATGCACACCAGGGACTCCCCGAGTCTCACTGGGACTCTGAGGGCACCATCACTTCACTGCCGCTTCACATGGTTGCCACTGTGCTGCCCAGTTCACATGGCTCTGCTCAGTGCGCTCTCCACTTCCCCATGCTCATTCCGCGCACTTCTGGGACGCGAGCCTCTGACCCTCCCGGCACCTAGCTCTCCGACAGTGGTCCCCCGCCTCCTCCTTGCTGTGGGAGGGGTCGGGGCTTTGAGGTCGCCTGTCGCATGGCCGTAGAATGTGCACAGCGCTCCGGCGTCCTTTGTCCTGCTTGCTGCCCTGCCTCTAACTATGTCTGCTCTGCGTCACTCCATTTGACTGAATACTGAGTTCCCTTGTGGGGCTGAAGAAGAAAGCCCTTCAAGGATATGTTGCGAGACTCCAGGACCCGACTAGGCCAAACATATCATGAGAACCGTCCGCCTCAGCTCTGTTCTGGTCGTTGCCTAACTAATCAACTGGCTCCGTTAAAAAAAGGTTTGAGGACTAGCATGACCGGGCTGGCCCAGGGGCTCTCTGAGTGCTCATTAACTCCCAGTTCCAGCATCTTGCAGACTTCAGGTTTGATGCTCCGCCCCTCCCCCCACAGAGATCCTGGCAGACAGGACTGGGCTGAAAGGGGAACTTGCACATTTCAAAACCACTCTTTGAAGTTTCCCCCACTCCAAAGGCACTTTGTGTATATGGGTCTCTGACCCCACCAAATCAGACACTTCTGGATCTACACCTGAACTCTGTCAGAGGAACTGTCTAGCTGCCCATAGGACTCTTCTGGACTGCTTTGCTGAGCAGAACTGCTGCCCTGCTACCTGCTGGCCTCTGACTGTGCTGGAAGGACTCAGCCTTCTCAAAAGGTTATCTCCAAGGGCTTGGATTGAGCTTTCCTTCTCTTCTGAAGTCTCAGGGCCAACAAAGACTTCACCAGCTAGCTTTTAGCTAGTTTTCTGACTTCAGTGACAAGAACGACTTCAGCGACGCCAGCAATGATGCCGGAGCTGCTCCCGCCCTGTGGACCTCACTGCTCACAACAACGCAGCCTGCAACACAAGTCTGACGTTGCCATGATGCCTCTGACGTCACGCAGTGTGAGCGCAACACTGCGAAGTTGACCCATCACTTTTTGCCCGTGACTGGATTCATCGACCCTGCCAGGTCACAAGGAACTGACGCCTCACCACCAATGCTGCACCGGCTTCCCCTGCAACCGGATGGAACCAACGCCTCACACCCCCTGCCTCCAATACGGAACCAAAGCCTCACCTCCCCAGACCCCGTAAGGGACCAACGCTGCACCGGCTCCAGCAATGCTTCATTTCCACAACTCTGTGCGATGTCTTTGTTTCTTCGTTTTCAAAGGTAATGTGCCTGGGGGTCCGAGCAACTCCATGACCACTGCCTGTGGTGTTGGATTATTGGGAGCAACTCTGTCAACGATGCCGTGAGAGCCCCAGTTGGAGATACTGAGTTTATAAGCACTTTAGTGGGATTTAGGTGGTCATTACAACCTCGGCAGTCTTTTTATAAGACCGCCGAGGGACCGCCGAGGGACTGCCGTGCGGAAGACCGCCAGTAGTGGCGGTTTGCCGCTCATCGTATTATGACTGTTGGCTGCTCTCCGTCCTTTTTCCAACGGAGAGCCGCCAACAGCCGTACTGGCGGGCGGCGGGGAAGTGGAGGTTGCTCCACCTCCACCGCCACGCCAACAGAACACCGCCCACTGAATCACGTCCTGTGATTCGGCGTGGCGGTGTTCTGTTGGCGGAGTGGTGTCGGCGGAGCAGCCCCCATGGCTCCCGTCCCCTCCCAGAGGATCGACTGAACAGGTAAGTCAATCGTCCGTTAGGGGAGGGGGGTAGGGGGGTGTTGTGTGGGTGCATGGGGGTGTGCGTCTGTGTATGTAGAGGGGGTGTGTGAGTGCGTGTACGCTTGCGGGGGTGTTGCGTATTTTGGGAATGAGTGCGTGTATGTCTGTGGGTATGTCTGTATGGATGTGTGCATGTATGTTTGTATGTGGGTGTGCGTGTGTGACTGTGTGTGTGGATGTAGGCATGTATGTTGGTGTGTGTGCCTGCGTGCGTGTCGTGTGTGTGTGTGTGAGTTCTCTGATGTTGGGGGTCGGGGTGGGGAGGGGGGCCTTGCCACCTTTGGGGGGTGGCAGGAGTGGTAGGGGGTGTAGTGGAGGGAGTCGGGGTGGGGGGTGGGGAAGACCCCTATCAGTGCCAGGGAAGGAATTCCCTGGCACTGATAGTGCTTACCGCAATGGATTTCATGGCGGTTCCAACTGCAGGAAATCCACGGCGGTAAGCCGGGTCAAAATACCGCCGGCGGTATAGTGATGGCCGCCGGGCTGGAGACCCAGGTCTCCAGCCCGGCGGTCGTCTCCGCCCTGGTGGGCGGAACGGATAACCGGCGGATGACCATGGCGGTAACCGCCATGGTCATAATACAAAACAAAAAGACCGCCAGCCTGTTGGCGGTCTTACCGCCGCTTCTCCGCCTTCCACCAGGGTCATAATGACCCCCTTAATCTTTAAAAATTCATAACTTTGCTTATGTACATTGGATTTTCATTGTTTTTACCTTATTTTATTCAGATAAATATTATCTATTTTTCTAAACATGTGTGATATATTTTTGTAGTGTTTTCACTGTGTCACTGTATAAATTATTGCACAAATACCTTACACATTGCCTTCTAAGTTAAGCCTGCCTGTTCTATGCCAAGCTACCAGAGGGTGAGCACAGGACCATTTGGGTTGTGTTGTGACTTACCATGACTATGATTGGGGTCACACTTAGACAAGGGTGTATACCTCTGCCAAATAGAGACCCAATTTCTAACAAAGACCATTGCATTGGGGATGATAGAAGGTGGTGAATCTGTAGGTTACCCTACACTCAGCCCACATGTGCCTCAGGTAGCCAGACATGAAGTTCATACCTCAGTCTGACACCTTCTCCTTAGGAAAACCCATTCTGGTAAAAATGCCACTGAGTGATCTAGGTACTGCAGAGGCAGAAGTAGCCCTTAGGGGGGATTGCTTCAGGGTACCTAGTGGCATGATCCACTAACACCAATATATATCTGTTCCCTGATGCTGTTGGAGGGTCAATGGCTCTAATAATGTCAATCCCTGCCTTTTTAAAGGGAACCCGAACCACTGGAAGTGGAATTACGGGGGCCTTTTTTGGTGAATCCATTTGTGTTTCACTTTGAGACACAGAAGTCAGCTTAGCTTTTGGCTTGCAGGCCTGTGCCCCTGTCACTTAGTGACCTTTTTGCCTACTTAGCTTGCTCTGTTTTATTTTATTTATTTTATTATTTTAAAAATGTTTTGATTTTCATTATCAGTGCTATTCTGAGAAGGCATCATTATTGGCGTCACTATCAGTGATACATGTAGGTATTTTCATCATGTCCCTTTCCCACTTATGTGTGGTAAGAATATCATGCGCGCTTGTTAGGGATTGTTTATGCAATTGCCGACAACAAGTCTGCCACATTATCAGTTGTTTGGGAACATACCTGCCTCAGAGATCCTACATGATCTCTATAAATACACCTCACATGGACAAGGTCATTAAAGGGGGTTCATTAAAGGCTGAGTTCTGCAGCAAGGTGCAGAACTCAGCCTTTGTGTCACCACAGAGTCTGATCTAGAGACTTCATTCCAAGGTAACGAGGGCTGGAGGGTGCTTCTCATGGACATGGTATTGGCAGATTAGGTTTATTATACCTTGCTCTCATTAGGGCAGAGATTAGGTTCTCTTTACCAGGAATTTTATACCTTATGTTTATTGTAAAATGGTGGGAGGTTTTATATTAAAAACTCTCATCTTCACAATTCTGCTTCTTTTACTCTTCATTATCCTTATCATTGCAGTACATGCATTTTATCGTGAATTACAGTCATTTTAACAAATATATTTAAAACGCTCCTGCAACTCCTGCATTGCCTATACGTATATGAGACTTGTTGCTAATGAGAGAAAAGGGTAACTTCCATTCCACCACGACTTCCCTGAGAGGTCTGATCTAGAGTCCATGCATAAGGCTGCCAGAAATCACCTTTGCTTTCTGAGTTTTGGTGAGGTACTGCTTGTGAGCCAGGAGTGTTGGGCCGACAGTTGCAACTTGTAGGAGTGACTCCGTCACCTACAAACAAAAGTGCTGTCATCCTTAAATCAGGAGTCTTGCATAAGAGTGAGAGACAAACTACAACACTTTGGTTGGCCACCTGTCTTGCTACTGGCAAAACGTCTTTACTTTCTGGGACATGCCTGGCCAGTAGAAGTGGTTGGCTAACTGACTCCAAGATGTTGTCTGGCCAAAATGCCCAGCTAAGGTGATGTCATGGGCCAGTGTTAGGAGAAACTGAATTGCGGAGGCACTACCAGTCTGCTGGTGGCACCAGGTCTAAGGTATCTGGCCTCAGTATACAGGAGCCCCTCCTCCCAATAGGTCCTGTGAGTACCACTAAGATCACCTTTTTTTCCTGTGCAGCAGCCTGCTGCCTTAGGGCTTCAAGAGTATGACAGGTTTGTTGTCCCTGGCTCAGATCTTTCCTAGATGGTCCCCCTGTTCCTAGGACCTCTGCAGTGTAAGGCCCAAGCTCCCGAGGCTCAGTTTCCTCTGGGGCTGTTAGGTCTTCTCCCTGAGGAGAGAGATCCTGCTCTGTGATCTGTTTGGAAGTTGGCCCCCCAGTATTCCTTCCTTTCTCTTGATAGGTTGAGTCGTTATCCCAGGCTCCAACTCTACTCCCCCATGTGCTTTGCTCAGTGCTCGGTTTTTGATGCATACCCACTCAGGGATACCCAGCACAGTTGCATGGGTCTTTCTTTCTACCTTAGCCCAGGCTGAAGACTCCAGATCCTTCCCTAACAGACATAAGACAGGTATAGCAGGAGATACCACCACCTTCTTTTGGACAGTAACCTCTTGTAGGAAAGTACCATCTTGCCTGGCATGTTACCCCCATTTGTACTGTATGTATGTTTGTTTTTGCCTGTGTGTCACTGGGATCCTGCTAGCCAGGACCCCAGTGCTCATAAAGTATGCCCTGTATGTGTTCCCTGTGTGGTGCCTAACTGTATCACTGAGGCTCTGCTAATCAGAACCTCAGTGTTTCTGCTCTCTCTGCTTTTAAAATTGTCACTGCAGGCTAGTGACTAATTTTACCAATTCTCATTGGCACACTGGAACACCCTTATAATTCCCTTGTATATGGTACCTAGGTACCCAGGGTATTGGGGTTCCAGGAGATCCCTATGGGCTGCAGCATTCCTTTTGCCACCCATAGGGAGCTCAGACAATTCTTACACAGGACTGCCACTGCAGCCTGAGTGAACTAACGTCCACGTTATTTCACAGCCATTTTACACTGCACTTAAGTAACTTATAAGTCACCTATATGTCTAACCCTCACTTGGTGAAGGTTAGGTGCAAAGTTACTTAGTGTGTGGGCATCCTGGCACTAGCCAAGGTAACCCCACATTGTTCAGGGCAAATTCCCCGGACTTTGTGAGTGCGGGGACACCATTACACGCGTGAACTACATATAGTTCAATACCTATATGTAGTGTCACAATGGTAACTCTGAACATGGCCATGTAACATGTCTAGGATCATGGAATTGTCACCCCAATACCATTCTGGTATTGGGGCTACAATTCCATGCATCCCCGGGTCTCCAGCATAGAGCCCGGGTACTGCCAAACTAACTTTCCGGGATCTCCTCTGCAGCTACCGCTGCTGCCAACCCCTCAGACAGGTTTCTTCCCTCCTGGGGCCTGGGCAGCCTGGTCCCAGGAAGGCAGAACAAAGGATTACCTCTTAGTGAGGGTGTTACCCCCTCTCTCTTTGGAAATAGGTGTGAAGGGCCTGGGAGCAGTAGCATCTCCTGGCCTCTGGAAATGCTTTGAAGGGCACAGATGATGCCCTCCTTGCATAAGCCAGTCTACACCGGTTCAGGGATCCCCCAGCCTTGCTCCGGCGTGAAACTGGACAAAGGAAAGTGACCACTCCCCTGACGGAGCCCAGAGCTCCTCCAGTGTGTCCTATACCTCTGCCATCTTGGATGCAGAGGTGTGAGGGCACAATGGACAGCTCTGAGTGGCCATGTAGGCGGGCGTCGCTCGCCTCGCCTACAAACATTCAGACTTGGCGTTCGCTCGACGCCTTCCCCGACTTCCGCCCACGTCGTCATGGAGACGCGTGGGGGCGGAGACGGCAATCGGCCCCCGACTTCCGGGTTGCCGAAACATTTAAAACTGAAAACGCCGCGACCGGAAGAGAAAAGGAGAAACCGAAGCCGGAGGATTTCCCGGACAAACGCGAACGAGGAGAACAGGAGCGGAGAGCGGATTCCGACGAGGTGAAGACGGCCGGAGCAGCGATATCCAGAGGACACGAGGCAGCCTGCCACGGCCCAGGAGGGTCGTGGCTATACAAGGTACGGGCCCTTTTTAAGGGCAACAACAGTCAGGGAAACGAAGGGGAGGGGGAGAGGGAAGGTGGGAAAAGACAGGAGGTGAAAGTTGGGAAAGACACCCAGGGCATCCTCCCACTCACTTCTAGAGAGAGAGAGAGAGAAAAAAAAAACCCTCCTCCTCACAAAATCCTAATTATCCACCCTAAAGAAAAACTCCACAAAATTATTAGAGTTTGTATAGTTAACCCCTCACTACTTCCCTCACAGCACCACCTCTCCCCTCACGAATCACAAAAAGCCAGTAGACCAAGAAAATATCATCCCACTTACCTGCTGTATCCTCTGTTGTTCTTCCGAGGGAAACAGTGGACCAAGAGGAGGACCTCTGAAACTCACCACCTAGAAGAGAGAAAATAAAGAAACCCTTAAAGACCTCGGAAGTCCCACAGAAGTGGAAGAGAAAGGACAAAAAGGAGACAAGAAAGGCTACTATCCTATCACTGTGTTCACCCTCTCATAGAACTTAAAAATAAAGCAAGAAAAACCCCTGCTAAGGGTTAAAAATCTGCGTCTGCGTTCTCTGTATCCCGGACCACAGCCCCAATCCCCCACAGTGGTGTCAGAAGTGGGATTGAAGGGTCCCAACGAGGTACAGAGACAGTGCTACCATGGAGGACAAACCAGGTCTCGAGGACATGATTAAACAACTGGCGGAAGGCCAGCGCCACCTCCAGTTAGTGTGGGAAGCACAACAAAGAGAGGCCAAGGAGGACAGAGAGGCCCTGCAATCCGCCCTAAAAAGTCAGGCGACAATCATGGCCAGTAACCAATTGGTCCATGAGACAGCTTTAAAAAAACTGACAGACACCATCGCTGCCAGCAAGGTGCATCCCAATGTGCCAAGTTCGGTACTACAAAAGTATCAGGAGGGGGAAGACCCTGATTCTTTTTTCACGAACTTCGAAAGAGTCGCTTCCTCCGCCCAATGGCCTGAAGATAGGTGGGGCCAATACGTTGCCCCCCTCCTAACGGGCACCCTTCAATCTGCTTATCAGGCTGCCAATCCGGGTGGTATCACCCCATACTCAGAAATAAAGAAAAGTATTCTGGAACGTGTGGGACATGACACTGAGTATTACAGGGCCAAATTCCGAAAAGTATTATGGGGACCCAATGAAGACCCACGGACATATTATTACCGGGTGAAGGATCTGGAATTAAAATGGCTGGGACCCATAGGGACTGACCGTGAGGATGTTATCAAAGTGATAGTCCTAGAACAGTACTTGGATTCCCTGCCGATCAGCACCCGAAACTGGATAAGGCAACACCCCAGAATAGACACTGAGATGGCCGTCAAACTAGCATACGCCTACCACAGGTCCGGGGAGGTTAAACATCAGCCAACCTGACCCTTGGGGAAATTGCCTATAGCTACACCTCCATTTCCTCCCAGACGAGTAACTGAAGAACCAGGCCCCTCACGAAGTATGGAAAGAAGTCCCATGCATCAACCTCAGTGTTTTAGTTGTGGGGAGTGGGGTCATATCGCCCGCGGATGTCCAAAAAAGCATGAGGGGGTGGAACCGATGGAAATAGGCATTACTCGGGGAAGAGTTCTATGCCTAGGAAAAAGTGATGTGTCCTTTAAACACCCCCTTAGGATAAATGGGACTCCGGTCCTGGCCTTGATTGACTCCGGATGCAGTCAGTCGGTGATTCGTCGTAGTATAATACACCCGGCACCAGAAACTGATGATCAGTGGGTCACTATATGTTGTATTCATGGAGACCGTGGTCAGTATCCACTTGCAAGGGTAGAAGTCGGATGGAACACTCACCTGGACCTTCTCTCAGTGGGGCTCATGGATAACTTAATAGAGGAGTGCGTTATTGGGACTGATTATCAGAGATTCGACGAGATTCTAGATCAAACCAGGAAACATAATCCAGTAGACGAGTGGTGGGGCACGGCCCCTTTCTGGAAGGACTCCATATGTAGTCCGCCCACAAGGAAAAAATTGACCCGGAGAGAAAGGAGAGCAGAGAAACATAAATTCGCAACTAAACAAAAACGGGAAGATAAAGAGATATTGGTGGCCAATATAGACACTGCCCCCATGTCGTTTAGAATGAGCCAACACGAAGATCCCACACTAGTGAATGCCTGGAAAACTGCCAAAATTGCCCCTACTGGGGAGGTAGGTCCCTACTTCTTGGTATACAAGGACTTGCTGTATAGAGTACTCACCAGCGCAAATAGGGAAAAGAGACAACTCGTAGTCCCCGAGCCCTATAGGACACAGGTTCTCTTCCTAGCCCATAATCAACCGGGGGGAGGTCATTGTGGCTGGGAGAAAACCGAGGAATATTTACTAAGACGGTTATACTGGCCCGGGGTATATGCACATATCCACCGATATTGTGCCCAGTGTCCGAAATGTCAGTTGGTAGAACCAGGAGCCATTAGGAGAGCCCCATTACGGCCACTACCAATTATTGATATTCCCTTCAAACGTGTCGGTATGGACCTAGTAGGGCCCCTTCTGCCATCCAGTAAAGGACACACTCATATTCTCGTCTTGGTAGATTATGCGAGTAGATATCCTGAAGCTATTCCACTCACTAGTATCACCACTAAAGCGGTAGCACAAGCAATGATAGCATTCTTTGCCCGAGTGGGGTTTCCTGAAGAACATCTTACCGATCAGGGGACACCGTTTGTATCTGGACTGATGAAACAGATATGTAAGTCCCTAGGTGTTCGCCAAATTAAGACATCAGTATATCATCCACAAACGGATACAATCGTACGATCAAAACCCTCTTGTGGAAAACAGTGAGCGAAACTGGGAAAGACTGGGATCAAAAACTTCCCCTAGTATTATATGCAATAAGAACACACGAGCAATCCTCTACCGGGCATAGCCCGTTTGAACTTGTGTTTGGGAGGCAACCTAGGAATTTATTAGATATGGCAGCGGAATTATGGGAAGAGGAAAATAACGAGGAGCGACCCATCCTAGACTATATTCACAAACTGAAGATCCATCTCCAGACAGTGTGGGAGGATGTGAGACAACATTTAGAAAAGGCACAAGACACTCAAAAAAATTACTATGATCAGGGTACTAAACTGCGGGTTCTACAACCCGACGATAAGGTATTAATCCTCCGTCCCACCTCAGAGCATAAGCTGATAGCCAAATGGCAAGGGCCATATCGGATTATAAAAGCAGTCACACCGGTTACCTACTTGGTAGAATTAAACACCCAACCCAGACGAACCCAAATTTATCACGTCAATCTATTAAAGAAATGGGAAGACCCGGAAAATGGAAACCCTACACCAGCACGGGCATGCTTAATCACCCCGAATCAACCACTATCGTTAGAACTATGTCCCATCTCCCATTTAGAACCACAAAAACTTCCCAGGGTCAACGAGTCCCTTTCTGAGATGGAGACACGACAAATAATGAAGCTAATCCAAGATCATGCCCGTTTCTTCTCCGAACTGCCAGGGAAAACTTCTTGGGTCCAACATCAAATACGAACTCCGGAGGGCAAAATTGTACGCCAACGTCCCTATCGCATCCCCGAAGCGAGAAAAATCCTTATTGAGGACGAAATAACAAAAATGTTATCTCTTGGGGTTATTGAAACGTCCACCAGCCCATGGTGCTCTCCTATAGTACTGGTACCGAAACCGGACGGGTCGGTCCGTTTCTGCATCGACTTTCGGAAACTCAATGAGGTATCACTTTTTGATACCTATCCCATTCCCCGGGTGGATGAGGTGTTAGAAAAAATCGGACAAGCCCGCTTTATGACCACTATTGACTTGACGAAGGGATATTGGCAGATTCCCTTAGCTCCCTCAGACAAAGAGAAAACGGCGTTCGTTGCCCCTTCGGGGTTATATCAATTTACCGTCCTCCCCTTTGGCCTTCATGGTGCCCCGGCCACGTTTCAACGACTGATGGATCGTCTTCTGAGACCCTTCCATGACTTTACGGCTGCATATCTCGATGACATTGTCATTTTTAGCTCTACCTGGTCAGACCATCTCCAACACCTAGGGAAAGTATTCTCAGCGTTAGCAGAAGCAGGCCTTACCGCCAACCCAAAAAAATGTGTCATAGGACAGACCCAGATTTCCTATCTAGGTTATGTCATCGGTAAAGGAGTACTGAGTCCACAAAAAGATAAGGTAGCCACCATTAGACAAATACCGCTTCCGAAGAGTAAGAAAGAACTTTGTTCATTCCTGGAGCTGGTAGGTTATTACCGTCGGTTCATACCTCAATACTCGACCATTACAGCCCCCTTGACTGATTTATTAAAGAAACAGTACTCGAACACCCTTCCCCCTTTTTCCCCCGCGCAGCTCCAGGGATTTCACTGGCTGAAAGAAGCCCTAGCTACTGAACCCATATTACGATGTCCCGATTTTTCCAGACCTTTCCATCTTTTTGCCGACGCCTCGAATGTTGGATTGGGAGCCGTATTAGCACAGCCAGACAAACAGGGGTATGATCACCCCATTGTATATATCAGTAGGAAGTTGTTACCTAGAGAACTAAACTACCCTACTATTGAGAAGGAATGCCTGGCCATAAAGTGGGCGATAGAGTGTTTACAATATTACCTCCTGGGGTGTCCTTTCATCCTTTACACTGATCATGCCCCCTTAACATGGTTGTCGTCCCATAAGGATACCAATTCACGAGTATTGCGCTGGTTCCTTGAATTGCAACCCTTTACATTTCAGGTCCGGCACATACCTGGGACAAGACAGTGTCCCGCTGACTTTCTCTCCCGCTGTCCGGACTCCACGGTACTCAACCAGTCCCGTTCATGGGAAGGGGTGTGTAGGCGGGCGTCGCTCGCCTCGCCTACAAACATTCAGACTTGGCGTTCGCCCGACGCCTTCCCCGACTTCCGCCCACGTCGTCATGGAGACGCGTGGGGGCGGAGACGGCAATCGGCCCCCGACTTCCGGGTTGCCGAAACATTTAAAACTGAAAACGCCGCGACCGGAAGAGAAAAGGAGAAACCGGAGCCGGAGGATTTCCCGGACAAACGCGAACGAGGAGAACAGGAGCGGAGAGCGGAGAGCGGATTCCGACGAGGTGAAGACGGCCGGAGCAGCGATATCCAGAGGACACGAGGCAGCCTGCCACGGCCCAGGAGGGTCGTGGCTATACAAGGTACGGGCCCTTTTTAAGGGCAACAACAGTCAGGGAAACGAAGGGGAGGGGGAGAGGGAAGGTGGGAAAAGACAGGAGGTGAAAGCCGGGAAAGACACCCAGGGCATCCTCCCACTCACTTCTAGAGAGAGAGAGAAACCCCCCCCCTCCTCCTCACAAAATCCTAATTATCCACCCTAAAGAAAAACTCCACAAAATTATTAGAGTTTGTATAGTTAACCCCTCACTACTTCCCTCACAGCCCCACCTCTCCCCTCACGAATCACAAAAAGCCAGTAGACCAAGAAAATATCATCCCACTTACCTGCTGTATCCTCTGTTGTTCTTCCGAGGGAAACCGTGGACCAAGGGGAGGACCTCTGAAACTCGCCACCTAGAAGAGAGAAAATAAAGAAACTCTTAAAGACCTCGGAAGTCCCACAGAAGTGGAAGAGAAAGGACAAAAAGGAGACAAGAAAGGCTACTATCCTATCACTGTGTTCACCCTCTCATAGAACTTAAAAATAAAGCAAGAAAAACCCCTGCTAAGGGTTAAAAATCTGCGTCTGCGTTCTCTGTATCCCGGACCACAGCCCCAATCCCCCACAGGCCAGTACTAGCAGGTGACATCAGAGACCCCTCCTGATAGGTGCTTACCTTTCTCAGTAGCCAATCCTCCTCCAGGCTATTTAGGGTCTCTCCTGTGGGCATCTCACCAGATAACGAATGCAAGAGCTCACCAGAGTTCCTCTGCACTTCCCTCTTCGACTTCTGCCAAGGATCGACCACCTACTGCTCCAGGACGCCTGCAAAACCGCAACAAAGTATCAAGAAGACTACCAGCAACATTGTAGCGCCTCATCCTGTCGGCTTTCTCTACTGTTTCCTGATGGTGCATGCTCTGAGGGCGGTCTGCCTTCTTCCTGCACTTTAAGCCAAGAAGAAATCTCCCATGGGTCGAAGGAATCTTCCCCCTGCTAACACAGGCACCAAACTTCTGCATCACCGGTCCTCTGGGTCCCCTCTCATCCTGACGAGCTAGGTCCCTGGAACACAGGAGCTAGGTCCAAGCGTCTTCAACAGTCCAGTGGCCCTTCTGTCCAAATGTGGTGGAGGTAAGTCCTTGCCTCCCCACGCCAGACAGTAATCCTGTGTACTGTGTGAACTGCAGCTGCTCGGGCTTCTGTGCACTGTTGCAAGACTTCCTTTGTGCACAGCCTAGCACAGGTCCCCAGCACTCTGTCCTGCATTGCCCAACTCGCTGAGTTGGACTCCGACGTCGTGGGAACCTCTTTTGTTGCTCTGAGTCAACCGTCGTCCTCAGATCTTCTAAGTACTTGTTCAGGTGCTTCTGCGGGTGCTGCCTGCTTCTGCGTGGGCTCTCCGTGTTGCTGAGCGCCCCCTCTGTCTCCTCATCCAAAGGGCGACCTCCTGGTCCTTCCTGGGCTCTAGCAGCACCCAAAATCCTCAACCGCGAATCTTGCAGCTAGCAAGGCTTGTTTGCGGTCTTTCTGTGTGGAAAAAACTCTGCGTTCTCCAACACGCCGTGGGACACCTTCTGACCAAAGGAGAAGTTCCTGGCATCTTCTGTTGTTGCAGAATCTTTGGCTTCTTCCACCTAGAGGCAGCCCTTTTGCACCTTCATCCGCGGTTTAGTGGGCTCCTGCCCCCTCCCCCCCGGACACTTGCGTGACTCTTGGACTTGGTCCCCTTCCTTTACAGGTCCTCAGGTCCAGGAATCCGTCTTCAGTGTTTTGCAGTCAGTTGTTGTCCTTGCAGAATCCCCTATCTCGACTTTACTGTCTTTCTGGGATAGTAGGGTAACTTAACTCCTACTTTTCAGGGTCTTGGGGTGGGGTATCTTGGACACCCTTAGTGTTTTCCTACACTCCCAGCGACCCTCTACACACTACACTAGGCCTGGGGTCCATTCGTGGTTCGCATTCCACTTTTGGAGTGTATGGTTTGTGTTGCCCCTAGGCCTATTTCTCCCTATTGCATTCTATTGTGTTCTACATTGTTTGCACTACTTTTCTAACTGTTACTTACCTGATTGTGGTTTGTGTGTGCATATTTTGTGTATATTACTTACCTCCTAAGGGAGTATATCCTCTGAGATACTTTTGGCATATTGTTATTAAAATAAAGTACCTTTATCTTTAGTAACTCTGGGTATTGTGTTTTCTTATGATATAGTACTAAGTGATATAAGTGGTATAGTAGGAGCTTTGCATGTCTCCTAGTTCATCCTAAGCTGCTCTGCTATAGCTACCTCTATCAGCCTAAGCTGATAGAACACCTCTATTCTACTAATAAGGGATAACTGGACCTGGCACAAGGTGTAAGTACCACAAGGTACCCACTATAAGCCAGGCTAGCCTCATACACCCCTCTCCATTCTAAGGACACTATTGCCATGGGATGGACCGTAGCCTGATTGCCAGCACTGAGAACAGTATTTGTCTCTCCAGGAATATACTGATCTTAGGACACCAGTTGCTCAGTCACCTTGGTGACACTGGCACCAGTGGCTCTCAGTGGTTCACCTTCAATCCCATTTATATGAGGCATCTCCAGACTTCTGGGTCAGATAACCAGGGCAGCTACATCCGCCCCACCCTTTGAGACTAAAGTTGCCTCAGTAGGCTCACTGACATGATCAAGGCCTACTTGGAATCCCATCTGGAAACTTGCCACTACATTTACTGCAGGTGCACTAGATGCATTCTTTTTTACGACAGTTAGAATCTCCATTTTGGTGTCCATTGGTTTTGCAGGTATGGCACCAAGCCTTTCTGGGATCCCAATTTTTCCCCTTGTACCCATCCTTGGGCTGGGAAGAGTCTGTGTAGGGTTTTGGGGGGCTTGAGAGGAATCTGTGTTTTTTCCTGTTTGTAGTTACCCTCTTTCCCTTGTGGGGGCTTTTTGGCCTCTTTCTTGTGGTCCCCTCTACTGGTGGAAGTTTTGGTCATGTTTTTATCCAGTGGCCAGCCTTCTTCCCTAACTCTTGAGGAGAAAGTGGACCTAGGTTTACCAGGTACTGGAGTAACCTTTCTTGAGCACAATTACTCAACAGATGCTCATCAATCAAAAGATTGTAAAGTCCCTCATAACCATGCACATTGTTACCTTTTAACCAGCAACCTATAGTTTTCACTGAGAAGTCCACAAAATCAACATAGGACTGACTCTGGGTTTTTCGAGTCTCCCTGAATTTGATTCTGTACTCCTCAGGAGTCAACCCAAATCCCTCAATCAGGGTAGCCTTCATGAGATCATATGAGGTTGCATCTGCCTCATTCAGTGGAATCTGTCTATCCCTACATTTTCCTGAGAACAGTTTCCAAAGAAGAGTTCCCCAGTGCTCTTTCTTACGTTTTCTGGAAACGCAGACCCTCTCATAGACTGTGAACCACTTGGTGATGTCATCACCTTCCTCAAATTTGGGGACAATCTCTTTGGGGATTTTAGGGTCATACTTTTCTACTTCGTCACTATTTATGACATTGCTGCCACCACTCATTGGTGCTAAACCAAGTTCTGCTCTTTCCCTCTCTATAGCTAAAATCCTGTGTTTCATGGCCAGTCTCTTAGCTAACCTCTCTAAGAGGACATCTTCCTCAGAAGTTCTATACCTGGTTCTTTAAGAACCTGAAGTATCCTCACTAGAGGAAGGTACCCTAGATACCTGGGGTACATGTACCTCTACATCAAGTCGAGGAGGGTCCCTTTCTTCCTCCACACCTGGGTCACCTTGATCCTGAGCTCCAAGATCATTGGCTTCATCAGTATGATCCTGAAGCGTTGCACTGGTAGGGTTTGAACTTGCTTTTATATTGTATCCTTTACAGAGGGCCCTTAACTGCTTGTGAGAAAGCTTAAGTTTGGGAGTGGCGTTGACCTCCAACACCATCTCCTCTGAGGTAATCATTATTTTACAAAAGTGGGGACCATTTTCAGCTAAAACAAAATCCTAATACAAGTGTTTGCAGTCCAATATGAAGTTTTTAACGTTTTACTGTTAAGCAATAGGAACCTAACCAGGACCCTAACAGTTACTTTTAGGAATTTAGAAAAATGGCCAAGTCAAAAAATGCGATGTAACAAAATGTTAAAATTTGGATTTACTCTCGTAGTCACATATTGAACAAGTGGTATCAGCAAATGCAGAGTCGCAGATCCCAACGCTGTTCCACCAATGTAGGAAGCTGGCTCTCTATATAGTGCACTAATATGAAGTACACTGTGCAGAGAGTCCGGTGGATCCTCACAGATTTGCAGAGGCAGAAATAGATAGGTCTAGTGCTCTTTTTGTGGTAGTGTGGTAGTGTGGGCGAGCAGCTAGAGTCATGTTACGCATTTGTTGTACTCACAGAGGCAATAAATGTGACACACACTCAAAGAATAAATCTGAGACCAATTTAGAGAAGTAACAAATGCTTGTATACATGCTTTGAACCCAAGAACTTTGTTACAAAGTAAGCAGTTTTTAAATTAAAAATGTTTTGATGTTTCAAAAATGGACAGTGCAATGTTCAGTCTTCAATGCTAACCTATGGAAGGAAAATAAGAATGCACTTTCTTAGGTAAGTACCCAACTTACAACCCCAGTTTTCAGGGTTTCAGGCTAGCACCGTGCAAGGTTCAGGTTGGTGCCAAAAGTGCACCCACAGCAGCACGGGCGGCTGGGTGCCAAGGTTGAAGTCTGAGTCGGTGGCCAATGTTAGTCAATTGGAACTGGGGGAACTGAAGACGTGCTGCTCCCAGGTAAGTAGAGGTGGTGCCACAGGTTGGTCTCTGGGGTTGAGGCAAGCACTGGGGGGGTGGGGGCACAAGGCAGCACCAAACCTACCCCTAAGCAGCACAGGGATGGTCGGGTGCAGTGTGCCAGCAAAGCGTCGGCGCCCAATGCTCTCAAATGGAGACGAGGCTGCAGTGCTGCTTACAGGTGAGTAGAGCGGGGTCAGGGGTGGATCTCGTGGGGTTGAAGCAAGGACAAGGGGGGGCCACAAGCCAGCACCAAACTTACTCCCCCAGCGGCGCAGGGCTGGCCGGGTGCAGAGTGCCAACACAGCGTCGGGCTCCCAATTTTAGTTAATGCAGGTGATCACTTTCAGAAACCGGCTTCAGGCTCTGGCCGGGATAGGTCAACCCACAGCTGCCTAGGTAAGTTAAGATGCCAGGGGTCGTAGGGACACCAACAGTTTAGCTCTCCAAGGCCCAGGGGCTCCGGGTTTAGGGGTGTCTTTTGGCATCAGATTTAGGTTGAAGACGTTGCTGTGGAGTCTGGCAGCTGTCAGTCCACGATGGAATCTGGATCAGAAGCACTGGAGAACCTTCACTGGACTAGTGAGCCACTTGGACTTAGGCTGTGGGCATCGGGTGCAGAGGTTCCAGGCGGTGGTTGAATGTTTCCTCAGGCAGACCTCTTTCTTGTTTGGGGATGTTTCTTTTGGACAGGTCCGCTGTCCAGTGGAGTTCTTGTTCTTTATTGAAGGCAGGCAGGCCTCCCAAGGTTTTGGAGGCCACTGGGGTGCAGGACAGTTGTCTTCTGGGCGCGGATTCTTTGAAGGCTACAGACAGGCCGTTAGGGCTGGGCCCAAGTCAGTTGGTGTCTTCAGTCTTCTCTGCTGAGTGACTTCTGTGGTGTCCAGCTCTTCTTTGGTTGACAAGAATCTGATTCTAGGGTTCAGGGGTGCCACCTAAATACTTAATTTGGGGGCATTACAGGAAGTGCCAAGTGGTAGCCAATGAGGTACTCACCTTTAGGGTGACTCCACCCTTCCTATGACCACTTCCTTTGGGAAGTGGGCATAACCTTAACCCTAGTGGCGTAATTCATTCAAAAAAAGATGGAGGAATTTGAAAAGTAGTGTCCACTTCAGCTCGTCCCCCTTAGGGGTGAGACTGGTATGAAGTGGGCACTTCTCCTAATTTAACTAATTTTCCCACCTATGCTGCCACCAAAAGTGGGGCCCGGAGAGGGGGGTTGGTCATCTCCACCATCTGGAGAGACCTGGGTTACAATACAAAGGCGACAATTCTTTTGAAGCTCCCCACCCTGGAATGTCCATCCTGCCTGGGAGAGGAGGTCACATCTTTGCACAGAGCAGGCCTTTGTTCTGAGCACTCAAGAGCATTGGCTCTCACCTCAGGGGGCCAGAACACTGTCTAAAGTGACTGCTCTGGTTTTGACAAGTCAGTGCCCATGCTAGCAGTTTGTAGGATTTTCAGGGAGCACCTCTAAGATGCTCTCTGAGTACATGTATTATTAAATCCATCACTGGATTCAATGAGGGTTTATTAATACAAGATGTTTGTTAGTAAACATCCCGCTCTATCTTCAGTGAATCTATCATGTAGATGGGGAACTCGTAATGACTGGTGTCCAGCACATGTACTTAAAATGGTTGCACTGTTCACTTACTATGTCTGAGAATCGACTGAGGCATAGCAGAGGCATATCTGCTCATGCAGGTATGCCCTCACATGTGATATAATGCAACCTGCCTTTAGGGCTGGAAGGCCTGCCAGAGGGGTGACTTACATATATTGCATGCAGTGTGCAGGGGACAGGGCACACAGGCTGTCGCAATTTTTATTTTATATCTGCACCAAGACATGCAGCCTGCGAAGGTAGCACAGTGTGCACTTAGTAAGAGGGTCCCTGATGGTGGCACAATCTGTGCTGCAGCCCTCAGGGGCCTTCCTTTAGTACCCCATGCCCTAGGTACCAGGGGTACCATTTACTATTGACTTACAGTGGCAACGAAAGGTTTGCCAATTGGGAAAAGCGACTGTTCAGTTTTAGGGAAAGAGATCTGGCATTGGAGACCTGTTTAGCAGGGACCCAGAGCACTTTCAGTTGAAATTGCACCAGAAACCAGGCTAAAAGCAGTGGGCGGGGTGTGTGACCATGTCAAATGAGGCACCTTCCTGCATTAGCAAATTCTGTATTACTCTAGTTCAAAACATTTTAACTGCCTTTTTTCTTGAAACATTTCCTACTTTGAAAATCATGTACTACATGTTATTTGCCAGTATATTTCAAACTTCCCTTTTTAATTGACACTTTTCCCTCATTTTGCATTTTTCAGCATATTTTTTCCAGAAAAACCTTAGTATTCTAACAAGCTACTGTTTTTTTTCTCCGCACATTCTCCACCTTATCTTCCTTTTTACCCTCAGTTTTAACCAGGTAGTACTATTGTTTCTGTTTCTTTTTTCTCTGTGTTTTGTCAGACATTGTAATGCTTCTTTTTTAAATAGAAGTAGATATCTGGAAAGCAAATAAAGAATACATGTACCTCTGCAGAATATAGTATTACATTAGGTAATGTAAACAACTAACTAACTACATAAGTGGTCATTTAAGCATCTAAACTGTTGTATAGATAGGACAAATTGGCCCTTATTATGACCCTGGCGACCAGTGATAAAGTGACGGTAATACCGCCAAGAGGGTGGCGGTAAGTACTGCCAAATTATGACCATGGCGGTGATATCTCCGATAGACAGCTAATGTACCACACCGACCGCCAGGGTGGAAACAACAGTCACCACGGTGGTAGCCACCTACAGACAAAGTTCTGCCCACCATATTAAGACCCTGCAAACCGCCACCCTTTCTGGGGCGGTACCAACGCTATCAAAAGCCTTGCGGAAACACATCACAGAAGTGACAGGACTCATCATTGAAGACACAGGGAAGAACCACGCTGCCATGGAACCCGAATTGCAAGTCTTTCCGATGATCTTCTATGTTATGCTCCACCTGGAACGCCGATCGAAGACGACAACAGTGAGTACAGCTGCCTAGCACACAAGGGAGGGTGGGAAGAAAGAAGAGTGACACGCACGCACCACACACACCCGACATATGCATGCCATACACACAACCATATGCATCACAAAAACAATTTGACCACGAAAATCTGCAGAATAATGCAAAGCCAACATGAATTTACGAAAATGATTGTAATCAGTCCAACAATAAAATCAACAATCCGATTTGGCCATGAAACAGATCTGTACACATGTATAAAAAAGGGACCCTGCCCAGTTCACAGTTCAGTTGGCCCACATGGTCACAGGGCTGTAGGAAAGTACCATCTTGCCTGGCATGTTACCCCCATTTTTCACTGTATATATGTTGTTTTAGTTGTATGTGTCACTGGGACCCTGTTCACCAGGGCCCCAGTGCTCATAAGTGTGCCTGAATGTGTTACCTGTGTAGTGACTAACTGTCTCACTGAGGCTCTGCTAATCAGAACCTCAGTGGTTATGCTCTCTCATTTCTTTCCAAATTGTCACTAACAGGCTAGTGACTATTTTTACCAATTTACATTGGCTTACTGGAACACCCTTATAATTCCCTAGTATATGGTACTGAGGTACCCAGGGTATTGGGGTTCCAGGAGATCCCTATGGGCTGCAGCATTTCTTTTGCCACCCATAGGGAGCTCTGACAATTCTTACACAGGCCTGCCACTGCAGCCTGAGTGAAATAACGTCCACGTTATTTCACAGCCATTTTACACTGCACTTAAGTAACTTATAAGTCACCTATATGTCTAACCTTTACCTGGTAAAGGTTGGGTGCAAAGTTACTTAGTGTGAGGGCACCCTGGCACTAGCCAAGGTGCCCCCACATTGTTCAGGGCCAATTCCCCGGACTTTGTGAGTGCGGGGACACCATTACACGCGTGCACTACATATAGGTCACTACCTATATGTAGCTTCACAATGGTAACTCCGAATATGGCCATGTAACATGTCTATGATCATGGAATTGCCCCCTCTATACCATCCTGGCATAGTTGGCACAATCCCATGATCCCAGTGGTCTGTAGCACAGACCCTGGTACTGCCAAACTGCCCTTCCTGGGGTTTCACTGCAGCTGCTGCTGCTGCCAACCCCTCAGACAGGCATCTGCCCTCCTGGGGTCCAGCCAGGCCTGGCCCAGGATGGCAGAACAAAGAACTTCCTCTGAGAGAGGGTGTGACACCCTCTCCCTTTGGAAAATGGTGTGAAGGCAGGGGAGGAGTAGCCTCCCCCAGCCTCTGGAAATGCTTTCTTGGGCACAGATGTGCCCAATTCTGCATAAGCCAGTCTACACCGGTTCAGGGGACCCCTTAGCCCTGCTCTGGCGCGAAACTGGACAAAGGAAAGGGGAGTGACCACTCCCCTGACCTGCACCTCCCCTGGGAGGTGTCCAGAGCTCCTCCAGTGTGCTCCAGACCTCTGCCATCTTGGAAACAGAGGTGCTGCTGGCACACTGGACTGCTCTGAGTGGCCAGTGCCACCAGGTGACGTCAGAGACTCCTTGTGATAGGCTCCTTCAGGTGTTGCTAGCCTATCCTCTCTCCTAAGTAGCCAAACCCTCTTTTCTGGCTATTTAGGGTCTCTGTCTCTGGGGAAACTTTAGATAACGGATGCAAGAGCTCAGCCGAGTTCCTCTGCATCTCTCTCTTCACCTTCTACCAAGGAATCGACTGCTGACCGCGCTGGAAGCCTGCAAAACTGCAACATAGTAGCAAAGACGACTACTGCAACTCTAACGCTGATCCTGCCGCCTTCTCGACTGTTTTCCTGGTGGTGCATGCTGTGGGGGTAGTCTGCCTCCTCTCTGCACTAGAAGCTATGAAGAAATCTCCCGTGGGTCGACGGAATCTTCCCCCTGCAACCGCAGGCACCAAAAAGCTGCATTACCGGTCCCTTGGGTCCCCTCTCAGCACGACGAGCGAGGTCCCTCGAATCCAGCAACTCTGTCCAAGTGGCCCCCACAGTCCAGTGACTCTTCAGTCCAAGTTTGGTGGAGGTAAGTCCTTGCCTCACCTCGCTAGACTGCATTGCTGGGAACCGCGACTTTTGCAGCTACTTCGGCCTCCGTGCACTTCCGGCGGAAATCCTTTGTGCACAGTCCAGCCTGGGACCACGGCACTCTAACCTGCATTGCACGACCTCCTAAGTTGTTCTCCGGCGACGTGGGACTCCTTTGTGTAACTTCGGGTGAGCACCGTTTCACGCATCCTCGTAGTGCCTGTTTCTGGCACTTCTCTGGGTGCTACCTGCTGCTAAGAGGGCTCCTTGTCTTGCTCGACGTCCCCTCTACTTCCTGGTCCAATTTGCGACCTCCTGGTCCCTCCTGGGCCACAGCAGCATCCAAAAACGCTAACCGCACAAATTGCAGCTAGCAAGGCTTGTTGGCGTTCTTTCGGCGGGAAAACACTTCTGCACGACTCTACAAGGCGAGAGGGATCCGTCCTCCAAAGGGGAAGTCTCTAGCCCTTTGCGTTCCTGCAGAAACCGCAGCTTCTTTTGTCCAGTGGAAGCTTCTTTGCACCCGCAGCTGGCATTTCCTGGGCATCTGCCCATCTCCGACTTGCTTGTGACTTTTGGACTTGGTCCCCTTGTTCCACAGGTACCCTAGATTGGAAATCCACAGTTGTTGCATTGTTGGTTTGTGTCTTTCCTGCATTATTCCTCTAACACGACTTCTTTGTCCTTAGGGGAACTTTAGTGCACTTTGCACTCACTTTTCAGGGTCTTGGGGAGGGTTATTTTTCTAACTCTCACTATTTTCTAATAGTCCCAGCGACCCTCTACAAGGTCACATAGGTTTGGGGTCCATTCGTGGTTCGCATTCCACTTTTGGAGTATATGGTTTGTGTTGCCCCTATCCCTATGTTTCCCCATTGCATCCTATTGTAACTATACATTGTTTGCACTGTTTTCTAAGACTATACTGCATATTTTTGCTATTGTATATATATATCTTGTGTATATTTCCTATCCTCTCACTGAGGGTACACTCTAAGATACTTTGGCATATTGTCATAAAAATAAAGTACCTTTATTTTTAGTATAACTGTGTATTGTGTTTTCTTATGATATTGTGCATATGACACTAAGTGGTACTGTAGTAGCTTCACACGTCTCCTAGTTCAGCCTAGGCTGCTCTGCTAAGCTACCATTATCTATCAGCCTAAGCTGCTAGACACCCTATACACTAATAAGGGATAACTGGGCCTGGTGCAAGGTGCAAGTACCCCTTGGTACTCACTACAAGCCAGTCCAGCCTCCTACATTGGTTGTGCAGTGGTGGGATAAGTGCTTTGAGAGTACTTACCACTCTTGTCATTGTACTTTTCATAAGAGAAAAATATACAAAACAATGTCAGTGTATATACACATAGCCAAAAAGTTTTGCATTTCCTCTTTTTCACTCTTTTCTAAGTGCTGAAAAGTACTTCTAAACTTTCAAAAAGTTCTTAAAAGTTTAAAAAGTTTTTTTTCTGTCTTTCTAAAAAGTTCTGAAAACTTTTTTCTCTTTTTCTATCACTTTAACTCTCTCTAAAAATGTCTGGCACAGGCCAAGATGTTGATCTGTCCAAACTTGCATATGACCACCTTAGCTGGAAAGGAGCAAGGAGTCTCTGTGTAGAGAGAGGTTTGAGTGTAGGGAAGAATCCTTCCTTGGAATTGTTACTTAACATGCTTAGAGAACAAGATAAGGCTATAAGTGCCCCATCTGTTGAAAAAGTACCTAATAGTTCCCAATCTGATTCAGGGACTCCCCCAGGAAAAGATTCAGGAAAGAAACTTCCTAGCCTGCCCATTACTAGACAGTCTAGCATAGTTGGTAATGATGATGAGCCACACCATACAAATAGTGTTGTCTCACATCATAGCAAAAGCATTTATTCTCACCACACTGGTAGTGATGTTTCTGTTAGCCAAGCTGTTAGGGTGGCTTCTGTAAGGGACAGGTCTCCTTCTGTTCATTCCCATCATACCTCTGTATCTAGGAATGTCCCTCCCACCAACCCTGATGACAGAATGTTAGAGAAGGAACTCAATAAGTTGAGGGTGGAACAAACCAGACTGAAGCTTAAAAAGCAACAGCTGGATTTGGATAGACAGTCTTTTGAACTAGAGAAGGAAAGACAGAAGTTGGGTTTAGATACCCATGGTGGCAGCAGCAGTATTTCCCATAGTCATCCTGCAAAAGAGCATGATTCCAGGAATCTGCACAAGATAGTTCCCCCTTATAAGGAGGGGGATGACATTAACAAGTGGTTTGCTGCACTTGAGAGGGCCTGTGTTGTACAGGATGTCCCTCAAAGGCAGTGGGCTGCTATCCTATGGCTATCATTTAGTGGAAAAGGTAGGGATAGGCTCCTTACTGTGAAAGAAAATGATGCCAATAATTTCCAAGTTCTTAAGAATGCACTCCTGGATGGTTATGGCTTAACCACTGAACAATACAGGATAAAGTTCAGAGAGACCAAAAAGGAGTCTTCACAAGACTGGGTTGATTTCATTGACCATTCAGTGAAGGCCTTGGAGGGGTGATTACATGGCAGTAAAGTTACTGATTATGACAGCCTGTATAACTTAATCCTGAGAGAGCATATTCTTAATAATTGTGTGTCTGATTTGTTGCACCAGTACTTGGTGGACTCTGATCTGACCTCTCCCCAAGAATTGGGAAAGAAGGCAGACAAATGGGTCAGAACAAGGGTGAACAGAAAAGTTCATACAGGGGGTGACAAAGATGGCAACAAAAAGAAGGATGGTAAGTCTTCTGACAAGGGTGGGGACAAATCTAAAAATGAGTCTTCATCAGGCCCACAAAAACACTCTGGTGGGGGTGGTGGGCCCAAATCCTCTTTTAATCAGAACAAGGAAAAGAAACCATGGTGCTATTTATGTAAAATAAAAGGCCATTGGACAACAGATCCCAGTTGTCCAAAGAAAAGCACCAATGCTCCTACCACTACAACCCCTACTGCTACCCCTAGTGTCCCTACTAATAGCAGTGGTGGTGGGAGCAAACCTACTAATAGCCAATCCAAGGGAGTAGCTGGGCTCACTATTGGTAACTTAGTTGGGGTTGGCCTTGTTAGGGAGGCCACAGAGGCTGTGTTAGTCTCTGAGGGGGCTATTGATTTAGCCACCTTAGTTGCTTGTCCCCTTAATATGGATAAGTACAAGCAGCTACCCCTAATAAATGGTGTTGAGGTTCAGGCCTACAGGGACACTGGAGCCAGTGTGACTATGGTCATAGAGAAACTGGTCCACCCTGAACAACACCTACTTGGTCACCAGTACCAAGTAACCGATGCTCACAACAACACACTTAGCCACCCCATGGCTGTTGTTAATCTCAACTGGGGGGGGGGTTACTGGTCCAAAGAAAGTTGTGGTAGCCACAGATTTACCTGTAGACTGTCTACTAGGAAATGATTTGGAGACATCAGCTTGGTCAGATGTGGAGTTGGAGGCCCATGCAGCAATGCTGGGCATCCCAGGGCATATTTTTGCTTTGACAAGGGCTCAGGCCAAAAAGCAAAAAGGACAGGGAAGCTTGGATCCTGGAACAATGGACCAAGTGCTCCCTAAAGCTAGGACTAGTAGAAGCAAACCACTTCCTACTATCCCTCCCTCTACAGTGGATTCTACTTCTGAGGAAGAAGAATTCCCTCCCTGTGCAGAACCTACACCAGAGGAGCTTGAAGCAGACACTGCTGAGCTTTTGGGTGAAGGGGGGCCTGCCAGAGAGGAGCTGAGTGTGGCACAGCAAACCTGTCCCACATTAGAGGGTCTCAGACAGCAAGCTGTCAAACAGGCTAATGGGGATGTCAGTGACTCTCACAGAGTTTACTGGGAGGACAACCTCTTGTACACTGAGCATAGGGATCCAAAACCTGGAGCTGCCAGGAGATTAGTGATTCCTCAGGAGTACAGAAAGTTCCTCCTAACTCTAGCACACGACATTCCCCTAGCTGGGCATCTAGGGCAAATGAAAACTTGGGACAGGCTTGTTCCCTTGTTTCATTGGCCTAGGATGTCTGAGGACACAAAAGATTTTTGTAAGTCCTGTGAAACCTGTCAAGCCAGTGGCAAGACAGGTGGCACCCCAAAGGCACCCCTTATTCCACTGCCTGTGGTCGGGGTTCCCTTTGAAAGGGTAGGGGTTGACATAGTTGGCCCCCTTGACCCTCCTACTGCTTCAGGCAATAGATTTATCTTGGTGGTAGTGGACCATGCCACAAGATACCCTGAAGCAATTCCTTTAAGGACCACTACAGCACCTGCAGTGGCTAAGGCCCTCCTGGGAATATTTTCCAGAGTGGGCTTCCCAAAGGAAGTAGTATCAGACAGGGGAAGCAATTTCATGTCTGCATACTTAAAGGCCATGTGGAAGGAGTGTGGTGTAACTTACAAGTTCACAACACCCTATCATCCACAAACAAATGGACTGGTGGAGAGATTTAATAAAACTGTCAAAGACATGATTATGGGTGTCCCTGAAAAACTCCGCAGGAGATGGGATATCCTTCTACCATGCCTCCTTTTTGCCTACAGGGAGGTACCCCAGAAAGGAGTGGGCTTCAGCCCCTTTGAACTTCTTTTTGGACACCCTGTTAGGGGTCCACTCACACTTGTAAAGGAGGGTTGGGAACAACCTTTAAAAACTCCTAAGCAGGATATTGTGGATTATGTACTTGGACTCAGATCAAGGATGGCTGAGTACATGAAAAAGGCCAGCAAAAACCTTCAGGCCAGCCAAGAGCTCCAGAAGCAATGGCATGATCAGAAGGCTGTTTTGGTTCAGTACCAACCAGGGCAGAAAGTGTGGGTCTTGGAGCCTGTGGCCCCAAGAGCACTCCAAGATAAATGGAGTGGACCCCACACAATTGTTGAAAAGAAGGGAGAAGTCACCTATTTAGTTGACTTAGGCACTGCCAGGAGTCCCCTTAGGGTGCTCCATGTCAACCGCCTGAAACCCTACTATGACAGGGCTGATCTCACCCTGCTCATGGCAACTGATGAGGGACAGGAAGAAGACAGTGATCCTCTACCTGATCTCTTCTCTTCCACAGAACAAGATGCTCTTGTGGAAGGTGTAGTTTTGGCTGATTGTCTTACTGCTGAGCAGAAAGACCATTGCATAAATCTCCTAGATCAATTCTCTGAACTCTTCTCTACTGTGCCAGGTACCACTTCTTGGTGTGAGCACACTATAGATACTGGAGACAGTTTACCTGTCAAAAGTAAGATCTATAGGCAGCCTGACCATGTCAGGGACTGCATAAAGCAAGAGGTGCAGACAATGTTAGAACTAGGAGTGGTTGAGCACTCTGAAAGTCCATGGGCTTCTCCTGTGGTACTTGTACCAAAACCCCATTCCAAAGATGGGAAGAAGGAAATGCGGTTTTGTGTAGACTATAGAGGTCTCAACTTGGTAACCAAAACTGATGCTCACCCTATACCCAGGGCAGATGAGCTCATAGATACACTGGCATCTGCCAAGTATCTAAGCACTTTTGATTTGACTGCAGGGTATTGGCAGATCAAATTGTCAGAAGATGCTAAACCTAAAACTGCATTTTCAACCATTGGAGGACATTACCAGTTTACTGTAATGCCTTTTGGTTTGAAAAATGCACCTGACACATTTCAAAGGTTGGTGAACACAGTCCTGCAAGGGCTGGAAGCTTTCAGTGCAGCATATTTGGACGATATAGCTGTCTTTAGCTCCAGCTGGGATGATCACCTGGTCCACCTATGGAAAGTTTTGGAGGCCCTGCAGAAGGCAGGCCTCACTATCAAGGCTTCAAAGTGCCAGATAGGGCAGGGGAAGGTGGTTTATCTGGGACACCTTGTTGGTGGGGAACAGATTGCACCACTTCAGGGGAAAATCCAAACAAATATTGATTGGGTTCCCCCTACAACTCAGACTCAGGTGAGAGCCTTCCTAGGCCTCACTGGGTATTACAGGAGGTTCATTAAGAACTATGGCTCCATTGCAGCCCCTCTTAATGACCTCACATCCAAGAAAATGCCTAAAAAGGTATTATGGACAGCAAACTGTCAGAAAGCTTTTGAGGAGCTGAAGCAGGCCATGTGCTCTGCACCTGTCCTGAAAAGCCCTTGTTACTCTAAAAAATTCTATGTCCAAACTGATGCATCTGAATTAGGAGTAGGGGCAGTCCTATCACAACTTAATTCTGAGGGCCAGGATCAACCTGTTGCTTTTATTAGTAGGAGGTTGACCCCTAGAGAAAAGCGTTGGTCTGCCATAGAGAGGGAGGCCTTTGCTGTGGTCTGGGCTCTGAAGAAGTTGAGGCCATACCTGTTTGGCACTCACTTCATTGTTCAGACAGACCACAAACCTCTACTTTGGCTAAAACAAATGAAAGGTGAAAATCCTAAATTGTTGAGGTGGTCCATATCCCTACAGGGAATGGACTATACAGTGGAACATAGACCTGGGAGTAGCCACTCCAATGCAGATGGACTCTCCAGATATTTCCACTTAGACAATGAAGACTCATCAGGTCATGGCTAGTCTTATTGTCCTTCGTTTGGGGGGGGGGTGTAGGAAAGTACCATCTTGCCTGGCATGTTACCCCCATTTTTCACTGTATATATGTTGTTTTAGTTGTATGTGTCACTGGGACCCTGTTCACCAGGGCCCCAGTGCTCATAAGTGTGCCTGAATGTGTTACCTGTGTAGTGACTAACTGTCTCACTGAGGCTCTGCTAATCAGAACCTCAGTGGTTATGCTCTCTCATTTCTTTCCAAATTGTCACTAACAGGCTAGTGACTATTTTTACCAATTTACATTGGCTTACTGGAACACCCTTATAATTCCCTAGTATATGGTACTGAGGTACCCAGGGTATTGGGGTTCCAGGAGATCCCTATGGGCTGCAGCATTTCTTTTGCCACCCATAGGGAGCTCTGACAATTCTTACACAGGCCTGCCACTGCAGCCTGAGTGAAATAACATCCACGTTATTTCACAGCCATTTTACACTGCACTTAAGTAACTTATAAGTCACCTATATGTCTAACCTTTACCTGGTAAAGGTTAGGTGCAAAGTTACTTAGTGTGAGGGCACCCTGGCACTAGCCAAGGTGCCCCCACATTGTTCAGGGCCAATTCCCCGGACTTTGTGAGTGCGGGGACACCATTACACGTGTGCACTACATATAGGTCACTACCTATATGTAGCTTCACAATGGTAACTCCGAATATGGCCATGTAACATGTCTATGATCATGGAATTGCCCCCTCTATACCATCCTGGCATAGTTGGCACAATCCCATGATCTCAGTGGTCTGTAGCACAGACCCTGGTACTGCCAAACTGCCCTTCCTGGGGTTTCACTGCAGCTGCTGCCAACCCCTAAGACAGGCATCTGCCCTCCTGGGGTCCAGCCAGGCCTGGCCCAGGATGGCAGAACAAAGGACTTCCTCTGAGAGAGGGTGTTACACCCTCTCCCTTTGGAAAATGGTGTGAAGGCAGGGGAGGAGTAGCCTCCCCCAGCCTCTGGAAATGCTTTCTTGGGCACAGATGTGCCCAATTCTGCATAAGCCAGTCTACACCGGTTCAGGGGACCCCTTAGCCCTGCTCTGGCGCGAAACTGGACAAAGGAAAGTGGAGTGACCACTCCCCTGACCTGCACCTCCCCTGGGAGGTGTCCAGAGCTCCTCCAGTGTGCTCCAGACCTCTGCCATCTTGGAAACAGAGGTGCTGCTGGCACACTGGACTGCTCTGAGTGGCCAGTGCCACCAGGTGACGTCAGAGACTCCTTGTGATAGGCTCCTTCAGGTGTTGCTAGCCTATCCTCTCTCCTAAGTAGCAAAACCCTCTTTTCTGGCTATTTAGGGTCTCTGTCTCTGGGGAAACTTTAGATAACGAATGCAAGAGCTCAGCCGAGTTCCTCTGCATCTCTCTCTTCACCTTCTACCAAGGAATCGACTGCTGACCGCGCTGGAAGCCTGCAAAACTGCAACATAGTAGCAAAGACAACTACTGCAACTCTGTAACGCTGATCCTGCCGCCTTCTCGACTGTTTTCCTGGTGGTGAATGCTGTGGGGGTAGTCTGCCTCCTCTCTGCACTAGAAGCTCCGAAGAAATCTCCCGTGGGTCGACGGAATCTTCCCCCTGCAACCGCAGGCACCAAAAAGCTGCATTACCGGTCCCTTGGGTCCCCTCTCAGCACGACGAGCGAGGTCCCTCGAATCCAGCAACTCTGTCCAAGTGGCCCCCACAGTCCAGTGACTCTTCAGTCCAAGTTTGGTGGAGGTAAGTCCTTGCCTCACCTCGCTAGACTGCATTGCTGGGAACCGCGACTTTTGCAGCTACTCCGGCCTCCGTGCACTTCCGGCGGAAATCCTTTGTGCACAGTCCAGCCTGGGACCACGGCACTCTAACCTGCATTGCACGACCTCCTAAGTTGTTCTCCGGCGACGTGGGACTCCTTTGTGTAACTTCGGGTGAGCACTGTTTCACGCATCCTCGTAGTGCTTGTTTCTGGCACTTCTCCGGGTGCTACCTGCTGCTAAGAGGGCTTCTTGTCTTGCTCGACGTCCCCTCTACCTCCTGGTCTAATTTGCGACCTCCTGGTCCCTCCTGGGCCACAGCAGCATCCAAAAACGCTAACCGCACGAATTGCAGCTAGCAAGGCTTGTTGGCGTTCTTTCGGCGGGAAAACACTTCTGCACGACTCTACAGGGCGAGAGGGATCCGTCCTCCAAAGGGGAAGTCTCTAGCCCTTTGCGTTCCTGCAGAAACCGCAGCTTCTTCTGTCCAGTGGAAGCTTCTTTGCACCCGCAGCTGGCATTTCCTGGGCATCTGCCCATCTCCGACTTGCTTGTGACTTTTGGACTTGGTCCCCTTGTTCCACAGGTACCCTAGATTGGAAATCCACAGTTGTTGCATTGTTGGTTTGTGTCTTTCCTGCATTATTCCTCTAACACGACTTCTTTGTCCTTAGGGGAACTTTAGTGCACTTTGCACTCACTTTTCAGGGTCTTGGGGAGGGTTATTTTTCTAACTCTCACTATTTTCTAATAGTCCCAGCGACCCTCTACAAGGTCACATAGGTTTGGGGTCCATTCGTGGTTCGCATTCCACTTTTGGAGTATATGGTTTGTGTTGCCCCTATCCCTATGTTTCCCCATTGCATCCTATTGTAACTATACATTGTTTGCACTGTTTTCTAAGACTATACTGCATATTTTTGCTATTGTGTATATATATCTTGTGTATATTTCCTATCCTCTCACTGAGGGTACACTCTAAGATACTTTGGCATATTGTCTTAAAAATAAAGTACCTTTATTTTTAGTATAACTGTGTATTGTGTTTTCTTATGATATTGTGCATATGACACTAAGTGGTACTGTAGTAGCTTCACACGTCTCCTAGTTCAGCCTATGCTGCTCTGCTAAGCTACCATTATCTATCAGCCTAAGCTGCTAGACACCCTATACACTAATAAGGGATAACTGGGCCTGGTGCAAGGTGCAAGTACCCCTTGGTACTCACTACAAGCCAGTCCAGCCTCCTACAAGGGCACAGTCCAAGGCCCCCCTCGAATCCTGCACCAATCCTGATAGAATATTGCAGGGGCATCAGTTGACAAGTAGGCAGGCACCTCAGGGGGAGGGGGGTCACCTCAGCCGGATGCGGGAATAAGGCCTCTGGTTCTGGAAGGGGCAACATGCCATGGCTCTTTGTGGGGAGTGCAAGGCCACAGTCTCTCAAGTGGGTGTCTTGCCCGCTGGTTCTGGAGGGGGCAACATGCCTATTGCTCTTAGTCCTGGGGAGTGCAAGGCCACAGTCTCTCAAGTGGGTGTCTTGCCCACTGGCTCTGGAGGGGGCAAAATGCTTATTGCTCTTAGTCCTGGGGAGCGCAAGGCCACAGTCTCTAAGTGGGTGTCTTGCCCACTGGTTCTGGAGGGGGCAACATGCCAATTGCTCTTTGTCCTGGGGAGTTCAAGGCCACAGTCTCTCAAGTGGGTGTCTTGCTCACTGGGTCTGGTGGGGGCAGGCCACACAGCAGCCCTTGGAGGCCGGACTACATGGCGTCCGCCAGCAGTGATGGCTGCACTGTGGTGACGGCAGGGGGGAGGCTCCTTCTCAGCCCCTGGACCCTCTGATGGCTGCATTGTGGTGGTGGTTGGGGGAGGCTCCTGCTCAGCCCCTGCACCCTCTGATGGCTGCACTGTGGTGGTGGTTGTGGGAAGCTCCTGCTCAGCCCCTGCACCCTCTGATGGCTGCACTGTGGTGGTGGTTGGAGGAGGCTCCTGCTCACCCCCTGCACTCTCTTATGGCTGTACAACCTCGGCTGGCGGTGGGGGCCCTGTGACAGCTGGTGGTGGTAGCGGTGTTTGGTTGGGTGCTTCCGCTGGCATAGAGTGCCTCCTCTCCTCCTGCTCATGGGTTGGGGATCCCTTACCCTTCCTGGCTCTGGTGGATGGGCTCTTCCCCCCTTTGCCTGCTGGTGCAGGCTCCTTCCCCTTCTTTGCAGCTGGTGCAGGCTCCTCCCCCTTCTTTCCAGCTGGTGCAGGCTCCTCCCCCTTCTTTTCAGCTGGTGCAGGCTTCTTCCCCTTCTTAGCAGCTGGTGCAGGCTCCTTCCCCTTCTTTCCAGCTGGTGCAGGCTCCTTCCCCTTCTTTGCAGCTGCTGCAGGCTCCTTCCCCTTCTTAGCAACTGGTGCAGGCTCCTTCTCCTTCAGTATTGTTGGCCTGGAATCCCTACCACCACGAGTAGGTGGTGCTACTACTGGGTCCGTGGACTGTTTGGCTGAGGTGCTTGGCAGGGTCCTTGCTATCCTGCCCATATGTGCAGGACAGGGGGGAGGGGTAGGGAAGAGGTCAACTGTGGAAAGGAAAAGCTTTTTAGGGACGTTGGGGCAAGAGGAGGGAGGAGTAATGGGAGTGGAGGATGAGGGAGTGGTTGTTGGAGGTGTTTGTCTGCTGGATTTGGGTGCATGTGCATGGGATGTATGCTGTTGTGAGGTGGATGGCTGTTGGGTGTCTGAGTGCTTGCGTTTGTGCACTTTGAGGGGGGACAGACACAGTGGGAGAGGACAAAGGGGACGCGTGCATGGATGTTGTGGAGGTGTCTGCCAGTGAGGTGTGTGTTCTGCTTGGTGTGGTGATGATGCTAGTAGTGGATATTAATGTAGTGCATGCAGGTGTGAGTGTAGATGTAACTGGGTGGGAGGTGGAGGAGGGGGAGACAGTGGAGATAGTGGATGTTGTCATGTCTGCAACTGAATGGTGTTTGTGTGAGTGCCTGTGGGATGAAGTGTGGTGCTTGCGTTAGCCTGTGTGTAGTTTTGTGTGCATGCTTATCTGCCAGTGTGCTTGGGATGGGTTGGGGTTGAGGAGAATGGGATGGAGAGGTGGAAGTTGGAGGGGGGACGGTTAAAACAGGGACAATGGCTGCCATCAGAGAGGAGGCCAGAGCCTGAATCAATCTCTGTTGGGCTGCCAATACACCATGATTGCCCTCCAGGAATGCATTAGATTGCTGCATTTGGGCTGCCAGCCCCTTGATGGCATTCACAATGGTTGTTTGCCCTACAGAGATGGATCTCAGGAGGTCAATGGCCTCCTCACTCAGGGCAGCAGGGCTCACTGGCGAAGGGGCCCGAGGTGCCTGGGGTGAAGGAGATGCCCACCCTCCTGGGTGAGCGGGCATGGCAACTGGCTGAGAGGCTACTGAGAGGGCGGTGCTGGTACGGGGGCGTGGCGGTTGTACCTGTAGTTGGGGTGGTCACAGAGGTGTCTGCCACCACCAGGGAGCTCCCATCGGAGGAGATATCAGAGTCTGTATTGTCCCCTCCAGTCTTCGTCGTGGTGCTCCCCTCACCCTCCGTACCCACTGGTGCCCTCAGTATCGGTGGACTCTGCCTCTGCTCCTCTGCCAGATGATGCTAATGCACATAAGGACAGGATGACTAAACAAGAAAGGGGGGGAGAGAGACAAAGGATACACAGAGTCAATGACTGCACCAAAACCACCGTTGGCATACAGAGCACCCTCACACACAGGGAACAGGCCTACACACTATGCATGGCACTACCAGTGAAATGGCTAGTCACCAAGGAATGAGGAGGGGCACCCACCGCTAACTGCAGCACACCTGGGACCCACGCAGCCCTGTCCAGAAGTGAATACTAACAAGCTGGGTAAACAGTATTTCCCATTCAAACGCTTAGCCACCGGAGGACCTACGCTGCTATGTCTGGCCTGGCCTAGGGGCACCCAAGGAGACACCACCACCACCCAGATACCACCCTACCAGCCCGTAAGTTGGAATGATAGCCACTGTACTCGCCCCCTTGTGGCTGCTGTGATGCCCTTAAGCGCCCAACCAGCTCAGGGTAGGCCACTGCCAGTATGCGGGCCATCCTGGGGGTCAGGGTCCGACGGGCACCCCTTCCTCGTTGGGAGGCCATCCCCAGCTGGGCCTCCATGGTCTTTCGTGCTCAGCGTCTCAGGTCCTCCCACTGTTTGCGACTGTGGGTGCTCCGCCTGCCATAGACCCCCAGGGTCTGCACGTCCTTGGCGACGGCATGCCATATTCCCTTCTTTTGATGGGCGCTGACCTGCAGAGGCAATACAGGCAGGAGAACACCATTAGACAAACAGTCCAGCCTGTCACACAAATGGCCCACCATACCTGTTTGCATCACCGTTGGCACACGCATAGCCCAGCCCACAACATGTACACCACCAAGAAAACATCCACCCACTCCCTTTACACAAGGACTTCACACACAACTCCATGCATTCATGCCACATTCATCGTGCCCAAGGTGTACTCACCTGTTGGTCTGGAGGCCCATACAGCAGTCCGTACTGGGGTAGGACCCCATCCACCAGTCTCTCCAACTCCTCAAAAGTGAAGGCTGGGGCCCTTTCCCCGGTCACACGGTCCATGGTAGGTTCCAGACACAGGTCACAGCAGCACATGCAGTGATGGTCTTCTCCTATGGAAGGTGAGGAAACAAGTGAGGAATCAGTTAGCAAATGGCAGTCACGTCCACGGCGGTGCATACCGTCACCGCCAGCGTAGATCACCATTGGCCATTGTAACCCATAAGGCCCAATATTAACCAATGATGAATTGCACAGCAGTTCATGGCAGCCTACTGCCACAGCGCACAACGTCAGCAGCATTACCTCACCTCCACCTGTCCCTACACACAGGACAGGTGGTCGCCATTTCAGGGGGGGTGACAGGCCTATCGATTATTGCTGCGTCACTGGCTAAATAGGCACATCCTTCACTAATTACACTGTCCCATAACATGTTTGCACATTGCGGACTGCTCTTGTGGCTCCATTGTTCAGTTTGTGAGAGCCTGCTCACTCTTGTGTCCTTTAGATACTTACCGCTGCGGATATATAGGAGATGGAGACATACCACCGTGTACAGACCCCTTGTGGACTTGGCTGCACTGGAGGACAGGCACATAATACTCACCTATAGACTGGACAGGGCCACAATCACAGAGCTATGTGCCCAATTGGAGCCTGACCTGATATCTGATATCCGTCACCCCCTGGGATCCCCCCCTCTTGTGCAAGTGCTATCAGTGCTCCATTTCCTGGCAACTGGTTCTTTCCAAGCGGCAGTGGGCTCGGCAACAGGAATGTCACAGCTAATGTTCTCAAACGTGCTAACAAGAGTCTTGTCTGCCCTGATAAAACACATGTGCAGCTACATTGCTTTCCCCCAGGTTGAGGATTTGACCACTGTGAAGGCCGGATTCTATGCAATGGGACATATCCCCAATATAATAGGTGCGATTGACTGAACACATATTGCATTTGTGCCCCCCGCCAGAATTAACAGGTGTTCAGGAATCGTAAAAGTTTCCACTCCATGAATGTGCAGATGGTGTGCTTGGTGGACCAGTACATCTCCCACACCAATGCTAAGTATCCTGGGTCGGTGCATGATTCCTTTGGCCTGAAGAATAGCAGCATCCCAAATGTGATGGCCCAACTACAAAGGCACAGGGTGTGGCTAATAGGTGAGCCCTGGTTCCCACCCAGTATATGCCTATGGTGTTGGCCATAAAGGATAGTGTGTGGCTAGATGTTGTCCCTCAATATTTGCATGGGACTCTGGTTACCCAAACCTATTGTGGCTGCTGACCCCTGTGAGGAATGCCAGGACAAGGGCAGAAGAATGTTATAATGAGGCACATGGGCAAACCAGAAGGATCATTGAAAGGACCTTTGGCCTCCTGAAGGCCAGGTTCAGGTGCTTCCATCTAACAGGTCGATCCCTGTGCTACTCACCCAAGAAGGTCTGCCAGATAGTAGTGGCATGCTGCATGATGAACAACTTGGCCTTCAGACGCCATGTACCTTTTCTGCAGGATGAGGAGACTGGAGATGCCCCTGTGGCAGCAGTGGACCCTGAGGACAGTGAGGATGAAGAGGCAGATGATGAGGATGTGGACAAAAGAACATCTGTGATATGTCAGTACTTCCAATGACACACAGGTGAGACAGTGCAACTTTACATTTCTATGACTATTGTTGTATTCTGTGTAGCATTGCCATGCTGGCATTACCCACTTCTTTGCACTACTTACTGTTACCTCTGGATATACATTTTTCAGATGTTGGTGATATGACACATTCTCCTGTTGTGATCACAACAGCCAGCTACAGGTCAGTAATTCTATGCTCATTCTATGCACAGTTCATTTGCAATGGTCTTAGCTGTTTCAATCTAGCTACCAGTCCTCTTTATAGCGAGCTGGTGTCTTGCTGCACTGGAATGTACCTTCCCCCGTAGGTCGTTCCACCTCTTCCTGATGCTGTCCCTTGTTCTTGGGTGCTGTCCCATGGCTTTGACCCTGTCCACGATTCTCCGCCATAGATTCATCTTCCTTGCTATTGATATCTGTTGCACCTGTGCTCCAAAGAGCTGGGGCTCTACCCTGATGATTTCCTCCACCATGACCCTTAACTCCTCTTCAGTGTAACGGGGTGCCTTTGTGGTGCCATGGGTGTTATGTGATGTGTGTTGGGGAATGTGTTGGGGTGTGTGATGTGGAGTGCATGAGGGGTGTATGGGTGTGAGTGGTGTGTGTGTCTAGTTGTCGCAGTGGTCTTAGTGTCAGTCTTGTGGCAATGAATTGTATTTGTAAAGGGTTGTGGGTAATGTGGGTGTGTGTTTTATAGTGGTGTGGGTGTGTGGGTGTCAGGTGTTTGTTGTTTGAATTGGCCAATGTGGTGGTGTTTTGTCTGTGGGTGTCCACTGTGAGTGCGGCGGTATGTACCGCCAGTTGTTTACCACAGTTGAATGTCCGCCATGGTGATTTGTGGGTCATAATGTGATGAGCGTTGTTCTGTTGGTGTAACAGTGTGGGTTTTGGGACTGCCACTTTGGCACTGACCTTTGGTCTGGCGGATTTGTGTCTGAGGCAGTATTCTGTTGGATTGGTGTGTGTGTGTGTCATAATATGGTGAACGGATATTCGCCAGCGTGGCAGTAAGTTGACGGCCGTCAGCACGGCGGTAAGCAGCATTTACCGCCAATGTCATAATGAGGGTCATTGCGTTCCTACCTCTCTTAATAAGAGGTGTCAGCCTCAGTATGTTAGTGTATGCATGAATGTGTGTCTGGGTATGTAAGTGTATGCATTAGTGTGTGCCTGCATTTGTCAGGGTATGCATCAGTGTTTGTCAGGGTATATCAGTGTATGCATGAGTATGTGCCTGGGTGTGTCAGTGTAGGTATCAGTGTGTACCTGGGTGTGTCAGTGTATGTCTTAAGGTCTGCCTGGGTATGTCAGTGCATACATAGGTATGTTAGTGTGTGAAAGAATATGTACATGTGTACGTTTATGTATGCATTCATGTGTGTCTGGGTCTGTCAGTATATGTGTCAGTTTGTCCCTGGCTGAGTTAGTTTAAGCATCAATGTCTACCTAAGTTTCTCAGCGCATGTTTCGGTATGGCTGGGTGTGTCAGTATATGCATCAGTGTATACCTTGGTGTGTTAGTGTATACATCAGTTTTTGCCTGGGTAAATTAATTTATCTATCAATGTGTACCTGGGTTTGTCAGTTTATACCTCAATGTATCCTGGATGTGTCAGTGCTTGCATCAGTGTGTACCTGGGTGTGTTACGATATGTCGTTGTCTGCCTGGGTGTCTCAGTGTATGCCTCCGTGTCTGCTTGTGAGTGCGAGTGCATACAAGAGTCTGTGCCTGAGTGTGTCAGTGTATTGATCAGTGCCAGCCTAGGTGTGTCAGCATATGCTTTAATGTATGCTTAGGTTTGTGAGTGTATGCATAAGTATTTACCTGCATGTGTTAGTGTATGCATCAATGTCTGTTTGGGTGTGTTAGTGTATGAATCAGTGCGTGCCTGGGAGTGTCAGTGTATAAATCAGTTTGTGCCTGGGTGTGTTAGTGTATGCAACAGTATCTGCCAGGGTGTGTCAGCGCATGATTTAGTGAATGCCTGGGTGTGTCAGTGTATGCATCTGGGTGTACCTCAGTATCTTAATGTATGTATCACTGTTTGCCTGTGTGTGTTAGTGTATGCATCAATTTGTGCCTGGGTGTGTCAGCATATCCATCAGTGTCTGCCTGGGTGTCTCAGTGTTTGTAGGACTATGTACTTGGATATCTCAATGTATACCTGGGTGTGTCAGCGTATACATATCAGTTTGCCTGGGTGTGTTTTTGCATGTATTAGTGTTTGAATAGCTGTGCCAGTGTGCAAATTGGTGTATGTCTGGATGTTGTTGCTCTTTACAAAATTGTGTTTCTCCTGTACTAATCACTGTACCTTTCCTTATTTTCATGACATACACTCCGTTTATATTTCCTTTTACAGTTTGTGAACATATTACTCACTTTCATCCACCTTACACTCTCATGCCTTTTCTTACCCATTTTAACTTAAACTACTTTTAATTCACATACTTGTTAAATGTGTTTGTTGGTCGGTATATTTGCCTCTCAGTATCAGTTAGAGTTTCTTCTCACTGAAAATGTGAAAAACAAAGCAGAAGAATGGTACACCACTCCCATACAAGGCAACCATTAAAGGCAACCTTTTCTACTTTGCTTTCAAGTTTACTCAGTCAGAAAACAAATCACAATCTCCCTTTCATATGTAACTTATTGTTATACCATTTCTGAATGGTGAGTATAGCTACGCCTTTCTAACACTCCCCTAAAGAAAACCCAGTTTGGCAGGGGTTTTGGGTGGGTCCACATTGGAGCTTGAGAATACTTTTCATTATCTGCTCACACATAATGTCATTTATACTCCATTTTATATAAATGACTGCATTTGCACCCAAACACTCCTTGAGCATTTTTTATATTACCACTGTGCCTTCACATTGACATTCTAGTCTTTTTTCTTCCCTTCCCCCCATGCTCCTGTACCTCTTTTACCATAGTGGCCAATACTTAAATATTCTCTGGCAGGAGTAGGTCATAGGTTCATAACACTTTCAGAGAGCATCATGCATCTAAACTAACTGTGGCAGGTGTGGTTAAGTGTTTAGAATTACACACATATCCCAAACACCAATACTTTTTTGTTATTTCTCCAAGGATATTCACATGTGTACTTACTTTTATCTTACTAACGCTACCTACTTTTACACACTAGCATATTTACACCATCCAATCAAATGTGTTCTATTAAATTGTAGGTGATAGGCTCCATTTTAACTGCCTTTCATTTCAAATATGTCTCATTCAGCTGCAGCCTTCTCCTGTGTGCTACTCCAGATTCCCTCCAAAATGGTTAGAGTGTGGATTGTGGGTCGTAGCTTTGTGTTTTGGGGCAGAGAGAGTGAGTGCTAGAAAGAGTGGTATTGACTGGGACCTGGGTTTACTTAATGTGGACGTTACTTGGATTGGCATGAGATGGTTAGAATGGCATCAATTGCTGCTTTTGGTTGAAAGCATTATGGATTGCTAACATCTAGACCTCATGATTGTGCACTGTGGTGGCAGTGACATGGGCACGTCTACTGGGTTAGGATTGGAAATCCCAAAGAAAGATACACTTGGAAAATTAATGGCACTTTTTCCACACACTGCCTTGGTATTTTCCAACATTTGCCAAAGGCAGAAGTGAAAAGCAGTCAAGTGAATTCTGCCCACAGACAGACAAATCCAGGAAACATGTTAATAAAATTGTTTCTGCATTCCTCAGAGACCACAACATGGGCTCTTTATACAACACTAATTTACAATTTGATATGGATGGTATATTTAGAAATTATGGAGTTCACTTGACAGTGAAAGACAACAGGGTGTTCCTCAAGAACTTGAAAAACTGCATCCTGTTTTATGTGAAATCACCTACACATCATAAACAAAGGCTCCTTTCAGAGACAATCCTTTTATCAAAGACATATTACTTTAATTTGTTATCCCTATTTTCTAATCCTCATGTGGATCTGTAGATTCATCGTGGATTCACAAATCAAAAGCACTCATATAATACACACCAGCAATACTACAGTATGTCTGGGTGTGTCAGTGTGTGTAGTAGTCTCTGTCTGGGTCTGTGAGTGGGTGTGAGAGTGGCTGTCTGGGTGAGTGATTGGGTGTGACAGTATCAGTGTGAGTGGGTGGGAGTGTGTGCGTGTTGGTGAGTCAGTAGCGTGAGAGTTTCTCTCTGAGTGTCTGAGTAGTTGTGAGAGTGTCTATCTAGGTTTGTGAGTGGCTGTGACAATATCTGTCTAGGTGTGTCAGTGGGTGTGACAGTGTGTCTGGATGTGTGAATGGGTGTGAGAGTATCTAGCTGGATGTGTGAGTGGGTGTGAAAGTGTATGTCTGGGTAAGTCAGTGGACGTGAGAGTGCCTGGGTGTATGACAGTGTCTTGGTGTGTCAATGGGTGTTACAGTTTCTCTCTGGGTGTGTGTGAGTGTGTGTCTGGGTGTGTCAGTGGGTGCGGCCTTGTCTGTCTGGGTGTGACAGTGTGTGAATGGGTGTGACAGTGTCTGTCTGGGAGTGAGTGGGTGTGAGATTGTGTCTTTGGGTGTCAGAGTCGTGTGTGAGTCTGTCTGGGTGTCAGAGTGGGTGTGAGAGTGTCTAGCTGGGTGTCAGAGTGGGTGTGAGAGTGTCTAGCTGGGTGTGTGAGTGGGTGTGACTATCTGGGTGTGTCAGTGGGGGTGGGAGTGGGTCTGGATGTGTGAATGGGTGCGTGTCTTGGTATGTGAGTGGGTGTTTGGGCGTGAAAGCATCTGTGTGTGTGTGGGAGTGTCTGTCTTGTCTGAGGGAGTGTGAGTGGGTGTAAGAGTGTGTGGATGTCAGAGTTGGTGTGAGAGTGTCTGGATGTCATGTGAGTATGAGGGTGTCTGAGTGTCAGAGTGGATATATGAGTATATATTTATATATATGTTTTCTTTGATCAAGATCTGTCGCTGATTTGCATTGGGCTGATTCGCAGATCTTGCGCTTGTTTAAAAGAAACATTTTAAGGTTAAGGCATTTTGCTGCCCATTACATTTACTTTTGCCACTGACATAACATCAAGATGGGGTCGGGGAACCTCTACCCTTAACCTTTCATATGAATTACAGCCCACATTTCAGCCACAGTGACTATTTCCCTATACAATAAAATGGCAGACACAACTTTTCTGTCAGGTTGCAGTCAGCCAATCAGGGACCTGCATTAGCGCATGAATCCAAGAATCCATCACTGATAGATCAGGAGAGGGTTTGCGTCCCTAGATACACAAATTTTGTTTTCCTTTAATATCTCTGAAACTACTGAATGAATTTACACCAAATCACAAAAAGCACGATCTGCGTACCAAGATGTATCTTTCTGCCAAATTTGGTGTAATTCTATTCAGGGGTTCGGGCTGTAGTCGTGTCTAAGGACGCTATGGGAAAATGCATGGAGAAAACGCATTTTGAGACCTCTCCCTTTTTCTTGGCCCTTGCTTGACGAATCACCCTGAAACTTTCAACACAGCAGCTGGAATGAGTGGCAAATTAGTTTGGAAAATTTCGTGAAGGTTCGTCCAACGTCATTGGCAAAACAAAAAACGCTTTTCCTATGGAAACTAGGTCCTAACTATAACTCCCTACTGGTGACTGTCTAATGGGTTAAACCAAGAAAAAGCCAGGCGCTTCACCTACCAGCTCCCTAGTTATCATATAGAGGGATTGGAGTATTGATAAATAAAATTAAATGTGATTTGGAGGTGATGGGATACCAATAAAAATATATTTTTAATAAACAGTCAATAATTTTTTTAAATCATAGTTCTCCCCTTTCTTATAGAACACAAAGATTTTTTTGCTTCATTGTATCTTCAAAACCATTGTTCTTAAATTGCTTTCAGATAAACTTCACGACTAGCCTGCATGTGTTTTTTGGGCACCCCACTTTATCAGGTTACCAGATTAGCTAAAAATATGCAACAGAGAACCTTAATTCTGTCAATTGTTATGTTTTGTTATTGAAATCCACTTCAATCTGAATCTTCCATTTTCTTTTCCTGAAATTATGATCTTACATGTGTAATTGTTAAAAAGCTCTGATTTCCTCTTCATATTATTCTATATCTGTGATTCAAGCAACTGAACGCCGTGCAGCGAGACAGACTTTCAGCTGGCTGTGAAGATTATCCAATGGCAATTTGAGAAGAATAAACATTGTGAAGATAAATGGAACAAAAAATGTCTTTGTGTTCTATAGGAAATAAATGGACTATGCTTTTTTTTTTTAATTGATGTTTATGATAAAATATTTGTGTTGGTATCCCATCATCTCCAAATCAGATCTTACGTTATTGATGTATATATGTGTGTTTAAAATGTTAATTAAAAATAAAACTCCCTGGCAAATGCAACACATAATTAGAGGCCCAGTTATTTTTTTTAAACCTTTATTTATGCTTTTTGTTACACATGTGAAAAACTAACATAACAAATAGTACATATTAACTAGTGCAGGCATCGTATCACATATTACTCTGGGTAACTCACCAGGACTATCACATATTGGACAACATCCCATGCATCAAGTCATCACACAAATTGTATAAAGGAGCAAATTGTAACCCCACCTGGCGACAGAACCAGTCATACTCAAGGTAGTCTGTACACCATCATCTGATTCTAAATCTAAATCGCTGTGTTCATTGAAAGCATTGCCCGCCAGACACTCCACCACCCTGTCATCTGTACGGGAGAATCTCAGGGGTTGCTACTTTGCAGTTCCCCAATCCAGAACATCTTTACCCATGCAGCCTCGTTCAGAGCTCGCGATTCCACCCATCCCACAGCAACTCTATGCTTAGCAAGAAGCAGCGCCAGTTGTAGGAGCTTGTATGAGAAATTTCAGCCCTTAGACTTCGCCATTATACTCAACACACAAGCTCCCGGTGTCATAGGTATAGTGATTCCCACCGCCTCCGCAATGCGGGGCACTACAGCAACAAGCAAATTTCACTACCCTAGCAGGATATATTATGTTAAGCCGGGCCGGTAGTATGTATGTAGGGGCCCAGTTATGAACGCAAGTCACAAAACTACACCCATGGTATATGTCCTAGTATATCTACAGATTTACGACTTTCATGAATTCACAAGTATTTACAGCAGTAGGCCTGGAAACCGTACTCCTTTGTGGACTTCATTTTTGAACAAGCAAATATGTATGTGTATGTTTGCTTATGCAAGAATCCGCTGAGTGTTTTTAAGTTCACTTTCCCTACAACCCCTTTTTTTTCCCCTGCCCTCAAAAATGTTTTACTTCTGCTGTTATCAGGAATACATTTCCAGTGCATCCCAGTGAGGGAAACAATTAGAGAAGACTTCATAAAAACCATTAAACATACAAGTTTGTAGGAGTGCACAAACTCAAAAGGATATTCCAACCCTTGAACTACCCCTTCTGCCTTCTTCCAGCCTTAGTATGTAGATTTGCAGAAAAGTGGACAAATCAGTGGATTGCTAAAATACAAACCCTGCTATAATATTAAATCTGGCTTAATAAGAGATGCTGTTTTCAGAGCTCTAGTTCAATTAGAACGTTTGCTATAATTCATCACCTTGCTGCATAGCACTAATGGAACAAGTGTATTTTTATACACGACAAGTAGATTTGTGAAGCGTCTCGTCCGATGGACAAGCAGATCATTTATAAAAATTCCACACCCCTGTATACATCCATAGACTGCAACATTCAAAGAGCACATTATAAAACATACTTTGGTCAGTAAGAAGGCAGGAGCACTTCTGCATATAGAATAATTACTTTTTCATGAACACATTGGCCCTCATTACACCCCTGGCGGTAAATCCAGCTTTCCGCCGTGCAGAAGACCACCAACACACCTCTGCGGCTGCGGAATTCCGCTGCAGGTATTACGACCCACAGCTCGGAATCCGCCACAATACAGACACCCACACAAGTCCGCCACACCAAAGGTCAGTGATAAACTTGCGATACCAAAACCTACACTGTCACGGCAGCAAGAATACGCCCACACTATCACGCACACGAATCAACACGGCGGTCATTCAACCGTGGTAAACAATTGGCGGTACACACCACTGCGCTCAAAATACACACACACTAACAAAACACAACCACTTTGGACAATTCCAAATACACACACCTGATACACGTACACACACCACATCCACACACCCAATCCAATATAAAGCACACACCCACATCACCCACAAACCCCTACAACCAAAAACTTGAAAGAAGGCCGGAGAGAGAGACTACCTAAAACAACACCAGCATCCATAGACACACAACACCATCACTTACACAACATCCACGCAACTCAAACAAAACACCCCAACACATCCCCTCACACATCACAACCGACACCACCTCACACATCACCCACACCACATTGTGGCACCTCGAAGACACCCCAGGTTCTCTGAGGAGGAGCTCAGGGTCATGGTGGAGGAAATCGTCCGGGTAGAGCCACAGCTATTCGGATCACAGGTGCAGCAGACATCCATTGCAAGGAAGACGGAGCTATGGTGCAGAATTGTTGGCAGGGTTAATGCAGTGGGACAGCATCCAAGAACATGGGATGACATCAGAAAGAGGTGGAACGACCTATGGGAGAAGGTACGTTCCATGGTATCCAGACACCAGATTGCTGTACAGAAGACTGGCGGTGGATCCCCACCTCCTCCCCACAACTAACAACATGGGAGGAGCAAGTCGTGGCTATCATGCATCCTGAGGGCCTCGCAGGAGTAGCAGGAGGACTGGACTCTGGTAAGGCAAATCTTTACTACTTTATACCCCCACCCCACCTGCATGCCATCACATACCGCCACCCTTACCATCACATCCATCACCCCAACAACCCACAGATACCCCACTAACACAACCCACACATCCCAAAACCAAGCCCTGCATGTAACACCAATGCATGGACACCCATCACCAAAGCATGTCCAGTAGAGAGACTCACTCATGCCCCAAAATCACCAATCACATACGGGCCATGGCAATAATGCAAGCACAGAAGTAGAGGGTCACTCACCCATTGCAAAAGATGGCACACATAGTTACAATAACTATGCATGTACACCCCAACAGGACCCATACTCAACGTCACTGGACAGGAGGTGCCAGATATGTCCAGTCCCCCCACAGAAGAGTCCCACAGTGACGACAGCAGCTCTGCACGCCTGGATCAAGATGACCAGCCCGGCCCATCAGGGACCGCGGGACAGTCTGTTCCCCTGCCACAGTCACAAACCACCACTGAACCTCCCCCCTCAGGAAACACCACCACAGCACCCACCCAGCTGGCCCATCCCTCTGTCCCCAGGACACGTCAATCAGCAGTGTGTCCACCACTACAGAGAACCCAGGCAAACCCACTAACACAGGACGATCAGGGACCTGGGGCCAGTGGCAGTGGGCACACGGTTCAGGGGACAGAGGCACAGGATAACAGGGAAGCTGGGAGGACTGCTGTGCGACAGGGTGGGGACAGGCCCAGGGAACCCACTCTCCACGAGGCACTCTCCAACATCATGGGAGCTTACCACCATTCCCAGGAGACCATGGGCACGGTACTGGCCAAGTTTTAGGAGACCCAGCGGCTGCAGAAGGAACACTACCTGGGGATCAGGGAGGACTTGAAGTCGATCAACACCACCCTGGTCACCATTGCAGGGGTGGTGGCAGACCTTCTCAACACCAGGAGGGACACAGTGGCACACCAATGGGCCACTGACACTAGCCTGGACAATGAACAGCCCTCCACCTCCACCGGCGCTAGTGGACAGGAGGCACTGCCACAGGAACAACAGGACACCAGCACCCCACCCCCTGCAGATGGAGAACCACCCCGCAAAAGGTCCCTGAGATCCAGGAACAAGACAGAGAACATTGCCAAGACCCCCGCCAGGAAATAAGACCCCCCTGAATGTCACCCTTCTGTCCCACTATGTCACCATGTCCACCTTAAACTGCCATTGCTCCCCTTCCTATGCCCCTTTGGACAATGTACCTATGAAACAAATAGACTGGACTCTGCCATGGACATTCCTCCATCACCCCAGCCCATGTTACAACCCCCTCCACTTATTTGCATAGAAATAAACACACTTCAATCACAAAACAATCTGGAGTCAGTCTGTGCCTTCACAAATGTATAATTGCAATGTCTATGGAATATAACAATGTCAAATTACTTGTTCACTTACCAATGTAACACAGCTGTAGGCCAGCAGTAAGCATAGCAGAGGGCACAAAGTGGGACCCGGATCTGTGAAATGGAAAGTCAAAGTGACAAGTCAGTGTCCATACACTGAGTGACTTATGCTAGCTCCAACAATAGTATGAGTTGTGGGAATCAGTTACATCTTCTTACCTGTGTCTCACTGGAAGTATTGCATGATGATGTTGTTTCGGTTGTCCACAGGCTCCACAGCTGCCACAAGACCCCCATACGGCCCATCCTCCTGCAGAAAAGGCACCTGGCGTCGCAAAGCCAGGTTGTGCAGCATACAGCAGGCCACGATTATCTGGTCCACCTTCTTCGGTGAGTAGTGTAGGGATCCACCTGTCAGATGGAGGCACTGGAATCTGGCCTTCAGTAGGCTGAAGGTGCGTTCTATATCCCTCCTAGTTCGCCCATGTGCCTCATTGTAGCGTTCCTCTGCCCTTGTCCTGGGATTCCTCACGGGGGTCAGTAGCCGTGAAAGGTTGGGGTAACCAGAGTCACCTGCAAATGTCGAGGGACAACTGTTAGACACACACTAACCCTTAGGGACAACCCCATACCCAGACACCTATGTCAACTGTTTTGGGACCTTGGCCTCACCTATTAGCCACACACGGTGCCTCAGGAGTTGCCCCATCACATAAGGGATGCTGCTATTCCTCAAAATGTAAGCGTCATGTACTGAGCCAGGATACTTGTTATTCACATGGGATATGTACTGGTCTGCCAAATACACCATCTGCACATTCATCGAATGGTAGCTTTTCAGGTTTCTGTACACCTGTTCATTCCTGCGGGGGTACAAATGCCACTTGTGTACCATCAATGGCACAAATAATGTTGAGGATATGTCCCAGGACATAGAAGTCACCTTTCACTGTGGGCAAATCCTCCACCTGAGGGAAAACGATGTAGCTGCGCTTGTGTTTCAGCAGGGCAGATAACACTCTGGACAACACGTTAGAGAACATTGGCTGGGACATCCCTGATGCCATGGCCACTGTTGTTTGAAAAGACCCACTGGCCAGGAAATGGAGTACAGACAGGACCTGCACTAGAGGGGGGATTCCTGTGGGATGGCTGATGGTTGACATCAGGTCTGGCTCCAACTGGGCACACAGTTCCAGGATTGTTGCACAATCAAGTCTGTATGTGATTATGATGTGTCTCTCTTCCATTGTCAACAGGTCCACCAGGGGTCAGTACACCGGAGGATGCCGCCATCTCATCACCTGCCCCAGCAGACGTGCCCTATGGAGGAGAACAGCGAGCAGAGAGTCATATAACACTGAGGTATCACAATGTGTTATTTGCAGAAACGTTTGTATTCCACAATGTGCCGGTATCTGTCTGTATTCCCGGCCTAGAAAGGCGTGACGCAGTTTTTATCCATCCCATGTGGCTCCCTGAAATGGCAGCTGCCTGACCTGTAAGGTGGGACAAGTGGAAATGAGGTAACTGCGCTGGAGTTGTACAACATTGCGGTGGGCGGTCGAAGACCGCGGCGCAATTCTGCATTGGTTAACATTGGGCCCTATGGGTCCCAGGAGCCAATGACGATGTACGCCGGCGGTGACGGTACGCACCGCCGCAGACGTGACGCTATTTTCTGTCTGTTCACTCACTTGATACCTGACCTTCAACAGGAGAGGACCTACACTGCAAGTGCTCTGTGTCTGGAAGCAACGATGGCTACAGTGTCTGGGGAAAGGGCCCCTGCCTTCACTTCGGAGGAGTTGGAGAAACTAGTGGATAGGGTCCTCCCCCAGTACACGCAACTGTACGGTCCTCCAGACAAAGAGGTGAGTACACCGTGAGCATGCTGCATGGGCAATGCCTGCCTTGAGTGGTGTGGATGGAAGATACATGGGGGTGCTGAGGCCTGCATGTGCGGATGGTGAGTGTATGTGCATCAGGGCATGGGTGGGAACTGTTGGGCAATGAGTATGGCGGTCCGGACGGGTGAGTAAATTCCTTTCCCCCTGTACCATTCCTCTAGGTCAGCGCCCACCAGAAGAAGAGTATTTGGCGTGCCATCGCCAAGGACGTCCGGACCCTCGGGGTCTGCCACAGACGGAGCATCCACTGCCGTAAAAGATGGGAGGACCTGTGCTGCTGGAGCAAGTAGATGGTGGAGGCCCAGCTGGGGATGGCCTCCCAACGTGGAAGGGGTGCCCGTTGCACCATGACCCCCCTGATGTACCGGATCCTGGCGGTGGCCTATCCGGAGTTGGATGGGCGCTTGCGGGCATCACAGCAACCACAAGGGGGTGAGTACACTCTCATTCAGTTGACTCTGCGCGCATTACGAGGTGTCTGGGTGGGGGAGGTGGGCAGTGTGTTCCCCTAGGCCGTGGCGAACTTGGTAGGCAACGTCCCTTGTGAGGCAGGCTATGTGGCACCCCAACCCCACTAGTGGTAATAGCCATCTACACCTAGTCAGGCTCCTATGACTTCCAGGTGTGCAGCAATTGGGCTTAGGCCTCGTACCCCATGGGCATGTGAATTTTCTAGGAACTGTTAGTGCATGACGTAGTGCTGAGGGCTGCTCCATGTGTGTTGTGTCCGCCAACGGTAGTGGTGTTGCATGCACTGAACATGTTTTTCTTCTGTCTTCCCCCCCCCCCCTTTTTGTTGTCTCCCTGTTCTTGTGTGCAATAGCATCATCAGGCGGAGGAGCAGTGGCACCTGAGCAGGAGGGAGCTGCAACCCACTTGGCCCTGGAGGGTGAAGCAACGGAGTCTGAAGCCACCAGTGGGACGGAGGGCAAGGAGAGCTCTATGACAGGGACAAGAGCATACACCAGTGACAGCGACTCCTCCTCTGATGGGAGCTCCCTTGCGGTGCCGGGCACCTCTGTGCCCACTGAATCAACAGGTACAGCCACCACACCCCCTACCAGCACCGCCCTCCCAGCAGCCCCTCAGCGTGTGTCCTGTGTCCGCTCACCCGGGAGGGTGAGCATCTCCTTCACCCCAGGCACCTCAGGCCCTGCCCCAGTCAGCCCTGCTGCCCTCAGTGAGGAGGCTATTGACCTCGTGAGATTCCTCACTGTTGGGCAATCTACCATTTTGAATGCCATCCAGGGTGTTGAGAGGCATTTTCAACAAACAAATGCATACCTGGAGGGCATTCATTCTGGGCAGGCGGCCCAACAGAGAGCATTTCAGGCTCTGACCTCAGCACTGATGGCAGCCATTGTCCCTGTGTCCAACTTCCACTACCCAGACCCAATCCCCTGTACCTTAGTCTATCCCAGGCACACCATCAGACCAGCATGCACACTCATCAACACACAAGAGTGGACATGGCAAGCATAAGCACCACACATCCCACAAGCACTCACACAAGCACCATCCCCATGCAGACACAGCAAAAGCCACTGCCTCCACTGTGTCCCCCCTCCTCCACGTCCTCCTCCTCCCATCCTGTCTCATCTCCACTCACACCTGCATGCACTACATCCTCAGCCACTACCTACATCACCAGCACGCCTATCACCACACACCGCTCACGTGCACTCACCACCCCCACTACCATTCACACATCCCCTGTGTCCTCTCCCAGTGTGTCTGTGAACCGTCCTCCCAAAGTACACAAACGCAGGCACACACCCACCCAACAGCCATCCACCTCACAACAGCCTCCGGCCCATGCACCTTCACCCAAATTCAGCAGACGTACACCTCCTACAACCACTACCTCTTCCTCTACTCCCAAACCCACTCCTTCTTCCCGTCCCAGTGCGTCTAAAAAACTTTTCCTGGCAACCCTTGACCTCTTCCCTTCACCTCCCCCCCGTCCTTCCCTTAGGGCCAGGCTTTCTAGGTCCCAACCCAGCACCTCAGCCACCAAATCCCCAGGCACAGTGGTGCCAGCAACTGCGGGGTCATAGAGTGCGCCACCCTTCAGGGCTGCCAGTGTGCCACGTAGCGAGGGTGAGGACATTCCGCCACCTGCCAAGTTGAAGTAGGTGCCCACATCACGGAGGGAGAAGCTGCACCTACCAGCCACCAAGGGCTCCGCAAAAACAAAAGGGGATAGTGGCAAGACACCTGCGGCACCATCAAAGGTGGGGAAGGGACAAAAGCAGAAGAGCAGGTCAGGACAGGGCACGGTGGCACTGACTGAGGGACCAGTGTCACCCCTTCTGTCCACGACAACACCAACCTGTACGGCGGCGAACACCACAAGCTGCCCCGCCACCTGCACTGCCACCTGCACAGCCCTGGCACGTCTACAGCCTCAGCGACAGTCCCCAGCATCTTCCCCAGTGGGCAGCCGTCTGAGGCTGCAGGAGACGTCCTGCTGTGTCCCTTAGCAGGTGCTGACCCATGCACCACCGCCAGCACCGCCTTCACAGACACCGCTGCAAGCACCGCCACCAGCCCGCGACGTGCTCGGACGGCGGCACCACCGCTGACATGGCTACCATCCCGAGTGGTCTGTCGTCCGAGGCTGGAGGAGAGTTCCTGTACCCTGGCCAGTTTCCATGAGGCATGACTTCCATCACTGTTTGCACCTGCAGGTGGAAGGCGAAGCCGCAGCAGTGTGGGGTATGTCGCTGCCTCTATGGCATATCATGCTACCTGTTCCTTGGCAATCTCGTGGCACACACACCCGGCCACACTGCACGTGGAGCACTCTGGGCAGCAGGCCCCCTCCAGAATTAGTGGAGAATGACATCCACTTGAGGGACTGTGGCTTTGCACTCCCCAGCATAAAGCTGTGGGCAAACCACCCACTGGAGAGACTTGAGAGACTGTGGCTTTGCACTCCCCAAAATAAAGCAGTGGGCAAACCAACCACTCGAAAGACTTGAGAGACTGTGTCTTTGCACTCCCCAGGATAAAGCAGTGGGTAAACCACCCACTGGAGAGACTTGAGAGACTGTGGCTTTGCACTCCCCAGGATACAGCAATGGGCATGGAGCCCCCTCGTGCAGCAGTGGCGTTGTGCGTTCATCTGGCTGAGGTGCCCCACTCCCCCTCCCCCTGAGGTGCCTGTTTATTTTCGATCTGATGCCTGGTTCCTTGTTGGGTGTCAAGAGGTGACTGTTTTCCCTTCTGTGTACTGTTTCCGCCGTGCTTTTGATGGTGTTGGTTCCGCCCCGGAGAAGATGGCGGATAGGCCTGTTGTGATAGGGTGGGCGGTACTTTGTCCTCCGCCTGTCTGTTGGCGGTTACCACCGCGGTGTTTGTTTCTACCGCCGTGGTGGTCGGAGTGTTAAAGTGGCTGTCTATGTTGGCAGTTTACGCCATGGTCGTGATTCCATTTTTTTTTTCGCCGGCCTGTTGGCGGTATTACCGCTGCTTTAACACCGACCACCAGGGTTGTAATGAGGGCCATTGTCCTTTAAAGCAAATCTCAGACCTGGCAAAGGGTTGTCTTGAAATAACTTTGTGAACACTGGGTCTAATATGTTTTTTTTACTGAAATATGTAAAAAACTGCTTTGTTCTTTATTACGACCTCTGACAGTAGCCTATACACAGGGTTAAATACACGAAAACAATTTGTATTGGTTTATTCCAATATGCTTAAAATGTGCAGACTGTCACTTTGTTGTCTTGAAATGGCTCTTGCTATAGCTCTACCTGGTCGCTTGAAGGTTTAGTCCCCAAAAAGTTTTGTGCCCAGTTGCCCCCCTTGCCAAAAATACCTCACCTCAGACTGCTAATGTCCTGGTCTCTTCAGTACAGGACATAGCTTGGGTTTATTATGATGTAGAATAGCTCAAAAGAGGAGGCTTCTCTGGTGACATCCTTCACTAGCTGCAGTGTCTTTGTGCCTGGTAATGGTCAATGGTTCAACGCAATCAACAGTCACAAACTGCTTTCAACCCCATCACCGTGCTTTCTGACACAGGACTTTGATGGTGCTTTATTTTAGAGCACGATGCAGTTGCCACCTGTCCTACCACAATCAGTTACGTTGATAAGGCTCTCATTTTCTCACTTCCGTGTCACACTTACACACCCTGGTTACCAATGCTCCTCTCCTTTTTTGATTCTGCCTATTACAACATCACAAAGGTGACAGTCAAGCGCTGCAGCTTAGGAGTAATCCACACATAAGCTAGTGACATGCTTGGAGCCGTCAGTGCTTCAAAGGGAGCCTGAAACATAGCTGTGAAGACAAACGGGATTATACAATCAAGCTCTAATTGCCTTATTTCTATCCACCAAGTGAAGAACCTGTAAAGTATTCTTGACATTTAACTGCAGTAGTAGTCACTAGGTAGAAAGCACCGAAATACAGTTTTTTGTGGTTATTGCTTTTTGGAAATTTAGCACGGCTAGCGTGCGTCCATTCCTATGGTATCCAAGACATGTTACTCAATTCATTGTATTTTGTGTTTCACCCTATCAGATATAACCTCTAGTATACCTTTGTCTTACAATCTGACCAGGCTGAAATAAATGTGTTGTTTAACTCAAGTGCTAAGGATATTGTTAGCTGTTATACTCCGATTTGTTTTATATTTTTTAAGCCCATTTAAGCTCCACTGGGATCCAAGGCCAGGCCCTGGACTGGATCGCCTCCTTCCTCGCAAACCGTTCCCAAAGAGTTTACCTCCCTCCGTTTCGCTCAGAACCCACCGAGATCATCTGCGGCGTACCCCAAGGCTCATCACTCAGCCCGACACTCTTCAATGTCTACATGAGCCCCCTCGCCAACATCGTACGCAAGCACGACATCATCATCACCTCCTACGCCGACGACACCCAACTTATACTCTCCCTCACCAAGGACCCCGCCAGCGCCAAAACCAACCTACAAGAGGGTATGAAGGACGTCGCAGATTGGATGAGGCTCAGCCGCCTAAAGCTGAACTCTGAAAAAACGGAAGTCCTCATCCTCGGCAACACCCCGTCCGCCTGGGACGACTCCTGGTGGCCCACGGCCCTCGGCACCGCACCGACACCCACAGACCACGCCCTCAACCTCAGCTTCATCTTGGACCCTCTTCTCACCATGACCAAGCAAGTCAACGCCGTGTCCTCCGCCTGCTTCCTCACCCTCCGCATGCTCCGCAAGATCTTCCGCTGGATCCCCGCCGACACCAGAAAAACCGTGACCCACGCCCTCGTCACGAGCCGCCTGGACTACGGCAACACCCTCTACGCCGGGACCACAGCCAAACTCCAAAATCGCCTGCAACGCATTCAAAACGCCTCGGCCCGCCTCAGCCTCGACATACCCCGCAGCAGCCACATCTCCGCACACCTGAGACACCTGCATTGGCTCCCAGTCAGCAAAAGGATCACCTTCTGACTTCTCACCCACGCACACAAAGCCCTCCACGACAAGGGACCGGAATACCTCAACAGACGCCTCAGCTTCTACGTCCCCACCCGCCTCCTCCGCTCCTCTGGCCTCGCACTCGCTGTTGTCCCTCGCATCCGCCGCTCCACGGCGGGTGGGAGATCTTTCTCCTTCCTGGCGGCCAAGACCTGGAACTCCCTCCCCACCAGCCTCAGGACCACCCAGGACCACTCCGCTTTCCGGAGACTCCTAAAGACCTGGCTGTTCGAGCAGCAATAACCCCCCCTTTTTTCCCCTAGCGCCTTGAGACCCGCACGGGTGAGTAGCGCGCTTTATAAATGTTAATGATTTGATTTGATTTGATTTGATTAAATGCTAAAGTAAATCCTTTTTTTCTATGTGCATTGTCCACGGTAATGCTATTTTCTGTCAAGTATAGTGGCAAATTTAAAAAGGATCAGTGTTACTTCTGGTAAATATTTATATTCTCATGCTGGTTGTAAAGTATTAAAGCTTGCATGTATGCAATAGTGTGAAATCCCCATACAACCTCCAATGACACTGTGTACCCCAACGAATAGTGAATCTATCTACTACTCCCCCTAAGAACTGTACCGTATAAATCCTAAAATGAACATTTGGTAAAGGTGAAAGTAAGAGGATCATACTGGTGAAAAAAACCGCCATATATGAAGAACAGTGGAACCCAGGCGCTGGCAGAATATAAAGTGTTGAAATGAGAATTGTAGGGGGATATAAAGCTGGCCGACAAGGAATAAGCAGGGCGATATGGGAGGAAGAATTCTGGAGTGTAGAAGAATTAAATGTGAATGCAGAGGGAGCGAGAGAATAATTCCACCAGTTGTACTGTGAGAAAACTTTGCAAAACTTGTAAATGAAGGTCAACAAGGAAGGACTATAACCATAGTGAAGGTCAGAGACGTTTACTTGTGGACCAAGAAGAACGCCAGGTTGGAGGAGTTTGGGAAAGAATGGCATCAGTGTGCTGCCATTGCCAAATACAAATTAACACATGAAGTACCTATGTCGCTGGTTGAAGTACTGATTCCTTAGACAAAAGATAAAATGGATATTATGGTTCCCCTCTACCTATTACCAGACTTGTTACCAACCAGTGAATGGTTTATTTTGATAATTGTGGGTTACTATTCTAAATGGGTCCAACACAATCACCATGGCACATATTAAATGTTCAAAGAGAAGCACGTCTGTTCTAAATACTCGGAACTCTCCAACACATCTTGAATGAAAATTCGTGATTTATTATCGTAGCTAACTTATCCAGTGCGATTGTACAGCCGCACTGGATAAGTTGTCTTTGAGAATAAATCACACATTTTAATACGAGACGTGTTGGAGAGTTCTGAGTATTTAGAGCAGACGTGCCTCTCTTTGGACATTTAATGTGTGCTTGGTGATGGTGTTGGACTTATTAGCCTAACGCGGTTTTTCCAGTTTGACATTTACACCCTAGGTGACTGGTGTTACACCAGGACGGAACCTATTGAATATTATTCTATCTATGACAGCACCCCTAAAAATTGTGAGATAAATGTTGGTTGTGCAAACAACAAAAGCATAGCCACCATATGTTCTTGATCTATTCTAAATGGGTGTTGGCAGAATAATTCTGAGATTGTCACGACCCAAAATCTGTTAGGGTTGGAAGGATTCGTTTGTGAGTGATTATCACAGCTACTGTTGTAATATTAGTTTCTGAACTCACATACGAAGTTTACTTTTTTAAGCATATGGCTGTTAAACATCATAGAACAGCATTCCATTCTCCCCAAGCCAAAGGGTTAGTAGAAATGTTCAAATGAATGATCAAGATATGTCAACAAAATGGCTTTATTGCAAGGAAGAAAATGAGATCTGCCCAAGAAATGCTCGTCGCTCATAGCACTCCTTTGAACGCTGGTACAGACACATTACCTTTTGAGTGGAGTGGTGCTTAGTTCAGAACTTTCCATTCTAGTATTGAAGGGGCAGAGGGTAGTTTAAAAGTAAATTGGGAGGTGGATGACATCTGCATTTGGTATATAAATGTTTCAACTCCCAGATATGAGGTGGGAATTTTAACACTATTCTTAATATTGATGTAGACAGATTTTAAATGCTTCCAGAGGCTTACTCCAGATAGTTGAACAGGACACTTAGTTGCCATTTAGAGAGTTAAGTTTCATGTTACTCTGGATTTTACATTTTATTCATCTGTGGTAATATGTGCTCCTACATCAACTTCTAAGTTGTCATACAAGATGTTTACCTGTGGGTGTCCATGCTCTTCCCTCCCCTGCGCACTTTCTGATAATGCCCCATTTGTTTTGGGGTTGGAGCTACCATTGTGTGCTCAGCTGATCTGTCCTTGGTGGTTTTCCTTGGAAGCCTTGCAAGGTTCAGTTTTCATATCTGAGATGGGCAAATCTATAGTAGACTATTTTCATAACGCATGTTCTGTCTCTCTAGTGGCCCATGAAACATGCTTAAGGTCTGTATTCAGGACGTTTGTGTTACTAAGTACTCAGGCTTTCTCAAATGAAACTGTGGTAGTCTGGATCTCTTGGAGACAGATCCAGGGTCAGGAGTTACACCATCCCTCAATGGGTTACCAAGGACTGGTTTGCGAGATTCACTTTAAGTAATAGTAATTCTGTGATGTTGCAAAACACGAGGATAAAATCTTGAGAAAAAAATGCAATGGTCAAGGCCTATGGTAATAGCAATCAGCTGTGGAGGACACTGGCTAGGATTTTGAGGCCCACATGGGCTACTGGTAACATCACAGCTCCTACTTCTTCTGATAAAGTTATGCTGTACAGCACTCTTAGTATTTTGGCCTGGTCCAGCATACTCCAGCGATATCTCTATTCTTCACAGTTGACTCACTCAGCTATTAAAGTATAAGAATATTTTGACAGATTAACTATGATGTAGATGGAGAAGGAGGATAAGGAATATTTGTTTTTACAGATCATGATCCAGGAAGTTTAAGAAGCAAGCCAGTAAGATGCCGGGTAGCCATGCTCCTGGTCCTGATGGTCTGTTTGCATATTTTTTACAAAAAAATCATTGATGGCTTGGCCCGGCATATTCTAGATATGTTTTACAAAGCCACAACTCTGGCTTTAGTCTGCTGTTCACTAGGGAAGCGATTATTATCATGTTTGTAACTGGGTAAATCTGGTGTGTATTTTACAAGCCCCTGTCTCTTCTTAATACAGACACTAAAATATTGGCAATGATGATTGCTAATCATCTCATCCCGTTTATGCTGGGACTTGTTTTGCAAAACAATTGAAAGTTATTTTTGTCAATGCCCTATTTACCAACCGGCATAATGAGCAATAGATTGTTCTGCAAAACCACGCTGGTTTTATTCTTGGCTGGTCCTCCCTGCATAACGTGCACACAGTTGTCACTTCTGTGGATCAAATGAATCTAGATGTGAAGGCTGTTACAGCCTTTTAGATACAGAAAAGGCACTGGGTTTGCTGGTGTGGGGTTATCAGTTGGCTACCCTCCAGACTGGGAGTCATTAGTGCACTGATGTGGATATGATTGCTACTTTATGATAACTCTGAAGTTAGCATGAACAGGGCCTGTCGAATTGACTGGACATTAAACATGGCACTGTTCAAGATTGTCCTCTCTTCGAATTGTTGTATGATGTATAGCCTTACAGTCAGTGCTTTAAATGGGCCGGTACTCTCCGGTACTGAGTACCAGCACTTTTTTATTTTGAGAGGGAGAGTACCGGCGCATCTCAAGAAAAACGTAATAATTTTAATTGGAGAGTACCGGCACTTCTCAGAAACAAGCAGATACTCTGGTACAGAGTACCTACGCTTCTATTTTTCCATTTAAAGCACTGCTTACAGTAGCTAGCATGTGCATGTCACGAAAACCATTCGCACAGGCGCATTAGATACGCTAGTTGGCATATGGCAATATTTCTAAAGACGGATGATAATCTTCTACATTAGGAACCCTGATGCCAATTTCTCCCGTATTCTAAGTGAAAACTTGCAGGTTAACGTTATTTATGAGCTCAGGATACATTTGTATGTGCTTTTAGTTTTTCCATCGACTGAAAGTGCATCTGGCCGTGCCCTGGAGCTCCTCCAGTTGATGGAAGACTTAGTTCGACACTTGGGCGCTACAGTGCATCCTGTAGCCCCGAAAGTCTTTGAATATAATTATAGGATGGTGCTTGGAGCATGTTGCTAACTAGATCATGCCCCCGCTGGACGGGCACATAACTATTAAGAAAATGCTGGTTCTTCCTTCTTATTGCTATAATAGTTAGATGACTTGGAGTAAATTGGAGCGCGCCTACCCAACCGAATTAGGCTGGAGGCTTCTCTCTTTCTCTTTTTTGAAAATGTTTTCATTCATCATAAGAATATACACAGAAGTCGACCAATTCAATCTTGGTGTTATTTGTGAGTATGACATAATGCCACAATTACAAATGTATATTGTACACACGATGTTTCCAGCACCCGGCAGTTGGTGGCCATCTCCGAGAGCCTAGCACACTGTCAAATGTCCTTCCTGAAACGCTGCGCACCCCTTATCCCAAGACATTTTTGTCAGGTAGGGCTTTAACAAGCAAGAATGCAATGTCTTCTCTGTGCAGCATATATTAGGATAACACCTATCTAGTTCACTCAATTAGTGGTTATGTCTGTAAAGGACAGGGTACTCTCATGCCTGCCTGGGGTTGCATCAATGCTGATATGTACAGTGCGTCATTGCGCATCAGCATATCCTTAATCCATTCGCTCTGAGGGTGCAGGTGCCCTGCACCAATGCATGGCAAGACTTCGCTTTCCAGTAGCAGCACCATTTTGCAGGAAGCGGTTTCGCCATGCCCTCTGAATACTTCAGTGCTTTTCATGACTGGACTACCCGGATGAGTTTTGATTGTGGTGCACTATCGCGCATACTGCTAGAGCTGCCTGGCCCATAGGAAAGGACTCGAGCGTCTTTTTTTTCCTTTTGAGTATCATTTGTCGCCAGCCACTGGCTTCTGAAGAGGTAGAGTCCTGGCATTTGTCTAGACTTGGGCTTTTGTGCTTGGGAGCTTGATATTGGGACTTGTGGTGCGCTGATAAAACTAGACATGTTTCTGTGTTACAGGATTTATAACGCCCTAACACCTCTGCTTACCCAGAAAAGCCGGTTTCTCTCTATGCAAAATTGTAAACACATGTTCTCCTAAATGCATAGGGAGGCCCATACTGCGTCTGCTCCTGGCTTCCATGGTACCAGGCATGCTTAGTGGGCTTTTCTAGGTCAAACGCTAACAGGTGACCATGGTCCTATTGCTTAGCACATATATAGTCCATCTCCTTGAACAGTAGGCACATACTACTGCACTTTAGGTTTATTCGACGATTGTAGTACACACCTGCTAGACTTCTGGCGTTTGGACTAATTGAGGTGGTGATATATGCACGATGTTTCGTACACTGAGCCAATGTTATTCATTTGTCTTGGCTGTGCCTTGGGACTCGTGCATGCTGGATTGTTATCTTTATAGCGCGTGGGAATTGGCACATTGTAATATTGTCCCTCCTCTTTACTGACTCTGCATGTTTATGAAGGAGATACCCGATGTGTTCCGAAAATATAATCACGTGGATGATTTCGTCTTTACTGTGCATTTTATTTATTCTGAATCTTTACTGAAGGTATCAGAATAGATTCTTCCCTTGAAGGTCCTGTTATATAATAGTTAAAATGATAGATTTAAAGAAACTGCTTGTCATATCGTAAACATCACATGGTTTCCACTACCACACAAACCCGCAGGTAAGTCCTCTCTCAAGAACACCAACTCCTCCTTTGGGAAGAGGTCCAAGTGCGTCTTCTCAAAGGGGCCATAGAGCCTGTCCATAACACCTACAGGCCTCAGGGCTCTATTCCCTTTACTTCCTCATTCCCAAAAAGGACTGGTCCTTCAAGCTCATTCTGGACCTCAGGCCCCTGAACGAGTACACTCTGTCAGAACTCTTCTACATGGTCATTCTTCAGGATGTCATACCTCTGCTACAGCAAGGTGTCTTCATGATGGCACTCAACCTCAAATACGCCTAATTCCACATCCCTATTCATTTGGTGCATCATTGCTAACTCCCGTTTGTAGAAAGTGGTCAGCATTACTAGTTCAAAGTGCTGCCCTTCCCTGTCACCACTGCACCCAACATACTTACCAAGGGCCAAATGTATGAAAAGTTTTTGCACTCGCAAACGGTGCGAATCGCAAAAATCGTCCGTTTGCGAGTGCAAAAACGTGGTCTGCAATGCATGAAAGGCATTTGCAGACCAAAAATAGGAAATCGCGAAATTTGCGATTTTTTGCGGTGCGACCTGGTTTTGCGAGTCGCATTTTGCGATTCAGTATTTCCAGTAGGAAATTGCGAGGCGCAAAATGCGATGCGATTCGCAGAATCCAAATCGCACATAGATGCATCAAAATATCGCAATTTGCGATTTTTCGCAGAATGGCATTTTACACATGCAAAATACCACTGAGTGAAACCAGGTGGTAACCAGGTGCAACCTATATAAAAAGGCTCAGAATGCCTCAGACTCTTTTCCACAATGGCTGCACTCTACGTCATGGTGAGGAGGATGAGGATCTTGGCAGGTTTGAGGAGAGGGAGGAGGAGACAGGAGCGCATTTTCAGAGTGCGCATTACACTTTTTGACCTGACAGAGGAGGAAATATTGGAGAGGTATAGGTTGAACTCAGCCATGATACTTGATCTGATAGCTGAGCTACAACCCATACTGCAGCGCAGAACACTAAGGACTCACAGCATACCCACCCATGTGCAGGTATTATGCTCTCTCCACCTACTAGCCTCAGGGAGCTATCAAGGGGTCATAGCAGCGGCTGGGGGGGTGTCACAGAGTACCCTCTCTAGATTTTTCAATGCATTTATCAACGCCATGCTAAGCAAACTCCAACAGTACATCAGATTCCCCCACACCCCACAGGAAATATAGCCGACAAAAATAGAGTTTTACCAGATAGCACAGTTCCCCCACATCCTAGGTGCCATAGATGGCACACATGTGGCAATATGTCCACTATCAGTCACAGAGTATGTGTACCGAAACCGTAAATACCAACATTCCATGAATATACAGGTGATATGCAATGCCTCCTATATCATAACTGATCTCGTGGCCAGGTACCCAGGGAGCACACATGATTCTTACATCTTTCGCCACAGCGGCATTCACACAAGACTGCTAGCTGAGGAGTTTAGTGAAGGATATCTACTAGGTAATGTCACTCTGTACACTGGCGCATAGATGACAAACCCATGTCATATGGCAGAGTTACTCATCACACCTTCTGTCCCTTCCAGGAGACAGTGCCTACGCAGTGCGCACCTACATGATGACGCCCTACCTCAATCCCGCAACACCAGCAGAACGGAGATACAATGCAGCACACAGGGCAACCCGCAACGTTGTGGAGTGCACATTTGGCCTTCTGAAGAGTCGCTTCCGTTGCATTCACAAAAGTGGAGGGGCACTACAGTACAGTCCAGAAACCACATGTAGAATAGTGGCTACTTGTGCAATCTTGCACAATATAGCTACAACCAGGGGCATACCTATAGAAACAAGTGACACTGAATCAGATGAGGATGACAATCCCATACCACCTCTACAGCCAGCATACAGGACCAGTGCAGCAGAGGGAAGGCAAAGGCATTGCGACATCACACACAACCATTTCAGACGTGAGTATGAATGACAAAAATCCACTGACAACTGTTCCTGTAGTGATAGAAATTTATAACCTTACGTCAGGTAATGAATGAGTGATAAATGAAGTAAACAGGTGATGGAAAAAACTATAATTAACAAAAGAACTGAGTCACGCACTATTACGTCATAGTGGCAACACCAGTGTAAATGCGGCAAGAGTCACTTTCTTCTCCCACGCACACCACTTGGGTGCCCAGTTAACTCACTGGCACCTTGAATGTCACCTTCAGTGTCAGTGCTGCGCCTGGCACTGCGCCGTCTGGTGTCTGCTGCAGGTAAGGCCACACTACTGAGGCTAGAACTGTCCTCAGTGTCCCCGAAGGCTACCTCACTGGGAGTGGCAGATCTCTGCCCCATGACAAGTTCAATCACATTAGTGATGTGCACAAGGCCCTGGACCACGTCCCTGCTGGTGTGTGCAGCCTCCACTTGTGCCGCCACAGCGCAACGGTCGATGAATGCTGTGGAGTTCGCCATCCTGTTGGAGAACCTGCAGTAGCTGCCAAACATTGTCCTGAATCGGTGTTCCTGTCTGTGCCGGCTACCCTTTCATGGCGCAGCTCCTGGCAGAGGTCACACACTGCACTAGTAAGGTCCCTAGTGTCCTCAGAAGCCTGCACCTGTCCCTGACGCAGCTGTGTGATGTTGCTGTTCAGTGCGTCCAGTTGCCGATGCAGGCCCATCATGTATCTATTGTGGACTCTCAGGTTCCGGTCCAAACTAAGTATGCGCTTGTTTTGCAGGCACTGTTGCTGCAACATAGCAGCCTCAAGGCCCCCGAACAAGGACGGACCCTCACCTGCCTCATGAGGTTGCTGCTGGGACACTGTGGCACTCCTGCGTTGTGCTGGCTGACCCCTGCCCTCCAGTATCTGGCTGCGCCTGTCTGGTGCAGATGGTGTGCTTGGCCCTTCCTGCTGCACATCCGAGTCGCCGCTGAAGTCTGGCAGTGGTAGTGCCCTGGGCCTGCAGCGCACAGTGGAGATGTGGAGGGACCCACTGGTGTTGTTGTCAGAGGGCTGCTGGGTGTCCGTCTCCCCTACACATGGACTGTGTGTGGCTGCTGGGCCTGGGCCACCTGCAACAACAATATGCAGCATGTCAGTTCTGTATGTTACATTATCTGTCTGAAAATGGCAATAAAGGTACAGGTACTGCTCTACATGGTGTTGTGTGTGTTGTGTTACCTTGGGTGTCACTATGCTTCATTACATTGCTATGCTACTGTCTGTACTAGTTAGTGGACCGCAACTCCCATAATGCATTGTTGTGCTGCTTCTAAGATGTGGACTGGACTACTTCACACACTACTTCACATTACATGCTAATTCCTAAGGGGCTTTTGTGCATACACATATTGGGTTCACAAACAAAATTGCACTTACCTTGGCTGGTACTCGGTTGACCGGAGGTGTCGATATCTGTGACCCCTGTCACAGCTTCAGGGAGGAGTGTGGATTCCACCAGGTCCTCCAGTGGTGTGGATGGTGGTTCGGTTGGTGGTCCGCCACCTGTGCCCCTGGCCTTCGCAAGTCTCCTTGCCACCCTCTCCTTTGCACGGGAGCGCAGGTCGTACCACCTTTTCTTAATCTCCTCTATGGAGCACTGTGCCACTCCAATGGTGCAGATTTTTCCCTGGATGTCCAGCCATAACCTTCTTTTTTCGCTCTCAGGAACCTGGAGTGAAGATTTCCCAAACAGGCGGTCATGGCTCTTCACAACCTCTTCAGTCAGTACCTCCAGCTCCTGTTCACTAAACTTGAGCTTGCGCTTCCTCTCCTGCTTCTCCTGTGATGTTCATGGGGTCTCCATCCTGGCTCAGGTGTTTCTGGTCCTGCTGAGTGCTGCTCTATGTGGCTGGGCTGCTCTCTCTCAGGATGCTGGTTTGAGTGTGGCACCTGAAACTGCCTGGGATGACTCATTTCCTGCTGGTGATGTCATCAGGCTCCTCCAGGTGTGCATTCTCGAACTTTCTCGCAATTTGCGTTTTTTTACCGAATCGCAAAAAAATCGAAAATTGCGAGAATGCAAATTGCTATTCGGTAAATGGGCCTCGCCAACCACAAATATCGATTTTTAAGAAATCGCTAATTCCGAATCGCAATTTTGTTACATGGCCAATTGCGACTCGGAAATAGCGATTTCTTAAAAATCGCTATTTGCGATTCGCAGACCCCAGTTTTCATACATATGGCCCCAAATGCCTTGCAGAGGTAGCTACGCACATGCGAAGACAGGGCATCCATGTATTCCCATACCTGGATGATTGGCTAATAAAGACTGCAACACAACAGCAGTGCTGTGCACATACCCAAACCACATTAGACCTCCTGCACAAACTGTGCTTTACCATCAATGCAGTAAAGTCCCATCTCCAACCCCTTCACATTCAACATTATCTGGGCGCCATACTCAATGCAGAGGTCAGCAAAGCCAATCCCAGTCTGGCAAGAGTCCATTTCTTCCAAGCGTTGCTGCCTCTTTTCCAGATAAATCAACAGGTCACAATATGGACTGTTATGTGCCTCCTAGGCATGATGGCCTCCTGCATCCCCATAGCACCCCATGTAAGATTGCTCATACACCCGCTGCAGGAATGCTTATCCTAGAGGGCCATTGGGAAGATCTAGTGTTGATCATCCACTGTCTCATTGCTCTCTGCAGTGGTTGAATACCAACAATTTGTTGCAGGGGCAGTCTATTTGTGATCCAGTTCCACAGATCATCACAATGGATGCATTTCTCAGTGGGTGGGGGTGCATCTACAAAACGTGATTGTCCAGGACCAGTGGGGTCCCAGTCACAGAGATCTCCATTTCAAATATCTCGAGCCACAAGTTATCATTCTAGCCCTCAAGGCTTCCCTTCTCCCCATAATAGGCAAGGTAGTTCTTGTAAGAACAGATAACATGACAGCCATGTATTACATTCAGAAGCAGGGGGGGCACTCACTCCCCTCAGCTTTCTCTATTATCTCAGTCCATCTGGTGCTGGGCTGTCCACCACAGGATAAACCTGTTAGCAGAATACCTCTCAGGAGTAAACAGCTACTTTGTGAACCATCTCAGCAGGATGAGGCAACAAGTCCACAAGTGGGAAATCCATCCAGCCGCCCTCCTATGATGCTTCAAGCACTGAGGATTTCCAGATGTGGACCTCTTCACCAGTGCAGAAGATGCAAGGTGTCGAAACTTCGCCTCTGGATTCTCACACCCACAATCCATGGGTAATGCTCTATCAATGGTTTGGTCAGGCACATTTGCCTACACTTTTCCCACACTCCCACTCGTGCCACTTGTGTATCGGAAGCTACAGCAGACCTCCCTCATTCTCATCCTAGTGGCTGCCACTTAGGCCAGACAACTGTGGTTCATCACTCTCCTCTAATTTTCAGTGGATCTCCACAAGAGGCTCCCAGACAGGTCAGACCTTCTCACACAGAACCATGGAGAAATCAGACACCCAATCCCAAGAGTCTCAACCTTGTGATCTGGCTCCTGAAATCTTAGACGTTGGTTATCTCAATCTACCTCCAGAATGCATGAACAACCTTAAGGAAGCACGCAACCCACTACTCGCTCCTGCTATGCTGCTAAGTGGAAAAGGTATGTCTCCTACTGCTTCTCAAACCACATTGACCCCCTGGCAGCCACAGTTCAGAACATCGTTTGTTACCCTATACACCTCCAAATGTGTGGATTAGCCTTCACCTCCACTCGATTATACCTGGCAGCTGTGGCTACTTATCTCCAAAAGAGGCAACATCTGTTGCATTTTCAGTAATCCAGTAATTAAAGTTTTATGGAGGGGCATAAAAGAGTCATTCCTCCCCGGGTGCCTCCAGCCCTGGTGTGGAATCTTAATATTCACACAAGACTTATAGGTACCCCTTAGTGCTTCTTTAGTCATATCATTACAATTTCTTTCTTGAAAAGTAGCTTTTCTAATAGCGATCACATCACTAATGCGTGGTAGTGATCTCTAGGCCTTAACTTTGGAAGAACCTTTCTTTCAAGTTCATAGTGAGAGGGTGGTCCTTCACACCAACCCTAAATTTCTCCCTAAGGTGGTCTCTCTTTTTCACCTAAACTAGTCTAACTTACAGTTTTCTTCACAAACTGACTTAGTTGCAGAAAGAGATCTTCACACATTAGACTTCAAACAAAGCCTTAATGTAGTGTGCAGACACAACAAAGCCCTTTAAAAAAACCCAACAAATGTCTATTGCTTTTTATGATCCACATAAAGGGAAGGCCTTATCGAAATCAGGCATAACCAGGTGGATAGTTAAATGCATCCAAACCTGTTACGCAAAAACATAAAAAGTTTTGCCTACTTCTCATAGGACCCATTCACCAGAAAGAAAGTGGTGTCTATGGCCTTCCTTTAGAACATTTCAATAGAGCATATTTATAAAGCAGCTACTTGGTCTTCACCACACACTTTCACTAAGCACTATTGCGTAGATTTATTAGCCCGCCAACAAGCAAATGTTGGTCAAGCTGTACTACATACCCTCTTTCAGTCTTCTGCAACATCCACAAGCTAGCCATCGCTTAGGGAATGATTACTTTACAGTGTACACAGCTTGTGTTTCTAGAGCCACACATGCCTTGAACTGAAAATGTTACTTACCCTGTAAGCATGTGTTTGCGGCATGTAGTGCTGTAGATTCACATGCTCCCACTCTCCTCCAAAGGCGCCTCTGGATTATTTTCTACTTCTCTTCCATGCTCATCTTTCTATCTCTGTTTTTTCTGTGTCGCTCTGCTACAGTTTCATCCTCACTCGCTGTGCGGAAAACAATCTAACAACGTAGCCGATGACCATGCCCATTGCAAACAAGATGTAGAATCACAGTATCTCGTGACTCAAGAAGAATTTTTCAAAGAAAAACAACTTGCACACATCCGAGCCAACACTAGATGGCAGGACTATTCACAGCATGTCAATCTGCAGCACTAAATGCCACAAACAGATGCTACAGGGTAAGTAATATTATCCTTCTGCTGACTTAGATGGATTTGGGAAGGAGATCGAAGAATAACAGGTTAGTTCAAATAAAAGTCAGTTGGGGCCTAAGGTATGAACTTGAGGTTGGTTCTACAAATTATCGACGGATTTTGGCGGATGGGTTACTCTTGTCACTGTTGTGATGGAGTAACCTGTCTGCTGAAATCTAAATCAGGCCCTTTGTCCTTTGCAAACCTAAGGAAAGGTTCCTTGATGGTAAATGCGTGAATCCCTCTCACTTTCATCGCAGATGTTAATGTTAGTAAAAGCACAGTCCTAATGCCAGTAAAAATGCAGTCTTAGTGCTAATAAAAGTGCAGTCTTCCATGAGAAACGTTTTACTGGATTGCCTTTTTCCTCTTAGGATGCACTCTGAGCATCCGGCTGCCCCCTTCACCTCCAAACCCAAGGGCTATTTTGGGCTGAGGGAGGATCATCCCTCAGCCCCATTTTGTTCAAAATCTACATGCCCCCCTCGCAGACAGGGTCAGATCCCATGGCCTCAACATAATTTCCTGCGCGAACAACAGTCATCTTATCCTCTCGCTCACCAAAGGCCCCTCCACCACCAGAACCAACTTCTGCAACATCATGACCAGTCCAGCTAACTGGATGAGAGCCAACTGCCTTAAACTCACCTCCAACAAAACAGGAGCTCTGATCTTCGGGAGGAACACTTCCTATGGGAACACAGCTGGTGGCCAGCAGAACTTGGACCAACACCCACACCAACAGATCATGCACACAATGTAGGCATCATCCTCGACAGCGAACTAACCATGAAATGACAAGTCAATGTAGTCGCCTCCTCCTGCTTCCATACCCTTCGCATGCTCTGCAGAATCTTCAGGTAGATCCCAGTCAACACCAGAAAGACCGTCATTCTGTCCCTCGCAACCAGCACCCTCAACTACAGCAACGCTCTCTACTCCAACATCTCCCACCAGCTCCTCAAAAGACTCCAGACCATACAAAACACTGCAGCCAGACTCACCTCCACTGGCTCCCCATCCTGAAGAGATTCCAATTGAAGACCCTCACACTCACCTACAAAGCCCTACATGATTAAGGACCGATCTACATCAACCATCAGCTGAATTTCCATCTACTCCTCCTCACTAGCCCATGTGCACACCCCGCATCCGTCGCAGCCACAGCAGCGGCTGCTATTTCTCCTACATCTCTACCAAGACCTGGAACGACCTGCCCCTCCACCTCCAAGCGGCGCCCTCCCTGGCAGGCTTCAGAAAGAAGCTCAAGACCTGGCTTTTTGACAGAGATACTGCACCTACAGCACCCAGATACTCCTAGGGGTGACAGTGCTGTGCTATACAAATGATTGATTGATTGATGTGCCTTAAGTATTGATTCAAATGGAGGCAGCATCAACTGACTGAGGACAGCATTAAGTTCCCATGGATGTGGTGTATGTCGAAGTGGTGAAAAAGCCTTTACGTGAACTTTTTATGATTCTTTGTAAGAATAGGGAAGATGTTGACAGCTCAGTTCTCCTAAATCTTAAAATTGCAGGCAGATGGACCCTGATTGAACAGAATTTAAGTCTGCTGTTCGCTAGGTTAAAAAACATACAGAAGGATTTGATGAAGTTTTATTTTCAGTGGTTGATGACCCTTATTCCTGCACCATATACAGAAACGCATCCAATTGGAGTTGTAGGTCTTTGTGGTTGCTGGAGCTTGAGTTTGTGCTAACATGTTTCTACATTCTTGCAATGGATCAAAATTGACAAAAGCTAGGAGGTCAGTGTAGAAGGTGTGGGTGTAGCGTTATGGATGTAACAATATAATAATCTCTGCCAGAGATGTGCTTTGGTTTTAGTAATGGTTGTTTTATTGCTTTAAATATTTCAGTCCCTTTGTTTTCCCCAGAGTTCTAAATAGTCCTTCCTTTTTGTTCTCCGGTCCTCAGTTTCTTTTCTTTGCTTTCTTGTCTTCTCTGGTTGGTCTTCCTTATTTTCTGACTCGTTGTTCTGTTTTCCTTTTTAGGGGCTCTTTCCTTGAGGCACACTTTCCCCGACGTTCGAGCAGGATTGGAGGAATCAACGGGTTGGAGGTCGGGAGAGGGGGAAAAGAAAAGAAAAGGAAGGTAAGTGGTGTGTCCTGGGGTTTCTGGGGTAGAGTTAGAAGCGGTAGTGCAGTGTGGTGGGTGGTGGTGGCACAGGGTAGCCCCTTTTATATATACCCAAAATTATCACCGAATCGTGCAGTGACTTTAGATGTTTTTCCACCGAATCTGTTGAATGGTCTCAGCAGGACTGTTAACCTCACAGTCCTCGCAAGTGCATATTAGTGGTAGTCTGAACTCCTGATATACACACAAACAAGAGAGAAAGAAGGAAAAAAAAAACCTCTACACTCCTGGTTTGCCTCAACACCATCAAGTGGTTTATAGACAGTTCCTCCTAATATCTGCCTCCCACGCCACCCACCCTCTCCTCCCTGCCGAGTAGTGTGTTATAATGCTCCCGAATGCAGGAACGTACCTGCGATAGCCACGTCCCTCCAGGGATGTGGCGGGAGAGTGCTCCTGAACGCTGTTGTACGGTCACACTGCCGGTTTGTGGGCTCGGACGTCCTCTCTGGTGCCCTCGGGTGTCTGTCGGTCTCCTGCCTTCTCCTTTGCAACTCCGTTTTAACTCTGTCCTCCGGGCGCCGCGTGCATCAGAAGTTCTTCTCTTGAGGTGTCGGAAACCCGGATATCTGGGTTCGGGCCGGCCTCCATTGACTTTCTTCACTCTGTAGTGCCCCCGGGGCACTGTTTGACCGGGTTAGGGGCGGCCTCAGTAACCTGGGATCTCGAAACCCAGTTACACACAGGTCCCGTGCTGTCAAGTTCGAAGACTTGGGATTGTGAAGGAGAATTTCTCCTTGATGCCTGGATTGACAGAATCCTAGGATGCACGTTCAGAGGAAGGCTGGACTTAATGATAACTACAGCAGATTGCTGTACCAATATTGGCATAGCCATATTGGGTCAATGAGGATCTGAACACAATGATCTATTATTGCCTTCCTCAGCACCCTCGGGATCATGGAAAATTAGATCAGACATAGGCAAATATCTTGGACCAACTGATCAAAAGGGCATTTCTCCTCATTCCTGGATGCCAAAACCTGCTTGTGAAGCACAGGCATTTCCTGTTGTTCGGAGTGGCTCCCACTTGTGACAATATGACATTTTTAGGCTGAGTGCATCCGCCTAATTGTTCCGGCACGTGTTCCACATAGATGTAGATCTTGTGAGAAATAGCCCAATTCCAGAGATGTTGAGCGTCTTCTAAGAGGGATCGTGATTGAGTTCCTCTTTGCTTGACTATATTGAACATGGACATTGTGTCTGTTTTGATTACAACTGGCTGACCTTTTAGCCTGAGAAGAAATACCTGCAGACTGGTCAAATGGTACGTTGTTGTAACACACTGATGTGAATTGATTTTTCCACATCTGACCGTATGCCTGTGGTTGAAAGTTCCTACAAGAACTTGAAGCTTGCGGAATACAATTGTGATGGTAATCATAGTCTGAAAAAAACTAGTATTCCTCTATGTCCAGTCCATACTCCAAGACATATTTCACATTCATTTGTATTAGGCTATACGCAGTTTACAAACCATGTTCACAAGCCTCAGCTTCCTGATCTGACTGCAAAATTTGAGTTGGTGGTAATGCTGATACCTTCAGTGGTGAAAGCAGAGGTGTGACTTCATTTTATGGTGTTTACGGAATGAGAGTCAATGGAATGGGCGTCAATGGCATAGATTCTACAGTCGACGGTACGGGTGGCCACCGTCAATGGTGTTGTTGACAACGGTGTTGTCACTGTCAACACTGAAAGTCTTGTTGCTGATTGCCGTTGTCGTGGATGACAACGTAAACAGTAACGTAATGGCAAATATGAATGGTGACAATGCTTTAATGTCTGCACATCAAGAAGTGGCCAATGTAAGGGGATGTAGTGAACACATAATACTTCGTTCTGATGGATAAATCTATGTCGCTGCTAAAGAAGTTGGCCTTCAAACCATGTTGGTTACCGACCCGCACAAAAACTGCCTTTGGTGCCTTAGTTCGGATCATGAAGTCGGAATGTTCTTTATGTCAGAGCATGAACCCAAAGGCTCTGAAGGAAAGGGAGACAAAGTTATTTTTGGCAAAGGCTAAAAAGGAGAAGCAAGGCAGTCGTAGATCCAGGCCTCAAGGGGAGTCTTCTTTCCACAAATCCTCAAAGTCGCACAAGAAGCGGCGATGCCATAGTTCACTGCATTGTTTATCTTGGGATGCCAGCCCTCAATCTTTGTCTCCGGCTTCGAAGTCCAGGTGCCGCTTGACTTGGGAAGTGAGTCCCACTCTGCCTCCTCCACCACCGAAGTCATCCGAGGCATCACCTGCACCGTCTTTGGTGGAGATCTCGGTGTCACCTACGACTCCGATGGCGCAGTTCTCTCCTGTACCGCCAACAGATCAGGAGACTGAAGAGCAGGCAACAGGTCAGGTTCAGCCTCCTCAGCAGGAGCAGGAATATCCTACCTTTCCAGCCCCAGGGACGGATCCTACCAATTTTCTTAAATGCTATTTATAGCATTTTTAATAGCGCAATGACGTCTATTGGCCCCTTCTCTGGGTGCTTTCCCGGCGCCGTGTAGGCAGGCTCCTTTCCTGTCTTTCATGCCTATGGCTCCATATCTGTTGCCATCTGATGGGTAGGAGTTGTCGGCACCACTGGCTCTAATTCTGACACCGGAGAGATCTCGTCCAGTGTCGAGTCAATCTACCCTGCCTGGCATAAGGTCCCCACGCTGACACCGGCTTCGCTGGCGCCACTACAGGCTTCATTGAAATCCGGTGCATTCTCTTTTGATGCCGCTGTTGGAATCTGGGCTGAGATCGAGGAGGGAAGCCTTGAGGCTCTTGGAGGAGCAACACTATTTAGAGGACCAGCAATATCAGGACCTAAAAGAATGGGAGATTCCTGTGCCTTCCAGGGAGTTTGAAGGCATTGGGGGGCGAGTGAGCTGGACACTTCTCTTGGGTGGGAGTTATTATCACCTGGAGGCATACCCCCTCCAGAGGTTACCTCGTATCATGGGGTAATTAGGAGTGCAGCAGAACTACTGTACTTTCCACTGTCCACTACTGAGTTGAAGTCAAATATTTTAACTGAGGTTCTCCATTATTGCTCTGCTGCTTCAGAGCCTCTACTGCCATTCAATGAGGCTTTGTCAGAACCGGTCTTGGATGTGTGGCAGAAGCCTGTTTCCACTCCTGCAGTATCAAAATCTATTGCCTGGAGGTATTGTGTAGTACCAGGAGATCCTCAGTTTTTAAGCCAGCGTCCAACGCCAGAAAGCTGCCACAGGATGTGCAGAGTCATCTTGCAGAACTCTTACAGGAAAGTCAGGTGGCAGCAAAGCAAGTGATTCAATCAGGCCTCTGTTGCCTGGGCCATGGGGATTTCAATCGCCAATAGGCGGCACACCTGGCTGAGAGGATCAGGGTTCTCCCCGGATATGCAATCCGCATTAATCGATCTTCCTTTTGATGGGTCCAGGTTGTTTGGGGCCAAGGCGGTTCGGCCTTAGAGAGATTTAGGGAGAGCAAGGCCACAGCTAAATCCTTAGGTCTTCAGACACTCTCCAGGACCTACAGACTTCCACAAAGGTTTAGGGGGTTTGGCCAGAGCTCCTCCTTTTGTGGGAGGCAGCACTTTCAACAATAGCAATCAGCCAACCCACTCTATAGATCCTACAGAGGTCATGGGAGAGCTAAACAACTTGTATGGTCTACCAACCTTACCTTCCTTCTTCTCTATTTCATCCTCCTCTGCTAACCTTTCAGGGAAGCAACCCTAGTTCTCCCATCCTTCACGAACATGTTTTACTCATGGGAGGGGGATTGATTAATTTCCTACGAGAGAGGAAGTCCATAACAACGGACAGTCAGGTGTTAGGCATTGTAGAAAACGGGCATGCCTTTCCCTTCCAGGAGTTTCTCCCTCCCTTTCCTACCCAGCAAAGTTTTTGTTCAAAAGAACATCTGCTGCTGCTACAGCATGAGGTGCAAAATCTGCTTTTATTAAAGGGTGTAGTAGAGTTGGTTCTGGAGCAGGAAAAGTGGTCAGGGGTGTTATTCAAGATATTTCCTGATCCCCAAAAAGGATGGTCACTTACAGCCAATCCTAGACCTGAGGATTTTGAATTGGTTTCTCTAACAGGAAAAATTCAAAATGCTAACCCATCCTCCAGTTGCACAGGAAGTATCTCCAGTTCACAGTAGGGTTGCAACATTACCAGATTGCAGTCCTTTCATTTGGTCTTACTTCTGCACCTCAAGTCTTCACAAAGGTGATGGCTATGGTAGCTGCATATCTCAGACGGTGGGAAATATCAGTATTCCCTGATGGCACTTTCCGACAATGGACAATTGGTTGCTCAAAGCCAGATCACTGGAGTTGGTGCAGCATCACTTGCATTTGACAACCCATCTGTTGTTCAACCTGGGGTTTTCCATCAATGTGCCCAAATCTCACCTGGAGCCCTCTCAGCACACCCTGTTCATAGGCCTATCCTCCTCCACAGAGGGTTCAAGATATTCGGGCTATGAATCAGTGTTTCAGAATGGAGCTCTCATTCCAGTCCTGAAGGTCTTACGTCTGCTCGGTCTGTTTGCTTACTGCATTTTGTTGGTCACTCATGCATGCTGGCACATGAGGACCCTCCAGTGGTGCCTCTGCAAACAGTGGTTTCAACACAACGGAGATCTCAAGGAACCAATAAGGATCTCCAGGCGCACTGCAATGGATCTACAATGGTGGCCTGTGGATGGAAACCTAACACAAGGGAGACCGTTTTGCCTACCACCTTCGGTGACCACAGTCATAACGGATGCTTCCACTCGAGGGTGGGGAGCACATCTGGGGGATCTGGAGATAAAGGGTATTTGGTCTCCGGAAGAACAGATCTTTCATATCAATCTGTTGGAGCTGCGGGTGGTATATCTGGCTTTCAAGACCTTCCTCCCTCCCATTCGCAGTCAGTCGGTACAGGTTTTGACAGACAACATTACCGCAATGTGGTACATCAACAAGCAGGGAGGAGTAGGGTTGTATCTTCTTTGCAGAGATGCTCTACGACTCTGGTCCTGGGCTCAGGACCATTAGATTTGCATAGTAGCAAACTATTAGGCTGGAGTTCTCAATTTTTCTGCGGACAATCACAAGTGGCGACTTCATCTGGAATGTATTCCAGTTATGGGGGAAGCCTCAGATAGACCTGTTTGCCACTGGTGAGAATGCGCACTGCCCGTTGTTTTGCAGCCTCCAGTATCAGATGCAGGAAACGCGTTTCAATTGCTCTGCCTTCACTTAAGTTCTTGGAGGAACACCTTTCATAGAATCTTTCCCTGAAGAAGGAGCCTCCACTTTAGAAGGAAGTAAATTCTCTTTAGTCGCAGATGCAAAGCCAACCTCTTTTTTCTGTCCTTGGGAGTTTTAGATTAAAAAACGTATACAAATGTCCCATTTAGATGCCTTATGTTTCAGGTAGAGGCAATAAATACACTATAAATGAGGATCTTCAATGTACATCTTTTTTAGACAACAGGATGAACAAGCATTGAAAGGAGATTTCTTGTCTCTGTCAGCCATGGTGACAGTTGGCTGTCCAGTAAAAAAAATCTCCTTGGCCCAGAAATGTATACACCTTAAAACAACTCACAGTTCTTGTGCACTGAAGACAGGTCTTGTTAAAATATAGGGCAGATCAAGAGCAACACAAATAAGGCTCACTGAAAGGTCAGAGCAGTACTCTGGTGGCCTCCTGGGGGAGTAGAGGAGTTTAAGCTTCCCTTCCACCTCATTATTGAAGTTGGGATGCTTTCAAATGAGGTGGATGTGCTCATAAATGTACAGTGTTTCAGGCCTATGGCCAATTTACACTGCATACTATATGCTGTATATTTTATACTATATACTGATATTTCAATGTACAGTGGGAATGATTTAAGCATGTGAATATATAAAATATCCAATGTTGGAGACCCCAAAAAAACTAAAAAACGAAGGGCAATGTTTTGTTTTACAAGTCAATAAAAAGCTTTTCTTCTTGCTACATAAAAATACTTATTGTTTTTCTGCATTAGTGGATATGAAATTCGGACAAAAAGTTACAAAAGTGCTGCAAAAAGTTGACCTAAGTTACATCCCCATTAAACGTTTCTAACTGTAATTTCCTTAGAAAAATCATTCTTATCCAAAATAATAAGTGCATTCTGCTAGAGCCACAAATTACAGCTGAGCTCCAGGTATTTCCATCACAGCATTTTGGTTGATAAGAGCTCCCTTTACATCCCTCCCCTGCAAAGTGATGTTTATTTGCATCAAGCTAGCAGTAATCAAGCATGTGTGAGCCAAAGGAGATAAAGAGATGTCTGTCCTGCTGAGGTGAAAGCCATGGGTATGTTTTGTGTAGCTGACTAAAGCACACAACTGCACAAAAAGAATTTGTGGGGGGAAGAAAAAAATACCTGAATCACAGCGCAAGTTGTGGATGTAGAGTGGTGGGACACTAATCAAACTAAAAGAATCTGTGCTTTGCCCATCTGCCACAAAAAAAAGAAGTGGCGCATGGCAAGATCTGCTAAAGTAGAAGGCAGCAAAGAAGAGTGACAAACTGTAAGCATTGGTTGAGTTTCATGCCCATAATAATAAACACAAGTCTCGCAAGCGTGAGCACGTGATTACACAGCCTCCACTTAAGGACACAAATTGGGCCTGGGTACCTTTTGTGGAAAAGTCAACGTATCCAGGTTTAAGCACAAAGTGGCCAAAACACAAGAACATGTATTGGGAAAGTTAATAGGTCTCACCTAAATGAGAGCTGTTGGCTTTGCCAAAATATTTTGGCTATGTTGTACACCAGCATGGCTGAACGTTAGTGTCATGAAGTGGAGTAGTCTCGTGGAGTGGCATAGAATGGAGTAGAGTGGAGTGGTGTGGAATAGACTGCAGTGGTGTGGTGTGGAGTAGAGTGGAGTTGGAGTAGCATAGGGTGGAATATGCATGGTGTGTTAGCTCACTGCCATTACACATAACACATTTTTAATTGAAATTACCATTACATTTGCACAGACATACAGTTTTATTGATAACACTATACAGCACACAAATGATAATGTGTGGAAATCTCATCATCTAGTGTACTGATATGTTTTGATCGTATTAAAATATTTTTTTCCACCACACTTCAGAATTACAAAAAATTTGCTTTATTTCTGCTTTCCTAATTTTGAAATATTCTGAAATATTTGTACAGTTCATTTACTGGCATTTAAATTTTGTTGTGTGCAAGAAAAAAAGCCTTTTTCTATCAGCCCCTAATATCCAGCAATATTGCCACATAAATCCTTTCAGTTTATTGCTCATTCACTTCTGAACTCAAGCATGGCATTTTGCTTCAGCGCGCCCGACTTCCATCGCCTGTGGCAAGGGTGGCAGGGATAAGTATCATCAATCAAGCAGAAACATAGGCAGCAGGAAACCATTTCAAAGAAATACAACCCATTTATTGCTGTGAACTAGCATATGAGGGAGAAAACTTGAAACATGTTCTCCTGGACTGCCTCATGAAAAAGAAAAAACGAGTTCCCATACAGCAGGCACTTATGGGCGAATACAAGGAGCCAGTCAGAGAGGTAGTAAACGGGCTATGCTCCACGGTAGGGACAAAGACGTGCTGGACAGCCTAAAACAATGAAAGCCAGCAAATAGAAAGCAAGTAAATGTGTTACAAAAAACAAAGCCAGTGGCAAGCAAAGAGCAGAATACATTCATAGGGAGCCTTACAGAATGAATGTACCCAGTATGTCTTTGCAACCCACTGTTTGGTAGGCTTCACCCGAAACAAGCATTGGCAAAGCCAATAGGTCTCACCTATGTAACAGCTGTTGGTTTTGCCAATGTCTTTTTGCTATGTTGTATATCAGCACAGTTGCTGTGGAATATAGCTGAAAGTAAAGAAAATAAAAGCCTATGATGAAGTCAACGCTGGGCTCAACTTGGCACTTTTTAAACTTTCAGCCATGCTGTACAGCAACTTCTGTGTAACATGTCTGAAAGATATTTTAAAAAAAACTATGATGCAGCAGTTCTTTAGTTACAACATGATTTATGGTGCTAGAAATGACAACTTAGCTCATTAAAGCCTTTGCTTTTCATGGCTCTTCAAAGGATTTGCTGGGTGAGCACTGGGGGACTATGTTGCATACATTACACTTTCTGTAGACAGGGACATGGAATTTATATGTCACACTAGCGAGAGCAATATAAGGGATGCCTGTGATGGAAAAGTCATGTTTTAGGAACCTGTTTGAAAATAACTTTCTAAAACAAAGCCAAACTTGCTTCTTTGCTGAAGTAGAGTTGGCACATTCTTCCTGTTCACCAGGAAAAGCACACATTTGAATTATGTTATCCAAGTTCTTGACTCTCTGCTATACATAACTATTGTCTGTCCAGTTCTTACCCCTGAACTTACTGCGAGCTGCAGAGCCACAAGTCATTGGAAACACAGGGCCAGGGCTAGACACAAATGGCTGGAGTTTGATGCCTAAGAGACAGGGCCAGTCTCCCAAGTTATCCAGGCGTCCACCAACAAGAATAATAGGCACAGGAGACAGCACACCACCATGTTTTATTGTCTGTCATCAAACAGTAACATCAGGCCAGGCATATACGCTACCATCAAAACCCAGAAGTGAGAGGGAGACAAGGGGGCATTTAAAGGAGACAGTGGGATCATGAAGATGGATGGAGGTGCTTGAGGGAGACTAAAGAAAAGAAGAAATAGAGCTACAGGTGAAGCTGGAGAGAGGAAAGAAGGTAAAGTGATGAATAGGAGGGAAGACAGACGGAGAAAGTGGAAGAAAGAAAAAGAAGAGACAGGATAAGGACAATGCACACTGGAGCATTGAGGGTGTGGGAGACCAAGATAAATGAAGAAAAGGAAAGGGGGTAATGGGCCTGGGTAAGCTAGGAGAACATGGAGGGAGAATAGAAATAAAAGGGGAGAGGGGCAGGGGCAGGGTGAGAACAGAAGATGAGGAGAAATGGAACTGCAAAGATCCTTAGGATCGTAGGGAGCAAAGGACAGCAAGGACCTGGATGAAGTGGGGAGATTACCAAAAGGACAACGTGGAATACTGGGTACAAAGTAAAAAAAAGGGATAGGTAGGAGACTGTTTGAAAGGGAGAGACAGCATGATAACAGGGAAATATTATGCCATGAGAAAAATAAAGAAGGATCCCAGGAATGTTGAGTCGGGAGTTGTTGGAAGTGGCCCTTTCTGCAGGGTCACCTCTAAACATTTACCTTCCTCCTCCTTGTTTTCTGACCTTGTTTGTGTTGGCTTTAGGACTCTGTGCACGTTACCACTGCCAACCTGTGCTAAAATGTTTGTGCCTTCTCCTTAAAATATGGTAACAATGGCTTATCCACAATCGGCATCTTTAATTTATTTGTAAGTTCCTAGTAAACTGCACTGTATGTGCCCAGGGCCTGTAAATTAAAGGCTACTAGAGGGTCTGCAGCACTGATTGTGCCATCTACTAGAGTAGCCCTTCAAACATGTCTCAGGCCTGCCACTGCAAAGCCTGTATGAGCAGCTTTAAACTGCCATTTCAACCTGGCTAGTGTACCCACTTGCCAGACTCAAACCATCCTTTTTATTACATGTAAGTCACCCATACGGTTGCCCAGTTAACCCCAAGGGCAGGATGCAGTGTACTTAAAAGGTTGGACATGTACTTGTATGTCTTTAACATGTTCAGGTAGTGCACTGCTGCAAGGTCTATCTCTTCCATAGGTTAACAATGGGAGTGCTTTAAATCATCTTTTAAATGTAATTTCCAATTGGGAAAATATAGAAATATAAGGTTTGTTGTCTGTGGACTCACAATTTGAAATCACAACTTATGGTGAAGTCAGATTTTAAATTGTAAGTCTGAAAATACCACTTTTAAAAAATCTCATTTTTTTACTTTAGCCATTTGGTGCCTGCTGTCTGTCTCTGCTCACTTGTCTGGGGTGGACAACAGCTGAGCTTTGTGTATTCCGCCTAGACAGCCATACACAGTGGGCGCGTAGGTTGATTGATGGGGCATTCCTGGGAGTATGAGAAGGAGGAGCAGGACACAGCCCCACTTACTTATGAATAGGCTGGTCTTGAAGCCATGGCAGGACCTCTGTGTGCTTCAAAGACCTGTCTTTGAAGTCTCCTGCACTTCAAAGGCTCAACTGTGTATAAGTACTGGACCTCTGAAAGCATCACTTCAGTACACTTCTGGACCAGTGAATACTATGCCAGGAAGGAGGACTGTTGTACTGCTGAAGGGCTGCCACTATGCTGGACTGCTGCTTTGCTGGACTCCTGCCTTGCTGTGCTGCCCTGCTCCCTGCTGTTCCCCTGCCTGGGTGAGAAGGACTGGACTTACATCACTTGAACCCAGAGTGACTCCAAGGACTAGCTGGCTGGCCTCCTGATCTGAAGTCTCAGGAACATAAAAGACTTCCAACCAAGCATGCTTCTGCACCTGGACTTTGCCATCTGTATGTCTACCCTGCCAAGTGGTGTCACCCCAGTTCTTAACTCTTGGAAGTTGGTCAACGGTGCTTTCTCAGCAGAACCGATGCATCCCTGAGCAGAACCAATGCACTTCCTCAGCTGAGCGGAACATTTTTGAAGAACTGGCTGATCGCCACTGTCGTGCAGATTGTACCCTTCACAAGAGGCTTGCATTGCCTCCATATCCTGCATCTTGGGTTCGATGCATTGTCTTTGGATCCCCCACTGTTTCATGCTTTTCCCGGCACAGGCTATTCACATCTCCCGTTGATTACAGCCTCGAAGGAGATTAAATTCTGCATCGCAGCTTCGACGCTCAGTGGAACCGATGCATCGTCTCGACTGAGCAAAGCATCGACGACACCGGCCTTTGCATTGCAAGCCCTGTCAAAAGGATCCTCTATGACGATGCAGCAGGACCTTGTACTGCAGCCTCGCTGCATCTCAGAATCAACGCATCACTTCGGCTGTGAGACACAACAACACGGATCCATACAACGCTCTGCAAACAGGATTTAGGGTACTTTGGTTCAGCTGGCCTAAGTGGATCTCTGTAGCCGGCCCACTCGTCATCTTGATCGCGCACAGTGAGGGTTGGTTGCAGGCCAGGGCTGTGGCCAAACCCTGTGGCCACCCCCTAACAAACCAACCCCACGCTGCGCACAGCCTTTTGGCCATGTGTGGTGGGAGTTGGCTGCGGCCTGCCTCTCTGGGTGTGAGAGTAGGTGTGAGAGGGTGTCTCTGGGGGCAAGAGTGGCTGTAAGAGTGTCTGTCTGGGTGTGAGAGTGGGTGCATCAGTGTCTTAGTGGGTGCGTCAGTGTCTGTGTGGGTCTGTGTGTGGGTGTTTGAGGGTTTCAGTGGGTGTGTGAGTGGGTGGGTGAGAGTCTGAGTGGGTCTGTGGGTGGGTGCATGAGTATCTGAGTGGGTTTGTGAGGGGATGTGTGAATAAGTCTGTGAGTGGGTGCACAAGGGCCTGATTGGGTCTGTGAGTGAGTGCGTGTGTGAGTGGGAGAAAGATTGAAAAAGAGAAATTGAGAGAGAAAGAGAGTGGGAGGAAGAGAGCGAGAGACAGTTTCTTAGGCTTCAATGAATGATATACTTAGAATGAGATGTTTCTGGATAAATTGAAAAGAAAAATGTATTTGTCAATTAAAGACTGAGATCACCTTTCAGTATGAACCTTAAATTTTTGAAGTCTAAAAGAAATTAAAGAAGGAAAATTACCACAGGCACACCTGGAGTAGAACCCTCAACTTTCAGTGTGATGATCTTTGACCGTAACATTTAGGCCATAGGTGACTACTTACTCTGAAGGTTCCAGTCAATCCATGCATGTGATTGGAAAGAAATGTGAATGTTCCATCACTAGGAAGGTTTAACAGTCAAAACACCAGTAAATAAACAAATACACTGCCAAGTTATACTAGGATTTGAACCTTCAACCTACTGAGTGACATCACAAGACCGTGACTAATAGGCCAGAAGTGACTCTGTTACGCTCTGCATCCAAATGTTACTATAACATTTGTCCCAAACATCTTGCTAGTTTCACTCCTTGAAGTAATTGCATGGAGAGGTCATTGCCATGACAATCTCTCTCTCTCTCTCTACCATCCCATAATGGGATGGAAGAGAGAGAGAGAAAGAGAGAATGACAGGACCGCAGGGGGAGCCTGAAGGTCCTGCGGTACTAGCCGGCTCCCTATGTCCTGTGGGAGCCAGGACTGCTCCCAGAAGCAGAGAGCTGCTTTTAACATCAGCTCGCTGCTTGTGGGAGCAATGTTTTCATCCGTCTTTCCTGCACACATATTTGCATGCAGGGAAGACAGATGAAAACTCCCCTTTCTGCAAGTGAGAGTTGTTTGACAGCTCTCACTTGCAGAAAGCAGACTTTGTTTGCTTTTGCTTAGTGGGAGCTGTCAGCTCCCACCAAGCAAAAGCAAACAGCAGTGTCCCCTGGGACATGGACGGGGCCGGCCTTGGGGCGTGGTGGTCCCCAGGGCTCCATTGGCCTCCAACTTTAATAGCCCCAGGGAGTTGGTCGTACCTGGGCAAGGCATCCGAAACTGACCCTCCTCATTCTTTTATTGAGGCCTCGGGGAGGTAGTAGTCCCAAGGGATGCGGGGGGGCTGCGCCACCCCCGCATTGATCTATCATTAAGCCCCGGGGAGGTGGTGGTCCCCGGGGCAGCAGGGGGGCCAAGCGCCCGCATTAAATTTGATTGAAGCTCCAGTGTGGCAGCCGTACCCTGGTCTGTGGCACGCCCAGCAGGGGGGCCCGTGCGCCCCACCCCCTAACTTTCTCATGTCCCCGGGACTTGGCCCACCCAGTGGCTTCACAAAAAACAACAGGAAACCACCCTTTTTTTTCAAACATCTGGAAAATCAGAGGATTTAAAAAAATGCTTTTAAGCCCTGGCGGGGTCCATACCCTTTCCCCTTCTGTGTTTTTTTTTTTTTTACTTTTTATACCTGGGACGTGGTTGAAGCGGAGTCCCAAGATGGCTGCCGACACTTCCTTGTTGAAGTGTTACCAGCCAATCAGCTACATGCACTGGACAGTTGGATTGGCGAAGGTCCGAGCCCTAGATATCCATATTTTTTTACCTTTAATTTCTCCTCGGGAAAATCAGAGGATCTGGATCTGTGGATTTGTCCAATGTTTTAAAAAAATGCTTTTAAGCTCTGGCAGGGTCCCCCTGGTGTCCCAGCACCAGAGCTAAGGGGTCAGGGTGTCCCAACACTGGCCCCCTTTGCTTTTATTTTTCCTTTTTTTTCCTGGGACTCGGCTTCATCCGAGTCCGAAGATGGCTGCCAACACTTCCTTCTTGAAGTGTTGGCAGCCAATCGGATATCTGCACAGGGACAGTCAGATCTGCGAAGGATCCACATCCCTAGGTATCTATATTTTTTTTACCTTTAACTTAATTATAAACTACTGAAGGGATTTACACCAAATTTTAACAAGCACAATCCGCAAAACAGGATCTAGCTTTCTGCCAAATTTGGTGTAATTCCGGTCAGCAGTTTGGGCTGTAGGCATGTCTAAAGACCCTATGAAAAAATGATTGGGGAAAAAGCGTTTTGGGGCCCCCCTTTTTCTCTGCCCCGCTTGATGGATCACCCTAAAACTTTCAAGACAGCAGCTGAACTGACCAAAGTTTTGCAACTTTCATGATGGTTCGCCAAGCGACGCCAAACGAATTGACAAAAAACAAAATGCTCCACATTGAAAACTAGGTCCTAACTATAACTACCTAGTGGCGTATTTTTATTTGTAACCTAGCGTGGAGTCTCTTTTGTGGTGTTTTTATTGTGTCACTGGTTTGAGTGTGTTGCGCAAATGCTTTATGCATGACCTCTGGGGATAATCCTGACTTGACTGCACTGTGCCAAGTTTACGGGAGTGAGCACAGGTTATCTTTGGTGTGTAAATTATTTGCCCTGTCTAGAGTGGTGGGTTCTGCCTGGCTGAGGTGCATAACCGAGCCAACCAGAAACCCCATTTTAACAAGAATGCAAATCATTTTAATTTTGTGTAGTTTTTTTTTATTTTAAGGTGAGGTTTTTAAAGGAGGCAGGATGATTTTAGGGTTTTGGGATGTGAAGTTTTTAGAAGTAGTAAAGAGTTTTTTAGGGTTCTGATTTGGGTAGTGAGGGTGTTTTAGGGGTGAGTAATTTGTAGTGTGCAGGGCTAGTGACAGCTTTCAAAGACTCTTGGATGGGTAGCATATAGGGGTAATATGAGATTTTTTGGTCTCAGGGATGGGTAGTGAGGAGTTTTCAGGGTGTAAAATGGTGAGTGTATAACAACAGCATGGATTTTCTCAGAGTTCAGGGGTGGGTAAGATATAAGGGTAGTAAAGAGCTTTAGAGCTCAGGGTGGGTAGTGTATAGAAGTAGTTCCGAGATACATAGTGTATAGACAGGGCCACTGAAATTATGTGATTTTGCAGCTAAAGCGTTTTCTGCATAGTTACTGATTTATCACATAATCCATAATCTCCATATTTTAACAAATAAATATTTTTTTTAGGACAAACAATCTAAAGTAACAAAAAACGTTGCAACACCTGTTGCTGTACATTGGGTGGCCCTACGCAAAGGTTGAGTGGCCGCCTTTCTGTTGCTTATTGCTGTATTTAGGTGTCTGTCTGGGCAAACTTTTCACCTCATTATTACCAGTTTATGTTAACGTGTAAAAATGGCAAAACAATGAGGTAATACTATTAAAAATGTGCAGCATTGGGCTGCATAATTAGCATTTTCTTGCCATATGATTTAGCCAACCATGCCACTTAATTTGGTCCTTTCCTTCCACTTAATTTAGTTGGCCTTGTGCATAGGGACAGTAAGAAGCTTTTGGTTCCAGGGATGGATAGTGTATATGAGTAGTGAGGAGTTTTTAGGTTAAGCTTAGGCAGCACGCATGCGCTGTCTCTGGACATTTTGTAATTGCTCTGTGGACTCTATGCCCGCCTACTGGTTTTTGATTGGCTGTTTGTTTGTCACTATTATATTTTTTGTTTTCTATTGGTTTCTGGCATGTGTTTGTCATGCCTCCTTTCGTGTTTAACTCTCCCCAAGCGCAGCGACCAACTACAATCACCTTCCAGTGGTTTCCTTTATTATATGTTTGTGTAACTTTTTGTGTTTGCAGTCGTACTTTAGCAACCACCATGCATTATGCATTGGCACAGTTTCAAGTCATACCAGTGCCGGTTAAATCTTTCATCTTGTATTGGCACACTTTCATGAATTGTTTTTATAAGCTGCTCATGGAAGAAAGGCATTCTTATAAAGCCAATCTTTTATTTTGAGTTGTCTTATTTCTTCGCTTTACGTGCCGGTTTAACCTTTCATTCGTATCTGCACATCTTCATGACTTGTTTTTGTAAGCTGCTTGTGGAAGAAAGGCATTGTTTTAAAGCCGATCTTTTATTGTGAGTTGCTTTGTTTCTTCGCTTTACGTGGTGGATTAGTAGTAATGCCTTAGCTTTTTATTATGCTTCGGTCCAACTACAAATGCAACTAGTGCCGTTTCAGCTTTTTTTATTTTATAATTATGTATTAGTACGGCTTTAATTTGCACCAGTGCCCACTTTGCCTGTCATCACTCCTGTGCACTGTTTTAAATCCCAGCAGTTCACCCTTTGCCTCTCTTCACGCGTGTGCACTGCTTTAAATCTCAGCAGTGCCTGCTTTGCCTCTCATTACGAGTGTGCACTACTTTAAATTAAATCCCAGCAGTGCCCGCTTTGCCTCTCATCACACGTGTGACTTGCTTTAAATCACAGCAGTGCCGGCTCAGTCTTTTACTATATATTAGCACATTTTAAAATTTAATTAGTGCCTGCTTATATTTTTATTATGAGTTGGCATGGCTACAAATCTCATTAGTGCCCTGTTTGCCTTTCATCATGCGTGTGCACTGCTTTGAATCCCAGCAGTGCCCGCTTTGCCTTTTATCGCGTATCTGCCTACCTTCAAATCCCATTAGTGCCGGCTCAGTCTTTTATCATGTATTAGCACATTTTAAAATGTCATTAGTGCCTGCTCATATTTTTATTAAGCGTTGGCAAAGCTATAAATCTCATTAGTGCCCCGTTTGTCTTTCATCACACATGAGCAATGCCTTAAATCCCAGCAGTGCCTACTTTGCCTTTCATTACAAATCTCTACAGCTTCAAATCCCAACAGAGCTAGCTTGAGTTTTTATGTTGCGTTGGTGACAAAATAAGGACTAAATATATTCGGAAGTAGTAACAGTTCTGTTATTAATTTTTTTAACATGCTGAAATACAATAAAGGGGAAGTTGTGTGCATGCAGCACTGATTTATGGTTTATTTTTTATTGTATTACGTTTTAGTTGATTTACAACACAGCTGCTTATTTGATGCTATATTAAGAAAATCAGATTTGTGGTTTTGAAACCTTTGTCCAGGCTTGCAGCTGCTAACGCTTTTTTTATTGTAATATTAAGGACTGTTAAAGAAATCTGAAGTTATAAAGCCTTCTTTGTACTTCTCAGCCGCATGTGAATTATTGTGGTTTGCTGTGTCTGCTTTACTTTACAGCTGTATTGTACGTTTTAAAACATGTTTTATCAACCTCCCATGGAATAAAGTTTATTTTATAAAGATAATGATATATTGTGACTTGCTTCATTCATTTGTTTTACGTGGAAGCTTAGAAGAGCGGACTGTGCCTTTCATTGCATATAAGTACAGCTTAAAAGACTACCTCTGTCGGCTCAACCTTTCATGATGCATTCGTACACCTTAAAATGACAACAGTGCCGGCTCATCCTTTCATCATGCATTGGCACAGTTTAAAGTTATATTAGTGGTGGCTCACTCGTTTATGCTGCAATGGCACATCTTTTATTATGCAATGGCACAGTTCCAAATAACACCAGAATCAGCACAGCTGTTTATTATTTGTTGGCACATTTTCGAATATCAGTAGTGCCAGCACACTCTTTAATTTTTAAATTCCATGTTGGGGCCCCCTAGGGGGGGCGCGATCGCGGCACCCCCAAGGGCTAATTTTTGATTTTTTTTTAATAACAAAATTGACAGAGGGTCGCCCGTAGGCACATTTTAGATTTCAATGTTGGGGCCCCCTGGGGGGGTGCGATCACACCACCCCCAGGGGCTAATTTAAAAATAAATAAAAAATAACAAAATTGACAGGGGGTCACCTCTAGGCAGGGCGACCCCCTGTGTTTTTTTAAAAAATTTTTTAGTAGTTGTAGGGTTTCACTGGGGGCCATTTTGGCCCCAAGGATATATATAGATAGATAGATATATCAATCCATGTTGATAGATATGTCTATCTGCAGGGATATATCAGGGGTGTGGAATTTATTAAAATATCTACTTGTCCAGGGGACAGGTTGCTTCTCAAATCTACTTGTCCTGTAAAAAGATCTACTTTTCCCTTTGGTGCCATGTAGTGTGGCGACAAATTATGGCAGCAATCTCATTATGTAAGAGCTCTGATAATAGCGTCTCTGATTATGCCAGGGCTACTACCTTAGTAGGGCTTGAATACTTGCAGTTTCAATCCCTACTGTAGCAATTTCCTTATTTTTCCACCTTTCTGCAGATCTGCATACTGGGGCTGGAGGAAGCAGTAAGCAATAGTTCCAGGGCTGGAATGCCTTTGAGTCTGCAAACCTACTAACCTGCATGTTTTAAAGATTTTCACCAGCTTCTCTCTAATATTTTCCCATAATAAGAAAGGTTGGACATTTACTCCTGACAATGGCAGAATTAGAACTTCTTCCAGGGTTGGGAAGAAAGTGGCTGGAGGGAAAATGAACTTGCAAATGCTCAATAGATTTTCACATGAGCAAATCTACACATCGTATTTACCCATGCTAAAATACAGTTTACAAATATTTTATAGGGGTACGACATATACCATGGGTGCACTTTTGTGACTTTCTTTAAGAATTTGGGGCCACATGTCAGTAGGTTCAGATTTGCGACCCGCAAATTGCGAGTCAGAGAGACTTGCAATTTGCGAGTCGCAAATCCGAATGTAGGATGGTGTCCCTGACACCATCTGTGATTCGCAAGGGCTTCGCAAATGCCTACCTCATGAATAATCATGAGGTGGGTCGCAATTTGCGACCCCCTTGCGAATGGCGGCCCTCACAGGGATGGTGGCCTGCTGGAGACAGCAGACCACCATGTCTGTGACTGCTTTTTAATAAAGCATTTTTTTTGTTTTTTTTGTAATGCAGTCCGTTTTCCTTAAAGGAAAACGAGATGCATTACAAAAACGAAAAATGAAACGTTTTCCTTTCATTTTTTCAGAGCAGGCAGTGTTCCGCAGGACCACTGCCTGCTCTGAATTTTTTTTTACAGTGACATTCACAATGGGGAAGGGGTCCCATGGGGACCCCTTCCCTTTAGCGAAAGTGTTAGCACCCATTTGAAATGGGTGCAAACTGCGATTGGTTTGCGCCCGCGTTCGCGGTCACAAAACAATCCTACACTGCACTGCGAGTCGCAATTAGGAAGGGAACCACCCCTTCCTAATTGCGAGTCGCAAACCTGTTTTGCGATTCGTTAACCAGGTTACCGAATCGCAAAACTGGGTTTGTGCATCGGAATGTGCTTTTTGCACGCCACAAACAGCGAAAGTCGCTGTTTGCCACATGCAAAAAGCTACCTACATGTGGGTCTTGGTCCCTAATTAGGTCTGGTGTTAACAAAACATTTTGTTTTTTATTAAACTTCTATTTTTCTCTCTTTCGGCTGGCTTTACTGTGAGCGATCGCATTCTGCTCTTCCACAAGGAGCATATTGGTACACAAAGTAGTTTTGTTCAGTGTCAGGAACTACAGTGGCAATCAGTGACGTAACGAAACTGGAGGGTGCCCCTTTGAAAAGAACATGGAGAAGCCCCCTCTCCAGACTCACTCAGGCCAGGTGCTGTGCTGAAGGGGCCCCCACGAGGGCGGCTGAAGGGCCTTTGTTATGCCACTGGTGGCAACGTGTGCTTTTAGAGTTCAAAAATGTTTTTTTTTTTTTTTGTGCCAGTGTTTGTTACAGTGTTGAGGGCCTGATAGCTCCCACAACAATAAAGTGTTACAAAAGCCATGTCAAAACAAGACACGCATTGATGAAACTAAAAGACTTATAAAAATATGTCAGATCAGTTGGCTTTGTCAGTGTTTGTTTATTTTCATGCTTCCCATAATCGTGTTGAAAATGATTACACTGATTTTCCATTAGAGATATTTTTGGGAAATACTAGCATGCACCAACACATTTTACTAAATGACACTTCATTTGCATCTAATCAGAGAGCATTCTGGGAGCATTATACTTAGCCTCATAGCCTAAACTTTTCAAACATGTGTATACACGTTTTTTTTTTTTGCACTGGAACCAACGTCAGTAGTGAAGTGTGACCTTAAAACATTTATTTACAGCACTCACCATAATATTGAAGGATTTCAAATAATGAACCATAAATACAAGTTCGAACAGCATTATCTTTTGGTAACACATTACCTCAACTGCAGAGAGTTCCACTCTCTGTAAACAGGCAGCCAAAGGGTTTGTACTGCAGAGGCTTGGGCCTACTTGTCCCAAGGACAAAGTAAACATAAAAACTTGTTGCCCTTGACCCCAAACAAGATGTCCCGGGTGAGAGGAATTCCACATCCCTGATATATATATATTTGCCACCAGTTGTCTTGCAGTTGCAGCTTGCGTCTTCAAAGCAGGACACATTTCAACTGTAGCTTTTAGGCAGCAATAAAGAAGACAAGTAAGTCTTGTGATTATGTTTCTGCTACAAAAGGATCAGACTTTTGTCTTGTGGCAGTTTGTGGCAGTGGGGTGGCGATAATAAGGATTAGAATACTCGGGTGGTTTGAAAAATGGGATGTTTTATTTTTAGTTCCTTAAAGCAATTAGATAGGTTGCAGTATTTATGTGAGTTTTGGTTCTCTGTAATAAAATTGATTCTTCTTCTTCTTCCCAGATTTTCCCCTTGACCGGCGTAGATGTTCTCCGTGGGATTCTCAGATGTACCGGAAAACAAGAGGAATGGAGATATGGGTAAGTCTGGGGTTTTGTAACTAAACGGTCAGTATTAACACAACAAGAGGGAAAAAGGAGAGTGAGACAGGGAGAGAGAGAGAGAGGAGGAGAGAGAGAGAGAGAGAGAGCTAGATATGTGTCCCTTGGGAAATTATGAAGGATGTGGTAGTTAGCATGCATAGGACGAGTCACCTAGGGTGTCTTTGTGGTGATAGGTCTTTATCACTGGTGCTCTTTTTTTATAGTGCTCTTATTATTTCAGTCTCAGGTTTCTCTTCTTTTTACATAGATCTTGTTCCTTCAAGATCTTTTCTCCTTCTTTTTACCGTTACCCTCCTCCTCCTCCCTTTCTTCTTCCTCCCCTTCCCCTCACTGTATTCTCACTCCTCTCCCCCCTCCCGGTGTCCCTTTTCGCTTTAACCAGAAAGTGTCCTTTGTATAGGACCGTACCTGGTTAAGCCACGTCCCTCCTGGGACGTGGCGGAATTCTCGCCTTTCTGAATTCCTCTCGGTCGTACTCCGAGCTTGGGCGTTGGTTCCTCGGGCTTCTCTTCTGCTCCGCTCTTCGTTTTCTGCCTCCGGTCGAATGTTCTGCGTCTTCTCTTCTCTGTCGGCGTCTTTCCTTTCCTCGTCTGTGAGAAAGTAGCCTCTTTCTAGCCTTGTTACCCCCACTTTTGGCCTGTTTGTGAGTGTATGCCAGGGTATTTTCACTGTATCACTGGGATCCTGCTAGCCAGGGCCCAGTGCTCATAGTGAAAACCCCATGTTTTCAGTATGTTTGTTATGTGTCACTGGGACCCTGCTTGTCAGGACCCCAGTGCTCATAAGTTTGTGGCCTATATGTATGTGTTCCCTGTGTGGTGCCTAACTGTCTCACTGAGGCTCTGCTAATCAGAACCTCAGTGGTTATGCTCTCTCATTTCTTTCCAAATTGTCACTAACAGGCTAGTGACCAATTTTACCAATTTACATTGGCTTACTGGAACACCCTTATAATTCCCTAGTATATGGTACTGAGGTACCCAGGGTATTGGGGTTCCAGGAGATCCCTATGGGCTGCAGCATTTCTTTTGCCACCCATAGGGAGCTCTGACAATTCTTACACAGGCCTGCCACTGCAGCCTGAGTGAAATAACGTCCACGTTATTTCACAGCCATTTTTCACTGCACTTAAGTAACTTATAAGTCACCTATATGTCTAACCTTTACCTGGTAAAGGTTAGGTGCAAAGTTACTTAGTGTGAGGGCACCCTGGCACTAGCCAAGGTGCCCCCACATTGTTCAGGGCCAATTCCCCGGACTTTGTGAGTGCGGGGACACCATTACACGCGTGCACTACATATAGGTCACTACCTATATGTAGCTTCACAATGGTAACTCCGAATATGGCCATGTAACATGTCTATGATCATGGAATCGACCCCTCTATGCCATCCTGGCATAGTTGGCACAATCCCATGATCCCAGTGGTCTGTAGCACAGACCCTGGTACTGCCAAACTGCCCTTCCTGGGGTTTCACTGCAGCTGCTGCTGCTGCCAACCCCTCAGACAGGCATCTGCCCTCCTGGGGTCCAGCCAGGCCTGGCCCAGGATGGCAGAACAAAGAACTTCCTCTGAGAGAGGGTGTGACACCCTCTCCCTTTGGAAAATGGTGTGAAGGCAGGGGAGGAGTAGCCTCCCCCAGCCTCTGGAAATGCTTTCTTGGGCACAGATGTGCCCAATTCTGCATAAGCCAGTCTACACCGGTTCAGGGGACCCCTTAGCCCTGCTCTGGCGCGAAACTGGACAAAGGAAAGGGGAGTGACCACTCCCCTGACCTGCACCTCCCCTGGGAGGTGTCCAGAGCTCCTCCAGTGTGCTCCAGACCTCTGCCATCTTGGAAACAGAGGTGCTGCTGGCACACTGGACTGCTCTGAGTGGCCAGTGCCACCAGGTGACGTCAGAGACTCCTTGTGATAGGCTCCTTCAGGTGTTGCTAGCCTATCCTCTCTCCTAAGTAGCCAAACCCTCTTTTCTGGCTATTTAGGGTCTCTGTCTCTGGGGAAACTTTAGATAACGAATGCAAGAGCTCATCCGAGTTCCTCTGCATCTCTCTCTTCACCTTCTGCCAAGGAATCGACTGCTGACCGCGCTGGAAGCCTGCAACACTGCAACAAAGTAGCAAAGACGACTACTGCAACTCCGTAACGCTGATCCTGCCGCCTTCTCGACTGTTTTCCTGGTGGTGCATGCTGAGGGGGTAGTCTGCCTCCTCTCTGCACTAGAAGCTCCGAAGAAATCTCCCGTGGGTCGACGGAATCTTCCCCCTGCAACCGCAGTCACCAAAAAGCTGCATTACCGGTTCCTTGGGTCTCCTCTCAGCACGACGAGCGAGGTCCCTCGAATCCAGCAACTCTGTCCAAGTGGCCCCCACAGTCCAGTGACTCTTCAGTCCAAGTTTGGTGGAGGTAAGTCCTTGCCTCACCTCGCTAGACAGCATTGCTGGGAACCGCGACTTTTGCAGCTACTCCGGCCTCCGTGCACTTCCGGCGGAAATCCTTTGTGCACAGTCCAGCCTGGGTCCACAGCACTCTAACCTGCATTGCACGACCTCCTAAGTTGTTCTCCGGCGACGTGGGACTTCTTTGTGCGACTTCGGGTGAGCACAGTTTCACGCATCCTCGTAGTGCCTGTTTCTGGCACTTCTCCGGGTGCTACCTGCTGCTAAGAGGGCTCCTTGTCTTGCTCGACGTCCCTTCTACCTCCTGGTCCAATTTGCGACCTCCTGTTCCCTCCTGGGCCACAGCAGCGTTCAAAAAACGCTAACTGCACGATTTGCAGCTAGCAAGGCTTGTTGGCGTTCTTTCGGCGGGAAAACACTTCTGCACGACTCTACAAGGGGAGAGGGATCCGTCCTCCAAAGGGGAAGTCTCTAGCCTTTTGCGTTCCTGCAGAAACCGCAGCTTCTTCTGTCCAGTAGAAGCTTCTTTGCACCCGCAGCTGGCATTTCCTGGGCATCTGCCCATCTCTGACTTGCTTGTGACTTTTGGACTTGGTCCCCTTGTTCCACAGGTACCCCAGATTGGAAATCCAGCATTGTTGCATTGTTGGTTTGTGTCTTTCCTGCATTATTCCTCTAACACGACTTCTTTGTCCTTAGGGGAACTTTAGTACACTTTGCACTCACTTTTCAGGGTCTTGGGGAGGGTTATTTTTCTAACTCTCACTATTTTCTAATAGTCCCAGCGACCCTCTACAAGGTCACATAGGTTTGGGGTCCATTCGAGGTTCGCATTCCACTTTTGGAGTATATGGTTTGTGTTGCCCCTATCCCTATGTTTCCCCATTGCATCCTATTGTAACTATACATTGTTTGCACTGTTTTCTAAGACTATACTGCATATTTTTGCTATTGTGTATATATATCTTGTGTATATTTCCTATCCTCTCACTGAGGGTACACTCTAAGATACTTTGGCATATTGTCATAAAAATAAAGTACCTTTATTTTTAGTATAACTGTGTATTGTGTTTTCTTATGATATTGTGCATATGACACTAAGTGGTACTGTAGTAGCTTCACACGTCTCCTAGTTCAGCCTAAGCTGCTCTGCTAAGCTACCATTATCTATCAGCCTAAGCTGCTAGACACCCTATACACTAATAAGGGATAACTGGGCCTGGTGCAAGGTGCAAGTACCCCTTGGTACTCACTACAAGCCAGTCCAGCCTCCTACATTGGTTGTGCAGCGGTGGGATAAGTGCTTTGAGACTACTTACCACTCTTGTCATTGTACTTTTCATAAGAGAAAAATATACAAAACAAGGTCAGTGTATATACACATAGCCAAAAAGTTTTGCATTTCCTCTTTTCACTCTTTTCTAAGTGCTGAAAAGTACTTCCAACTTTCTAAAAAGTTCTAAAAAGTGTAAAAAGTTTTTTTCTCTGTCTTTCTAAAAGCTCTGACAAACTTTTTTCACTTTTTCTATCACTTTAACTCTCTCTAAAAATGTCTGGCACAGGCCAAAATGTTGACCTGTCTAAGATTGCATATGACCACCTTAGCTGGAAAGGAGCAAGGAGTCTCTGTATAGAGAGAGGTTTGAGTGTAGGGAAGAATCCTTCCTTGGAATTGTTACTTAACATGCTTAGAGAACAAGATAAGGCTAAAAGTGCCCCATCTGTTGAAAAAGTAGCTAATGGTTCCCAATCTGATCCAGGGACTCCCCCAGGAAAAGATTCAGGAAAGAAACTTCTCAGCCTGCCCATTACTAGACAGTCTAGCATAGTTGGTACAGAGGTTGAATCACACCATACTGATGGTGTGCTCTCACATTATACTGTTAGCCAAGCTGTTAGGGTGCCCTCTGTAAGGGACAGATCTCCTTCTGTCCATTCTCACCATACTTCTGTTTCATGGAATGTCCCTCCCACCCACCCTGATGACAGATTGTTGGAAAGGGAACTCAATAAGTTGAGGGTGGAACAAACCAGACTGAAGCTTAAAAAGCATCAGCTGGATTTGGATAGACAGTCTTTAGAATTAGAGAAGGAAAGACAGAAGTTGGGTTTAGAAACCCATGGTGGCAGCAGCAGTATTCCCCATAGTCATCCTGCAAAAGAGCATGATTCCAGGAATCTGCACAAGATAGTTCCCCCTTATAAGGAGGGGGATGACATTAACAAGTGGTTTGCTGCACTTGAGAGGGCCTGTGTTGTACAGGATGTCCCTCAAAGGCAGTGGGCTGCTATCCTATGGCTATAATTTAGTGGAAAAGGTAGGGATAGGCTCCTTACTGTGAAAGAAAGTGATGCCAATAATTTTACAGTTCTTAAGAATGCACTCCTGGATGGTTATGGCTTAACCACTGAACAATACAGGATAAAGTTCAGAGAAACCAAAAAGGAGTCTTCACAAGACTGGGTTGATTTCATTGACCATTCAGTGAAGGCCTTGGAGGGGTGGTTACATGGCAGTAAAGTTACTGATTATGACAGCCTGTATAACTTGATCCTGAGAGAGCATATTCTTAATAATTGTGTGTCTGATTTGTTGCACCAGTACCTGGTAGACTCTGATCTGACCTCTCCCCAAGAATTGGGAAAGAAGGCAGACAAATGGGTCAGAACAAGGGTGAACAGAAAAGTTCATACAGGGGGTGACAAAGATGGCAATAAGAAGAAAGATGGTGAAAAATCTCAAGATAAGCATGGGGATAAGGGTAAAACCAAAGATCCCACTTCAAATCTTAAACACTCTTCAGAGGGTGGGGATAAAACTAATTCTTCCTCTTCTTCTCAACCTGCACACCTTAAAAAGCCTTGGTGCTTTGTGTGTAAAAACAGAGGCCATAGGCCAGGGGATAAGTCCTGTCCGGGTAAACCCCCTGAGCCTACCACCACTAATACATCAAGCTCTAGTGCCCCTAGCAGTAGTGGTACTAGTGGTGGGACTGCTGGCAACAGTCAAGCAAAGGGTGTAGTTGGGTTCACTTATGGGTCCATCATAGAAACTGGGGTAGTCAGTCCCAAGACAGTTTCTGTCACACCTAGTGGCATTGGCCTTGCCACACTGGCTGCTTGTCCCCTTACAATGGATAAGTACAGGCAGACAGTTTCAATAAATGGTGTTGAGGCCTTGGCCTACAGGGACACAGGTGCCAGTATCACTTTGGTGACTGAAAACCTAGTGCACCCTGATCAACACATCATTGGACAACAGTATAAAATTATTGATGTCCATAACTCCACTAAGTTTCTTCCCTTAGCTATAATTCAGTTTAGTTGGGGTGGAGTTACTGGCCCTAAGCAGGTGGTGGTATCACCTAGCTTACCTGTAGACTGTCTCTTAGGTAATGACCTAGAGGCATCAGGTTGGGCTGATGTAGAGTTTTATGCCCATGCAGCCATGCTGGGCATCCCAGAGGAATTGTTCCCTCTCATTTCTACTGAAATGAAAAAGCAAAGGAGAGAAGGCCTGAAAACTCAGGATCCCTCTCCATCAACAGGTAAAAAGGGTATCACAGTATCCCCTAACCACCCTACCATTCAGGATACCATTCCTGTGGTGGGAGAAACCTCTCCTGGGGTGGCACCTGTTCCAAGGGAATCATCAGTTGGCAAAACTGTACTCCCTGAGGTAGAAGTACCTCTCTGTGGGATAACTAACATTGGTGAGAAAAAGAGCACCATTTTAGTTAACATGGAGCATCCCTCCAACCCTCCCAGAGACACTTTAGTGCAGAAACCCTGCACTACCTCACAACACTTAGGACAGCATCCCTGCCCTAGTGTGGAGCTCATAGGACAGCATCCCTGCCCTGCTCCAACTCAAGAGAAACAGCATCCCTGTTCTCTCTTCCAGCCATATGGACAAAGTTTTTGCCCAGCTATGGCTTTTCTGAGACAGCATCCCTGTCTGGCATTTCCATCACTACAAATAGGTTCAGTGGACAATTCCCACTGCTCTAAACTAAAACTTACTGATAGAAACTCTGAAAATACATCTTCACATTGTTGCTTAGCTAAAAAACTTCAAACAGGGTGGTTTACATCCCCACAGGGAAGTAACCATATAGTGGATGATAAAGGGAGTAACCAGTCTATTGCAGAGCTACTCTCTACTTATCACCACTTAGACAATAAAGTCTCAACTGGCCAAGGTTAGCCTTATTGTCCTTCGTTTGGGGGGGGGGGGGGTTGTGTGAGAAAGTAGCCTCTTTCTAGCCTTGTTACCCCCACTTTTGGCCTGTTTGTGAGTGTATGCCAGGGTATTTTCACTGTCTCACTGGGATCCTGCTAGCCAGGGCCCAGTTCTCATAGTGAAAACCCCATGTTTTCAGTATGTTTGTTATGTGTCACTGGGACCCTGCTAGTCAGGACCCCAGTGCTCATAAGTTTGTGGCCTATATGTATGTGTTCCCTGTGTGGTGCCTAACTGTCTCACTGAGGCTCTGCTAATCAGAACCTCAGTGGTTATGCTCTCTCATTTCTTTCCAAATTGTCACTAACAGGCTAGTGACCAATTTTACCAATTTACATTGGCTTACTGGAACACCCTTATAATTCCCTAGTATATGGTACTGAGGTACCCAGGGTATTGGGGTTCCAGGAGATCCCTATGGGCTGCAGCATTTCTTTTGCCACCCATAGGGAGCTCTGACAATTCTTACACAGGCCTGCCACTGCAGCCTGAGTGAAATAACGTCCACGTTATTTCACAGCCATTTTACACTGCACTTAAGTAACTTATAAGTCACCTATATGTCTAACCTTTACCTGGTAAAGGTTAGGTGCAAAGTTACTTAGTGTGAGGGCACCCTGGCACTAGCCAAGGTGCCCCCACATTGTTCAGGGCCAATTCCCCGGACTTTGTGAGTGCGGGGACACCATTACACGCGTGCACTACATATAGGTCACTACCTATATGTAGCTTCTCAATGGTAACTCCGAATATGGCCATGTAACATGTCTATGATCATGGAATTGACCCCTCTATGCCATCCTGGCATAGTTGGCACAATCCCATGATCCCAGTGGTCTGTAGCACAGACCCTGGTACTGCCAAACTGCCCTTCCTGGGGTTTCACTGCAGCTGCTGCTGCTGCCAACCCCTCAGACAGGCATCTGCCCTCCTGGGTTCCAGCCAGGCCTGGCCCAGGATGGCAGAACAAAGAACTTCCTCTGAGAGAGGGTGTGACACCCTCTCCCTTTGGAAAATGGTGTGAAGGCAGGGGAGGAGTAGCCTCCCCCAGCCTCTGGAAATGCTTTCTTGGGCACAGATGTGCCCAATTCTGCATAAGCCAGTCTTCACCGGTTCAGGGGACCCCTTAGCCCTGCTCTGGCGCGAAACTGGACAAAGGAAAGGGGAGTGACCACTCCCCTGACCTGCACCTCCCCTGGGAGGTATCCAGAGCTCCTCCAGTGTGCTCCAGACCTCTGCCATCTTGGAAACAGAGGTGCTGCTGGCACACTGGACTGCTCTGAGTGGCCAGTGCCACCAGGTGACGTCAGAGACTCCTTGTGATAGGCTCCTTCAGGTGTTGCTAGCCTATCCTCTCTCCTAGGTAGCCAAACCCTCTTTTCTGGCTATTTAGGGTCTCTGTCTCTGGGGAAACTTTAGATAACGAATGCAAGAGCTCATCAGAGTTCCTCTGCATCTCTCTCTTCACCTTCTGCCAAGGAATCGACTGCTGACCGCGCTGGAAGCCTGCAACACTGCAACAAAGTAGCAAAGACGACTACTGCAACTCTGTAACGCTGATCCTGCCGCCTTCTCAACTGTTTTCCTGGTGGTGCATGCTGTGGGGGTAGTCTGCCTCCTCTCTGCACTAGAAGCTCCGAAGAAATCTCCTGTGGGTCGACGGAATCTTCCCCCTGCAACCGCAGGCACCAAAAAGCTGCATTACCGGTCCCTTGGGTCTCCTCTCAGCACGACGAGCGAGGTCCCTCGAATCCACCAACTCTGTCCAAGTGGCCCCCACAGTCCAGTGACTCTTCAGTCCAAGTTTGGTGGAGGTAAGTCCTTGCCTCACCTCGGTAGACTGCATTGCTGGGAACCGCGACTTTTGCAGCTACTCCGGCCTCCGTGCACTTCCGGCGGAAATCCTTTGTGCACAGTCCAGCCTGGGTCCACGGCACTCTAACCTGCATTGCACGACCTCCTAAGTTGTTCTCCGGCGACGTGGGACTTCTTTGTGCGATTTCGGATGAGCACCGTTTCACGCATCCTTGTAGTGCCTGTTTCTGGCACTTCTCCGGGTGCTACCTGCTGCTAACAGGGCTCCTTGTGTTGCTCGACGTCCCCTCTACCTCCTGGTCCAATTTGCGACCTCCTGGTCCCTCCTGGGCCACAGCAACGTCCAAAAACGCTAACCGCACGATTTGCAGCTAGCAAGGCTTGTTGGCGTTCTTTCGGCGGGAAAACACTTCTGCACGACTCTACAAGGCGAGAGGGATCCGTCCTCCAAAGGGGAAGTCTCTAGCCCTTTGCGTTCCTGCAGAAACCGCAGCTTCTTCTGTCCAGTAGAAGCTTCTTTGCACCCGCAGCTGGTATTTCCTGGGCATCTGCCCATCTCCGACTTGCTTGTGACTTTTGGACTTGGTCCCCTTGTTCCACAGGTACCCCAGATTGGAAATCCAGCGTTGTTGCATTGTTGGTTTGTGTCTTTCCTGCATTATTCCTCTAACACGACTTCTTTGTCCTTAGGGGAACTTTAGTGCACTTTGCACTCACTTTTCAGGGTCTTGGGGAGGGTTATTTTTCTAACTCTCACTATTTTCTAATAGTCCCAGCGACCCTCTACAAGGTCACATAGGTTTAGGGTCCATTCGTGGTTCGCATTCCACTTTTGGAGTATATGGTTTGTGTTGCCCCTATCCCTATGTTTCCCCATTGCATCCTATTGTAACTATACATTGTTTGCACTGTTTTCTAAGACTATACTGCATATTTTTGCTATTGTGTATATATATCTTGTGTATATTTCCTATCCTCTCACTGAGGGTACACTCTAAGATACTTTGGCATATTGTCATAAAAATAAAGTACCTTTATTTTTAGTATAACTGTGTATTGTGTTTTCTTATGATATTGTGCATATGACACTAAGTGGTACTGTAGTAGCTTCACACGTCTCCTAGTTCAGCCTAAGCTGCTCTGCTAAGCTACCATTATCTATCAGCCTAAGCTGCTAGACACCCTATACACTAATAAGGGATAACTGGGCCTGGTGCAAGGTGCAAGTACCCCTTGGTACTCACTACAAGCCAGTCCAGCCTCCTACATCGTCCTTCTCACGTGCGCACAGTCCGTCGTCGCTTTCTACCTTTTCGGGAACCCGGATTTCCGGGTTCCCTGAGCTGTTAGTGACGTGGCCGTTGCTGAAACGCCCGGGCGGGGCATTGTAATGGAGAGCGGATCAGAACTCTGTTCCCGATTCCGCTGTGGGAGTAGCCGTACCTCCGTCAGCCGGTTACACACCCCATCCCAAGATCGGGACTGATAAAGTTCTGAAGAACCGGGGAATCGAGACAAGTAGTCAGCCGGACCTTGGAGGGCACCCGGAATATGACAGACCTGGAAAGAGAAGGGTTGAAGGTCCATAAACCACCTAAGAACACGGGAGTTGGAATCTTTATGGGATGCCAATCAAGTCAGGGGAGCATGGTCGGTAAACAGAACAAAAGGGTGCCCCAAGAGATAGTTCTCGACAGCCCATTTAATTGCAAGACACTCCCGTTCAATAATGGGATAGTGACATTCCCTGGGTAACAATCTCCTGCTAATAAAGACAATGGGGTGGGCATGACCGTCATCGGCGGGTTGGGAAAGTACGGCCCCTAACCCCACATCTGAGGCGTCTGTATACAGATGGAAGGTTTTAGTGAAATCGGGACAGCGTAAGACTGGCTCAGTAGTGAGGTAGGATTTCAATTGATTAAAACTAGTTAGTTGTTTTTCGGATAGGGATGTTATCTTAGATGGTAAGTTTTTCTTAAGGAGGACCGTGAGGGGTGCGGCCAGGGTGGAATATTGAGGTATAAAACGTCTATAATATCCGATTAACCCCAAGAAGGAGCGAAGTTCTCTTTTCGTTGTGGGGGTAGGGACTTGCTGGATGGCTTCTATCTTACTCTTTTGTGGTCGGAGCTGGCCCTGACCTATAAAATACCCCAAATAAGCAATGTGGTCGTAACCCAAATGAAATTTTTTTGGATTGGCTGTGAGCCCAGCTGCATGTAATGCCTGACATATTTCATGGAGATGGATAAGATGGTCTTCCCAGGTGTCGCTGAAAACCACAATACCGTCTAAATACGCGGCGGCATATTTATGAAAAGGTCTTAAAAGGTGGTCCATTAGTCTTTGGAATGTGGCTGGAGCTCCGTGAAGTCCAAATGGGAGTACCGTAAAATGGTAGAGCCCTGAGTGAGTGGAGAAAGCCGTTTTCTCCCTATCGGCTGGTGCTAGGGGTATTTGCCAGTACCCTTTTGTTAAATCCATCGTTGACATATATTGGGCTTTGCCCAGTCGCTCGAGCAGGTCATCCACCCTGGGAATTGGGTATGTATCGAAGAGGGAAATTTCATTTAGACGGCGGAAGTCAATACAGAATCTTATCGAACCATCCGGGTTTTGGGCCGAGAACAACGGGGGAGCACCAAGGACTTGTAGATGGCTCTATGACCTTCAGTTTTAACATTGCTTGAACCTCTTCTTCTATTAAATGTAAACGGGCTTCTGGGATACGATAAGGGCGTAGTCTTATTATTTTTCCCTCAGGGGTTCTCATGTGATGTTGGATCAGATAAGTTTTTCCCGGTATTCCCGAGAAAAACATGCCATGTCTCTTTACTAGATTCTTTAGTTGATTCATCTGCTTTTCCGTGATGTTTGCATTAATGGGGGGTATCTCTGTGTCTACCTTAGTGTTAGTGGGATACAGCTCACTGTCTGAGGGTTCTCCAGGGGTTATTAGTAATCCGTTAGCTGATTGGTTATGCACTATCGTGGGTTTTTCCAATTTTTTTAACAGATTTGTATGGTAAATTTGAGTTCTATTTGGATGTTTGGATATTTCTACCAGGTAAGTAACAGGGGAAATAGCTTTTAATATTGTATATGGACCCTGCCACTTGGCCAGAAGTTTATTGTCGGAACAAGGTTTTAAAATAAGAACCTTATCATTAGGTTGTAAATAACGTGGTTTTGCTCCCTTGTCATAATATTTCTTTTGGGTACTCTGAGCTTTCTCTAGGTGGTTACGTACGTCTTCCCACACTGTTTGTAGGTGAGATTTTAGGTTGTATACATAGTCTAATAGATGTTTTTCTTCCTTTCCATCTTCTTCCCACATTTCTGCTGCCATGTCTAGCAGACTACGGGGTTGTCGTCCGAAGACAAGTTTGAAGGGGCTATGTCCGGTGGAGGCCTGTTCATGTGTTCTGATGGCATATAGGACTAATGGAAATTTCCGGTCCCAATCCGGTCCCGATTCGGAGACTGTTTTCCTTAATAACGTTTTTATAGTGCAGTTATACCGTTCTACCAAGACATCTGTCTGGGGGTGATAGACGGAAGTCTTGATTTGTTTGATCCCAAGGGTCTTACAAATATCATTCATTAGTGACGACATAAGAGGAGTCCCTTGATCTGTCAAGATTTCATTGGGAAACCCTACTCTAGCAAAGAAAGTGATCATAGCTTGTGCTACATTCTTAGAGGTCATGCTCGAAAGGGGTATAGCCTCAGGGTACCGGGTAGCATAGTCCACTATAACTAGAATATAGGTATGACCTTTGGTTGAAGGGAGAAGTGGGCCTACTAAGTCCATACCAATCCTGGAGAAGGGACGTCAATGATGGGTAAGGGTTGGAGGGGTGCTTTCCTATGGGGGCCCGGGTCTATAAGTTGGCACCGGGGACACTGGGCACAGTATTGTCGGAGTTGCGCATATAACCTGGGCCAATAAAATATTCTTAGCAAATATTCTTCAGTCTTTTCCCTACCATAGTGTCCCCATCCCGGCTGATTGTGAGCCAAAAAGAGTACCTGTACACGATAGGGCTCGGGAACTACTAACTGTCGTTTCTCGATATTGTCACGTTTAACGACTCAGTAGAGGAGATTGTTTTGGACAATGAAGTACGGACCCACCTCATTAGTAGACTCTGATTTGGCTACTTTCCAAGCATGACGGAGAGAGGGATCTTCTCGCTGGCTGACTCTGAAGGAAGGAAGGGGAGTTGTAATATTGGCCACTACCTTTCCTGTATTTTTTTCTCTTTCAGGATTCCAGTATTGTTGTTTTATTTGTCTTTTTTCTCGTCTGGAAGGTTTAGGTCGACATGGTTTTCCCTCTATAGGGCTATCGTAAAACGGTGCCTCCGCCCACCAGGAATCAGGCGCAATTCGAGATCTTACCCTTTTTAACAGTTCCGGGAATTGTGGGTAGTCAGTTCCTAATATACAGTCTTCCACCAAGCGATCCATAACCCCTACTGGTAACAGGTCATATCTTCCTTCCCACTCTATTCTCACCATGGTTAGGGGATAGTTGCCTTTGTCCCCATGTATGCAGCAGATCGAAACCCATTGGTGGGTGGGTTGTCCTGATAGGTTTATCACATCAGCTCTTACAACGGATTGCCTACATCCAGAGTCTACCAAGGCTAGGACCACTTTTCCATTTACCCTAAGTTCTAGTCTGTATCTAGGATCACCCCCTCCTGTGCACAAGACTCTTCCCTTCGTGATCCCAATGTCCATAGGTTCAGGTTTTTCCCCTTTCCGGGGGCACAGTCGAGCTATATGCCCCCATTCACCGCAGCTATAACACTGTGGTTGCTGCATCGGAGGACTGTCCCCAAGTTTGGGGAGCCCTGTGTCTTCCGAGGCTTTCCTGGAAAAATTTCTTAATGGTATGGCTGGGGGTCTAGTAGGTGTCTTGGGGTTTAAGCTCTTGAAGTCGGTTGACCGGTGATAAGCACATGCTAAATCTACAGCCATGTCCGTGTTGACATTAGGGTGTTGGCGTATCCAACCCCGAGTGGATGGAGGAAGGGACTCTAAATATTGCTCCAAGATCACCGCCTTTATAATGTCTTCTCTCTCAGTTCCTATAGGTCCCAGCCATTTCAACCCCAGGTCCTTGACTTTATAATAAAATGTCCGGGGTTCTTCCGTAGGCCCCCATTTTATCTTCCGGAACCGCAGGCGGTAGTACTCCGAGTCGTGACCTACTCTCTCCAATATGCTCTTTTTAATGTCTTTGTAGGGAGTGGTACCATCCGGATTTGCGGCCTGATAGGCAGTTTGGAGAATACCTGTCAGTAATGGCGCTATATATTGACCCCAACGTTCTTCCGGCCATTGGGCAGAGGAGGCCACTCTTTCGAAGTTGGTAAAGAAAGCATCTGGGTCCTCCCGATCGTGGTATTTCTGGAGAACGGAGCTAGGCACATTGAGGTGGACCTTGCTAGCTGCAATTGTATCAGTGAGCTTTTGGAGGGCCGTCTCGTGTACTAATTGTTTATTGGCCATGATGGTGGCTTGGCTCTTTAGTGCACTCTGTAAGGCCTCTCTGTCCTCCTTAGCCTCTCTCTGATGGGCTTCCCAAACTAACTGAAGGTGACGCTGTCCTTCAGCTAGCTGCTGTATCGTGTCCTCCAAAGTGGGTTTTTCTCCTATTCTTACCTGAGTCTGCCTTCTGTTTATCGCACACTGTTAAAATCCCACTTCTGACACCACTGTGGCAGTGGGGTGGCGATAATAAGGATTAGAATACTCGGGTGGTTTGAAAAATGGGATGTTTTATTTTTAGTTCCTTGAAGCAATTAGATAGGTTGCAGTATTTATGTGAGTTTTGGTTCTCCGTAATAAAATTGATTCTTCTTCTTCTTCCCAGATTTTCCCCTTGACCGGCGTAGATGTTCTCTGTGGGATTTTCACATGTATCGGAAAACAAGAGGAATGGAGATATGGGTAAGTCTGGGGTTTTGTAACTAAACGGTCAGTATTAACACAACAAGAGGGAAAAAGGAGAGTGAGACAGGGAGAGTGAGACAGGGAGAGAGAGAGAGAGAGAGAGAGAGAGAGAGAGAGAGATATATATATATATATATATATGTGTGTGTCCCTTGGGAAATTATGAAGGATGTGGTAGTTAGCATGCAATAGGACGAGTCACCTAGGGTGTCTTTGTGGTGATAGGTCTTTATCTCTGGTGCTCTTTATTTATAGTGCTCTTATTATTTCAGTCTCATGTTTCTCTTCTTTTTACATCGATCTTGTTCCTTCAAGTTCTTTTCTCCTTCTTTTTACCGTTACCCTCCTCCTCCTCCCTCTCTTCTTCCTCCCCTTCCCCTTCCTGTATTCTCACTCCTCTCCCCCCTCCCGGTGTCCCTTTAACCAGAAAGTGTCCTTTATATAGGACCGTACCTGGTTAAGCCACGTCCCTCTTGGGACGTGGCGGAATTCTCGCCTTTCTGAATTCCTCTCGGTCGTACTCCGAGCTTGGACATTGGTTCCTCGTGCTTCTCTTCTGCTCCGGTCTTCGTTTTCTGCCTCCGGTCGATTGTTCCGCGTCTTCTCTTCTCTGTCAGCGTCTTTCCTTTCCTCGTCCTTCATGCGCGCACACAGTCTGTCGTCGCTTTCTACCTTTTCGGGAACCCGGATTTCCGGGTTCCCTGAGTTGCTAGTGACGTGGCCGTTGCTGAAACGCCCGGGCGGGGCGTTGTCATGGAGAGAGGATCGGAACTCTGTTCCCGATTCCACTGTGGGAGTAGCCGGTACCTCCGTCAGCCAGCTACACAGTTTTAGTGCCATAAAGAAGGTTTATCTGACTACTGCAAAGAGCAAATATTGTATTTTATGTAAATAGCTGAGTACATTAGTAAAGTCAGCCAAAACCTGCGCTATAATACAAATGAAATGTATGTGCGGAGTGGCTATGGAGAGATGAAGAGCACGTTTGCTGGGTGGTAATGAGGGAATCCGAGGAGGAGGACATGGGAGTGGGAGCACCAATAATGATTGTTGGACTGCGCGCAGGAGGTGCTAAAGACTGTGACGAATGGTATGTGACAAGGTGTTTGAGTGTTTTGAAAGAACTTGCTGATTGAGGGAAGAAGCGCAGGTAAGGTGGCCTCTACTGTTGCATGTATCACACACACACACCAGCAATTTTGTGACTGTCTATGTAGGCTAGTGTTTTAGAGCAACAGTTTATCCAATAGCAGAGATGGCATCTTGATGGATGACTGCTGCTGACGTCACTCTGGTTATAGAGGACAGCTCTGACATAGGATCAGAGACTGAGACAGCAGGTACTGAGACAGCATCTGAGGGATAGGACAATGGCGCAGACTCTGGGAGTGATTTTTCAGTTAGAGGAGTCCCATTGGATAACTCCTTCCAGTAAATTGTGAGGGAGGTGATGAGGGCAGTCTTGTTGTCCCTTCGCAAGCACAGTCTGTGCAACAGGGCAATAGTGGGTTAGCCCAACCCAGAGAGCAGGTGAATGCGGGGGCAAGCACAGAGAGGGTGCTTTCTTGGGAGTTCCCCAATTTAGTTCAGCCCCAAATTCCACTGCCCAAATTGTATTGTGGAGACATCAAAATTATCTATCACAAAACAAACTGGTTTTGCAAGGCAGGCACCTGTGTTTTTGGTCCTGGGTTCGGCGGCTATATAGGGAAACATACTAAACCCAAACATTTCTGGAAACTAGACATCCGGGGGAGTCCACAGAGGTGTGACTTGTGTGAATTCCCCAAAGTTTTCTTACCCAGAATACCCTGCAAAGCTGAAATGTTGAATAAAAAACTCTTGCATTTCCGTCACACATACTACAGGAATATGCTGCGATCCACAAAATTCCTACCACCCAGTGATTCCTCACCTGTCCTGATAAAAACACTACCCCACTTGAGTGCCTATACCTAGTGCCTGCATAAGGAATGGATCACCCCAGGGTCAACAGTTGCCTCATGGAAGTACCAACATTGACCGTTGTGTGATCTATTCCTGTTGCGGGCACTAGGCCTACCCACACAAGTGAGGTACCATTTTTATCGGGAGACTTGGGGGAACGCTGGGTGAAAGGAAATTTGTGGCTCCTCTCAGATTCCAGAACTTTCTGTCACCAAAATGTGCGGAAAACGTGTTTTTTAGCCACATTTTGAGGTTTGCAAAGGATTCTGGGTAACAGAACCTGATCAGAGCCCCACAAGTCATCCCACTTGGATTCCCTTAGGTGTCTAGTTTTCAAAACTGTGCAGGTTTGCTAGGTTTCCCTATGTGCCAGCTGAGCTAGAGGCCAAAATCCACAGCTAGGCACTTTGCAAAACACAGCTATGTTTTCTTTGTGAAAATGTGATATGTCCACGTTGTGTTTTGGGGCATTTCCTGTCGCGGGCACTAGGCCTACCCCCACAAGTGAGGTATCATTTTCATCAGGAGACTTTGGGGAATGCTGGGTGGAAGGACATTAGTGGCTCCTCTCAGATTCCAGAACTTTCTGTCACTGAAATGTGAGGAAAAAATGTTTTTTTGGCCACATTTTGAGGCTTGTAAAGGATTCTGGGTAACAGAACCTGATCAGAGCCCCACAAGTCAGCCCATCCTCGATTCCCCTAGGTGTGTAGTTTTCAAAAATGTGCAGGTTTGGTAGGTTTCCCTAGGTGCCGGCTGAGCTAGAGGCCAAAATCCACAGCTAGGCACTTTGCAAAAAACACATCAGATTTCAATGTAAAAATGTGATGTGTCCATATTGCCTTTCTTGTCGCGAGCATTAGGCCTATCCACGCAAGTGAGGTACCATTTTTATCGGGAGACTTGGGGGAACACAAAATAGCACAACAAGTGTTATTGCCCCTTGTCTCTCTCTACATTTTCTCCTTCCAAATGTAAGACAGTGTGTAAAAAAGACGTCTATTTGAGAAATGGCCTGTAATTCACATGCTAGCATGGGCACCCCAGAATTCAGAGATGGGCAAATAACCACTGCTGCTCAATACTTTATCTTATGCCCATTTTGGAAGTACAAAGGTTTTCTTGATACTTATTTTTTACTCTTTATATTTCAGCAAATGAATTGCTGTATACCCGGTATAGAATGAAAACCCATTGCAAGGTGCAGCTCATTTATTGGCTCTGGGTACCTAGGGATCTTGATGAACCTACAAGCCCTATATATCCCTGCAACCAGAAGAGTCCATCACACGTAACGGTATATTGCTTTAAAAAATCTGACATTGCAGGAACAAATTACAGAGTAAAACGCTGAGTAAATGGCTGTTTTTTTCAGCTCAATTTCAATATTTTATGCTGAATTCAGAATTTTGTCTATTTTTCAGAAACACTTAGCTTTCCGGGATCCAGTGTTGGTTTCACACCCATTCCTGTCACTAACTGGAAGGAGGATGAAAGCACCAAAAATAGTAAAAATGAAGTATGTCCCAGTAAAATGCCAAAACTGTGTTGAAAAATGTGGTTTTCTGATTCAACTCTGCCTTTTCCTGAAAGCTGGGAAGATGGTAATTTTAGCACCACAAACCCTTTGTTGAGCCATTTTCAGGGTTAAAACCACAAGCCTTCTTCGGCAGCCCTTTTTTCCCCATTTTTTTGAAAAAAACAAAATTTAGGTGTATTTTGGTTAATTTCTTGGTCTCCTCCAGGGGAACCCAGAAACTCTGGGTACCTTTAGAATCCCTAGGATGTTGGAAAAAAAGGACGCAAATTTGGTGTGGATAGCTTGTGTGCACAAAAAACTATGAAGGCCTAAGCGCAAACTACCCCAAATAGCCAAAAAAGGGCTCAGCACTGGGGGGGGGAAAGGCCCAGCAGCTAAGAGGGTAAGAAACTAGCTCTGTGGCTTGGATACTTTTGTTCGGCTTTGCAGATGATAACCTTTTTTTTAACTGTATTTAAGTTCAGAAATTATTCTTTTTTTTTATTTGCAGACAAGTCTGTTTTAAAATAGAAATCTAGTGTATTTTAAGATGTTTTCATTTTTTATCCACCTTTGAAACATTGTGATTTGCTCTATCCTTATATTGTAAGAAGTACCGATAAAGATATTGGCCCTCATTACGAGTCTGGTGGTCTCCAGGCAAGACATTATGCAAAATGCTGCCACCATACTACGAGTCACAAAACACAAACCGCCCAAACACAGACACAAAACTAACACTGCCAGGTCAAACCACGGCAAAAGAGTGACTGAACAACTGCCTGTCCTGCCACACCGACATCAAGCGGGGACGTCCAAGTAGACATCCAGCCGAACATGATACCCAGAACAAGACCATCGCCAGGAAGTGACCCCTCCTGAACATTCTCCCTTGTGTGTGACACCCTGTTAACTGTCCACTCCCACATCACCGTCTATCCAGGACCAGCAGACAGGACCTGGACTACCTACAGCTGGCCTTACCATTCTGATGATCTCTGCCGCCTTGACGCCACTCATGACCCCTTGCACCTGTACATCACAAATAAACGACAACTGAGCACATTCCATGTCTACGTGTTTATTTCCCATGAGTATGTAGAGAACAGCCAATACGTGTAGAAGTGGCAACCCATACCCAGCACATTCATGGGAGGGTGACAGCATGGTGTGCACAATTCCGGGAGGTTGATGGTGAAGCAGGCAGTGGCAGGACATATGTGTCAATGGAGGCAACAGCCCAGGCAGGGAGCACAGAAAACCTCTACATTGTCCTTTAAGGAGACCAAGACAGGGGCAACAATCACTGTAGGAGTCACAGATGCCAACTTCACACAAATGCACTGTAGGAACAGGAATCCAGGGCAGACATGCCAGGCAGGTCCAAAACCATATGGCCAGTACCAACACACATAGACAACACATACCAACCCAATGGTCCCATCCTCACATCACCCAGCGTCAGACCTGGCCCCACACCCACTGCCACCAACAACAATGTTGCACTGCCACCCAATGTCAACTCCCAAGATGGATTCTGCCAACATGCAACAGCCCTGTGTGGCAAATGCATAGCACTTGAACTGGCAAACCAGGGAAGATTCCACACACACATAGATGGCACCAGTGCACCAGTACAACACCTGCCTGACTATAGGCCTGACCTGTACACTGTGACTACCTCAGTCATGGCCACATGTGACACCCCCCCAAAGCCACCCTGAGTCAGAGCTGCAACCAATACCATCAGTGGCCATACACAACAGGTGGCAGCAGGGATATGGCAGACAGTTGTAGAGGACACATACCACACAGTTTGCACATACCTGCATCTCAGCCGAAGTAATGTTGAATCAGCTCCGCCCTGGAGGCAGCTGCATCCTCATCATCCTCCTCTTTATTACTCCCAATGTCCCCTTCATAAGCCACTGGCACAGTTACCCCCTCCTCTGCATCCAGCAATGGGATGTGACGCCTCAGGGCCAGATTGTGTAGCATGCAGCAGGCCACAATGATCTGTCAAACCTTCTGTGGCCTGTAGAGCAGGGCACCCATGGAGAAATGCAAACACTAGAACCTGGCCTTTAGCAGACCGAAGCATCTCTCAATGACCCATCTGGTATGACCATGGGCCTCATTGTAATGGTCCTCTGCAGCTGAGGATTGACGTATCATGGGTATCAGGAGCCAGGGCAGGTTGGGATAGCCAGAGTCACATGTGTGCATTGAGGGAAGAGGCATGTCAAGACCGGTAGGGCAATGGGACAGGGACGCAAGGGTGCAGTGAGATGAGGGGCACACATATGCAGGGGTACATACCGATGAGCCAGGCCCTGTCCCTCTGGAGTGGTGCTATCATGTGTGGGATGCTGCTGTTCGGCAGGATGTAGGAATCATGCACAGAGCCTGGGTTCTTGGCCGTCACCTGGAAGATGTACCAGTCTGCGAGACAAACCACCTGCACATTGATCGAATGAAAGTTTTTCCGGTTTCTGTACACCTGTTCATTCCTTCTGGGTGGTACCAGGGCAATGTACATGCCGTCAACTGCACCAATGACATGTGAGACGTGTGCCACAGCATAGAATGCAGCCTTGACAGTAGGCAGATCTGCACGTCAGGGGAACTGGATGTAGATGGCCATATGTTTTATCAGGGCACACAGTACATCCCTCAGGACATTGCTGAACATGGGCTGCGACATCCCACTTGCGAGGCCCACTGTGACCTGGAAGGAGCCAGAGGCAAGGTTATGGAGGACTGACAACACCTGCACTGTGGGAGGGATGGCATTGGGATTGTGTCTGGCAGGCAAAAGATCTGGCTCCAACTGGGCCACTAGTTCCATTATGGTCACACGGTTCAGGTGATAGGTTTGGATAATGTGACACTCCTCCAGGGTAGCAAGGTCAACTAGGGACCTTTACACCAGTGCATTCCTCATCCTCAACCGTGCATAGTACCTGGGAACAGGAGAGAGGTGGTAACATGTCGTGCAGCATAGACGTATGACAAACTAAATTTCACACACATCACACATTGTAATTCTAAAATGGTTGCTGCCTGTCTGCATCCATGGGACAGGTGGATGTGAGGTCATCCCGCCGGCGTAACATATCATGGTGGTAGGCGGTCACGAACGCTGTGCAACTCACCATTGGCCCACACTGTTGCCAGTGGGAGGCAGGAGCCAATGGTGATCACTGCCCGCAGTGACGGTGATGTCCAGGGCAGTCGTGACTGCCATTTCATGTGCTCATGCTCACTTGACTCCTGAACCTCGTACACTGAAGACTTCCACTGCGTGTGCTGCTGTGTACTGACTGCGGTAGCCAAGATGCTGCCTCCTGCAGTAAACAGGGCCCCAGACTTCCCTCAGGAGAGTTGGTGCAGCTAGTGGACGGGGTCCTACCCCTGTACGGACAGTTGTATGGGGCACCAGAGCAGCAGGTGAGCACTTGTCATTGTCTTGTATGTGAGTTGCACACATGGGTATGGGGGCCTTGGTAGGTGGCAGTGTGAATGGAGCATGGACATGGGTGAGGGGCCGAGGGCTAGGTTGGCTAATGACATGTGGGTGTGGATGTGTAATGTGTGCTGTCCACTACTGTCCCAGGTATGCCATCCTACATGACTGTGTTCTTCTGTCTTAGCCACCCAGGCAGGTCAGCGCCCATCAGAAGAAGGGGATTTGGCGTACCATTGCCAAGCAAGTGCGGACCCTGGGGGTCCATGCCTGGCAGAGCACCCACTCCAGAAAGCGGTGGGAGGACCTGAGACGTTGGGCCCGGAAGACCGCAGAGGCCCAGCTGGGGACATCCTCCCAATGAGGGAGAGGTGCCTGTCGGACCCTGATCCCCCTAATGGCCTGCATATTGGCGGTAACCTACCCTGAGGTGGATGGGCGCTTGAGAGCAGCACAGCAGCCACATGGTGGTGAGTACTCACTCCCACTTGTGAAATGTGTTGGCATGGTGGCTCTGGGTTGGCACCATTGGTTAGCTGTACCGTGGATGCTTGGTACACTGATCTCCACTATGGGTTGTGTTCATCTGGGCAGGATTGACATCACAGGTGTGAGTAATGCCATGCAGTCAGTGGTAGTGGGGCAGATTCCTCCATGAAGTACTGTGTGGCATCTACTTGCTAGATCTGCCTGCCAGCACATGATAACTAGATCTTCAGAGCTGGGGTGTCAGGGCATTGTGATTGGTCCTGGCCAACCACTGTGCCAGGGGTGTATCCATGACCTCAGTCAGCTGGCAGGCACTGCATGTATGGTGGGGTGGGTGCACAAAGTGGTGACAGTGCTTCTTGACATTAGCCAAGGGAGCCATCTAACTAGTCGTGCAGGATCCTCTTGGGTGTCCAGTCATTTGAATGAGTGTTACAACAGCCATGGGTAGTGGGCGGTACTGGACAGGTGTGGCAGGTATGGCACTCCTTATGTCAAGAAATGCCTCAGTTAGACCATCAGCGGTTGACATGTGCATTGTTGCTCCACCCCCCATGGTGTCACCAAGTAGTAGGATGTACAGGGTTGGCAAAATGTATCATGGCATGGCATCAAATGGAGATTTACTACCCTGTGTGACTGTTGTGCTGGCATTGACCAGTTGCACCCTGTCTCACTTTCTCTCTCCCTCCTTGTCCTCCTCTATCTTTGTCTGCATCAGCATCATCTGGTGAAGGAGAAGGGGCAAAGGTGAGTGTGGAAGCTGTAGCCCACGGGATCCAGGAGGCTGACACAAGCGGAGCCCGGGGGACCAGTGGGACAGAGGGCGAGAGGAGTGCAACGGGGGAGACCGGATCGACCACTACATCTTCTGATCCTCCTCCAATGGTGGCTCCCTGGTGGTAAGGACCCATCTGGGACCACCCCAGCCCCATCTTTGTCCGCCACCCCCATACCAGCACCATCCTCCCTGTAGCTCCCCATCCAGTTGCCTATAACCACTCTCCCAAGAAGGTGGGCCTCTCCTTCGCTGCAGGCACCTCTACCACTGCCACAGTCAGCCCTGCTGCCCTCAAAGAGGAGGCTATTGACCTCCTTAGGTCCATCTCTGTGGGACAGACAACTATCGTGAATGCCATCCAGGGACTAGCATCCCACATGCAACAGACTAATGCGTTCCTGGAAGGCATTCACAGTGCCTTGTCTGGCCTACAGAGATCGTTTCAGGCTCTGGCCTCCTCATTGACAGCGATCAGTGTCCCTTCTTCTTCCGTTCCCCCTCCAGCTACCTGTTCCCAATCCCACATCCTTCTTCCCTCACCCATCGTAGGCACATCTACTGACCCACATGCATCCACATCAACAGACACATTATGGAAGGACAAACATAGGCACCACAGACGCCACCACCGCCATGCACAACATCCACACCCTACACCAAATTCCCAACCACTTCCCTCCTCTCAGTCAACACTATACTCACACCTGCAGTCAGCATCACATCAGTCACTGTTTCTGCCACATGTGCCCTTACTGCCACCCCTGGCACAGACACCACAACTATCAACACACCCACATGCAGCACATCCACCCAACCTGCAGACATTACCCCAACATACACTCACACTTCTCCCTGCCATCTCCCTGCATCTCCTCCCCACCTTCTCCCAGTACATCTAAATGCACACACTCGCCCACCCAACAGTCCCCCAGCACACACATTTCATACACCCACCCTGCAACCATGGAGCATCCACGTACACACCTCACAACCATACCCACTCCCTCTACTCCCAGACATCTTTCCAGTGACCTCCCATGTGTTTCCAAAAAACATTTCCTGCGTGAGTTTTTCCTGTTCCCCACCACTGACCCAGTCTCTGCCCCCCCCCAAGCGCCCTGCTACCCTTCCTCTGGCCCAGCCTTCCGCATCCCAGTCTGCCACTGCCCCTTCCCATGCCCCTCGGCCACCTGCCACTTCCGCCCCTGTGAAGTCCACTGCATCTGCTGCCAAACCCAAGCCCTCTTCATCTTCTTCCCAGGCCAAGCCCACTCCTTCGACCTCTAAGGCCAAGCCTATGCCCACTCCCCTTTCTAAGCTCCCACCATCCAAGGGCAAGCACAAACTGCAGCTCCTTGCTAAACCACCACCATCCAGGGGCAAGCCCAGGGACCCCACCATCGAAGGGCACATCTAAGGGGCCCCTCTCCAGGGCCAGACGGAAGCCCCCCTCCAAGCCCAAGGACCCCCCCACCCCTGAGGTGCCTGCATCCCCCAGTGATGCCCCTGCCCTGTGGAGGTCTGCACTTTGCAGTCAGGAGTCAAGTTTTGGTGTCATCTTGTGCTATATGGTTTTTGGATTGACCCTTGGGCCTGTATGTACATACATTTTATCTATCTATGGTTATCATGCGGCACTACACTGTTGGTGTTGTTGTTACCTACCTAGTCCTGGCTTTCATTCTCCATGTATGTGTGGTGGTTGTGGGTATTGGTGTGTGTGTTGGTACGGGTGTTTGTTTGGATGTGTGTGTGGCATGGTTTCCTGTGTCATGTGTGTTGTGTGTGTGTGTGTACTAACGTCGTTCCCTCTAGTGTGTGCTAGGCTGGTGTACTTACGGTTGGTGTCACGGTCACCGTCGCTGGTCCGACCATCCAGGAGAGGATTGGAAGGATTTGCATTTTGCGTGCCATGGTGCCTACAGACATGCCTGTGTTCCTGAAGGTGGGTGTTCCCTTTATCTTGTTTGTTTCCCCCAGGGTTTTGGTGGCGGTGGTTCTGCCCCAGAAATCCTGGTGGTGTGCAACCTCGTAATATGGTTGTGGGATGCTGCCTGACTGCCAGGCTGGAGATGGCTGCTTCTTGGCGCGCCAGCACTTCCTCTGTGGTGGCCTGGACGATAATTTGCCTGTGTTCTGCAGGTACCTTTCCGAGACTTGTAATATGGCGGTCTTCTCTGCTGGGCCTGCGGCAGTGCGGCCGCCAACTCCACCGCAGCAGTACGCTGACCACCAGATTCGTAAAGAGGGCCATTGTTTGCTGCACAGAGTTTCACTTTTACATAGAAGTCAGCACCTTTAAAAGCACAACTACAAATTATTTAACTTCTTTCACTAATGCAGACTCCTTGCCTCATCTTAATTACTGACAAAAAAGGTGTAAAGGCATTTCTATTAACTTGTGTGAAGGTAGTCTGAAGCCTTTGAAGGTTGCATTTAATTCTTAGAGCCATCTGCCCGCAACTTTCTTTTTAACCACTGACCAACAGCTATTTAGCAATAAGGAGTCTGCAGTGGCGAGACAGAGTTGAGTAGTTTGTTGATGTGTTGAAAAAGATACTGCTTGCCTTCAGATGGAAGAGAATTAGCTCAGCTTTAAAGATCATTATCATGAATCTAACCAACATATGCGGATGTTGTTGGGTCCAGGCATTGATTTATTGTCCCTAAATGTATGTATGTCAACTTTCACTGCAACTTTGAATACTATTTAAAACAGTATACTACCATGTGGATCATTCTGACTTGCTGTATTTGTTCGATTTATTTTGCTACATTCTTTTATGTTTTAAAAAATAAAATAAAAAAGCTACCCGTGAATTAATGTCCATATTATAATGCTGAAGTTATATTATGACTTGCTAAGTTTGTTTGCTTTTTATGGTGGTTCACACTTTTGTCATGCATCTGAACAGTCTAAAATAATACCTGTACGAGCTCACATGGTCAGGATGCATAGACACAGTTTATAACCCCATCAGTCCTGGCTCAGCTTTTCATGATGCATTGGCACAGTTTAAAATCACGCCATTACCGCCCCAGCTTTTCATCATGCATCGGCACAAATTAAAATGTAATTAGTACATGCTCCGCGTTTTATCATGCGTCAGAAAACCTTCAAATCTTATTAGTGCCCCCTCAAACTTTTGTCATGCGTCAACACAGCTTCAAATCTCACCACTACTGGACCAGCTGTGCCTGCTCAGCATTTCATCAGGCATTTGCACTGCTTAAAAGCTCATCAGTACGAGTTTAGCCTTTCATTTTGTGTTGGAATAGCTTAAAATTACACAATTTCCGGCTCAGGCTTCATTATGGATTGGCACAGTTTTAAATTGTATTAGTGCTTCAAATCCCACCAGTACTGGCATCAGCTGTGCCCACCCATCGTTTGATTATGCATTGGCACATATTCAAATCCCATTATAGCAGGAAACACCTATTATTTTGCGTTGGTACATAAATGTATTGGGAGATAGTAAGAATTCTGGTATTACATTTTTGAACATGCCTAAGCACTACCAAGCGGAAGTTGTGTGCGTTCAGCACTGTTTTTTTGTTCTGCTTTTATATTTTATTATGTTTTAGTTAATTCACAAGACTGCTGCTTACTGTTTGCTACATCACAAAAACGGTTCTAAAGTTTAGAAAACTTTGCTCTGGCTTGCAGGACCACTGGAATAATGCGGCAGGTATGGACCAAGTTAAGAGGAAGAGTTGACCAATTCATGTGCAAGAAAAGTCCAATTATGCATTTACAACGCCAATAGCTTTAACTCTCACAAATGTGAGACCTATTGCATTGCAAATGCTTGTTAGAGTTTGTCGATGGTTAGTATATAGGGATGGGAAGGAAATTTCAGTGTGCACGGATTGGCGAAACAAATTAATTTATATTAATTAAAATCAGTACAATTACATTAAAAAATAATATTAATGAGTTGAAGTTGAAATATTTAAACTCAAATAAATGATAGCCTTAAACATTTAAATTGAGATTTTTTAATATAAATACATATACATGTGTGTATACATAGACATACATAATCAATAAACCTTTTTTCAATTATTAATGAATAATCATAGAACGTATATGTGAATAAAATAACATAAATAACACATTTAAAAGCATAGAGTTATAGCAGTGTACAGTAGATTTTAAAAAAATCAACCATATGTCATGCGTTAGCATCTGCAAAAAAATGAGTGCACGTCTATGTTTAGTGAAATTGTATTTTTGAACTGGTGGTATTTAAAACCTTTTAGGTGAAATGCAAAAGTCTGGTCAGAGACACCATCACAAGGAAAAATGCAAACACTTGAGCAAGACATAAATGAATGTATACATGAATATATTGAAAAATGATAAAGGTTAAAAATGAATAACACCTACCTAACTGCGAAGTGAAGACGCTTCAGATGTAAAAGCATTCAGTGTCAACTCCCTTCCAATGTGAAAACGTGCAATGTAAAAGTAATCCTGATGCAATGACCGTGATTTGATACACTCAATGTAAGAAAAGCGAAGTTACAACATTAGAATCTGACACTTTGGAGCACAGTGGAATGTGCTGAGCTTTCGTTACACACGATAAAACACTTTCCTGAATTGATGTATTGGACTGAGAAGCACAGTCTCACTGGATATGAGCATTACATCTTAAGGCGCCGACTCGCTTGCTGTTTGTGAGTCTTGATTGTGGGACACCGTTTAACTGAGCACACGTTAACATGTCATCACATTTTAAAAACAATCAATTAAAAAATAACTATTTTTTTGTGATTACACAACAGTGACATCCACAGCACTACCTATCACTGCACCCCCATTTAGTCTACGGACACCTACTGATTACAGCACATTTATGGATACACACTTTACGAATAGCAATGTATAGTATGGAAGCATGGGCCTGTCTCGGTTGACACCTTGAGGGGCAGTGAGTGAGAAAGAAGGAAACGTGAGAACGGAGATCTTTGTTCCATCCTGAGAGGCTGGGAGACCATGTGATATCAATGTGACATTCTGCTACTGAATCCCTGCTGACATGGTAGAAAGACTAGCTGTATACACCATCAACCCTGCCTGTGAAGACTACAGTACATACGGCTTTCAATAAACTAATCTTTCAACATTCTCTTTGCATTGTTGCAGACAGAAACTGCAATTTGTTCCAAATTGGAAAAGAGGAAGCAGCAGCAGGCTCTCCTGTTCTTCTGAGGCCTTCAGGGTGTCCCTCTTATTGAGTGACAGGCACACCTGCACAGAAAGTCCTTGATGTACATGGGTTTAACTACTCGTACTGTTCTACCTTCCTCTGGGAATAGATAAGCTTATCGCACAGCTTGTGCAGTTGCTTCCTCCTCTTTGGCTAGACAGGCGCTTCAGTGTCAGCACTGCCTTGGGAATATACATGGGCTTTGATCCAGTTCTGATAGGTATTTCTTGTCCTGGGATGTTCAGATGATCATACGTCCCCCATTTGTCCTCTTGTCTGGGAGTATACAAAGACTTCACGCCGGCACTGCAAGTCCTCCCTGAATGTACAGATGTGTGTTTTGACTCCAGAGTTTTTCTTTCCTTGTTTTCTCATAAATAGGAAGGTAGAGTTGTGCATTATCTCTCTGGGCCCACTATAACACCCAGAACAGCAGGTCAAAGTGTGCTGGTCTATACTGCTCGGCTCTCACCACTGCTGGGTCAAAACTGAGAGATCTGAAGCCTGGGTCTGGTGTAGCAGCACTGTCTGCAACACTGAAGGAGCCGAACACTTTGGGAGAACACTTGGATACGAGAAATATCCTCTATCTTTATCCTAAGTGTTCTGTGCCTTTAACTATCTTTTATACACCATGTTCCCTCATGCTCTTAGAAATGTTAACTCTTCTGAGTGTTTCGTTCCTGGGGTGAACCTAAACGCCATTAGAGACTGTCAGCCTACCTATATGGCTCTCAAGCAACTGGTCTGCCCTGCACATTGTAAGCAGAGAAGCACTTATGAAGGAACTGTGTTTTTGAAGAAGATGGGACGGATGAGGAGCTGCAGTGCAGACGGAAATCTACTAAACACATTTAATGATGTAATTAGGAACGTGAACACCTACAGAGAGGCAGGCTTGAAACAACAGGAGTAGGACCCCAAAACCTCTCATGCTACCCTGGGCTTCCAGCCATCACTACTTTAACGTAATGCCTAGGATTTCCTCTCTCTCTGTTAGATACTATGTTTTCACTATATTGTGTAGAATTTCTTTGTTTGTTGAGGACCATCACATTTGTCAGCCAGAAGTACACAAAGTTAAACTTAGTGCCACAGCGGCCTGGAGTGAGACAGTGGACAGATAGAAGCACCATAATTGCTAGTACTCTGTGTTCCATGTGGACGGTTTATCATCCTACAGAGGGATTTATAATAATATTTGGTTTCACCCTCTTCTTGAAACCAATCAAGCACACCCACAACATGTGAGCCTTGAAATAACTAATGAATAGAAAATGTGACCTGTAAAACGTGCATGGTTTAGTTACACTTAAAGAAACATTGCATTTGTTAGACCTGACAGCCTTAGGGTGGTCACCCCTAACTTGTTGCCTGCCTGCCTCCCTCCACTTTTTAGATACTGTTTTTGCTGGTTTTAAGACTCTGTACACTTTACCACTGCTAACCAGTGCTAAAGTGCATATGCTTTCTCCCTTTTAACATGATAACATTGGATCATACCCAATTGGATTATTTAATTTACTTATAAGTCCCTAGTAAAGTGCACTATATGTGCCCAGGGCCTGTAGATTAAATGCTACTAGTGGGCCTGCAGCACTGACTGTGCCACCCACTTAAGTAGCTCCTTAACCTTGTCTCAGGCCTGCCATTGCAAGGCCTGTGTGTGCAGTTTCACTGCCAATTCGACTTGGTCTTTAAAAGTACTTGCCAAGCCTAAAACTCCAATTTTTCTACATATAAGACACCCCTAAGGTATGCCCTAGGTAGCCCATAGGCCAGGGTGCTGTGTAGGCAAAGGGCAGGACATGTACCTGTGTAGTTTACATGTCCTGGTAGTGTAAAACTCCTAAATGCGCTTTTACACTGCTGAGAGGCCTGCTCCCTCCATAGGCTAACATTGGGGCTACCCTCATATACTGTTTGAGTGGTAGCTGCTGATCTGAAAGGAGTAGGTAGGTCATATGTAGTATGGCCAGAATGGTGATACAAAATCCTGCTGACTGGTAACGTTGGATTTAATATTACTATTTTAGAAATCCCACTTTTAGAAAGTGAGCATTTCTCTACACTTAAATCGTTCTGTGCCTTACAATCCACGTCTGGCTGGGTTCAGTTGACAGCTCCCTTGTGCATTCACTCAGACACACCCCAAACACAGGATACTCACCCTCACTTGCATACATCTTCATTTTGAATGGATCTTCCTGGGCTAGGAGGGTGGAGAGCTTGACACTTACATGTCAAAGGACAGTAGCCTGCCCTCACACAAAAGACTGCCACTCAACTAACTGCTTTCTGTGAATGACTGCTGCCTTGCTTGGCTGTGCTGAGAAGTGCTCTCCAAGGGCTTGAATAGAGCTTGCCTCCTGTTCCCTGAAGTCTCAGGACCAAAAAGACTTCATCTCTACAAGAAGGACTCCTTGTGCGTCGAAAATCAACGCACAGCCAGCCAGAAACGATGCACAGCCTGCATTGCGGTTAAAAATTCCCTGCACGCTGAACTGGAATGACGCAGCCTGACTTTGCAACGAGGAGATCGACGCAGCGCCAGCGTAGTGACTGGAAATTCGATGCACGGCCCACTGGATCGACGCACAGCCGAGCCGGAACGATGCAGCCTGACTTCCAAAGTGGAATTGACGCAGCACCTGCCGTGCAGTAGAAATTTCCATGGAACGACCACCGGATCGACGGAGCTCCTGTAACTTCATTCTGTCAGTGCTGGAAATCCACGCAACATCCCCGGGGCATCCAAAAAAAACCCAACCCGAAGAGGATCCAAGACCGAGCGCCGGAAATCGATGCAAAGCCTTCTCTGTGTGAAAACTAAATGACACATCGCTGTGTGCGGCCTGAGAAATCGATGCACACCTCCCTGTTTTCCACGCATCTCCTCCTCAGCTGTTCTTTGTGGACATTTTGAACGCAATCCAGTTACTTTGTGCTTGAAAGAGACATTTATTGCTTTTAAAAGACTAAAGACACTTTGGGCCTGATTACAACTTTGGAGGACGGTGTTAAACCGTCCCAAAAGTGGCGGATATACCACCTACCGTATTACGAGTCCATTATATCCTATGGAACTCGTAATACGGTAGGTGGTATATCCGTCACTTTTGGGACGGTTTAACACCGTCCTCCAAAGTTGTAATCAGGCCCTTTGTGTCACTTTTACAGTGATATCTCAACATATACTTATTGCATTTTAATCTTTTTGACCTACATTTTATCAGATAAATATTGTATATTTTTGTAAGCACTGTGTGGTGTATTTTTATGGTGTTCTACTGTGTTATTGCATTATTTATTGCACAAATACTTTACACATTGCCTTCTAAGTTAAGCCTGACTGCTCAGTGCCAAGCTACCAGAGGGTGGGCACAGGATAATTTGGATTGTGTGTGACTTACCCTGATTAGAGTGAGGGTCCTTTCTTGGACCTGACTGCCAACTGTAGGAGGCTGGACTGGCTTGTAGTGAGTACCAAGGGGTACTTACACCTTGCACCAGGCCTAGGTATCCCTTATTAGTGTAGAGGGGTGTCTAGCAGCTCAGGCTGATAGAAAAGGTAGCTTAGCAGAGCATCTTAGGCTGAACTAGGAGACGAGTGAAGCTCCTACAGTACCACTAGTGTCATATGCACAATATCATAAGAAAACACAATACACATATATACTAAAAATAAAGGTACTTTATTTTTATGACAATATGCCAAAGTATCTCAGTGAGTACCCTCAGTATGAGGATAGCAAATAAACACAAGATATATGTACACAATACCAAATTATGCAGTAATAGCAATAGAAAACAGTGCAAACAATGTATAGTCACAATAGAATGCAATGGGGGCACATATGGATAGGGGCAACACAAACCATATACTCTAGAAGTGGAATGCGAACCACGAATGGACCCCAAACCTATGTGACCTTGTAGAGGGTCGCTGGGACTGTAAGAAAACAGTGAGGGTTAGAAAAATAGCCCTCCCCAAGACCCTGAAAAGTGGGTGCAAAGTGCACCTAAGTTCCCCAAAGAACACAGAAGTCGTGATAGGGGAATTCTGCAGGAAAGACCAACACCAGCAATGCAACAACAATGGATTTCCAGACGAGAGTACCTGTGGAACAAGGGGACCAAGTCCAAAAGTCACGATCAAGTCAGGAGTGGGCAGATGCCCAGGAAATGCCAGCTGTGGATGCAAAGAAGCTGCCACCGGATGGTAGAAGCTGAGGATTCTGCACGAACGACAAGGGCTAGAAACTTCCCCTTTGGAGGATGGATGTCCCACGTCGTGAAGAGTCGTGCAGAAGTGTTTTCCCGCAGAAAGACCGCAAACAAGCCTTGCTAGCTGCAAGGGTCGCGGTTAGGGTTTTTGAATGCTGCTGTGGCCCAGGAGGGACCAGGATGTCGCCAATTGCGTGAGGAGACAGAGGGGGCGCCCAGCAAGAGAAGGAGCCCACTCAGAAGCAAGCAGCACCCGTAGAAGTGCCGGAACAGGCACTACGAAGTGGAGTGAATCAGTGCTCACCCGAAGTTGCACAAGAGAGTCCCACGCCGCCGAAGGACAACTCAGGAGGTCGTGCAATGCAGGTTAGAGTGCCGGGGACCCAGGCTTGGCTGTGCACAAAGGAAATCCTCGGTGAGTGCACAGGAGCCGGAGTAGCTGCAAAACACGCGGTTCCCAGCAATGCAGTCTGGCGTGGGGAGGCAAGGACTTACCTCCACCAAACTTGGACTGAAGAGTCACTGGACTGTGGGAGTCACTTGGACAGAGTTGCTGAGTTCAAGGGACCTCGCTCGTCGTGCTGAGAGGAGACCCAGAGGACCGGTGATGCAGTTCTTTGGTGCCTGCGGTTGCAGGGGGAAGATTCCGTCGACCCACGGGAGATTTTTTCGGAGCTTCTAGTGCAGAGAGGAGGCAGACTACCCCCACAGCATGCACCACCAGGAAAACAGTTGAGAAGGCGGCAGGATCAGCGTTACAAGGTCGCAGTAGTCGTCTTTGCTACTTTGTTGCAGTTTTGCAGGCTTCCAGCGCGGTCAGCAGTCGATTCCTTGGCAGAAGGTGAAGAGAGAGATGCAGAGGAACTCTGATGAGCTCTTGCATTCGTTATCTAAGGAATTCCCCAAAGCAGAGACCCTAAATAGCCAGAAAAGAAGGTTTGGCTACTTAGGAGAGAGGATAGGCTAGCAACACCTGAAGGAGCCTATCAGAAAGAGTCTCTGACATCACCTGCTGGCCCTGGCCACTCAGAGCAGTCCAGTGTGCCAGCAGCACCTCTGTTCCCAAGATGGCAGAGGTCTGGAGCACACTGGAGGAGCTCTGGGCACCTCCCAGGGGAGGTGCAGGTCAGGGGAGTGGTCACTCCTCTTTCCTTTGTCCAGTTTCGCGCCAGAGCAGGGCTGAGGGATCCCTGAACCGGTGCAGACTGGCTTATGCAGAGATGGGCACCATCTGTGCCCATCAAAGCATTTCCAGAGGCTGGGGGAGGCTACTCCTCCCCAGCCCTGACACCTTATTCTGAAGGGAGAGGGTGTAACACCCTCTCTCTGAGGAAGTCCTTTGTTCTGCCTTCCTGGGCCAAGCCTGGCTGGACCCCAGGAGGGCAGAAACCTGTCTGAGGGGTTGGCAGCAGCAGCAGCTGCAGTGAAACCCCGGGAAAGGCAGTTTGGCAGTACCCGGGTCTGTGCTAGAGACCCGGGGAATCATGGGATTGTCTGCCCAATACCAGGATGGCATTGGTGGGGCAATTCCATGATCTTAGACATGTTACATGGCCATATTCGGAGTTACCATTGTGAAGCTATACATAGGTAGTGACCTATGTATAGTGCACGCGTGTAATGGTGTCCCCGCACTCACAAAGTCCGGGGAATTGGCCCTGAACAATGTGGGGGCACCTTGGCTAGTGCCAGGGTGCCCACACACTAAGTAACTTAGCACCCAACCTTTACCAGGTAAAGGTTAGACATATAGGTGACTTATAAGTTACTTAAGTGCAGTGAAAAATGGCTGGGAAATAACGTGGACGTTATTTCACTCAGGCTGCAGTGGCAGGCCTGTGTAAGAATTGTCAGAGCTCCCTATGGGTGGCAAAAGAAATGCTGCAGCCCATAGGGATCTCCTGGAACCCCAATACCCTGGGTACCTCAGTACCATATACTAGGGAATTATAAGGGTGTTCCAGTATGCCAATGTAAATTGCTAAAATTGGTCACTAGCCTGTTAGTGACAATTTGGAAAGAAATGAGAGAGCATAACCACTGAGGTTCTGATTAGCAGAGCCTCAGTGAGACAGTTAGTCATAACACAGGTAACACATACAGGGCACACTTATGAGCACTGGGGCCCTGGCTGGCAGGGTCCCAGTGACACATACAACTAAAACAACATATATACAGTGAAATATGGGGGTAACATGCCAGGCAAGATGGTACTTTCCTACACAACCCCCCCCCCCCAAACGAAGGACAATAAGACTAGCCATGACCTGATGAGTCTTCATTGTCTAAGTGGAAATACCTGGAGAGTCCATCTGCATTGGAGTGGGTACTCCCAGGTCTATGTTCCACTGTATAATCCATTCCCTGTAGGGATATAGACCACCTCAATAATTTAGGGTTTTCACCTTTCATTTGTTTTAGCCAAAGTAGAGGTTTGTGGTCTGTCTGAACAATGAAGTGAGTGCCAAACAGGTATGGCCTCAACTTCTTCAGTGCCCAGACCACAGCAAAGGCCTCCCTCTCTATGGCAGACCAACGCTTTTCTCTAGGGGTCAACCTCCTGCTGATAAAAGCAACAGGTTGATCCTGGCCCTCAGAATTAAGTTGTGATAAGACTGCCCCTACCCCTACCCCTAATTCAGATGCATCAGTTTGGACAATTAATTTTTTGGAGTAACAGGTGCTTTTCAGGACAGGTGCAGAGCACATGGCCTGCTTCAGCTCCTCAAAAGCTTTCTGACAGCTAGCTGTCCACAATACCTTTTTAGGTATTTTCTTAGATGTGAGGTCATTAAGAGGGGCTGCAATGGAGCCATAGTTCTTTATGAACCTCCTGTAATACCCAGTGAGGCCTAAGAAGGCTCTCACCTGGGTCTGAGTTGTAGGGGGAACCCAATCTATAATAGTTAGGATTTTCCCCTGAAGTGGTGCAATCTGTTCTCCACCTACCAGGTGTCCCAGATAAACCACTTTCCCCTGCCCTATCTGGCACTTTGAAGCCTTGATAGTGAGGCCTGCCTTTTGCAGGGCCTCCAAAATTTTCCATAGGTGGACCAGGTGATCATCCCAGCTGGAGCTAAAGACAGCTATATCATCTAGATATGCTGCACTAAAAGCTTCCAGCCCTTGCAGGACTGTATTCACCAACCTTTGAAAAGTGTCAGGTGCATTTTTCAATCCAAAAGGCATTACTGTGAATTGGTAATGGCCTCCAATGGTTGAAAATGTAGTTTTTGCTTTTGCATCTTCTGATAACTTGATCTGCCAATACCCTGCAGTCAAATCAAAAGTGCTTAGATACTTGCAGATGCCAGTGTATCTATTAGCTCATCTGCCCTGGGTATAGGGTGAGCATCAGTTTTGGTTACCTGGTTGAGACCTCTATAGTCTACACAAAACCGCATTTCCTTCTTTCCATCCTTGGAATGAGGTTTTGGTACAAGTACCACAGGAGAGGCCCATGGACTTTCAGAGTGCTCAACCACTCCCAGTTCAAGCATTTTCTGCACTTCTTGCTTTATGCAGTCTCTGACATGGTCAGGCTGCCTATAGATCTTACTTTTGACAGGCAAGCTGTCTCCAGTATCTATAGTGTGCTCACACCAAGAAGTGGTGCCTGGCACAGTAGAGAAGAGTTCAGAAAACGGACCCAGGAGATTTATGCAGTGGTCGTTTTGCTCAGCAGTAAGACAATCTGCCAAAACTACACCTTCCACTAGAGCATCTTGTTCTGTGGAAGAGAACAGATCAGGGAGAGGGTCACTCTCTTCTTCCTGTCCCTCATCTGTTGCCATGAGCAGGGTGAGATCAGCCCTGTCATAGTAGGGTTTCAGGCGATTGACATGGAGCACCCTAAGGGGACTCCTGGCAGTGCCTAAGTCAACTAAGTAGGTTACTTCTCCCTTCTTTTCAACAATTATGTGGGGTCCACTCCATTTGTCTTGGAGTGCTCTTGGGGCCACAGGCTCCAAGACCCACACTTTCTGCCCTGGTTGGTACTGAACCAAAACAGCCTTCTGGTCATGCCATTGCTTTTGGAGCTCTTGGCTGGCGTGAAGGTTATTACTGGCCTTTTTCATGTACTCAGCCATCCTAGATCTTAGGCCAAGTACATAGTCCACTATATCTTGCTTTGGAGCTTTTAAAGGTTGTTCCCAACCCTCCTTAACAAGTGTTAGAGGACCTCTTACAGGGTGTCCAAATAGGAGTTCAAAGGGGCTGAAGCCCACTCCTTTTTGGGGTACCTCCCTGTAAGCAAAAAGGAGGCAAGGTAATAGGATATCCCATCTCCTGCGGAGTTTTTCAGGGAGTCCCATTATCATACCTTTGAGAGTTTTGTTAAATCTCACCACCAGTCCATTTGTTTGTGGATGATAGGGTGTGGTGAACTTGTATGTCACACCACATTCCTTCCACATGGCCTTTAAGTAAGCAGACATGAAATTGCTTCCCCTGTCTGATACCACCTCTTTTGGGAAGCCCACCCTGGAAAAGATTCCCAGGAGGGCCTTTGCCACTGCAGGAGCTGTAGTGGTCCTTAGAGGAATTGCTTCAGGATATCTGGTGGCATGGTCCACTACCACCAAGATAAACCTATTGCCTGAAGCAGTAGGAGGGTAAAGGGGGCCAACTATGTCAACCACTACCCTTTCAAAGGGAACCCCAACCACAGGCAGTGGGATAAGGGGTGCCACCTGTCTTGCCACTGGCTTGACAGGTTTCACAGGACTTACAAAATTCCTTTGTGTCCTCTGACATTCTAGGCCAATGAAACAAGGGGACAAGCCTGTCCCAAGTTTTCATTTGCCCCAAATGTCCAGCTAAGGGAATTTCGTGGGCTAGAGTTAGGAGGAACTTTCTGTACTCCTGAGGAATCACCAATCTCCTGGCAGCTCCAGGTTTTGGATCCCTTGCTTCAGTGTACAAGAGGTTGTCCTCCCAGTAAACTCTGTGAGAGTCACTGACATCCCCATTTGCTTGTTTGACAGCTTGCTGCCTTAGACCCTCTAGTGTGGGACAGGTATGCTGTGCCACACTCAGCTCCTCCCTGGCAGCCCCCCCTTCACCCAAAAGCTCAGCAGTGTCTGCTTCCAGCTCCTCTGGTTTAGGTTCTGCACAGGGTGGAAATTCTTCTTCCTCAGAAGTTGAATCCACTGTACAGGGAGGGATAGTAGGTAGTGATTTACCTTTACTAACCCTAGCTTTAGGGAGCACTTGGTCCATTCTTCCAGGATCCAAGTCACCCTGTCCTTTTTGCTTTTTGGCCTGAGCCCTGGTTAATGCAAAAATATGCCCTGGAATGCCCAGCATTGCTGCATGAGCATCCAACTCCACTTCTGCCCAAGCTGATGTCTCTAAATCATTCCCTAGTAGACAGTCTACAGGTAAATCTGAGGCAACCACAACTTTCTTTGGACCAGTAACCCCCCCCAGTTGAGATTCACAACAGCCATGGGGTGGCTAAGAGTGTTGTTATGAGCATCGGTTACTTGGTACTGGTGACCAAGTAGGTGTTGTTCAGGGTGGACCAGTTTCTCTATTACCATGGTAACACTGGCACCTGTGTCCCTGTAGGCCTGAACCTCAACACCATTTATTAGGGGTAGTTGCTTGTACTTATCCATGTTAAGGGGACAAGCAACCAAGGTGGCTAAATCAATAGCCCCCTCAGAGACTAACACAACCTCTGTGGTCTCCCTAACAAGACCAACCCCAACTAAATTACCAAAAGTGAGCCCAGCTACTCCCTTGGATTGGCTATTAGTAGGTTTGCTCCCACCACCACTTCTATTACTAGGGGCACTAGGTGTAGCAGCAGGGGTTGTAGTGGTAGGAGGCTTGGTGCTTTTCTTTGGACAACTGGGATCTGTTGTCCAATGGCCTTTTATTTTACATAAATAGCACCATGATTTCTTTTCTTTGTTTTGATTTGAAGAGGATTTGGGCCCACCACCCCCACCAGAGTGTTTTTGTGGGCCTGATGAAGACTTGTTTTTAGATTTGTCCCCACCCTTGTCAGAAGACTTACCATCCTTCTTCTTGCCATCTTTGTCACCCCCTGTATGAACTTTTCTGTTCACCCTTGTTCTGACCCATTTGTCTGCCTTCTTTCCCAATTCTTGGGGAGAGGTCAGATCAGAGTCTACCAGGTACTGGTGTAACAAATCAGACACACAATTATTAAGAATATGCTCTCTCAGGATTAAGTCATACAGGCTTTCATAGTCAGAAACTTTACTGCCATGTAACCACCCCTCCAAGGCCTTCACTGAATGGTCAACAAAGTCTACCCAGTCTTGTGAAGACTCCTTTTTGGTTTCTCTGAACTTCATCCTGTACTGTTCAGTGGTTAAGCCATAACCATCTAGGAGTGCATTCTTAAGAACTATAAAATTATTAGCATCACTTTCTTTTACAGTAAGGAGCCTATCCCTACCCTTTCCACTGAAAGATAGCCATAGGATAGCAGCCCACTGCCTTTGAGGGACCTCCTGAACAACACAGGCCCTCTCAAGTGCAGCAAACCACTTGTTAATGCCATCCCCCTCCTTGTAAGGGGGAACTATCTTGTGCAGATTCCTAGAATCATGCTCTTTTGCAGGATGACTATTTGGAATACTGCTGCTGCCACCATGGGTTTCAAAACCCAATTTATGTCTTTCTCTTTTTATTTCCAAGGACTGCCTATCTAAATCCAGCTGTTGCTTCTTGAGCTTCAGCCTGGATTGTTCCACTCTCAATCTATTGAGCTCCCTTTCTAGCATTCTGTCATCAGGGTGGGTGGGTTGGGCATGTCTTGAAACAGAAGAATGGTGAGAATGAATAGAAGGAGACCTGGCCCTAACAGTTGGCACACTAACATTCTGGCCTACAGAAGTGACACTTCTACTGTGATGAGAAGCAACACTATTACTGTGATGTGAAGCAACACTTTTACTGTGATGTGAATTCACATCAGTACCAGCTATGCTAGGTGGCCTGCTAAGGGGCAGGTTGGAAAGATTCCCTCCCAAATCTTTTACTAGGGGTGCCCCAGAATCAGAGTTAGAACCATCAGCTAATTTCTCACCAGAAGTGCCAACAAAGGTCTTATCTTGTTCAACTAGCATGTTAACTAATAGTTCTCTGGAGGGATTCTTCCCTACCCCTAAACCTCTTTCTACACGGAGACTCCTTGCTGCCTTCCAGCTAAGGTGGTCATAAGCAGTCTTGGACAGATCCAGAGTTTGACCTGTACCAGACATAATAGAAAAGGTTTAAAGGACACAAAAAAGAAAGAAAAAGTTTTCAGAACTTTTTAAAGGACAGAAAAAACTTTTAAAACTTTTTAAGAACTTTTTGAAAGTTTAGAGGTACTTTTCAGCACTTTGTAAAGAAGTGAGAGAAGAAAAGCAAAACCTTTTGGTTAGGTGTACATACACTGAACTTGTTTTGTATATTTTTCTCTTATGAAAAGTACAATGACAAAAGTGGTAAGTAGTTGCAAAGTACTTATCCCACCGCTGCACAACCAATGTAGGAGGCTGGACTGGCATGTAGTGAGTACCAAGGGGTACTTACACCTTGCACCAGGCCCAGGTATCCCTTATTAGTGTAGAGGGGTGTCTAGCAGCTTAGGCTGATAGAAAAGGTAGCTGAGCAGAGCAGCTTAGGCTGAACTAGGAGACGAGTGAAGCTCCTACAGTACCACTAGTGTCATATGCACAATATCATAAGAAAACACAATACACAGATATACTAAAAATAAAGGTACTTTATTTTTATGACAATATGCCAAAGTATCTCAGTGAGTACCCTCAGTATGAGGATAGCAAATATACACAAGATATATGTACACAATACCAAATTATGCATTAATAGCAATAGAAAACATTGCAAACAATGTATAGTCACAATAGAATGCAATGGGGGCACATAGGGATAGGGGCAACACAAACCATATACTCTAGAAGTGGAATGCGAACCACGAATGGACCCCAAACCTATGTGACCTTGTAGAGGGTCGCTGGGACTGTAAGAAAACAGTGAGGGTTAGAAAAATAGCCCACCCCAAGACCCTGAAAAGTGGGTGCAAAGTGCACCTAAGTTCCCCAAAGAGCACAGAAGTTGTGATAGGGGAATTCTGCAGGAAATACCAACACCAGCAATGCAACACAACAATGGATTTCCAGACGAGAGTACCTGTGGAACAAGGGGACCAAGTCCAAAAGTCACGATCAAGTCGGGAGTGGGCAGATGCCCAGGAAATGCCAGCTGTGGATGCAAAGAAGCTGCCACCGAATGGTAGAAGCTGAGGATTCTGCAAGAACGACAAGGGCTAGAAACTTCCCCTTTGGAGGATGGATGTCCCACGTCGTGAAGAGTCGTGCAGAAGTGTTTTCCCGCAGAAAGACCGCAAACAAGCCTTGCTAGCTGCAAGGGTCGCGGTTAGGGTTTTTGGATGCTGCTGTGGCCCAGGAGGGACCAGGATGTCGCCAATTGCGTGAGGAGACAGAGGGGGCGCCCAGCAAGAGAAGGAGCCCACTCAGAAGCAAGCAGCACCTGCAGAAGTGCCGGAACAGGCACTACGAAGTGGAGTGAATCGGTGCTCAACCGAAGTTGCACAAGAGAGTCCCACGCCGCCGGAGGACAACTCAGGAGGTCGTGCAATGCAGGTTAAAGTGCCGGGGACCCAGGCTTGGCTGTGCACAAAGGAAATCCTCGGTGAGTGCACAGGAGCTGGAGTAGCTGCAAAACACGCGGTTCCCAGCAATGCAGTCTGGCATGGGGAGGCAAGGACTTACCTCCACCAAACTTGGACTAAAGAGTCACTGGACTGTGGGAGTCACTTGGACAGAGTTGCTGAGTTCAAGGAACCTCGCTCGTCGTGCTGAGAGGAGACCCAGAGGACCGGTGATGCAGTTCTTTGGTGCCTGCGGTTGCAGGGGGAAGATTCCGTCGACCCACAGGAGATTTCTTCGGAGCTTCTAGTGCAGAGAGGAGGCAGACTACCCCCACAGCATGCACCACCAGGAAAACAGTCGAGAAGGCGGCAGGATCAGCGTTGCAAGGTCGCAGTAGTCGTCTTTGCTACTTTGTTGCAGTTTTGCAGGCTTCCAGCGCGGTCAGCAGTCGATTCCTTGGCAGAAGGTGAAGAGAGAGATGCAGAGGAACTCTGATGAGCTCTTGCATTCGTTATCTAAGGAATTCCCCAAAGCAGAGACCCTAAATAGCCAGAAAAGGAGGTTTGGCTACTTAGGAGAGAGGATAGGCTAGCAACACCTGAAGGAGCCTATCAGAAGGAGTCTCTGACGTCACTTGCTGGCCCTGGCCACTCAGAGCAGTCCAGTGTGCCAGCAGCACCTCTGTTTCCAAGATGGCAGAGGTCTGGAGCACACTGGAGGAGCTCTGGGCACCTCCCAGGGGAGGTGCAGGTCAGGGGAGTGGTCACTCCTCTTTCCTTTGTCCAGTTTCGCTCCAGAGCAGGGCTGAGGGATCCCTAAACCGGTGCAGACTGGCTTATGCAGAGATGGGCACCATCTGTGCCCATCAAAGCATTTCCAGAGGCTGGGGGAGGCTACTCCTCCCCAGCCCTGACACCTTATTTCAAAGGGAGAGGGTGTAACACCCTCTCTCTGAGGAAGTCCTTTGTTCTGCCTTCCTGGGCCAGGCCTGGCTGGACCCCAGGAGGGCAGAAACCTGTCTGAGGGGTTGGCAGCAGCTGCAGTGAAACCCTGGGAAAGGCAGTTTGGCAGTACCCGGGTCTGTGCTAGAGACCCGGGGAATCATGGGATTGTCTGCCCAATTCGGAGTTACCATTGTGAAGCTATACATAGGTAGTGACCTATGTATAGTGCACGCGTGTAATGGTGTCCCCGCACTTACAAAGTCCGGGGAATTGGCCCTGAACAATGTGGGGGCACCTTGGCTAGTGCCAGGGTGCCCACACACTAAGTAACTTAGCACCCAACCTTTACCAGGTAAAGGTTAAACACATAGGTGACTTATAAGTTACTTAAGTACAGTGAAAAATGGCTGTGAAATAACGTGGACGTTATTTCACTCAGGCTGCAGTGGCAGGCCTGTGTAAGAATTGTCAGAGCTCCCTATGGGTGGCAAAAGAAATGCTGCAGCCCATAGGGATCTCCTGGAACCCCAATACCTGGGTACCTCAGTACCATATACTAGGGAATTATAAGGGTGTTCCAGTATGCCAATGTAAATTGGTAAAATTGGTCACTAGCCTGTTAGTGACAATTTGGAAAGAAATGAGAGAGCATAACCACTGAGGTTCTGATTAGCAGAGCCTCAGTAAGACAGTTAGTCATAACACAGGTAACACATACAGGGCACACTTATGAGCACTGGGGCCCTGGCTGGCAGGGTCCCAGTGACACATACAACTAAAACAACATATATACAGTGAAATATGGGGGTAACATGCCAGGCAAGATGGTACTTTCCTTCACCAACCAAAGACCCCATTTCTAACAGCATTGTTAAACAGTGTTGTGCTACATCCTATAGACTCATTTTGCTCTGTTTGTACTATACCTTGAATTTTGGTGATCAGCACTTATTTCACACTTTCTGGTCCTGTATGGTTCATTGGTGTTTTATGTCTTCTATGAGGATGAAGGCAGTGTGAAAAGGGCTTGCTTCTACTTCTAGCCCCTCCCCCTTGTTTTCTAATGACACTTTTCTAGTCACATAATTCTATTTCCCTTGAAACAAGAGAGGCAGTGCAAATTATGGTAATACGGATGATTTACTCTGTTCTCAGCTAGAGGTTGTAACTGCAGCATTTTCATCTACCAAGAACTACAGCTCACCTGATAAGGTTCACACCTCATCCAGAAATGCAGCAGCTGCATGGCCAGCTGAGGCTGGAGAGTTTTGGAAATCCAATGAACTGGATGACTAGCCACCTAACAGTATTCGTCTTGGGTTGCCAACGCTTACCTGACTGGCCACCAAATCTAAATTACCATGTAAAGAATCTTTTCTTGTCTTAAGTGTCAATAAAGGGCTATTGACTGATATTGGGGTCTTCATTCCTGTTAAGTGGCTTAGAAGCATGCTCTGACCTACTGTGAAACCACATAGTGATGATTAAAGACCACCCTGAAAGGCATCATGCACACTCGAATGCCTGACGCCTAGTATGGACTCCCATGCTGTGGAAATGTTACAGTAATAACTGAAGCAGCTAAGTAAAGCACTTGAGAAGCCACTGTAAAGACTTATGCCTTTCACACGCACATGGCTTTAGCAGTGAAAATCCTCTGGCTGGAAGCATGATACGCCTCCCTACTGCAACTTTATTTTTGTAAGCAAAAGCGAGGCACAGATACCTGCACAACCCAAGATGATAACATTTGTCAGGAGTAAGCACACACACTAACTGGTGGTATTCATGTTCCTGTAGGAACAAAATGTAACAAAAGCTGCCTCTCAGCACCACTGCTTGGCTGCTCCCACCCCTTTTCTTAAATTGGTCTCAATGGTATTCTAGCCTGTAAATGCCCTCGGGCCTTACCTTAGCATTACTTCTTTCCTGCTTAGTGAAAATATCACAGATATTCTGTTGAGTTGCACTGCTGTTAGCCCCCACTGCCTTAGGAAAAAAGTCCAGGGGGAATTTGATTGGGTTTGTCTTGCAGGGATGCTTGAGAAGGAGTGTATGCGGCAGAGCGGGTAGCAGCTACAGATCCCAGCCTCATTTGTGGCTGGTGTTGACCTTTGCACCTGGAGGTGCTTTCCTTCAGGGTGCCTGGTTCCCCGCAGCACGGGACCCTTGAGGAGGAGTGTGCGCAGTGTAAGGGGCAGCACCTACTGATCCCAGCCTCCCTTGTGGCTGGTGGTGACCTTTGTGCCCAGAGGCGCTTTACTTCAGGGCACCAGGTTCCCTGCAGCACGGGACGCTTGAGGACGAGTGTGCATAGTGGAGGGGGGATCAACTATAGATTCCAGCCTCCTGTATGGCTGGTGGAGACCTTTGTGCCCGGAGGTGCTTTACTTCAGGGTGCCTGGTTCCCCACAGCACGGGACGCTTCAGAAGTGTGCACAGTGGAAGGGTCAGCAACTACAGATCCCAGCCTCCATTATGGCTGGTGGTGACCTTTGCGCACCCAGGAGCTTTACTTCAGGGCGCCTGGTTCCCCGCAGGTTGGGACCCGAGCAGGACATGCCCAGGCCAAGAGCAGGCCCGTCTCCACCCAAAAGAGGCTGGGCTGGGCCTCCTCCCTTGGATTTGTTTGACGGCAACCACTCAATGCTTGGCAAGCCTGACTCATTGTAGGAGGCTGGCCTGGTTTGTAGTGGGTACCTAAAGTACTTACAACTTATACCAGGTCTAGTTATCCCTTATTAGTGAAATGTAGTCAGTGTCTAGAAGCCAGGCTGTCTAGAGGTAGCTGTCAGGAGAGCAGCCAAGGCTGAACTAGGAGACATGGAAAGCTCTTGCAATACCACTATAGTCACACAGTACTCACACACATGAAAGACAATACTCAGTGTTACAAAAATAAAGGTACTTTATTTTAGTGACACAAGGCCAAAAATACTTTGGAGACTAAAGCCCTTAGGAGGTAAGTAAATTACACAATATATACGCTAGTAACCAAAAACAGGTAAGTACACAGTAAGAAAACAGTGCAAATAGTGAAAATCACAATAAGTTGCAATGGGCCAAGGGGGAACACAAACCATATACTTAAATAGTGGAATGCGAAAGTCAGTTTCCCACCTAGGCAGGTGTAGTGTGTAGAGGGGTGCTGGGAGTGTAAGAAAACACCAAAGTTAAGTAATAGACCCCACCCCAGAGCCCAGGAAAGCAGGAGTAAAACACAGCAAGTTTCCTAAAACACACTAGAAGTCGTGATAGAAAATAATGCAAGAACCAGAAGAGACTGCAAGACACCAACGATGGATTTCTGGACCTGAAGACCTGTGGAAGCAGGGGACCAAGTTCAAGAAGCACTGAAGAGTCCAGGGAGAACAGGAGCCCCTGCTAACCCGGATAAAGGTGCAAAAGAAGAACCACCAGTGAGAAGACAAAGTCAGTATTGCACCAAAGAAGACAGATGCGGGTTCCTGGTTGGTGCAGAAGATGTCCCACGCTGGATGAATGAATGCAGTCTGGTTTGCGTCGATGGATTCTGCAAAAAAGCCTTGGCACATGCAAAGCTCGCGGTTAGTGGAAAATGGCACTGTCCGGGACCAGGAGAGACCTGGTGGCCTCTACCCAGGAGGGGGAGACAGAGGTTGCTCTCAGCAACTCAGAAAGCCCCCAGAAGACCAGGCAGCGCACACAGGAGTCCCACAGCACGGGGACAAAGAAGGTGCAAATGGAGGCCCAGGGAGCACAACACAAAGGATTCCCATGCCGCCGGAGAACCACTCAGGAATCTGTGTGTTGCAGGATGGAGTGCTGGGGGCCTAAGCTGTGCTGTGCATGAAGAACTTCTTGGAAGGTCGCGCACAAGCCTTGGCAACTGCAAGTCACGAGGTACACGGGGTACTGTCTTGCGTGGGGAGGCAAGCCCTTACCTTCACCAACGTTGGACAGATGGACATTGAGAATGTCGGAGTCACTTCCGTCTACCACCTATGTTGCTGGATCCACACCTGACGTCTGGAGAGGGGACCCAAGCCACCGGTGGTCACTAGAGAGAGGTGCCTGCTGAAGCAGGGAAGTGACTCCGTCACTTAACAAGAGATTCCGTCACTTAACAAGAGATTCCTTTGGTTCTTCTGGTGCAGGCTGAAGACAGGCAGTCCTCAGAGGATGCACGACCTGGAAATTGTTGCAGTTGCTGGCAGGAGCTGAAGATACAATGTTGCAAAAGTCATCTTTGCTTCTTTTTTGCAGTTTTGTAGAGTTCCTGGAGCGGCCAGCAGTTTAGAGACCCTAAATAGCCCTGAAAGGGTGTTTGGTCACCTAACCAGGTAAGCACCTATCAGGAGGGGTCTCTGATGTCACCTGCTGGCACCGGCCACTCAGATGCTCCCAGATTGCCCCACCACCTTGGAATCCAAGATGGCAAAACCCAGGGACAGTCTGGAGGAGCTCTGGGCACCACCCCTGGGGTGGTGATGGACAGGGGAGTGGTCACTCCCCTTTCCTTTATCCAGTTTCGCACCAGAGCAGGGACTGGGAGTCCCTGAACCGGCGTAGACTGGGTTATGCAAGGAGGGCACCATCTGTGCCCTTCAAAGCATTTCCAGAGGGTCTGGGTGGATACCCCTCCCATGCCTGTAACAACTGTTTCCAAAGGGAGAGGGTGTAACACCCCTCTCCCAAAGGAAATGCTTTGTTCTGCCTTCCTGGGATTGAGCTGCTCAAGCCCTAGGAGGGCAGAAGCCTGTCTGTGAGGTGGCAGCAGCTGGGGCTGCCTGGAAAACCTCAGAAGGCTGGTATGGCAGTACTGGAGGTCCACTGTGGAGCCCCCAGAGTGCATGGGATTGTGCAACCAATACTGGAATCAGTATTGGGGTACAATTCCCAGTTGTTAGAAACCTTACTTGGCCATATTCGGAGTTACCATTGTGAAGCTGGACATAGGTATTTACCTATGTCCAGTGCACACTTAAAATGGCGACCCGCACTCACGAAGTCTGGAAAATTAGCCTGAGATGTGGGGGCACCTCTGCTAGTGCAGGGGTGCCCTCACACTCAGGTACTTTGCACCCAGCCTTCAGGGTTGGAAGACCTGATATATAGGTGACTTATAAGTAACCTGGTGCCATGTATATGGCTGTGAAATAGTGCATGCACTATTTCACACAGGCTGCAATGGCAGTCCTGTAGAAGACTTTGCATGGGCTCCCTATGTGTGGCAAAATAAATGTTGCAGCCCATAGGTATGGTCTGGAACCCCAATGCCCTGTGTACCTAGGTACCATATACTGGGGGCTTATAATGGGGGACCAGTATGCCAATTTGGAGTGAAATACTGAGTTACCAGTACGTAGTGACAAATTTAGAAACAAAGGGAGCATGAGCACGGGGGTCCTGACTAGCAGGATCCCAGTGACACAGTCAAAAACACACTGACATCAGGCAGAAATTGGGGGTAACATGCCAAAAAGAGGGTACTTTTCTACCCTTATTATTTTCTTTAAGTTTCTTTATTGTGATGGGTAAAGGTTGGTTCCACTGCTATTCCCAATACAGGCTCCACTATGAACTCCTTCTTGGTTTGTGCTGTAAATGTGGTCTGGAGACGGGGGAAAGGCCTAGTCTTGATTCTACAAGCTTAGATATTATTTCAGTCCCTTCCCAAGAGGTCACACCTGGCAGCTGCCCAATGTTATTACCCCCAGCGTTACTTTGCACTACTCCCTAGGTGGGAGTGGACAAAGAGTTGGATTGTGATACCTCTAATCTGCATTTGTCCATGTGGTCCTTCTGTTAGGAAAAAGAGGAAGACAAAAGCAGGCCCTGCTCCGGGTATCAATAAAAAGAGGGGACTAATTGTGAAAACGTGTTCCGAACTGCAGCCCATCAGCGAGTCTGCCCTCCTGAAGTAGACTTGAATCAGCCAAGTTGTTTGCTAGCAGATGGGGGGCTAGCAATATGTCTTGGGACAACATTATGGGGCAGGTGAAAAGCTTGGTGTTTACCGCAATTGCTCCCTTAGTGGAAAGGATTCATTGTTTGGAAGCTACCATTCAGGATCTTGTTTGCAAACTGGATTGTTTATCTTCGTCTTCCCCCAATGTGCGAACCTATGCTCAAGCCAAGCTCAGTTATGGTTCCAGCTTGCGTAGTCCAGCTCAGGTGCCTGTACCTGACATTGAACCTGCTGTCTCTTCAGCAAATGGGCCTATGTCAGTGTTGGTGGCTGACTCTGTGGCACCTTGTTTGGCCTCGTCAGCTTCTGGGCCGCCAAGACAGAAAGCAGCTAGTGCAATAAATGAACTCCAACCACAACCCTAACTTACACAGTCCCAGCCACCAATGGATATACCTCCAGAATGCTGCCCATATGTGGCGGTGGTGGTGGACATGCCAGCTCTTTTACCCCACAAGAAGGAAACATATTGGGAACTGAAAAATAAAGTTTGCCATTGGCTGTTAAGGAACACCCCCCTATAGCTCCTTGAAATATGACTTTTATAAACCAGCCCTTTCCTACCCCTTGGGACAGATGGTAAGAAGGCCTGTTGACCAGCATGAAAGATCTGTGGGTGCTCCTTCTGTTTTGCTTTCTCATAGATACTTGCCACTTTCTGACCTAGATGCCAATGATTGACTTAAGCAACCTTTGGTCCAGCAGAGAACTCCTTTGAGGCCCAACCGAAAAGAGGCTGGTGATATTTTGGGTGTTTCATTGGGGTCTTAAGTTGTTGATTATTCTTTATTTTGTGATGCTCCTAATACGCCTTTTAATACCTTGTTGCAACCATCTGCATCTCCCAGCATGTTTTCCCCCACAATAGTGCATCCATGCACGCCAAACACCAGGAATCATAATTGTGGTACGGAGCACTTAACAAAGCTAGTTTCCTGTAATCTCCCTGGTATTAGTAGCAAACTTGTATGTCGGGAGTGGGGTGATTTTGTTGATCAATATGATATTTGTTTCCAGGAAACCTGGGCCACTTCTCCACCTTTTCGGCATGGGTCTGCACTTTTGATCAACCTGCTTTAGCTGCTAGGAGGGGTACGCCTTTAGGGGGTCTCATAATTTGGCTGAAACAACCCTGGTGTGTGTTGTCATACTTATTGATCTTGGTTCCCTGGATATTTTGTGTGCAACCTTATGATTCCCCGAAGGGACATCAATATGTCTAATTAAGGTCTACTGTCAGCATGATGGTTGTAAGTCTACGTCGGTTATTATTGATGTAATTAACACCTTTTTGCTAACTCTCCCTGTTGATGTATTCATGATTGTAGCCAGTGATTTTAACTGTAATTTTGAACATCCGGACACTGCTTCATTATCTGGGGAAAAGGATGAAGTGTGGGGCGTTGCTGCCCTTTCCCTTGATCTTGTGAAGCAGTGGTTGGTGGGCGCCTTGCAAATAAATGCTTTCACACTTAATGGGTTGAGAGCTTGCAATGGAAGAACTATCGCGGATAAGGACGGGAAGTTCACTTTTAACGGGCAGGGGGGAACTAGTCGGATTGATTATGTTTTGATACATCTAAGGATGTGGAGACATGTTGTTGATATGGCAGTGGTTGCGTGCTTAGATATTGATCATAATGCCCTGGCTCTTTTGCTCAAAAGAGTGGGTACTTCTATTCCACCACATGAGCATTAACCCCTTGATAGGAGGCTTCTGCTCACTACCAACTGATGTAGATTGAAGTGGGGGCGTTATTGTCTCTTCTCCCACCACTCAGCAATAGTTGTATGAACCTCTTGTTGTTACTCTAGAGGGGGTTACGGCTCTGGGAGGGGATCTCTATTGGCAGGTTTGTGGGAGGCATATGCCATCATTCATAATACCCTGTTTTGCAACTTGAAGGAGCTTTTTCTGGTGGAGGCGAACAGACCCAAACAGATCCACAAGCTGCATTGGTTCAATAGGCCTGTAGGTTATCTAGGAGCTCGCTGATGGCCGTCATTAAAAGTGGTATTAGAGGCTCCATTCATGAAGTGAGGGCTACATATAAGGTAACAATAGCGCAGGCCAAGCGAGATTTTGAAGTGGTCTATTGGAAAGTCCTTCTAAAGGCTGCCAGTGGGAAAAATCATTATTCATTCTGGCAAATTGTGGCAAAAAGGAGTTCATCCTTTATTCCCTCACCCTCTTGTAATATAATGGCTTCTGCCTGGGAAGATCATTTCTCAAGTCTTTATGCAAGTAACCCCGGATGCAGTGTGCTCAGCGCTACCCTAGATTTTGTGACAGACGCACTTAGCCAGTCCAGTTTCTCCACTTGCCCTATGACTGTAAGCGAGGTCTTCAAAGCTATTGACTGGATTACTCCTGGTAAAGCACCTGGTCTGGATAAGGTTCCAGTGGATTTATTTAAGGCAGAGAAAGAGATTTGGGGTCCCTATTTTTGTTTGTTTTTCAGTAGTATTATGAATGAACTTCCCATGCCAAAGACTTGGGCGGGGGCCAAAGTTATTCCAGTCTACAAAAAGGGCTCCAAGTCGAACCTTTGATAACCTGGGGTTCGCCCTTAAGGAGTCTTTTGGTTGGTCCCTGCAGATTTTGACGTGTAAGCTCAGACTGGAACTTTATATGGTGGCATTTTGAGGGCAGCACAGGACTCCAGCTTTCATTCTGTGACTCGTGCACTACAAATCTATAATCTGCAAGCCTTAGGTGGGGTGCTCTATGGTGGGATCTTTGGGGGCATGGTAGTGTTAATGACCAGGAGTTGGTGGAAAATCGTTTTTTGTGCCTTCTTACCAATGTGTCAGGAAGCATCCTTCTTGCCCCCTTCCGGTTAGACCTGGGTATTCCATCTCTTGCCCATAAGTCAAGACTTAGACCTTTGTTATACTAGAGGAAAATCTGGACTTCTGTAGAACTAGAAATCTTTCAATTGGGTTTAGCCTTTATTATAAAGCCTCCTGGTGTGAACAGGTTCCCATGGCTGTGTTACATAAAGCAATGCTTGTCTGAGATTGGTTGTCAGCAGTTATGGTAGTACCCAGGATCTGCATGTCGAGTATTCAAAACTGTGATTAAGGGGCTGTTTTTGAGATGGGTTGATGAAGGGTTATGCATGCTTTAGAGAGTAGGTTCTCTGACCTCTGCTTTTTTAGATTTCAAAGATTCTTATTGGTTGGGGAACTACATGGATGTTATTGGACCACCAGCTACTAGAGCACTTCATATCGAGTTTTGGACTGGGATGCTGCCGGTCCGCCCTTTTACGGTGAAGTGGCAATGTTCAATGTCTGTAGCAGAGGTGAGCTGCCCCTTCTGTCCCAAGCTCAAGGAATTGTTAGAGCATGTCCTGTTCTTCTGTCCTCAGTACAATGCCCATAAGAGGGCTTGGATCTCCCGGTATATCGTAATTTGGGAGTTGTTAGCACGTCTGACCTTAATAAGTAAACTTACAAGGGGGCAAGAATAGGTTGATGAACTTTTTGACATGCAATTAGGATGTTCCCACCATAACTCCAGTACATGCTGATCAATATTCAATAACCAATACACAATATCAATAATCAACATTAATCAATAATATTAATAATCAACGGAGTCAGTAATTGTTACACACCATGACCTTTCAGTCATGAATGTCCACACCTTTTAGTAAAAGTTAGAATATTTATTTCCCTATATTAACAATGCTAAAGTCATGTAAAATAATATCAATATGAAATGAAACACATACAGAAATAATACTGGTTGTCCAAAGCGGCAGAAAAAAGCAATCTAATCAAAGCTTTAACTACAACACATTCTAAGGTTATGGTGCAAATTGATAAGGTCAACTGCGTCAATGTGATTACAAACATTCGAGTTCAGCAGAGAAATTCATCAATCATTATTCCCTATTAGCAGAATATAATTAGTGAGGATCCTTAATTAACATCAGATTAGCATCAGCATGTTGTGCTTCAAGCAAAACAATTTAGTAACACAAATTTGGAAAACATTTAACTATGGCTCTATCAAAACAGTGCGGTTGGTGCCTAGAAAGAAAAGCAAATGTGCATAACAGATACATAGGTTAAATTAATACCTCTCCTCAATTGGATCGGCAAGACAAGATAGCCTTCATCATCAGGACATCAGTCGATCAGCAAGGCATCAGGATTTAGCATCAAAGTTCAGAAAACACAAAATCTTTAAGCAATAAAGTTAAGCACCTTTCTTGTCAAGACACAAAAGAAAATAACGACCTTTCAGTCAGCAAGGAAATGGGCAATGGAGCTGTCTTCTCTTGGTGCTGTCTTGTTAAGTTCAAATCACTAAAACTATTTCCCAAATCCTAATTGGTCAAGGGATCGTATGTTCACACTTCGTCCAATAAAACTAAAACTCCAAATCTATGAACTCTAACATTACTCTGTTCACATGTCGCTGATTGGCTCTACTGCAATGTCCTCATCATCCGGCTCGTCGGGTGACAATATTTTTGCAGCTTCTACTCCAGTCAGTGTCTCCATTGGTCTCCTGAGAAAGTCGGTCTAACACACATTACACACAAAATGTTACATTAGCAAGAACAGCATCTTCTAGCAGTCCGTTCTCATGAGAAAAGATTCTCAGCTACAAGCACATTTAAACAATACAATGGAAAATCACAGTTTAACTCTCTAGGTGAGCCATTTATTAAACGTTAAGAAATACAGCTTGCATGAGGCCTGGCAAGTAGGCCAAGACCTTCGCTAAGTTAAGGCCTACAATTAATAAAGCTCATACATAATGCATAACCCTTAATATGACATATTACTACATTAGTCAAACTTATGCTCCACATTTCACAGCATTAGACTATTAATAAGTACACTTTGTGAACATTGGCAGCCACTCATCATAATCACCTTTTCAAACGTGTGCATTATTTTTCTACGTTATTATATGTTCCTCACAAATCCATTATTCAGAATACATGAATACTCATTAATAATTTTTATTCAAACACCTGCGCTAGCAATCCCTCCTCTGATGACTACATGTGTCATCACACTAACTACCACCCACAAATTGTTTTGCATCAGCTAATATTCTGTCAATTCAATCCCTTCATACTTTTGTTCCTTTTTTTGAGTTTTCCCTGTACAATTTTTCCCTTTTCTTTTATTCCCTCCTCTGATTATCCTTAGATCTTTTCAATTTAATTCTTTTGCATAATTTACACAATTCCCATATTCCAATTAGGCAAACCATAATAATTTATATCCCGTGCAAGGTGTTCAAAAGAATCCCATTCAAAATGTTGCTGAGCCAATTTCCCACTGAAGTAAAACCTTTGCCAATCTTTCCTGAATACCTGACTCTTTCATTTCTTTCAAATCAGCACTTTAATTTGTCAGATTAGTAATTAAGGCCTTCATTATGAACACAGCGGTAAGTGCCACACCGCCGGCGGCCGCAGTTAAAACCGCCAACAGAGGAGCGGTTCGGACCATCAAATAATGAAACAACTGAAACACAGGCATCCTGAAACCCACCCACTGTCAGCAGAGGTGTGCCGACAATGACGGCAGAGCCCACCCACAGGCCGACAGAAAGGCCCAACCCGCCCATCAAATAATGAACCACTAGACCGCCGTTCTGGGGCAAAAACCACCGCCAAGCAAATGCAAGGCGGAAACGAACCAAATATAAGGAAACACTCACTGGAGGCTAACACAACACGCCGAAGCAGACATGGATAGAGAGCTGCAGATCATGCCAGCCCTTCTCCTTGCCATATACCTCCATGACAGAGACCGCCAACAAAGACGGTAAGTACCGCAACCTACGAAACAAGGGAAGAAAGAGCACAATTACATACCCAAGCGCAACGCACCCACAACCCTTCACATCAGCACAAGCCATACACCCCACAGCAAGAGGTACTTACCCGACACAAGGCAAATCCAACCTGTACAAAGTACATACATGTGTCCCACACCCACAAACAATGAAACAAGAGACCAGAGATCCACAGTGTGGTACCAAAACACGGGTCACACAAACTTTTAATTCAGCTTTCTGAGCTAACAAATTTTAAATAAGGCCAATGGACAGTCCATAGTGGTACAAGTCCCATGGGCCACAATGGCCCCAACCTGTCTCCCGCAAGTGCTACGGTACTCCCCCTCATGGGGGCAACCATTGGTGCATCCAGGCACCTCAGGGGCGGGGGGGATTTAAGACAGGGGTGGGCTTTGATTTGCATTCGGAAGGTGAAAAGGGTTTGGGTTTGGCCTCGAAAGTGGGGGAGTGTGCTTGGACCGGGTGGAGCCAGATGGAATTTCCTCAGCAAGCACGGGGCCTCTTTCTCTCTGGGGAAGGGGCACGGGAATGTGAAGGGCAGACAGGGGCGGGCTGTGACATGGAAGGAGTGGAAAGGGCAAGGAGGTGTGCACGTTTAGGGACGAGACGGGGTGGACAAGTGGGTTGGAATAGGTCAGCACGGGAGAGAAAAAGTTTCTTTGGTGTAATTGAGTTGGGCCTGGAGGAAAGTGTGGGAGTGGAGGTAGAGGGTGTGGGCGTAAGTGGTGTAGGTGTGCATGTTGTGGGTGCAGGTGACTGGACAGCATGCTGAGGTGTGGTGGATGAGTGATGGGTGGGTGTTTTGGTGCGTTTGTGTGTTTTTGGAGGAGGGGGGTGGACACAGTGGGGCAAGACAGGCTGCCAATGTGTATGTATGTTGTTTGGGTGTCTGTAAGTCTGGTGAGTGTGCTGCATGTGTCAACTAAAGTAGTTGTGGTGAGTGCAGGTGTGGTGTCTGGGGTGCAAGTATGGATGTGTGCTATTGTGGTGACTGCAGGAATAGTGTCAGCAACAGTGAATGAAGGTGCAGTGCCTGGGGGTGTGTATGTAGAGGGGACAGACAGGGAGGCGAAAGAGGTAGGCACACTGGGGGAAGTGGATGTTGCTGTGTGTGCATATGTCTGTTGGCTGTGTGAATGCTTGTGGTGGGAGGTGTGGTGTTTGTGTTTTGAAGTGTGCTTCATGTGTGTTGAGGTGTGTGCCTGCGTGCCAGAATGTGTGCTTTGGACGGGTGAAGGGAGTAGGGTGCTGGAAGGAGTATAGGAGGTTGGAGGGGGGACAGAATGACCAGGGACACTGGCTGCCGTCAAAGAGGAGGCCAGAGCCTGCAAAGATCTCCGTAGGCCAGACACGGCACCGTGAATGCCATCTAGATAGGCATTGGTCTGCTGCATCTCTGATGCTAGCTCCTAGATGGCATTAACTATGGTTGTCTGCCCTACAGAGATGGTTTTCAGGAGGTCAATAGCCTCCTTCGTGAGGGCAGCAGGGCTGACTGGGGCAGGGGAAGAGGTGCCTGGGGCGAAGGAGATGCCCACCCTTCTGGGTGAGCGGGCACGGACAACTCGGTGGGGAGCAAATGGGAGGGCAGTGATGGCATGGAGGGTGGCGGAAGATGTCACAGTAGGTGTGGGCCCACTAGGGTCCGCCACTGCCAGGGAACTACCATCGGAGGATGTATCGGAGTCACTACCTCCAGTGGTAGTTGCCTCCCCGTGGTACTCCCCTCGCCCTCCAACCCACTGGTCCCCTTGGCGTCGGACGACTCTGCCTCTGAGGATCCATGGGCCACTGCATCCCCACTCGCTGGTGCCTCAGCTCCCTCGCCAGATGATGCTGATGTACACAGACAACATAAGAGAACAGGGATGGGGAGACAAAAAAGCAGAGACATTTGTAAATAGCTGAATGGAGTGAACATAGTGGTTCATACATACACCCACCCAGAAGACCCTCAAACAGGCAGCACCTACCGCTATACCCATGGCTATGCCCCTGACTATTGCCCAGAACCCTGCTCTACAGCGATTCCCCAAACAACTTAAGGAACCGACGTGTTGGAGACCTGACCAAAACACCTCTAATCCCCATGGGGCCATAATGTAGATGGACATCAGTCAGAGTCCCTGCAACTAAGTAGCATAAACCTGAATGCACAGACAGACATCCATCAAGGGTCAAATATATGGTATGTGTACTCACACCCTTGTGACTGCTGTGCAGCCTTCAAGTGCCCATCCAGGTCTGGGTACGCCACCGCCAGGATGCGTAGCATAAGGGAGGTTAATGCCCGATGGGCACCCCTTCCCCATTGGGAGGACTTCTCCAGCTGGGCCTCACAGACTTTTCGCGCCCAGCGTCGCAGGTTCTCCCACCTCTTCCTGTAGTGGGTGCTCTGCCGGTTGTAGACCCCCAGGTTCCGCACCTCCTTAGCGATGGCATGCCAAAGTGCCCTCTTCTGGTGTGCGCTTACCTATAAGGGACACACAGAAAGGTAACACAGAGGTCAGGCACTGGCCAAACTTATACAGCTGGCTATACGTCTACTATGGGACGGACAGTAAAAACGGAATAACAGCACATACACAAGCAGCATGCCAGGAACCCTGGCCCATCCAGGGTCAGAGGTGCACACATGTATTCTGCCAACACCAACCATTGCACACATCCATGGCCCCCAATCCTCCTAGTCGCCTGTACCTCTGGCCGTCCATAGAGCTTGGCGTACAGGGGCAGTACCCCGTCCACAAGCCTCTCCAATTCCTCTTGGGTGAAGACCGGGGCCCTTTCCCCTGCAACACGTGCCACTTCCATTACCAGAGGCAGGACACACGCAGTACACTCAGTGGAGTACCTGTTTGCACGAGATCAGGGAGTCAAGTGAAGTTGGGGTGACGCGTTCACGTACGCACCGCGGTGGTGTGCACCGTCACCGCCGGCGGCGATCATGAGACGCTAGGATTCCCCATTGACATCCATGTTAACCAATGAATTTGCGCACAGCTGTAAACACCGCCTTACGCTGTTACGTCAACCGCTAGTGGTATGAGCTCACTTCCACAACGACTGTTCAGGATTACAGGGGGCAGACATTTTGGCAAAGACTACGCATTTATAAAACTCCCATCTGCACAATGCAGGCCCTACTGTTCCCCAAACACACATAGGCATGTGACAATTAACATTGCCTCACCTGACAAGCCCTGATCTATCATTGTGGTCAAGTTGATGTTATGTCATACACATTATGCATTTGTGTCGCAAAAATCAAGCCAGCAGTGCTCAATGACTGACAATGTGTGCCCATATATGTGTGTTTTTCACATGTGTTTCCAACTCCTTCTAGGTACAGACCCTTGTAGCGAGGAAGGGCCCCATCGGTGTACAGACCACTTGTGGATTTGCGGACCATGGTGGAGCGTAACATCGTTACCAATTACAGACTCACCCGTGCAACTATTCTTGAACTTTGTGCATTACTGGATCCTGCATTGACTCCTGCAAATTGTAATCAGCATGCCGTCCCTACTGAAGTGCAGGTGCTTTCTGCACTCCATTTCCTGGCCACGGGCTCATTTCAAGTGACAGTGGGCATGGGTGCTGGTTTTTCACAGCATATGTTTAGCATTATACTGACAAGATTCCTGAATGCATGTGTATGACACCTCCAGTCCTATGCAAGGTTTCCCCAAAGTACTGACCTCCTTGCCATCAAGTCGGACTTCTATGCCTTTGCCAACATACCCCATGTAATAGGTGCCATCGATGGCACGCACATACCTATAATACCCCCAAGAGTGAGTGAACAGGTGTACAGAAACAGGAAGAACTTTCACTCCATGAACATTCAATTGGTGTGTACAGCAGACCAGTACATCACACATGTGAATGCCATGTTCCCTGGTTCAGTCCATGATTCATTTGTGCTGAGGAACAGTAGTGTGCCACAGAAGATGGAACAACTACAAGAGGACAGAAGGTGGATCATAGGTAGGTGTTTCTGTCACTTTTTGCCGCCGTGCAGACAGACAGCCTGTCTGCCTCTGGGTCTTGTCATTAAAAGTTGTGTTAACATTTTTCTAGATGATTCTGGCTATCCCAACTTGCGTTGGCTCCTGACACCAATAAGGAACCCTGGGACAGATGCAGAGAGGAATTACAATGAGGCCCATGGACATACTAGGAGGGTGATAGAGCGCACAATAGGTCTCCTGAAGGCTAGATTTCATTGCCTACATATCTCTGGCGGTTTCCTGGCCTATGGGCCTGAAAAGGTGTGTAGAATAGTGGTGGCTTGCTGCATACTGCACAGCGTGGCTGTGAGGAATTCTATCCCCCTCTTGGAGGAGGAGGGTGCTGTATATTCAGACCAGCTTCCTCAGAGAGGGGAAGAGAGTGATGGTGATGATGAGGAAGGGAAGATGTAAATTCCAGGACCCAACTGATACAACTCTACTTCCAGTATCTATGTGGGACTATTGGATAAAATTGGTGTCTGTGCATCATACTGTCAGTGTGCCTTGTCATCTAGGGGGGGAGGGGGGTTGGAATATAGTACTTGCCACTGTGTCCAGGTCTGCATAGGATAGAATACAATTTAGTGTTTTTTTCTGAACATATTTAGGCACAACAACATGTAAGGCGAGTGGTGCATTCCATGCTACTCATGTACAAATAAAGAAGTTGTCAACCAGTTGCATCCATACTTCACTTTGTTCACACATAATGACAGGGGACATTGTAACTGGAGTGATGTGTGTTTTATTTGGTGCAGGGATTAAATTGTGCAAATTACAATGATGGCAGTGGGTCAATGGTGGTCATCAAAAATGGCAACATGGTGACAGCACTGTTGTCATGATTGGTAGGTCCATCCATGCTTACATGAGTTTTCAATTATTGATTGCACTGTTTGGTGGTTGATTGAGAGGGATAGCTGGTGGACAGTTGTTTGCAAAGTCACTTCTTAGAGAGGGCCTTGTTCTTGGCAGGTGTTCCTGTCCCATATCTTGGGCTGAGTGTCTGTTTGGGCGCATATTGTTGGCCTGTAGGGGATGAGATGGATGTCCCCTGTGTTTCCTCAGAGGGTAGTACATGTGAGGTTGCTGCTGATGCTCTATTGTCCGGTCTGTCTCCTGCGCTGTAGTGGGGGCTTCCTGTTCTGTGTCGGCCTCAGGCTGTGTTTGGACAAGCTGCTGCAGCTCACCTGCGATGCTGGCCATTATGGCATTATGCAGTTTCCACTGCTCCATGGCCTCTTGGTGGTGTGCTTGCTGCATCCTCTGACTCTTCTTCAGGGTGGATACTATTTGGGCCAATTGTCCTGGTATGGTGGTAGTCTCCCAGGACCTCAGAGATCACGTCCTAGGCTGCAGCATCCATCCTGTGGCCTCCCCTCTCGGCCACTGATGCCCTCCCACTGGGCCTAGCCCCTTGTGCCTATGTCCCCTGCACAGGTCTGGCAGTACCACTTGTACTGGGGCCATTGTCTTCCTGCCTGTTGGTAGGGGGTGACTGTGGCCTCTGTACTTGTGTTCCACCAGTCTGTGGCTTGGATACACAGGTGTGGGGATGGTTGCCCTGGGCTGATGTATTTGGCTGGGTGGTAGGGGTGTCAGTGGTATCCTGGTTGGCGCTGCTGGATGGTGACAGTCCAGGACTGTGTGACGGGCTAGCCTGCTCATCAGTGTCCAGGGTTCCATCCCCAGTGTCCTGTGAGGTGCCTCTGTCTCCCTGTGGGGCACTGGCACTCCTTGTCCTGTCCATCAGGGTGGCATGGGTGGTGGTGCCTGTTGGGGGAAATGGACATGTCTGTTACATTTGCATGGTCGGATGGGGGCAGGATCCTGGGCGGGTTTGTGCAGCTTATACACTTTGGGGCCATGCAGGATGCTTTGGTGGGGTTAGCATTGCTTTTAGCTTAGGATGATGTGGAGGTGCATTATGGGTGTTATAGGCCATTGTGTTTCCTTGCAGGGGTGGGTGGCTGTGCACAGGGGAAGGGATGTGGGCCTGTTAGTGGGTTTGTGGGCATGCAGGGTGACTGGATGTAGTGATTGTAGCCTGGGTGGGGTAGTGGTCCTGGTGGATGTTGGAAGGGTGGGGTGGTGAATGCATTCCAGGTGTGATGGATATGGGGTAAATGTAGACGACTTACCTGAGTCCATTCCTCCAGTGAATCCCTCAGGGTGGAGGATGGCCAGTACCTTTTCCTCACAATCAGTGTATTCGGGTGGTGTTGGTGGAGGTCCTCCCCGAGTCTTCTGGCCTGCAATGTGGTGCCTGGATGCCATGGCCCTGACCTTCCCCCGCAGCTCGTTCCATCTCTTGCAGATGTCGTCCCTGGTGCGTGGATGGTGTCCCATTGCACTGACCCTGTTGCCAATGGTCTGCCATAGCTCCATCTTCCTGGCGATGGGTGTGTGCTGAACCTGTGCCCCGAATAGTTGTGGCTCGACCTTGAGGATCTTGTCCACCATGGTCCTTAGCTCCCTTTCTGTGAAGCGTGGGTGTTTGGGGGGTGCCATGGTGAGTGTTGTGACTGGTGTCTGCTGTGGATCTTGGTGAGGATGCTCTTGTATGGTTGGGTGTAAGTTTCGTGGATTGTGGTGTTCGGTGTCTGCTTCTGGTGCTCTCTGCCTTCGCTGGCCTACTTTCGTTGCAAAGGATTGTGGGGTGTGTCTGTGAGTGTTTTATGGTATTGTGGATGTGTGTCAGGTGTGTGGGTTTCTAACTTATCCAATGTGTGCACTTTTTACTGTTGGGTCCACTTGCCGCCCGTGGCGGTCTGCACCGCCAATGGTCGTTCGGCCTCCACTGACTGCCAAGGTGATTTGTGCATCATTATTTGGAGGGCAGGATGTGGGTGTGCTCGGTGGTGGCGGGGTCGGAGGTCCAGCATTTCCGCCAACAAGGTCCTGGTGGAGACTGGTGGACTGGTGATTTTTGTCAGAATTTGATTTTTGGTTCAGTATATGGCGGATTTCTGTACACCGCCAATGGCGGTCTTCTGTTCACCGTGGCCACGGCGGTCAGCGGTGTTTACCGCCATGTTCATAATGACAGCCTAAGCCTCTAATTTCTTTACTATTGTTAGGAATATATGAACAACAATGCCTAGAATTAATCATTCTACAGGCTCTGCCATCTTTTGCTGAAAGAATGTCTAAAGCAAGATGATTCTGAAGAGTCATAGCACTTTCAGCAGCTAATTCAGTATCCATTAAACATTTGTCAGCATATTATCCACAATAGTAGAGAACTTTCGAATATTTATTGAATTCAAAATAACTCCCAATGAAGGAATCATTGCTCCAAATATATCTCCCACTACACCAGAAGAGGACTCCCTCCTCTGTCTCATACGAGGTAATTCAGTCACTTTTGGAAACTTTTTAAAAACATTCATTTGATAAATCTTTGAGAAAACTATTCACAAATAACTTGTTCCATACCATCCTCTTGGAAGACGTTAATAAGCATTAAGACCACAGATATAATAATTTCCGGGAATTGCTAGATCCTGTCCATTCAACATAAACGTCCATTTACTCTGAAACAAAAACAGATGCCTACATTCACTTGTTTCCACAAACAAAGTGTTAGTGCATGATTTAGCCCTACATTACAAAGTTTCCCTACATGTTAAGCATCCAAAGCTAATTTCCCTTGCGTTTTAATTGCACTATAAGCATAATCACTCCTCTAAGTCCTTTTCCCCAAGCCTTTTTCTAACTTCTCCTTTAATGCCTTGCTCCTGTCATCTGTATGATCTAAGAAGCTTTTCCCTAAAGGTGCAAGCAAGCATGTCAGATTAATCCTGTGCACATAAGCTGTGCCAAACATCAATATAGGTTCAAAGAAACCTCTAACTAATACTATGTCATTATCCTTAGCTACTCTACTCAAATACCTAATTATAGGGACAAACGAAAACACGACATCATGATTCGAGTAAAAGTACTGGATGTACTCCTGGTTATAAAATCTTGTTAGTAGCAGACTACAGCTTATTCCATATGTTAACAACAAACTATGATATGTAACTCCTTCCTCAACTGATGAAGGAATCTGCGTATACACATAACAATTCCTTGCATCCATCGTCTCAACAAACTCACTAAACAAGTGACAGAAGACATTAGAAGAGAGTTCTCCTTGCGCATTAGTATCCCCATGCAAATACTTCTCATCTAACCTAAACCTCTCTATTGCTGTTAGTTCAGTAGTTGACTCAAAAGCAGATGTATGGTTGGCTTCACTCTTATCAAGAACAGACATACCCACAATCAATACCACAAACAATATCCCACACATAGGGGGTCATTCCGACTCTGGCGGTCCATGACTGCCAGGGCGGAGGGCAGCGGAAGCACCGCCAACAGGCTGGCGGTGCTTCCTGGGCGATTCTGACTGCGGCGGTAAAGCCGCTGTCAGAAAAGGGGAACCATCAGTTTCCCGCCGGTATTCCGCTGGCCCAGGGAATCCGCCATGGCGCCGCCATGGGGATTCCGACCCCCTTCCCGCCATCCTGTTCCTGGCGGTAATTACCGCCAGGAACAGGATGGCGGGAACGGGTGTCGTGGGGCCCCCTAACAGGGCCCCATTAAGATTTTCAGTGTCTGCTTTGCAGACACTGAAAATCGCGACGGGTGCTACTGCACCCGTCGCACCCCTTCAACTCCGCCGGCTCCATTCGGAGCCGGCTTCATTGTTGAAGGGGCTTTCCCGCTGGACTGGCCGGCGGTCTTCTGGCGGTCGCCCGCCGGCCCAGCGGGAAAGCCGGAATGGCCGCCGCGGTCTTTTGACCGCGTAGCGGTCTTTCGGCGGGAACCGCTTGGTGAGCGGCGACCGCCGCGGTCAGAATGACCGCCATAATTCCCAAACCAATACTTACAGTGTCTAGTATTTCTACCCTGCTGGTTAATGTTACTCATGATCTATAAAGAATCAGAAAGCAGAAGAAAATTTTGAACAACTGCAGCAAAAATCAAAAACAAACAATTATGTTATTTATAGCTTTCAATCTCGCTTCCAGGGTCCCTTGTCAAAATCAGTAAGCAGCTTGTCAAAATCAGGTTTCAGAAGTCAAATCAGGTTATCAATGTCTGTTCCAGTTACTTTTGACAGTCTCTTTCTCAAAATATTTCTCTCAGATTGTTTCAACAGTTCAGTTCATCAGCTTCCTTCAAGTGCCAAAATACTGACCCAGAATATCTCTATAAAAAAAAAAGATAAAAATTCTTGCTGCCATTCGCCTGTAATTGCAAATGCCTGTTCAGGACCTGCGTATCTCCGACTTGCTATTCTCTTTCTTTTCAACTTCCGATCACCATTAAATTATCCTTCAATTAGATCTTCTCTCCTTGTTGTATTTACTTCTTCTTTGATTGTTGTCTCAACAACCACTTCCTTTTCCTTCCCTTGCAACTCCGGCCACTTATCTCCTTTCAGTGGACCTTTTGTCAGTGTTCTCTTCAGAGTCGAACTTGAAACTTCCCCTTGTTCTGTGGTCTTTTCTCTTGACTGACCTGCAACATGTTCAGGAGGAGTCAGATCACAATGACTTTGATCCACCTCAACTCCTTTCCCCTCTGGGTCTGGCAGTTGCCCTGTTTGTCTCTCAAGATCGTCTGCTTCTGGGAAAGCCCTCCTCTGACTAGGCTCTCCTGCTGCCTCAATTGAGATAGGCTCTATGTCACCCTCCTGGAGGTCTTCTCCCTCGTCTCTTACAGGAGTGACTGAACTATCCTCAGTGGGCTCAGATCCGGTCTCAGTTCCTATTTGTTCTCTTTCCAGCCCTGAGACTTGTTTTGCTGTTGGTGGTACTCTCAACAACTCTTCTTCCTCATGATCTAGTGGACAGGCCACTTTCTTCATGTGGCTGGCATGAATACAATTCAGAATTCCAGCACACTTCACAGCTGTGGTAGTTGTCAGAACTACCTGTAATGGTCTCTTCCAACAAGGCTCCAAACACGTTTTCCTCACGTGTTTCCGGACCACAATTCAGTCTCTGGCTCTCAGGTTGTACCGCAGCTCATGGATCAGTGGCAGTGTGGTGGCTTCCACCTGCTGAGAGAAAGAGCGAACCACATCAGCCAGACCTTTGCAGTAGTCCAAAGCCATATCATCTGTAATGTTGACAAGTGCATTTGTAGGCACCACTGACAACCTCATGGCTCGGCTCATAAGGATCTCATGCAGCGACAATCCTGTCTTCCTGTCGGGTATGTTTCTCATTGACATCAAAACTAAAGGCAGTGTGTCAGGCAATTTCAAATTTGTGGACGCACCCATCTTTGCAACTCTTGACTTCAAGGTACCATTCATCTGTTCCACTAGTCCTGATGCTTCAGGGCAGTAACTACAATGCAACTTCTGCTCAATGTTCAATGCTGCACACAGTAATTTAATTACTTCTTTGTTGAAGTGACTTCCTCTATCTGATTCTAAAGAAATTGGAAACCCGAAATGCGGTATCAGTTCTCTAAGCAATAGTTTCGCTACTGTGAGACTGTCATTTCTACATGTAGGGCAAGCTTCAATCCAGTGACTAAAAATGCAAACAATCACCAACCCATATCTCAAACCTCCACACACAGGCATCTCAATAAAATCCGTCTGCATTCTGCTAAATGAACCTCCCACTCTTCCAATGTGGCTTAAATTAACCACTGTCCCTTTTCCCATGTTCAATTATTGGCAAATGACACAACTATAGCAAACTGCTTCAGCAACCTGTCTAAACCTTGGGTTGAACCAGTCATGTTTGAACATCCGAATCGTGGCATCCCTCCCAACATGTGCTTGACCATGATAATACCTAGCCATTTGAGACAACAGACTATTTGGCAAAACCAACTGACCCTCTTCTGAAACCCACAATTCATCTTCTCTTTGTACACATTTAATTTTGCTCCATGAACGTTTTTCCTCCCTGTCAGCATTATTCTGCAACATTTTCAATTCCTCCAAGATGTCAGTTACTTTCAATGCCAAACTTGGACATGTTTCATCTTCTTCAGGTAACAGTTTCCACTTATCTTTACACGATATACAGTTCAATGCGCAAAACCTTGAGACTTGATCTGTATATCCATTTCCCAATGATAGGAAGTCCTGCAACTTCAGAAGTGCACTGCATGTCACCACTCAATCTTTTCAGGCATTACAATAGCATGTAACAGTTCTTTAATCCTTTCACCATTTCTCACTCGTGAACCAGAAGAGGTCATGAAACCTCTCTGTGACTACAACTGGCCAAAATCATGGACTACTTCACATCCATGCTGGCTATCAGTATAGATTGTAACTTTCAGCTGAGCAGAAACATGGCACACTCCTTGGGCAGAATATACTCCTTGAAGCCAAGAAGCTTCTAAAATACCAGTAATTGTGCACATGGCATATCCTGCTCTCAGAGTCCCTGCATTGTCTCTCATACAGGAACCATCAACAAAGATAATTTGGTCATTCTCTTCCAATCGGGTATCGCTAATGTCAGGTCTTGGTTTTATTCACAAATCAGTTACTTCAAGACAATCATGCTCAACATCTTCCATCTTTTCAATTTCAACATTTTCATTCAGGAGTAAGGTTGCCAGGTTCAGCACTGTACATCTTTTCAATGACACATTTGGTGACCCTAGAATACTCGTTTCATCTCTGGTCAAACTTGCACCAATCAGATTTTGGGTTTTCGTCCTTGTCAGTAGAATCTCAATAGAGTGAGGGACCATTATAATCGCGGGATGTCCCATCAAAATGCCTTCACACTGTGTAAGGCTTTGACCAACCGCTGCAACTGCGCGCAAACAACCTGGTAAGACTGCTGCAACTGGGTCCAAAGTAGCTGAAAAATATGCTACTGGGTGGTTTACACCTCCATGGACCTTTGTCAAGACAGACAAAGAACATGCATCATGCTCATGACAAAACAATGTAAAAGGTTTCGTGTAGTCAGGCATACCCAAAGCTGGAACCTTGCACAGACTCTCTCTCAATTAAGTGAACGCTTTTATTCCAGACTGGTCTAACACTATAGGATCAGTGACTTCCTTATGAGCCAGCTTCTGCAATGGTCTCAAAATGACTGAAAAATTTAGAATCCATTGGCGACAGTAGCCTACCATCCCTAGAAACATCCTGACATATCTCTGTGTGATCGGGGATTTATCTGCAATACTGCTGTAATCCTTTCTCTGGATATCTTTTTTGATCCTTTCTCAATCTGGCGACCCAAGTATTTTACGACTTTTTGACAGTATTGCAATTTAAGCGGAGACACTGTATGACCATTCTTTCCTAAATGGTTCAGTAAGGCAATCGTATCATACTTGCTCTCATATTTTGTTTTAGACACAATCAGCAGGCCATCAATGTACTGCACCAAGGTCGATTGGAAGGGCAATGCCAGCTACTCCAAATTCTTCTTCAAGATCTGATTGAATATGGAGGGTGACTCTGAAAACACTTGAGGAATTCTGCACCAACAATAAACTCGATCCAGAAATTTGAAACAAAAGAGAAATTGGCTATCCTCATGAAGAGGCACAGGAAAGAAGGCTTGCAACAAATCAATGACAGTGAACCACTCAGCATCACACGGAATCTGAAACATTATCAAGGCTGAATTTGGCACCACGGGGTAACATTTGACCACAATCTCATTATTTTTCACAGGTCCTGGACAATTCAAACTTTCCCACAGGGCTTTTGCAGACCCATTATTGGTGAATTACATGGGCTGCTGAATACTTTCTTCAAAACCCCTTGCTTTACAAAGTCTGCAATTATCTGGGCGACCTTCATAACGACATCTTGCGACATTTGGTACTGCGGAAGTTGAGGAAAAAATATGTTCGGTTTTACAGAAACTTTAAGTGGCTCAACTCCCTTTATCAGACCTACTTCTTTTCCTGTCAGATCCCACACTTTCTCCTTAACTGTCCCTTGCAAATCAGGATGAAGCTCCTTCACTGTGAATATCGGGAAAAATTCAATCAGAGGGTCCTCCTCATTTGTAATTTCACCTTCTAACTCTGGGGCTTCGTCATCTTCATCATCACTATTCGTTTGAATCTCAATTCCATCATTTGAACCAGTAATCGAACATTTCGTTTTACACAGCAAGTCTCTTCCCAGTAGGGATACCAGACTTGAATTGCAGACTTCAAATATGTGCACTCCCTGAAAGTTGGCAATTTTAACCTGAACTGGTTCTTTAATTGGGTTAGTCAAATACTGATTCACTACTTCTACAATCTGAACTGTTCTACCTGAAAGGGGCAACTTTGGAACTTCTGCACTCCTCACTGTAGAGCGTGTAGCTTCCGTGTCAACCAAGAATGAAACTCTGTGACCTATAACCTTTACCTTCACATAGGGACCTCTCTGATCTACCTCTAAGGAAGCTGCAAGCACACATGGCTCCCCATCTGAACTGTCGCTGATCCAATCAACATTTATTCCATTCTCACTGTGTAACAGGAATTGGTGCATTGTGTTATTACTTTGGTTAAGCCTCTGACCATGACCTGTTGAGAAAGCATCATCTGTTGCAGTTCCATTGGGGCTTGAGTTATTTGAATTTGCTGTCTAGGTACCATGGGAACCTGCTGTTGCATTGATGCAACTGTGTCATTTGTACACGTGGCATTTGCACCTGCTGCATGGGTTGAAAATTCTGCACTTGAGTCACATTATTTTGAAAATTTGGATTGGGACCTCTCACTCTCGGTCCTCTCATGTTCTGGAACAAATTGATGTAATTACTTTGCTGAACGACAACCTCCTGCACCATCATCGGACACTTCCATTTCCAATGTCCAACGGCTCCGCAAATGTGACATGGCAATAATTTCTTCATTCCCTGCACCTCATTCTGAACCCCTACTGTACCCAAGTCTGGACCACGATTCACATTACCTCCACGACCTCCACCTCTCATCTGCAGCTGAAACATCATGTTTCCCTGTTGCTGCTGCGATAACTGTTCCCTTGCGTTCCCGTTTGAGCAGCTTTAATCTGCATCGCCTTCTCTTTCAGTTGTTTCTGCTTCATTTCAATGTCATCACTACAGTACTTTGCATTCTGTAACACCTCATCAATCGGCTTTGCTTGCCAGCAAATCAAATGACTCTTAATCATCTGGCTAATTTCAGGTCTCAACCCTTCACCAAATCTAAACACAAAATGAATCATGTCTTTTGCCTCAATGGCCTCAATGGTCTCTGTACCACTATAATGCTTGAACGCCTGTAACAATCTCTCATAATACGCATGTATCGACTCCTTTGCTTCCTGAGCTGTCATGTCAATCCTCTGCCAATCAACATTCTTGAGCGAAACTCTCATTTTCAAAAACTCAATCACCTTATAGTAATGTTTCAATACCTCGGGAGATGTTAGACCTGTAATTTTGTCTCTCTCTGGTTCGCTTGTTGGCCAGTCTACACTCCTCATAAACTCCATCCACTGATCAGCTGGAACCACTGTCTCCAGCAACATGTTCAAGTCCTCCCACAGGCATTTCGCAAGTTTCACAAACCTGTCTGTCTGCTGATACCAATCTACTGGCTTCTCTCTCAATCTTGGATAATCATTTGTAAATGATAGAATGTCACTTCTGCTCCAAGGGACATGAACAAAATTCCCTCCTGGAATCTCTCTCACTGGTAAACTTTTGACTGGATCTTAATCCTGCTGTACATTTGCAGTCATCTCCACATAATCCCTTTTCCTCTTGTCTCTTTTCTTTACCCATCTGCCTTCCAATTTGTCTAATGCTCCCCAAGTCTGGGCACTTTGAAGCAATTCCTTAAGGTGTGCTGGCTTGGACTGGTGGCACCTGTTGTGCAACTGCATTCGGGGCCTGCGGTGTCAATAATTTCAAACTCTGGCTAACGTTTGACCCTGCCATAGTATCTGGAAGTGCTACAAATGGACTGAGGTCTAACAATGATCTTGATCCGTCAAAGGTCTGTCCCACAGGAGAGACTACGCAAGCATTTTAATGATGTCCTCCCCTCATTGTTTTCTGGGACATTGCTCCCTGTACACCTACAGTAGTTTTTTTCTGTGCAATAGGGGTACAGCTGGACCAACAGTAATAGGTAGCGATATAGCATCTGGGGTTGGCCTGGCACTTACGCTCTGTGGGAGAGTAACTCCCATGTTCTCATTCATCATTGAAGATATATCTGACTGTGTCCCTGTTACTGGAGTAAATCTTGGCATTACCTGTGGCTGTACCTGGGGCAGTAAAAGTGGAGTTGGTTCAGTCTGAACCAGCATCGGTCTCGGGTCAACCTGTTCCATAGGCACCTCAGGGTAAATTCTCTGAACCTGTGGCGGTTGCATCTGATTTTGCACTATAGGAGTAATAGGCACATTAAGATCACCCTGCATCACATTCTGTGTTAAGCTAGCATTAACCTACATCAGACTCATTGTCCCATTAACCTGTGTCGGAGCTGTGGGATCAGCACTGGTGCTTGGACCACTCTCGTGTGCTGCAGATGGTGGTGGGTGATTTCTCAATAACTGTAAAATAAACTCATCATCATCCGATTCTTCCTCTACTGTAGAAGACTTTCTAGCTTCCCTACTTTTGAACGGACTTCTGTAAGTCTTTCTAGTAGCTTTCCTTCCTTCATTCTCATTGTCCTGCGTAATTGCCGGAAACAACTTAATTCCGTGCAAAGTCTCCATCCTCTAGACTCTCTGATCACTGCCCCACCTAGCCTCTGTTAAAGTCTTTTCTACCTTTCTCATCCCCCTCTCGAATTTCTGTTGCTGTTGCTGTCTTGCTACTAGCTCCCAAATCGCTAATGCCTCAAACTGTGCTGGTCTCAGAAGGGGTTTCGATTTATATAGCACCATCCTTAAATTCTCCAAAACCCTCAAATTGAATGTCCCATTTGTAGGAAATGCTAAGTTCCCATCTTTTCTGTCACTTTGCACCATTGCTTTAGCCAAAGACATGGCACAACACTCTTCTCTTCCATTACAATGTAAGCTGGTGTACCTTCTGGCAGTGTAACCTCGCCTGTACTCGTTGTAATATACGTATCTCCCCTTAAAACAGTCTTTGAAGCTTTGAAAATTTTCATCTTTTTGACCATTTTTGTTATTCAAATCAAATCAGGAAGTGACTTTTAATCCCAGAATTCCCTTCACCTACTTTCTCAACCAACTGCCTCTCACGGACGGCTGCCAATCCGTGAGCCACCCTTCTCACTAACGACCTATCCCAGTGCAGCTCCAATGACATCACACTCACACGTACTGTGGCTGACAAAGTCTTGCGGCTTGTCCTTCCATTCACCCAAAACTAATGCAAAAATTGCGAGCACTAATCAAAAAAACAAAAAACAAATCTGTTGGTTTACTACAGGAACGGTAAAACAATCGCTTCAGAAACTTTATGGATTTTTCACTGACGGCTCTTCACACACTTACAGCTTCTCCTTCTTTCCCAGTCTCCCAGGTTCACAAGCAAAATTCGATCCGCAAATTTTACTCTCAACTGATCAGTCGGTCACTGACTTTGACTCACTCTGACTTGTCAACCACGCCCGATCAACCTACTAAACCAGACGAATTACAACATAAAACCAAGTGTCTCATACACTTTTCAATATACTCTGGAGTCTTAGACCACCCAGGGTCCGTACATCAACAACCACGTGGACAATTTTAGAGCACAAAGCGCCAAACACATGTGAAGTTCAACGACTTCCCTACTTTCACACTGCGGAGTACGCACACTCCCACAACTTCATTTCGAGTACACAAACTCCCTAAACCCTCACAAACCTCACAATTCACCTGCGATTTGCATAAGCCGGTCAAGTGCAATCTACTTCATTCACTCTATCACTAGAACACCAAGAACTTCCTCAAACAACCATTAGCAAGTTCAGAGATTCTGGGAAAGTAATTTCTGGACTTAGGGCGACATTTTCTCTCCGATTAGCAGCATTGAAAAATAAAATCCAAATCTCAGTAATAATGAATCTTCACCTCTGTTACTTATCTCTATTAACACCTGTTACTCCTTACCAGACATCTATGATGAGCTCTTGAGGAGACTAACCATTACCTCTGCTACCATCACTGTTAGCGCATCTGACCTTAATAAGTAAACTTACAAGGGAACGCGAATAGGTCATTGAACCTTTTGACTAGCAATTAGGATGTTCCCACCTCCAGTACATGCAGATAAATAATCAATAACCAATACACAATATCAGTAATCAACAATAACCAATAACATTAATTATCAACGGAGTCAGTAATTGTTACGCACCATGACCTTTCAGTCATGAATAACCACACCTTTTAGTAAAAGTTAGAATATTTATTTCCCTATATTAACAATGCTAAAGTCATGTAAATTAATCTCAAAATCAAATGAAACATACAGAAACAATACTGGTTGTCCAAAGCGGTGGAAAAAATGCAATCTAATCAAAGTTTGAACTACGACACATTCTAAGGATATGGTTGTAGGAGGCTGGCCTGGTTTGTAGTGGTACCAAGGGGTACTTACACTCTGCACCAGGTCCAGTTATTCCTTATTAGTGTAGAAGAGGTGTCTAGCAGCTTAGGCTGATAGAAAAGGTAGCTTAGCAGAGCAGCTTAGGCTGAACTAGGAGACGTGTAAAGCTCCTACTATACCACTGGTGTCATATGCACAATATCATAAGAAAACACAATACACAGATATACTAAAAATAAAGGTACTTTATCTTTATGACAATATGCTAAAAGTATCTCAGTGAGTACCCTCAGTATGAGAATAGCAAATATACACAAGATATATGTACACAATACCAAAATTATGCAGTAATAGTAATAGAAAGCAATGCAAGCAATGTACAGTCACAATAGATTGCAATGAGAGCACATAGGTATAGGGGCAACACAAACCATATACTCTAGAAGTGGAATGCGAACCACGAATGGACCCCAAACCTATGTGAGCTTGTAGAGGGTCGCTGGGACTGTAAGAAAACCATGAGGGTTAGAAAAATAGCCCACCCCAAGACCCTGAAAAGTAGGTGTAAAGTGCACCTAAGTTCCCCAGAGAGCACAGAAGTCGTGATAGGGGAATTCTGCAAGGAAGACCAACACCAGCAATGCAACAATGATGGATTTCCAGACGAGAGTATCTGTGGAACAAGGGGACCAAGTCCAAGAGTCACACTCAAGTCGGGAGTGGGCAGATGCCCAGGAAAGGCCAGCTGTGGGTGCAAAGAAGCTGCCACTGGATGGTAGAAGCTGTGGATTCTGCAAGAACGAAGAGGACTAGGAACTTCCCCTTTAGAGGATGGATGTCCCACGTCGTGAAGAAGCTTGCAGAGGTGTTTCCGTGCAGAAAGACCGCAAACAAGCCTTGCTAGCTGCAAGGGTTGCGGTTAGGGTTTTTGGATGCTGCTGTGGACCAGGATGTCACCAATTGCGTGAGGAGACAGAGGGGGCGTCCAGCAAGACAAAGAGCCCACTCAGAAGCAAGCAGCACCCGCAGAAGTGCCGGAACAGGCACTACGAAGAAGAGTGAACCGGAGCTCACCCGAAGTCACAAAAGAAGGTCCCACGACGGCGGAGGACAACTCAGGAGGTCGTGCACTGCAGGTTAGAGTGTCGGGGACCCAGGCTTGGCTGTGCACAAAGGAAATCCTGGAAGAGTGCACAGGAGCCGGAGCAGCTGCAAATCACGCGGTACCCAGCAATGCAGTCTAGCGTGGGGAGGCAAGGACTTACCGCCACCAAACTTGGACTGAAGAGTCACTGGACTGTGGGAGTCACTTGGACAGAGTTGCTGAGTTCCAGGGACCACGCTCGTCGTGCTGAGAGGGGACCCAGAGGACCGGTGAAGCAGTCTTTTGGTGCCTGCGGTTGCAGGGGGAGGATTCCGTCGTCCCACGGGAGATTTCTTCGGAGCTTCTAGTGCAGAGAGGAGGCAGACTACCCCCACAGCATGCACCACCAGGAAAACAGTCGAGAAGGCCGCAGGATCAGCGATACAAGGTTGCAGTAGTCGTCTTTGCTACTTTGTTGCGGTTTTGCAGGCGTCCAGAGCAGTCAGCGGTCGATTCCTTGGCAGAAGGTGAAGAGAGAGATGCAGAGGAACTCTGATGAGCTCTTGCATTCGTTGTCTAAAGAATTCCCCAAAGCAGAGACCCTAAATAGCCAGAAAAGGAGGTTTGGCTACCCAGGAAGGAGGATAGGCTAGCAACAGAGGTAAGAGCCTATCAGAAGGAGTCTCTGACGTCACCTGCTGGCACTGGCCACTCAGAGCAGTCCAGTGTGCCAGCAGCACCTCTGATTCCAAGATGGCAGAGGACTGGAGCACACTGGAGGAGCTCTGGGCACCTCCCAGGGGAGGTGCAGGTCACGGGAGTGGTCACTCCCCTTTCCTTTGTCCAGTTTCGTGCCAGAGCAGGGCGGGGGGATCCCTGAACCGGTGTAGACTGGCTTATGCCGAGATGGGCACCATCTGTGCCCATCAAAGCATTTCCAGAGGCTGGGGGAGGCTACTCCTCCCCAGCCCTGACACCTTTTTCCAAAGGGAGAGGGTGTAACACCCTCTCTCTGAGGAAGTCCTTTGTTCTGCCTTCGTGGGCCAAGCCTGGCTGGACCCCAGGAGGGCAGAAACCTGTCTGAGGGGTTGGCAGCAGCAGAAGCTGCAGTGAAACCCCGGGAAAGGTAGTTTGGCAGTACCCGGGTCTGTGCTAGAGACTCGGGGGATCATGGAATTGTCTCCCCAATGCCAGAATGGCATTGGGGTGACAATTCCATGATCTTAGACATGTTACATGGCCATGTTCGGAGTTACCATTGTGACGCTATACATAGGTAGTGACCTATGTATAGTGCACATGTGTAATGGTGTCCCCACACTCACAAAGTCTGGGGAATTTGCCCTGAACAATATGGGGGCACCTTGGCTAGTGCCAGGGTGCCCACACACTAAGTAACTTAGCACCCAACCTTTATTACGTAAAGGTTAGACATATAGGTGACTTATAAGTTACTTAAGTGCAGTGGTAAATGGCTGTGAAATAACGTGGACGTTATTTCACTCAGGCTGCAGTGGCAGGCCTGTGTAAGAATTGTCAGAGCTCCCTATGGGTGGCAAAAGAAATGCTGCAGCCCATAGGGATCTCCTGGAACCCCAATACCCTGGGTACCTCAGTACCATATACTAGGGAATTATAAGGGTGTTTCAGTATGCCAATGTAAATTGGTGAAATTGGTCACTAGCCTGTTAGTGACAATTTGGAAAGCAAAGAGAGAGCATAACCACTGAGGTTCTGGTTAGCAGAGCCTCAGTGAGACAGTTAGTCATCACACAGGGAACACATACAGGGCACACTTATGAGCACTGGGGCCCTGGCTGGCAGGGTTCCAGTGACACATACAACTAAAACAACATATATACAGTGAAATATGGGGGTAACATGCCAGGCAAGATGGTACTTTCCTACACAACCCCCCCCCCCCCCCCAAACGAAGGACAATAAGACTAGCCATGACCTGATGAGTCTTCATTCTCTAAGTGGAAATATCTGGAGAGTCCATCTGCATTGGAGTGGGTACTCCCAGGTCTATGTTCCACTGTATAGTCCATTCCCTGTAGGGATATGGACCACCTCAACAATTTTGGATTTTCTCCTTTCATTTGTTTTAGCCAAAGTAGAGGTTTGTGGTCTGTCTGAACAATGAAGTGAGTGCCAAACAGGTATGGCCTCAACTTCTTCAGTGCCCAGACCACAGCAAATTCCTCCCTCTCTATGGCAGACCAACGCTTTTCTCTAGGGGTCAACCTCCTGCTGATAAAAGCAACAGGTTGATCCTGGCCCTCAGAATTAAGTTGTGATAAGACTGCCCCTACCCCTAATTCAGATGCATCAGTTTGGACAATGAATTTTTGGGAGTAACAGGGGCTTTTTAGGACAGGTGCAGAGCACATGGCCTGTTTCAGCTCCTCAAAAGCTTTTTGACAGTTAGCTGTCCACAATACCTTTTTAGGCATTTTCTTTGAAGTGAGGTCATTAAGAGGGGCTGCTATGGAGCCATAGTTCTTTATGAACCTCCTGTAGTACCCAGTGAGGCCTAAGAAGGCTCTCACCTGAGTCTGAGTTTAGAGGGAACCCAATCTATGATAGTTTGGATTTTCCCCTGAAGTGGTGCAATCTGTTCTCCACCTACAAGGTGTCCCAGATAAACCACTTTCCCCTGCCCTATCTGGCACTTTGAATCCTTGATAGTGAGGCCTGCCTTTTGCAGGGCCTCCAAAACTTTCCATAGGTGGACCAGGTGATCATCCCAGGTGGAGCTAAAGACAGCTATATCATCTAGATATGCTGCACTAAAAGCCTCCAACCCTTGCAGGACTGTATTCACCAACCTCTGAAAAGTGGCAGGTGCATTTTTCAAACCAAAGGGCATTACTGTGAATTGGTAGTGCCCTCCAATAGTCGAAAATGCAGTTTTTGCTTTAGCATCCTCTGATAACTTGATCTGCCAATACCCTGCAGTCAAATCAAAGGTGCTTAGATACTTGGCAGATGCCAGTGTATCTATTAGCTCATCTGCCCTGGGTATAGGGTGGGCATCAGTTTTGGTTACCTGATTGAGACCTCTGTAGTCTACACAAAATCTCATTTCCCTTTTCCCATCTTTGGAATGAGGCTTTGGTACAAGTACCACAGGAGAGGCCCATGGACTTTCAGAGTGCTCAACCACTCCCAGTTCAAGCATTTTCTGAACCTCTTGTTTTATGCAGTCTCTGACATGGTCAGGCTGCCTATAGATCTTACTTTTGACAGGCAGGCTGTTTCCATTATCTATAGTGTGCTCACACCAAGAAGTGGTGCCTGGCACAGTAGAAAAGAGTTCAGAAAACTGACCCAGCAGATTTATGCAGTGGTCTTTCTGCTCAGCAGTAAGACAATCTGCCAACACTACACCTTCCACTAGAGCATCTTGTTCTGTGGAAGAGAAGAGATCAGGGAGAGGGTCACTCTCTTCTTCCTGTCCTTCATCTGTTGCCATGAGCAGGGTGAGATCAGCCCTGTCATAGTAGGGTTTCAGGCGATTGACATGGAGCACCCTAAGGGGACTCCTGGCAGTGCCTAAGTCAACCAAGTAGGTGACTTCTCCCTTTTTCTCCATAATAATGTGGGGACCACTCCATTTGTCTTGGAGTGCTCTTGGGGCCACAGGCTCCAAAACCCACACTTTCTGCCCTGGTTGGTACTGAATCAGAACAGCCTCCTGGTCATGCCATTGCTTTTGGAGCTCTTGGCTGGCCTGAAGGTTTTTACTGGCCTTTTTCATGTACTCAGCCATTCTGGATCTTAGGCCAAGTACATAGTCCACTATGTCTTGCTTAGGAGCTTTTAAAGGTTGTTCCCAACCCTCCTTTACAAGTGTTAGAGGACCTCTTACAGGGTGTTTAAATAAGAGTTAAAAGGGGCTGAAGCCCACTCCTTTCTGGGGTACCTCCCTGTAAGCAAAAAGGAGGCAAGGTAACAGGACACCCCATCTCCTCCGGAGTTTTTCAGGGAGTCCCATTATCATCCCTTTGAGAGTTTTATTAAACCTCTCAACCAGTCCATTTGTTTGTGGATGATAGGTTGTGGTGAATTTGTATGTTACACCACATTCCTTCCACATGGCCTTTAAGTAAGCAGACATGAAGTTGCTACCCCTGTCTGATACCACCTCTTTTGGGAAGCCCACCCTGGAAAAGATTCCCAGGAGGGCCTTTGCCACTGCAGGAGCTGTAGTGGTCCTTAGAGGAATTGCTTCAGGATATCTGGTGGCATGGTCCACTACCACCAAAATAAACCTATTGCCTGAAGCAGTAGGAGGGTCAAGGGGGACAACTATGTCAACCCCTACCCTTTCAAAGGGAACCCCAACCACAGGCAGTGGAATAAGGGGTGCCTTTGGGGTGCCACCTGTTTTGCCACTGGCTTGACAGGTGACACAGGACTTACAACATTTCTTTGTGTCCTCTGACATTCTAGGCCAATGAAACAAGGGAACAAGCCTGTCCCATGTTTTCATCTGCCCCAAATGTCAAGCCAAGGGAATGTCGTGGGCTAGAGTTAGGAGGAACTCTCTGTATTGCAAGGGAATAACCAATCTCCTGGCAGCTCCAGGCTTTGGGTCCCTTGCCTCTGTATACAAGAGGTTGTCCTCCCAGTAAACTCTGTGAGAGTCACTGACATCCCCATTTTGCTGTTTGACAGCTTGCTGTCTTAGACCCTCTAGTGTGGGACAGGTCTGCTGTGCCACACTCAGCTCCTCCCTGGCAGGCCCCCCTCCACCCAAAAGCTCAGCAGTGTCTGCTTCCAGCTCCTCTGGTGTAGGTTCTGCACAGGGTGGAAATTCTTCTTCCTCAGAAGTTGAATCCACTGTAGAGGGAGGGATAGTAGGTAGTGTTTTACCTTTACTAACCCTAGCTTTAGGGAGCACTTGGTCCATTGTTCCAGGATCCACGTCACCCTGTCCTTTTTGCTTTTTGGCCTGAGCTCTTGTCAAAGAAAAAATATGCCCAGGAATGCCCAGCATTGCTGCATGAGCCTCCAACTCCACTTCTGCCCAAGCTGATGTCTCTAAATCGTTCCCTAGTAGATAGTCTACAGGAAAATCTGAGGCAACCACAACTTTCTTTGGACCAGTAACCCCCCGAGTTGAGATTCACAACAGCCATGGGGTGGCTAAGAGTGTTGTTATGAGCATCAGTCACTTGGTACTGGTGACCAAGTAGGTGTTGTTCAGGGTGGACCAGTTTCTCTATTACCATGGTAACACTGGCACCTGTGTCCCTGTAGGCCTGAACCTCAACACCATTTATTAGGGGAAGTTGCTTGTACTTATCCATATTAAGGGGACAAGCAACCAAGGTGGCCAAATCAATGGCACCTTCAGAGACTAACACAGCCTCTGTGGTCTCCCTAACAAGACCAACCCCAACTAAATTACCAAAAGTGAGCCCCGCTACTCCCTTGGATTGGCTATTAGTAGGTTTGCTCCCACTACCACTGCTATTACTAGGGGCACTAGGTGTAGCAGTAGGGGTTGTAGTAGTGGGAGGCTTGGTGCTTTTCTTTGGGCAACTGGCATCAGTTGTACAATGGCCTTTTACTTTACATAAATAGCACCATGGTTTCTTTACTTGATTAGAAGAGGATTTGGACCCACCACCCCCACCAGAGTGTTTTTGTGGGCCTGATGAAGACTAATTTTTAGATTTGTCCCCACCCTTGTCTGAAGACTTACCATCCTTCTTCTTGCCATCCTTGTCACTCCCTGTATGAGCTTTTCTGTTCACTCTTATTCTGACCCATTTGTCTGCCTTCTTTCCCAATTCTTGGGGAGAGGTCAGATCTGAGTCCACTAGATATTGGTGCAACAAATCAGACACACAGTTATTAAGAATATGCTCTCTCAGGATTAAGTTATACAGGCTTTCATAGTCAGAAACTTTACTGTCATGTAACCACCCCTCCAAGGCCTTCACTGAATGGTCAACAAAGTCTACCCAGTCTTGTGAAGACTCCTTTTTGGTTTCTCTGAACTTGATCCTGTACTGTTCAGTGGTTAAGCCATAACCATCTAGGAGTGCATTCTTAAGAACTGTAAAATTATTGGCATCACTTTCCTTCACAGTACGGAGCCTATCCCTACCCTTTCCACTGAAAGATAGCCATAGGACAGCAGCCCACTGCCTTTGAGGGACCCCCTGTACAACACAGGCCCTCTCAAGTGCAGCAAACCACTTGTTAATGTCATCCCCCTCCTTGTAAGGGGGAACTATCTTGTGCAGATTCCTAGAATCATGCTCTTTTACAGGATTACTATCTGTAATACTGCTGCTGCCACCATGGGGTCCAAACCCCAACCTCTGCCTTTCTTTTTCTAAGTCAAATGCTTCCCTGTCTAGATCCAGCTGTTGCTTTTTAAGCTTCAGCCTGGACTTTTCCACTCTCAATCTATTGAGTTCAATCAATCAATCAATTAATCATAGCATTTATAAAGCGCGCTATGTACCCGTCAGGGTTTCGAGGCGCTGAGGGGGGGGGGGGAGCGCTGCTGATTTAGCGGTCGAAGAGCCAGGTCTTGAGGAGCCTTCTGAATGCGAGGAGGTCCTGGGTCTGGCGAAGAGATGTGGGGAGAGAGTTCCAGGTCTTGGCGGCGACGAAGGAGAAGGATCTGCCGCCGGATGTCTTGCGCTGGATTCGGGGTACGATGGCGAGGGCGAGGTTGGCGGATTGGAGTTGACGTTTTGGAGTGTAGAAGTTAAGTCTGGTGTTGAGGTAGGAGGGTCCGGTGTTGTGAAGTGCCTTGTGAGCGTGGGTCAGGAGTTTAAAGGTGATCCTCTTGTCTACCGGGAGCCAGTGGAGTTCCTTTAGGTGAGGGGAGATGTGACTTCGGCGGGGTATGTCGAGGATCAGTCGGGCGGAGGCATTTTGGATACGTTGGAGTCGTTTGATGTCTTTGGTTGGGATGCCTGTGTAGAGTGCGTTGCCGTAGTCAAGTCTGCTGCTGACGAGGGCTTGGGTCACCGTCTTTCTGGTTTCTGTTGGAATCCACTTGAAGATTCTGCGGAGCATTCGAAGGGTGTTGAAACAGGAGGAGGAGACGGCGCTGACCTGTTTGGACATGGTGAGGTCGGAGTCCAGGATGAAGCCGAGGTTTCTTGCGTGGCTGGCAGGGGTGGGCGGGGGTCCGAGGACGGAGGGCCACCATGAGTCGTTCCAGGCCGAGGGAGTGCGCCCGAGGATGAGGACTTCCGTCTTGTCGGAGTTGAGTTTCAGGCGACTGTTGTTCATCCAATCGGCGATGGATTTTAGTCCCTCGTGGAGGTTTGTTTTGGCGGTGAGCGGGTCTTTGGTCAGGGAGAGGACGAGCTGGGTGTCGTCGGCGTAGGAGATGATGCTGAGATGATGTTGGCGGGCCAGTTGAGCGAGGGGGGCCATGTAGACGTTGAACAACGTAGGGCTGAGGGAGGATCCTTGGGGGACGCCGCAGATGAGGTTGGTGGCTTTGGAGCGGAAAGGGGAGAGACGGACTCTCTGCGTTCTGTCGGAGAGGAAGGATGAGATCCAGTGGAGGGCTTTATCTTGGATGCCGGCTTCCTGGAGGCGGGTCAGTAGGGTGCGGTGGCAGACGGTGTCAAAGGCGGCTGATAGGTCGAGGAGGATGAGGGCTGAGGTTTCGCCGTTGTCCATTTGATGTCTGATGTCATCTGTGGCGGCGAGGAGAGCAGTCTCAGTGCTGTGGTTTCGTCTGAATCCGGATTGTGAGGGGTCCAGGATGGAATTGTCTTCGAGGAAGTGGGTGAGCTGAGTGTTGACGATCTTCTCGATGACTTTCGCTGGAAAAGGGAGGAGAGAGATCGGATGGAAGTTTTTGAGATCGTTGGGGTCGGCCTTGGGTTTTTTGAGGAGGGGTTGGATTTCTGCGTGTTTCCAGCTGTCCGGGAAGGTGGCAGAAGTGAAGGAGAGGTTGATGATCTTGCGGAGTTCGGGGGCGATGGTGGCGTTGGCTGAGTTGAAAACATGATGTGGGCAGGGGTCCGTGGGGGAGCCTGAGTGGATGGTGTTCATGGTTGTTATGGTTTCTGCCTCGTCGACGTGGGTCCAGGCGGTGAGGCGGCAGTCGCGGGAGGAGACGTCGGGGGTGGGGTCTGGCGGTGGACCGGTGTTAAAGCTGTCGTGGATGGTAGCGATTTTCTGGTGGAAGAAGGTGGAGAGGTCGTCGCAGAGTTTCTGGGAGGGCGGGATGTCGTTGGAGTTGGCTTTTGGATTGGAGAGTTCCTTCACGATGCTGAAGAGTTCTTTGCAGTCGTGGGCGTTGTTGTTGATGCGTTCGGTGAAGTGGGCGCGCTTGGCGATGCGGATCCGTTGGTGGTGTTCGCGGTTGGCGTTTTTGAGGGCGGCGAGGTTGTCGGGTGTGCGTTCTTGGATCCATTTCTTTTTGAGCTTCTGGCAGATGCTTTTGGAGGTGGTTAGATCGTCTGTGAACCAGGCTGTTTTTTTCTTTCCTTGGATGGCGGTGGGTTTCTTGAGAGGGGCAAGGGTGTTGGCGCAGTCGAGGATCCATTGATGGAGGTTGATGGCGGCTGTGCTCGGGTCGGTTGCGTCGGGTGAAAGGTTGTTGATGAGGGTGCTGGTCAGTTGGTCTTGGGTGACTTTGCCCCAGCGGCGGTGGGGAGGTAGCTGGATGCGGTGTTGCTCTGTGGTTTTCTTATAGGTGAAATGGACGCAGTGATGGTCGGTCCAGTGGAGTTCAGAGGTGTGGCTGAAGGAAATGTGGTTGCTTGAGGTGAAGAGGGGGTCAAGGGTGTGTCCGGCGATGTGGGTGGGCGTGTTGACTAGCTGGCGGAGTCCGAGGTTGAGGAGGTTGGAGGTCAGTGATGCGGTGTTGACGTCGTTGGCATTTTCCAGATGGTAGTTCAGATCTCCCAGGAGGATGTAATCCGGGGAAGCGAGGGCGTGGGTGCTTGCAAGGTCGGCGATGGTGTCGCTGAAGGGGGCTCTTGGTCCTGGAGGGCGGTAAATGAGGGTTCCTCTGAGGGTCGTGTTGGGGTCCGTGTGGATCTGGAAGTGGAGGTGTTCGGCTGTCCTGAGGGTGTCGTCCGAGTGGGTGTGGATTTTGAGGGTAGCTTTGTGAGCGATGGCTATTCCGCCGCCGATTCCGTTGGTTCGATCTCTTCTGGTGATTTTGTAGCCGTCCGGTATGGCGATGGCGATGTCCGGAGACGAGGAGTCGTTCCACCAGGTTTCGGTCAGGAAAGCCACGTCAGGAGCAGTGGTGTCGAGAAAATCCCAGAGCTCGATGGCGTGTTTTCGTGCGGAGCGGGTGTTGATGAGGATGCAGTTCAGGTGGTTGGGGTTGAATGTTTCAGTAGTTGGATTGGTCGTTCTGATGCAGGAGAAGTTGCAGGTACGGCATGAAAAAGGTCATTTAGTGTGCTTCGGGGATGCCCGGTAGCATTCAGTGGAGGGGCCGGGGTTGAAGGCGCGGAGTTCGTCGATTGAGTAGCGGATGCGGGGGGCGCGAGGGCCAGGGGGTGTGGCGCTGGGCGCGGTCCAGGCGCGGACGGGCGCAGACGGGCTTGCCTCTGGTGCGCCTCTGGCGCGCCAGCGGCGCGCCCGCTGCGCGGACGCGTAGCGCCAGCCATTAAGAAGGGAGGGGGGAGGGGGGAGGGAGGAGCAGCTGGGAGGCGGGAGGCGGGAGGGAGCGGCAAATGGGGGTGTGAGGGGGGCGGGGCCGCAGGGAGGCAGCGGCAGGGAACGGGGAGCGCACAAGGGGCAAAAAACACTGAAAACGAGCAAAACTACAAGCAGTTACAAAGAGAAAATACAATCAGAAATACAATCAGAAATACAATAATGGCACAATACACGATCGGGGAGACAGCAATCAGGGGGGCACAAAGGGGGCAGAAGCGCCGGCGGCGAGGCGCGGAAAAAACGAAAAAGCCAAAAAAACACTTACAGGACGGCGGAAGCGGCACACGGGTCAAGTGAGCCCACTAGCCACCAGGGATGAGGCGCAGGAGGATGCCTGCGGGTGGAGGAGGGCCTCGAACACGCAAACGGCAGCGTGCTCGTGGGACAGAGGCAGAGGGCAGCAGGTTGGTGCTGCGGTCGTGGGGGGCGAGCTCAGGACCTGAAACAGGTCAGAGTTCACTCACTCGCGACGCGCAGCGCCAGCCATTAAGAAGGGAGGGGGGAGGGAGGAGCAGCTGGGAGGCGGGAGGCGGGAGGGAGCGGCAAATGGGGGTGCGAGGGGGGCGGGGCCGCAGGGAGGCAGCGGCAGGGAACGGGGAGCGCACAAGGGGCAAAAAACACTGAAAACAAGCAAAACTACAAGCAGTTACAAAGAGAAAATACAATCAGAAATACAATCAGAAATACAATAATGGCACAATACACGATCGGGGAGACAGCAATCAGGGGGGCACAAAGGGGGCAGAAGCGCCGGCGGCGAGGCGCGGAAAAAACGAAAAAGCCAAAAAAACACTTACAGGACGGCGGAAGCGGCACACGGGTCAAGTGAGCCCACTAGCCACCAGGGATGAGGCGCAGGAGGATGCCTGCGGGTGGAGGAGGGCCTCGACCACGCAAACGGCAGCGTGCTCGTGGGACAGAGGCAGAGGGCAGCAGGTTGGTGCTGCGGTCGTGGGGGGCGAGCTCAGGACCTGAAACAGGTCAGAGTTCGCTCACTCGCGACGCGCAGCGCCAGCCATTAAGAAGGGAGGGGGGAGGGAGGAGCAGCTGGGAGGCGGGAGGCGGGAGGGAGCGGCAAATGGGGGTGCGAGGGGGGCGGGGCCGCAGGGAGGCAGCGGCAGGGAACGGGGAGCGCACAAGGGGCAAAAAACACTGAAAACGAGCAAAACTACAAGCAGTTACAAAGAGAAAATACAATCAGAAATACAATCAGAAATACAATAATGGCACAATACACGATCGGGGAGACAGCAATGAGGGGGGGCAGAAAGGGGGCAGAAGCGCCGGCGGCGAGGCGCGGAAAAAACGAAAAAGCCAAAAAAACACTTACAGGACGGCGGAAGCGGCACACGGGTCAAGTGAGCCCACTAGCCACCAGGGATGAGGCGCAGGAGGATGCCTGTGGGTGGAGGAGGGCCTCGAACACGCAAACGGCAGCGTGCTCGTGGGACAGAGGCAGAGGGCAGCAGGTTGGTGCTGCGGTCGTGGGGGGCGAGCTCAGGACCTGAAACAGGTCAGAGTTCGCTCACTCGCGACGCGCAGCGCCAGCCATTAAGAAGGGAGGGGGGAGGGAGGAGCAGCTGGGAGGCGGGAGGCGGGAGGGAGCGGCAAATGGGGGTGCGAGGGGGGCGGGGCCGCAGGGAGGCAGCGGCAGGGAACGGGGAGCGCACAAGGGGCAAAAAACACTGAAAACGAGCAAAACTACAAGCAGTTACAAAGAGAAAATACAATCAGAAATACAATCAGAAATACAATAATGGCACAATACACGATCGGGGAGACAGCAATCAGGGGGGCACAAAGGGGGCAGAAGCGCCGGCGGCGAGGCGCGGAAAAAACAAAAAAGCCAAAAAAACACTTACAGGACGGCGGAAGCGGCACACGGGTCAAGTGAGCCCACTAGCCACCAGGGATGAGGCGCAGGAGGATGCCTGCGGGTGGAGGAGGGCCTCGAACACGCAAACGGCAGCGTGCTCGTGGGACAGAGGCAGAGGGCAGCAGGTTGGTGCTGCGGTCGTGGGGGGCGAGCTCAGGACCTGAAACAGGTCAGAGTTCGCTCACTCGCGACGCGCAGCGCCAGCCATTAAGAAGGGAGGGGGAGGGAGGAGCAGCTGGGAGGCGGGAGGCGGGAGGGAGCGGCAAATGGGGGTGCGAGGGGGGCGGGGCCGCAGGGAGGCAGCGGCAGGGAACGAGGAGCGCACAAGGGGCAAAAAACACTGAAAACGAGCAAAACTACAAGCAGTTACAAAGAGAAAATACAATCAGAAATACAATCAGAAATACAATAATGGCACAATACACGATCGGGGAGACAGCAATCAGGGGGGCACAAAGGGGGCAGAAGCGCCGGCGGCGAGGCGCGGAAAAAACGAAAAAGCCCAAAAAACACTTACAGGACGGCGGAAGCGGCACACGGGTCAAGTGAGCCCACTAGCCACCAGGGATGAGGCGCAGGAGGATGCCTGCGGGTGGAGGAGGGCCTCGAACACGCAAACGGCAGCGTGCTCGTGGGACAGAGGCAGAGGGCAGCAGGTTGGTGCTGCGGTCGTGGGGGGCGAGCTCAGGACCTGAAACAGGTCAGAGTTCGCTCACTCGCGACGCGCAGCGCCAGCCATTAAGAAGGGAGGGGGGAGGGAGGAGCAGCTGGGAGGCGGGAGGCGGGAGGGAGCGGCAAATGGGGGTGCGAGGGGGGCGGGGCCGCAGGGAGGCAGCGGCAGGGAACGGGGAGCGCACAAGGGGCAAAAAACACTGAAAACGAGCAAAACTACAAGCAGTTACAAAGAGAAAATACAATCAGAAATACAATCAGAAATACAATAATGGCACAATACACGATCGGGGAGACAGCAATCAGGGGGGCACAAAGGGGGCAGAAGCGCCGGCGGCGAGGCGCGGAAAAAACGAAAAAGCCAAAAAAACACTTACAGGACGGCGGAAGCGGCACACGGGTCAAGTGAGCCCACTAGCCACCAGGGATGAGGCGCAGGAGGATGCCTGCGGGTGGAGGAGGGCCTCGAACACGCAAACGGCAGCGTGCTCGTGGGACAGAGGCAGAGGGCAGCAGGTTGGTGCTGCGGTCGTGGGGGGCGAGCTCAGGACCTGAAACAGGTCAGAGTTCGCTCACTCGCGACGCGCAGCGCCAGCCATTAAGAAGGGAGGGGGGAGGGAGGAGCAGCTGGGAGGCGGGAGGCGGGAGGGAGCGGCAAATGGGGGTGCGAGGGGGGCGGGGCCGCAGGGAGGCAGCGGCAGGGAACGGGGAGCGCACAAGGGGCAAAAAACACTGAAAACGAGCAAAACTACAAGCAGTTACAAAGAGAAAATACAATCAGAAATACAATCAGAAATACAATAATGGCACAATACACGATCGGGGAGACAGCAATCAGGGGGGCACAAAGGGGGCAGAAGCGCCGGCGGCGAGGCGCGGAAAAAACGAAAAAGCCAAAAAAACACTTACAGGACGGCGGAAGCGGCACACGGGTCAAGTGAGCCCACTAGCCACCAGGGATGAGGCGCAGGAGGATGCCTGCGGGTGGAGGAGGGCCTCGAACATGCAAACGGCAGCGTGCTCGTGGGACAGAGGCAGAGGGCAGCAGGTTGGTGCTGCGGTCGTGGGGGGCGAGCTCAGGACCTGAAACAGGTCAGAGTTCGCTCACTCGCGACGCGCAGCGCCAGCCATTAAGAAGGGAGGGGGGAGGGAGGAGCAGCTGGGAGGCGGGAGGCGGGAGGGAGCGGCAAATGGGGGTGCGAGGGGGGCGGGCCGCAGGGAGGCAGCGGCAGGGAACGGGGAGCGCACAAGGGGCAAAAAACACTGAAAACGAGCAAAACTACAAGCAGTTACAAAGAGAAAATACAATCAGAAATAGAATCAGAAATACAATAATGGCACAATACACGATCGGGGAGACAGCAATCAGGGGGGCACAAAGGGGGCAGAAGCGCCGGTGGCGAGGCGCGGAAAAAACGAAAAAGCCAAAAAAACACTTACAGGACGGCGGAAGCGGCACACGGGTCAAGTGAGCCCACTAGCCACCAGGGATGAGGCGCAGGAGGATGCCTGCGGGTGGAGGAGGGCCTCGAACACGCAAACGGCAGCGTGCTCGTGGGACAGAGGCAGAGGGCAGCAGGTTGGTGCTGCGGTCGTGGAGGGCTAGCTCAGGACCTGAAACAGGTCAGAGTTCGCTCACTCGCGACGCGCAGCGCCAGCCATTAAGAAGGGAGGGGGGAGGGAGGAGCAGCTGGGAGGCGGGAGGCGGGAGGGAGCGGCAAATGGGGGTGCGAGGGGGGTGGGGCCGCTGGGAGGCAGCGGCAGGGAACGGGGAGCGCACAAGGGGCAAAAAACACTGAAAACGAGCAAAACTACAAGCAGTTACAAAGAGAAAATACAATCAGAAATACAATCAGAAATACAATAATGGCACAATACACGATCGGGGAGACATCAATCAGGGGGGCACAAAGGGGGCAGAAGCGCCGGCGGCGAGGCGCGGAAAAAACGAAAAAGCCAAAAAAACACTTACAGGACGGCGGAAGCGGCACACGGGTCAAGTGAGCCCACTAGCCACCAGGGATGAGGCGCAGGAGGATGCCTGCGGGTGGAGGAGGGCCTCGAACACGCAAACGGCAGCGTGCTCGTGGGACAGAGGCAGAGGGCAGCAGGTTGGTGCTGCGGTCGTGGGGGGCGAGCTCAGGACCTGAAACAGGTCAGAGTTCGCTCACTCGCGACGCGCAGCGCCAGCCATTAAGAAGGGAGGGGGGGAGGGAGGAGCAGCTGGGAGGCGGGAGGCGGGAGGGAGCGGCAAATGGGGGTGCGAGAGGGGCGGGCCGCAGGGAGGCAGCGGCAGGGAATGGGGAGCGCACAAGGGGCAAAAAACACTGAAAACGAGCAAAACTACAAGCAGTTACAAAGAGAAAATACAATCAGAAATACAATCAGAAATACAATAATGGCACAATACACGATCAGGGAGACAGCAATCAGGGGGGCACAAAGGGGGCAGAAGCGGCGGCGGCGAGGCGCGGAAAAAACGAAAAAGCCAAAAAAACACTTACAGGACGGCGGAAGCGGCACACGGGTCAAGTGAGCCCACTAGCCACCAGGGATGAGGCGCAGGAGGATGCCTGCGGGTGGAGGAGGGCCTCGAACACGCAAACGGCAGCGTGCTCGTGGGACAGAGGCAGAGGGCAGCAGGTTGGTGCTGCGGTCGTGGGGGCGAGCTCAGGACCTGAAACAGGTCAGATTTCGCTCACTTGCGACGCGCAGCGCCAGCCATTAAGAAGGGAGGGGGGAGGGAGGAGCAGCTGGGAGGCGGGAGTCGGGAGGGAGCGGCAAATGGGGGTGCGAGGGGGGTGGGGCCGCAGGGAGGCAGCGGCAGGGAACGGGGAGCGCACAAGGGGCAAAAAACACTGAAAACGAGCAAAACTACAAGCAGTTACAAAGAGAAAATACAATCAGAAATACAATCAGAAATACAATAATGGCACAATACACGATCGGGGAGACAGCAATCAGGGGGGCACAAAGGGGGCAGAAGCGCCGGCGGCGAGGCGCGGAAAAAACGAAAAAGCCAAAAAAACACTTACAGGACGGCGGAAGCGGCACACGGGTCAAGTGAGCCCACTAGCCACCAGGGATGAGGCGCAGGAGGATGCCTGCGGGTGGAGGAGGGCCTCGAACACGCAAACGGCAGCGTGCTCGTGGGACAGAGGCAGAGGGCAGCAGGTTGGTGCTGCGGTCGTGGGGGGCGAGCTCAGGACCTGAAACAGGTCAGAGTTCGCTCACTCGCGACGCGCAGCGCCAGCCATTAAGAAGGGAGGGGGGAGGGAGGAGCAGCTGGGAGGCGGGAGGCGGGAGGGAGCGGCAAATGGGGGTGCGAGGGGGGCGGGGCCGCAGGGAGGCAGCGGCAGGGAACGGGGAGCGCACAAGGGGCAAAAAACACTGAAAACGAGCAAAACTACAAGCAGTTACGAAGAGAAAATACAATCAGAAATACAATCAGAAATACAATAATGGCACAATACACGATCGGGGAGACAGCAATCAGGGGGGCACAAAGGGGGCAGAAGCGCCGGCGGCGAGGCGCGGAAAAAACGAAAAAGCCAAAAAAACACTTACAGGACGGCGGAAGCGGCACACGGGTCAAGTGAGCCCACTAGCCACCAGGGATGAGGCGCAGGAGGATGCCTGCGGGTGGAGGAGGGCCTCGAACACGCAAACGGCAGCGTGCTCGTGGGACAGAGGCAGAGGGCAGCAGGTTGGTGCTGCGGTCGTGGGGGGCGAGCTCAGGACCTGAAACAGGTCAGAGTTCGCTCACTCGCGACGCGCAGCGCCAGCCATTAAGAAGGGAGGGGGGAGGGAGGAGCAGCTGGGAGGCGGGAGGCGGGAGGGAGCGGCAAATGGGGGTGCGAAGGGGGCGGGGCCGCAGGGAGGCAGCGGCAGGGAACGGGGAGCGCACAAGGGGCAAAAAACACTGAAAACGAGCAAAACTACAAGCAGTTACAAAGTGAAAATACAATCAGAAATACAATCAGAAATACAATAATGGCACAATACACGAACGGGGAGACAGCAATCAGGGGGGCACAAAGGGGGCAGAAGAGCCGGCGGCGAGGCGCGGAAAAAACGAAAAAGCCAAAAAAACACTTACAGGACGGCGGAAGCGGCACACGGGTCAAGTGAGCCCACTAGCCACCAGGGATGAGGCGCAGGAGGATGCCTGCGGGTGGAGGAGGGCCTCGAACACGCAAACGGCAGCGTGCTCGTGGGACAGAGGCAGAGGGCAGCAGGTTGGTGCTGCGGTCGTGGGGGGCGAGCTCAGGACCTGAAACAGGTCAGAGTTCGCTCACTCGCGACGCGCAGCGCCAGCCATTAAAAAGGGAGGGGGGAGGGAGGAGCAGCTGGGAGGCGGGAGGCGGGAGGGAGCGGCAAATGGGGGTGCGAGGGGGGCGGGGCCGCAGGGAGGCAGCGGCAGGGAACGGGGAGCGCACAAGGGGCAAAAAACACTGAAAACGAGCAAAACTACAAGCAGTTACAAAGAGAAAATACAATCAGAAATACAATCAGAAATACAATAATGGCACAATACACGATCGGGGAGACAGCAATCAGGGGGGCACAAAGGGGGCAGAAGCGCCGGCGGCGAGGCGCGGAAAAAACGAAAAAGCCAAAAAAACACTTACAGGACGGCGGAAGCGGCACACGGGTCAAGTGAGCCCACTAGCCACCAGGGATGAGGCGCAGGAGGATGCCTGCGGGTGGAGGAGGGCCTCGAACACGCAAACGGCAGCGTGCTCGTGGGACAGAGGCAGAGGGCAGCAGGTTGGTGCTGCGGTCGTGGGGGGCGAGCTCAGAACCTGAAACAGGTCAGAGTTCGCTCACTCGCGACGCGCAGCGCCAGCCATTAAGAAGGGAGGGGGGAGGGAGGAGCAGCTGGGAGGCGGGAGGCGGGAGGGAGCGGCAAATGGGGGTGCGAGGGGGGCGGGGCCGCAGGGAGGCAGCGGCAGGGAACGGGGAGCGCACAAGGGGCAAAAAACACTGAAAACGAGCAAAACTACAAGCAGTTACAAAGAGAAAATACAATCAGAAATACAATCAGAAATACAATAATGGCACAATACACGATCGGGGAGACAGCAATCAGGGGGGCACAAAGGGGGCAGAAGCGCCGGCGGCGAGGCGCGGAAAAAACGAAAAAGCCAAAAAAACACTTACAGGACGGCGGAAGCGGCACACGGGTCAAGTGAGCCCACTAGCCACCAGGGATGAGGCGCAGGAGGATGCCTGCGGGTGGAGGAGGGCCTCGAACACGCAAACGGCAGCGTGCTCGTGGGACAGAGGCAGAGGGCAGCAGGTTGGTGCTGCGGTCGTGGGGGGCGAGCTCAGGACCTGAAACAGGTCAGAGTTCGCTCACTCGCGACGCGCAGCGCCAGCCATTAAGAAGGGAGGGGGGAGGGAGGAGCAGCTGGGAGTTCCCTTTCTAACACTCTGTCATCAGGGTGGGTGGGTTGGGCATTCTTAGACACAGAAGAATGGTGTGAATGGACAGAGGGAGACCTGTCCCTAACAGATGGCAGTCTAACAACCTGGCCTAAAGGAGTGACCTCCCTACTGTGATGAGAACTCACATTAGTACTAGCCATGCTAGGTGGCCTGCTAAGGGGCAGGTTCGGAAGGTTCCCATCTAACACTTTTGCTGGGGCTACCCCAGAGTCAGAGTGTGAACCATCAGCTAATCTGTCACCTGATGTGCCAGCTATGGCCTTATCATTTTCTATGAGCATATTAACTAACAATTCTCTAGAGGGATTCTTCCCTACCCCTAAACCTCTATCAATGCAGAGACTCCTTACACCTTTCCAGTTAAGGTGGTCATAAGCTGTGCTGGCCAGATCCAGAGTTTGACCTGTACCAGACATGATAGTAAAAGGTTTAAGGGACAGAAAAAGAAAGAAAAAGCTTCAGAACTTTTTAAGGAACAGAAAAAAACTTTTTCAACTTTTAAGAAACTTTTTGAAAGTTTTAGCGGTACTTTTCAGCACTTAGCAATAGAGTAAGAGCAGAAAAGCAAAACTTTTTGGTTAGGTGTACATACACTGAATTTGTTTTGTATATTTTTCTCTTATGAAAAGTACAAATTGACAAAGTGGTAAGTAGTTACAAGTACTTATCCCACTGCTGCACAACCAATGTAGGAGGCTGGCCTGGTTTGTAGTGGTACCAAGGGGTACTTACACTCTGCACCAGTTCCAGTTATCCCTTATTAGTGTAGAAGAGGTGTCTAGCAGCTTAGGCTGATAGAAAAGGTAGCTTAGCAGAGCAGCTTAGGCTGAACTAGGAGACGTGTAAAGCTCCTACTATACCACTGGTGTCATATGCACAATATCATAAGAAAACACAATACACAGATATACTAAAAATAAAGGTACTTTATTTTTATGACAATATGCCAAACGTATCTCAGTGAGTACCCTCAGTATGAGGATAGCAAATATACACAAGATATATGTACACAATACCAAAATTATGCAGTAATAGCAATAGAAAGCAATGCAAGCAGTGTACAGTCACAATAGATTGCAATGAGAGCACATAGGTATAGGGGCAACACAAACCATATACTCTAGAAGTGGAATGCGAACCACGAATGGACCCCAAACCTATGTGAGCTTGTAGAGGGTCGCTGGGACTGTAAGAAAACAGTGAGGGTTAGAAAAATAGCCCACCCCAAGACCCTGAAAAGTAGGTGTAAAGTGCACCTAAGTTCCCCAGAGAGCACAGAAGTCGTGATAGGGGAAGTCTGCAAGGAAGACCAACACCAGAAATGCAACAATGATGGATTTCCAGACGAGAGTACCTGTGGAACAAGGGAACCAAGTCCAAGAGTCACACTCAAGTCAGGAGTGGGCAGATGCCCAGGAAATGCCAGCTGTGGGTGCAAAGAAGCTGCCACCGGATGGTAGAAGCTGGGGATTCTGCAAGAACGAAGAGGACTAGGAACTTCCCCTTTGGAGGATGGATGTCCCACGTCGTGAAGAAGCTTGCAGAGGTGTTTCTGTGCAGAAAGACCGCAAACAAGCCTCGCTAGCTGCAAGGGTCGCAGTTAGGGTTTTTGGATGCTGCTGTGGCCCAGGAGGGACCAGGATGTCACCAATTGCGTGAGGAGACAGAGGGGGCATCCAGCAAGACAACTAGCCTGCTCAGAAGCAAGCAGCACCCGCAGAAGTGCCGGAACAGGCACTACGAAGAAGAGTGAACCGGATCTCACCTGAAGTCACAAAAGAAGGTCCCACAACGCCGGAGGACAGCTCAGGAGGTCGTGCCCTCCAGGTTAGAGTGTAGGGGACCCAGGCTTGGCTGTGCACAAAGGAAATCCTGGAAGAGTGCACAGGAGCCGGAGCAGCTGCAAATCACGCAGTACCCAGCAATGAAGTCTAGCGTGGGGAGGCAAGGACTTACCTCCGCCAAACTTGGACTGAAGAGTCACTGGACTGTGGGAGTCACTTAGACAGAGTTGCTGAGTTCCAGGGACCACGCTCGTCATGCTGAGAGGGGACCCAGAGGACCGGTGATGCAGTCTTTTGGTGCCTGCGGTTGCAGGGGGAGGATTCCATCGTCTCACGGGAGATTTCTTCGGAGCTTCTAGTGCAGAGAGGAGGCAGACTACCCCCACAGCATGCACCACCAGGAAAACAGTCGAGAAGGCCGCAGGATCAGCGATACAAGGTTGCAGTAGTCGTCTTTGCTACTTTGTTGCGGTTTTGCAGGTGTCCAGAGCAGTCAGCGGTCGATTCCTTGGCTGAAGGTGAAGAGAGAGACGCATAGGAACTCTGATGAGCTTTTGCATTCGTTATCTAAAGAATTCCCCAAAGCAGAGACCCTAAATAGCCAGAAAAGGAGGTTTGGCTACCTAGGAAGGAGGATAGGCTAGCAACAGAGGTAAGAGCCTATCAGAAGGAGTCTCTGACGTCACCTGCTGGCTCTGGCCACTCAGAGCAGTCCAGTGTGCCAGCAGCACCTCTGTTTCCAAGATGGCAGAGGTCTGGAGCACACTGGAGGAGCTCTGGGCACCTCCCAGGGGAGGTGCAGGTCAGGGGAGTGGTCACTCCCCTTTCCTTTGTCCAGTTTCGCGCCAGAGCAGGGCTGGGGGATCCCTGAACCGGTGTAGACTGCCTTATGCAGAGATGGGCACCATCTGTGCCCATCAAAGCATTTCCAGAGGCTGGGGGAGGCTACTCCTCCCCAGCCCTGACACCTTTTTCCAAAGGGAGAGGGTGTAACACCCTCTCTCTGAGGAAGTCCTTTGTTCTGCCTTCCTGGGCCAAGCCTGGCTGGACCCCAGGAGGGCATAAACCTGTCTGAGGGGTTGGCAGCAGCAGCAGCTGCAGTGAAACCCCAGGAAAGGTAGTTTGGCAGTACCCGGGTCTGTGCTAGAGACTCGGGGGATCATGGAATTGTCTCCCCAATGCCAGAATGGCATTGGGGTGACAATTCCATGATCTTAGACATGTTACATGGCCATGTTCGGAGTCACCATTGTGACGCTATACATAGGTAGTGACCTATGTATAGTGCACGTGTGTAATGGTGTCCCCGCACTCACAAAGTCCGGGGAATTTGCCCTGAACAATGTGGGGGCACCTTGGCTAGAGCCAGGGTGCCCACACACTAAGTAACTTAGCACCCAACCTTTACCAGGTAAAGGTTAGACATATAGGTGACTTATAAGTTACTTAAGTGCAGTGGTAAATGGCTGTGAAATAACGTGGACGTTATTTCACTCAGGCTGCAGTGGCAGGCCTGTGTAAGAATTGTCAGAGCTCCCTATGGGTGGCAAAAGAAATGCTGCAGCCCATAGGGATCTCCTGGAACCCCAATACCCTGGGTACCTCAGTACCATATACTAGGGAATTATAAGGGTGTTCCAGTATGCCAATGTGAATTGGTGAAATTGGTCACTAGCCTGTTAGTGACAATTTGGAAAGCAAAGAGAGAGCATAACCACTGAGGTTCTGGTTAGCAGAGCCTCAGTGAGACAGTTAGTCATCACACAGGGAACACATACAGGGCACACTTATGAGCACTGGGGCCCTGGCTGGCAGGGTCCCAGTGACACATACAACTAAAACAACATATATACAGTGAAATATGGGGGTAACATGCCAGGCAAGATGGTACTTTCCTACAATGGTGCAAATTATTAATAAGGTCAACTGCTTCAATGTGAATATATACATTCAAGTTCGGAAGAGCAATTCATCAAGCATTATTTCCTATTAGCAGAATTTCATTAGTGAGGATCCTTAACTAACATTAGATTAGCATCAAAATGTTGGGCTTCATACAAAACAATTTAGCAACACAATTTAGGAAACCATCTAACTATGGCTCTATCAAAATAGTGCTGTTGGTAACTAGAAAGAAAAGCAAATAAAATAGACAGATAAGTTCAATTAGTACCTCTCCTCAATTGGATCGGCAAGACAAGATAGTCTTCGTCATCAGGACATCAGTCGATCAGCAAGGCATCAGGATTCAGCATCAAAGTTCAGAAAATGCAAAGAGTTAAGCAATGAAGTTAAGCATGTTTCTTGTCAAGACACAAAAGAAAATAATGACCTTTCAGTCAGCAAGAAAATGCTATTTCCCAAATCCCTATTGGTCAAGGGATCGTATGTTCACACATTGTCCAATAAAACTAAAACCCCAAATCTATTAATTCTACCATTACTCCTTTCACATGTCGCTGATTGGCTTTCCTGCAGTGTCCTCATCATCCGGCTCGTCAGGTAACAATATTGTTGCAGCTTTTACTCCAGTCAGTGTCTCCATTGTTCTCCTCCTGAGAAAGTCAGTCTTACACACATTACACACAAAATGTTACATTAGCAAGAACAGCATCTTCTAGCAGTCGGTTCTCATGAGAAAAGATTCTCAGCTACGAGCACATTTAAACAATACAATGGAAAATCACACTATTAAACGTTAAGAAATACAGCTTGACATGAGGCCCTGCAAGTAGGCCAAGACCTTTGTTAAGATAAGGCTTACAATTAATAAAGCTAATACATACTGCATAACCCTTAATATGACATATTACTACATTAGTCAGACTTATGCTCCACATTTCACAGCATTAGACTATTAATAAGTACACTTCGTGAACATTGGTGTCCACTCATCGTAATCACCTGTTCAAATGTGTGCATAATTTTTGTACGTTATTATATTTTCTACACAAATCCATTATTCAGAATACATGAATACTCATTAATAATTTTTATTAAAACACCTGCGCTAGCAGTGTCAGGGACATTAGAACTGCGCACTGCATGATCACTGAGTTCTAAATTAAGAGTTCTAGTTCAGAGTTGTATGTCCTGACTTTAAACAATCTTGCTTTGGCTCACAGGTTTCCAGTCCCTGGTTAAGGATTGAGCCTCCTGCGAGTCAGATTCTGCTATGGTGTGTTCTAGCTCACAGCGCAGTGTGTACACTGTACAGCGTTATCCTGAGATAGTGCTCCTTTTGTTAATTTTCTTCCTTTATTCCTTTTCGGATCTTCAGGATGAACTTCATTGTGAAGGATTTCTAAAACTGTTGAGCTGCCCGAAAACTGGCAAAGAATCCTTACTGTGAGGCTGGCAACCAGAGCTGAATAGACATAATAGTGCTTTCAGAAAAGGTAAGAATAACAGGCAATGAGTAAGCATTTGAGCATGGCTTTTATAGCTTCTATGCCCAAGATGGCTGCCACTCTCCCAAGCTTCTAAAATCTTGCAGGAGTTGTTTTCCTGCAAGAGAGCTAAAAAACTTCTTCTGAAACTACACTGAACCAAGAATCCACTGTCCTTTGCCCCTAACAATGGAGGTTAGACACACTCATGTGCGCTCACTGTGAAGGAAGGAACCCGTGTGGGCAAATATGACTGGGGTGTTTCTGGGCATCCCTGACAATATGCGTGTCTTCTGAAAAATTTAACCCTTAAATTCACTAGCTTTAATTGTGGAAAGCAAAACAAAGTTTTATAAAATGTAATTGCATCTGTAGATGTTATATATTCTAAAAAAGAAAAGGTATTTGAATGCTATAATAGATGTGGAGTAGTCACTTAGGTAGGCAAAATATCCAGACTAACAAGATGTTTTTTGTTTACTATTAAAGTTATGTGAGCTTTCACACACTTAGTTTGTGATTCAGGAGAAAGGAGCGCCAGCTTACACTGTCAAAGCCTTGGTTGGTGGGCGAGGTCTTTGTTACAGGCTGGAGCAGTTTTTTTTAGATCTAAGGTTTGAAGTTTTTGCTACTCACCAGTTGTGTACCATATTGAACTAAATCACAAGTTGTTGTTGTTATATATTTTACAAGTTACTTAAAATAGTCTGATTCTGAGTCAGGTGAAGCCTTTTAAATGTTGATGTATTACAGCAGCTACATCTTGTTTACTGTCTTTTACATGTCACACATAAACCGTCATCAAACTGTACTCCGTCCAGTCCAGAAGTACTGACTGCATCAGAGCTCTGTTTGTACATGTCTCCAAGGAGATATTCTTTAGTGCTCTGTGAGTACCTAGGCATCCAAATTGTATTAACCATTTAACTAGTATTGAAGCAGATATGCTAATTAAGAAAATTATTAATGATGTTTATGTGCTTAATAATGAAAAATATGTAGAGAAACTAATCATAGAGAAAATAATGTGCACGTTTGAAATTGTTCCCTCGGGTATGTCAGCTATGTGTACAGGATTGTACTACTATAACTGAAACTGTATGAAATAATGAAAATATATGCGAAAAATGTAGTAATATGACATTTTGAAATGTATAACCTATGTTTTATTTCAATTTGTAGTGTTAACTTAGCCGAACTTAAAGGCCTAGTCTCCCTAGGCCTCTGTCACCAAGAGCAGAAATAATAACTGCGGTTGCAAGAGGCTGCTACGAATTGGCCTTGACTCACCCGATGTTAAAGTTGCTTAGCTAGAATTTTCTGCAATGTACCTGCGGATAGGAGATGATGAAGACAATTTGATACAATTATGTGTAGAGTAGGCTAAATGTACTTTCCCAGGACTTTCCCAGGACTTGAACAATGGAGGTACTGACTGAAGAGGAACATGCAACAATTTTGACACCTGAAGACCCGGATAAGGACATCGTATAGCGGACCAATCCACATCTTGTGAACGGACTGATATTGAAATTAGTAGATTCGGTAAACAAATACTATAGGCTTGCTTCCAGTTCCGCAAGTGGAAAGAGGCATAGAGTCAGTTCCGGTCACTTCCGGTGGAGAAAAGAGGAGACAGTGCGCTCTGACTCTCACCAGCGGCGCGGGGAGCAGGCGGCGGAGGCACCCTGAGCACTGAGGAAGCACTGACAGCAGCCGCAGCCCGCAGCATCGCCGGGACCGTGCCGGGACCGTGCCTCGGACCGCAGCCCTCCTTCCACTGACAGCTCCCGGGGAGACCCTCGACCCTCGGCTGCGGTGCTGCCCGGCACCAGCCTGCGGACCCACCTGCAGGCAGCCTGAGCACCCTGCCTGCATTACCGGCTTCGCTGCCCGAGCGCCCTGCCTACATCACCGGCAGCGCTGCCGGGCCGACTCTCCCGCTCGCACCCGGACAGCGCCAGAATCCGGCGCCTGCCCACAACGCTGCCAGGAGGCACCCACCCCTCCGGTGCCCCAGAGTCTCCCGGACCACTCCCCCTGGATAAGCGGAGAGGACCTCATCTTCGCCGGGGCTCGGCCCCCCAAGCCAAGGAAAGGGAACTTTTTTTCTGCACTTGGGGCTCCGTGCCCGTGGCGAATGGTGGGAATCTCCAGCCCGCTCCAGTAAGATGGCGGCTTCCTGAGTGTTGGCTCTGGCGTTGAGGTCTTCTCGTCGGTTTCAAGGCAACCTGCGAGCCAGACAGCCGACTGTAGCCGCCTGACCAGGTCAGCCCGACTGTCGGGAAAAGCGGGTCGCCAGAGAGAAGGAGTCGCCCAAGGGGGTTGGGAGACAGGTGTGAGCAGAGGGGGAGGCCGCTCCCTTTGGCAGCCAGTGTGTGAGCGGGAGCCTTCAGAGTGCAGGGAGCAGAGGAAGCGCCGCCACCCTGTGGATGGTCCCTGCGCTGGGCTTGGTAGCCTGCGCGTCTGGACAGACGAGTAAGTAAGACATTTACTGTCCTATAGGAGGAGCGATTACCACGTCTGCCAAAGGCGCAAAGGCGCAGTCTGGTTGAAACTACAGCCTATCAGCTTGTCGTTCTTACACATTTGGAACTGTCTCCATCCTCAATTTTGGTTACCTAAAACCCCAAGTCTCCTTTCACGCCTCTCCTTTTTGTAAGCAACGGAATTGGAAACGTCTTGGCTGGTCATTTACGTCACGAGGCCAAGCTAGAGATTACAGCGAATTTACCTACGCCCGCATTGTGTTGCATACCTGTGTGCCCCTGTGGTCCTCGGGGCTGCTGTTCCTTCTGCTGGCCTCCACGTCTCCCCCCCCGCCGTCTCCTGACATCGCGACCGCTGCGTGGGGGGAGCGTTTGATGGGACAGGATGGGACTACATTACCCAGGTCTCCTTGCACCCCAGAAGCGGAGCCAACGCATTTTGCGCGTCCGAAAGCGCTATTAAACTGATCCTGTCTCTGGCTGAGCGGGCGAAGGTCGGGCCGTTGTGTGGCCGTTAGGGGGCCGGAAGGGGTCGGGTTGGGCCATTTCGCTAAGCTGTTAATTGCATCTATTTAATCCGATAACGCTTTAGTAATTCAAGACCCATTGGAGCCCCGAGTGAGTCTGTATTGTCTCTCTCTCCTCCTAAGAGAGCTGTTAGAAAATGCAGAAAAACGCAAATTAAGCGGGGGAACATACATCTTAAACCAACGATTGAATATGGTCATAGAAGTAATGTAGCTAATAACGAGATTACAATTAATAAGGATGATGTGAATTGTGATCTCTTGGGTTACATCGCTAAGCTATTTGAGGAAAAACTAGACCATATGACTAAGCCTCTTATGGAAAAAATTGAATTGTTATCTACGGAGGTATCTAGGTTGGGTGGTCTTTTAGATAAGATGTGTAAGGAACAGACTATGAAACAGTCTGAGCTACCCGTCCAATCCGGTAACTCTGCACAATTGGTTGTAGCACAGAGGTCATGTTTACCAGAACCTAGGGAGCCACCATGTATGGTGGATAGTACCTCTCATATGAAAGCAGCTGCATCTAATATTGCGAGGTACACTACTCCCGTGAACAGACCAAATCATATTAATCTTCCACTTGACTGTGAACCATATGTCATAGTCCTTTCGAATGTTCCTCCCTTAGACCCCACAGAAATGAATTTCCTTGAGGAATCACATGATTCTCTCAAACGGAAATCAGTTGCTTGGTTAAATAAAAATTTGTGGTTTCCCCCTACATCTATCCGATCATATACTGTCTACTAGACGGGTACCATGGATCGGAAACGCGAGGAAAAAATGTAAGGGGGATTGTGTAATTGTTAATTTTAGACACCCTCAACATGTTGCGACTGTTCTTCTTAGAGCAGCGTCTTTGGATGTAGAGGAGTCTGACGTGGGTGTGCACCCTCTGGGTTATTTTTATAGACATTTAGCCAGTACATCAGAATTTTCTAAAAAACACAGACTCTTGACTAATAGAAGAAACACAAATTTTTATACTCCAATTGAAAATAGATTTTCGGTACTGAGTACTTTGGATGAAAACGATTGACTCCCACGAGCAGGGGAATTTATCACAGAAATGTTAGTATTTACCCAGACGTGGGAACAAAAACAGAGTATAGAATACTTAGAACCGAAACTTATAGTGCCTTCGAGCCCCAGAAATTCATGGACAGTTAAATTGGTAAACAGCGTTAAATCCCCTTATTCTATTTTGAGTGAGGTAATCAGTTTGGGCGTACCTGATAAGTGCCTCACAGTGACTAGGGAGGGTAATGACGTTAGCAAAGACTATAATCAAGACAAAGAGTTAAATCCTTTAGTTGAACTAGAGGATGTTACAGAAAAAGACAACTTACCTATAGTATTAGATTCACCCTGTGAAAAAGGGATAACAAATATTAGACTGATATCTTGGAATATAGCTGGCTTAGCTAGGAACCTTGAGGATGTGGTATGGTGCTCCTATATGGAGAATTACGATATCATATTCCTACAGGAAACTTGGATGGTAGAAACCCCCCAAAGGTGGGGGTATAAAACATACTGTTATTATGCTATTCCATCAACTAGAGGTAGAGCCTCAGGGGGACTGGTTATCTGGGTTAAAGTGACTCTAGAAATAGATGTCACCCAGTTATCCATCCCCTCTCCGGACCTACTAGGCCTTAAAATTGATACAAGAGGGAAAGAAACTATACATTTAATAAATATATACAATAGACCGTCCCCATCTAACAAGGAATCAGAGGTGGTAGAACTCCTGGATTCCTTCTTGGATTCATTAGGAGATAATGTAAAGGTGTTAGTTGGTGGGGATTTTAACTGTAAATATGAGCCTGTCTTGGGGTTGGAAAAATTACTTGATGAACAAGATGCTGCAAATGATATCCTGCCCTTAGAATCTGCAAATTCAGCTAAAAGCAAAAAAGCCGCCTTACAGATTTTACAGTTGACTGTGGTACATGATCTAAGGGCTTGTAATGGTCGATTTCGATCAGACAGACCAGCAGCTCCAACCTATTATAAGGGAAATTCCAGGTCACATATAGATTTTGTAATGGCTACCCGGAATATATGGGACCAAATAATCGATTTCAAGATAGACCATAGGACGGAGAGTGACCATTTCCCCCTCCAACTATGGCTAGACTCTCAATCATTTATTATTAGATCCGAAGAAGAGACCCTGCTAAATACCACAGTCGCGGAGCTAGAGGTAACCAATAACAGGCGTGCTCTAAGATGGCCATATATCTTGAGAACAGAAAAGACGCTGATAAATATTTACAATGTATTTTCTGAAACGGTAGGAGACTTACAGTCAGCATTAGTGGGAACACAAGGTGTTCTTGATTTACGTCTTAAGCTGGTAGATGCACTAACTCCACTATTGAGTAAAATCTATAAAAAAGATGGTAATAGGATAAGGAACCATCTTGAGACAGCGAACCCATGGTATAATAAAGATTGTCGAATAGCAAAATCAAGACTGATCCAGGCAGTAAAATCCGGGAATTGTTTGGATATAAAAAGCGGTAGACTAGCCTACAAAAACACTATGGCCCAAGCTAAAAAAGCATGGGATGAAAGCTTTTGGGAGGATCTCTTGAATGCAGCTAAATTACGGGATCAGAGCATGTTTTGGAATTTAATCGCTAAGGGAAATAAGCAGGGTAGATCAACAAAGGATATTTTTCTAGATGAAAATTCTTGGTGTGATCACTTCACTAAGCTCTATGCTAACAAAAAGGAGAGTTTGCCCTTCGGGGACTATGAGACAAACTTAGAAATGAGTATTGCTCCTTTAACTTTTAGTTTAGAAGAAACTAATAAGGCTTTATTAGCTGTGAATATGGCCAAAGCCCCAGGCCCTGATAAAATTCCCGGCGATCTACTAAAATATGATGTGGATGTGTGGGGGCCTTATATAAATTACCTGAGTAATTCCATTGTGGCAGGCACACCGATCCCCGATGCATGGAAAGGGGCAGAAATCATAATAATTTTGAAAAAAGGTGATCGCTATGATCCAAGTAATTACCGCCCAATAAGTTTAATAGACATTTTTCAAAAGATACATGCCAGACACATTTTAAATAGGCTTTTAGATTGGATTGAAGAGACTAAAATATTAACCAAATATCAGGCTGGTTTTAGAATAAAAATCAGTACGGTTGACCAGGTGTTTAGGTTTATGTGCATCTGTTGGAAGTATATAAACATAAGGAAGGGTAGTCTCTATGTGGCATTTGTGGATCTCAGGGCCGCCTTTGATCTTGTTCCGCGCAGTTTGTTGTGGATTACATTAAGGAAAATGGCAGTCCCTGGGGAACTACTTAAAGAACTTATCAAGCTTCACACAGGGAACTATGCAAAAATTAGATGGGGAAAAGAAGGTGAAACCTCAAGGGCCATACCTGTAGACCGTGGTGTGCGCCAAGGTTGCGTGTTAGCACCTACACTCTTCTCATTATATGTTAATGATATTCCGAGCTATTTAAGGAATTGTGTACATGACTCCCCGAAGCTAGGTGGTGAGCCGGTTACGGCATTATTATTTGCCGATGATACCATCCTTATTTCTCAAACTCCGAGAGGTTTGCAAAATTTGGTGGATTCTTTCCAGAAGTATTGTGTGGGGAAGGGGCTAGAAATAAATCCTACCAAAACTAAGTATATGTCCATAAACCCCAAGAAATCCCTTAGGAAAAATCTGTCCTTGGAGAATCAAAAACTGGAACAGGTAGGGAGTTTTAATTACTTGGGGTTAATGCTGGATAGTAACCTGTCCTGGAAAGGACAGATGGATAAAAGCATCTTATCCCTTAAACAAAACTCAATGCCTATTTTAAAAGTACACGGAGCTAGTTATTCTAAAGCAATCTCACCGGCACTTGAAGTATATAAAGCGAAGGCCCAATCGGCCGCCCTTTATGGTGCTGAACTCTGGGGCTACTATTGTAACAGCAACTTTGGAAAAACGGAAAACCACTTTGTACGAAGGCTACTTAAAATACCAACAAGAACTCCTCTAGTCCCTGTTTTCCTTGATATTAATCTTAAAAGAGCAGACTATCAAGCATTATTAAGACCACTGCTGTATTGGGTCAGGTTATGGGTAACCCCGGAGTTGAGTGATTACAAGAGTGGATTGACTGAATTAATTCAGATAGATGGTCATATGAATACCCCTTGGCTAAAATATGTATCTAAGTGGTTTGAGAGATTAGGTTTATCACATCTATGGGAAGTTCCTCAGAATATGACAACATGTACCAAGAAATATGTAAAGGACACTTTTTGGTCTTATGTCAACGGAGAGCTATTGCATAATTCATTGATTGGTATTCTGACTTTGAATTTTTTGAACATAAAAGATACACCTAAATTCGAACAATTTTTGGATGAGGTCGGTCCTCCACTGGCAAAAACACTATGAGGGTCATTCTGACCCTGGCGGCCGATGGCCGCCAGGGCCACCGACCACGGGAGCACCGCCGACAGGCTGGCGGTGCTCCAATGAGCATTCTGACCGCGGCGGTTCAGCCGCGGTCAGAAGCGGAAAGTCAGCGGTCTCCCGCTGACTTTCCGCTGCTCATTGGAATCCTCCATGGCTGCGGAGCGCGCTCCGCAGCCATGAGGATTCTGACCCCCCCTACCGCCATCCAGTTCATGGCGGGAAAGCCGCCATGAACAGGATGGCGGTAGGGGGGGTCGCGGGGCCCCTGGGGGCCCCTGCCGTGCCCATGCCAATGGCATGGGCACGGCAGGGGCCCCCGTAAGAGGGCCCCAAAATGTATTTCACTGTCTGCCTTGCAGACAGTGAAATACGCGACGGGTGCAGTAGCACCCGTCGCACCTTCCCACTCCGCCGGCTCGATTACGAGCCGGCATCCTCGTGGGAAGGTCGTTTTCCCCTGGGCTGGCGGGCGGTTTAACTGGAACCGCCCGCCAGCCCAGGGGAAAACTCGTAATACCCGCCGCGGTCTTTTGACCGCGGCGCGGTAATTTGGAGGGCGGGATCCTGGCGGGCGGCCTCCGCCGCCCGCCAGGGTCATAATGAGGCCCTATGGCCCTCATTCTGACCCTGGCGGTTCCCTACCGCCAGGGCCAACGGGGGCGGGAGCACCGCCGACAGGCCGGCGGTGCTCCCTTGGTCATTCTGACCGCGGCGCTTTGGCCGCGGTCAGAATGGGAAAACCGGCGGTCTCCCGCCGGTTTTCCCCTGACCCTTAGAATCCTCCAAGGCGGCGCAGCTCGCTGCGCCGCCGAGGGGATTCTGACCCCCCCTACCGCCATCCTGTTCATGGCGGGAAAGCCGTCATGAACAGGATGGCGGTAGGGGGGGTCGCGGGGCCCCTGGGGGCCCCTGCCGTGCCCATGCCCATGGCATGGGCACGGCAGGGGCCCCCTAACAGGGCCCAACTAGGCTTTTCAGTGTCTGCGATGCAGACATTGAAAAGCGCGACGGGTGCTGCTGCACCCGTTGCACGCCTTCCACTCCGCCGGCTCGATTCCGAGCCGGCTTCCTTGTGGAAGGCGCTTTCCCGCTGGGCCGGCGGGCGATCTGAATCAGATCGCCCGCCGGCCCAGCGGGAATGTCAGAATACCCCTCGCGGTCAATTGACCGCGGGGCGGTATTCAGGCGGATTCCGACGGGCGGGCGGCAACCGCCGCCCGCCTAGGTCGGAATGACCACCTATATCTACAGTTTAGGTATGGGGTCTTACAGATTAATGCTTACACATGCAATTGGGGAGGGGTAAAAGGTTGTGAATTGTGCACCCTCTGTACTTCAGGGGCTAAAGAAGATGTTGTTCATCTACTCTTCTTTTGCCCAGTATACAAGAAACCAAGGGATTGTTGGATCAAACCCGTTTGTAAATATGTGGGGGTTAGATCCTACAAAGAAGCAGAGCGCATATTTCAGTCTAATACTTCACAATTAGTGGTGTTTGGCACGAGTAGATTTTTATTTAATGTGTACCTTATCAGAAAACGACTTGGTCACAAACTGTAATACTTTGTTAGGTGGCCCGCTCTTCCCCTTCCTTGTAAAGGTATTCGATGCACTGTTTCTTCGATCCAAGTTAATTAATTTTTTAGTTTTGGCTTTTAACTAATTTTTAAATTGTTATTTATATTTTTATACGCGGTACTGCTTAATCATGGAGACATCCATATATTTCTTGCCAACTGTATGTGTTGTATCTTATATTTAATTGTGAAATGTATATATGTATGTTGTATTTATCTCTTGTCTTGACTTTTATGGCAATATTTGCCGAAATAAAGTTTAACGAACGTATAGGTTAAAGTTATATCTGCTGACTGACTGACCAATTAGGAATTAAAGGGTTGGGCTGGGAGACCTAATAAAAAGTCATGACAAGGGGCTTAACCTTCAGATGCGAGGGGAGAATTGATGACGTCAGGAGACGCTGTCCGAGGTTCTGTTGTTGGGCTCATACTTCGTGAGCTTGATGCATGGCTGACTAATTGATGACCTGAAGACGAAGTCTGACTTGTTGCTGATCCATGCTGGATAGGTAGCTATGAAAATGTGACTGACAAATTTGTGCCTTTTCTTGTAGGTATCAACTGCACTGAATATAGAATTCTCACTTAGATAGATTTTTCCAAATTGATGTTTTTCTCTAAAAAGTTTTCGCATGAAGATTCACATGCTGATGCTAATTTTGGTTAGCTAGGCTGTTAAGGGTGACGTTGACAGTGACAAGTGACTGACAAGCTATTTGCTGAACTCTGTTATTAATTTTGGTATTCTTGGCTTATTAAGATGCATTTACACATATGGTTTTCTTCAAGTTTTGATGTTTTTTCATTAACGGACTAATAATTGAGTGGATTGAATAAAATTTGAACTCCCAGATGATTTAGAATCAATAGGGAAATAAAAATTGTTTAACTCTTTACCGAATTGTGGTTATTCATGAGTAGATGGTTTTTGAGCTGTTTTATCATAGAATGTTTCTTGATTAATGATGTTAATTATTGATTTGGTAGTCGCTGCATGACTGGGATACTCCATGCAATTCAAAAGGTTAATCGACCTATACGCGTCCCCTTGTAAGTTTACGTACTAGGGGCCAGGTGCGCTAGCAGTTTTTGGTTGCAGCTTGATAGTTAGTTTCCTTGGAGAACTAGTTATGTGGTGAATACTGGTCATGGTGGTAGTTTAAGTTAGGTTAGTTGTTTGTATTTTTCTGATGTTGAATTTTGTTTTTCTGAAATGGCAGTTGTAGCAAAGATGATGTCCCCTAAAGCCCAGAAGTGACTTTCCCAGATCCTGGATCCCACTAGTAAAGATGGGTATGTTCTTGGCGTTTGAGTGATAGTGAGAAAGTGGTAGGTTGCACTTGCACAGGCTTGAGCAAATTGCAGGTGAATTGTGATGTATGTGAGGTAAAAGTAGGGAGTCTGTGTACCCCATTTAGGGTTTAGTAGGAGTGTGCGTACTCCGCAGTGTGAGAGTAGGGAAGTCATCAAACTTCATATGTGTGTGGCGCTTTGTGCTAAAAAATTATCCACGTGGTTGTTGGTGATGTAAAGACCCTGCGTGGTCTAAGACTCCGGATTGACAAGTGTAGGGGACACTTGGTTATATGTTGTAATTTGTCTGGTTTAGTAGGTTGATTGGGCATGGTCAACAAGCCGGTGTGTGAGATAGATGAGTAAAATACATTTTTCGACTGAGATTTGGCGAGTCCTATGTGCACCAGGACACACCCATTGATCAGTTGAGAGTGAAATTTGTGGGTCGAATTTTGCTTGCGGATGTGGGAGACTGAGAAAGAGGAATGGCTACATGAGCGAAAGGGCCACAAGTGAAAATCCATAATGTCTCTGAAGCGATTGTGCCCGTTCCTGTAGTAAACCAGCAGGTTTGTTTTAGTTATTGGTTTTTGATTATAGAGCTCGCAATAATCTGCATTAGTTGCGTGAGTTGAAGTTTAGGCGGACAAGCCGCAAGACTTTGTCAGCCTCAGTGTGTGAGTGTGATGTCAGAATGTGCCACGCTGGGATAGGTTGGTTGGTAAGAGGAGTCGCGGGCGGATTGGCAGCCGTTTGTAAGAGGCAATTGGTTGAGTAAGCGGCTGAAAGAAATCTTGGGAGTAAAAGTCATTTCGTTATTGAATCGAAATAAATACAACAGACAAAATGAAGTTTTTCAAGGTGTTCAGAAGTGCTATGAAGGGTGATTCTTACATTAAGGCATCAGTGGGGGAACTGACCCCACCAAAAAATTCTCTGGCATATATTGTGATGGAGGAGCGAGGTGTCGCACCGTGTCTTTGGTTAAAGCAATAGTGTAAGCTAACAAAGAAGCTAGGACCTTTAGCGTTTCCAGAGCATGGAACATTTAATTTGAGAATTTTGAACAAATTGCGAATGGCATTGTATGAGATAAAGCTGTTACCGAGGCCAGCACAGGTTGAGGCTTTAGCGGTTTGGGAGCTAGGGGCCAGACAGCAGCAAGAGATGAAATTTAAAAGGAGAATAAAAAGAGTAGAAAAATCCTTAGCTGAAGCTAGGTGGGATTGGGAACAGAAGAGGTGGAGAACAGAGACGTTACAGGGAATTAATTTGTTTCCACCATCAATACAGAGAATTTATCCAGAAGTGCCAGTCCTTGAGACGATTTCGAACTTAGTGGTACCATTGGAGCAAGTGCTCCCGAGGCCACTGCTAGTTAAGAAAGAGCCGACTCCAATGTTAATGCCTCCAGCACATCCACAGGGTTTGCCGAAGTTTACACCAGTAACAGGAACACAGTCAGATAGTACACCAGTCATGAACCAGGCAATGGGGGTAACTTTTCCACAAGGTGCGAGTGTCAGGGCAGCTCCAGATGCAATATCGCTACCAATTACTGTTGGTCCAGCAGTACCTTTATTTGCACAAAAGAAAGCGAGTGCAGGAAATCAGAATAAAATATCACAGAGACTTGTGAGAAGTGGAGTGAATGATCCTGTGCAGATGTTGTCGTCTGTGGGTCAGACTTTCAATGGATCTAGACTGGTAATGGACCTTAGTCCACTTGTAGCACTTCCAGATACAGTAAATGACCCGAATGTGAGTCAAAGTTTGAAACTTTTGACGCCGCAAACTCCAGGTGCAGCGATGCAACAGGTACCAGTGGCGAATGCTAGTAACATCTCATTACAGGGATTATCAGCACAGCAATTGAGTGAATGGTTAGACAGTCTAAACACTCCTCAAAATACATCCAAGGGTGAAAAGGAGATAAATCGTGTGAGGTTAACTACAGAAGCAACAGAGTTAGTTGAGGGAACAGTGGGTGTAAACAGGTTAGAATCCTACACAGAAGAAGAGATTAGGTATTTGTGCCCCATGATTACAAGGGAAGTGAGTAAAATACATCAGAAACTGGGAGAGCTGGCAGAGAAACATGACATTGAGATTGAGAAAACAAAGCATTTGAAACACAGTTACAGGTTAGATTTCGAGACAAAGGATTTTGAACATATGAGATCAGCGGGAATGAAGGCTCACTTGAAAGAATTGTTGCAGAGTGCTCAGATCTGGGGAGCACTAGAGAAGTGGGATGGTAGATGGGCGAAGAAGAAGGATAAGTGAAAACGAGATTCACAAGATGGGTCTGAAGATGTTCAGAAAGAAAGGGAATCAGTAAAGATGCTTCCGATGAGAGAAATTCCAGGAGGGCAGTTTGTTCATGTCCCATGGCACAGGAGTGATATATTGTCATTCACAAATGATTACCCGAAACTAAGAAAGAAACCAGTTGAGTGGCATCAGCAGACAGACAGGTTTGTGAAACTTTCTAAATGTTTGTGGGAGGACTTAAACATATTATTGGAGATAGTGGCCCCAGCTTATTTGTGGGTTGAGTGTAAGAGAGCAGTGGATTGGCCAACAAGTGAACCAGAAAGGGATTTAGTAACGGGTGCACCTTCATCTGACGTGATGAAGATTTACTATAAAGTAATTGAGTTCCTGAAAACAAGAATTTCTCCCAAAAATATTGATTGGCAAAGAATCGACAGAATGGTTCAAGAGTCTAAAGGGTCAATACATACCTACTATGAGAGATTGGTAAAGGTGTTCAAAGAGTAGAGTGGCAAGGAAGCAATTGAGCTGAAAGACATGCTCCATTTTGTGTTCAGGTTCGTTGAAGGTTTGAGACCAGAAGTAGGACAAATGATTAAGAGTCATTTGATTTGCTGGCAGGCAAAGCCGATAGATGAAGTGTTGCAGTATGCAAAATACTGTATTGATGAGATTGAATTGAAGCAGAAAAAGCTGAAGGAAGAAAGCATTGGTGATGCAAATAAAGGCAGCTCAGACAGGAGTGCAGGGAGCTTTAGTACCACCTATGCCGCTGCAGAAGAGAACTGTTATGTTTCAGCCTCAGATACGAGGTAGAGGTCGTGGAATGGACATGATGTGTAGTTCTGAGTTGGGTACTGTAGTGGTTCAGAATGACACGCAGGGGATGAAAAAGATTTTACTGTGTCATTTGTGCAGAAACGTGGGACATTGGAAGCGGGAGTGTCCGTTAATGGCGCAGGATGGTGTCGTTCAGCAAGGTGGTGATGTCAGTACATTTCAAACTGTGAAAGTCCCAAGAATGAAAAGATTTATTCCTAATGTTCAGAATCGAGTGCAGAATTTCCAACCCATGCAGCAAGTGCCAGTGCAAGTGCACAATTAACACAGTTGAAACCAATACAGCAGCAGGTTCCCATGGTACCTAGACAGCAAATGCAGATACCTCAAGCCTCGATGGAGCAGCAACAGGTGATGCTTACTCAGCAGGTCACAGGTTAGAGACAAGACAGAAGTAATGATACAGTACACCAATTTCCATTTTACAGTGAGGATTAAATAAACAAAGAATGGATGAATGGCAGTTCGGATGAAGGGAAGTGTATGCTTGCAGCATCCTTAGAAGTAGATCAGAGAGGTCCTTTTGTGAAAGGAAAGGTGATGGGTTACAAGGTTTCATTTTTGGTGGACCCAGGGGCTACATGCTCTAAAGTAAGAAGTGTGGAAGTCCCGAATTTACCTCTTTCAGGAAGAATAGTTCAAGTTGTGGGAGTGGAGAATAGACAGTTGACAAACCCAATCACAGATCCAGTTCAAGTTGAGATCGGTAATTACCAGGGACTACATAGGTTTGTAATGTGTGACTCGAGTCCAGTGTCTCTACTGGGAAGAGACTTACTGTGTAAGACAAAATGTTCCATTAACTGTTCAGACACTGGAATCGAAGTACAAACTAATAGCGATGATGAAGAACAGATGACTGAAACGGTGACTAACAATGCTAGTGAGGAATTCAGTTTTTCCCAATGTTTACTGTGAGAGAATTGCATGCAGATTTACAAGGAACAGTGAAGAAAGATGTCTGGGACCTGACTGGTAAAGAAGTGGGTTTGATTAAAGGAGTGGAACTGATTAAGATCACTTTAAAGCCAAATGCGGTATTTCCACAACTTCCACAGTATAACATGCCACAAGATGTTCTGATGAAGGTAGCGCAAATAATTGGAGATTTTTTAAAACAAAGACTTTTGAAGGCAGTGTTGAGCAGTCCATGTAATTCACCACTAATGAGCTTAAAGAAACCATGTGGGAAAGTGCTCATTGTGCAGGACTTGCGAAAAGTGAACGATTTGGTGGCCAAGTGTTGTCCAGTAGTGCCAAATCCAGCAGTGATACTGTTTCAGATTCCTTGTGATGCAGAATAGTTCACAGTGGTTGACTTGTCACATGCTTTCTTCTCTGTGAGGATAGTCAGTTTCCTTTTAGTTTAAAATTTCTAGACGGAGTCTACAGCTGGTGCAGGCTTCCACAAGGGTATACAGAGTCACCATCACTGTTTAATCAGATTTTGAAAAAGAACCTGGAGTCATTAGAATTACCATACCAATCGACTCTAGTACAATACATTGATGATTTGCTGATAGCATCCAGAACAAGGAACGAGTGTGAGTATGACTCGATTGCCTTGTTGAATCATTTGGGAAATTTTTGACATAAAGTGTCATCTGTAAAATTGCAGTATTGTCAAAAATCAGTGAAATACCTGGGACATCAGATCGAAAAAGGGTTAAGGAGAATCTCCAGAGAAAGAATTACTGTGATATTGCAGAGAAGTCCTCTGACTTTGCAGGGGGAGATGTCAGAATGTTTCTGGGAATGGTGGGGTACTGAAGACAGTGGATTCCAAACTTTGCTTAAATTGCGAAACCCCTACAGCAGTTAACACACAAGGAAGTTACAGATCCCATTACCCTAGGTGAAGCTCAGATGAAAGCGTTCACTGAATTGAGAGAGTTTGTGCAGAGCTCCAGTGTTGAGAATGCCTGATTACACAAAGCCATTCACATTGTTTTGCCATGAACGTGATGCTTGTTCTTTGTCTGTTTTGACACAGGTCTATGGAGGTGCTTTTCACCTAGTAGCTTATTTTGTCAGCTACCTTGGACCCGGTCGCAGCAGCTTTACCAGGTTGCCTGCGTGCAGTAGCCGCAGTTGGTCAAAGTCTTTCCCAATGTGAGAGGGTAGTCATGGGATACCCTTTGACAGTAATGGTACCACACTCTGTTGAAATTTTACTGACAAGGACGAAAACACAATATTTGACTGGTGCAAGACTAACAAGGTATGAGATGAGCATATTGGGTGCTCCAAATGCAACACTGAAAAGATGTACAGTGCTGAATCCAGCGACATTGCTTCCAAGTGATACTGTTGAAATTGAAAAAGAGGAAGAAATTGAGCATGATTGTCTTGAGGTAACTGAGCTGTGTACAAAACCAAGGCCCTCATAACAACATTGGCGGTAAAAGCCGCTTACTGCCGTGCAGAAGACCGCCATCACACCGCCGCCGCCGCGGAATTCCGCCACAGCTATTATGACCGACAGCTCGGAATCCGCCAAAATTCAGACACCCACACAAGTCCGCTACACCAAAGGTCAGTGATAAACTGGCGAAAACAAAACCTCTACCGTCACGCCAACAGAAATACGCCCACACTATCACGACGCACGAATCCACGCGGCAGTCTTTCAACCGCGGTATTCCATTGGCGGTACACACCGCCGCGCTCAAAATACACACACATTTATAAAACACTGCCACATTGGACAAATCGAAATACACACACCTGATACACATACACACACCACTCCCACACACCCATTACAATATAAAACACACACCCACATCACCCACAAACCCCTACGACCAAAATACCGAAAGAAGGCCAGAAAGAGACACTACAAACTACTACCAAGCATCCACAGGCACACAATACCATCACCCACATCACTTCCACGCACTTCACACAACACACCACTAAATATCACTCCACTTATCACTACACACCCCACCCCACACATCACCCACACCACCCCATGGCACGGCAAAGACACCCCAGAGGTGGAACGACCTACGGGGGAAGGTGCGTACCGTGGTCTCAAGACACCACCTTACGGTTCAGCGGATTGACGGCGGACCCCCACCTCCTCCCCCACAACTAACAACATGGGAGGAGCAAGTCTTGGCGATTCTGCATCCTGAGGGCCTCGCAGGAGTAGATGAAGTGATGGACTCTGGTAAGTCAAATCTTAACTATTACATCCCTGACCCTACCTGCATGCCATCCCATACCCCCACCCCCACCCTCGCCCTCACCCCCATCACTCCAACTCCTCACAAATGTACCATTATCACAAACCACACATCTCAACACCAAGCCCTGCGTGCAACAACAAAGCATGGACACCTATCACCAAAGCATGGCCACTGCACATACCCATACACCCCCCCTAAACTACCATCACACAAGGTCCCATACAGGAATGCAAGCACTGGGGTACACGGTCACCCACCCATTGCACACCATGGCGCACACAGATGCAATAAACATCCTTTTATACCCCTGCAGGACCCCTACCCAACGTCACCGGACAGGAGGGTCCACACATGTCCACACCACCAACAGAAGAGGCCAACAGTGATGACAGCAGCTCTGTCCAACTGGATCTAGATGACCAGCCCGGCCCATCTGGGACCTCAGGACAGTCGGTTCCCCTGACACAGTCACAGGCCACTACAGAGCTTCCCCCCTCTGGAAACAGCAGCACAGCACCCACCCAGCGGGCCCATACCTCTGTCCCCAGGACACGTCAATCAGCAGTGTGTCCACCACTACACTGAACCCAGGCTAACCCACCACCCCAACAACAACAGGGACCTGGGGGCAGTGGCAGTGGGCACACTGTCCAGGGGACAGAGGCCCAGGAACACAGGGCAACTGGGAGGGCTGCTGTGCGACAGGGGGAAGACAGGCCCAGGGAACCCACTCTCCACGAGGCCCTCTCCAACATCATGGGAGCCTACCACCATTCCCAGGAGACGATGGCAACGGTACTGGCCAAGTTTCAGGAGACCCAGCGGCTGCAGGAGGAACAGTATTTGGGCTTCAGGGAGGAACACAGATCCATCAATTCCACCCTGGGCACCATCGTAGGGGTGCTGAAGGAAGTCCTCAACACCAGAAGGGACACTGTGGCACAACAAGGGGCCCCTGACACTAGCCTGGATGATGAACTGCCCACCACCTCCGCCGGCGCTAGTGGACAGGAGGCACGACCACAGGACCACCACACCAGCACCGCACCCCCTGCAGAGGGAGAACCACCCCGCAAACGGTCCCTGAGATCCAGGACAAGGACAGAGAATGATGCCAAGACCCCCACCAAGAAATGAGACCACCCTGATTGTCATCCTTCTGTCCCACCTTGTCACCCTGTCCATCCTCAAACTGCCCCAGCTCCACTTCCTATGCCCATTTGGGCAATGCACCTGTCAGACTAATAGACTGGACTCTGCCATGGACATTCCTCCACCATCACCCCTCACAATTTTAAAGCACCCTCCAAAATATTGAGCACTTAAATAAACACCCTTAAAGCACAAAACAATCTGGAGTCTGTCTGTGATTTCCAAATAGTGTATTAGCAATTACAGTGTCAAAATGCTCTTACAATTGTAATGTCAACATACCTATGTCACACAGCTCTAGTCCATGAGTTAACAAAGCAGATGTCACACAGTGGGGCCCACATCTGTGAAATCATAAGGGAAAGTGACAACTCAGTGACCATACACTGGGTGAAAACGACAGACAGTAGAGAGGTAGTAGTGTTAAAGTACATGTAGTAGGCAGGTTTGTATTCTTACCTGTGTCTCACTGGAATTATTGCAGGATCACCAAGTTCCTGTTGTCGATGTCCTCTTCTTCTGCTTCCTCGTCTTCACTGTCCACAGGCTCCACAGCTGCCACAACACCTCCATCTGGACCATCCTCCTGCAGAAAAGGCACCTGTTGTCGCAAAGCTAAGTTGTGAAGCATACAGCAGGCCACGATGATCTGGTATACCTTCTTTGGTGAGTAGAATAGGGATCCACCTGTCCTATGGAGGCACCTGAACCTGGCCTTCAGGAGGCCAAAGGTCCGCTCTATAATCCTTCGAGTTCACCCATGGGCCTCATTGTACCGTTCCTCTTCCCTTGTCCTGGGATTCCTCACTGGGGTCAGTAGCCATGACAGGTTGGGGTAACCAGAGGCACCTGCAAATGGCGAGGGACAACTGTTAGACACAAACTAACCTGTAGGGATATCCCCAGACCCAGACAACCATTCCCACTGACTAGCTTACAGGTGCTCACCTAATAGCCACACACAGTGCCTCTGGAGTTGCCCCATCACATAAGGGATGCTGCTATTCTGCAGGATGTAAGCGTCATGCACTGAGCTAGGGAATTTGGCATTAACATGGGAGATGTACTGGTCGGCCAAACACACCATCTGCACATTCATCGAATGATAACTCTTTCGGTTTCTGTACACCTGTTCACTCCTGCGGGGGGGGGTACCAAAGCCACATGTGTCCCATCAATGGCACCTATGATGTTAGGGATATGTCCCAGGGCATAGAAATCACCTTTCACTGTATGCAAATCCTCCACCTGAGGGAAAACGATGTAGCTCCGCATGTGTTTCAGCAGGGCAGACAACACTCTGGACAACACGATGGAAAACATAGGCTGGGATATCCCTGATGCTATGGCCACTGTTGTTTGAAATGACCCACTTGCAAGGAAATGGAGTACTGACAGCACCTGCACTAGAGGGGGGATTCCTGTGGGATGGCAGTAAGCTGACATCAGGTCTGGCTCCAACTGGGCACACAGTTCCAGGATTGTGGCACGATCAAACCTGTAGGTGATGATCACATGTCTTTCCTCCATTGTCGACAGGTCCACCAGTGGTCTGTACACCGGAGGATGCCGCCATCTCCTCACATGTCCCAGCGGACGGTGCCTATGAAGTACAACAGTGAGCACAGAGTCAAACAAATAAGAGGTACGTACCCACAGCCTACACAGAACACGATTCATAATCCGAAATGTGCATGTAGGAGTGTTGAGGCAAGGCCTAGCTAGGTATGTGTGACACAGTTAAAAATTAAGCCATGTGGGCCCCTCAAATGGCGGCTGCCTGACCCGTAAAGTGGGACAATTGGATGTGAGGTAACTGCGCTGGCGTTGTACACTATCGCGGTAGGCGGTCGAAGACCGTGGCGCAATTCTGCATTGGTTAACATTGGACCCTATGGGTCCCAGGAGCCAATCACGATGTACGCCGGCAGTGACGGTACGCACCGCCACGGAGGTGACGCCATTTTCTATCTGTTCAATCACTCGATACCTGATCTTCGACAGGAGAGGACCTACACTGCAAGTGCTGCTGTGACCTCAGTCTGGAAGAGACAATGGCTTGTGCGTCTGGGGAAAGGGCCCCTGCCTTCACATCGGAGGAGTTAGAGAAACTCGTGGATGGGGTCCTCCCCCAGTACACGCTATTCTACGGTCCTCCAGACAAACAGGTAAGTACACTGGGAGCATGCTGTATGGGCTATGCCTGTGTGGAGTGGGGTGGATTAAAGATGGGGCGGGGAGAATGAGGCGTGCATGAAACGATGGTGAGTGCATGTGCCACATGGCAAAGGAAGGGATGGGGGCCAATGACTGTGACGGTGCAGTTGGTAATAACTTCTCTTTTTCCCCTGTACAATTCCTGTAGGTCAGCGCCGACCAGAAAAAGGATGTTTGGCGTGCCATCGCCAAGGACGTCCGGACCCTGGGGGTCTACCACAGACGGAGCACCCACTGCCATGAGAGATGGGAGGACATTCGCCGTTGGAGCAAGAAGACGGCGGAGGCACAGCTGGGGATGGCCTCCCAACGTGGGAGGGGTGCCCGTCGCACCATGACCCCCCTGATGTTCAAGATCCTGGCAGTGGCGTACCCGGAGTTGGATGGGCGCTTGAGGGAATCACAGCAGACACAAGGGGGTGAGTACACTCTCATTCAGCTGATTCAGCCCGCAGTGGAGGTGTCTGGGTGGGGGAGGTGGGCTGTGGGTTTCCCTAGGCCAGGGCGAGTGTGCTAGTTAGGTCCCCTTCTTCTGGCAGACCCTGTGGCACCCCACCCCACCTGTGTACAGTGCCAACTACACCTAGTCAGGCTCCTGCGACATCCATGTGTGCAGATGTCGGCCATAGCCTTGTAGGCCATGTCCCAGGGATTGAACAGTGGACCCCAAGTGCGCAGTGTAGTGCAGGGGGCTTCTGTGTCTGTCGTGTCCGCCAACGGTAGCGGTAATGCATGCACTCAACATGTCCCCCCCTTTTTTGTGGTCTCCCTGTTCTTGTGTGCATTAGCTTCATCAGGTGGAGGAGCAGGGGCACCGGAGCAGGAGGGAGCTGCATCCCACATGGCCCTGGAGGGCGACACTACGGAGTCTGAATACACCAGTGGGACAGAGGGCGAGGGGAGCTACACGGCGGGGACTGGAGCTGAAACCAGTGATATGGACTCATCCTCTGATGGGAGCTCCCTTGTGGTGGCGGCCACATCTGTGCCCCCGCATCTACAGGCACAGCCGCCACCCCCCCCTACCAGCACCGCCCTCCCAGCAGCCCCTCAGCCTTTGCCCCGTGCCCGCTCACCCAGGAGGGTGGGCATCACCTTCGCCCCAGGCACCTCAGGCCCTGCCCCAGTCACCCCTGCTGCTCTCAGTGAGGAGGCCATTGACCTCCTCAGGTCCCTCACTGTTGGGCAGTCTACCATTTTGAATGCCATCCAGGGTGTAGACAGGCAGTTGCAACAAACAAATGATTTCCTGGAGGGCATTCATTCTGGTCAGGCAGCCCTTCAGCGAGCTTTTCAGACCCTGGCCTCAGCACTGATGGCAGCTATTGTCCCTGTCTCTAGACTCCCCCCTCCAACTTCCTCCACCCAGACCCACACCCCTGTACCTCAGCCTATCCCAAGCACACCATCAGACCAGCATGCACACATGTCAACACACAAGGGAAGCTCTGGCAAATATAAGCACCACACATCCCACAGGCACTCACGCAAGCATCACACACATGCAGACACACCAACATCTACTGCCTCCACTATGTCCCCCTCCTCCTCGTCTCCCTCCTCCCTCCCTGTCTCGTCTCCACTCACACCTGCATGCACTACATTTACAGCCGCTACTTCCATCACCAGCACACACACCACCACCCCCGCTCACGTGCAGTCACCACCCCCACTACCATTCACACATCACCTGTGTCCTCTCCCAGTGTGTCTATGACGCCACCTCCCAAGATACACAAATGCAGGCACACACCCACCCAACAGCCATCCACCTCGAGACAGCCTCCAGCGCATGCACCTTCACCCAAAGTCACCAAACGAACACCTCCTACAACCACAACCTCTTCCTCCACTCCCAAACCCCCTCCAGCTACCCGTCCCAGTGTTCCCAAAAAACCTTTCCTGTCCACCCTTGTCCTCTTTCCCTTACCTCCCCCACCCCCTCAGTCTCCTAGGGCCCGACTCTCCAAGTCTCATCCTAGCACCTCAGCCACAATATCTCCGGGACCAGTGGTGCCAGTAGTCATCGGATTCTGGAGTGCACCAGGCAGCAGGGCAGCCAGTGTGGCAAGGAGCCACAGCACGGACAGTCCCCCACCTGTCAAGCATCAAAAGTTGGCCAGTGCTCAGCGGGAGAGGGGGAAGACTCCAGCCACCAAAGTCGCTCCCAGGGGTACAGGTGGGAGTGTGGAGTCAGCTGCGACGCCTCCCAAGGTGGGGAAGGGGCACAAGAAACTCAGCAAGTCTGGGAAGAGCAGCACGGCGGAGAAGACCACCATAAGCCCCGCTGCCCAGGAGGCCACCGCCATCAGCCCCGCTGCCCAGGAGGTGAAGTACTGGGTTTTTCAGAACCCAGTGGTACCAGGGAACACACCCTAAGACTTCGAGTCCTTCCTGTTTCAGACTACAGAAACACAGAGTCTTCTTGGTGAAGTCAAAGATCTTGTTTATTGGCTGCAGCCAGTAACAGGTATCCTAGAAGTACAACACGGTGTATATTCTCAGGAGACTGCTCTCCTTGCAAAGCTAACCTTCTCTTTTATATAAAATATTATGCTTTAGGCAAACATCCCTTATTTTACAGTTGACCATTCACATATTTTCACTACAAAGAAATAACAGGGTTATGATGACAAGCCCATATTTCAGTTTGTCCAGCCCTCAATCAATTACCCGGCAAGGCTCAGTACTTTCATCAGATATCGACGGACCCCCAATATAAACAGGCACCTCCTCCTTGTAAAGCAAGTCATAAAGAAAGAAACAGGGACAGGTGCGTGTAAGATTAGGCATGGTTTGTGTGTGATGAAAGGTTTTATGATGTGTTGTGCCTTGATACTAATCTCATTCAGCCACTGGGAAAGAAACTGGCCGAACAGGTTTGGCTTCAGGCAGTGGAGTCAGCTTGCCCAGGTCACAGAGGAGTCAACAAAGATGTACGTGTCCTTCAGACTCGTTTTCGGCATTAGTCATTGGCCTATGTGAGGGCAATCACAAAATGGCTGTCGTTTAAATGGAACCCGAGGGTTCAGGACGGAAACTCTGATATTCGGGTGATTTTGTCACCCGAATATGAATACAATGCTTGTGCATACTATTCTAATCATTCTCGGTCTGCTGATACCAAAATCGTTGTGATACGACGATGTTTATAACACGGGTCCAGAATTTTTAGTACCACAGACCCTCCTTTTGCCCTTACATAGGCAATAACCTATACTCACGCTAATCTGAGTCCAGGTCTATATTCATAAAGTCGTTGAGATGTTGCTGTAGCATCATCCTATTACCTAGCTCGTCTTTGGATACAGGTTTCCTTACACACGATGTAGCACAGAGGCCACATATTGCAGGAGCACACTGTACACACAGACAGGACAGGAAAAGAATGGCTAAGATCATCCCAATGACTACCAGAGTCTTCCATCCCCAGGCGGATATCAGCTCCCAGAACCACCCCATCAATGACCAATCTCCTTTATCCACGTGAATAGATTCTGAGATCTTATGCAGTTTGGAAATGGCCTGGTAGACTGTCAGAGCGTTATCTGGGATGAAAACACAGCAACTTGATTGGATCACTTTACATACCCCACCTCGGTCTGCAAGTATGACGTCTAATGCGACCCTGTTCTGAAGAGTCATAAGGCGATCCGACTGGAGCTCAGCAGTCAAATTACCAAGGGCACCGGCGGTTTCAACTACCGTGGATTCAACCACCTTTGTCAATTGCCTTATGTTCCTGCTGTTAACCATAGGACCCCAAAACGGCAGAAAACCCTTTACGAAATCTCCAAATTCTTGTCCTGTAGTGTCTTCTTTACTTATGACACCTTTAACTATCCTTGTCTTATGGTAATCTGCCGCGGCCGTGTAGGTGGGAGGTAACAGGAACGAAACAAAACATGTGCCTGAGAAGTCAGGGGGCAACCATGTATAGGCTCTATTATGGCAGATGAAATAGGTACCCTTAGCTGCTAAGAACAAAGGAGAAGTCTGAGACGCAAAAACATATGTTTCAGTGCAGATACTTTTCCCTAACTGAGCTCTGGGATTCTTGCCATTACCTTGCAGACATAGGTGACCCTGATGGGGTACAATCCAAATTGGGGAGGATCTCTTTGCTCGCTGGTTCCCACTCAGAGTAACTCCATATCCTGTTATGTTCCATCCAATATATGCTAGTGTCTCATCTCTCGGGATAGTCTCATAGGAAATATCTTCCCTAATTTTTTTAGGATTATCTTTCACAGAACGTAGGGGGTTGGCTTCATACGCGTATATGAACACCGTTCTATATGCCCATACAGAACCATTATGGCTGAAAGGCAGGACCAGATAAGGGATACCTTTATCGGTAGTATGAGGCATAAGACCACACACCCAACAGTTAGTTGTGTTCACTACTAATTGGTGTTGGTGTAGAAGCTGAATGAATGAATTGTTGACAAATTCTAATCTTCTGGCAGACTCGTGTTCAGGCAGGGTGTGAAAAGAATGCGAGGAAACAGTAGAAGGAGGTATGGGCTGTGTAATGGGTGCAAATGTCACTTGAAAAGAGAATAAAACATATCCTATTAAAAACGTCATTACACTAAGCAACATGAAAATACATAATATCAAAAATCGTTTCTTTGTCATTATTATACACATTCTGGCTTTAAAGTCCATCTGTCTGGCAGGTCTCTCATTCTTGAAAAACTCCATCCTCTCTAATTGCTGCTCGCGGTGGTAGGGTGTTCTATGCTAGGGAATGCTTCTGTCAGTCCAGGGCAACTCCCTTAGACCGACCAGAACTGTCGACCTAACGTCTTCAGCTGCACTCCAAAGACTTGGGCAACCACGACCCTACAGCTGAACCCGGATGGCGGTTCGAAAAGAAAAAAACAAAAATAAGAAAGTTTCTCAGATGAGAGAGCCGCACTTTCAAAAAAATAGCAAAGGAACGGGAAAAAAATTATTTGTCCTTAGTTCTTGGTCTCAAATTATAACGGCTTTTTCCAGGTACTGTCTGGTTCTGGAACAAGAGTTCAGGCTTTGTAGTGTTCAATCGAATTGACGGTGGCACAGCTTCTTGCAAATTATTGTCACTTTCTCGTTCAGAAATTGTTCCTTTTACACGTGCATCGCTAAATGGCAAAAAACGAGGCACAGTCTCAGTCTCAGAGTCAGCGATCCCCTCCTGGACCCACCGGTCGTACGGTAGAGAAAAAGGGACCCTCTTGCAGTGTACGCCGTGGATCCAGTTCTTTTTCCCTTCCACTCGAACAGCTGATCTTGTTGAGAGAAGGACGAGGTGGGGGCCGGTCCAACGGGGCTGGTCATTCTTTGTCCGCTGGAAGTTCTTGACCAGCACCCATGATCCAGGATCGATAAGATGTCCTGGAGCTTCAGAGACCTGAGGCAGAGTATCGTGAACCTGTTGGTGTAGAACACGCAATTTAGCCGTCAATTCATACAAATAATCAAGCAGTACAGGGTGTTCGATCTCACTGAATTTTGTTGGTCTTGGCACTCCCCATATGTTGGCCGGGCGGCCGAACACAATTTCATAGGGACTAAGTCCCACTCGCGAATGCACAGTCATTCTTGTTGATAGGAGTGCTAAAGGCAGAGCGTCAGGCCATTTAAGACCAGAGCTCGCTTGTATCTTTGCCAACTTCAGTTTTAGCGTGCCATTATAGCACTCTACTAGTCCAGCTGATTGGGGGTGATTTGCAGCGTGGAATTTTTGCTGGATACCTAGCCCCTCACATACTTTTTTCATCACTCGACCCACAAATTCACTCCCATTATCACTCCAGACCATTCTCGGCATTCCAAACCTAGGGAAGAATTCTTTGGCAAGGGCTTTAGCTGTGGATAAGGCAGTGTTGTCTTTTAAGGGATATGCTTCTACCCATCTTGAAAAAGCACAAACAACAACAAGTACGTATTTCCGATTGTTGCACCTTTCCATGTGGATGAAATCTAGCTGCAAAACCTCGAACGGATACGTTGGAGGTGCAAAATGACCAGCTGGAGTTGGGGTTCCCCTACCAGGATTGTATTTCAGACACACCATGCAATTCTTGACCACATTCTCTGCACATTTAGGAATTCCAGCATTTTGCCATACTGGAGCCAACAACTTACAAATCCCTTTCACACTGATATGGGCCATTCCATGAGCCATTGTCACCACTGCAAGCACATACGCATCGGGTAACAACCATCGCTGATGTTCTGACAAGTCAACCCAACAACCATTTTCATCCAATTTACCCGTATTTTCTTTCCACACCTTCAACTCTTTCTCTGAAGCTTCAGCTTGAAGAGACTTCACACCCTCTATCGTATCTTCACACATTCCAACGTCACCAACCCATCTTGCGGGGCCTGCAACATACATTCGATTCATCACATCTTTTGCTGTTTCTTTTGCGATTTCGTCAGCAAATGCATTGCCACGACCAACATCATCAGTAACCTTCTTGTGTGCACTGCATTTCACAATCGCAACTTGTAATGGCAAGGTCAGTGACTCAAGAAGCTCATTCACCAACTGACCATGCTGAATTTTAGCTCCATGCGAAGTCAGGAACCCACGTTCTTTCCACAATCGTCCAAAACTATGGGCCACACCAAACGCATACTGGCTGTCGGTATATATGGTCACTTTAATTCCTTTCGATAACACACACGCTCTCGTAAGTGCAATCAGCTCTGCTGCTTGAGCTGAATTATGTGGTATACGTGCAGCTTCAACAATCGTATGCAAAGTTGTGACAGCATATGCTGCAGTCGTATCACCATTCGGAAGCTTGAAGCATGAACCATCCACCCATAAGGTACCATCACACTTTACAAGAGGAGTATCTTTAAGATCTACTCTCCCTTTCGTTTCTTCTTCTGTCCTAAGAAAACAATCATGTTGTTCAACATCATCTGTCTCTACTGAAATCGGCAATAACGTGGCTGGATTCAACGTATTGCACCTCTTTATGTGCACATGACTCGCTAACAGTGTCAACTCGTAACCTGACAATCGAGCACTAGTTAAATGCTGTGTCTTGGTCCTGTTTAACAACGTGTCCACTGCATGTGGAACCATCACAATCAACATATTATTCATCACTAACCCAGCAGACTGTCGAATAGAAACAGCTGCTGACGCTGTGGCTCTCAAGCAACTTGGCAATGCTTTAGCTACCGGATCCAAAGTTGACGAAAAATATGCGCATGCGCGCTGCTTGTCTCCAAAAGACTGTGTCAGCACTGACAATGCACAACCCTCTTTCTCATGGACATACAGTGTAAAGGGCTTACTGTAGTCGGGAGTACCCAACACAGGAGCCGAACACAATGCATTACGCAATTCGGAAAAACTTTTCTGACAATCTTCAGACCACGGAACGGGGTTCGGTGTATCTTTATAGGTCAATGCTACCAAAGGTTTGGCCAGCAAAGAAAAATTCAGTATCCATTGTCTGCAGTATGATGTAATGCCCAAGAAAGCACGTACTTCTCTCTGTGTCCTTGGCACACTCAATTTTGCAATTGCCTGAATTCTTTCTGAGGGCAGTTTCCTTCCCTCCTTCGATAAGAGATGACCTAAGTAGGTCACTTCTTGTCGACAATATTGCAGTTTTGAAAGGGACACTTTGTGATGTAAATCAGACAAATGACGCAACAACGACAAGGTGGCTTCTTTACAAATCTCTTCAGTATCTGTAGCGACTAGCAAATCATCGACGTACTGAATAAGGGTAGCGCCGCCAGGTAAAACAATTGCATCAAGCTGTGTTTTTAAAGCCTGACTATATATTGATGGACTTTCACAGTAGCCTTGTGGAGCGCGTTTGAAGCGGAAACTTCGGCCTCCTAAACTGAAGCCAAAAATATCCCTGCTCTCCTCTGCAATTGGGATGCTGAAGAAAGCATTCTTTAAGTCAATCACCGAGAACCAGGTGGCGGAAGCTGGAATCATAGTCAATAGGGCAGTGATATTAGGAACAACTGGAAACTGTGGCACAACTATTTTATTTACCTCTCTGAGATCAATCACGAGCCTGTAAACAGGTGGCTTAGAGGGGTCAGTACGTTTCAAAACAGGCAGAACAGGACTATTACAAACGTTGCCTCTTGTCTCTTCAATTACATCTTTTTCAATTAAATCATAAATGATCGCTAGCAACGCCTTTTCACCTTCACTAGAGATCTTGTATTGTTGAATGCGTGGTAATTTAACATTGGCTTTCAATGTTACAACATAAGGCGGTATTTCCAAAAGACCTACATCATTAGGACCAGTAGCCCAAATGGTATCAGGAAGAAACGACAATTCGGTCGGAAGTTCATCCTTCGACAAATACATTGGAGAGATCATTTTCCTACCCAGTGTAAGTTGTACTCCCAAAGGAGAACAATATAATGTTGCATACAATCTTTTCAACAAATCCAATCCTAACAAGTTTTCACCACAACCTGTCGTCAGAATAAGGGGTGCTTCCAATTCACAAGGTCCAACAGAAAGGGACATAGGACTAGAAATCGGGTTCCTAACCGGGGCGCCAGAAAAACCTACTGAAACATTCATCTCGCCAGACAAAGGTGCGCCAGGGAGTTTTGAGTGCATAATAGAACTCTTTGTAGCACCAGTATCCAACAGAAAAGGCTCCGACACACCTGATGTAATCACCTTAACATAAGGTCCATTCTGATCTACTGGAACTAAAAAAACTCCCTCTCTTCGTTTATGGCTGTCCTAGCAATTATTACCTTCCAGATTCTCATCTTCTGCATAGTAGTCGTCAGCATAGTACTGAGCCGTCCTACCAGACGCGTTATGTTGCTGGTCAAAACTATTCATTGAGTTTTGAGACGGAAAGGAACGCGTGTTCTGGGGGAAACTTCCACGTCCTTTACCTCTAGGAGCTTGTTGAACACCTCGACCTCTTGCGCCAGAAGCACCATTCGTACGCTGTAACAAAATAGGACAACTATACTTGAAATGACCCTCTTCTTTACAATATGAACACTGATTGGGACCTACAGGAACACGTGGTTGAGAAAACTCGAACCTTTGCGAGTTTCTCTGGAACTGTTGAAGTTGCTGATAGTTACTCTGACCACCACGTGGCGGATACGCCTGTTGTAAAAGAACCTTCGTCTTTAATTCTTTCGTTTTCTTGTCTGCTCTATCCTTCTCATCTTTATCCCTATTTTCGTAGTACTGTGCAGTAGCCAATATTTGTGCTGAAGAGGAAACGGCCCAAGAACTCTCTGAATCCTTCAATTTCTTACACAGCTCGGCAAGCAAATTGTGCACAAACTTGTCGACGAACAACCGTTGACCACCTTCTGTACTCATATTTTGACCACTGTGGTCGATAAACGTTTCCTCAAACCTGGTGAAGAAATCAGACACTGTTTCATCTTTCTTCTGCTTACACGCAGACAATTTATCCCAATTCACACGCATCGCAGGCATTAAAGTCTTCATGTAAGTAATGATCCTAGCAGGCAGTTCTGCTACCAAAGGCTCAGGCTTGGCACCACCAACTTGTCTATCATTTGCAGCACTAATATTAGCCCATGAGTCACCTAACTCTTGCGCATGATCTGTATGGCGAATCAATCCCCACAAAGGCTGTGGAACAACATTCCCAAATAACATGTCTATGTCGGCTAAATTCATAATGCATGAGTCTGCAGTCTGTGATAATTCCTTATAATACCCTGCAGGGTTTTTACGGGGATCAGGCAAAGTCTGCTTAAGGGCTAAAACTTCAGCTCGCTTCCACGGAACATGTACCCAAACACGCTGAAAATGAGCTGGGACAGCATCAATTTGATTAGCAACATCAGCCGCAACGGCGTCCTTCCATACCGGAGGGACTTCTCTCATTGGGTACTGTCGCACCTTTTTTTTAACAGAGGAGTCATGTTGGAACAATGACTGAGAAGGATCCTTATTCCTAAAGGACAACAACGTCGCAACTGCTTTCTCAACATCGGAACCCACAATCGTGCCCTTTTCAAACTCAAACCGTACACGTCACAAATCAGGCGGATTTGTTTCCAAATCATTATCCTCCAATTCCTCACAAAGGAAAGCACACCTTTTCTCAAAAACGTATCTTTGTTTCGGTGCTTCCCATTGACGGAAGACATCCATAACAGACTCTACATCGTATCTTAAAGGGTAAACAACCCATTTACGCGCCATACGGTCAAACATTTCTCTCTCTCGAGAATTAGGCAGTTGACTACGCGACTGCTTACGCTCCAAATCTGGGGTCACACCAGACGACCCAAAGAGAGGAAATATAAGGCTGGCAACAGTATCTGTCATTCTCTGTCGGACAGAAGGAGAAGTTGATGAAAGAACAGGAGGAAAAACAGAGGGAGGCAAGGCAGACGCAGAGGCAGACGCAGAGGCAGTATCAGGAAGAACACCAGAAGAGGCAGTTGATGTAGTACATAAAGTCGTAGGAGGTACAGATGGAGCAGGTAGCGAAGTCGGCGGCCCTTGAAGGGGCTGCGCCATAGTAGTAGGAGCCAACTGAAGAGGAGCTGGCGGCTGTGGAAGAACCTGAGGCACAATAACCGGAGGTTGCACAGCTAAAGGTTGCGGGGGTGCTGTAGCATTCTGCGCATAAGGGGGTGGCGAACTCAACAAGTGTGACATTAAAGGATCTTTCTCAAGTTATTTTGCTGCATCTTGCTGAAGAAGCGGAAAAACTGGATAACATTTATCGGTCACCATTTTACGTTGCCTGTGCAACTGCTCATTCATCTGTTCTTCTTCATCATCTTTAAACTGCATGGCAGCTTGCATTATCGAGATACCCTCTTCCCTCTTATTTCTCTTTGCTAATTTAATTTCCTTCTGTTTGGCTTCCTTACGCCATAGGCGGAAAGAGTCAAACATCGCCGGCCGGGCTTTCTTCTTAAAAAGTTTAACCTCCAGATTATCCAGAATCTCTGTGTCAAAACTACCATATTGGGGCCATTTTAAAACACCATCTTTCCTGGTGTATCGGATCCATACTTCATTATATGTGAGGGGGCCTATGCCATGTTTCACATATAGTTCATAGGTTGGAGTTCCAATCGGAGGAACCGGACACGAGTCCTCCAATCGGGAATCCCTATTATAACCAAGACAAAACAAATTTCCATGTCTGCTAAGACCAGGCATCTTCGCTCTCCAGTCTAGCTTCAATTACGAATACGATAGTCTCGTGAATACACTAATCCCTCGGCTTTGGTACTTGCAAGTTCCAAATCAAAGATCCCAAGGGGATACCAAACTAAGAACCAAACTAAGGACTGGGAGACGCTCCACTTATACTTAACTGAGGTATCGATGATGTCACCAGAAGACTCGTTTATCGTTTCGCTCTACCAAATCATCAAGGGTCCAAAACAGGGCGATAGTCAGGGCAGCAGTCCTTCGTAGCCGCCGGGAAGCGGGGAACCTCGCAGCAAAGACTTTCGGACCCCGTCGACATACAGGGGTCGATGAAGTGGCGGCCTCCCTCCAGAATTTTCACACGAAGCTCCTCACGAACCTGTGGCTTGGACCGGTACCGTTGAAATCGCCCCACGTTGGGCGCCAACTGAAGTACTGGGTTTTTCAGAACCCAGTGGTGCCAGGGAACACACCCTAAGACTTCGAGTCCTTCCTGTTTCAAACTACAGAAACACAGAGTCTTCTTGGTGAAGTCAAAGATCTTGTTTATTGGCTGCAGCCAGTAACAGGTATCCTAGAAGTACAACACGGTGTATATTCTCAGGAGACTGCTCTCCTTGCAAAGCTAACCTTCTCTTTTATACAAAATATTATGCTTTAGGCAAACATCCCTTATTTTACAGTTGACCATTCACATATTTTCACTACAAAGAAATAACAGGGTTATGATGACAAGCCCATATTTCAGTTTGTCCAGCCCTCAATCAATTACCCGGCAAGGCTCAGTACTTTCATCAGATATCGACGGACCCCCAATATAAACAGGCACCTCCTCCTTGTAAAGCAAGTCATAAAGAAAGAAACAGGGACAGGTGCGTATAAGATTAGGCATGGTTTGTGTGTGATGAAAGGTTTTATGATGTGTTGTGCCTTGATACTAATCTCATTCGGCCACTGGGAAAGAAACTGGCCGAACAGGTTTGGCTTCAGGCAGTGGAGTCAGCTTGCCCAGGTCACAGAGGAGTCAGCAAAGATGTACGTGTCCTTCAGACTCGTTTTCGGCATTAGTCATTGGCCTATGTGAGGGCAATCACAAAATGGCTGTCGTTTAAATGGAACCCGAGGGTTCAGGACGGAAACTCTGATATTCGGGTGATTTCGTCACCCGAATATGAATACAATGCTTGTGCATACTATTCTAATCATTCTCGGTCTGCTGATACCAAAATCGTTGTGCTACGACGATGTTTATAACACGGGTCCAGAATTTTCAGTACCACAGAGGCCACCGCCATCAGCCCCGCTGCCCAGGAGGCCACTGTCATCAGCCCCGCTGGCCCAGAAAGGACCGCCAGCACCAGCCCCGCTGGGCCAGAAAGGACTGCCAGCACCAGCCCCGCTGGGCCAGAAGGGACCGCTAGCACCAGCGCCACTGGGCCAGCAAGGACCGCCAGCCCAGCTGGGCCAGAAAGGACCACCAGCACCAGCCCTGCTGGGCCAGAAAGGACCGCCAGCACCAGCCCCACTGGGCAAGAAAGGACCGACAGCAGCAGCCTGGCTGTGGCCAGAAAGGACCGCCAGCAGCTGAGTCGCTGGGCCAGAAAGGACCAACAGCAGCTGAGTCGCTGCCAAGGACCCCGCCGCCACAAGCACCGCTAAACAGGACACCACCGCCACAAGCACCGCTGAATATAACACCGCCGCCACAAGCACTGCTGAACAGGGCACCACCGCCACAAGCACCGCTGGCAAGGACACCGCTGCCACAAGCTTCGCTGGCCCATGAGTGCCAAGGGCACTGACGCTACTGTGTCTGCCACGAGCAGGATGAAGCACTCTGGGCACAAAGCCCCCTCCAGAACCAGTGGAGATTTACATCCACTACCTCAGTCCTTGGCAGGATGAAGCCCTCTGGGCACAAAGCCCCCTCCAGAACCAGTGGAGAAAGGCATCCACTACCTCTGTCCTTGGCAGGATGAAGCACTCTGGGCACAAACCCCCCCCCAGAACCAGTGGAGATTTACATCCACTACCTCAGTCCTTGGCAGGATGAAGCACTCTGGGCAAAAAGCCCCCTCCAGAACCAGTGGAGATTTACATCCATTACCTCAGTCCTTGGCAGGATGAAGCACTCTGGACACACAGCCCCCTCCAGAACCAGTGGAGATTTACATCCACTACCTCTGTCCTTGGCAGGATGAAGCACTCTGGGCACAAAGCCCCCTCCAGAACCAGTGGAGAAAGGCATCCACTACCTCTGTCCTTGGCAGGATGAAGCACTCTGGGCACAAAGGCCCCTTCAGAACCAGTGGAGGTTTACATCCACTACCTCAGTCCTTGGCATGATGAAGCACTCTGGGCACAAAGCCCCCTCCAGAACCAGTGGAGACTGTTATCCACTTGTGAGACTGTGGCTTTGCACTCCCCAGGATTGAACAGTGGGCAACCCACCCACTGTAGAGACTTGAGAGACTGTGGCTTTGCACTCCCCAGGATGCAGCAGTAGGCAAACCACCCAATGTAGAGACTGTGGCTTTGCACTCCCCAGGATGCAGCAGTGGGCAACCCACCCACTGTAGAGACTTGAGAGACTGTGGCTTTGCATTCCCCAGGATTGAACAGTTGGCAAACCACCCACTGGAGAGACTGTGGCTTTGCACACCCCAGGATGCAGCAGTGGGCAACCCATCCACTGTCGAGACTTGAGAGGCTGTGGCTTTGCACTCCCCAGGATTGAACAGTGGGCATAGGGCCCCCTCGTGGATTTGGCATTGTGCACTCAACCGGCTGAGGTGTTCCCCCTTTCCCTTCCCCCTGAGGTGCCTGTTTCATTGCTATCTGATGCCCCTGCATTGTTCTCTCCGTCATGTTCGGGTATTGAGTGTGGGCCTCGCACAAGCCGTGTGGGCCCAGTGTTCCACGGACTTCAATGGAGCAATACCTGGACAACTATTCTTGGTGTATATATTTGTTAATAGTGTATACTGGATTTTAATATATTACAATGGTTACACTCATTTCCTTTTTTCTTTGTATTCTTCTGGGGGGTTTGGGGGGTGTAACTGTAATGTATCATGCTGTATTAGTGTGTGTGTTGGAGTGGGTGAGGGTGGAGGTGGGGGTGTTGCGTGTTGCGTGTGTGTCTGTTTTTTCCCTCCCCCTCCCCTGTGTCGTAGGTGCAGTACTCACCGTGGACTTCGCCACCGGCGTTCGTGCTCCTGGTAGAGGAGCAAGAAGATAATGGCAGGGAAAATGTGAAGCTCGGGTTCCATGGCGTCCTGGTTCCTCGTGTGGTGTGGAGAGGTGAGCGTTTTCCCTTCGAAGTCCTGTTTCCCCCATGTTTTTGTTCATGGTGAATCCGCCCCGGAAAAAGTGGCAGATTGGTAGGTTGTGATACTGTGGGCGGTACATTGTCCTCCGCCTGTCTTTGCTGTTTGCTTGTACCGCCGTGGCGGTCGGAGTGTTATAGTGGCTGTCTTTGTTGGCGGTTTCCGCCACGGTCGTAATTCCAGTTTTTTTTCCGACAGCCTGTTGGCGGTCTTACCGCTGGTTTAACACCGTTCGCCAGGGTTGTAATGACCATCCAAGGCCTGATATTAGAGACACGCGTTTGGAAGAAAATGACCAAATTGTCTTTGTTGATGGTTCATGTCTCAGAGATGGAACAGGGACATTAAGAGCAGGATACGCAGTATGCACAATTACAGGCACATTAGAAGCTTCCTGGCTTCAAGATGTATATTCTGCACAAGTGGCAGAATTGGTAGCTCTTACCAGAGCATGCTATGTTGCTGCAAGACTGAGAGTCACAATCTATACAGATAGTCAATACGGATTTGGAATTGTTCATGATTTTGGCCAGTTGTGGCCGCAAAGAGGTTTCCTGACCTCTACTGGAACACCAGTAAGAAATGACGACAGAATAAAAGAGTTGTTGTACGCAATACATTACCTGAAGAAATTGCATTGGTAAAATATAGTGCACATCAAAAGACACAGGATTACATTTAATTGGGAAATGAATATGCAGATCAAGGCGCAAGGTTTTGCACATTGAACTGTATATCGTTTAAAGACAAGTGGGAACTAATGTCTGAGGAAGAGAATAATTGCACAAGTTTTGCCTTAAAGGTGATCAATACTCTGGAGGAGTTGAAAACATTGAAGGAAAATGCAGATAGGGGGAGAAACGACTTTGGGTTAAATTTAAATGCATACAAAGACCTGATGAAATTTGGGTTTCTGAGGAGGGTCAGATGGTATTGCCCAATAGTTTATTGTCCCAGATGGCCAGGTACTACCATGGCCAGGCACATATTGGAAGGGATGCCATGGTCAGGTTGTTCAAAGTTGATTGGTTCAATCCTAAATTCAGACAAGCAGCAGAGGCAGTATGTCATCAGTGTGTAATTTGCCAGCAACTAAATGTGGGAAAAGGGATAGTGGTGAATTTAAGCCATATTGGAAGAGCAGGAGGTCCATTCAGCAGAATGCAATTGGATTTCATTGAGATGCCTGCATGTGGTGGTCTGAAGTACATGTTGGTGATTGTGTGTGTCTTTAGCCATTGGATTGAAGCACATCCCACACAAAGAAATGACAGTCGCACAGTAGCAAAGTTGTTGCTTAGAGAGTTGATGTCACGGTTCGGATTTACGATCTCTTTAGAATCAGATAGGGGAACTCACTTCAATAACGAGGTGATCAAACTCTTATGTGCAGCACTAAACATTGAGCAGAAGTTGCATTGTAGCTACGGCCCTAAAGCATCAGGACTGGTGGAACAAATGAATGGTACATTGAAATCAAGAATTGCCAAAATGTGTGCCACTACCAATCTGAAAGGGCCAGACGCATTACCTTTGGTGTTGATGTCAATGCAAAACATACCTGACAGGAAGACAGGGCTGTTGCCCCATGAGATCCTCATGGGCAGAGCAATGAGATTGCCAGCAATTCCAGCCAATGCACTTGTCAATATTACAGATGATATGGTGTTGGACTATTGCAAAGGTCTGGCTGATGTGGTTCGCTCTTTCTCTCAGCAGGTGCAGGCCACTACCCTGCCACCCATTCATGACCCAGGTCACAATCTGAGAGCCTGAGACTGGGTCGTCATCAAAAAGCACGTTCGCAAGACCTATTTGGAACCACTTTGTAAAGGTCCCTACCAGGTGTTGCTAACAACTACGACAGCTGTAAAGTGTTCAGGACTGCCGAACTGGATACATGCAAGCCATATAAAGAGGATGGTGAGTCCGCAAGATCATGAAGAAGTGTTGTTGAGAGCACCAACAACAGCAAAACAAGTGGCTACACGTGAACCAGAACAAAAGCAAGCTGGACCTGAGGTTGAACCTGAGCTTGTGGAAGATGGGTCAGTCACCCCTGTAAGAGACGAGAGTGAAGAATTACAGGAGGGTGTGCAAGACCCTATTTCAACTGATACAGCAGGAGAATCGAGCACATCAGGGGTCCTCCCAGAAGCAGATGGTGCTGAAAAGCAAACATAGCGAGTGCCAGATCAGGAGAGTGAAAGAGTTGAGACGGATCAAAGCCAAAGTGATTTGACTCCTCCTGAACCCGTTGTAAGTCCATCAAGAGAAAAAACCATAGAGAAGGAAAAGGAAAACAGTCCAATCCTGAGGAGAATATTGACAGAAGGAACAAGAAAAGGAGATAATTGGCCTGAGTCACAGATTGGGAAGAAGAAGGAATTGGTCATAAACGAAACCATAGAAGAAGAAGTGGATACTACGAGAAAAGAAAAATTGGGTGAAGGAGAATTAGGTGGTGAACGAAGGTTGAAAAGGAAGAGAAGAGCAAGTCGAAGATATACAGGTCCTGAATGGGCATATGCAGCTACAAATGAATGGCAACATGAGTTTATGTCCTTTTGTTTTGATAGAGAAGTTCCGTGTCAGTACTTTGATGTAACCTGAAGGCGATCAAAAGACTGAGTTGTTAAGCTAATCTAAAGAATGCTAAAGAAAGAGACTGTTGAAATAAAATCTGAAAGAGACATTGATAACCTGATATGACAATTGAAACCCGGATGTGACAAGCTGCTAATCGATTTTGACAAAGGAGAAAAGGGTTCCTAGGTATGAAACTGAACTGTGAGAAGACATATTTTTCTTCATTTTTGATTTTTCTGTTGCACTTTATCTAAGAGTTGCTTCTACTTTCTGATTCTTTACAGATCATGGCTGAGTTAAATAACCAAGTTAGGAATGTTAGGTATTTTAGGTACTTGAGTGTTGAAATAGCAATAATGTTTATAATAATGATTGTGGGAATGTCTATTCATGATATGAAAAAGGCTACTATTGTTTCTATTCCTGAAACTACCTCACTAATAGCTTTAGAAAGGTTTAAGTTAGCTGAAAAATACTTGCATGACTATACTAATGCTCAAGGAGAGCTTTCTTCTAATGTATTCTATCGCTTGCTGAATAAGTATGTTGAGACGATGGATGCAAGGAATTGTCTTGTGTGTACGCAAATTCCTTCCTCATTGGAAGATGGGGTTACGTGCCATAGTCTGCCATTAAAATATGGCATAAGTTGTAGTTTTCTACTAACAAGATTCTATAACCACTAACTATGATTTGGTGTTCTCTTTTGTCCCTATTATTAGATATCTGAGTAAAATAGCTAAAGAGTATGATATAGTATTAGTTAGAAGCTTCTTTGAACCAACATTAACGTTTGGCACCGGATATGCTCACAAGAACAATCTGACATGCTTACTCACCCCGTTAGAAAAGAGGTTTATAGGGCATACTGATGACAGGAGAAAGGCATTGAAGGAGAAGTTAGAGAAAGGATTAGAGAAGAGGATATATAAGAATGATTATGCTTACACTGCTATTAAAACGCAAGGGAAATTAGCTTTAGATGCATTGTATATAGGGAAGCTTTGTATATATAGGCCAAAATCACGCACTGACACTTTATTTGTGGAAACGAGTGAATGTAGGCATGTGTTTTTGTTTCAGAGTTAATGGACTTTTATGCTAAATGGTCAGGACCCTGTGATTCCTGGGATCTACTATATTTGTAGACTTAATGCTTATTACCGTCTTCCTAGAGGATGGTATGGGACATGCTACTTGGGAATAGTTTTCCCTAAAATTTATCAGATAAATTATTTAAAGAAGATTTTGAAAGTGACCTAATTACATTATAAGTGATAGAGGAGGGAAACCTCTTCTGCAATTGTGGGAGATATTTTTGGTTCAGTAATACCATCTGTAGGAGTTATTTTGAATGCAATCAAGATACGAAGGATGTCTACTATTGTGGATAACAGTTGACAAATTTTACAGGGGCAATACTCCTGTTAGATATTGAATTAGCTGCGGATAGAGCTATGAAATAGGCTTGCTTTAGACATACTTTTAGCGAAAGATGGCGGAGTCTGTAGGATGATTAATGCTAGGCATTGCTGCTCTTATATACCCAATAGTGATAAGGAGATAAAAGACTTCGGCCCTCGTTACAACCCTGGCAGTAAATGCCGACTACTGCCGTGCTGATGGCCGCCAACATACCGTGACCGTGGCGGTATACCACTACGGGCATTATGACCCACACAGAAAAAAACGCCACTATACAGACACCCACCCACACAAGTCCTCCACACCAAAGGTCAGTGATAAATTGATGCTACCAAAACCCACATCGTTACGCCAACAGGAATACTCCCACAGTATCAGGACTGTGGTCTTTCAACCGCGGTAAACTATGGGTGGTACACACTGCTGCGCTCAAATTACACACACACTTACAAAACACCACCACATTGGACAATTCAAACTACACACACCTGACACACATACACCCACCACACCCACAAACCCAATCCAATATAAAGCACACACTCACATACCCACAACCCATTCAATGAAAAAAAAGATTGCCAACAGAGAGAGACACAAGCCAGGAGCACCCACTCAATCTGAGCCACAGAACACCATCACCCATACACCATCCATGCACCTCACAGCACACACCCCAACACATCACTCCACACATCACCCCACACATCCTCACACATATCACTCACACCACATCCATGGCACCCCAAAGACACCCCAGGTTTTCAGAAGAGGAGCTAAGGGTCATGGTGGAGGAAATCATCCGGGCAGAGCCACAGCTATTCGGATCACAGGTGCAGCAGATGTTCATTGCTAGGAAGATGGAGCTATCGCGGAGAATCTTGGACAGGGTCAACACCGTGGGACAGCACCCAAGAACAAGGGATGACATTAGGAAGAGGTGGGACGACCTACGGGGGAAGGTGCGTTCCATGGTTGCAAGACACCAGGTAGTTGTAGAGAGGACTGGCGGTGGACCCACACCTTCTCCCCCACAACTAACAACATGAAAGGAGCAAGTCTTGTCGATCATGCATCCTGAGGGCCTCGCAGGAGTAGCAGGAGGACTGGACTCTGGTAAGTCAAATCTTTACTACTATATCCTCCACCCTACCTGCATGCCATCACAAACTCCTACCCCTACCCTCACCCCGTCACTCCACCACCTCACATATACCCCACTATCACAACCCACCCCTCCCAATACCAAGCCCTGCATGCCACACCAATCCATGGACCCTCATCACAAACCTGCATGGACACCCATCACCACAGCATGCCCATTAGAGAGACTCACCTAGCCCACAAAATCACCACGCACACAAGGCAAAGCTGACAGGGCAATCACAACCATACAGGGAAACACACCCATGCACAAGATGGCACACGCAGATACAATTACACTGCATTTGCATCCCCACAGGACCCCTACTCACCGTCACCGGGCAGGAGTTACCAGCAACATCCAGCCCCCCCAGAGGAGGCTCACAGTGATGACAGCAGCTCTCCACGCCTGGATCACGATGACCAACCTGGCCCATCAGGGACCTCTATACAGTTGGTTACCCTGCCACAGTCCCATACAACCACAGGGCCTCCCCCCTCAGGAAACACCACCACAGAACCCACCCAGCGGGCGCATGCCACTGTCCCCAGGACACATCAATTAGCAGTGTGTCCACCACTACAGGCAACCCAGGCAACCCCACAAACACAGGACAATCAGGGACCTGGGGTCAGTGGCAGTGGGCACACGGTTCAGGGGACAGAGGCACAGGACATTAGGGAAGCTGGGAGGAATGTTGTACGACAGGGGGTGGACAGGCCCAGGGAACCCACTCTCTAGGAAGCACTCATCAACATCCTGGGAGCATACCACCATTCCCAGGAGACCACGGGCCAGATACTGGCCAAGTTGCAGGAGACCCAGCAGCTGCAGGAGGGGCAGTACCTGGGGATCAGGGAGGACTTCAAACATATCTACACCATCCTGGTCACCATTGCAGGGGTGCTGGGTGACATGGCCAACACCATGAGGGAGGCAGTGGCACACCAACGGGCCCATGACACTAGCCACACCAAAGAACAGCCCTCCTGCTCCACCGGCACTAGTGGACAGGAGGCCCCGCCATAGGACCCACAGGCCACCAGCACCCCACCCCCTGCAGAAGGAGAACCACCCCGCAATGGTCCCTGCGATCCAGGCACAAGCCAGAGAACATTGCCAAGACCCCCACCAGGAAACAAGACTCTCCTGATTGTCACTCTTCCGTCCCACTCTGTCACCCTGTCCACCTTGAACTGCCATTACTCCCCTTCCTATGCCCCATTGGACAATGCACCTGTGATACCAAGAGACTGGACTCTAACTGGACATTCCTCCACCATCACCCCATTGCACATCCCCCTCTACGTATTAGCACTTAAATAAACACCCTTGGAACAAATACAAATCTGGAGTCTGTCAAATGGTTGAAATATGTATTAGTAGAGTAGTGGAGAAGTGTGGCACAATGGTTAGAGCGGCAGACCCTGAAGCAGAGATCTGGCTCAGGACCAGGGTTCAAGTCCCACTTTGGCAGGTCTTGGGCTCAATTCCGTTGGACCAGATAATTCTTGCCTCGGTGCCTAATCTAATTAATGAGTCCCACTCTGCAACTCTGGGCAATAGCTTGCTTAATCTCCACAACAGCCCCAACAGCGCTTGGATGCCTGCCTTCACCCTGGGGGTGCCCAGGAGTGGGCACCTCACAGGGAAAAGCCAGGAGGGGTTCCATAGCGGTATGAGTACAGCCCCTTGAGACCCTAACGGGTGAGTAGTGCGCTATACAAGTGCAAAGTTTACAGTTTTACAGTTTACAGTACAACATTCTGAAAACATTGTAAGTCATATGTACAGTTATATATACATTGGTATGACCTTTAGTGGGCAGCAGTAAACATACAGAGATCTGAAAATAGAGATGCCAAAGGGTACAGTCAGTGGCCATAGACAGGGAAATCAGGCTGCCATGCACAATGTCCAACAGAAAACTGAAAAGTAAAGTGAAGTTACAGTGTCTTACCTGTGTGTCACTGGAAGTACTGCTGTATGATATTACTTCTGTTGTCCACATCTTCTTCCTCTGCCTCCTCTTCCTCACTGTCCACAGGCTCCACCGCTGCCACAAGACCATCTCCAGGCTCATCCTCCTGCAGAAAAGGCACCTGGCGTCTCAAGGGCAGGTTGTGCAACATGCAACAATGATCTGGCATACCTTCTTGGGTGAGTAGTACAGGGATCCACCTGTCAGATGGAGGCACCGGAACCTGGCCTTCAGGAAGCCGAAGGTCCGCTCAATAATCCTCCTTGTTCGCCTATGTGCCTCATTGTAACTTCCTCTGCCATTGTCTTGGCATTCCTCACTGGGGTCAATAGCCATGAGAGGTTGGGGTAACCAGAGTCACCTGAAAACATCGAGGGACAACTGTTAGACACACACTAACCCTTAGGGACAACCCCATACCCAGACACCAACCTATACTGGGTGGGGACCTTGGGCTCACCTATTAGCCACACCCGGTGCCTCTGGATTTGGCCCATCACATATGGGATGCTACTATTCCTCAAGATCAAGACATCATGCACAGAGCCAGGATACTTGGCATTCACATGGGAGATGTACCGGTCCACCAAACACACCATCTGCACATTCATAGAGTGGTAACTTTTTCTATTCCTGAACACTTGTTCATTTCTCCAAGGGGGGGGAGGGCGACAAATGCTACATGTGTACCATCAATGGCACCAATGATGTTGGGGATATGTCCCAGGGCATAAAAGTTAGCTTTCACTGTGGCCAAATCCTCCACCTGGGGGAATACAATGTAGCTGCGCATGTGTTTCAGCAGGACTGACAACACTCTGGTCAACACGTTGGAGAACATTGGCTGAGACATCCCTGATTCCATGGCCACTATTGTTTGGAAGGAACCACTTGCCAGGAAATGGAGCACTGACAGGACCTGCACTAGAGGGGGGATACCTGTGGGCTGGCGGATAGCTGGCATCCGGTCTGGCTCCAATTGGGCATACAGTTCTTGGATTGTGGCCCGATCAAGTCTGCATGTTAGTATAATGTGTCAGTCAGTCAAGGAACTTTATTCGGCAATTGCCATAAAAGTACAAATTAAGTTAAAATTTCAAGTAAACAGAATAAAAGTAAAATACATCTTACATATGTTACCAAGAAAAAAGGATGGCAGAATGATCTTGTCCAAGTTCCTCTTTCACAGACATTCCAATGTTCTTATCAAATCGTTTACTAGTTTTGTGCAATATAATACTAAAAGCTGGTTAAATACCTTAAAATATAATAAAAACCTTTCTTCCACTGGAATAAAAGCTATCCTAAACCACATATATAAGGTATAAAATGTTGAACATAAGAATAAAATTTAAGGATCAGCATGATATAAGATTAATAAATTACAAGATATTAATACCGGTTCCTAATAGCAATAGATGATCTAATAAAATTTAAAACCTAAAAACAAATTTTGCCATTTAGTAATTTCTGGAAATATATTGAAGCTTCCTTACAATGAATTGGTCTTAAAGTGCGTAAAATAGGTAAAATGAAAGTATTTCTAGGGGAGGCATAAAGAGAACAAAAGAGAAAAAAATGAGAAGTGCTTTGCTTTGAACTGGCATCGCAAGGGCAAGGTGGTAAATCTTTTTGCCAAATACACTGCTTGGGAAAGGCCACCTTAAAATAAATCATATTTAGTCTAAAAAAAGTTACAAGAGAATGGGGGTCATTACAACAATGGCGGGCGGACGTTGTAACCGCCGTGCGTCCGCCAATGCGGCCACACTCCCGCGGTGCCCATTATGACATCCCCGCTGGGCCGCAACATGGGAGCCGGCTCCAAATTGAGCCGGCGGTGTTGCAGCCGTGCGACGGGTCCAGTTGCACCCGTCGCGCTTTTCACTGTCTGCTATGCAGACAGTGAATAGCTGCACGGGGCCCCCAGGGACCCCGCGACTCCCCGTACCGCCAGCCTTTTCCTGGCGGTTTGGCTGGCGGTAGGGGGACTCGTAATCCCCTGGGCAGCGCTGCAAGTAGCGCTGCCCTGGCGGATTATCACCGCCGGGGCAAATGTGGCAGGAAACCGCCGGCCCCCGAGGTCGTAATCCTCTCTGAAGCACCGTCAGCCTGTTGGCGGTGCTTCAGCCAAAACAGCCCTGGCGGTCTTGGACCGCCAGGGTTGTAATGAGGGCCAATATGTTTTTGGACATGAAAACCAAGTCAAATAAGGTTCTATATGTAAAGCCGTAGCAATCTGGGTATAAGAATCTAAAGATTTCAAATTAAACAGCTATGAAGTCTTATGTGCAAAGTATGCTCACAGTAACGTGCTTTCAACAGGGACTTTGCAGTGGTAGTTAGCGTTTGCGGATCTTCATACATGTACCTAAGCCCCAGCTTATCAAAAGATGATCGCAAGTAAGAAAGCCAGGGGATCCTGTTCGAGTTAGCCAACTGTGTGCATTCAGTAATACATTCCTGCACAAGACTTGCAGCTGGGTTCGTCCAACATCTAATCCACAACAAAAGGGGGACAATAGAGACCGTGTCCTCTAAAAAGCATTGGCCCACCTCCTCGTGGATAATGCTATACACTTAGGTACCATCAATAGTCTGCGCATATATTTATTCTCGGTATGTTGGAGAGTGGGTATTTTAATGTAGCCCCAGACTCCGGCCCCATATAGGGCTGCTGGGACACACTTGGAGTTATATAGCAACAGAATCTGAGAAGACGGTCTGTGGCCCAGTTTACGGGTAAAACGAAAAATCGCTTCAATATTCCTTGACATTTGCTGAGTCTTAAATTTAAGGTGAGTATTCCAAAGCATAGAAGAGCTTATATGCATACCTAGATAACAGAAATCCCTCACCTTATTAATGGTATTGCCCCCCATAGTAAATATTTTAGATTTTGTATTTCGGGGGCCACATGTCATAACAAATGTCTTAGAATAATTTACTTTTAGATCTAAGTCTAACAAAAGTCCAAAAAAAGGTCCAACAGGCCTTGTAAACAATATGCAGTGCATGCAATAAGTACAGCATCATCTGCAGATAGTAAAACTGGGAGCAATCCCTGACCCATCTTTGGCACGTCCTTCCCATTTTTTATCAAAAAATCATAAAGCCCATTAATATATATCAAAAAAAGAAAGGGGGCCAAGATACATCCCTGTCGCACTCCCCTAAAAGAGGAAATGGGGGCGGTTCTCTGGCCCGATGGGCCAAACTGAACTGACACCTTTAAATCCATATGAAGGCGCTTTATGAGATCCAGTAGAGTCACGTCGCATCCCAGAGTTTCCATGATTTGCCACAACTTCTCCCTGTTTACCAAGTCAAAGGCGCTGGATAAGTCAATAAAAGCCATATGAATTGGCTCCCTTTTGGCAATTACATATTTGTTAAGAATGAGATGCAAGTTTAATACTTGCTCAACTGTACCCAAACCGGGTCGAAAACCAAATTGAATTGGAGATAGAATCTGAGTCTGTAGCACCCAATCCTCCAGGTGAGATAAAATCACACTACCCAGAATCTTAGCTGTGGAGTCGATCAGAGATATAGGTCTGTAGCAGGAAGGGTCTTGTCTATTGCCCTTTTTAAAAATAGGGATAATAATTGCCAGTTTCCAAGAAGGGAGTATATTAGTTTTAACAACACTTCTTAAAACGTTTGTTACTAGAGGGCCCCAAAGATTAGGCATAGATTTAAAAATTTCAATGGGGACACCGTCAGGGCCGGGGGCCTTCCCTTGTTTTGAGCGATTTATGTCTCCAAGGATCTCATGCAGGTCAAAAGAAATATCTAAGGCGTTTGTGTTGTGGTCTATATTAGTCTGATTGTTGACATTTCCCTCCCTGATCTGGAGATCATTTTCTGGATCAAATACTTTCCTAAAGTGGTTCAACCACACTTCTTCTACAATAAAGCAATCATCATCCTTAGTATTACTATCCGTAAAATAGGAATGATTGACCACTTTCCAGAATTTTGAGGAATCCATCAGATCGGACACGGCCTGAAGCTCTTCCCATGCCTTTTAGACCTTATCTCTGATTTCCTTTTTTCCAAGGTGACCTTATTCTCGGCCCTGACAGATTTAATTAAGTGACGGGAAGAAGGAACTGATTTAAGGGTATCTTTTAATTTTTTGTGAGCAATAGAACATGCAGAGTCAAACCATTTATGACCGGGCAAGCCCATAGTAGGTCTGTCCACCACTAGGGCATGTGAAATGGCATTACTTAGTATTTCAAATTCTTGAACGATATGGTTGTGGTCAGGCTGTTGAGATAAACATATATTAATGGAGTCAAACCTAGATCTTATGATTTCTTGATTAAAAATCGTTGGGTTTATTTTATCCCACTTCAAGCGTAAACCAGAGTTTATGTGAAAAGTAGTATTTCTTCTCATACCCTTATCCCTAGGAACCTGGTCTATGATTAAGTCTAGGTTGATACACAGAGGGTTGTTGTCACTGGCACAATGAGGGATTATCTTGAAATCACAGATTAAATGATAATCTGCGGAGCCAATAAGAATAAAATCAATGGTGCTCCCCTTCGCATTCCCTGTAAACACTGGAACATTTAAAGAGTCTAGTGACATTTTCTCCCTGACATGAACCAGATCAAAATTACATAAGAAGGAGTTCAGAGCTTCTCCTTCAGGTGTATGAGTAAAATGAATCAACGATTCTCTGCCTTCGGTAGGAATAGCGCACAATTCTAAATATTCCTGACAACATAAGGGGGTATTAAAGTCGCCGACCCATAAGACTACTAAATCTTCGTCCTGCAATTCAGTAGAGGAATCAATAAAATCCACAGCGTCCTCTAACGTTCCTTTAAGGAGACCACGTGGGACATTATTATAAAAATTTAAGATCAAAATACCTTTACACCCCCTAATAGATAATAAAACAATCATAAAATAAGGAGAGGACCAAATTAAGGAAGCCTTCAGTGATGGTAAACGTAAAGATATGAACATTAAAAGACCTCCACGTGCTCTTCCCATTGTAGAAGTTTCTGCCGGCTGGTAAAGAGTTGTATACCCATCCAGAAAAAACGTATCTTGGGACCAAGTTTCCTGTAGGCAGATTATGTCAAAGGATGATATAAAACTCACCCAATCCGGGTTGTATATTTTAGATTGAAGCCCCGCAATATTCCAACTAATCAAGGAAAGAGGCTTTGATCCCGAGTGTGGCACCAAACTTTCAATATTGTTTAAATGGGAGCTGTCAAGAATCTTCAATCTTACTTCCTGTACAAGTTCGTCATGGTCATCATCAGTCGTTAATTTCAACAGATTTTTGTGACCCGATCTAGCGATAACCTTAAGTCAATCATTTTCGTCAAGAGAGTTAAACGGCAAAGGACAATTGCTAGTGGGAACATTTACAAGCGAGTATGGCCTAACAGGAGCTAAGCTGTGATAGCTAGAGACAACACTGGTACATTGAGGAAAAAGGGAATGGACGTAAAAATGACATAACGAGTGGATTTGTATCCCTTTAGCTGGGAAATAAGAACAATCTGAATTTGCCAAGAGGTGATCAACTGAACACGGGTTAACCAAATTAATTACGACACAATCTCCGTCGTCCCTATTTCTTCGATGGCCAACCTGCTTCACTCTACGTGCCATAAGGATCTTATTATTCGGATGATATTTGTCCTTAAATTTAGATTTCAGCCAGTGAACAGACTTCCTAATCAGAGCTTGGGTGTCTCCTTTTTTTCCACTGTCTAGAGGGGGTACATTTGATAACACCAAAACATATGGAATACAATCAGGAGGTAGATGCAAGACATCTGCTTGATTAATAAAATTATTAGATAATGGACGTTATGGGTAGGGAAGGGTGGCTTCTTTAGAAGTTACTTGTGGCAAACTGGTCACGGCATTACCTAGGCCAGGTATAACCGAAGGTCTGGCCATAAAGTATAACGGCAACGTGGGATGTCAATATGGGTAATTGGTTTACCTTTGTTGCCACATCCCGGCTTGGTGCCATTCCCTTGCCTAGTACTCCTGAATTTGGTATCTGTACAAAGGTACTAAGCACATTATCACAAAAACAATCTAGTTTTTTAGTAATCATGATAGTAAGTTTCTCCTCTAGAGTAGTGCAAAAAGATTTAAGTATGGAGTCTATTACATCTAAAGGGTCTCTATTAGCATAATTTCTTTTAGGATGTTCATTTGTTGAAGCCAAAACAAGTGATTCATTAGGACTAATTGCCGGTAAAATATGAGATCGCTTTTTCGAGCCTAACGTCTTTTTTATATTCCTGGTCTTGTTACCTGCCCTCCTCTTCTTCAATGGTGGGGAAAGCGCCGGGGAGCGTTCCAGGGACGAATTAACACTTTGGACCGAAAGATTAGGTAAAACTGATGGGGGCATATTACATTGAGCAGATTGTGTTATGTTGATAGGCGAAACCAATGAAGGTAACCCATCCTTTGAATTAGTAGTTATATGGACAATAGGTTCCAATGGGGGCTGCTGAGCAGTGTTTCGAACATCCCCAATCCTTTCTTCAACTCACTCTAGTTCGGATTCAATAGCCCCAATCACAGATGATAAATAGCTGGTATTAGAAGACTGGCATAAGGAGCTGGGCCCACCTTCCCCCTTTTGCAGATTGATCTTTCTCTTCCCCATTTTGGATGTTGATCTCCCACACCTCCTTTGACAACTTCCAAGAGGATTTACCACCAAACGGTAAAAAATAAACATTAGAGGGGGGCCCAGCCCAGCCTAGCCTATTCCAGTCGATGGACGGGCCCGCCCTTGGCCCAGGCACCGCCTGCGCGCGTCCCGCGAGGCGGGAGCACAAGAACGTATTTAAAGGGCTCCTGCCCCACCTCCGGCTGCCACCTCCTCCAGTAAGCGCGTCCCGCAGGGCGGGATCGTGAGAATGTATTTAAAGGGCTCCTGCCCCACCTCCGGCTGCCGCCTCCTCCAGTAAGCGCGTCCCGCAGGGCGGGAGCACGAGAATGTATTTAAAGGGCTCCTGCCCCACCTCCGGCTGCCGCCTCCTCCAATAAGCGCGTATAATGTGTCGCAAGGTCCACCAGGGGTCTGTACACTGGAGGATGTCTCCACCTCATATTCATCCTCAGACGTTAAAGCCAATGAAGGAAAACGGTGAGCAGAGGGTCATATACACACATCTATTGCAATAATGTTGCATTTGTACATTTACAGAACCAGTATGTGAATCTGAGAGTCAGATACTGTGCCAATGTCTGCTGTGACGCAGTTAGGTGCCATGGCCTGTGCCCCCGTGAAATGGCGGCTGCCTGACCTGTAAGGAGGGACAAGTGGAAATGAGGTAATTCTGCTGCCGTTGTGCGCCATTGCGGTAGGCAGTCGACGACCGCCGCGCACCTTCGCATTGGTATCATTGGGTTCTATGGGTTTCAGGAGCCAATGGTGATGCACGCCAGCGGTGACGGTATGCACCACCGCAGACGTGACCGCCATTTTCTATCTATTCACTCACTTGCTACCTGACCTTCAACAGGAGAGGACCTACACTGCAAGTGCTGCTGTGACCTGTGTCTGGAAGAGACAATGGCTCATGTGTCTGGGAAAAGGGCCCCTGCCTTCACTGCGGAGGAGATGGAGAGACTGGTGGATGGGGTCCTACCCCAGTACACTTTACTCTATGGTCCTCCAGACAAACAGGTGAGTACACTGTGAGCATGATGCCTGGGTCATGAATGTATGGAGTGCTGTGTGTGTAAGCCACATGTGGGAGGGGGGCTGAGGCGTCCTGGCCAGAGTGCTGCATGTATGGTGGTCAATGTATGTGCGTCAGGGGAATGGGAGGGATATGGTGGGCCATGAGTGTGACAGTTCAAACGGTTAACTAATTCCCTTTTCTGCTGTCTTTTTCCTGCAGGTCAGCGCCCATCAGAAAAAGGGTATTTGGTGTGCCATCGCCAAGGAGGTGCGGACCCTGGGGGTCTTTGACAGGCAGCCCATCGTACCCTGAACCCCCTGATGTTCTGCATCCTGGTGGTGGCCTATCCAGAGTTGGATGGGCGCTTGAGGGCATCACAGCAGCCAAAGGGGGTGAGTACAAATTCATATTCATTACTTTGCGCGCATTAAGGTTTTACCTGGGTGGGGATGTGGACTGTGGGTGCCCTAGGCCAGGGCGAACATGGCAGGGTAGGTCCCTTGTTGGGCAGGCTCTGAAGCACTCCAATCCCAATAGTTAGTGGGCATCTACTACTGGTCAGGGCCCTGTTTGTTTCAGGTGTGCAGCTGATGGCGTTAGGCATTGTACCCCATGGGCTGGTGACTAGCATTGTAACTGGTAGTGCATGCAGTAGTGCAAAGTGCTGTTCCTTGTGAGTTGTGTACGCCAATGGTAGTGTTGTTGTTGACACTGACCAAGTGTATCCTCTGTCTCCCCCCCCTTTTTGTTTTGTCACCCTGTCCTTGTGTGCATTAGCGTCATCTGGTGGAGGAGCAGAGGCACCGGCGACGGAGGGAGCAACATCCCACATGGGCCTGGAGGCCGAACCCACCGAAGGTGATGGCACCAGTGGGACGGAGGGCGAGGGGAGCACCACGACGGGGACAGGAGGGGAGCACCACAGACAGCGACTCCTCCTCCGATAGAAGCTCCCTGTCGGTGGCCAGCAACCTCTGTGCCCACCCCAACAACAGGTACAGCCTCCACCCCCCTCCCAGCACCGCCCTCCCAGCAGCCCCTCCGCGTGTTTCCTGTGCCCGCTCACCCAGGTGGGTGGGCATCTCCTTCACTCCAGGCACCTCAGGCCGTGCCTCAGTCAGCCCTGCTGCCCTCAGTGAGGAGGCTATTGACCTCCTGAGATCCCTCACTGTTGGGCAGTCAACCATTCTGAATGCCATCCAGGGTGTCGAGAGGAATTAGCAACAAACAAATGCATGCCTGGAGGGCATTCACTCTGGCGTGGCGGCCCAACAGAGAGCATTTCAGGCTCTGGCCTCCGCACTGATGGCAGCCATTGTTGCTGTCTCTAGCCTCCCCCCTCCAACTTCCTCTACCCAGTCCCAATCCCCTCAACTCCAGCCTATCCCAAGCACACCTTCTGTATCCCCCCCCTCCTCATCCGCCTCCCTCCCGGTAGCGTCTCCACTCACACCTGCATGCACTACATCCTCATCCACTACCTCCATCACCAGCACGCCCATCACTATACACCCCTCACTGGCAGTCACCACCCCCACATCCATGCACATGTCCCTGTGACCTCTCCCACTGTGTCTGTGACCACTCCTCCCAAAGTACACAAACGCAAGCACCCACCGACCCAACAGCCATCCACCTCACAACAGCATCCAGCCCATGCACCTGCACCCAAACTCAGCAGACAGACACCTCCTACAACCACTCCCTCTTCCTCCACTCCCACACCTTCTCTGTCTTCCCGCCCCAGTGTCCCTAAGAAGCTTTTCCTGGCAAACATTGACCTCTTCTCTACCCCTCCCCCCGTCCTTCCCCTCGTGCCAGGGTGGCCAAAACCCAGCCCAGCACCTCAGCCACCAAGTCCACGTCCGCTGTGGTTCCTGCAGCTGTCAGAGGCTCAAAGAGGGCACCCGTCAGCCCATCCAGTGTGCCACCAACCCCTGCCAAGGCAAAAACCTTTCTGCCACCTGGCAAGGTGAAGGAGGGGACAGCATCCAGCAAGGAGAAGGAGCCACAACCACCCAGCAAGGCCACCTCAAAGACTCCAGCTACCAGACCCAAGGTGACACCACCATCTGCCAAGGTCAGGAAGGGGCACAAAACACCAGGCAAGGCACTTCAGCCGTCCGAGGTTGCAGGTGAAGGCCTGGTGGCTACCAGCACAACCACCAGCACCGCCACCTGCATCGCGGGCAACACCGCCAGCAGCCCCGCCGCTAGCACCGCCGCAAGCACCGCCACCTGCACCACCGCAAGCACCACTACTGGCAGCAGCTCCAGTGGGCAGCTGTCCGAAGCTGCAGGAGAAGGCCTGTAGCCTCCCCCCACCACTGGCAGCACCGCCACCTGCACTGCGGCCAGCACCTCTACCTGCCCCACCGCAAGCGCCGCCGCAAGCGCCGCCGCAAGCGCTGCCGCAAGCACCGCCACCTGCACCGCTGACAGTAGCACCACTGCCACCACCAGCAGCTCCAGTGGGCAGCCGTCCGAGGCTGCAGGAGGGGCTGGAGCCTCCCTCCACCACTGGCAGCACCCCCACCAGTACTGGCACTACCACCACTGTGCAGCCATAGCCGCCGGCGGATGAACTCTAGCCTTGCCTCCATGGACTATCATGCATCCTGGTCACTGCAAATCTTGTGGCTCAGACACCCAGGTGAGGGACTGTCAACTGCCACCCCCCAAGGGTTACATCACTGGGCACAGAGCCCCCTCTAGAACCAGTGGAAGAAGGCATTCACTCACCCTATCCTTGGCAGGATGAAGCACACTGGGCACAGAGCCCCCTCCAGAACCAGTGGAAGAAGGCATCCACTCACCCTATCCTTGGCAGGATGAATCACACTGGGCACAAAGCCCCCTCCAGAACCAGTGGACAAAGGCACCCACTCACCCTATCGTTGGCAGGATGCAGCAGACTGTGTACAGAGCCCCCTCCAGAACCAGTGGAGAAATGCATCCACTCACCCTATCCTTGGCAGGATGAAGCACACTAGGTACAAAGCCCACTCCAGAACCAGTGGAGAAAGGCATCCACTTGGAAGACTGTGGCTTTGCACTCCCCAGGACCATGCAGTGGGCAAACCACCCACTTGAGGGACTTGAGAGACTGTGGCTTTGCATTCCCCAGGACCAAGCAATGGGCAAACCACCAACTTGAGGGACTTGAGAGACTGTGACTTTGCACTCCACCGGACCAAGCAGTGGGCAAACCACCCACTTGAGAGACTTGAGAGACTGTGGCTTTGCACTCCCCAGGACCAAGCAGTGGGCAAACCACCCACTTGAGGGACTTTAAAGTCTGTGGCTTTGCACTCCCCAGGACCAAGCAGTGGGCAAACCACCCACTTGAGAGACTTGAGAGACTGTGGCCTTGCACTCCCCAGGACATCAGTGTGGGCATGGAGCCCCCTCCAGGAGCAGTGGTGTTGTCCCATATTCCGGCTGAGGTGCCCCCCCTTCCCCGTCCCCCTAAGGTGCCTGTATGTTTACGACTTGATGCCCCTGCAGTGTTCTTTCCGTATTGAGGCAGGAGTCAAGTGTGGACAAGGCCTATGAGTTTGGCCCAGTGGCCCAACGACATTTTGAGTGGACAATGTACCGCCTTATGTACATATTGCATATGTTGTAAATTTCTGTTTTGAATTTGTAACGTATATCTGACTATTTCTGATATGACACTCATTTGACTCCATTTCTTTTGTCCTTGCGTTCTTCCAGAGGGTTACGGGGTGCATATGTAAGGTTAATGGTGTTGGGGATGAGGGTTAGGGTTGGGGGTTTGCGTGTGTGTGTCACTCTCTTTTTCCTCCCCCCTCCCCTGTGTGCTAGGTGCAGTACTCACTGTGGTCGTCGCCACCGCCGTTCGTACTCCTGGTACATGAGAAGATACACCAACATGAGCAACACCTGTAGTTCGGGCTCCATGGCGTCCTGGTTCTTCCTTGGGTGTCGAGAGGTGAGTGGTTTCCCTTCTGTGTACTGTTTCCACCGTGCTTTTGAGGGTGTTGGTACCGCCCCAGAAAAGCTGGTGGATGGGCGGGTTGCAATGGGGTAGGCGGTACATTGTCTTCAGCCTATCTGTTGGTAACTTAGCCAACTTAAAGGCCTAGTCTCCCTAGGCCTCGCACACCAAGAGCAGAAATAATAACCGTGGTTGCAAGAGGCTGCTACAAATTGGCCTTGACTCACCCGATATTAAAGTTGCTTAGCTAGAATTTTCTGCAATGTACCAGTGAACAGGAGATGATGAATACAATTTGATACAATTATGTGTAGAGTAGGCTAAATGTACTTTCCCAGGACTTGAACAATGGAGGCACTGACTGAAGAGGAACATGCAACAATTTTGATACCTGAAGAGCCAGATGATGAGGACATCGTATAGCGGACCAATCCACATCTTGTGAACGAACTGATATTGAAATTAGTAGATTCAGTAAACAAATACTATAGGTTAAAGTTATATCTGTTGGCTGACTGACCAATTAGGAATTAGGGGGATGGACTGGGAGACCCTAATAAAAAGTCATGACAAGGGGCTGAAACTTCAGATGCGAGGAGAGAATTGATGACGTCAGGAGACGCTGTACGAGGTTCTGCCGTTGGGCTCATACTTTGTGAGCCTGATGCGTGGCTGACTAATTGATGACCTGAAGACGAAGTCTGACTTGTTGCTGATCCATCCTGGATAGTTAGCTATGAAAATGTGACTGACAAATTTGTGCCTTTTCTTCTAAGTACCGACTGCGCTGATTATAGAATTCTCACTTAGATAGATTTTTCTAAATTGATGTTTTTCTCTAAAAAGTTTTCGCATGAAGACCCACAGGCTGATGCTAATCTTGGTTAGCTAGGCTGTTAAGGGTGACATTGACAGTGACAATTGACTGACGAGCTATTTGCTGAACTCTGTTATTAATGTTGGTATTCTTGGCTTATGAAGATGCGTTTACACATATGGTTTTCTTCAAGTTATGATGTTTTTTCATTAACGAACTAATAATTGAGTGGATTGAATAAAATGTGAACTCATAGATGATTTAGAATTGTAATCAATAGGGAAATAAAAATTGTTTAACTCTTTACAGAGTTGTGGTTATTCATAAGTAGACGGTTTTTGAGCTGTTTTATCATAGAATGTTTCTTGATTAATGATGTTAATTATTGATTCAGTAGTCGCTGCATGACTGGGATACTCCATGCGATTCAAAAGGTTAATCGACCTATACGCGTCCCCTTGTAAGTTTACTTACTAAGGACCAGGGAGCTTGGTGTTTACTTTTCTTTCTTCAACATCAAAGTGGGAGAATTTGTGATAATCCTGCTTAGTATTCATGTAGGAAGAGAGGGTGCAGGATGTTTTTCTTTTAACACAAAAAAAAACTGTGCTGATGTTTCAGAATTTGTAAAAATGAAGCACATTTTCTGTAACTCTAAATTGTGGTGGAAAGAAATAATTGAATATGATCAAAACACATCAATACACTAGGTGATTACATTTGCCAACATTGTAGTTTGCGTGCAGTAAGACTGTATTTTGGTGCAAATGTAATGGTCATTTTAATTCAAAATATGTTGTCTGTAGTGGAAGTGTGCTGTCACACCATTCATACCTCACACTACACCACTCAATTCTATGACACTCCACTCCATCCTACATGTCACTCCACTCTGTGCCCCTCAACTCTAAGATGATCTATGACATGACACGGCACTCGACTCTATGTCCCTCCACTCCACACCACTTACCCCCTCCAATCCCTCCCACTCCCATCCATTGCACCCCATTCAACTCCACTCCAGGCTACCCCAGTCCACTCCAATCTACTCCAATCCACTCCACTGTGATCCAAACTACCCGACTCCACTCCAATCTACCTCACTTCAGTCTTCCCCACTCCACTCCAGTCTAGCACACTGCACCCAAATCTACCCCACTCTGCCCCACTCTAATCTACCCTAATCCACCCCACTCCAGTGTGCCCCAATCCAACTCACTTCACTCAAATCTACCTAACTCCACTCCAATCTACCCCACTCCATTTCAATTTACCCCACTACACTCCAAACTCCACTGCAATCTATCCAACTCCTCTCCACTATAATCTACCCCGCTACACTCTAACCTACCCTACTCCTACAAAATCTACCTCACTACCATCTATCACAATCTACCCCACTCCAATCTTCCACAATCTACCCCACTCCACTTCAAACTACCAGACCCCAATCCACCCAATTTACCCCACTCCACTGTAATCTACCCCTCTCCACTCTACCACACTCCGCTTCATCCAATCTACCCCACTCCACTCAAGTTCAACCCATTCCACCCCAATCTACATCACACCACTCCACCCCAATCTACCCTACTTTGATCTACTCATCCCCAGTCTACCCCACCCCAATCTACACCTATCTACTCCACTCAAATCTGCCCAGCTCTACCAGTCTATCCCACTCTGCTCTACCCCAAACTACCCCACCTCAAATTACCCCATTCCACCCCCACTCCATTCTATTCTGTTACTATAATCCACCCAACCCACCCCACTCCACTTTACCCGACTCCACTCCAGTCTATCCCACTCCAATCTACCCAAATCCACTCCACTCGACCCCAATCTACCCCACTTCAGTCTACCCCAATCTACCCTACTCCACCCCAATTTACCCCACTCCAATCTGCCATCCTAATCTACCCAACTAGCCCACTCAATCTTCCCCACTCTATTATACTCCACTCCACCCTACTCCAATTGACCCCACTCTATCCCCCACTCCACTCTATGCCAATCTGCCCCATTCCACTCTACCTCAACCAATCTGTGCCAACCCACTCCAAGCCACTAACATTTAGCCATGCTGCACAGCAGCCACACTGGTGTACATAATGGCTTAAACACATTACCAAAGCCAATAACTCTCACATATGCAAGACCTGTTGGCTTTGTCAATGCTTGTTTAAATATACTGTATGCTGTCAACGTTTTCACAGTGTATGCTTGCTACACCTTTTGTCTAGATTGTCTGCCTGCAAAGTTAACCTTCTGTCCAGCTTTTTAAAAAGAATTGAACTGTTGTCTAGAATTTCTAGACTGTGTGCCTAGAATTCGACTCCATGCCAGGTGGTCATCCGACCATGGAATGGTTCTCAAAGTCTTCCTTTCTCGAAAGCTTTATCTGTAAAATAGTGTCTACTGTGAAACACATTCAGCTTGTAGGGCATGTTCCCTACATTACAACCATCCCATATCAGGTGGAAGGTTCACAATCATGGCCCTTATCTCCTGTCTCCTGATAGATCTTCTGGTTGCCTTTACCTTCCTGTAGACTCTAACCCACATTTCAGTGTGCAGGGATTAAGGGAGGTGACAACTTGGTAAGAACTGATCAACACACTTAAGGGGAGGTGTTGGTAGGTTCTTTGCACCTTACTTCCCACTAAGCCCTGCCATTTGCTAGAGGGGGAACATACCCCATAAAAGTCGCCACACACATTCTATAGTAAAGCTAGTGCCTTCTTGGAAAAACATCCCCAAAGCTCATGAAGAGACAGTTTCTGTTACTGTATAGCAGGAGTCTTGCCCGCTGCTCCTGAATTCATGGCCCAATTGCACATGATCTAATGCTGTCAGCTATGTTGACTGGATCCTTTACAAGCCCTTGTGATGAAGGAGGTATGCAGACCAACCCCAGCAAATCTGGACTGTGGCAGAAGTGTGGCTCTTAGAGTGGCGCAATCATACAACTCTTGGTATGGGGTCCATTACACACCCACCCCGAACCACACCACCGACCTACAATGTATTTCCTATGAAAAGCACTTGTGTTTGGAAAGAATGCCTTGATCAGCCTCTGTGATGAGGAAAAGCATTCTTTGGGCTGGGGCATCTATTTCTCACCACAATACCTTACCTCAAAATTAGACCTAGTGGCAGTCTCCTCATGGCAATCTGCTTACTAAGGAATGTATGATGTGAGAGACAGTGACCTAGACAGGAACTAGTATTAGCTTTTAGGTTAGCCTTCGCTAGAAGCCCCATTGGGGGAAGAAAGGGAGTCGACTAGGAATGCTAAGAATGCTATTAATAGGCTTTGTTCAAGGTAATATAAAGCTTCAGTGGCCAGACTGACATGGTTTATTTTTACATATTGGTGGCATTTAGGCCAGAGTGGGTCAGGAATATGCTGCAAGGGAATGATCATGCAATTGTAATGAAATCCTGAGGGGGGTGGGTCAGTGTGGTGCTGAAGTCTATCTCGGAATAGTTCCAGCTCATACACATCACAGTATAAGGCATGTGATACCATCATCTTAAAAACAGCTGTAGGTACAAGTCCAGGCGATCACGCCATAAACTACCCTGTCACCTACTTATAATGTCTGTCCTCTATGCCCATTCCATGTTCTGCTGCTCCAGCATTATACATATGGGATATAAAATCTCAGTATGTAAATACTACAAAAAGGACAGGGCCAATAAGGTGTGGTGGCTAAAGTGGTCAATTTAGAATTTTGATACCAGAGTTGCATTCTTAACGCTTGCACTGGACCAGCAAAAGTCATGTGGTTCTAGGTAAAGCACTTTACCTCTGGGCTTCAACTTTTTTTGTAAACATGATTGTGCAAGCTAAATATGTGCAGTACAAATTCTAACAGTACCTTGTTTTGTTTTATTTACATGTCCCGTCACGAGGAATTGCCCTAGTTACTTATTGGTGATCTTTACTATCCTTAGATCCTAGGCTTCCCTGTGACAGTCATTTCTTGTGTGGTGATCTCCACCTCTAGACAGGAGAAGGTACAAACTCTACCCATCCTTGTGGGGGCTCCAAGATCATAGCCTTACCATTACACTTCTGATTTTACAAGACAATTGAAGGCCAGTAGTCTGCCACCATAATAACGACGATGAGGACAAATGGGGCTAAGGATAATGACAATTATCGGTAAGTAACCAGTGTTGGCCCTTCTCAAAGTCATTACTTTTAAGGAATACCAAAGCCATACTGGCCTTCAAATCTGAAAAAAATAACTGTCAAAGGCACTAATAATGCTAAAATGTAAAGTTCTGTTTTGAAACACAGCTACAAGAAAATAGGCCTCCACTCTTGGCACCTAGGTTCAGACCTAATTGAATAACAAAAGCTTTTTTTGCCAGATGGCCTTGGCATGTGCACAAGCAAAGGTGACCACCTTGAGCTAGATTTCCTAAAGCTTAAGAAAAGCATTCTTAGATGGCTGCTATGCATGAGCATACATTTTGGATGTTTTTAAAATCAGTTAAAGATGACCTCCACTGATATAGTGGCAGAAAAAGTCACATGGAGGGGTGTCCTTATTTAATGAAGAGAGTGTGGTGGTAGGAAAGAAGAGGGGTGGAAATAGTCTCTCATTCACTACCATTCATGGTTCCAGTATCACCAGTGGAAAAATGCAACTCATCCAAACTAAACTCTGCAAGACCTAAGTACTGTTGTGTCAGGAAAAACACAAGAATAGAGAGGAAATCTATCCAATATGGAGCAGAGAATTAAAATAGATAAGAAAGCCGTCAAATTATAATCGAGAGGTGAAGCCCTAACTAAAGCTTGACTACATGTGATAACGCGTCCCGACCTAGGTACTTTACTTACACGGGGACTCGTTTTAGGCCAATGAACCTTTTGACCCTGATTGGAGACACCTTAAGACGAGATATCTATTTTGCATTTCAAACACTAGATCAATAACCTCATCAATATTCACGATAACGAATCAATCAAATTAGTAAATTTAATTGATAAGAATAGAAACACAGCATGACCTTTCATCCATGAATGACCACGCGAAGTTTAGTAAGATTATGATATTTATTCCCTATTGGTTACACTCTACTAGCAAGTTTATTAGCCTCAATACCAGGAAACACATTAACAATGTCACAATGTGGCAACTTGAAAATGAATAAGCAAAGCAAAGATCATGAACATTAGAACAAAGCACGGCGTCAACATAAATCAACTTTAGCAGAGTAACATTAACACGTTGTTCAACAAAGCAAAGATCCAGTCATTTGTCTATTTGTGCCCAATTTTAGTAAACTTCTTAACTAACCTTGAATTAGCATCAGCATGTTGGGCTTCATGCAAAACAATTTAGCAACACAAATTTAGAAAACATCTAACTATGGACTCTGTTAAAAGAGCAGTTGTTACCTAGAAAGAAAAGGCAAACAGACAATTACAATTCATCATCATAGTTACCCTCCGTAATGGGTCAGCATACAGAATCAGTCTTCGTCCTCAGGACAGCAGTCGATCCACCATCAGCCAGGATAGAACAGGAAAGTCTCAGCAGAATAGGATAAGTAGGAATACTTCCTTCATAAGGAGGAGAAGTAAATATTGGGCAAGACAGAGTGAGGATGGTTTAAAGTATCAATAGCAAGGACTAAGTCAGAATATCAGGGCAACACTAAGAGTGTCCCTCTAATGTCTCAACAAGAGACACGAAATGGTTGAGTAAGAGTGGCAGGATAAAGGCACGCAATGGCTGATTTCTCCTTGTGACATGTTGTTAAATTGAATATACCAGACACGTCTCTAATTTCCAATTGGTCAGTATTTGGTGCACCATTATCACTATCCAATAGTCCGATGATCACCTTACTAGAATTTTCACTTAAAACAGTTCTCATGCAGTTCATTGGCTCCTGTGATTTACGTCTTCAACGGGTAGAATGTCAGGTAGAAAAAGTTACACTCCTTGCTTTAGTCAGTAGCTCCATTGTCTTTACCAGTTTGGGTGACCTTGTACCTGTAGCGAATTACACTGTTGCATTCAGCAAGAATGTCTCCTTGAGCAAGTCGGGTATCATGAGAAAGAATTTACTACAGTTACACACACACATCTCTAGCTTCTGGAAAAGTACAGCTACATGACCTTCAGGAAGACAGCACATTGCATGTTAGAAAAACACATTTAATATGAGACCAGGCAGATAGGCCCGACTCTTGCTAACTAAGGCCTAATGACTAGATTAGCAAAACCTTAATACATAATTCATAAAGCTAGTATAAAATCACACTTTAGCACATTATTAATTCACCATTAGTCAAGTTCATTGATCATCGTATACATAGGTGGCCACTCCCCATGGGCACATTTCAAATGCGGACATTAGTAGTACATTAATTCAATTTCTCTGCAATTTCGTTATACCTCATTTTGCAAGCATATAACTTTCACATTAATTGTAAAAACTACACTCCAACAATCCCTCCTCTGATGACTCTTGTCATCACACAAATCCTTTCTTTCACAATCTTTTCATTTTCTAATCTCTCATCTCAATTTCTTCCTTTGGGTTTGCCTTTTCATATTATGCTCTGAACATTTTCTCCCTTTTCTTTTCTTCCCTCCTCGCATTATGTTTTGCCAATTATGCTTTAATCCTTTTGCTAATTTTGCATGATAACCATAATCCAAATAGACAAGCCAGAATAATCACTATTCCCTGTATTAATTTACCCAATATACCATGCCAAATACTAATAAACCAACTTCCCACATGAGCAAGTCCCTTTCCAACCCTTTCCCAAACTCCTAGTTCTTTTAATTCCTTCAAATCAGCACTATCTCTTGTTAGGTTAGTAAGCATACTTCTAATCTCATTACTATTGTCAGGTATGTAGGCACAACAGTGACGCTCATTAAGCATCTTACAGACTCCGCCACTTTTCGCTAAAAGAATGTCTAAAGCAAGCCTGTTCTGAAGAGTCATAGCACTCTCCGCCGCAAGTTCAGTATCCATCAGGAGTATAGCTCCTGTGAAATTTGTCAGCATGTTATTCACAATAGTAGACAACTTCCAAATCTTTATGGAGTTTAAGACAACCCCTACTGAAGGAATTATTGCTCCAAATATGTCCCCTACTACACCAGCAGCAGTTTCTCTCTTTTGTCTAGCACGAAGTTATTCAGTCACTTTCGGTAATTTCTTCAAATCCTCTAGCTGGTAAATCTTTGGGAAAACTATTCCCAAATAACATGTCCCATACCATCCTTTTGGAAGACGGTAATAAGCATTAAGTCCACAGATATAATAGACCCCTTGGATCACTTGATCCATTCCATTTAACATGAATGTCTATTTATTCTGAAACAAAAACACATGCTTACATTCACTCGTTCCCACAAACACATTGTCATAATATGACTTTGGTTGTGTTATGCAAAGCTTACCTACATGTCAAGCATCTAAAGCTAATTTCCCCTGTTCCCTAATTCCATTGTAACTACCACTATTAGGAAAGGATCGTTGCTGCAAGCCCTTTTCTAATTTCCCCATTAAAACCCTTCTTCTATCTTCAGTGTGATCTAAAAAGTTTTTCTCTACAGGTGCAAGCAAGCATGTCAAATTATTGCGGTGTGCATATAATGTACTAATCGCTACTCTAGGTTCAAATAAGCCTTTAATCAGTTTTATGGCATAATATTTAGCTACACTATTCAAGTCTTCTATGATAGGCACATAAGAGAACACAAGGTCATAGTTAGAGGAAATATATTGCACTTCTTCTTGGTTATAGAAATGCGTTAGTAGCAAACTACAACTTATCCCATATGTTAGTGGCAAACTATGATATGTAACCCCTTCTTGCACTGAAACAGGAATTTTTGTACACACATACAAGCTTTTGCATCCATAGTGTCAACATACTCACTCAGCAAGCGATAGAAAACATTAGTAGACAGTTCCCCCTTTGTGTTAGTTTCGTCATGCAGATACTTCGTATCTTGCTCAAACCTCTCCCAAGGTGTTAGTGTAGCAGTCTCAGAAACTGTAGCATTGTTAGCTTCATTCTCATCCACCAATCTTATCTCCACAAACAAAGCTATAATGAATATCACACACACAACACCCAAAGCAACACCCAGATATTTACAATGCCAACTCTCCTCTCTATCATCTCCCGTGCTAGGCATGATCTGTAAAGAATCAGAAAGTAAAGTGCTACAAATGTAAACAACAATAAATGGAGGATGGTTAAAAAGCTTTTCTCTCTTTTTTTTTTTCATTTTTTTTTTTCAACAAGGCTAAGCAAAGTCTCTCTTTAGCAAGTATTTACAGCTTTTCATTCACTCCCAAGATTTTTGTCAATTCGGTTAGCAGCTTGTCACAATCAGTTTTCAAATGTCAGTTCGGGTTCACAGTGTCACATCCGGTAATCTTATCAGTCTCTTTTCTCAGGATTCTTTAACTCAATTTCAGCTTAACACAGTCTCTTTTCCTCGCGGCCAAACTCAGGTACCATAGTATTGACCTGGGACTTCTTGATCAAAACAGAACACCAAGAACTCTTGTTGCCACTTAGCTTATGTTGCATAAGCCCATTCAGGACCTGCATATCTTCTGTTCGCTATTCTCTTTCTTTTCAATGTACGGTCTCCCTGCAATTCTCCCTCCAGGTCTTCTTTCCTTGTTGTATCGACCTCCTCCTCAATTGTCTCATCAATGACCACCCTTCCTTTTGTCACTTGCGGTTCTGGCCACTTATCTCCTTTCAGTGTTCCTTTATTGTTTAGCTTTCCTTGTTGCTGTTCAATGCCCTCCTCTTGTGCTATGGTGCTTTCTCTTGCTGGATCTGCGAGGGGCTCAGGAGGTGTCTGGACACTCTGACTTCCCTCTTCCTCAACTCCTTCGCCTTCGGGGTCTGTCAGGGGTTCAACTTCAAATCCGTATCCATCTGCTTCTGAGAGAACCTCTCTTTGGGTCGGTCCTCCTGCTGCCTCAGTTGAGATAGGCTCACCGTCACCCCTCTGGATCTCATTTACTGTTTGATTGACCAAGCCATCCTCAACGGGCTCTCCTCCAGTCTCAGTCCCCTTTGATTACTCTCCTGTCCTGAGACTTCCGTTTCTGGAGCTGTTATTTTCGACAACTCAATTTCCTCATCAGTTGGACACATCACCTTCTTTGTGTGACTGGCATGGATTCAATTTGGAATTCCCGCACATTTCACAGCAGTGGTAGTTGTCAGTATCACTTGATATGGCCCCTTCCAACGTGGCTCCAAACAGGATTTCCTCACGTGTTTCTTGACAGCAACCCAGTCACCAGCTTTCAGGTTGTGACCTGGATCATTTATCAGTGGCAATGTGGTTGCTTCTACCTGGTGAGAGAAAGAGCGGACCACATCAGCCAGACCCTTGCAGTAGTCCAACACCATATCATCTGTGATATTCACAAGAGCATTTGCAGGCACTGCGGGCAATCTCATAGCTCGGCCCATGAGAATTTCATGAGGAGACAGTCCTGTCTTGTTAGGTGTGTTTCTCATTGACATCAACACTAAGGGCAATGCATCAGGCCATTTCAAATTTGTAGCTGCACACAATTTTGCCATTCTCGACTTTAGAGTACCATTAATTTGCTCAACTAGTCCCGATGCTTCAGGGCGGTAACTGCAATGCAACTTCTGTTCAATGTTCAGTGCGGCACACAAGAGCTTAACCACCTCATTGTTGAAGTGACTTCCTCTATCCGATTCTAAAGAGATCGGAAACACGAAACGTGTATCAATTCCCTAAGCAGCAACTTCGCTACTGTGATACTGTCATTCCTACGTGTAGGGTAGGTTTCAATCCAGTGACTAAAGATGTACACAATCACCAACACGTATTTCAAACCTCCACACACAAGCATTTCAATCAAATCCAATTGCATTCTGCTAAATGGACCTCCTGGTCTCCCAATGTGGCTCAAATTCACCACGGTCCCTTTCCCCGCATTCATCTGCGGACAGATGATGCACCTGTGACAAATCACTTCTACGGCTTGTCTGAATTTCGGATTGAACCAATCAATTTTGAACAACCTGATCATGGCATCTCTCCCAATATGTGCTTGCCCATGGTAGAACCTTGCAAATTGTGACAGAAGACTGTTCGGCAAAACCATTTTCCCCTCATCTGAAACCCACAAATCATCTGGTCTTTGTACACACTGCATTTTTAGCCAAGAGCGTTTCTCCTCTCTGCTGGCACGTCCCTGCAACAATTTTAGTTCTTCCATCATGTCAACCACCCTCAATGCGTAACCTGTGCACGTATCATTTTCTGTTTCAGGTAACAATTCCCACTGATCCTTGAACGATATACAGTTCAATGCACAAAACCTTGCGACTTGATCTGCATACCCATTTCCCATTGACACAAAATCTTGTGATTTCACGTGAGCACTGCATTTCACCACGGCAATTTCAAGAGGTAACTGAATCGCGTGCAACAACTCCTTAATTCTTTTGCCATTTTTCACTGGAGAACCAGAAGAGGTCATGAAACCCCTCTAGGACCATAGCTGGCCAAAATCATGGACAATTCCAAATCCATATCTGCTATCGGTATAGATAGTTACTTTCAGCTTGTCAGCGGCATGGCATGCCCTAGTAAGAGCAACCAATTCAGCCACTTGAGCAGAGTATACTCTTTCAAGCCAAGATGCTTCTAGGATACCAGTGATTGTACACACAGCGTATCCTGCTCTCAGTACTCCTACTGAGTCTCTCAGACATGAGCCATCAACAAAGATAATGTAATCATTTTCTTCCAATTGGGTGTCTTTAATGTCAGGTCTCGGTTTGGTGCACAGTTCTGTTACCTTAAGGCAATCATGTTCTACCTCTTCAGCATCATCAACATCTGTATTCTCATTGGGAAGCAAAGTTGCCGGGTTTAATACAGTACATCGTTTCAATGACACATTTGGTGACCCCAATATAATTGTTTCATACTTGGTTAATTGGGCATTTGTCACATGCTGAGTTTTGGTTTGGGTCAGCAGGATTTCAACTGAATGTGGGACCATAACTGTTAAAGGGTGTCCCATCACTATGCTTTCACACTGTGTGAGGCTTTGACCAACTGCTGCAACTGCACTCAAACAACCCGGTAAGGCTGCTGCGAATGGGTCCAAAGTAGCTGAAAAATATGCTACTGGTCGGTTTGCACCTCCATGGACCTGGGTCAAGACAGACAAAGAACAAGCATCACGTTCATGACAAAACAGGACAAAAGGCTTTGTGTGATCAGGCATACCTAAAGCTGGAGCCCTGCACATGCACTCCCTCAGCTCAATGAACACCCTCATCTCTTTCTTGGACATAGTTAAGGTATCTGGGCCATCCTTAACCTCCTTAACTGTCAGTCTCACCAAGGGCTTGGAGATAACTGAGAAATTCGGGATCCACTGACGACAGTAGCCAACCATTCCCAGAAACATTCTGACGTCTCTCCTAGATGTCAGGGGATTCATCTGCAATATGGCAGTCACTCTTTCCTTGGATATTTTCCTTGACCCCTTCTCAATCAAATGGCCTAGATATTTCACCTCTTTCTGAAAGTATTGCAGCGTCTTCGGGGATACCTTATGCCCATTCTTTCCCAAGTGGTTCAGTAAGGCAATAGCATTGTACTTGCAATCATCTCTTGTTTTGGAAGCAATCAACAAATCGTCAATGTACTGCACTAGAGTCGATTGGAAAGGTAGTTCCAACGACTCCAAGTCCTTCTTCAAGAACTGGTTAAAAATGGAAGGTGACTCCGAAAACCCTTGAGGAATTCGACACCAACTGTAAACCTTATCCAGGAATTTGAAACTGAAAAGAAATTAGCTGTCCTCGTGAAGAGGCACGGAAAAGAACGCTTGGGACAAATCGACAACTGAGAACCAATTTGCGTTGCATGGAACTTGAAACATTCTGTTTCCGTGTGGCTGTTGCACCATTTGTTGCACTCCGTTTCCCTGCATCCCTGCTTGCGCTGCCTTTATTTGCATCACCATCACCTTCTCTTTCAGCTTTCTCTGTATCAACGTAATCTCGTCACTACAGTATTTTGCATACTGTAACACCTCATCAATCGGCTTTGCTTGCCAACAGGTCAAATGATTCCTAATCATCTGGCTAATCTCTGGTCTCAGCCCTTCAATGAACCTGAACACAAGGTGATTCATATCTTTCGGCTCTATGACCTCTGTACCACTGTAGTGCTTGAATGCTTTCAACAACCCCTCATAGTACGCATGTATCGACTCTTTGCCTTCCTGTGCCGTTCGATCAATCTTTTGTCAATCAATATTTTGCGGCGACACCTTCTGCTTCAAAAACTCAATCACCTTAAAGTAGTACCTCATCACGTCAGGAGACGGAGCTCCTGTTACTCTGTCCCTTGCCGGTTCTTCCGTCGGCCAATCCACACTTCTCTTGCACTCGAGCCACAAATAGGCTGGAACTATGATCTCAAACAATGTATTCAAGACTCCCCAAGCTTTACAAATCTGTCTGTCTGCTGGCACCACTCTATCAGCTTTTCCCTCAGCCTGGGGAAGTCATTTGTGAAAGACAAAATGTCACCTCTGGACCATGGTACATGGACAAGAACCCCTCCAGCGGTCTCTCTCATGGGTAACATCTTTATTGTATTGCTCAGAGCAGTCACTTTTCTTTTTGTCTCTCTTCTTTGCCCATCTGCCTTCCCACTTCTCTAAAGCTCCACAAATCTGCACACTCTGTAGTATCTCCTTAAGGTGTGCCTTCATTCCAGTAGACCTCATGTGATCAAGGGCCAGATGTAGCAAAGGGTTTTACCCATTCTGTGTCTATGGGAAAATTCGTTGGTACATATGTCCCCAAAATCTTTAGGCTCGAAGTCTAACCTGTAACTCCTCTTCAGACGCTTAGTATTGTCTAAGTCTATGCCATATTTGTCTGCCAAATTGGCCAACCTCTGGTGCACCTTACTCACTTCTTTGGTTATCTTGGGGCACAGATACCTCAATTTGGCTTCAGTGTATGACTCTAGCCTATTCACTCCCATGCTTCATTCAACTAACTCGGCTGCTTCCACGTCCAACCTCACAAAATTCAGGTATTCCTCTTTCTCTGACCGCTCTGCTGTTGCAGGAGTAGTCTGTGGTGAATTAAGCTTGTCTAACCATTCATTCAATTGTTGCGCGGTCAAACCCTGCAACGAGATATTTCCAGCCGGCATCATCGGTGGATGCAACATTTTCACACTTGGTATCTGTTGAGTTAGTAGTCCCAAACCTGCCTGTCTCATTGTCTCTAGAGGAACCCCAATCGGACTGAAGTCCAACAAGGATCTAGATCTCTCTACTGTATGTTCTCCCAGTGTCATCCCTTGAGAGCTCCCTGCGAGCCCTCCTCTCATCATCTCTTGAGTCATTACCCCTTGATCACATACACTAGGCTTGGCCAGTGCATACAGCGGTACTGGTGGACCAACTGTAATCGGCAAGGATATAGCAGCTGGCACCTGTCTGTTTCCCAAACCCTGCAGAGCATTAACTCCCATAGTCTGATTCATTACGGGTGCTGTGACTGACTGCGGTCCTGTGACCGAAGTGTAATTCGGAACCACCTGTTGCTGCGGCTGGGGCAGCAGAAGTGGAGTTGGCTCAATCTGCACTAACTTCGATCTCGCATATGCCTGGTCAGGCGGCACCATCAAACTCGTAGTGGTTTCTAATGTTGGGACATCAGGGTAGAGCTTCTGAACCGGAGGTGGCTGCAACTGCGTCTGCATCTCTGGAGCAGTAGACATACTGACACTATTCTGTACTGGAGCTGATGTGGTAACATTATTTGCCTGTGCTGTATTTGTTGTTCCCTGGTTCTGTGTTGAATTTACATGATCTGCACTAGTACTTGGTCATTGTCACCCATGGCATATGGCGGTGGACGATCATGTAACAACTGATTAAGGAACTCATCGTCATCAGAGTCATCTGCATCTGCCCAAGATTTGTTATTCTCTTTCCCTTTACTAGAACCCTTGTCTGTTTTGCAAGTGGCCTTTCTTCCCTGCATGTCGGCTTCTTGAGTGATTGCCGGAAACATCCTGACTCCATCTATTATTTCTCTTCTCCACATCCTGTTCTCGCTATCCCATCTAGCCTCCGCTAGCGTCTTTTCTGCTTTTCTCATTCTCTTCTCAAACTTTTGTTGCCTCTGCCGTATGGCCATTAATTTCCAAATTGCTAACGCTTCAAACTGTGCTGGCCCTAGAGGCGGCTTTTGCTCATTTAATGCCTTCTGCAAATTTTCTAGAATCCCTATGTTGAATGACCTATTCTCTGGGAACGCCAAACACCCATCTTTCTCTGTTACTTTGCACCATTGCTTTAGCCAAAGAAATGGCACGACTCCCTTCTCCTCCATTACGGCATGAGCCGGAGTATCCTCTGGCGGTGTAGGATCCCCCACACTCGCGGTAATGTACGCATCTCCCCTCAAAGCGCTTTTTAAAGCCTTGAAGAACTTCATTTTTGTGTCTGTTATTTTGTTCATAACTGAATCAGGAAGTGACTTTAATTCCCAGAACACCCTTTGCCTACCTTCTTAACCAATTGCCTCTCACAGACGGCTGCCAATCCGTGCGCGACCCTTCTCACTAACTGACCTATCCCAGCGCAGCTCCAATGAAGTCACACTCACTGCGGCTGACAAAGTCTTGCGGCTTGTCCTCCTCACGCTTGATTTGCACAAACTAAGGCAGTATATTGCAAGCACTAACAAAAACTCAAATCTGCCAGTTTCCTACAGGAAGGGTAACACAATCGCTTCAGAACTTTACAGAGATTTCACTTTAAGCCTCAGCCGCTACTCTCTCCTTCTCAGATCCCGCACTCGCAAGCAAAATTTGACCCGCAAATTTTACTCTCGACTTGTCAATGGTTTGTCCTAGTGCACTTTAGAACTTAACGAATCTCCATAGCAGTTTTCATTCACTCACTTGACTCAAACACGACTCATCAACCACGCCCGATTGACCTATTAAACCGCGCAAATTACAACACAAACCAAGTGTCTCATACACTTATCAATATACTCCGGAGTCTTAGACCACGCAGGGTCCGTACATCACCAACAACCACGTGGACAATTTTTTAGCACAAAGCGCCACTCTCACATGAAGTTCGCCGATTTCCCTACTCTCATACTGCGGAGTACACACACTCCTACTAAAACGTCACCTGGCCTAAAAATTCTCACAACCTCACAATTCACCTGCGATATGCATAAGCTGTGCAAGCGCAAATCCTACTTCACTCACACCATCACTAGAATGCCGAGAACACACCCAACTCACTTTGGCAAGCTTTGGGGTCCCAGGAGAGACATTTGGGGCTTAGGGGAACATCCTCTTTCCAATTTGCATTATCTCAAAAACAATTCTAAAACAATGGTCCCTCGTCCTAGGGCCCCAAAGGGCCGAAACCGTCATCTGCTACCAGAACTGATAACGCGTCCCGACCTAAGTACTTTACTTACACAGGGACTCGTTTTAGGCCAATGAACCGTTTGACCCTGATTGGAGACACCTTAAGACGAGATATCTATTTTGCATTTTAATCACTAGATCAATAACCTCATCAATATTCACAATAACAAATCAATCAGATTAGTAAATTTAATTAATAAGAATAGAAACACAGCATGACCTTTCAGCCATGAATGACCACGCGAAGTTTAGTAAGATTATGAAATGTATTCCCTATTGGTTACACTCTACTAGCAAGTTTATTAGTCTCAATACCAGGAAACACATTAACAATGTCACAATGTGGCAACTTGAATATGACTTAAGCAAAGCAAAGATCATGAACATTAGAACCAAGCACGGGGTCAACATGAATCAACTTTAGCAGAGTATCATTAGCACGTTGTTCAACAAAGCAAATATCCAGTCATTTGTCTATTTGCACCCAATTTTAGTGAACTCCTTAACTAACCTCGAATTACCATCAGCATGTTGGGCTTCATGCAAAACAATTTAGCAGCACAAATTTAGAAAACGTCTAATAATGGACTCTGTTAAAAGAGCAGTTGGTACCTAGAAAGAAAAGGCAAACAGACAATTACAATTCATCATCATATAGTTACCCTCCGTAATGGATCAGCATACAGAATCAGTCTTTGTCCTCAGGACAGCAGTCGATCCACCATCAGCCAGGATAGAACAGCAAAGTCTCAGCAGAATAGGGTAAGTAGGAATACTTCCCTCATAAGGAGGAGAAGTAAATATCGGGCACGACAGAGTGAGGATGGTTTAAAGTATCAATAGCAAGGACTAAGTCAGAATATCAGGGCAACACTAAGAGTGTCCCTCTAATGTCTCAACAAGAGACACAAAATGGTTGAGTAAGAGTGGCAGGATAAAGGCACGCAATGGCTGATTTCTCCTTGTGACACGTTGTTAAATTGAATATACCAGCCAAGTCTCTAATTTCCAATTGGTCAGTATTTGGTGCACCGTTATCTCTATCCAATAGTCCGTTGATCACCTTACTAGAATTTTCACTTAAAACAGTTCTCATGCAGTTCATTGGCTCCTGTGATTTACGTGTTCAACGGGTAGAATGTCTGGTAGAAAAAGTTACACTCCTTGCTTTAGTCAGTAGCTCCATTGTCTTTACCAGTTTGGGTGACCTTTTACCTGTTGCGAATTACACTGTTGCATTCAGCAAGAATGTCTCCTTAAGCAAGCCGGGTCTCATGAGAAAGAATTTACTACGGTTACACACACATCTCTAGCTTCTGGAAAAGTACAGCTACATGTCCTTCAGGAAGACAGCACATTGCACGTTAGAAAAACACCTTTAATATGAGACCAGGCAGCTAGGCCCGACTCTTGCTAACTAAGGCCTAATGACTAGATTAGCAAAACCTTAATACATAATTCATAAAGCTAGTATAAAATCACACATTAACACATTATTAATTCACCATTAGTCAAGTTCATTAATCATCGTATACAGTGTGGGCCACTCCCCGTGGGCACATTTCAAACGCGGACATTAGTAGTACATTAATTCAATTTCTCTCAATTTCGTTATACCTTATTTTGCAAGCATATCACGTTAATTTTAATTATAAAAGCTACACTCTAACACTTGCAATACCTAAAAAGATTATACACGTGGAGAGGGGCCTTTCTGCAGCTGCGCAGAGAGATGAGTAATAAAGTCAAGAACTAACTGCATTGTCTCAGGCTCCATATTCAGGATGTACTTTTTCCAATCCTGCAGACTGAAAATAAGCTTGGCGAAGTATCTGAGGAGCTGTCTTTATTTACAAGGGAGACAAGAAGGAAGGATGTGCATCTTTAGAAACGTATTTATTCTTGATATATATTCCTATTATATAATCTTTATTGATGCTATGGAGGAGGAAATATAATCAGAAGCAGTGAAGTGGACCCAAACCAGGAGATGATTGACTGGACTCCAGAGACTTTAATGTAGCTAGCTGAATGATATGCTCCATGTGTTTAACTGCATCAATTTGGGGATCCCAAAGCAGATCTACAAATAGTCCTGGAATAAGTAGGGAATACTTTCATCTATTCTGTTGTTCGTCCTGTAGTCCCATCGACCCTACCAGTAATTTCATTTTACATTTCTTCCCTCGGTTGTGTGTACTTTTCTAACTACTGAATGTGAGCTGACCACTTTTTATCACTTAGAAAGACCTTTTAGACATACTTTACATTTGATACCTTCTTGGATTGGTGCTATTGCACCATTGTGGCTGGATATTCTTCCACATTATGTTTAAACCTTTATTATCACTTTGTCTAGTGGCGGAAGGTACAATGAAATGTTTATTCCAGTAGTGATAGTTTAACAACAGGGGCCTGTTTTTATTTACTTGTAATGTATACCTTGAAAAAATCAAAATGGTGCTTAAAAGGTTTTTAGTTATTACAGCTTTAATACAAGAGTAATAGATTAAGATTAAGCCCCAAAATGCAAAATACCTTTCACTGAAAAACGGGGCTGGCTTAATGTATATGTAAGAAATTGCAAATATTCTGTTGTTGCTTTTTGGCTACCATTAGGACTGCAAATCAATGTATTGCATTGCTGTGTACAAGGAAGTGGGACGATTTGCACGGATAGTGTGAATTTCTCTAATTTGTATTGGACTAAACTGGCATACAGTAATTGCCAATTGCAGTGACTGATATTAATTGAATCATTACACCCATCATCATTTTGTTTTCCTCAGTGCAACACCATAAGTGCTATGGGTTTTCCAAGACGTGGGTCCTACATCTTCTGTTTGATATGCATCAGGCTGTACTTCACTGATGAGACCTAAACAAGCGATAACCAGTTTGGGTTTGCTTGGTTCCTATTTCGAGGTGACCTGACCAGGCAGTTCGGCCTGGACTGTTCCTATTGGGCAGGACCAAGGCTGATATGCATTTGGCTGTTCTTTTTCTGGAGCAGTATAGTGGCAAAACTGATAGATTGTAATATTGCCCTAAGTGAGTACTATTGGCTGAGTCAAATATTCCACCCATCCCCATTTTGTTTCTCATTGATTGTATTTTCAGCAGTATTGATGACAAGGGAAGGAATCTTATGTCCTCCATAGTTGCCATTTAGCCTCATTATGTGTGCCTTTTTAGCTAACACCAGAGTAAATTACATTTTGGAGCTAGTAGTTCCACCCCACACTTGGCATTGCAAGGTGTGCTGTTGGCAAAGAAGGTAGGACTGAAGAAGCCTCAGGCTATATTAAACAAACCTTTTCCAAAAGCAGAGCAGCCTAAAAGTATCAAACAATTAAGGGATGAACTGCTCTTAAAATAGCAAAACCACCACACTGGTGGTTTAGTGTCTTTGGAAAACATTTATTAACAGCATTGGTAATCATTTGGACACTGCAACCGAGCTGTCTGAATGGGTCAGAGGGAGACCTTTAGGCCCGTATTTATACTTTTTTAACACCGCATTTGCGTTATTTTTTTATGCAAAAGTGGCGCAATCTTGCAAAATACAATTGTATTTTGTAAGTTTGCGCAGTTTTTGCGTCAAAAAGCGGCACAAATGAGGTGCTAAAAAAGTATAAATATGTGCCTTAGTGTTACCTGAGAGCCAAATATGCTGTGGGTACATCAGTCCCACAAACACCCTGTCCGGATCATAGTCTGATCTTCCCCCCTTGCAACCCATAGGCATTTGACCTTGTCCAGCTTCAGTACTCGTGATCTTGTCACTGTATCCTCAGCTCACTGACAGCTGTGGTGGCCTAGAGTCTGCAGCAGAAGAAAGCTTGGACTTGAATGAGGTCAGGATGGTGTTTCAGATTCAGAAGTGACACACACCTGATTGAGATTTGAAAATGCCCATGTGTCACCAGTGTGGCTCATCTTGGTCATGCGTTGCTCCTCGGGCTCAGCTCCAAAAGAACTGCCCTGGTGTTGTGTGGGCATCCATTGAGCGACCAAGCTACTGCTTGCTACACAGATGAAAAACATCTCCCTCATAGTCCTTAGCATTATCATAGGCTGACAGTAAGGAAGCAATTATGACAGAAATACTTGAGTGGCAACCCAAAGTTTCCATCTTGTGCCAGGAGAGCACAGACAAAAGAAACTACCACCAATGACTGAGGGCTAATTTAGATTACAGTGGAGTGCTTACTCCGTCACAACAATGACAGATATCCCGTCCACCGAAATCTAAACCTCATTGTTTCCTATGGCATTTAGATTTTGGCAGACCGTTGTGACGAGTAACTCCTCAGTCAAAATCTAAATAAGGTCCCGAGTCATTTGGCTGCATGTAGTAATTGAGAGGATAACAATCTCAATCACGGCTGGGGACTGTATCATCATAGGCTCTGAAATCCTCCCCTGCCAAACGTGGAGGGAAAGCAGAGATCCTCCAAGGGTATAGGGAGCGGTGGGAGTGTTTAAATATATCCCTGTCTGCACAAGATGTTTTGGCTTTCCTAAGTTACAAGCTTACGGCATGCTAAATCAATGTTATTTTATATTTCCTGACTCAGAGGTAGGAAGTATACAGGTTCTGTACATGAGCGGCGAGGAGAGGTATTCACATATTGTTTTGACCAGCGGAACAAGAGACTGTCCCCAGGGGCTCAATCTGGATGGCGCACTCCTATATGGTAAGTATTTAGACAGACCAGTGAGTGTTTCTTTGTCGTGGAACTGTTTTCTGTAGTAAGGATACACGTTTTATGAATAAAGACTTGGAATATTAATTATTTTTATTGGTGCTTCCACTGGACAAGAAAAGGCCTAAGTTTAGAATGCTAATGCTGCTCAGGGATGTACAGCTCTTAGAATGCCGTTCGAGGGATCCTGTCTTTCTGGGCAAGAACTGAAATACAAATTACAGAATATGATTAAGGTGAGGAAACGTTCCTTTGGGAAACACTCTTTTAAGACCTTGGATTTGCTAAATAGAAGCCCTTATTTGGGTAGCAGTCGAGAAGGTGCCAGTCATCACAACAATTTTCATTTAAGGGAAAATCCTTTTCTGGGTGTTTTCCAAGGAAACAGAAAGGGGACACCTCTAATACGGAGCCTAGTTTCTGAATATGCCTGGACCTGATAAGACACTGGCCCACAGTTAGAGATGGTTCCTTAGCAAAAAGAGGAAGCAGGTGGGACTACCTGGGAGAATAAGGGTGTCACTGTACATGGTGCACGAGTTTGGTTGGGTAATTGTGAGTGCCTGTGATCTGCCTGACTGCTTCAGAATGTATGAGTACGTTAAAGATGTGAAGAACCTTCAGAGATCATGACACCTTAAGTGGGGCTCACGACAATCGGGTGTTACTAGGACTCGATTGGGTACTTGACATCTGGTGTCATAGAGCTTCTCTACTATTGGACCGAAGCTGAAGAACACCCCTTAGCACCCGACTGAAGATGGTACTGCAGAACACTCAAAGGAATACTTGTGGAGGTGAAGTAGAGTGGAAACGCAGCTAAGTAAAGCAACCTAATAAAATGTAATACCTCATTATCCAGTCAGTGCTTTTACTTTGAAAAGGAAAAAGTACTTTATTTCACGCACAGATAATTAAATACAAAATTAGAAATGTGCAATAATGAAAAACAAATCTCTCTAGCCAGTACCCTGAGTAAAAAGTCCCTTAACAAGAGTATTTATTTGGCAGAGGGATTCATAATACCTTAGCGGCGGCCTACAGTGTGTAACAAGAAATGCCACAATTCAGTCACAGTTTACTTCAAAATAAAAATCTAAGCACCTCCCTCTAGTGTTGTACAAGGTTGAGAGGGCCAAACAGCTCCAGGAGATTCAGATGGGGTTCATCTGTCTTTTCTCCCAGTGTAACATACCTTTCAGTGGTGTTATTACTATAAACCATCATAAAATCACAGAAAAGCATAAACCCCCTTTTTTAGGGCTCTGTGTTGAAAAGAGCTGAAATCCTTCTGCGCCCAACTGGATGGTCGAATCTTCCAAGCACCGCTATTGTGATGGACATCCTGGCCCCTCTCAGGACTGAACGTAAAGAGCACTGGACAGCCTTTTGCCATGAGGTCTTCAGCTGCAACCATTCCTTGTTAGCACTGTCCAGCCATCCAGGTCCACAGCCTTTTCCAGGGTGGCACTGCTTAGGACCAGGATTCTGCAGTGCCCTTCAACAGTCGGTCCGTAGAGCTACCCATGGGCACCAGAGCAGGTCCATTCTAATGAGGGAAAATCAGGGCATGATGGTACTGGGAGGCCTATGGCTGCTTAAAGGAGCAGTGTTCTAAATTTCAGTCTATCACAGTTCAACCTTTTTTCTTTTCCCTTCCTTTTACACGTGCTTTTTGTTTGAGGTTGGGTAGGTCAGCAAAATGATGGTGCTGCTGCAAAGTTATTTTATGTATTGCTTTTTATTAATTGGATTGTAATTTAAAAGAATAAGTAACACCCAAGGTTTCTGAAACTTAGACTTACCTAGACTGCAAGGACGTTATGCATCTAGATTTACATTTTTTTATCATTACATGTAATGCGTGGTAAAATCATTTCTGGACTCCCCAGTGTGGACACTTCTAATGTTTATGATTATCATAGAAGACCTTACAATGCAGAACATGGACTTTCACTAGGTAGAACCAAGGTTCGTACAGTGGTCATTATATTAAAGTGTATGCAGTCTGCCTCAAGAAGGTTTTTCCTACAATGAGGGAGTAAGTTAAAGGCTTGAAGAGTCTATGGATAAAATGGGAAAGTTGCAACTGAAGCTCTCCCTACAGTTGTTCCCCTGAAACAAGTTCCCTCATTGGCTGTGATGTGGTCAAAGGTGTAGAGTCCCAGAGTTAGACAGGTAGTCACTAGATTTCGTAGATACTGAGAGATGGTGATATAGGGATGCTTTGGGCCTGATTTAGAATTTGATGGATGGGCTACTCTGCCACAAATGTGATGGATAACCCGTCCGCCGTATTACAATTTCCAAAGGCTATAATGGAATCATAATATGGCAGACCGGATATCGGTCACGTTCGTGACTGAGTAACCTCATCCGCCAAACTCTAATTCAGGTCCTTAGTCTTCAGCTACGCCAGTGGAGCAGAGGCCCTTCTGGCTCTTTAGGAGATAAGATGCAGGATTACCAATAACACAACAGTAAATAGCTAACATGTTTGGACTACCACATAGGGACATCAAACACCTGCTGGTTAAGGGTTTTAGGCAGCCAACTTAGTTAGAGACGGCTGCAGGACACTGGAGGCAGGCTAATTGGCAAGAATGCCCCTTAGGCACCATATGTAAGGGCCTATAGAAGTCAGTTTAAAAAGAGTTCCCTGTAAGCACAGCACATGCATTACGTATTGGATGGGCTACAGGCTCTGAGGGTTATCTACATTTAAGTTTATTGTTGGAGTATGTTTTAGTAACCAGATTGTTACAACACCTTAATGTCCTTCTTTGTCTTCTTTCTTTGTTTATTCCTAGGTGCTGTCTCTGCCTCTTCTGGAGCCACTTTCAGCTGGGCCCAATGTTCCTCGGGAGGGAGAAAACAAAAACCAGGTTTCAGGTAAGTGGTTTATAATTTTATCAGTCTGGTTTACCAGGGAAGGAAGAGAGTGTGCATGTGAGGGGGAATCACACAGATATCACCGGTGTCAGGCATGCACATGTGCTCATGACAATGTGCTTTTTCTTTCCCCTCTAACCCACTTTTTGTCCAAAAATGCGGTACCTAATAAAAATAGGACCGTACCTTGAGTAGCCACGTTCCTCCAGGAGCGTGGCTGGATTGTCTGTGACTAGGCTCTTCTCTTTCGTCCTCCGATCATGCTCTTGATCCTCCACCTTCGCGTCTGCTCTTCCCGTCCTCCTCGTTCCCCGCTTTGCCTCTTCTCGTCAGGTCCTGATCCTCCGTGTCTTTTCCATCCCTCGAGCGGTCGTTCTCCTCCTCTTCCGTCCTCTGTGATTCTCTGGGTGCCTTTTCGTCGCTTTCGTCCTCACTACTGCCGCTCTCCGTCCTCCTTTCCAGTCTCTCCGCTCTCTTACGCTCAGGCCGTCTATATCCAGTCCCCGGTTGCCCGCAACGTCACAATTCCGGAAGTATTCAGAGAAAGCCAGGTCATTGCATTGGAAAGTGCCCCAGGGGTACTTTCCAGTGTAATCATCAGTGGTTACCACGTCCACGACGGGGGTCGGCGGCAGTCATGTAACGGCGTCCCTGTTACAGAACTCTCCTTCCCAGGATGGCCGATCGGGCCATGATACTCCAGTCGTCCGGGACAAATAGTCAGCCGTTATCATGTGCTTCCCTGGAACATGGGTAGCCTGGAAGGAAAACAGTTGAAGGGCTAAGAACCAATGAAGGACCCTGGGATTCATGTCCTTGTGGCGGGCCAGCCAGGTTAGATGGGCGTGATCAGTAAAAATGGAAAAAGGACGTCCCAGCAAATAATACTGAAGGGATTCCACCGCCACTTAATAGCCAGACACTCCTGTTCTATGGTCGGATAGTCCCGTTCCCTGGGCAATAGCTTCCTGCTAATGTAGACCACTGGGAGTAACTTATTGTGAACATCGGGCTGCAACAATACCGCCCCTAACCCCTGAGAGGAAGCACCTGCCTGAAGCACAAAAGGCTTGGTAAAATCTGGACAACATAATACCGGATAGGTGCATAAACTCTGCCACAGAATATAAAATCTTTCCATTAGTTGACCTGTTAAGGCGGGAATATGATTGGGGTATTTTCCTTGCAACAGATTAGTCAAAGGGGAGACCTTCTTGACAAAGTGGGATACAAATCTCCTATAGTATCCAACCAAACCCAAAAAGGAACGTATTTGTCTCTTTGTGGTAGGGTACGGTATCTCCTGTATTGCTCGTACTTTGGCCATTTTTGGACGGATAGTGCCCTGTCCAATCTCATATCCTAGGTACTGAATAGAACCTTGGGCTAGCTTACACTTACTGGGATTCGCCGTGAGACTGGCCTCTCTAAGGGTTTTCAAGACCTTATCTAAATGCAATAGATGGGTATCCCAAGAAGGACTGAATATGACAATATCGTCCAGGTAGGTGGCAGAGAGTTGTTGGTGTTTTACTAAAAGCCTGTGTATACGTCTGTGGTAGGCTTGGCGGTACAAAACAAATAACTCGGAGATGTCTTATGGGAAAAGGGATTTAAAGTTATTTTTATTGATTTGTGTATAGTAGTTCAATTCTTCATATGGGTAATCTCTAACACTGTCCTTTCTTGAAGTTCTATGCCCTCGGGTCTTCTTGGATTAATACTTTGTTTTCTGCTTTCTTCTCTAGATGGTGCTAGGTTAATGGTTTCAACTCTCTCCCGCTTTCTCGTGGAGGTCCCGGAAAGGCAAGAAGACATGAACAGGACAACTGGTAAGTGAAGGTGTGGGGATTTTTACTCTAGGTTAGTAAAGGGGTGTGAAGGAATGGATGTGGAGGTCAGTGTGTTAGGGGATACAGGTTTTAGGATTAAATCCTTCTGAGCTGCGATAGAGTGTGACAGGGTGAAGGGGTTCACACACAGTGGATTGGTGCTCAGCCCAGTCGGTTCCCCTTCTCTGCCCCTTTTCCAGTATCTCTTTTCCTCCCAACCCCTCCGGTGTTATCATAACTTTGGCTATTCTTTAAAGTCGATTGCCCCCATAACAGGGACTGTACCTTGCCAAGCCACGACCCTCCTGGGTCGTGGTGGGACTTGTTTTCCTCTCTCGGTTTTCGCTCTTCTCTGCTCGCAAGTTCCTCTCTCGACACTTTCCTTTCTCGAGTCGCGGGCTCCTCTCTCGGCAGGTTCCCTTCCTGGGTCGCGGGCTCCTCTCTCGGCGTGTTCCCTTCTTCCTTCCTCCCGAGCTCCTCTCCTCTCTCGTAGTCTGTCTTCTTTTCACCTGCTCCCCTCAGCTGGAAATCCGGCTCTGTTGATACAGCCAGCCCCCACACGTCACTATGGAAACGCGTCAAGGGGTCGGACGAGGTGCGGGAAAGACGCCATTCGGACGCTTCAGTAGATGAGGGCCCTGAGACCCGTCTACACTCCCCATCCCAAGAACGGGACTGGTAGAGGACCGTAGAGTCCGGACAGCGGGAGAGAAAATCAGCAGGGCATTGACGGGCTCCGGAAATGTGGCGAACCTGAAAGGTAAAAGGCTGGAGCTCAAGAAACCAACGTAACACTCATGAATTACTGTCCTTATGCGAGGCCAACCACGTCAAAGGGGCATGGTCAGTGTAAAGGACAAAAGGTCTGCCGAGCAGGTAATACTGTAAACACTCAAATGCCCACTTTATGGCTAGGCATTCCTTCTCGATAGTAGGATAATGAACTTCTCTCGGAAGGAGCTTGCGACTAATGTACACAATAGGATGGTCATGTCCCATTTCGTCAGGCTGAGCTAAGACGGCCCCAAGACCTACGTTGGAAACGTCCGTGTAGAGGTGGAAGGGTTTGGAAAAATCAGGACATCGTAATATAGGTTCTGTCGTGAGGGATTCTTTTAGTAAGTGGAACCCCTGACTCTGAGAGGCTGAAAAAGGGGGAAGCTTGTTGGGATAATGTTTTTTTAGAAGGTCAGTGAGGGGGGCTGCAATGGTGGAATACTATGCAATAAATCTACGGTAGTAACCTACTAACCCTAAAAAAGAGCGCAGTTCCTTTTTTGTTCGGGGAAGAGGTAGCTGTTTAATAGCTTTAACCTTGTCTTTTTGGGGACGTAAAACCCCCATACCAATAATATATCAAAGATAAGAAATCTGAGTTTGTCCTAGTACACATTTCTTAGGATTGGCCTTAAGGCCAGCCTTCGCTAATGTGGAAAACACTGTTTCTAGGTGATGTAGATGTTCCAACCATGAATTGCTAAAGACGACAATGTCGTCCAGGTATGCGGCCGTAAATGCTTGGAATAGTCGTAAGATCTGGTCCATTAAACGCTGAAACGTAGCAGGTGCTCTGTGAAGACCAAAGGAAAGAACAGTGAAATGATATAACCTGGATTGAGTTGAAAAAGCTGTCTTCTCTTTGTCTGCCGGGGCCAGTGGGATCTGCCAATAGCCTTTCGTTAGGTCAATGGTAGACATATACCTGGCGTCTCCTATTTTTTCTAGTACTTCATCTACCCGGGGAATAGGATATGTGTCAAATAAAGAAATATCGTTTAGTCTCCGGAAATCAATACAAAACCGGATGGTCCCGTCCGGTTTTGGAACCAGAATGACCGGGGAGCACCAAGGACTAGTGGAAGGTTCGATTACTTTCAATTATATTATTTTCGTTATCTCTTCTTCGATGATATGTTTCCTGGCCTCAGGAATCCGATAGGGTCGGAGACGTATGGTCCGTCCCTCTGGTGTTCTAATATGGTGTTGAATCAGAGTCGTCCGGCCAGGAATCTCTGAGAAAAAATTGGAGTATTGATGTATCAAAGTAGTCAATTGTTTTTTTTTTTCATTGGACAAGGTGTCATTGATACAAGGACTTATGGGTTGTTCCAGGTTTGACGTGGGGTATAGGTTAAGACCTAACTCAGAGGTTGGTGTTATGAGACATCCAGTAGCCGGGACGTTAGTGTTAGTCTCAGACTGTTCCCATTTTTTTAAAAGGTTAATATGATAGATTTGGGTCCGTTTTGGATGGTCATTGATTTCAATCAGATAGGTGACAGGAGAAACTGCCTTTATTGCCCTATAGGGACCTTGCCACTTAGCCAGTAATTTATGTTCAGATGTGGGCCGTAGTATTAGAACTTGGTCATTGGGTTGGAGAACCCGTAGTTTGGTGCCCTGATCGTAATGCTTTTTTTGTGTTTCCTGAGCTTTTTCTAAATGATGTCATACATCTTCCCAAACTGTTTGTAGTTGTGTTTTTAACTTATGGATGTATTCTAGAATGGGTTTTTCCTCATTATCCTCTTCCTCCCACAATTCTGCCGCCATATCAAGCAGGTTACGAGGTTGTCTACCAAAGACCAGTTCGAATGGGCTATGGCCAGTGGAGGCCTGCTCATGCGTCCTGATAGCATAAAGAACCAGGGGTAATTTCTGGTCCCAGTCTTTTCCAGAGTCATCTACTATTTTCCTTAGCAGTGTTTTAATGGTACGGTTATATCGTTCCACTAAACCATCTGTTTGTGTATGGTAAACTGCGGTTTTTATCTGAGATATCCCTAGTGTTTTGCATATCTGTTTCATAAGACCCGATACAAAGGGTGTACCTTGATCAGTAAGGATTTCCTGAGGGAATCCTACTCGAGAAAAGAAAGTTATCATGGCTTGTGCAACTGATTTTGTGGTGGTGCTGGTAAGAGGGATCGCCTCGGGATATCTGGTAGCATAGTCTACCAGGACGAGTATGTACGAATGACCCTTAGATGACGGTAAAAGAGGTCCGACTAGATCCATACCCACTCGTCTAAAAGGAATGTCTATGATGGGTAGAGGTTGCAAAGGGGCTTTCCTCATCGCACCTGCTTCGACTAATTGACATCTGGGACATTGCGTACAATATTTTCGGATATGTGCATATACTCCAGGCCAATAAAACCGTCTCAATAAATATTCTTCGGTTTTCTCTCGGCCACAATGTCCACCTCCTGGTTGGTTATGGGCTAGGAATAGGACTTGAGTCCGGTAGGCCTCTGGTACCACTAACTGTTTCCTTTCCCCGGCTGCCGTCCTTATGACTCTATATAACAGATTATTCTGGACTAAGAAGTAGGGACCTACCTCCCCGTTGGACTCGCTTTTGGCATTTTTCCAAGCATGTATGAGGGTGGGGTCTTCTCGCTGACTTAGTCTAAAAGAGACTGGGGCACTGTCAATACTAGCTATCCTTTTTTCTGGGGTACTCTCCCTCCTGTTTATGGTATACTTTCGTTTTTCTTCCCTTTTTTCCCTCCGAGTTAATTTCTTCCGGTCGGGAGAAGCTTCAATGTGACTGCCAACAAATGTGGTGTCCAACCACCAATCAGTAGTGGAGTCGGCTTTTCTCGTTTGCTCTAAGAGATCAATGAATTTGGAATAATCAGTGCCAATAATACATTCTTCTATTAAGTGATTCATTATGCCTATGGGAAGGAAATCATGATGTGTTCCCCATTCTATTCTGACCAGTCCTAGAGGGTAGTTGGCTCTGTCTCCATGGATGCAGCATTTTGTAACCCACTGACTCAGAGTCTGACTAGTGTCTTTTAACACATCTCTCCGTATCACCGACTGGCTGCAACCTGAGTCAATCAAGGCCTCCACCGGGGTTCCATTTATCTTTATGTTTTGTTTGAAGGTGGTACTCCCTTTCCCCACACACAACACCCTACCCCTAGTGACTCCTATTTCCATGGGTTCAACGTGTTCCTGTTTATGTGGACATCCTCTTGCGATATGGCCCCACTCGCCACAACTGAAGCACTGTGGTTGTTGTATGGGGCTATGTTCTCCACTTCGGGAGGGTCCAGGTTCCTCGCGGGGTCGTCGGGGTGCATACTTGAGAGGTCCTAAAGATGGTTTGTTGAGATTCCGGGGAGCTAGGGTCTTAACATCCACAGACCGATGGTAAGCACAGGCCAGGTCGACTGCTAGTTCGGTATCTATCTTAGGGTGTTGACGTATTCAGTTTTGAGTGTTTCCGGGAAGGGAGTCTAAGTATTGTTCCAGGATAATGGCTTTAATGACGTCTTCACTGTCATTCCCTAATGGTCCCAACCACTTCAGACCTAAGTCCTTGACCCGGAAGTAGAAAGTGCGGGGATCTTCATTCTGTCCCCATTTAACTTTCCGGAACTTCATTCGGTAGTATTCGGTGTCATGGCCCACTCTCTCTAGAATACTTTTCTTAATGTCAGTCTACGGGGTAGTGCCCCCAGGATTCGCAGCCTGATAGGCGGTTTGGAGGATACCTGTCAAAAGGGGGGCGATATATGGACCCCAGCGGTCTTCGGGTCATTGCGCTGAAGATGCCACCCTTTCAAAGTTCGTAAAAAATGAGTCAGGGTCCTCACCTTCCTGATATTTTTGTAGTACCGAGCTGGGGACGTTCGGGTGTACCTTGCTGGCTGCAATGGTGTCTGTCAGTTTCTGAAGAGCAGTCTCGTGCACCAGCTGGTTGTTCGCCATTATAGTAGCTTGACTTTTCAGAGCTGTTTGGAGGGCCTCCCGATCTTCCTTATTTATCATATCCTCCAATGTGGGTTTCTCTCCCATAGTTCCGGATCTTCTGTACCGCTTAGAGCATTAAATCCCACTTCTGACACCACTGTGGTAGCCTCGGCGGTACAAAACAAATAACTCGGAGATGTCTTATGGGAAAAGGGATTTAAAGTTATTTTTTATTGATTTGTGTATAGTAGTTCAATTCTTCATATGGGTAATCTCTAACACTGTCCTTTCTTGAAGTTCTTTGCCCTCGGGTCTTCTTGGATTAATACTTTGTTTTCTGCTTTCTTCTCTAGATGGTACTGGGTTCCTGGTTTCAACTCTCTCCCGCTCTCTCGTGGAGGTCCCGGAAAGGCAAGAAGACATGAACAGGACAACTGGTAAGTGAAGGTGTGGGGATTTTCACTCTAGGTTAGTAAAGGGGGGTGAAGGAATGGATGTGGAGGTCAGTGTGTTAGGGGATACAGGTTTTAGGACTAAATCCTTCTGAGCTGCGATAGAGTGTGACAGGGTGAAGGGGTTCACACACAGTGGATTGGTGCTCAGCCCAGTCGGTTCCCCTTCTCTGCCCCTTTTCCAGTATCTCTTTTCCTCCCAACCCCTCCCGTGTTATCATAACTTTGGCTATTCTTTAAAGTCGATTGTCCCCTTAACAGGGACCGTACCTTGCCAAGCCACGACCCTCCTGGGTCGTGGCAGGACTTGTTTTCCTCTCTCGGTTTTCGCTCTTCTCTGCTCGCGAGTTCCTCTCTCGACGCTTTCCTTTCTCGGGTCGCGGGCTCCTCTCTCGGCAGGTTCCCTTCCTGGGTCGCGGGCTCCTCTCTCGGCGTGTTCCCTTCCTCCTTCCTCCCGAGCTCCTCTCCTCTCTCGTAGTCTGTCTTCTTTTCACCTGCTCCCCTCAGCCGGAAATCCGGCTCTGTTGATACAGCCAGCCCCCACACGTCACTATGGAAACGCGTCAAGGGGTCGGACGAGGTGCGGGAAAGACGCCATTTGGACGCCTCAGTAGACTAGGGCCCTGAGACCCGTCTACAACGTCTTTGGAAGGTGGCTGGAGCACCATGTAATCCAAATGGCATTACCTTGAATTAATAGAGTCCCGAGGGCGTTGAGAAGGCTGTTTTGCATCTATCTTCTTGAGCAAGAGGTATTTGCCAATAACCTTTGGTGAGGGCCAGAGTGGACATATATTTTGCAGAGCCTAGCCTCTACCATTTCATCTACTCTAGGCATAGGGTAGTCATCAAAGGTCAAAATAGCATTTATCTGGCGAAAATCTATGTAAAACCGTATACTATTGTCAGGTTTCAGTACTAGGACAATAGGAGAGCACCAAGGACTTGTAGAAGGTTCCATAATGTCAAGCTCAAGCATTTTCTTAACTTCCTCCTCTACGGTATTTCTACGTGCTTCGGAGATGCAATAGGGTTTCAGACTGTCATGTTTCCCGGGTTCTGTATGAATGTGGTGTTGTGGTAATGTTGTTTGTCCTGGATGAGGGAAAAACGCATCTTGATACTGATGGACAAGGGTTAGTACTTGTTTCTTTTGATTTGATAAAAGCTCTAGGTCAAGGACAGGGAGGGATTTTTCTTGGTCCCTGCCTAAGGGCGGAAACTGTATCTGTAATGTCTGTGAGGTAGTATTGAAGTTTACAGGGTTAGGGGTTCCTGGTTGTAGGAGGCTGGCCTGGCTTGTAGTGGGTACCAGAGGTACTTAAACCTTGTGCCAGGTCCAGTTATCCCTTATTAGTGTAGAAGAGGTGATTCTAGCAGCTTAGGCTGATAGAAGGTAGCTATGGCAAAGCAGCTTAGGCTGAACTAGGAGACATGTAAAGCTCCTACTATACCACTGGTGTCATATGCACAATATAATAAGAAAACACAATACACAGAAGTACTAAAAATAAAGGTACTTTATTTTTATGACAATATGCCAAAAGTATCTCAGTGAGTACCCTCAGTAGGAGGATAAGATATATACACAAGATATATGCACACAAACCAAAATTATGCAGGTTATAGCAAGAAAAGTAGTGCAAGCAGTGTAAAGTTACAATAGATTGCAATTGGAGCACATAGGTATAGGGGCAACACAAACCATATACTCCAAAAGTGGAATGCGAACCACGAACGGACCCCAAACCTATGTGAGCTTGTAGAGGGTCGCTGGGACTGTAAGAACACAGTGAGGGTTAGAAAAATAGCCCACCCCAAGACCCTGAAAGATAGGTGTAAAGTGCACCTACTACCCCCAGAGAGCACAGAAGTCGTGATAGGGCGATTCTGCAGGAAGAACAAACACCAGCAATGCAACAACAGTGGATTTCCGGACCTGAGTACCTGTAAGACAAGGGGACCAAGTCCAATAGTCGCGACAGTGTCGAGAGTGGGCAGGAGCCCAGGAAATGCCAGCTGAGTGTGCAAGGAAGCTGCCACCTGTTGGAAGAAGCTTACAGTTCTGCAAGAAAGGAGAGGACTAGGAACTTCCGCTTTGGAGGATGGATGTCACACGTCGTGAAGAAGCTTGCAGAGGTGTCCCAACGCAGAAAGTCCACAAACAAGCCTTGCTAGCTGCAAGGGTTGCAGTAAGGGTTTTTGGGTGCTGCTGTGGCCCAGGAGGGACCAGAATGTCGCCACTTGGATGAGGAGACAGAAGGGGTGCCCAGCAACGTAGGGAGCCCTCACAGAAGCAGGCAGCACCCACAGAAGTACCTGAGCAAGCACTTAGAAGAAAAGTGAACCGGAGTCCACCCGAAGTCACAAAAGAGAGCCCCACGATGCCGGAGGACAACTCAGTAGGTTGTGTAGTGCAGGTTAGAGTGTTGGGGACCCAGGCTTGGCTGTGCACAAAGGGAATCCTGGAAGAGTGCACAGGAGCCGGAGCAGCTGCAAATCACACGGTACCCAGCAATGCACTCTAGCGTGGGGAGGCAAGGACTTACCTCCACCAAACTTGGACTGAAGAGTCACTGGACTGTGGGAGTCACTTGGACAGAGTTGCTGAGTTCCAGGGACCACGCTCGTTGTGCTGAGAGGGGACCCAGAGGACCGGTGATGCAGTCTTTTGTTGCCTGCGGTTGCAGGGGGAAGATTCCGCCAACCCACAGGAGATTTCTTCAGAGCTCCTGGTGCAGAGATGAGGCAGGCTACCCCCAGAGCATGCACCACCTGGAAACAGTGGAGAAAGCCGGCAGGATGAAGCTATACAAGGTTGCTAGTAGTCGTCATGCTACTTTGCTGCGGTTTTGCAGGCGCCCTGAGCAGTCAGAGGTCGATCCTTTGTCAGAAGGTGAAGAGGGAGATGCAGAGGAACTCTGGTGAGCTCTTGCATTCGTTATCTGGTGAGATCCCCAAAGCAGAGACCCTAAATAGCCATAAAAGGAGGTTTGGCTACCTAGGAAGGAGGATTGGCTACCAAGATAGGTAAGAGCCTATCAGAAGGATCCTCTGACGTCACCTGCTGGCACTGGCCACTCAGAGCAGTCCAGTGTGCCACAAACACCTCTGTTTCCAAGATGGCAGAGGTCTGGGACACACTGGAGGAGCTCTGGGCACCTCCCCTGGGAGGTGCAGGTCAGGGAAGTGGTCACTCCCCTTTTCTTTGTCCAGTTTCGCGCCAGAGCAGGGCTGGGGGATCCCTAAACCGGTGTAGTCTGGCTTATGCAGAGATGGGCACCATCTGTGCCCATCAAAGCATTTCCAGAGGCTGGGGGAGGCTACTCCTGCCCAGCCTTCACACCTATTTCCAAAGGGAGAGGGTGTTACATCCTCTCTCAGAGGAAATCCTTTGTTCTGCCTTCCTGGGCCAGGGCTGCCTCGACCCCAGGAGGGCAGAAACCTGTCTTAGGGGTTGGCAGCAGCAGCAGCTGCAGTGGAGACCCCGGAAAGGCAGTTTGGCAGTACCCAGCTTCTGTGCTAGAGACCCGGGGGGATCATGGAATTGTCCCCCCAAAGCCAGAATGGCATTGGGGTGACAATTCCATGATCTTAGACATGTTATATGGCCGTGTTCGGAGTTACCATTGTGATGCTGTACATAGGTACAGTGCACGCGTGTAATGGTGTCCCCGCACTCACAAAGTCCGGGGAATTTGCCCTGAACGATGTGGGGGCACCGTTGGCTAGTGCCAGGTTGCCCACACACTAAGTAACTTTGCACCCAACCTTCAACAGGTGAAGGTTAGACATATAGGTGACTTATAACTTATGTGCAGTGGTAAATGGCTGTGAAATAACGTGGACGTTATTTCAGTCAGGCTGCACTGGCAGGCCTGTGTAAGAATTGTCAGAGCTCCCTATGGGGGGAAAAAGAAATGCTGTAGCCCATAGGGATCTCCTGGCACCCCAATACCCTGGGTACCTCAGTACCATATACTAGGGAATTATATGGGTGTACCAGTATGCCAATGTGAATTGGTGAATTTTAGTCACTAGCCTGTTAGTGACAAATTTGTAAAGCAGTGAGAGAATAACCACTGAGGTTCTGGTTAGCAGAGCCTTAGTGAGACTGTTAGGCATCACACAGGGAACACATACAGGGCACATACGTATGAGCACTGGGGCCCTGTCTGGCAGCGTCCAAGTGACACATAGACTAAAACAACATATATACAGTGAAATATGGGGGTAACATGCCAGGCAAGATGGTACTTTCCTACACTGGTTCTATCCATTCTTTCAACATATTGACATGATATATTTGTTCTTGTTTTCCCGCATGTGGTACTGCCACTCTATAGGTGACCGGGGTTATTTTACCAGTGATTTGAAAGTGTCCCTACCATTTAGCTAACATTTTATTATCTGAAGAAGGGAGTAAAAGGAGTACTTTACTCTGAATCTGTAGGTTTCTCAATTTGCTATTTCGATGATAGTATTGTTTTTGTTGGCTTTTCTACACCTGGTCATGTACGGTGGCCCACAATGTATGCAAAGTGTCTTTGAGGTGTTGAGCATACTCTAATAGGTCTCTCCCTTCTACATCTTCCTCCTCCCACTGTTCCACAGCCATGTCCAATAGACTTCGGGGTCACCTACCAAAGACCAGTTCAAATGGGCAGTACCCAGTAGAAGACTGTACGTGGCACCTAATAGCATAGAGGACTAGAGGAAGCTTCCTATCCCAATCTCTACCAGTTTATGTGATAGTTTTCTTAAGTAGAGATTTGATAGTGCGGTTGTATCTTTCTACGAGACCATCTGTTTGCGTATGATAAACTGATGTCTTTATCTGTGTAATACCTAATAAGTTGCACATCTGTTTCATATAATTAGACATAAAGGAGGCCCCCTGATCAGTCAGAATTTCTTTGTGGAAGCCTACTCTAGAAAAGAATTCAATCATTGATTGTGCCACCGTTTTTTTGTCATATTCCTGAAATGTATAGCCTCCGGGTATCGAGTGGAGTAGTCTAGCAATACTAAAATGTAACGATACCCCTTGGAGGATGGAACAAGTGGTCCTACTAGGTCCATACCCACCCGGGAAAAAGGAACATCCACAATTGGTAAGGGCTGTAAAGGTGCTTTAGGTTGTTGTGGGGTGTTGGTAAGTCGACACCTATTACAGGCTGCACAATACTTTCTAATGCCAGCAAATACTCCGGGCCAATAGAAACGGGTTAACAGGTAAGACTCAGTTTTTTCCTGGCCAAAATGGCCTCCCCCACATTGACCATGGGCCAAGTGTAGGACTTGAGCTCTGAAGTGGCTTGGTACTAACAATTGGGTCTTCACTTGATCAGGGGGGTTTTATATGTATATATATATACACACACACACACACATATATATATATATATATATAATGTTAGTTAAGTATGTGCCAATCCACCCTTGGATCAAATGTTTTCTTTATTAATCATTCAGGCTTTCCCTTGCTGCGCGAAAAAAGAAGTGGAGCACCCACTGGTATTTCAGTCTCTGGTTTAACTAATAAGCTAACTAGACCATCTTCATGACAGAATGCATAGGACAATTACTGATGACCCTGTGTTTTCTAAATACGAATATTACATGTAGGCCTAAAATGATATCATAAGAGATTTGGAGATAGAGTGAATCCACACAGCAAACAGGAGCAACATGCTTTTTAAGGCAACTGATTAGTATAGTGTGTGCATGGTGAAGAGGAGCATAGGAAAAGAAATAAAATGAGTGTAAAAAATGAGAATAGATCATCATGCTTAAGCAAGCCATCTGCGAAAGTGTCTGACAGCCGAGGGTTGGCTGGAAAGACATCTAAATGAATCAAAAAGCCTAATTTATAGAGATCAAAATGGGAACAGTGTGTCTACAATAAAAATAAAAAAAAGTAAAGCCAACTTAACAATGCCTACAAGCAACAGATAACAATAAGTGTTTACATAATAGAAGAAATGTGCTCGATGCACACTGGAAGGAGAATTTATCACATCACAAAGATGAAAATCCAATACTAATAGCTAGATTTATGAAAGGACCACATAGAGCTTACGGAGATTCAACAACATGAACGAAATCCTAACGGTATCATGGCAGCAAGGTAAGGTTACTGGCAGTGATGGCAGACACCAAGAGAAATCGAGCAGGAACCTTAAAAGCATGCTTGGGAAGCTTGAGGTCCCAGGAACAGCTATATCGAAGGTTTCACTCGCACTCATGGCGGCCACTTTGAGGTGATTGGAAAACAAGTTGTTAGTGCCTATATCCAAGAGGGTGCAAAACAAAAGAAAAAATTAGTAGACCGTGTCTGTGAATGCCCCCGATACTGAGACTGGAGTGTGGCGGACATATTGAAGGTGACTGCTAAAAAGAAGGCAATGAAAGGAGAAAGCAAGAAACGTAGGTTTACGGGAACTAGTTGATAGCAAGTCATTATTACAAGTTTCTTATATAATATTTGAACAATTCAATCAGTAAATGAGATTAAATAAATATGATCCATGGTACAATAGTTAATGAATTAGACACTGACATTACACAGGCGCACTTGCCCAAATTCTAAATGTGTTTACATATAATATTGAGGAATGTTGACTGTGTTTTCAATATTGTAACATAGCAGCAGCTCACTGATATTACTGCAAATAATCTCTGTGATCTCCCCTCCCATTTCTTATATGTGAGGACTTGTTTTGATCTAAAAGAAACCTTTTTAATGGCTATTGCATGAAACATAACCACAGCATTCATCTACAAAATGTCTGTAATAGACTCTCACAAATCACCCAAATTGAAAATAAATGAAAGGAAAACTGTATTTAAAACAATCTGTTTAAGAATTATTCAATGGCATCAGGGCATGGAAGGAGCACTGTCTGGGGCTGAAACTAAGAGGCCCTGAGGAAAGCTGCGCTATTAGGATGTGAAGCCTGCAGGTGAATACAACAGCTGAGCGCTGTAAAGTGCATACCTTGTGACTGCAGGGTGGCATGCGCACACACTTAAGTAAACCTGTATGGGGCAGAAGCTACGAGGCCAGGAAGAAAGCTGTGCTGTTAGGAGGTGAAGCCTGCAGGCAGGTGAAAAAGGTGAGGGATATAAAGCACGTATCTTGTCCCTGCTGTGTGGGGTACACCCGTCAGAGCAAGTAAGAGGCTAGGACCCTAATGTTTGTTTTTAAATGGGTAAGCATAAGGCGCCTATTAACACAGCCCCAAAAGGGACAACTATCAACAGACTGTTGGAGCGTGCAGTGGGTATATCATCCAAAGAAACACAGCTTGCAGAGAGGCTACTCTCAATGGACGGGGGTCCAACTATGCTCAACTCCGATTCCCTACAACTAGGTGTCATACAGACCTGTCAACTCACACGGTGCCACTGTGTGTCTACCAATTTCGGCTTCTTTCACATGGTCACGCGGTGAGGAACCATTATCACACGGTGTGCAAACAATTAGCTGGAAACCCCTGCAGAGAGCAGGTTTCCAGCTAATTGTTTTGAGGTTCTGTACAGCCAATGTCCATTATGAGGTGTTAAACCTCCCAAGAACATCGGCCGCAGCCTCAACAGCTTTGTTTTTGGTCTTGGCAGGGCAGAGAATGGAGTGAGGGGAGCTGGTATGGGGACTGTGTCCTAGGAGATGTGAACGCTGAATTTTTACTAATGAACATTCATGTATTCTGAATGTTGAGTCTGCATAGAATTTTGATTTAATTTAGGAAATAATGCACAACTTGGAATATGTAATCACAAAGTGTCCTTATTAATTGCTTATTAACATGGATTAATGTGCTCATGTTTAGATTAATGTAGTAATATGTTATATTAATGATTACTTATTATGTATTTGCTTCATTTATTGTAGGCCTTAAGTTAGTGAAGTCTTGGGCCTAGGTGCACAGCCTCATGTTAAGTTGCACTGTTTAAATAATTTGCATAAAAAGGCTGTTTAGAAAAGTGAATACTTGTATTGTTTCACTGAGTAGATCAAACACTAGCAAATGTTTAACATTCTCATGAGAAACTGCTTACCAGAAAATCTTGTACTAGTAGAAGCAACAATATAATGTTTAGTGTGTTAGAAAGCGATGTTCCTAGGAGCTAACAATGGATGCACTGACTAACGGACAGAGAGATACAAAATTGTTACCTGATGAGTCCGAAGATGGGAACATGAGAAGAGGAGCCAATCATAGACATGTGAACGACAGCTTAGTTATATCTTAGATTTGAAATTCTGCTTTCATTGGACTAAATGTAAACGCACAATTCCTTGACCAATAGCAACGTGGAAAGTGTTTTAGATGATTTTAACTTAGCCTGACCGCTCCAAGGGATGAGATTATTCCCGTTTCCCTTCTCCACCAATGAGGAGTACTCACCATGATTCTGCTACTTAGAGAATTCAGGCCCTCATTTTAAAATTGGCGGTAAATCCCACTTACCGCCACGGTGACAGCAGCCAACATACCGCCGCAGTGGCGAATATCCGTTCCTCATATTATGACACACACACACCAATCCGACAGAATACTGCCACATACACAAATCCGCCAGCCGAAAGGTCAGTGCTAGAGTGGTGGTACCAACATGTATACCGTTATGCCAACAAAACAACACCCACCACATCATGACCCACGAATCACCACAGCAGACATTCAGTGGCGGTAAACCATAGGCGGTACATACTGCTGCTTTCAGAATGGACACCCACATACAAAACAACACTACATTGGCCAATACTAAAAAAACACACCTGACACTCATACACACACCACAACCACCCACCCACAGCACCAAAAAACACACACCCACATTACCCACAACCCTTTACGAATAACAATTACTGCCAGGAGATTGACAAGAACAGCACAGAGACAACTAGACACACACACCTTATACACCCATACATCCCTCACGCACCCCACATCACACATCCCACCACATTACTTAACACACTCTCACCAACACACACCACACAACACCCATGTCCCCACTAAGGCACCCCTGTTTCATTGATGAGGAGTTAAGGGTCATGGTGGGGGAAATAGTAAGGCTAGAGCCACAGCTGTTTGGAGCACAGGTACAGCAGATATCTATTGCCAGGAAGATGGTGCTATGGCGGAGAATCGTGGACAGGGTGAACGCCATGGGACAGCATCCAAGAACAAGGGACGACATCAAGAAGAGGTGGAACGACCTATGGGGTAAGGTACGTTCTGTGGTAGCAAGGCACCAGCTCGCCATACAAAGGATTGGCGGTGGACCCCCACCTCCTCCAACACAGCTCACAGCATGGGAGGAGCAAGTCTTGGCATTACTGCATCCTGAGGGACTCACTGGAGTAGCCGGAGGACTGGACACTGGTGAGTCAATATTTACTACTTATCACCCCCCATACCTGCATGCCATTACACCCCCTCACCCCCTCACCCTCACTCCCATCACTCCATTCCATCCCACACACTGCACCTACACATATGACTAACCCCAATGCCAAGCCCTGCATGCCATCCCAATGCATGGACAGCCCTCCCAGTCCTGCATGGACACCAATCACTGAAGCATGAACATCACAGGGAAACTAACAATCCCACAAAATATCACCATACACAAACAAAGGTGGCAGGGCAACAGCAATGATAGAGGGGAAGCCAGGGATGTACAATATGTCACAGACATGAAGCATAATACATCACTTACATACCCACAGGTGCCCAAGCCAATCCCAGCAGAGAAGAGGTGCCACGACTATCAGTCCCCCAACAGAAGATCCCCCAGTGATAATAGTAACTCTGAACTTCATGATCTGGACCAACAACCTGGCCCATCAGGGAACACTGGACAGTAGGTCACCCCAACCCACTTCTAGTCCACCACAGAGCCTCCCCCCTCGGTATCCAACACCACACCACCCACCCAGCGTACCCAAACATCTGTCCCCAGGACACATCAATCAGTAGTGTGCCCACCTGTACAGGGACCCCTGTCCACACCTTGCTCCCAAAACAATCAGGGACCTGGGGTCAGTGGCAGTGGGTACACCATTCAGGGGACACAGGCACAGGGCAACAGGGAAACTGGGAAGACCGCTATGCGCCAGGGGGAGTACAGGCCCAGGGAACAGACTCTCCAGGAGGCACACACCGAGACCCTGGGAGCCTACCAACATTCCCAGGACACTGTGGGCCAGATCCTGGACAACATGCAGGAGAACAGGCGGCTGCAGGAGGAACAGTATCAGGGGATCAGGGAGGACTTGCAGGCCATCAACTCCACCTTGATCTCCATAGCAGGGGTGCTGGCAGACATGGCCAACATCATGAGGGAAGCCACAGCACAGCAGCAGGCCCCTACCACTAGCCAGTCCATTGACCAGCCTTCCACTACCGCTGCAGCTAGTGGGCAGGAGGCCCCGCCACAGTACCCACAGGCCATCAGCACCCCAACCCCTGCAGAAGGTGAACCACCCCGCAAACGTTCCCTGCAACCCAGACAGAAGCCTGAGACACTTGCCAAGACCACCGCCAGGAAATGAGACTCTCCTGAGTGTACCCCTTGTATTCCACACTGTCACCTTGTCCACTTTGAACTGCCTTTGCTCCCCTTCCTATGGCCCCTTGGACACTGGACCTGTGCTACAAACAGACTGGAACAATACCCTGGACTTTCCTCCACTATCACCCCATTCCATTGCACTTTTCCCTCAATTCCATAGCACTACAATAAACACCCTTGAACACAACTTGACTACTAGTATTTTATGTGTTGAAAATGTGCTTTTATGGAAACAGTCACATCTAGTGCAAATGATCTGAACACTGTGAGAAAATACAAATAATGACCTGTAGCTGTCTGTAGTCATCACATCAGTACACAGTTATTTCACCAACATCTGTAAAATGACAAGCCAAAGGTGACAGTAAGTTGAGATGCAAAGGAAGTTAATGCCATCATGCTACAGCCACACAGAAAACTTCAATAGTCAGAGGAATAGTCAGTTGCACTGTCTCACCTGTGTATCATTGGAAGTATTGATGTATAACTGATGTTCGGTTGTCCTCATCCTCATCCTTTGCCTCCTCATCCTCACTGTCCTCAGGGTCCACTGCTGCCACTGGGGCATCTCCAGTCTCCTCCTCCTGCAAAAAAGGTACATGCTGTCCGAGGGCCAGGTTGTGTAACATGCAGCATGCCACTACTTTCTGGCAAACCTTCCCGGGTGACTAGCACAGGGATCCACCTGTCAGATGGAGGCAACTGAATATGGCCTTCAGGGGCCCGAAGGTCCTCTCAATGATCCTTCTGGCTCGCCCATGTGCCTCATAATAACGTTCCTCAGCGCCTGTCCTGGCATTCCTAACAGGGGTCAGCAGCCACAATAGGTTTAGGTAGCTAGAGTCATCTGCAAGTATTGAGGGGCAACATTTAGCCTCACACAATGCTATGGGGATAACAACTGAAGGAATACACTAACATACAGTGGGTGGTGTCCCTGGCTCACCTATTAGCCACAACCTGTGCCTCTGTAGTTGGGCCATCACATTTGGAAGGCTGCTATTCCTCAGGACAAAGGCGTCATGCACCGACCCAGGATGCTTGGCAGTGACATGGGAGATGTGCTGCTCCGCCATGCACACCATTTGCACATTCAGTGAGTGCAAATTCTTATGATTTCTGAACACTTGTTCATTCTGGCGGGGGGGACATACGCTGTATGTGTCCCGTCAGTCGCCCCAACAATATTGTGGATATGTCCCATTGCATAGAATCCGGCCTTCACAGTGGCCAAATCTTCCACCTGGGGGAAAGCTATGTAGATGCACATGTGTTTCACCAGGGCAGACAAAACTCTTACCAGCATGATTGAAAACATTGACTGTGCCATTCTTGCTGCCAAGCCCACTGTCACTTGGCAAGAACCAGTTGCCAGGAAATGGAGCACTGATAGCACTTGCACAAGAGTGGGGATCCCAGTCGGATGACTGATAGCAGATATCAGGTCAGGCTCCAATTGGGCACACAGCTCTGTCAATGGGACCCTGTCCAGTCTATAGGTGAGAGTAATGTGCCTGTCCTCCAGTGTAGCCAAGTCTACAAGGGGTCTATACATGGGAGTTTGTCTCCCCCTATTCATCCGCAGCAGTAGGTATCTAAGGGACACAAGAGTGAGTAGGCTGTCACAATTTGAATAATGGAACCACCACCTAAGTGTACATAGTGCATTTATGAGATAGGACAGTGGGAATGGCAAGGTATGTGCTAATCTAGGCTGTGACACAGTTAAGGTTGATATGATAGTTGTCCACGACCATAAAATGGCTACCGCCTGTCCAGTATGTAGGGACAGGTGGAAGGGAGGTAACTCTGCCAACTCTGAGTTCCGTGGCAGAAGGCGGTCTTGGACCGCAGTGCAATTCCTCATTGGATAATATGGGGCTCTATGGAGTACAGTGGCCAATGGGGTGAGCAATGGCGGTGATGGTGTACACCGGCTCGGACGTGACTGCCATTTTCCATCAGATTCCTCACTTGTTTCCTGACCTTCAACAGGAGAACACATACACTGCATTTGCTCCTGTGACCTGTGTCTGGAACCTACCATGGCCTGTGTGACCTGGGAAAGGGACCCTGCCTTTACTGTGGAGGAGTTGGAGCGATTGGTGGATGGGGTGCTACCCCAGTACGGACTGCTGTATGGGCCTCCAGACCAAAAGGTGAGTACACCTTGGACACAATGCATGTGTGAAGGATAGATGGGGATATGTGTGCAAGCATCATGTAATCAGGGGGGATGTTCTGTGATGGTGTACATGGTGTGTGCCGGGCAATGTGTGTGCCAATGGTGATGGAAACGGGATTGGTGGGCCATATGTGTGACAGGCTGGATTGTATGTGTAATGGTGTCCCCTGTCTGTATTACCTCTGCAGGTCAGCGCCTATCAAAAGAAGGGATTATGGCGTGCCATCGCCAAGGACGTGCAGACCCTAGGAGTCTATGGCAGGCGGAGCACCCACTGTCGGAAACGGTGGGAGGACCTGAGGCGCTGGGCACAGAAGACCGCGGAGGCCCAGCTGGGGATGATCTCCCAACTCAGAAGGGATGCCCTTCAGAAACTGACTCCCCTAATGGCCTGCATACTGGCGGTGGCCTACCCAGAGCTGGATGGGAGCTTGAGGGCATCACAGCAGCCACAAGGGGTGAGTACAGTGGCCGTTACAACTACAATTGCTAGGTGGCATGGGATCCGTGTGGTGAGCGTGAGTTAGTGGGTGCCCCTGAATGCCAGGTCAGACATTGCAGCGTGATCCAGCTCAAGGGTAATGGGTGTATGGCAAATGCAGGTAACCTAGCTTGTTAGCATTCCATGTCAGTCAGGGCTTTGTGGGTCCCAGGAGGGGTGCAGTTGGTGGTGTGTTGCCCTCTTCTTCTATGGCATCTAGCCAAATCACTGGCAGTGCAATGCGTAGTGCTCAATCCTGATTCCTCTGTGTGACGGTGCTGTGTATGCCAACTGTGGTGTTGGTGCAGTAATAGACCCAGTGTTTCCTTTCTCTCTCTCCTCCTTTTTACTTCTGTCATCTTGTCCATGTGCGCATTAGCATCATCTGGCAGAGGAGCAGGGGCACCGGCAACAGAGGGAGCTGCATCCCACAGGACCCTGAAGGAAGAGTCCACCGATGCCGAGGAAACCAGTGGGACGGAGGGCGAGGGGAGCACCACGGGAGAGATAGGAGGTGACAACACAGACTCAGATACCTCCTCCGATGGAAGCTACTGGTGGTGGCTGTGAGAAAGTAGCCTCTTCCTAGCATGGTTACCCCCACTTTTGGCCTGTTTGTGAGTGTGTGTCAGTGTGTTTTTACTGTGTCACTGGAGTCCTGACAGCCAGAACCCCAGTGCTCATACTGGAAACCCTATATGTCAGTGTGTTTTGCCTGTCTCACTGGGATCCTGCTGGTCAGGACCCCAGTGCCCATAGTTTGTGGCCTAATGTGTGTGTTGTCAGTAGTGCTTGACTGTGTCACTGAGGCTCTGCTAACCAGAACCTCAGTGCTTATGCTCTCTCTGCTTTTAAATTTGTCACTGTAGGCTAGTGACTTCATTTACCAATTTCAATTGGCACACTGGACCCCCCGTATAAGCCCCTAGTATAAGGTATCTAGGTACCCAGGGCATTAGGGTTCCAGGTGATCCATATGGGCTGCAGCATTTCTTTTGCCACCCATAGGGAGCTCAGACAAACCCTTGCACAGGCCTGCCATTACAGCCTGCGTGAAATAATGCACACATTATTTCACAGCCACTTTCACTGCACTTAAGTAACTTAGAAGTCACCTATATGTCTAACCTTCACTTACTGAAGGTTAGGTGCAAAGTTACCAAGTGTGAGGGCATTCTTGCACTAGCCATGGTGCCCCCACATAGTTCAGGGCCATTTCCCGGGACTTTGTGAGTACGGGGACACCATTACACGTGTGCACAACATATAGGTCAATACCTATATGGAGCTTCACAATGGTAACTCCGAATATGGCCATGTAACATGTCTAAGATCATGGAATTGTCCCCCATTCCAAATCTGGTATTGGGGAGCCAATTCAATGCATCCTGGGGGCTCCACCATGGATGCATACTGCCAAACCAGCTCTCTGAGGCTTGCACTGCAGCTACAGCTGCTACCACCTCACAGACAGGGTTCTGCCCTCCTCCTCCTGGGGTCTGAGCAGCTCAGTCCCAGGGAGGCAGAATAAAGCATTTCCTCTGAGAGTAGGGTGTTACACCCTCTCCCTTTGGAAATAGGTGTTACAGGCTGGGGAGGGGTAGCCAGATGGTTCCCTCCTTGCATAAGCCAGTCTACACCGGTTCAGGGACCCCTTGCCCCCTGCTCTGGTGCGAAACTGGACAAAGGAAAGGTGAGTCACCTAGAGGTGGTGCCCAGAGCTCCTCCAGTGTGTCCAAGACTTCAGCCATCTTGCTTTCCAAGGTGCGGGGACACACTGGAAGGCTCTGAGTTGCCAGTGCCAGCAGGTGACGTCAGAGACCCCTCCTGATCGGTCCTCACCTGATAAGGTAGCCAATCCCCCTCTCAGGGCTATTTAAGGTCTCTCCTGTGGGTTCTCTTCAGATTCTGCTTGCAAGTTTCCTTCAGGAATCCTCTGCAACTACTACTTTATCCTCTGACCTCGGATCAACCGCAGCCTGCTCCAGGAACCCCTGTAACAGCAACAAAGTATCTATAAGGGATACTTTTCCTCTGCAACTTCAGCTCCAGCCAGCAACCGCAACAGTTTCCACAGTGTGCACACTCTGAGGACTCCATGTCTTCATCCTGTACCAGAAGGGCCAAAAGAAATCTCCCGTGGGGTGACAGAGTTACTCCCCTCCTCAGGCAGGCACCTTCCAAGACGACGACCGGTACCCTTGGACTCCTCTCATGATGACGAGCGTGCTCCTAAGGACACAGAGGTTGGACCCCATCGACATAGACTGTCCTGAGGTCCTGCTGACACAATATGGGGGAGGTAAGACCTTGCCTTCCATGAGATAGCCCTGTGTACTGCATCTTCTTCACCTCCTGAGGCCTCTGTGCAGTATTTGCAAAATCCCTTCATGCACATTCTGGCCCAGGTCCTCAGCAATCCATCCTGCGATGCTCAACTCGCTGAGTTGTTCTCCGACGGCGTGGGACCTTCCTTTGTTGTACTGCACCAACTACATTTTGCACCTCCTTTGTCCCCATGTCCTGGGACTTTCGTGGGTGCTGTCTGGCATCCTGAGGGCTCTCTAAAGTGCTGAGAGACCCCTCTCCCTCCTCACACAGAGTTGAGGCCACCAGGCTCCTCCTGGGTCCAGCCAGCGCCATTTTGATGTAAAATGCATATTTGTCATAACCAAGGCTTGTTGGCGACTTCCAACACGAAATCACATCTGCATCCGTCTTCACTTCGTGGGACATCTTTTGCATTATGCAGGAACCCGCTGGCATCTTCCAAGGGTGCATTCCTGCAGTCTTTGACTATCCGGGGTCTCTTCTTTTGATTCCTCTTCTGGGTTGGGAGGGGCTCCTGTGCTTCCTGGAACTTATTTAGACTTCTGGACTTGGTCCCCTTCTTTTGCAGGTCTTTAGGTCCAGGAATCAAGAAGTTGTTGTTAGCAGACTTGGTTGGTTACTGCAATAATCCATATCACGAGGAGTAGTGTGTCCTAAGGAAACTTGCAGTACTTTACTCCTGCTTTTCTAGGCTCTGGGGTGGGGTAATTTACTTGCCTTTTCTGTATTCTTACTCTCCCAGCGATTCTGCACACACTACACTTGTCTAGGGGGGAATTCGTTATTTGCATTCCACTTTCTTAGTATATGGTTTGTGTTGCCCCTAGACCTATTTTCTCCCATTGCATCCTATAGCATTTCCTATTGTTTGCACTATCCTTTGACTAATTACTTGTCTAATTTTGGTGTCTAGTGTATGTATTGTGTATAATACCTCTAGAAGGAGTATTGTCTCTAAGATATTTTTGGTACTGTGTCACCCAAATAAATACCTTTATTTTTGGTAACACTGAGTATTGTCTTTACTTGTGTATAAGTACTGTGTAACTATGGCGGTCATTCTGACCCTGGCGGTCCATGACCGCCATGGCGGAGGGCGGCGGAAGCACCGCCAACAGGCTGGCGGTGCTTCCTGGGCGATTCTGACCACGGCGGTAAAGCCGCGGTCGGAAAAGGGGAGCCGGCGGTTTCCCGCCGGTTTCCCGCTGGCCCAGGGTATCCGCCATGGCGGCGCTGCTTGCAGCACCGCCATGGGGATTCCGACCGCCTTCCCGCCAGCCTGTTTCTGGCGGTGTCCACCGCCAGAACCAGGATGGCGGGAACGGGTGCCGTGGGGCCCATGGGGGCCCCTGCACTGCCCATGCCACTGGCATGGGCAGTGCAGGGGCCCCCTAACAGGGCCCCACCAAGATTTTCACTGTCTGCTTTGCAGACAGTGAAAATCGCGACGGGTGCCACTGCACCCGTCGCACTCCTGCAACTCCGCCGGCTCCATTCCGAGCCGGCTTCATTGTTGTTGGGGCTTTCCCGCTGGGCCGGCCGGCGGTCTTCTGGCGGTCGCCCGCCGGCCCCGCGGGAAAGCCAGAATGGCCGCCGCGGTCTTTTGACCATGGAGCGGTCTTTCGGCGGGAACCGCTTGGCGGGCGGCGACTGCCGCCCGCCGCGGTCAGAATGACCGCCTATAAGTGGTATTGCATGAGCTTTGCATGTCTCCTAGTTCAGCCTAAGCTGCTCTGCTATAGCTACCTCTAGCAGCCTAAGCTGCTAGAACACTACTACATTTCACTAATAAGAGATAACTGGACATGGTATAAGGTGTAAGTACCCAAGGTACCCACTACAAACCAGGCCAGCCTCCTACAGTGGCAGACACCTCTGTGACCACCCCAGCTGCAGGTACAGCTGCCACCCCCATACCAGCACCGCCTTCCTAGTAGCCCCTCAGCGAGTTGCCTGTGCCCCCTCACCCAGGAGGGTGGGCATCTCCTTCGTCCCAGTCACCTCAGGCCCGGCCCCAGTGAGCCCTGCTGCCCTGAGTGAGGAGGCTATTGACCTTCTGAGATCCATCTCTTTAGGGTAGTCAACCATTGTGAATGCCATCCAGGGGCTGGCATCCCAGATGCAGCAATACAGTGCTTTCCTGGAGGGCATCCACAGTGGATTGGCGGCCCAACAGAGATCGATTCAGGCTCTGACCTCCTCTCTGATGGCAGCCATTGTCCCTGTTCCTACCGTCCCCCCTCCAACTACCACTTCCCAGTCTCCTCAACCCCAACCCATCCCATGCACACATACAGACAAGCATGCACACAAGACAACACACATGAGTGGCACAGTCAAACACAGGCACCACACTTCATCCCACAAGCACTTACGCAAACACCAGACAGTTGCAGACATAACCACATCCACTGCCTCCACTGTCTCCCCCTCCTCCTTCTCCTCCACCTCCCTCACCTCCTCACCTCCCTCACAGTCACATCCACACTCATACCTGCATGTACTGCATCACCATCCACCACCAGCATCACCACACCAAGCAGCACACACACCTCACTAGCAGATACCTCCACTACATCCATCCACGCGTCCCCTGTGTCCTCTCCCACTCTGTCTGTCCTCCCCTCCTAAAGGACACAAACGCAAGCACTCAGACACCCAACAGCCATCCACCTCACATCAGCACACTACCCATTCACCTGCACCCAAGTCCAGCAGACATACACCTACACCAACCACTCCGTCAACCTCCACTCCCATCCCTCCTCCCTCATCCCTCCCCACCGTCCCTAAGAAGCTTTTCCTTGCCCAACTTGACCTCTTCCCCCCTCCCCGTCCTGTCTGTAAGAGCAGGGTCCCAATGACCCATCCCAGCACCTTAGCCAAACAGTCAACGCGGACAGTGGAGGCACCTCCTAGTCGTGGTGGCAAGACAGTGAAGGATCCCACTCCACCAACCAGGAAGGTTAAGCATCCCACACCTCCTGCCATGAAGGAGAAGAAGCCCTCAACTTCTTCCATGAACAGGAAGGAGCCCGCACCTCCTGCCATGAAGGGGAAGAAGCTCTTGACTCCTGCCATGAAAGGGGAAGGAGCCCACACTTCCTGCCATGAAGGGTAAGAAGCCCTCAACTCCTTCCAGGAAGGCTAATATCCTGCCAGGAACGGGAAGAAGCCCTCAACCCCTGACAGGAAGGCTAAGGATCCCACACCCCCTGCCATGAAGGGGAAGAAGCCCTTCACTCCAGCAGAGGCTGTCAAGATGGCACCACCAGTGGTCACGGAGCCCTCACCACCAGCTGAGGAATCACAGCCCACTCCTGCAGAGGCTGCCAAGGAGGCACCTTCACCTGTTGAGACAGTGCAGCCCTCACCTCCAGCAGAGGCTGCAGAGGAGGCACCTTCACCTGCTGACACAGTGCAACCCTTACCTCCAGATGAGACAGTGCAGCCCTCACCACCAGATGAGACAGTGCAGCCCTCACCACCAGCGGAGGGCATGTATGCCACCCTCCAGGTTCTGCTGTCCAAGGGGCCCCCTCCAGAAGCAGTGGGCATGTGTCCCACCTGAGAGACTGTGACCTTGCACTCCGCAGCAGAGAGAAATCGGCATGGAGTGGGCATGTTCCCGTATTCGGCTTAGGTGCCCCCCATCCCCCGGAGGGGCCTGCCAAACTGATGCCCCTGCAGAGTTCTATCCGGATGATGTCAGGATTCGAGTTGGGCATTGGACTGTGCCCTGTGGCAATGTGGGCCTTTAGTACTTTGGACTGGGCATTGGCCCTTTGTGTACATTTGTACATATCTGTTTTTAGTACAATTGGTTCATTTGGTAGCTGCTCACAATCAATACATTCTCATTACTACATTCTTGTTGTCCTTTATGCCGTGTGTCATTATTTTTCGTCTGCAGCTGGTTGTGTGTATGGTGTGTGTGTGGAGCTCTAGGGCCCTCTCCTTTAGTGTCTGTGACAAGCAGCCTGGCACCCCCACCCCCCTCAAAACACACCAGAACATATCTAATCAACTGTTAAACACTTTGGTTTTGTTATTATTTCAGCATTTTGCAACACCATCACACACTTTCATATATAATCACAATTTGCTCTCCCCACCACTGCTCTATGCGTTCTGCGGAGAGACCAAGGGGGTCATTTTGACGCCGTCCGCCAAGGTACCGCCGCTGAATGACCGCACCGCGGTCAAAAGACCGCGGCGGCCATTCAGACATTTCCTCTGGGCCGGCGGGCGCTCTCCAAAAGAGCGCCCGCCGGCCCAGAGGAAATGCCCCTGCAACGAGGCCGGCGTAGTTGCAGGGGTGCGACGGGTGCAGTTGCACCCGTCGCATATTTCAGTGTCTGCTTAGCAGACACTGAAATACTTTGCGGGGCCCTCTTACGGGGGCCCCTGCAGTGCCCATGCCATGGCACTGCAGGGGCCCCCAGGGGCCCTGCGGCACCCCCTACCGCCATCCTGTTCCTGGCGGGAGATCCGCCAGGAACAGGATGGCGGTAGGGGGTGTCAGAATCCCCATGGCTGCGGAGCGCGCTCCGCAGCCATGGAGGATTCACAAGGGCAGTGGTATACCGGCGGGAGACCGCCGGTTTACCCTTTCTGGCCGCGGCTGAACCGCCGCGGTCAGAATGCCCTCGGGAGCACCGCCAGCCTGTTGGCGGTGCTCCCGTGGTCGGTGACCCTGGCGGTCACCGGCCGCCAGGGTCAGAATGACCCGCCAAGTAGTCTAAACAACATATTGACTCAATGATAGGCACTGTGGGAACCATGTACACTATGGCAACCAGGCACTGCTTAAACCCCAAATCTCTCAATTATATTCTGATAGGAAACACCAGCCCACAACCTGAACTCTGAAATATCTACAAGCAACAAGGCCACAGCACAAGATTACTACTCAGTGTGAAAAAAGTGGGCAAACAATGTGCTGGTGAAAAAAGAAATGCTGGTAGAGAAGCAAATTAAGTCAAATGCGTGAAATTTGAACAAGAGGTTTCTCATGGACTTGGATAGCCTAATTATTAATACTGCTGTTGAGCTTTGGCCCCAGTATCTCCAGACAGCTTGAGATAGAGCTAGGCACTACAGCCCGCAAACCCTCTAAAGAATATGTTAAGGACTTCTGCGGGTTCATGCCCCCCAGGTAGAGAATTGCTGAACATACAGTCTAACAGCTTCTTTACATCACACAAAGACTCTCTCCATCCACGACAGCGCAGGACCACAATTATACACAAAATCTCAGATGGAGAGCCCAGCACAGTAACCAGATGAGACTATATCATATGAAGTGCCATATTGTCATTTTTGCATTTGTTAACACTGTCTGGGTATTATTTGCACTTCCTTGCTTCCTTGGTACCAGGTTAAAACCTAAAGCTAGCAGTAAGCAACAGGAATATGATCAGTCACACTCTGCAAGGGGTCTGCTACTTCATGACAAATATGTGTCTGCATTTTTAGTAACTTTTTAATCTTTTCAGTTGGAAACAATTTATTTTGGAAAAGTCTTCAGATTATGTATTGTTGTCCTATATTGCATTCCTCTGGAGGGCCTGGTGGGAGTATGTAAAATGAACTTGATGCTGAAGAGCACCTTTCCACAGTTGCAGGCCCCCTAACATCAGACTCAGTACAGTTTTCCGCAGCTTGCTCTGCATCATGAGATAGCACGAGTAACAATTTTCCTGACAGACCAACTTGGATTTTAGTGTACAAAATATTGGTAGTCTGATTAATGTGGGTGTTGAACATATAATCCTTGAAATAGAAGTGTATTTTTGAATGTTGCAGTCAGGCTTCACATATGTTAGTAGAGTGGGGAACACTGGGCTAGTTTGAGTTAGTATTTGGTTGCTTTTGGGCTTGAAAGAAGAAATCTGGCAACACTGCTCTCACTACATTGAGGGAAGCAAAGAGAAAAGGACATGTAGAGAGTAACTCCACATCAATAGGCCATGTATAAGAGCTGAGGAATTAATAAAGATGAGTTAATAGCCTTACGCCAGATGCTATCTTTTATGTAGAACGTTATGCTTTCCAGTGCTGTGAAGAGAGATCAATCCAGAACCGGCCAACTGGCAACGAAAATGGGATCGAAGATCACACCTGCAGACAAAGGAGGCAAGTAACACAAGAAAGTACCAGTGCTAATGAAGCACAAAATACCTGCAGCTATCACGCAGTATTAAAGAAAAGCAGGAATTCTCTGAGCTACAAGTCATGCATGCTTGTGGTGAGGGGTAGCCATTTTGAAGTCAGGCAATTTGAGGGACAGCCCATTGAAGTCTATGGGGCAGCCATCTTGAGGTCAGGTGTCCTGAGACAAACCCACTAAAATCAATGAGGCAGCCATATTGGAATTGGGTAATCCAGGAATAACTATTTGAAACCTAACCTGTTGAGACAAGACACCAAACCAGGATAACTTCTGGAAAGAATACACATAATTAGGGGGCATCAAATTTGGAGCAGCTCTATAAGGAAGGTGTGAAGATGCCAAAAAGAATACGGTAGTCACCTTTGAGTGAACTCTCCCAGAATAGAAAGAAAAGTAACACCAGCAGGATAAGTAACAAAGCAAGGTGTCCCAGGAGTCAACATGTCACTGAGAGACAAAAAGACAACTAGCACACAAGATCCCTACCTAAGAGGGCCGACAAATAATACATAACAACGTGCACGCGCAACAAACACCATAGTGAGGAGTCTTGTGACATCATCATACTAGTACATTCCATTGTCATGCCGGTGGGAAAAGGAACACAAAAAGCTAGCCCCTGCATTGAAGTGCCACCACCAGTGTCACAGACTGGCACTCAGAATTTGGTTCCTCAAGACAAACAATGGCTGCAACTACTACTTCAGCTGATGGGGCATGAAAACCAAACCTAATCAGGGCCTTTTCAACAAAGGTCTCAGAGACATATAAAAAACTACTACCTATTTCAACACAAAGAAAGATGTGGCTCAAGAGCGCCTCGTCTTCAACTCAGTATGCAAGGAACCAGGTAAAGGTTTAACAAATGTAATTACAAGGTTACCAACTCTGGTACAATACCGCAATTTCAATATATTCACAAATGAGGACGCAATTCAACTCAGAGTAATTGAGGGCTGTTCAAAACCAGACACACAGTGCAAGATCCTCATAAAAGCAGCTCTTAGTGAAGGAATTGAGGAGGGCCGAGGGGGTAGAGCGGGTCAAAGCAAGAGAATTGCTCCTCAGTGCAAGAAGGGAGGGCAAGAGAAATGAGTTGTGTCTCATATGAATGAGTAAAGCCCACAGACCAGAAGAGAGGGAAAGAGTGAGGGCAAAGACAGCCCAGAGACAAGATATCACAATAGACGATGTGGCATGAAATACTCATATTCAATAATACACTCAGCATAGGAGGATGGCAAATAAAAGACCTGGACAATCAGGGATCGTGGCAGCCAAACTGAACAACTTCAATGAGCCATTGATTGAACTTCCCAGACTATTCCGAAGGAGTATCAAGCATTGGCACAGTTCACACAAATGGCACAGATGACATTGTGCCCAACAGTTGTGAAGAAGAAACAAACTACAGAACATTGGGCAATGCACCCAGACTCTAGAAACCGGTAAACAAACACATCCAAGACACCCACCATTTATCGACCTTCTTAGACTCTTCCAAAGAAGTATCAAGCAGTGGGACAGATCACACAAATGGCGCAGACAACAGCGTGCCCAACAAGCGAGAAGAAGAAGCAAACTACAGAAGATTGGGCAATTCACCCAGACTCCGAAAACTGGTATACAAACACACGAGACACTCACGTCAATTAGCAGAAAACTGAAAAGCTACAGTTATTATCACATGAAAGGAGCAGAGACAAAATGCTCTGGAGCCAAACAAAGGAACAAAACACTCAGCTATCAAATGACGTCCTCAGTGGAAGAGCCCATAAGACACTTCAAGAGATAAACCCAAAGAAACATCATAAAGATATTTCAGACTCAAGGAGCAGTTCATCACAGTCCATTAGCTCAAGAGACTCACAAGTCTGTTTTGCCTTCCTATCTTATGACCGAGCTCACAAAATTTCTCTGGAATGCATTTCTTAGTTTAAAGAAGACATTTATTACTACTTCACCACGAGGTTCCTGAGAGACGAGATTAGTAGGTTGGAAGTACACGTTTAAAAGTAGTCACAGCAATGAAAGGAAAATATATCAAAGTACTTCTCAATTGCAATGTACACAGCAAATACATGTGATTATATTATAGCATAACTTCAAAGCAAAGAATAAAAGTCAAAATTCATCACCGTAAAGCCTATCACTGCTCGTCATCTTTCTCATGCCTGCAAGTTGATGACTCCTGTTCAACTGCGAGAAGGAGATTTTCCACCCAAACGGGAGGTCAGGCAGCTGACGTCCACTCCTGACTGAAGTCTTGGAAAATCCCCCTTGCTGCTGCCCAGGAACACCGTCTTATAATGAAAAAGCCTGCTAACAGGCCCCTTCCTCTAATAGTCAAGACATGCTGGATCAGAATGGGAAAAGAACAAGAGTTGGAGAGTGGCCAAGTCTCCAAAGCTCGCTCGTTCCCAGGGCTGAGCAGAGGGAAAAACACAAAATATACGCTCCCTTATCACGCTATGGCTCGGTGAGAATTTGAAAAACACAGCTTGGTCTACCATGTGGAAAAACACAGCTCATCTGCAATGTCTCAACTGCAATGTCTAACTCCACGATAAAGCCAATAGGCAGCTAAACTGAAAACAGAATGTAATGTCTAATGCCACGTTAAAGCCAATAGGCAGCTAACCTAAATACAAAATGGAATGTCTAATGCCACGTTAAAGCCAATAGGCAGCTAAACTGAATACAGAATGTAATGTCTAATGCCATGTTAAAGCCACTAGGCAGCTAAACTGAATACAACATGTAATGTGCTATTGATGAACATTGAACAACTAATATGCGCATTGGTGAAACACAAAGTCATTGGTCAAACACAATTAATGGCATAACACAGTCAGACCACACCCAAAAGAACTTCCTCAAAGGAAACCACCAGAAGCCTTGTCTGATTCAGAAAGTGTGCCACCACAATTACTCAGGTCAACTGAATCATCTGGCACATCAAGATTGAAAAAAACGCCCATGCAATCAAAAACTCAAATGCACAGTGGAATCAGAGAACTTTCTTCCCGTTCAGAGCAATGCATCACATGTCAAGGACTCAGAACATTCACCTACCCCGCAACACAACCTGTTATGTCCGTTATATTCACATCAAGACATGAACAATGCACCTTCACCTGTGATAGGGGCAGCCCAGCTGACTCAAAGAACTCACAGAATAAGAAAAAAAAGTATGGAAAATTACCCAGAAATGTTTTGGAAATGTGGTCTCATCCCTCCGTGAGAAAGGCTGGGACGTGTTACCAATGACATGTCATTCTCAAGGTAAGGGGGATGAGAAAAGAACATGCAGATGCCCAGATGGCCAAAGCCTTCAACATTCCTACAAGCAACAGGGAGTGGGTTGAGGCAAAAAAGACAGGTAAACAGGTATAAGAGCCAACCCCTGCTCTCGACAAGATGTGGAGAGGGAACAACACTCACCTCACCAACAAACACAGTTTGCAACAGAAACCACCCCAGAGGATGCTTACCTCACCAAAGAACACACCCCACAACAAACATCATTCTCAACATCCACAGAGCCATTCTCAACAGTCGCAGAGCGAAGAAACCAACTAGAGGGCCCAAAGGAGGTAACTGAAGAGACTGACTGAATTTCTCTGTAAGTGAGGGGGAGATGTCATGTCCTCTAGGAAAGGACATCGCTGAATAAGTAGGTCAGGGCTCGAGCTGGCCCGGACAGAAGTGAGATGCCAGGAACTTCCTGGGAGGAGGCGGGAAGCACTGGTTTCCCTCTCACTACATCAAGAGAAGCAGAGAGAAAAGGGCATGTGGAGAGTAGCTCCACATCAGTAGGCCATGTATAAGAGCTGAGGAATTAATAAAGATAAATTCATAGCCTTAAACCAGATGCTGTTTTCTCTGAAGATTATTATGCTTGCCATGTTACGACTCTGTCATCCTATCTCTAGGGGGCGCTGTAAACGGATTATCTGCAGCGCGGTATTCACCATTAATACTCATCCAGAGTCCCTTTCTTACTCCTGTTTGCTTCCCTTTTCAATATGGTATGCTGTTGAACAACTACATTTGCTTCCATGGACTTCATGTCCCATAATGCACTGTCTGGTAGTCAGTATGACCTGGATTATGCTATCCATTGTTTCCTATGGGAAAAGTCCTGCTGTTCCTTTGTACTGGATTCTCTCCTCCAGGACTTGTGAGAGACCGGAACTGCACACACCTGTGATCACTCTTGTGCAATCCAGCCATGTGACTCCGCCCTGGGCTTGCTGCTGCCTGGAACTGCTTATAAGCTGTCATTTCCTGAAGCTCATTGAGCATTGGAGTTCATTTCATTTGTGTACCAGACATTGTGTTGGATTGTGTTCCAGCCCTGTTCCTGCTTTGCTTCAGCCTGAACCTGCTCTCTGTTTACCAGTCCTGTTCTTACTTGTTCCAGCTCCCTGTGTTCCAGCACTGTTTCTGCTTTGCTTCAGCCTAAACCTGCTCTCTGATTCCCAGCCCTGTTTCTGCTTGTTCCAGCTCCCGGTGTTCCAGTCCTGTTCTTGCCTGCTTCAGTCAGAGCCTGCTCTCTGTTTCTCAGTCCTGTGCCTGCTTGTTCCTGCCAGAGCCTGGTCCCTGTTTCTCATCCTTGTTCCTGCTTGCTTTAGCCAAATCCTGTTCCCTGTTTTCCAGTTTTGTTCCTGCTTTGCTTCAGCCTGAGCCTGTTCCTGCTTTTGCCTCCTAGTTTGTTCCTTCTGTTTCTGTTTCCTCTTGGGTTATTGTGTCTGGTAAGTGTACTATCAGTCCTCATCTGTGTATAAGTGTTTTCCTTTGTACTGGGGTTGGCTCCTGGTTTCCAGGAGGCAATTCCTGCCCCATCTTTTGTCTAGTGTTTTATGTAGTCTTAAGTGTCTAACAGTGACAGTGTACTATTGCTGTTTTCCAGGAATTGCCATTGTGTTTCCAGCTGGACCCACAAGGGCTTGTCTCGTGTATGCAAGTACAATCCTTGTTTGTGCCCTAAGGGCCCAGAGACAGAATCACTTTTGCTGCCTCCTTTCTATGGGGCTTGCGGGTGACTATCTGTAAGAGAAATCTGCACAGAGGCATTGACGTTCCCTGTTGCTGTGGGAAGTTTTGAGCCTTACCTATGTACAACCATAGTGGTAACTCCAGTGTGGTTGTCAATTACATATTCGTTCCCTGTTTGTTCACACTAAGGTTGCTCTGCCTTCACTATCCTGTTTCTGTGCCCTACCATAGCTTTTAATTTCCAATGTATCCCTTTAGCTGCTCTTCTGCTTCGGTACACTACATCTATAGGGAGATATTGTGTGATGTCAAGGGGTGTCCCAACCAGAGTCCTGACACACCCGCCCGGAACCATGACTTGCCAGTGCTGTGAAGAGAGATCAATCCAGAAGAGACACTAGGGCCCTCATTACAACCCTGGCGGTCAAAGACCGCCAGGGCTGTTTTGTCGGATTGAACCGTCAACAGGCTGGCGGTGCAATCCTGTGTATTACCCCGCCGCGGTCGCACTGCCGGGACTGGCGGTTTACCGCCACGTTGGTCCCGGCGGTTGTAATCCCCCAGGGCAGCGCTGCTTGCAGCACTGCCCAGGGGATTACGAGTCCCCCTCCCACCATCCTTTTCATGGTGGTAGGAACCGCCATGAAAAGGCTGGTGGAAAGGGGAGTTGCGGGGCCCCTGGGGGCACCTGCACTGCCCATGCCTTAGACATGGGCAGTGCAGGGGACCCCTGCCACGGCCCCATGGAGCTTTTTACTGTCTGCATAGCAGACAGTGAAAAACGCGACGGGTGCAACTGCACCCGTCGCACCGCCGCAACACCACCGGCTCCATTTGGAGCCAGCTCCTGTGTTGCGGCCGACATCCCCGCTGGGCCGGCGGGCGGAAACTAGGATTCCGCCCGCCGGCCCAGCGGGATATTGAAATGGCCACAACAGAAGTGCGGCCGCATTGGCGGGCGCGCAGCGGTTACAACTTGGCGGGTGGCAAAGTTGTAATGAGGGCCTAGGTATGTTTTGTCTTAGCAACAATGACTATCCTGCAGTTTGTTCAGTTATCTTAGCCAAAGTATGCCGATATTGCCGCAACATCTTCTTACAATAGTGCTGTACCATATCATGAACAGGCACCTAAATGTAAAAAGAGGAGGGGAGAGGTTTTTCCCTCAAAATGTGTAGATAAAGAAACTATACCATAGTATAAAACGTTTAAGGACTCTGATTTTATCACTAAAATAACTGAGAAAATCTACAAGAACGTACAGAGCTTGTCAAACCTCTTGCAGACCGTATGGGATGCCTGGAATCATTGTTAGACAAACCTGTTAAATTTGCTATCTGATCATGTGAGCTCTCCTCTTTTGTCATCGTCAAATGAGGTAATTGCTGCTGAGGCCCAGCTGACTCTACAACTGGCCATACCCCTCGCTGCCGCGCCTCAAGCAACAAACTGGCCTAGTGACCAGGCAGCTACATTGCCTAATGGTATTGACACAGCTTACTCCCTATTATCCACTGCACCGCAGATGATTAATTTGCATGCTGCTAAAACCCAATCTCAATACTTTTCTATCAACTCCATCACTGAATGAGTATACAACAACCTGCATGTCCTTATGTACTTGTGCTCGTAAATGTGCACCAACTTTTGTTGGATACACTGGAAGATGTTCATCAACTTAAAAATAAGTTTACATACTGGATGTCTAGGATTTTAGATTTCGACACTTCTGAGGCTGGTGAGGTAGTCTGCCAGAAGAGTTGCTTGGATAAGTTCATCTCCTAAATCAATAAATGGCGACTGTATTGTTAATTTCTGTAATCCCTACTTGGTTAATCATTATTTTTATTGTAAAAGGAAACATCTTACAAACTATAGCGGTATTGATTTTTGAATTTTTTTTTTATGGCCCGCCTCCACTAAAAGATGTTGCATTGAATGATAATTTTCTCACCCACCCGGTCTGAATTTTAACCTATCTTTTCACTGCAGGTGTCACCCATTAGGAGGGCTGGAAACTGCAGATTGACCCTCAAGCCACTACCAAAGATTTTCATGTACTGATTGTGACTCTTCATATACTGCACTTAGTGAACTCACACACTCTGGCTTGAGTGACAAAGTCTTTTACAAGTACCTATCTGGAATATTGCTGGAGTGAGTTCCAAAATGAAGTTGACTCAGTGAATTTTGTTAATATGTTTGACATAATATTGTTGCAGGAAACCTGAACCCCTAATCTCTTTTTTGTGAGATACATTGTCTTCTGGGAGGGCAAAAAGTGTGCTATCTACATGGGTCAGTTTATCCCTTAGCTGTTGTGTCACACCGATTGATCACGAACACAAGGTTATCCAAGCATGCCAGGTGAATTGGCATTATGTGTAGTCATTTCAATAACTTAATTTTATAATGATTTTACTTACCATGAGGTTTCACGCTTTGATTTTCTATTTAAATTTATTGATAAACCTAGATTTCCTGCGAGATTGTCCCACTAGGTGGTCTACTCCTTTGGGGGAATTTTGATACAAAGATGCCTGAGATTACCCCTTTTATAATAACTTTACCATCTCACAGGAAGGGGCTTAAGGGTCTATTAAGCCAGGTTTTAGGGGACTCAAATTTCAAAATGTTACTATTGAGATATATATCTTTAGTGTTATAGAACCCTGGGACAAGGCTGAAAACTGTGTTCCTATGTTTTTCGGAAGAAGTTCTAGCTCTGAGAATGGATGTATTTTTCTGTCTGAAGGTTTAGTTTTGTCACTGGTGGAGAGGTGATTGCAAGGTTTTATGTGAAACACAACCCTTTGGTGGGTTTTTAGTTACCAACTGATGTCATTCATACCGCTTCCTCTGAAAATATGACTCTTAAGGTGAAGGATAAAGGTTTAAGGTTAGTCCTGAGGCCTTGTGATCTGGTAGTATTTCTTGGCAAACTAATAAAATGTCATACAGTTCATACTTGTTTCGATCAAAGAGCCTGCAGTTTGGATATAGTTAGATGTTTCTGTGTAATTAATACCTCCCGCCTCAAAACTAAAAACACTCGGATAGAGGAACACCCAAGATGTTTTGATGGAGTTGTTGTCTCTTGAAGAGACAATTGTGCGAAGCACTGGCAGTGCAACCTAGAGACAAGGAGTTAGTGGTAGTCTGTTAGGCGGCTTACAGGAGTACCCTAAAGTAAAGAAAGGAGGTGATTAAACAGGAGAAATGGGATCTGTGGATGAAGGCATTTGCAAGAAAGAAGCATAAAATGTTCTGGCAAACAGTTAACTTAATAAGAGCAAGCAAAAGCCTCCTCTCAGGCCTTGGGTCCCATATCCCTGCTGGCCAGTGGTTGAGGCACTTTGAAAGTACTTATCATTTGGATCATAGGATTAGGTGAGGGGGAATGTCTCAGGAGGGTGTATTGTATTCCTACTGCTAAGGGGCAAACATTTGACCATCAGGAATTTGCTAAGGCATTGGATGATAGCCCTTCAAGGTAGGCAGAGGTCCTGATGGGGTTCCAATGGATCTGTTTAAAACTAGTATAGGTAGACCTTTGTACCCCACTGATAACTAATTTTCTTACCAGTGTTTGTGAATGTGACTTGGTCTTCCCTCAGATCTGGGCCACATCTACTATTGTGCCAGTTTTTAAGCAGGGAAATTGTTCTAACCTAAAGTGCTATAGGCTGATCTCATTCATATACTCCATGGTTAAAGTAGTGGGCAGAATTCTAAATAGCAGGGTCCAAGTATGGGCCAAGGACAGTAATCTCCTGTCTCCAGTGCAGTATGGTTCTGGAGAAGGATTGGGCACTCTGGAGCAGTGTTTACATCTTCATCTTATAATTGGGACATAAATGGTGGAAAGAGGGTGCCTCTTTTATTTAAGGTTTATGGAGTTCTCATGTGCTTTTGACCGGGTTAAATGTTCCAAACTCTGGCCTTCTATTACGGTTAGGGTTAGAGGAGTCTATTGTAACTTTTTTTAAATCAGTTTTGCATTCAAACCTTTCCGATAAAGTCTGTTTTAGGAATAATGGGAATATACTGATTCTTTCAAGTTTGAGGAGGAGGTGCAAAAAGGCTGTATCTATTCAAGAAATAGCACATTTGTTGAGGCAATTCATTCTTTGATCAATCTAGCTGTACACCTGGTCTCTATGCCAATAACTCATCCTTTGGACAGTGTCTTCCTATTGCTTCTCATGGAGCTTGTATCTGGGGCAATGTTAATATCAAAACCTTACAGGCCGAGAATACGTTCTGTCGCCTTTTAATTTCTCTTCCTTTAAGCACAACACACTTTGCCATGAAGAATTAGGAATGAGCTACCTTGAAGAATAAATTAAGCTTGCCCCTGTTCTTTTGTGGATTTCTATATGGAGTAATGTTATTGCAACTTTCAACCGGGTAGGTGATCAAACTGTCTCATTTGTGCTAAGGGTATGAGGATTCCTTGGTTGTCACATGTGAGAAATGTTCTGGGGGACCTTGGCAGAGAAACATTGTTTGTAAATCTGTCTAGGGCTTGGAGACTAGATAAGCCTTGGATTAAGTCAAGTTATTTGCTATGAAACAGGAACATTAGAGAGTGAGTTGAGCTTTTTAAATCTCGGAATAGATAATATGTAGTAGTGCAAACAATACCTGGCCATAAACCATATTTATTACTAGTCAACACTGGGGAAAGATCTCTTTTACTATGGCTCAAAATGATGCTATTTGCCATCTTATTGTATTCCCATCAGGCCAGGATAGTAGTGACTTGGTCATTCTATGCCCGTGTTGTGAAATGTCTGATCAAACAGTACACCATTTTACTTTCTCCATTAGACCAGAAACCAAGAAAGTAAGTTTTACTGTAAATATACCAGTTACTTCTTATCCTTTTACTCAAAAGGCAAGACTTTAGAAAATGTAAGCTTGCTTTATGTTTCATTAAAAACACAAAAGACCACAGATATTTATATGAAAGTCAGATTGTTTTTAAAATCAATTGTAAGACATCAAAATTCCATACTTGTTTAAACCCTTAACTGCTGCCATTCTGCCTCTTTCCTTCCAGTTTTGGTCGGCCACTTCGGGCCGGAGTTGTCAAACTAACTGTTTCAAACTTTTCAAAAAAGTTTCCAAACTCTTTTCTGTCAATGCTTGCTTGTGGTTAATTTAAAAGTTATTTATTGTTCCGAAAATCTGTATCTCCAGATCCCTCTGGTGAATTTTAATGATTAAGGTCATTAAAAATTCATAAAAATAGGCTCTATTTATTTTAAATTAGATTCTTGTTTATTCTGTGTCATTTGACTTTCTTATTTCATTTTTTGGTGTTGTTAAATGCTTTACGCATTGTTCCTTTGCTAAGCCCTACTGATAGCAGCTACAGCTACCCAGGTTTGAGCTTAAGGTTATTTAAACATACCTAACTGAACCAAAGAAAGTATTTGAGTGTACTGCACGATAAGACTACACAGCAAGATCATATAGTACACCCAAATCCTCACGTCCGTTTTGTCCTAAAAATGGCACCAATAAACGGTTTAGTGTACTAAAGTCACCATCTTTCCAGCTTTCAGGAACATGGTGAGCTGAATCAAAAACCTAATTTTGTACCATAGTTTTGGCATTTTTCAAAGAGGTGGCAATTTTTAAAACCTACTTTCAGTTTGTAGTGGAAACCAGTGTAAAACCCATGGGCGAGCCAGGAAAGCTATTGATTTCTGAAAAGTAGACAAAATTCTGAATCCGGCATGGGGTCATATATGTAGATCCCACAAGGGTTTTCCAAGGAAAATAACTGTTTGGAATAAAGAAATACTGAAAATGAGTAGATAAAAGAAGACAATTTGTGACAACATTTTCATCTGCATCTTTTTGTCTCAATGGCTGATTTAAAAAAGCAATATACCATTACATCCACTAGACCCTTCTGGTTCTGAGGATATATAGGGTTTGTAGGTTCTTCAGGAACCCAAAGTACCCAGAGCCAACAACTGAACAGTGGTTTTTCTTTGAGTACCGAATATATACCAATTCACACAGTGAAATATGTAGAGTGAAAAATGCATATTGAGAAAGCCTACGGATTTCTGAAATGGACACAAGATATGGAGGTTAGGAGGAGTGGTTATTTGTACATCTTTGAATTTGTGTGTACCCTTACTAGCACATGATTTAGAGGGTATTTTTCAAACTCTGGCGGTCATTCTGACCCAGGGCGGAGGACCGCGGGAGCACCGCCGACAGGCCGGCGGTGCTCCAATGGGGATTCCGACCGCGGCGGTAAAGCCGCGGTCGGACCGGCAACACTGGCGGGCTCCCGCCAGTGTACCGCCGCCCCATTGAATCCTCCAAGGCGGCGCAGCTTGCTGCGCCGCCGAGGGGATTCCGACCCCCCCTACCGCCATCCAGATCCCGGCGGTCCGACCGCCGGGATCCGGATGGCGGTAGGGGGGGTCGCGGGGCCCCTGGGGGCCCCTGCAGTGCCCATGCCACTGGCATGGGCATTGCAGGGGCCCCCGTAAGAGGGCCCCTAAATGTATTTCACTGTCTGCTGCGCAGACAGTGAAATACGCGACGGGTGCAACTGCACCCGTCGCACAGCTTCCACTCCGCCGGCTCGATTCCGAGCCGGCTTCATCGTGGAAGCCTCTTTCCCGCTGGGCTGGCGGGCGGCCTGAAGGCGACCGCCCGCCAGCCCAGCGGGAAAGTCAGAATTACCGCCGCAGTCTTTCGACCGCGGAACGGTAACCTGACGGCGGGACTTTGGCGGGCGGCCTCCGCCGCCCGCCAAGGTCAGAATGAGGGCCTCTGTTCTTTATTACACACTGACTTCCATTTGAAAGGCACAAATGCAGCTACATCTAATTGGTGATAACAAATGTTCTTCTATTCTATGCTCCCACAAGTTTTCCAATAGAAATGGTACCTTGCTTGGTGTCAGTGACAGGAAATGGTATACTTATACATACCCTTCTCGTTCCTTTCAGGACTCAACTGACAAACAATCGGACAGAGCACAGACAAGAAGTGTATGTGAAACTAATAAAGGACTCACAACTCTCATCTGACATCATCAAAAAAGGAAGATAAACTTCCACAAGAAAACCCCCAATTCCATAAGAAGAAGGTTGCTGGAATTTCGGCAAAATATGCCACACATACAGAGAACACTATTTCCGAACAGGACGAGGGCAGTGCAGAGGGGCACTTCAGCCGTGACCATCCTAGGACGATTGCAGTATTCCACATGCAGCTCTGCTGGTGCTACTCTTCCAGCTTCCCAAAAAGATTGCCATCTACACTACAGGCTGTCTCCTGACAGAGTTTTCAGGTATGGGGCTAAGGCTAATCCCTTAGATCTGGCAAAGGCAGAGGGTACACTTTCCATGGTTGGATTATTCATTATGCTTTCCATGTTCATAATGCTGGTAACTTTGCTTTTTTCATCTGCCTAATTATCACAGCACATTCTCTCTATGCAAGATTATGATTATTTCAATAAATTTATTGAAAATGTATCTTTTATCTCTCGTGTTTGTGCCTGGGCATGCATGAGTAATACAACGGAAGGGTGAGATCTGTTTCCACGACTTCCTTGGGAGTCAGAGTTTCATATTTAGGTTGGCATAATCACCTTGCACCCAAGGCAGGTTAGGGATTTGGGTGAGGCACTGAGCAAGCAGGAATTGAGCCAACAATTTCTGATGGTGTAGAAGGACTTAGTCCCCTATATCCTGAAGTTCTGTAGACATATTGCCTTAGTAGGAACCGTATGACCGGATGGCTCGCATGGCTCTCACCAAGTGTTTTTTTTTTTACCTAGAGTCCCTTGCAAACCTCAAACTTTGATTACAAAAAAAAAATCATTTTCCTGCAATGGAGAGTTTTGTAATCTGCAAGTAACCACAAACCTCCATCGACCTGGCATTCGCCCAGGTCTCCTGGTGCGTCACTTGTGAGGGTAAACCTAGTGCCCGCGACAGGAAATGGCCCAAAACGCAAATTGACGCATCACATTTTTCCACTCATAACTGACACTTTTTTCCAATGTGGGTATCTGTAGATTTTGGACTCTAGCTCATCCGGCACATGGGGAAACCTAGGAAACATGTACATTTTTGAAAACTAGACACCTAGGGGTATCCTCGCTACCCAGAATCCCTTGCTAACCTCCAGTTTTGACTAAAACACATTTTCCTCACATTTGTGTGATGGAAAGCCACAAACTTCCTCCTGCCCAGCATTCTTCCAAGTCTCCCAATAAAAATGGTGCCTCACTTGTGTGGCTAGGCTTAGAGCCTGTGACAGTAACAGATCAAACCAAGGTCAATGGGATTCCCCTGGCAAGTGCTTTCATTGACCTTGGTTTGAGCCATTCCTGTAGTGGGTATTAGGCCCACCCACACAAGTGGGGCTGCGTTTTTATTGGCACTAGTGGGGTAATGCAGAGTTGTGGGAATTTTGGGGATCCTTGCAGATTACTGAATTTTCCATCACTGAAATGGAAGGAAAATTTGTGATTTCAGGCAGAGTTTAAGGTTTGCCAAGTGTTGTGGGCAAGCAATCTTTGTGGGATCCAGGCAAGGCACACCACCCTGAACTCCCGTGGTTGTTTAGTTTAAAATAAAGTGCTGGTATACCTAGGTGCCGGCTGAGCTAGAGCCCAAAATCCACATTGGGAAAAAAGTATGAAACTGCCTGTGGCGTGGCACAATGCAAAAGTGTGCTTTTCCAGAGTAATCCATTTACCTCTGCTGGACTGACTAAGGAACCGAGAGGCCCATTTCGCATTGTTGGTTTTGTCTAGGAGTATTCCTGCATGTGTAGGTGTGACCAATTTCTCCATATAATACAAAGGTGTACTTCAAAATAATTTGTTTGCCCCACCAGAACTATCAGATTAACCGAGAGGCCTGATATACATTATAAACTCTGACTCGAAATATTCTTGCACTTATTGCTTACAGGATGCCTTATTGAAGGTCCCAAGAGTCCACTATTTCTGGGAACTTTAGTCAGAGGACTGCAAGGCTGGTTTTGGTGCTTATCCCATTTTGAGCGTAAAGCAAAAAAATATCTTCAACTCCTTGTGAAACAGGAGTCCACTGGTGTGCCCTAGAATGAAGCCCTAGAGTGCCTTCATGCTCCCTCAGAAATGTTTTTGGCATGTACATTTTTTGCTGCACAATTTGCTCAAGAAAGCCGGCATTCAAAAACAGATGGACACAGTCAATTTGCAAAAAAAATGGCTGTATCGATTATACACCCTGCGTCGCCAGTGAAAGGAGGAATTTGGGGCTGAACTAATTTGGGGGCTGCTAGGAGAGTACTCTGTCTGGGCTTGGCACTGCACATGCCTGCTCTCTGGTTTGATCTAACTTCCTATGGCCATTCCGTTGTGAAGGAACAGCACTACTGCCATCATCATGTCCCTCAGAGTCGCTGGAAGATGAGTCGTCAGATGAACTCAACCAACTGAAAAATCACTTCAAGATTCTACTTCATTTTCCTCTCCCTCAGATGCAGTCTCAGTATCTGCTGTCTCGGTCTCTGATCCTGCTGTCTCTGCTGACTGGCTAAAATCTTCCTTCTAAAACTCTGTCCTACATAGAAGTCAGAAGTATTTTTCTAAATCTTTCAGTGGGTGTGTGCTTCTGTGAGATGGGTGCAACAGTAAATAAATCTGCAGATTCTCCAAAGGCACTAAAAAACAAGGCACAGTTTTACTTCACTTTGCCACATACCCAGTTCCAAAACATATGTTTCTCATGGCTAATGCAAAACGTTACTGCTGAGCTTCTGGGCATTTGCCAGTATAAAACTATTTTCCAGAAACTACAAATCAATCATTGATCTCAAGAAGCACATATTTACATTGTAGCCCCTGCATCTTCGTGTACAGGCGTGCTCCTTCTGAAAACACACAGTGCTATGACCATGGTTACTGGAATCATGTAGCTGGACAGCATCCAATTATAGGACAGGGTTGACTAAATTCTGCAACACAGAAAGACAAAATATACTGCATTAGGAATCGCATGTCACACATTATAATTTTATGATATGAAAACATGATAATACTGGCTGGGCAAAAATGTCACCTCTTTATCATCAGTATAGCAACCAAATACCGTAATAAGCAACTGAAAATGACCAGTCAACCTTTGCGCAGAGCCTTCCACTGCATGCAAACATGTCACCACATCTTACCTTTTGGGATTTATTTTTCTAATAAGATCCTATACCTTCCTGTTCTAAAATATTGCCACATATGGACTGGCCTTTTTTATGTACATGTGTTTTCCCAGGGTGGGGTGGGGGCTCAATCACCACAGTGGAAACAAACATTTCTTAAAATCTAAAAAAAAAAAAAACATTAGCCCTCAAAGGGTTCGACCCATGTCTCCAGGGATGACTCCCAACTACATTTCTTTCATATTTTTTGGCCACATATTGACTGGCTTTTTTTGGTAAAAAAATATGTGTGTGTGTGTGTACATTAGGTAAATATATTAATATAAAATACATATGGATCGGTAATTACTATTCTCTTCCTTTTAATTTTTAATTCTTAAGTGATTTTTCATTAACAATGTTTTGTCAAGTCTCTATCTTATCAAATGATGGATATGCACTTTACTTAAATTTATATTTATACAATATATGTGGAATATACAATTTCTCAATGTCTAGACCATTTAAAACATTTGATGTCAAGATTGCTGATTTAACATTGGGCATAGATATGTTGATTGCTTTGAGGTCTTTGCATGTTTAAAGATGGCCGCTGTAGTAGATCACATTAGAATGCTATGGAAACAAATGATGGATTTGAACTTGTGTATATATGGTGCTGATTTTTTGGCTGGAATTGTCCAGTAGAAGGCGTTTTGCCCAAACGCGTTGACAATTTATTGCAGGACTCTGTGCAACCATTACAAGGAATAAATTCAATATAATTGAATCCAGCGTGTTGAACATGACTTCGTTCTAATGGTTGGGATTTAACTAAGGGACAGGTGCAGCCGGCAGATGGTTATTATTCCATCTGTTGATGATTATATATATATATATATATATATATGTTTTCCATTGGGGGTGGGAGGGCTCAGTCAGCCCACCAGGGGAAACACACATTTATAACAAAAAAAACAATAACCCTCAAGGGGTTTGACCCATGTCTCCAGGGCCGACTCCCACCTACATTTCATTTGTATTATTCTTTTGGAGGGGATCTGTGTTTTCCCTGGGGGGTGGTGGGGGCAATTGTGACCCCCCCCAAAAAATGAGGACCCAATAGGGAGTTTGTCTGTTTTTCAGGAGAGCTGACCCCCTGACAATTTCACCTCTTATTTTTGTATTTACTTATATTTTTAAACACCACTGGGGGCATGATCGCACCCCACTAGGGAAAAAACACACATTTTTATTTAAAAAAATATTTCCCTCCTGGGGGATCGGCCTGTTCTCCACATGGGCCGTTCCCACCTAAAGACTGGTGGCCTAATGAGGTTTCCTTGCTGGGAGTCACAGCGTGATCCCCAGCCAGGAAATAGTTTCAGAAGGCCTCATTGGAAAGGGTAGAATCTCCCTTTTCCAGTGAGTCCTCCATGAAATGCATGGATGCCTTTTTCAGGACTTTTTCCCCACCGGGGCAGAAGAGAACACCTACCTCTGTCTTCTCACTGCTCCAGTGGGAAATCTGTTGCATAAACAAAGCAAGCATCAGATGATCATTTTCTGCCCTCCCCAGTGTCGGTCAGTGGCCAACAGATGCACTGGGGAGGGTATTTAGCCATTAGCTGACACCCGCACATAAGGGGTTAAGCTTGTTTTAATTTGTTGACTTTACTGTTTATATAAAATAATCAAATAAATTGTCTTTAAATTAAACTTGAACCACCCACCATTTCATTCCTCTGGCAGTATGATTTTTTTTTGTGTGTATGTAATGGTCAACCATAGGGACATGCTCTACCGGATGCCATTTTTGATTGATATTGTAAAATACATCTGCACATTTCTTAAGTTATTTTGCATATGTATGGGAGTCAACATGGGCATTGAAAGAAGTAAATGCCCAGTTTAGTGTGATACTTATAAAAATGTTGGCTGTAGTAGGCCTGGCCATGTATGCTAAAATATTTGAGTATGCTAGTGCTGTTGCATGCTGTGCAATTTCTGCATTGAAATTTACTTGTAATTGGTTGAATATCAAAGTTTTGCAATGTAGATTCAATCTGAGGCTCCGTGTAGGTTTTGACCAATCTGCCATGAAGGTTTGGCACTGTTTAAAGGCAAACGTAGGTTTGGCAATCTACAGCTTATCATTTTTGAGTAATTGCAGTTGGTCAACTTAGGAGAACATAACATAAAACTTGGAAGGACAATGGAGACCCGAAGTGTCATGGGAAGGCAAAGTCTTGTGTAGTAAAAAAAAGTTTGTACCAAATTTACCTGTAGAAACTATACAGTGCTGTTCTAGTATCAAAAAATATAATTCCTATGGGTAGGTAGAGAAGATACAGCCACTAAGGACTAAAATGTCAGTTTCACTTAAAATGTGGGAAAAGGAGGGTGGAGAAAAGGCAGTTTTTTAGGGGTGAAAGGACAAGGAACTTTACGGCGGCTAAGAATCTGACAGAATCCAAGAGATTGCCATGGAAACTATGATCAGGAGGTTTATGTCTGCATATGCCTGTTTGCCTATCCCAGGGAACTGACTAAGGCCAAAGTTGGAAACAGCCCTCTCTACAGGATCACCCCCAAACGTTTAGCCTTCCTCCCCCTACTTTTTGCTAGATTTTTGCTTTTTTGGCCTTAGGGCTGTTTGCACTTTACTACTGCTAACCAATGCTAATGTGCTAGTGCTCTCACCCTCAAACATGGTTTGATTAGCATGTATGTGATTGGCAGATTAAATTTACATGTAAGTCCCTTGTAGAGTGGTTTACCATATCCAGGGCCTGTAAATTAAATGCTGCCAGTGGGCCTGCAGCACCTATTGTGCCATCTACTTAAGTAGCACCTTACAACTTGTCCCAGGCTTGCCATTGTAGCCTAAAGGCAGTCTTCCACTCCCATGTCGACTTGGCATTTAAACCCCCTTGCCAAGCCTTAAACTCCCCTTTTATTACATATATGTCATTCTTAAGGAAGGCCCTAGGTAATCCATAGGGCAGGATGTTGTATAATTAAATTGTAGGACATGTACTTTTTAGTTTTACATGTACTAGTAGTGAAAAACGCCCACATCTATTTTCACTACTGTGAGGCCTACCCCTCCAATAGGATAAAGTTTGGTAATTCCTTATTATATTTAATAACCTGTAATTCCTAAACCAAAGGTTGTAGATATGTCATGTTTAGTGTCTATAAACTTGTAATGGTAAACCCTCTTTAATGGTAAGGTCAGATTTATCATTACAAGTTTGAAAACGCCACTTTCAGAAAGTTGACATTTTCCTGCCCTTAGCCCTCTGTGCCGGCAGCCTGGCTTAGATCACATGACTGGGTGTAATTGACAGTTGAGAGTTTGTGTATTCACCCCAGACAGTCACACAATAGTGGGATTAGCAGAGCCTGAATGGGCCATTAACTGACTTGATGGGGGAGGAGCCGAGCACAGCCCCACTTTCACCTGAATAAGCCGGGGTTTGCCACTATACAATAGGTTTAACTACCCTCTATTGGCAGTGCAGCCAGCTAGAAGCCAGGGCAGGGGAGGCAGGAAACTCCTGGAACATTATGGGGATGTCTCCCAACATCTAGGAGCAGGGCACTAGGGTATAAAAAATAGGGATCTCAGACCCACTCTTCAGCTCATTACTGGACCTGAGGAAGGACTCTCAGAGGACTGCCTGCTGCTGTGACCTGCTGTGCACTCTGCAAGACTGCTGTTGCACCTGGAAGGACTGCTTTGCTACCTGGAGCCTGCCTTGAACCTTCAGAGACCAGCCTACTATGGAGCTCTGCATCTTCCCCTGCTCCCACAAGTCGCTCCAAGAGCTAGTTTTGTTGGCCTTCTGTTCAGAGCCACAGGGACAAAATTGGCTCCTACTATCTTGAGCACACATCTGGACCCCGCCTGAGTGAGTCTTGAACACCTAAGAGGTCTCCATACACTTCTGGGCCATTGGTTGTATTGCTAAAGCTGGCCAAGTGGGCACTTCCAAAACTGAGGACTTGCTGTTTTGAACCTTAACCCCTTCCCCGCCATGGACGTAATGGTTACGTCCATGGCAGCGCCCGTGTGGCACCATGGACGTAACCATTACGTCCTGCTACCGGCCCTCGGGGGAAGCGCTAGCGCTCCCCCCGAGGGTCGACGGGCCAGGGCTGAAAGGGGAATCCCTTCCCCTTCAACCCCGACCCCCCTCTGTAACGTCAGCACACGAGTGCGCGCTGACAATCACAGAGCTTCCCCCATCGCGCTGGAAGCTCAGCTTCCAGCGCCATCGAAAGAGAAATGCTCAGCATTTTTCTTTCGATCACGTGGGGGAGGCAAGGAGAGGCTTCAAAGGGAAGGAAATGTATTTCCTTCCCTTTGAAGTCTCTCCCAGGGTTTCAAAAGCCGGATTGCTTGCAATCCGGCTTTTGAAACCCCACTAGACACCAGGGATGTTTTTTTTTATTTTTAAAGTGACATAAGGGAGCGACCCCTTGGGCAAGGGCCGCTCCCATGGGGGCATTTTTTTTTAAGGCCTTTTCTGCTCCCGGGGGGGGGGGGGGGGGGGGCAGAAACCTCTAGACACCAGGGATACTTTTTTTTTTTTTTTGTGTTTTAGGTGTGGGGAGCGACCCCTTAGGCAAGGGTCGCTCCCATAGGGGGCAAATTATATTTAGCCCATTTCTGCCCCCCTTGGGGGCAGATTGGCCTATTTTTAAGAGGCCAATCTGCCCCCAAGGGGGTTAGAAACCACTAGACACCAGGGAGTTTTTTTGTTTTTTTGTTTTTCACATAAGGGGAGTGACCCCTTAGGCAAGGGTCGTTCCCCTGGGGGGAAAATTTATTTTAGGCCATTTGTAATTAGGCCGATCTGCCCCCAAAGGGGGCAGAAACCACTAGGCACCGGGGATTTTTGTTGTTGTTGCTGTTTTACAGATGGGGAGCGACCCCTTAAGCAAGGGTCGCTCCCCTTGAGGGGCAAATTTTATTTAGGCCATTTCTGCCCGCTTTGGGGGCAGATAGGCCGATTTTAGGTCAATCTGCCCCCAAGGGGGGCAGAAACCACTAGGCACCAGGGATCTTTTTTTGCGCCGTCACGCAAGGGGAGCGACCTTGTAGGCAAGGGTCGCTCCCGGGCGGGGGTGGGGGGGCAAATTTATTTTAGGCCATTTCTGCCCCCCCTGGGGTCAGATCGGCCTATTATTATTAGGCCGATCTGCCCCCGGGGGGAAGACACCTCTAGGCACCGGGGCAAATTTTTTTTGTGTGTTTTTTTTGTTTGTTTGTTTTTTTAGAGATGGGGAGCGACCCATTAGGCAAGGGTTGCTCCCCTGGGGGGCAAATTGTATTTAGACCATGTCTGCCCCCCTTGGGGGCAGATTGGCCGATTTTAGGTCAATCTGCCCCCAAGGGGGCAGAAACCACTAGGCACCGGGGATTTGTTTTTTGGGGCCAATGTCAAACAGGGGGAGCGACCCCGTAGGCAAGGGTCGCTCCTGGGGGGGGGGGGTTCGGGTGGTGGAGTTGGCAAATTCATTTTAGGCCATTTCTGCCCCCCCTGGGGTCAGATTGGCCTATTGTTATTAGGCCGATCTGCCCCCAGGGGGGGCAGACACCTCTAGGAACCAGGGCAATTTTTTTTTTGTGTTTTTTTTTGTTTGTTTGTTTTTTTACAGATGGGGAGCGACCCATTAGGCAAGGGTTGCTCCCCTGGGGGCAAATTGTATTTAGACCATTTCTGCCCCCCTTGGGGGCAGATTTTCCGATTTTAGGTCAATCTGCCTCCAAGGGGGCAGAAACCACTAGGCACCTGGGATTATTTTTTTTGGCGCCAATGTCACGCAGGGGGAGCGACCCCGTAGGCAAGGGTCGCTCCCGGGCGGGGGTTGGGGGGCCAAATTTATTTTAGGTCATTTCTGCCCCCGGGGGCAGATCGGCCTATTGTTATTAGGCCGATCTGCCCCAGGGGGGGGCAGAAACCTCTAGGCGCCAGGGCAAATTTTATTTTGTGTTTTTTTTTTGTTTGTTTGTTTTTTTAGAGATGGGGAGCGACCCATTAGGCAAGGGTCGCTCCCCTGGGGGGCAAATTGTATTTAGACCATTTCTGCCCCCCTTGGGGGCAGATTGGCCGATTTTAGGTCAATCTGCCCCCAAGGGGGCAGAAACCACTTGGCACCGGGGATTTTTTTTTTTTGACCAATGTCACGCAGGGGGAGCGACCCCGTAGGCAAGGATCGCTCCCGGGCCGGGGTTGGGGGACAAATTTACTTTAGGCCATTTCTGCCCCCCCGGGGGCAGATCGGCCTATTGTTATTAGGCCGATCTGCCCCTCGGGGGGGCAGAAACCTCTAGGCGCCATGGCAAATTATTATTTCTTTTTTTTTTGTTTCTTTTTTTAGAGATGGGGAGCGACCCATTAGGCAAGGGTCGCTCCCCTGGGGGGCAAATTGTATTTAGACCATTTCTGCCCCCCTTGTGGGCAGATTGGCCGATTTTAGGTCAATCTGCCCACAAGGGGGCAGAAACCACTATGCACCGGGGATTTTTTTTTTGGCGCCAATGTCACGCAGGGGGAGCGACCCCGTAGGCAAGGGTCGCTCCCGGGGGGGGTAGTTGGGGACAAATTTATTTTAGGCCATTTCTGCCCCCCCTGGGGCCGGCTGAGCTAGAGGCCAAAATCCACAGGTAGGCACTGTTTTCTATGAAAAAATGGGTTGTGTCCACGTAGTGTTGTGGGCCATTTCCTGTCGCGGGCGCTAAGCCTACCCACACAAGTGAGGTATCATTTTTATCAGGAGACTTGGGGGAACGCTCGGTGGAAGGAAATTTGTGGCTCCTCTCAGATTCCAGAACTTTCTGTCACCGAAATGTGAGGAAAATGTGTTTTTTAGCCACATTTTTAGGTTTGCAAAGGATTCTGGGTAACAGAACCTGGTCAGAGCCCCCCAAGTCACCCCATCTTCGATTCCCCTAGGTCTCTAGTTTTCAAGAATGCACAGGTTTGGTAGGTTTCCCTAGGTGCCGGCTGAGCTAGAGGCCAAAATCTACAGGTAGGCACTTTGCAAAAAACACCTCTGTTTTCTTTCAAAAAATGTGATGTGTCCACGTTGTGTTTTGGGGCATTCCCTGTCACGGGCGCTTGGCCTACCCACACAAGTGAGGTATCATTTTTATCGGGAGACTTGGGGGAACGCTGGGTGGAAGGAAATTTGTGGCTCCTCTCAGATTCCAGAACTTTCTGTCACCGAAATGTGAGGAAAACTTGTTTTTTTAGCCAAATTTTGAGGTTTGCAAAGGATTCTGGGTAACAGAACCTGGTCAGAGCCCCACAAGTCACCCCATCTTGGATTCCCCTAGGTCTCTAGTTTTCAAAAATGCACAGGTTTGGTAGGTTTCCCTAGGTGCCAGCTGAGCTAGAGGCCAAAATCTACAGGTAGGCACTTTGCAAAAAACACCTCTGTTTTCTTTCAAAAAATGTGATGTGTCCACGTTGTGTTTTGGGGCATTTCCTGTCACGGGCGCTTGGCCTACCCACACAAGTGAGGTATCATTTTTATCGGGAAACTTGGGGGAACGCTGGGTGGAAGGAAATTTGTGGCTCCTCTCAGATTCCAGAACTTTCTGTCACCGAAATGTGAGGAAATGTGTTTTTTTAGCCAAATTTTGAGGTTTGCAAAGGATTCTGGGTAACAGAACCTGGCCAGAGCCCCACAAGTCACCCCATCTTGGATTCCCCTAGGTGTCTAGTTTTAAAAAATGCACAGGTTTGGTAGGTTTCCCTAGGTGCCGGCTGAGCTAGAGGCCAAAATCTACAGGTAGGCACTTTGCAAAAAACACCTCTGTTTTCTTTCAAAAAATGTGATGTGTCCACGTTGTGTTTTGGGGCATTCCCTATCACGGGCGCTTTGCCTACCCACACAAGTGAGGTATCATTTTTATCGGGAGACTTGGGGGAACGCTGGGTGGAAGGAAATGTGTGGCTCCTCTCAGATTCCAGAACTTTCTGTCACCGAAATGTGAGGAAACGTGTTTTTTTAGCCGAATGTTGAGGTTTGCAAAGGATTCTGGGTAACAGAACCTGGTCAGAGCCCCACAAATCACCCCATCTTGGATTCCCCTAGGTCTCTAGTTTAAAAAAATGCACAGGTTTGGTAGGTTTCCCTAGGTGCCGGCTGAGCTAGAGGCCAAAATCTACAGGTAGGCACTTTGCAAAAAACACCTCTGTTTTCTTTCAAAATATGTGATGTGTCCACGTTCTGTTTTGGGGCATTTCCTGTCACAGGCGCTAGGCCTACCCACACAAGTGAGGTATCATTTTTATCGGGAGACTTGGGGGAACGCTAGGTGGAAGGAAATTTGTAGCTCCTCTCAGATTCCAGAACTTTCTGTCACCGAATTGTGAGGAAAATTTGTTTTTCTAGCCACATTTTGAGGTTTGCAAAGGATTCTGGGTAACAGAACCTGGTCAGAGCCCCACAAGTCACCCCATCTTGGATTCCCCTAGGTCTCTAGTTTCGAAAAATGCACAGGTTTGGTAGGTTTCCCTAGGTGCCAGCTGAGCTAGAGGCCAAAATCTACAGGTAGGCACTTTGCAAAAAACACCTCTGTTTTCTTTCAAAAAATGTGATGTGTCCACGTTGTGTTTTGGGGCATTTCCTGTCACGGGCGCTTGGCCTACCCACACAAGTGAGGTATCATTTTTATCGGGAGACTTGGGGGAACGCTGGGTGGAAGGAAATTTGTGGCTCCTCTCAGATTCCAGAACTTTCTGTCACCGAAATGTGAGGAAATGTGTTTTTTTAGCCAAAATTTGAGGTTTGCAAAGGATTCTGGGTAACAGAACCTGGCCAGAGCCCCACAAGTCACCCCATCTTGGATTCCCCTAGGTCTCTAGTTTTAAAAAATGCACAGGTTTGGTAGGTTTCCCTAGGTGCCGGCTGAGCTAGAGGCCAAAATCTACAGGTAGGCACTTTGCAAAAAACACCTCTGTTTTCTTTAAAAAAATGTGATGTGTCCACGTTGTGTTTTGGGGCATTCCCTGTCACGGGCGCTTTGCCTACCCACACAAGTGAGGTATCATTTTTATCGGGAGACTTGGGGGAACGGTGGGTGGAAGGAAATTTGTGGCTCCTCTCAGATTCCAGAACTTTCTGTCACCGAAATGTGAGGAAACGTGTTTTTTTAGCCGAATGTTGAGGTTTGCAAAGGATTCTGGGTAACAGAACCTGGTCAGAGCCCCACAAATCACCCCATCTTGGATTCCCCTAGGTCTCTAGTTTAAAAAAATGCACAGGTTTGGTAGTTTTCCCTAGGTGCCGGCTGAGCTAGAGGCCAAAATCTACAGGTAGGCACTTTGCAAAAAACACCTCTGTTTTCTTTCAAAATATGTGATGTGTCCACGTTCTGTTTTGGGGCATTTCCTGTCACGGGCGCTAGGCCTACCCACACAAGTGAGGTATCATTTTTATCGGGAGACTTGGGGGAACGCTAGGTGGAAGGAAATTTGTAGCTCCTCTCAGATTCCAGAACTTTCTGTCACCGAAATGTGAGGAAAATGTGTTTTTCTAGCCACATTTTGAGGTTTGCAAAGGATTCTGGGTAACAGAACCTGGTCAGAGCCCCACAAGTCACCCCATCTTGGATTCCCCTAGGTCTCTAGTTTCAAAAAATGCACAGGTTTGGTACGTTTCCCTAGGTGCAGGCTGAGCTAGAGGCCAAAATCTACAGGTAGGCACTTTGCAAAAAACACCTCTGTTTTCTTTCAAAAAATGTGATGTGTCCACGTTGTGTTTTGGGGCATTTACTGTCGCGGGTGCTAGGCCTACCCACACAAGTGAGGTATCATTTTTATCGGGATACTTGGGGGAACGCTGGGTGGAAGGAAATTTGTGGCTCCTCTCAGATTCCAGAACTTTCTGTCACCGAAATGTGAGGAAAATGTGTTTGTTTAGCCACATTTTGAGGTTTGCAAAGGATTCTGGGTAACAGAACCTGGTCAGAGCCCCACAAGTCACCCCATCTTGGATTCCCCTAGGTCTCTAGTTTTAAAAAATGCACAGGTTTGGTAGGTTTCCCTATGTGCCGGCTGACCTGGAGGCCAAAATCTACAGGTAGTCACTTTGCAAAAAACACCTCTGTTTTCTTTAAAAAAAATGTGATGTGTCCACGTTGCGTTTTGGGGCATTTCCTGTCGCAGGCGCTTGGCCTACCCACCCAAGTGAGGTATCATTTTTATCAGGAGACTTGGGGGAACGCTGGGTGGGAGGAAATTTGTGGCTCCTCTCAGATTCCAGAACTTTCTGTCACAGAAATGTGGGGAAATGTGTTTTTTTAGCCAAATTTTGAGGTTTGCAAAGGATTCTGGGTAACAGAACCTGGTCAGAGCCCCACAAGTCACCCCATCTTGGATTCCCCTAGGTCTCTAGTTTAAAAAAATGCACAGGTTTGGTAGGTTTCCCTAGGTGCCAGCTGAGCTAGAGGCCAAAATCTACAGGTAGGCACTTTGCAAAAAACACCTCTGTTTTCTTTCAAAAAATGTGATGTGTCCACGTTGTGTTTTGGGGCATTTCCTGTCACGGGCGCTTGGCCTACCCACACAAGTGAGGTATCATTTTTATCGGGAGACTTGGGGGAACGCTGGGTGGAAGGAAATTTGTGGCTCCTCTCAGATTCCAGAACTTTCTGTCACCGAAATGTGAGGAAATGTGTTTTTTTAGCCAAATTTTGAGGTTTGCAAAGGATTCTGGGTAACAGAACCTGGCCAGAGCCCCACAAGTCACCCCATCTTGGATTCCCCTAGGTCTCTAGTTTTCAAAAATGCACAGGTTTGGTAGGTTTCCCTAGGTGCCGGCTGAGCTAGAGGCCAAAATCTACAGGTAGGCACTTTGCAAAAAACACCTCTGTTTTCTTTAAAAAAATGTGATGTGTTCACGTTCTGTTTTGGGGCATTTCCTGTCACGGGCGCTAGGCCTACCCACACAAGTGAGGTATCATTTTTATCGGGAGACTTGGGGGAACGCTATGTGGAAGGAAATTTGTGGCTCCTCTCAGATTCCAGAACTTTCTTTCACCGAAATGTGAGGAAAATGTGTTTTTCTAGCCACATTTTGAGGTTTGCAAATGATTCTGGGTAACAGAACCTGGTCAGAGCCCCACAAGTCACCCCATCTTGGATTCCCCTAGGTCTCTAGTTTTAAAAAATGCACAGGTTTGGTAGGTTTCCCTAGGTGCCGGCTGACCTGGAGGCCAAAATCTACAGGTAGTCACTTTGCAAAAAACACCTCTGTTTTCTTTAAAAAAATGTGATGTGTCCACGTTGCGTTTTGGGGCATTTCCTGTCGCAGGCGCTTGGCCTACCCACCCAAGTGAGGTATCATTTTTATCAGGAGACTTGGGGGAACGCTGGGTGGGAGGAAATTTGTGGCTCCTCTCAGATTCCAGAACTTTCTGTCACAGAAATGTGAGGAAATTTGTTTTTTTTAGCCAAATTTTGAGGTTTGCAAAGGATTCTGGGTAACAGAACCTGGTCAGAGCCCCACAAGTCACCCCATCTTGGATTCCCCTAGGTCTCTAGTTTAAACAAATGCACAGTTTTTTTAGGTTTCCCTAGGTGCCAGCTGAGCTAGAGGTCAAAATCTACAGGTAGGCACTTTGCAAAAAACATCTCTGTTTTCTTTAAAAAAATGTGATGTGTCCACGTTGTGTTTTGGGGCATTTCCTGTCACAGGCGCTTGGCCTACCCACACAAGTGAGGTATCATTTTTATCGGGAGACTTGGGGGAACGCTGGGTGGAAGGAAATTTGTGGCTCCTCTCAGATTCCAGAACTTTCTGTCACCGAAATGTGAGGAAACGTGTTTTTTTAGCCGAATGTTGAGGTTTGCAAAGGATTCTGGGTAACAGAACCTGGTCAGAGCCCCACAAATCACCCCATCTTGGATTCCCCTAGGTCTCTAGTTTAAAAAAATGCCCAGGTTTGGTAGGTTTCCCTAGGTGCCAGCTGAGCTAGAGGCCAAAATCTACAGGTAGGCACTTTGCAAAAAACACCTCTGTTTTCTTTCAAAAAATGTGATGTGTCCACGTTGTGTTTTGGGGCATTTCCTGTCACGGGCGCTTGGCCTACCCACACAAGTGAGGTATCATTTTCATCGGGAGACTTGGGGGAACGCTGGGTGGAAGGAAATTTGTGGCTCCTCTCAGATTCCAGAACTTTCTGTCACCGAAATGTGAGGAAATGTGTTTTTTTAGCCAAATTTTGAGGTTTGCAAAGGATTCTGGGTAACAGAACCTGGCCAGAGCCCCACAAGTCACCCCATCTTGGATTCCCCTAGGTCTCTAGTTTTAAAAAATGCACAGGTTTGGTAGGTTTCCCTAGGTGCCGGCTGACCTGGAGGCCAAAATCTACAGGTAGTCACTTTGCAAAAAACACCTCTGTTTTCTTTCAAAAAATGTGATGTGTCCACGTTGTGTTTTGGGGCATTTCCTGTCACGGGCGCTTGGCCTACCCACACAAGTGAGGTATCATTTTTATCGGGAGACTTGGGGGAACGCTGGGTGGAAGGAAATTTGTGGCTCCTCTCAGATTCCAGAACTTTCTGTCACCGAAATGTGAGGAAATGTGTTTTTTTAGCCAAATTTTGAGGTTTGCAAAGGATTCTGGGTAACAGAACCTGGCCAGAGCCCCACAAGTCACCCCATCCTGGATTCCCCTAGGTCTCTAGTTTTCAAAAATGCACAGGTTCGGTAGGTTTCCCTAGGTGCCGGCTGAGCTAGAGGCCAAAATCTACAGGTAGGCACTTTGCAAAAACCACCTCTGTTTTCTTTAAAAAAATGTGATGTGTCCACGTTGTGTTTTGGGGCATATACTGTCGCGGGCGCTAGGCCTACCCACACAAGTGAGGTATCATTTTTATCGGGAGACTTGGGGGAACGCTGGGTGGAAGGAAATTTGTGGCTTCTCTCAGATTCCAGAACTTTCTGTCACCGAAATGTGAGGAAAATGTGTTTGTTTAGCCACATTTTGAGGTTTGCACAGGATTCTGGGTAACAGAACCTGGTCAGAGCCCCACAAGTCACCCCATCTTGGATTCCCCTAGGTCTCTAGTTTTCAAAAATGCACAGGTTTGGTAGGTTTCCCTAGGTGCCGGCTGAGCTAGAGGCCAAAATCTACAGGTAGGCACTTTGCAAAAAACACCTCTGTTTTCTTTCAGAAAATGTGATGTGTCCATGTTGTGTTTTGGGGCATTTCCTGTCGCGGGCGCTAGGCCTACCCACACAAGTGAGGTATCATTTTTATCGGGAGACTTGGGGGAACGCTGGGTGGAAGGAAATTTGTGGCTCCTCTCAGATTCCAGAACTTTCTGTCACCGAAATGTGAGGAAAATGTGTTTGTTTAGCCACATTTTGAGGTTTGCAAAGGATTCTGGGTAACAGAACCTGGTCAGAGCCCCACAAGTCACCCCATCTTGGATTCCCCTAGGTCTCTAGTTTTCAAAAATGCACAGGTTTGGTAGGTTTCCATAGGTGCCGGCTGACCTAGAGGCCAAAATCTACAGGTAGTCACTTTGCAAAAAACACCTCTGTTTTCTTTAAAAAAATGTGATGTGTCCACGTTGCGTTTTGGGGCATTTCCTGTCGCAGGCGTTTGGCCTACCCACACAAGTGAGGTATCATTTTTATCAGGAGACTTGGGGGAACTCTGGGTGGGAAGAAATTTGTGGCTCCTCTCAGATTCCAGAACTTTCTGTCACCGAAATGTGAGGAAAATGTGTTTTTTAGCCACATTTTGAGGTTTGGAAAGGATGCTGGGTAACAGAACCTGGTCAGAGCCCCACAAGTCACCCCGTCTTGGATTCCCCTAGGTCTCTAGTTTTAAAAAATGCACGTGTTTGGTAGGTTTCCCTAGGTGCCGGCTGAGCTAGAGGCCAAAATATACAGGAAGGCACTGTGGTCGGGCCGACCCAAACTCACCTCGGGCACAGGCAGCAGTCTCCGGGACGGACGAGACCGAGACAGCACTTCCGCGTTCCCATGTTGCCATGGGAACGCCCTCGGCATTGCTGACGCGTTTCCCTGTTTCCAGGGAAATGCTCGAACACATCCGGAACGCCAAGGAGGGTAAAAGGAGAGCCCGCGGACAGCCAGGGGAACGAGAGGAAAGAGAGAAGGAGGACTTGCAGAGGGCAGAGACGGAGGAGCAGAACATCGAGTACATTGAGGAAACAGCCGAAGGAGGAGACACGAACGGGAAAGGACCGGAGCCGGAAAACCCAGGAGCCAGCCATGACCCCGGAGGGTCGTGGCTTACCAAGGTACTGTCCATTCTGGGAACGGGAGAGTTTAAATTCAAAAAGACACTGGGGAAGGGAAACGGGGAGTTGGGAAAGGCAATAAAGGAAGGGGCACAGGGATAACAGGGGAAAGGGAAAAGGGACAGACTCTCCTAGGTAACTTGGGAACGGTGTGCGTGATAAAAACCCCGTCACCACTATTCCTTGTCCTGTGCACGGTTACCCCTACCCCCTACCTTATTTCCTCACAACCCTTCTCCCCCTCGTCACAAGAAAAGTACCCCAGAAAGCAACCCATGTCTTACCTTGGCATTGTTCTGTTTTCCTTTGCCGGTAATCCACTGGAGCCAGCCGCAGTACTCTGCATTCACCGACCTAGGGAAGAAGAAGGAATACAGTGTTACAAGGAGTGAAGAAACCACAGCCCCAAAGAACCCCAGTACGGACTATAATTTCTTTTGATTGGACTAAAGAAAAGAAGAGAACAACCACAAATAAAACCCTCATTTTGATTTACCATACTATCCGGTTTCAGTCTGGTTTATACCGTTCGGCCTGCCACAGTGGTGTCAGAAGTGGGATTTTTTCCCCTCAGGCTACGAACGGTATAGACAGTGAGTGAGAGCCCTACTCTAGAGGACATGATTAAGCAACTGGCCGAAGGCCAGCGCCACTTACATTTGGTATGGGAGGCTCACCAACGAGAGGCTAAGGAGGATAGGGAAGCCTTACAGTCGGCCCTAAAGAGCCAAGCGACTATCTTAGCGAACAACCAACTGGTGCATGAGACGGCAATGAAGAAGTTAACAGAAACAATAGCCGCCAGCAAAGTGCATCCTAATGTCCCTAGTTCAGTTCTTCAAAAATTCCAGGAGGGGGAGGACCCGGACTCTTTCTTTACCAACTTCGAAAGGTTGGCTTCCTCCGCCCAATGGCCGGAAGAACGATGGGGGCAATACATCGCCCCGCTACTCACAGGACTTATGCAGGCGGCTTATCAAGCAGCTAATCCGGGTGGTACCACGTCCTACCAAGACATAAAGAGGAGCATTTTGGAACGGGTTGGCCACGATACAGAGTACTATAGAGTAAAATTCCGAAAGGTAAAATGGGGACAAAATGAGGATCCTCGAACCTTTTACTTTAGGGTGAAAGATTTAGCACTCAAGTGGTTAGGCCCGATAGGGACCAATGGAGAAGATGTCATAAAGACAGTCATTCTCGAGCAATATTTGGACTCCCTACCCCCTAGCACTAAAAGTTGGATACAGCAACATCCAAAGGTGGATACAGAGCTTGCCATAGACTTGGCCTGTGCTTTTCACAGGTCCGCAGACGTGAGACCACCACCTCCTCGTCTCAACATAAAACCCCCTCCCCTGCCACCATCAAAACCCGTCCCGAGATATCCTTTGGAGGAATCGAGTCATCGTAAACAAGGGGAGGGTCACCCAATGCAAGGGCCCCAGTGTTTCAGCTGTGGGGAATGGGGTCATATAGCCTGCACATGCCTCAGGAAAGTAGAGGGAGTGGAGCCTATGGAGATAGGTCTAACCCGACGCAGAGTCTTATGCACTGGAGGGGGGCATGCCAGATTTAAACAGATAATAAGAATAAATGGACGGTCCCTCTCGGCCCTTATAGACTGGGGTTGCAGTCAATCTGTCATTCGCCAAAATCTGATAAGTACTGTGGATGAGAACCCCAGACAATGGGTTACCATCTGCTGTATACATGGCGATAAAGAGCAGTACCCCCTTATGGTAGTGGAGCTCGAGTGGGGACAATACAGAGACTTCCTTCCCATGGGAGTTATGGACCAATTGATTGAAGAGTGTATTATCGGCACAGACTATGTACATTTTCAACAACTCTTAGACTGTACTAGAACCCAGACAGAGAACCTCGAGTGGTGGAAGGAAGCTCCTTTTTTCGGTAACCCCATTGAGGGTCCCCCACAACGCAGGAAACTTTCCCACAGAGAGAAAAGGTATGAGAGAATGAAATTCCAGGCCACCAAAGATACCAAATATCCTATAAGAATAGTAGCAGAGAACCATAGCGACCCCATCAGCTTCCGACAACATCAGAGAGAGGACCCTACACTCACACATGCGTGGAGAACGGCGAAATCCGAAGAGACAGATGAGGTGGGTCCCTATTTCTTAGTGAAAAAGAATCTTCTGTATAGGGTTACTACTACAGAACAGGGGACCGCAAACATCAATTAGTAGTCCCGGAAGCTTATAAGACCCAAGTACTCTTTCTAGCACACAATCAACCGGGGGGGGGGACATTTCGGCAGAGAGAAAACCGAAGAATATCTCCTCAGGAAGTTCTACTGGCCAGGGTTTTTTTCACATATTAGGAAATATTGCTTACAATGCCCTAGGTGTCAACTTACCGAACCAGGCAGACCCAGGAAAACACCCCTAATACCTCTTCCTATCATTGAGATTCCATTTAGCAAGATGGGAATGGATTTAATTGGACCCCTACTTCCTTCATCTAGAGGACATACTTATATTTTGGTTATGGTAGACTATGCTACAAGATACCCCAAAGCCTTTCCCCTAGCAAGCATGACAACCAAATCAGTGGCACAGGCTATGATAACGGTATTCTCTAGAATAGGATTTCCCCAAGAGATCCTAACCGACCAAGGTACTCCATTCATGTCGAACCTCATGAAACAAATATGCCGGGTACTGGGAATTACCCAAATAAAAACGTCAGTCTATCACCCCCAGACAGACGGACTGGTAGAACGCTATAACCGGACCATTAAAACCCTATTAAGAAAGGTTGTCGATGACTCAGGGAGAGATTGGGACCAAAAATTACCGTTAGTCCTCTATGCTATTAGAACCCATGAACAGGCCTCAACGGGACATAGCCCGTTCAAACTGGTTTTCGGAAGGCAACCCCGTGGTCTTTTGGATATGGCCCTAGAAACATGAGAGGAAGAAGAGGAAGAGGAAGGAAGGCCCTTGTTAGAATATGTCCAGAAACTTAAAAGTCACTTAAAAGACCTATGGGAAGATGTAAGGCAACATTTGGAAAAGGCCCAAGAGACCCAAAAACAATATTATGATAGGGGAAGTAAACTACGTACATTTCTTCCGAATGATCAAGTCTTGATAATGCGACCCACTTCGGAAACAAAATTGTTGGCTAAATGGCAAGGTCCCTATAGGGTTATTAGAGCCGTCTCACCCGTCACTTATCTTATAGAAGTAAGTATCAACCCCCAAAAAAAACAAATTTATCATGTGAACCTCCTCAAGAAATGGGAAGCAGTAGAGGAGGTTGCCGAGATGGTGGAAACGGGCTGTCTTGTTTCTAACATTAAGGAATTAGACATAGAACTGTTCCCTTTTGGAAAGCAGGAAAAATAAAATATGCCCTCTGTCAACACCTCTCTGACAATGTCAGAAAGGCAACAGCTGTTCTCCTTGGTAAACCAGTACCCACATGTCTTTTCAGAAATACCAGGGAGAACTTCCCTGATCTGTCATAAAATAAAGACAAACCCAGGACAAACTATCAGACTACGTCCTTACCGTATTCCCGAGGCTAGGAAACATGTCATAGAAGAGGAAATAGAAAAAATGATGACCCTAGGAGTAATCGAACCCTCCAGCAGCCCGTGGAGCTCCCCAGTAGTCCTGGTTCCAAAGCCAGACGGCTCAGTCCGATTTTGTATTGATTTTCGTAGACTCAATGCAATATCAATGTTCGACACATATCCCATTCCCCGAGTGGACGATGTCCTCGAGAAGCTGGGGAAAGCCAAATATTTATCTACGTTAGACCTTACTAAAGGATATTGGCAGATTCCCCTTTCTCCGGAAGATAAAGAAAAAACGGCCTTCTCGACACAATCCGGTCTTTATCACTTCACAGTGTTACCCTTTGGTCTCCACGGAGCCCCGGCTACCTTTCAGAGATTAATGGATAGACTATTAAAACCTTTTCATAAGTTCGCTGCAGCCTATCTAGATGATGTCGTTATTTTTAGCGATACATGGTCAGACCATCTCCACCATCTCAACCAAATCTTTACCACACTAGCAGAAGCTGGATTGACGGCCAACCCCAAAAAGTGTATTTTAGGAAACACTGACATACTATACCTAGGGTATAAGAGAGGCAATGGTACCATACAGCCCCAAGTGAAGAAGGTGGAAGCCATTACCCAAGCCCCAACCCCTAAAACAAAAAAAGACCTGCGTTCCTTCCTGGGTTTAGTAGGTTACTATCGTAGATTTATTCCGGGATATTCCACTATTGCAGCCCCCCTGACTGATCTGTTATCCAAATGTCATCCTAACAAGTTAGAACCCTTTTCGGTAGGTCAAAAGGCTAGTTTTGAACTGTTGAAATCCTCTCTTACATTGGACCCTGTCTTACAATGTCCCGATTTTACTAGACCTTTTCACCTGTACACAGATGCTTCGAACGTGGGACTTGGTGCAGTGCTCGCCCAGCCTGATGAAGAAGGCAGGGATCATCCGATTGTGTTCATAAGCAGGAAGCTTCTTTCCCGTGAATGTCATTACCCTATCATTGAAAAGGAGTGCTTGGTAATTAAGTGGGCGGTAGAGACCCTGCAATATTACCTTCTGGGCACGGCATTTATATTATATACCGATCACGCTCCCCTTACCTGGCTTGCCTCCCACAAAGATTCCAACTCTAGAATCTTACGGTGGTTCCTTGAATTACAGCCTTTTGCCTTCCAGGTTTGCCATGTCCCTGGTTCACAACAGGGCCCTGCGGATTACTTGTCCCGATTTCCCTGTTCTTCTCCGGTCCTCGATCAGGACCAATCTTGGGATGGGGTGTGTGGTCGGGCCGACCCAAACTCACCTCGGGCACAGGCAGCAGTCTCCGGGACGGACGAGACCGAGACAGCAGTTCCGCGTTCCCATGTTGCCATGGGAACGCCCTCGGCATTGCTGACGCGTTTCCCTGTTTCCAGGGAAACGCTTGAACACATCCGGAACGCCAAGGAGGGTAAAAGGAGAGCCCGCGGACAGCCAGGGGAACGAGAGGAAAGAGAGAAGGAGGACGTGCAGAGACAAAGGAGCAGAACATCGAGTACATTGAGGAAACAGCCGAAGGAGGAGACACGAACGAGAAAGGACCGCAGCCGGAAAACCCAGGAGCCAGCCACGACCCCGGAGGGTCGTGGCTTACCAAGGTACGGTCCATTCTGGGAACGGGAGAGTTTAAATTCAAAAAGACACTGGGGAAGGGAAACGGGGAGTTGGGAAAGGCAATAAAGGAAGGGGCACAGGGATAACAGGGGAAAGGGAATAGGGACAGACTCTCCTAGCTAACTTGGGAACGGTGTGCGTGATAAAAACCCCGTCACCACTATTCCTTGTCCTGTGCACGGTTACCCCTACCCCCTACCTTATTTCCTCACAACCCTTCTCCCCCTCGTCACAAGAAAAGTACCCCAGAAAGCAACCCATGTCTTACCTTGGCATTGTTCTGTTTTCCTTTGCCGGTAATCCACTGGAGCCAGCCGCAGTACTCCGCATTCACCGACCTAGGGAAGAAGAAGGAATACAGTGTTACAAGGAGTGAAGAAACCACAGCCCCAAAGAACCCCAGTACGGACTATAATTTCTTTTGATTGGACTAAAGAAAAGAAGAGAACAACCACAAATAAAACCCTCATTTTGATTTACCATACTATCCGGTTTCAGTCTGGTTTATACCGTTCGGCCTGCCACAGTGGTGTCAGAAGTGGGATTTTTTCCCCTCAGGCTACGAACGGTATAGACAGTGAGTGAGAGCCCTACTCTAGAGGACATGATTAAGCAACTGGCCGAAGGCCAGCGCCACTTACATTTGGTATGGGAGGCTCACCAACGAGAGGCTAAGGAGGATAGGGAAGCCTTACAGTCGGCCCTAAAGAGCCAAGCGACTATCTTAGCGAACAACCAACTGGTGCATGAGACGGCAATGAAGAAGTTAACAGAAACAATAGCCGCCAGCAAAGTGCATCCTAATGTCCCTAGTTCAGTTCTTCAAAAATTCCAGGAGGGGGAGGACCCGGACTCTTTCTTTACCAACTTCGAAAGGTTGGCTTCCTCCGCCCAATGGCCGGAAGAACGATGGGGGCAATACATCGCCCCGCTACTCACAGGACTTATGCAGGCGGCTTATCAAGCAGCTAATCCGGGTGGTACCACGTCCTACCAAGACATAAAGAGGAGCATTTTGGAACGGGTTGGCCACGATACGGAGTACTATAGAGTAAAATTCCGAAAGGTAAAATGGGGACAAAATGAGGATCCTCGAACCTTTTACTTTAGGGTGAAAGATTTAGCACTCAAGTGGTTAGGCCCGATAGGGACCAATGGAGAAGATGTCATAAAGACAGTCATTCTCGAGCAATATTTGGACTCCCTACCCCCTAGCACTAAAAGTTGGATACAGCAACATCCAAAGGTGGATACAGAGCTTGCCATAGACTTGGCCTGTGCTTTTCACAGGTCCGCAGACGTGAGACCACCACCTCCTCGTCTCAACATAAAACCCCCTCCCCTGCCACCATCAAAACCCGTCCCGAGATATCCTTTGGAGGAATCGAGTCATCGTAAACAAGGGGAGGGTCACCCAATGCAAGGGCCCCAGTGTTTCAGCTGTGGGGAATGGGGTCATATAGCCCGCACATGCCCCAGGAAAGTAGAGGGAGTGGAGCCTATGGAGATAGGTCTAACCCGACGCAGAGTCTTATGCACTGGAGGGGGGCATGCCAGATTTAAACAGATAATAAAAATAAATGGACGGTCCCTCTCGGCCCTTAGAGACTGGGGTTGCAGTCAATCCGTCATTCGCCAAAATCTGATAAGTACTGTGGATGAGAACCCCAGACAATGGGTTACCATCTGCTGTATACATGGCGATAAAGAGCAGCACCCCCTTATGGTAGTGGAGCTCGAGTGGGGACAATTCAGAGACTTCCTTCCCATGGGAGTTATGGACCAATTGATTGAAGAGTGTATTATCAGCACAGACTATGTACATTTTCAACAACTCTTAGACTGTACTAGAACCCAGACAGAGAACCTCGAGTGGTGGAAGGAAGCTCCTTTTTTCGGTAACCCCATTGAGTGTCCCCCACAACGCAGGAAACTTTCCCGCAGAGAGAAAAGGTATGAGAGAATGAAATTCCAGGCTACCAAAGATACCAAATATCCTATAAGAATAGTAGCCGAGAACCATAGCGACCCATTCAGCTTCCGACAACATCAGAGAGAGGACCCTACACTCACACATGCGTGGAGAACGGCGAAATCCGAAGAGACAGATGAGGTGGGTCCCTATTTCTTAGTGAAAAAGAATCTTCTGTATAGGGTTACTACTACAGAACAGGGGACCGCAAACATCAATTAGTAGTCCCGGAAGCTTATAAGACCCAAGTACTCTTTCTAGCACACAATCAACCTGGGGGGGGAGACATTTCGGCAGAGAGAAAACCGAAGAATATCTCCTCAGGAAGTTCTACTGGCCAGGGTTTTTTTCACATATTAGGAAATATTGCTTACAATGCCGTAGGTGTCAACTTACCGAACCAGGCAGACCCAGGAAAACACCCCTAATACCTCTTCCTATCATTGAGATTCCATTTAGCAAGGTGGGAATGGATTTAATTGGACTCCTACTTCCTTCATCTAGAGGACATACTTATATTTTGGTTATGGTAGACTATGCTACAAGATACCCCGAAGCCCTTCCCCTAGCAAGCATGACAACCAAATCAGTGGCACAGGCTATGATAACGGTATTCTCTAGAATAGGATTTCCCCAAGAGATCCTAACCGACCAAGGTACTCCATTCATGTCGAACCTCATGAAACAAAGATGCCGGGTACTGGGAATTACCCAAATAAAAACGTCAGTCTATCACCCCCAGACAGACGGACTGGTAGAACGCTATAACCGGACCATTAAAACCCTATTAAGAAAGTTTGTCGATGACTCAGGGAGAGATTGGGACCAAAAATTACCGTTAGTCCTCTATGCTATTAGAACCCATGAACAGGCCTCAACGGGACATAGCCCGTTCGAACTGGTTTTCGGAAGGCAACCCCGTGGTCTTTTGGATATGGCCCTAGAAACATGGGAGGAAGAAGAGGAAGAGGAAGGAAGGCCCTTGTTAGAATATGTCCAGAAACTTAAAAGTCACTTAAAAGACCTATGGGAAGATGTAAGGCAACATTTGGAAAAGGCCCAAGAGACCCAAAAACAACATTATGATAGGGGAAGTAAACTACGTACATTTCTTCCGAATGATCAAGTCTTGATAATGCGACCCACTTCGGAAACAAAATTGTTGGCTAAATGGCAAGGTCCCTATAGGGTTATTAGAGCCGTCTCACCCGTCACTTATCTTATAGAAGTAAGTATCAACCCCCAAAAAAAACAAATTTACCATGTGAACCTCCTCAAGAAATGGGAAGCAGTAGAGGAGGTTGCCGAGATGGTGGAAACGGGCTGTCTTGTTTCTAACAATAAGGAATTAGACATAGAACTGTTCCCTTTTGGAAAGCAGGAAAAATAAAATATGCCCTCTGTCAACACCTCTCTGACAATGTCAGAAAGGCAACAGCTGTTCTCCTTGGTAAACCAGTACCCACATGTCTTTTCAGAAATACCAGGGAGAACTTCCCTGATCTGTCATAAAATAAAGACAAACCCAGGACAAACTATCAGACTACGTCCTTACCGTATTCCCGAGGCTAGGAAACATGTCATAGAAGAGGAAATAGAAAAAATGATGACCCTAGGAGTAATCGAACCCTCCAGCAGCCCGTGGAGCTCCCCAGTAGTCCTGGTTCCAAAGCCAGACGGCTCAGTCCGATTTTGTATTGATTTTCGTAGACTCAATGCAATATCAATGTTCGACACATATCCCATTCCCCGAGTGGACGATGTCCTCGAGAAGCTGGGGAAAGCCAAATATTTATCTACGTTAGACCTTACTAAAGGATATTGGCAGATTCCCCTTTCTCCGGAAGATAAAGAAAAAACGGCCTTCTCGACACAATCCGGTCTTTATCACTTCACAGTGTTACCCTTTGGTCTCCACGGAGCCCCGGCTACCTTTCAGAGATTAATGGATAGACTATTAAAACCTTTTCATAAGTTCGCTGCAGCCTATCTAGATGATGTCGTTATTTTTAGCGATACATGGTCAGACCATCTCCACCATCTCAACCAAATCTTTACCACACTAGCAGAAGCTGGATTGACGGCCAACCCCAAAAAGTGTATTTTAGGAAACACTGACATACTATACCTAGGGTATAAGATAGGCAATGGTACCATACAGCCCCAAGTGAAGAAGGTGGAAGCCATTACCCAAGCCCCAACCCCTAAAACAAAAAAAGACCTGCGTTCCTTCCTGGGTTTAGTAGGTTACTATCGTAGATTTATTCCGGGATATTCCACTATTGCAGCCCCCCTGACTGATCTGTTATCCAAACGTCATCCTAACAAGTTAGAACCCTTTTCGGTAGGTCAAAAGGCTAGTTTTGAACGGTTGAAATCCTCTCTTACATTGGACCCTGTCTTACAATGTCCCGATTTTACTAGACCTTTTCACCTGTACACAGATGCTTCGAACATGGGACTTGGTGCAGTGCTCGCCCAGCCTGATGAAGAAGGCAGGGATCATCCGATTGTGTTCATAAGCAGGAAGCTTCTTTCCCGTGAATGTCATTACCCTATCATTGAAAAGGAGTGCTTGGCCATTAAGTGGGCGGTAGAGACCCTGCAATATTACCTTCTGGGCACGCCATTTATATTATATACCGATCACGCTCCCCTTACCTGGCTTGCCTCCCACAAAGATTCCAACTCTAGAATCTTACGGTGGTTCCTTGAATTACAGCCTTTTGCCTTCCAGGTTTGCCATGTCCCTGGTTCACAACAGGGCCCTGCGGATTACTTGTCCCGATTTCCCTGTTCTTCTCCGGTCCTCGATCAGGACCAATCTTGGGATGGGGTGTGTGGTCGGGCCGACCCAAACTCACCTCGGGCACAGGCAGCAGTCTCCGGGACGGACGAGACCGAGACAGCACTTCCGCGTTCCCATGTTCCCATGGGAACGCCCTCGGCATTGCTGACGCGTTTCCTTGTTTCCAGGGAAACACTCGAACACATCCAGAACGCCAAGGAGGGTAAAAGGAGAGCCCGCGGACAGCCAGGGGAACGAGAGGAAAGAGAGAAGGAGGACGTGCAGAGGGCAGAGACAGAGGAGCAGAACATCGAGTACATTGAGGAAACAGCCGAAGGAGGAGACACGAACGAGAAAGGACCGGAGCCGGAAAACTCAGGAGCCAGCCACGACCCCGGAGGGTCGTGGCTTACCAAGGTACGGTCCATTCTGGGAACGGGAGAGTTTAAATTCAAAAAGACACTGGGGAAGGGAAACGGGGAGTTGGGAAAGGCAATAAAGGAAGGGGCACAGGGATAACAGGGGAAAGGGAAAAGGGACAGACTCTCCTAGGTAACTTGGGAACCGGTGTGCGTGATAAAAACCCCGTCACCACTATTCCTTGTCCTGTGCACGGTTACCCCTACCCCCTACCTTATTTCCTCACAACCCTTCTCCCCCTCGTCACAAGAAAAGTACCCCAGAAAGCAACCCATGTCTTACCTTGGCATTGTTCTGTTTTCCTTTGCCGGTAATCCACTGGAGCCAGCCGCAGTACTCCGCATTCACCGACCTAGGGAAGAAGAAGGAATACAGTGTTACAAGGAGTGAAGAAACCACAGCCCCAAAGAACCCCAGTACGGACTATAATTTCTTTTGATTGGACTAAAGAAAAGAAGAGAACAACCACAAATAAAACCCTCATTTTGATTTACCATACTATCCGGTTTCAGTCTGGTTTATACCGTTCGGCCTGCCACAGGCACTTTGCAAAAAACACCTCTGTTTTCTTTAAAAAAATGTGATGTGTCCACGTTGCGTTTTGGGGCATTTCCTGTCGTGGGCGCTAGGCCTACCCACACAAGTGAGGTATCATTTTTATCGGGAAACTTGGGGGAACTTTGGGTGAAAGGAAATTTGTGGCTCCTCTCAGATTCCAGAACTTTCTGTCACCGAAATGTGAGGAAAATGTGTTTGTTTAGCCACATTTTGAGGTTTGCAAAGGATTCTGGGTAACAGAACCTGGTCAGAGCCCCACAAGTCACCCCATCTTGGATTCCCCTAGGTCTCTAGTTTTCAAAAATGCACAGGTTTGGTAGGTTTCCCTAGGTGCCGGCTGACCTAGAGGCCAAAATCTACAGGTAGTCACTTTACAAAAAACACCTCTGTTTTCTTTAAAAAAATGTGATGTGTCCACGTTGCGTTTTGGGGCATTTCCTGTTGCGGGCGCTTGGCATACCCACACAAGTGAAGTATCATTTTTATCAGGAGACTTGGGGGAACGCTGGGTGGGAGGAAATTTGTGGCTCCTCTCAGATTCCAGAACTTTCTGTCACCGAAATGTGAGGAAAATTTGTTTTTCTAGCCACATTTTGAGGTTTGCAAAGGATTCTGGGTAACAGAACCTGGTCAGAGCCCCACAAGTCACCCCATCTTGGATTCCCCTAGGTCTCTAGTTTTCAAAAATGCACAGGTTTGGTAGGTTTCCCTAGGTGCCGGCTGACCTAGAGGCCAAAATCTACAGGTAGTCACTTTGCAAAAAACACCTCTGTTTTCTTTAAAAAAATGTGATGTGTCCACGTTGCGTTTTGGGGCATTTCCTGTTGCGGGCGCTTGGCATACCCACACAAGTGAAGTATCATTTTTATCAGGAGACTTGGGGGAACGCTGGGTGGGAGGAAATTTGTGGCTCCTCTCAGATTCCAGAACTTTCTGTCACCGAAATGTGAGGAAAATGTGTTTTTTTAGCCACATTTTGAGGTTTGCAAAGGATTCTGGGTAACAGAACCTGGTCAGAGCCCCACAAGTCACCCCATCTTGGATTCCCCTAGGTTTCTAGTTTTCAAAAATGCACAGGTTTGGTAGGTTTCCCTAGGTGCCGGCTGAGCTAGAGGCCAAAATATACAGGTAGGCACTTTGCAAAAAACACCTCTGTTTTCTTTCATAAAATGTGATGTGTCCATGTTGTGTTTTGGGGCATTTCCTGTTGTGGGCGCTAGGCCTACCCACACAAGTGAGGTATAATTTTTATCGGGAGACTTGGGGGAACGTTGGGTGGAAGGAAATTTGTGGCTCCTCTCAGATTCCAGAACTTTCTGTCACCGAAATGTGAGGAAAATGTGTTTTTCTAGCCACATTTTGAGGTTTGCAAAGGATTCTGGGTAACAGAACCTGGTCAGAGCCCCACAAGTCACCCCATCTTGGATTCCCCTAGGTCTCTAGTTTTCAAAAATGAACCGGTTTGGTAGGTTTCCCTAGGTGCCGGCTGACCTAGAGGCCAAAATCTACAGGTAGTCACTTTGCAAAAAACACCTCTGTTTTCTTTAAAAAAATGTGATGTGTCCACGTTGCGTTTTGGGGCATTTCCTGTCACGGGCACTTGGCCTACCCACACAAGTGAGGTATCATTTTTATCAGGAGACTTGGGGGAACGCTGGGTGGGAGGAAATTTGTGGCTTCTCTCAGATTCCAGAACTTTCTGTCACCGAAATGTGAGGAAAATGTGTTTTTCTAGCCACATTTTGAGGTTTGCAAAGGATTCTGGGTAACAGAACCTGGTCAGAGCCCCACAAGTCACCCCATCTTGGATTCCCCTAGGTCTCTAGTTTTCAAAAATGCACAGGTTTGGTAGGTTTCCCTAGGTGCCGGCTGACCTAGAGGCCAAAATCTACAGGTAGTCACTTTGCAAAAAACACCTCTGTTTTCTTTAAAAAAATGTGATGTGTCCACGTTGCGTTTTGGGGCATTTCCTGTCGCAGGCGCTTGGCCTACCCACACAAGTGAGGTATCATTTTTATCAGGAGACTTGGGGGAACGCTGGGTGGGAGGAAATTTGTGGCTTCTCTCAGATTCCAGAACTTTCTGTCACCGAAATGTGAGGAAAATGTGTTTGTTTAGCCACATTTTGAGGTTTGCAAAGGATTCTGGGTAACAGAACCTGGTCAGAGCCCCACAAGTCACCCCATCTTGGATTCCCCTAGGTCTCTAGTTTTCAAAAATGCACAGGTTTGGTAGGTTTCCCTAGGTGCCGGCTGAGCTAGAGGCCAAAATATACAGGTAGTCACTTTGCAAAAAACACCTCTGTTTTCTTTAAAAAAATGTGATGTGTCCACGTTGCGTTTTGGGGCATTTCCTGTCACGGGCGCTTGGCCTACCCACACAAGTGAGGTATCATTTTTATCAGGAGACTTGGGGGAACGCTGGGTGGGAGGAACTTTGTGGCTTCTCTCAGATTCCAGAACTTTCTGTCACCGAAATGTGAGGAAAATGTGTTTGTTTAGCCACATTTTGAGGTTTGCAAAGGATTCTGGGTAACAGAACCTGGTCAGAGCCCCACAAGTCACCCCATCTTGGATTCCCCTAGGTCTCTAGTTTTCAAAAATGCACAGGTTTGGTAGGTTTCCCTAGGTGCCGGCTGAGCTAGAGGCCAAAATCTACAGGTAGTCACTTTACAAAAAACACCTCTGTTTTCTTTCATAAAATGTGATGTGTCCACGTTGTGTTTTGGGGCATTTCCTGTCGTGGGCGCTAGGCCTACCCACACAAGTGAGGTATCATTTTTATCGGGAGACTTGGGGGAACGTTGGGTGGATGGAAATTTGTGGCTCCTCTCAGATTCCAGAACTTTCTGTCACCGAAATGTGAGGAAAATGTGTTTTTCTAGCCACATTTTGAGGTTTGCAAAGGATTCTGGGTAACAGAACCTGGTCAGAGCCCCACAAGTCACCCCATCTTGGATTCCCCTAGGTCTCTAGTTTTCAAAAATGCACAGGTTTGGTAGGTTTCCCTAGGTGCCGGCTGACCTAGAGGCCAAAATCTACAGGTAGTCACTTTAAAAAAAAACACCTCTGTTTTCTTTAAAAAAATGTGATGTGTCCACGTTGCGTTTTGGGGCATTTCCTGTCGCAGGCGCTTGGCCTACCCACACAAGTGAGGTATCATTTTTATCAGGAGACTTGGGGGAACGCTGGGTGGGAGGAAATTTGTGGCTTCTCTCAGATTCCAGAACTTTCTGTCACCGAAATGTGAGGAAAATGTGTTTGTTTAGCCACATTTTGAGGTTTGCAAAGGATTCTGGGTAACAGAACCTGGTCAGAGCCCCACAAGTCACCCCATCTTGGATTCCCCTAGGTCTCTAGTTTTAAAAAATGCACAGGTTTGGTAGGTTTCCCTAGGTTCCGGCTGACCTAGAGGCCAAAATCTACAGGTAGTCACTTTACAAAAAACACCTCTGTTTTCTTTAAAACAATGTGATGTGTCCACGTTGCGTTTTGGGGCATTTCCTGTCGCGGGCGCTTGGCCTACCCACACAAGTGAAGTATCATTTTTATCAGGAGACTTGGGGGAACGCTGGGTGGGAGGAAATTTGTGGCTCCTCTCAGATTCCAGAACTTTCTGTCACCGAAATGTGAGGTAAATGTGTTTTTTTAGCCACATTTTGAGTTTTGCAAAGGATTCTGGGTAACAGAACCTGGTCAGAGCCCCACAAGTCACCCCATCTTGGATTCCCCTAGGTCTCTAGTTTTCAAACATGCACAGGTTTGGTAGGTTTCCCTAGGTGCCGGCTGAGCTAGAGGCCAAAATATACAGGTAGGCACTTTGCAAAAAACACCTCTGTTTTCTTTCATAAAATGTGATGTGTCCACGTTGTGTTTTGGGGCATTTCCTGTCGTGGGCGCTAGGCCTACCCACACAAGTGAGGTATAATTTTTATCGGGAGACTTGGGGGAACGTTGGGTGGAAGGAAATTTGTGGCTCCTCTCAGATTCCAGAACTTTCTGTCACCGAAATGTGAGGAAAATGTGTTTTTCTAGCCACATTTTGAGGTTTGCAAAGGATTCTGGGTAACAGAACCTGGTCAGAGCTCCACAAGTCACCCCCATCTTGCATTCCCCTAGGTCTCTAGTTTTCAAAAATGCACAGGTTTGGTAGGTTTCCCTAGGTGCCGGCTGACCTAGAGGCCAAAATCTACAGGTAGTCACTTTGCAAAAAACACCTCTGTTTTCTTTAAAAAAATGTGATGTGTCCACGTTGCGTTTTGGGGCATTTCCTGTCACGGGCGCTTGGCCTACCCACACAAGTGAGGTATCATTTTTATCAGGAGACTTGGGGGAACGCTGGGTGGGAGGAAATTTGTGGCTTCTCTCAGATTCCAGAACTTTCTGTCACCGAAATGTGAGGAAAATGTGTTTGTTTAGCCACATTTTGAGGTTTGCAAAGGATTCTGGGTAACAGAACCTGGTCAGAGCCCCACAAGTCACCCCATCTTGGATTCCCCTAGGTCTCTAGTTTTCAAACATGCACAGGTTTGGTAGGTTTCCCTAGGTTCCGGCTGACCTAGAGGCCAAAATCTACAGGTAGTCACTTTACAAAAAACACCTCTGTTTTCTTTAAAAAAATGTGATGTGTCCACGTTGCGTTTTGGGGCATTTCCTGTCGCGGGCGCTTGGCCTACCCACACAAGTGAAGTATCATTTTTATCAGGAGACTTGGGGGAACGCTGGGTGGGAGGAAATTTGTGGCTCCTCTCAGATTCCAGAACTTTCTGTCACCGAAATGTGAGGAAAATGTGTTTTTTTAGCCACATTTTGAGGTTTGCAAAGGATTCTGGGTAACAGAACCTGGTCAGAGCCCCACAAGTCACCCCATCTTGGATTCCCCTAGGTCTCTAGTTTTCAAACATGCACAGGTTTGGTAGGTTTCCCTAGGTGCCGGCTGAGCTAGAGGCCAAAATATACAGGTAGGCACTTTGCAAAAAACACCTCTGTTTTCTTTCATAAAATGTGATGTGTCCACGTTGTGTTTTGGGGCATTTCCTGTCGTGGGCGCTAGGCCTACTCACACAAGTGAGGTATAATTTTTATCGGGAGACTTGGGGGAACGTTGGGTGGAAGGAAATTTGTGGCTCCTCTCAGATTCCAGAACTTTCTGTCACCGAAATGTGAGGAAAATGTGTTTTTCTAGCCACATTTTGAGGTTTGCAAAGGATTCTGGGTAACAGAACCTGGTCAGAGCTCCACAAGTCACCCCCATCTTGGATTCCCCTAGGTCTCTAGTTTTAAAAAATGCACAGGTTTGGTAGGTTTCCCTAGGTGCCGGCTGAGCTAGAGGCCAAAATCTACAGGTAGTCACTTTGCAAAAAACACCTCTGTTTTCTTTAAAAAAATGTGATGTGTCCACGTTGCGTTTTGGGGCATTTCCTGTCGCGGGCGCTTGGCCTACCCACACAAGTGAGGTATCATTTTTATCAGGAGACTTGTGGGAACGCTGGGTGGGAGGAAATTTGTGGCTTCTCTCAGATTCCAGAACTTTCTGTCACCGAAATGTGAGGAAAATGTGTTTGTTTAGCCACATTTTGAGGTTTGCAAAGGATTCTGGGTAACAGAACCTGGTCAGAGCCCCACAAGTCACCCCATCTTGGATTCCCCTAGGTCTCTAGTTTTGAAAAATGCACAGGTTTGGTAGGTTTCCCTAGGTGCCGGCTGAGCTAGAGGCCAAAATATGCAGGTAGTCACTTTGCAAAAAACACCTCTGTTTTCTTTAAAAAAATGTGATGTGTCCACGTTGCGTTTTGGGGCATTTCCTGTCACGGGCGCTTGGCCTACCCACACAAGTGAGGTATCATTTTTATCAGGAGACTTGGGGGAACGCTGGGTGGGAGGAAATTTGTGGCTTCTCTCAGATTCCAGAACTTTCTGTCACCGAAATGTGAGGAAAATGTGTTTGTTTAGCCACATTTTGAGGTTTGCAAAGGATTCTGGGTAACAGAACCTGGTCAGAGCCCCACAAGTCACCCCATCTTGGATTCCCCTAGGTCTCTAGTTTTCAAAAATGCACAGGTTTGGTAGGTTTCCCTAGGTTCCGGCTGACCTAGAGGCCAAAATCTACAGGTAGTCACTTTACAAAAAACACCTCTGTTTTCTTTAAAAAAATGTTGTGTGTCCACGTTGCGTTTTGGGGCATTTCCTGTCGCGGGCGCTTGGCCTACCCACACAAGTGAAGTATCATTTTTATCAGGAGACTTGGGGGAACGCTGGGTGGGAGGAAATTTGTGGCTCCTCTCAGATTCCAGAACTTTCTGTCACCGAAATGTGAGGAAAATGTGTTTTTTTAGCCACATTTTGAGGTTTGCAAAGGATTCTGGGTAACAGAACCTGGTCAGAGCCCCACAAGTCACCCCATCTTGGATTCCCCTAGATCTCTAGTTTTCAAACATGCACAGGTTTGGTAGGTTTCCCTAGGTGCCGGCTGAGCTAGAGGCCAAAATATACAGGTAGGCACTTTGCAAAAAACACCTCTGTTTTCTTTCATAAAATGTGATGTGTCCACGTTGTGTTTTGGGGCATTTCCTGTCGTGGGCGCTAGGCCTACCCACCCAAGTGAGGTATAATTTTTATCGGGAGACTTGGGGGAACGTTGGGTGGATGGAAATTTGTGGCTCCTCTCAGATTCCAGAACTTTCTGTCACCGAAATGTGAGGAAAATGTGTTTTTCTAGCCACATTTTGAGGTTTGCAAAGGATTCTGGGTAACAGAACCTGGTCAGAGCCCCACAAGTCACCCCATCTTGGATTCCCCTAGGTCTCTAGTTTTCAAAAATGCACAGGTTTGGTAGGTTTCCCTAGGTGCCGGCTGACCTAGAGGCCAAAATCTACAGGTAGTCACTTTGCAAAAAACACCTCTGTTTTCTTTAAAAAAATGTGATGTGTCCACGTTGCGTTTTGGGGCATTTCCTGTCGCAGGCGCTTGGCCTACCCACACAAGTGAGGTATCATTTTTATCAGGAGACTTGGGGGAACGCTGGGTGGGAGGAAATTTGTGGCTTCTCTCAGATTCCAGAACTTTCTGTCACCGAAATGTGAGGAAAATGTGTTTGTTTAGCCACATTTTGAGGTTTGCAAAGGATTCTGGGTAACAGAACCTGGTTAGAGCCCCACAAGTCACCCCATCTTGGATTCCCCTAGGTCTCTAGTTTTCAAAAATGCACAGGTTTGGTAGGTTTCCCTAGGTGCCGGCTGAGCTAGAGGCCAAAATATACAGGTAGGCACTTTGCAAAAAACACCTCTGTTTTCTTTCATAAAATGTGATGTGTCCACGTTGTGTTTTGGGGCATTTCCTGTCGTGGGCGCTAGGCCTACCCACACAAGTGAGGTATAATTTTTATCGGGAGACTTGGGGGAACGTTGGGTGGAAGGACATTTGTGGCTCCTGTCAGATTCCAGAACTTTCTGTCACCGAAATGTGAGGAAAATGTGTTTTTCTAGCCACATTTTGAGGTTTGCAAAGGATTCTGGGTAACAGAACCTGGTCAGAGCTCCACAAGTCACCCCCATCTTGGATTCCCCTAGGTCTCTAGTTTTCAAAATTGCATAGGTTTGGTAAGTTTCCCTAGGTGCCGGCTGAGCTAGAGGCCAAAATCTACAGGTAGTCACTTTGCAAAAAACACCTCTGTTTTCTTTAAAAAAATGTGATGTGTCCACGTTGCGTTTTGGGGCATTTCCTGTCGCGGGCGCTTGGCCTACCCACACAAGTGAGGTATCATTTTTATCAGGAGACTTGGGGGAACGCTGGGTGGGAGGAAATTTGTGGCTTCTCTCAGATTCCAGAACTTTCTGTCACCGAAATGTGAGGAAAATGTGTTTGTTTAGCCACATTTTGAGGTTTGCAAAGGATTCTGGGTAACAGAACCTGGTCAGAGCCCCACAAGTCACCCCATCTTGGATTCCCCTAGGTCTCTAGTTTTCAAAAATGCACAGGTTTGGTAGGTTTCCCTAGGTGCCGGCTGAGCTAGAGGCCAAAATATACAGGTAGTCACTTTGCAAAAAACACCTCTGTTTTCTTTAAAAAAATGTGATGTGTCCATGTTGCGTTTTGGGGCATTTCCTGTCACGGGCGCTTGGCCTACCCACACAAGTGAGGTATCATTTTTATCAGGAGACTTGGGGGAACGCTGGGTGGGAGGAAATTTGTGGCTTCTCTCAGATTCCAGAACTTTCTGTCACCGAAATGTGAGGAAAATGTGTTTGTTTAGCCACATTTTGAGGTTTGCAAAGGATTCTGGGTAACAGAACCTGGTCAGAGCCCCACAAGTCACCCCATCTTGGGTTCCCCTAGGTCTCTAGTTTTCAAAAATGCACAGGTTTGGTAGGTTTCCCTAGGTGCCGGCTGAGCTAGAGGCCAAAATATACAGGTAGTCACTTTGCAAAAAACACCTCTGTTTTCTTTAAAAAAATGTGATGTGTCGACGTTGCGTTTTGGGGCATTTCCTGTCACGGGCGCTAGGCCTACCCACACAAGTGAGGTATCATTTTTATCAGGAGACTTGGGGGAACGCTGGGTGGGAGGAAATTTGTGGCTTCTCTCAGATTCCAGAACTTTCTGTCACCGAAATGTGAGGAAAATGTGTTTGTTTAGCCACATTTTGAGGTTTGCAAAGGATTCTGGGTAACAGAACCTGGTCAGAGCCCCACAAGTCACCCCATCTTGGATTCCCCTAGGTCTCTAGTTTTCAAAAATGCACAGGTTTGGTAGGTTTCCCTAGGTTCCGGCTGACCTAGAGGCCAAAATCTACAGGTAGTCACTTTACAAAAAACACCTCTGTTTTCTTTAAAAAAATGTGATGTGTCCACGTTGCGTTTTGGGGCATTTCCTGTCGCGGGCGCTTGGCCTACCCACACAAGTGAAGTATCATTTTTATCAGGAGACTTGGGGGAACGCTGGGTGGGAGGAAATTTGTGGCTCCTCTCAGATTCCAGAACTTTCTGTCACCGAAATGTGAGGAAAATGTGTTTTTTTAGCCACATTTTGAGGTTTGCAAAGGATTCTGGGTAACAGAACCTGGTCAGAGCCCCACAAGTCACCCCATCTTGGATTCCCCTAGATCTCTAGTTTTCAAACATGCACAGGTTTGGTAGGTTTCCCTAGGTGCCGGCTGAGCTAGAGGCCAAAATATACAGGTAGGCACTTTGCAAAAAACACCTCTGTTTTCTTTCATAAAATGTGATGTGTCCACGTTGTGTTTTGGGGCATTTCCTGTCGTGGGCGCTAGGCCTACCCACACAAGTGAGGTATCATTTTTATCGGGAGACTTGGGGGAACGTTGGGTAGATGGAAATTTGTGGCTCCTCTCAGATTCCAGAACTTTCTGTCACCGAAATGTGAGGAAAATGTGTTTTTTAAGCCACATTTTGAGGTTTGCAAAGGATTCTGGGTAACAGAACCTGATCAGAGCCCCACAAGTCACCCCATCTTGGATTCCCCTAGGTCTCTAGTTTTCAAAAATGCACAGGTTTGGTAGGTTTCCCTAGGTGCCGGCTGACCTAGAGGCCAAAATCTACAGGTAGTCACTTTGCAAAAAACACCTCTGTTTTCTTAAAAAAAATGTGATGTGTCCACGTTGCGTTTTGGGGCATTTCCTGTCACAGGCGCTTGGCCTACCCACACAAGTGTGGTATCATTTTTATCAGGAGACTTGGGGGAACGCTGGGTGGGAGGAAATTTGTGGCTTCTCTCAGATTCCAGAACTTTCTGTCACCGAAATGTGAGAAAAATGTGTTTGTTTAGCCACATTTTGAGGTTTGCAAAGGATTCTGGGTAACAGAACCTGGTCAGAGCCCCACAAGTCACCCCATCTTGGATTCCCCTAGGTCTCTAGTTTTCAAAAATGCACAGGTTTGGTAGGTTTCCCTAGGTGCCGGCTGAGCTAGAGGCCAAAATATACAGGTAGTCACTTTGCAAAAAACACCTCTGTTTTCTTTAAAAAAATGTGATGTGTCCACGTTGCGTTTTGGGGCATTTCCTGTCACGGGCGCTTGGCCTACCCACACAAGTGAGGTATCATTTTTATCAGGAGACTTGGGGGAACGCTGGGTGGGAGGAAATTTGTGGCTTCTCTCAGATTCCAGAACTTTCTGTCACCGAAATGTGAGGAAAATGTGTTTGTTTAGCCACATTTTGAGGTTTGCAAAGGATTCTGGGTAACAGAACCTGGTCAGAGCCCCACAAGTCACCCCATCTTGGATTCCCCTAGGTCTCTAGTTTTCAAAAATGCACAGGTTTGGTAGGTTTCCCTAGGTTCCGGCTGACCTAGAGGCCAAAATCTACAGGTAGTCACTTTACAAAAAACACCTCTGTTTTCTTTAAAAAAATGTGATGTGTCCACGTTGCGTTTTGGGGCATTTCCTGTCGCGGGCGCTTGGCCTACCCACACAAGTGAAGTATCATTTTTATCAGGAGACTTGGGGGAACGCTGGGTGGGAGGAAATTTGTGGCTCCTCTCAGATTCCAGAACTTTCTGTCACCGAAATGTGAGGAAAATGTGTTTTTTTTAGCCACATTTTGAGGTTTGCAATGGATTCTGGGTAACAGAATCTGGTCAGAGCCCCACAAGTCACCCCATCTTGGATTCCCCTAGATCTCTAGTTTTCAAACATGCACAGGTTTGGTAGGTTTCCCTAGGTGCCGGCTGAGCTAGAGGCCAAAATATACAGGTAGGCACTTTGCAAAAAACACCTCTGTTTTCTTTAAAAAAATGTGATGTGTCCACGTTGCGTTTTGGGGCATTTCCTGTCGCGGGCGCTTGGCCTACCCACACAAGTGAGGTATCATTTTTATCAGGAGACTTGTGGGAACGCTGGGTGGGAGGAAATTTGTGGCTTCTCTCAGATTCCAGAACTTTCTCTCACCGAAATGTGAGGAAAATGTGTTTGTTTAGCCACATTTTGAGGTTTGCAAAGGATTCTGGGTAACAGAACCTGGTCAGAGCCCCACAAGTCACCCCATCTTGGATTCCCCTAGGTCTCTAGTTTTCAAAAATGCACAGGTTTGGTAGGTTTCCCTAGGTGCCGGCTGAGCTAGAGGCCAAAATATGCAGGTAGTCACTTTGCAAAAAACACCTCTGTTTTCTTTAAAAAAATGTGATGTGTCCACGTTGCGTTTTGGGGCATTTCCTGTCACGGGCGCTTGGCCTACCCACACAAGTGAGGTATCATTTTTATCAGGAGACTTGGGGGAACGCTGGGTGGGAGGAAATTTGTGGCTTCTCTCAGATTCCAGAACTTTCTGTCACCGAAATGTGAGGAAAATGTGTTTGTTTAGCCACATTTTGAGGTTTGCAAAGGATTCTGGGTAACAGAACCTGGTCAGAGCCCCACAAGTCACCCCATCTTGGATTCCCCTAGGTCTCTAGTTTTCAAAAATGCACAGGTTTGGTAGGTTTCCCTAGGTTCCGGCTGACCTAGAGGCCAAAATCTACAGGTAGTCACTTTACAAAAAACACCTCTGTTTTCTTTAAAAAAATGTGATGTGTCCACGTTGCGTTTTGGGGCATTTACTGTCGCGGGCGCTTGGCCTACCCACACAAGTGAAGTATCATTTTTATCAGGAGACTTGGGGGAACGCTGGGTGGGAGGAAATTTGTGGCTCCTCTCAGATTCCAGAACTTTCTGTCACCGAAATGTGAGGAAAATGTGTTTTTTTAGCCACATTTTGAGGTTTGCAAAGGATTCTGGGTAACAGAACCTGGTCAGAGCCCCACAAGTCACCCCATCTTGGATTCCCCTAGATCTCTAGTTTTCAAACATGCACAGGTTTGGTAGGTTTCCCTAGGTGCCGGCTGAGCTAGAGGCCAAAATATACAGGTAGGCACTTTGCAAAAAACACCTCTGTTTTCTTTCATAAAATGTGATGTGTCCACGTTGTGTTTTGGGGCATTTCCTGTCGTGGGCGCTAGGCCTACCCACACAAGTGAGGTATCATTTTTATCGGGAGACTTGGGGGAACGTTGGGTGGATGGAAATTTGTGGCTCCTCTCAGATTCCAGAACTTTCTGTCACCGAAATGTGAGGAAAATGTGTTTTTCTAGCCACATTTTGAGGTTTGCAAAGGATTCTGGGTAACAGAACCTGGTCAGAGCCCCACAAGTCACCCCATCTTGGATTCCCCTAGGTCTCTAGTTTTCAAAAATGCACAGGTTTGGTAGGTTTCCCTAGGTGCCGGCTGACCTAGAGGCCAAAATCTACAGGTAGTCACTTTGCAAAAAACACCTCTGTTTTCTTTAAAAAAATGTGATGTGTCCACGTTGCGTTTTGGGGCATTTCCTGTCGCAGGCGCTTGGCCTACCCACACAAGTGAGGTATCATTTTTATCAGGAGACTTGGGGGAACGCTGGGTGGGAGGAAATTTGTGGCTTCTCTCAGATTCCAGAACTTTCTGTCACCGAAATGTGAGGAAAATGTGTTTGTTTAGCCACATTTTGAGGTTTGCAAAGGATTCTGGGTAACAGAACCTGGTCAGAGCCCCACAAGTCACCCCATCTTGGATTCCCCTAGGTCTCTAGTTTTCAAAAATGCACAGGTTTGGTAGGTTTCCCTAGGTGCCGGCTGAGCTAGAGGCCAAAATATACAGGTAGGCACTTTGCAAAAAACACCTCTGTTTTCTTTCATAAAATGTGATGTGTCCACGTTGTGTTTTGGGGCATTTCCTGTCGTGGGCGCTAGGCCTACCCACACAAGTGAGGTATAATTTTTATCGGGAGACTTGGGGGAACGTTGGGTGGAAGGAAATTTGTGGCTCCTGTCAGATTCCAGAACTTTCTGTCACCGAAATGTGAGGAAAATGTGTTTTTCTAGCCACATTTTGAGGTTTGCAAAGGATTCTGGGTAACAGAACCTGGTCAGAGCTCCACAAGTCACCCCCATCTTGGATTCCCCTAGGTCTCTAGTTTTCAAAATTGCATAGGTTTGGTAAGTTTCCCTAGGTGCCGGCTGAGCTAGAGGCCAAAATATACAGGTAGTCACTTTGCAAAAAACACCTCTGTTTTCTTTAAAAAAATTTGATGTGTCCATGTTGCGTTTTGGGGCATTTCCTGTCACGGGCGCTTGGCCTACCCACACAAGTGAGGTATCATTTTTATCAGGAGACTTGGGGGAACGCTGGGTGGGAGGAAATTTGTGGCTTCTCTCAGATTCCAGAACTTTCTGTCACCGAAATGTGAGGAAAATGTGTTTGTTTAGCCACATTTTGAGGTTTGCAAAGGATTCTGGGTAACAGAACCTGGGCAGAGCCCCACAAGTCACCCCATCTTGGATTCCCCTAGGTCTCTAGTTTTCAAAAATGCACAGGTTTGGTAGGTTTCCCTAGGTGCCGGCTGAGCTAGAGGCCAAAATCTACAGGTAGTCACTTTGCAAAAAACACCTCTGTTTTCTTTAAAAAAATGTGATGTGTCCACGTTGCGTTTTGGGGCATTTCCTGTCGCGGGCGCTTGGCCTACCCACACAAGTGAGGTATCATTTTTATCAGGAGACTTGTGGGAACGCTGGGTGGGAGGAAATTTGTGGCTTCTCTCAGATTCCAGAACTTTCTGTCACCGAAATGTGAGGAAAATGTGTTTGTTTAGCCACATTTTGAGGTTTGCAAAGGATTCTGGGTAACAGAACCTGGTCAGAGCCCCACAAGTCACCCCATCTTGGATTCCCCTAGGTCTCTAGTTTTCAAAAATGCACAGGTTTGGTAGGTTTCCCTAGGTGCCGGCTGAGCTAGAGGCCAAAATATACAGGTAGTCACTTTGCAAAAAACACCTCTGTTTTCTTTAAAAAAATTTGATGTGTCCATGTTGCGTTTTGGGGCATTTCCTGTCACGGGCGCTTGGCCTACCCACACAAGTGAGGTATCATTTTTATCAGGAGACTTGGGGGAACGCTGGGTGGGAGGAAATTTGTGGCTTCTCTCAGATTCCAGAACTTTCTGTCACCGAAATGTGAGGAAAATGTGTTTGTTTAGCCACATTTTGAGGTTTGCAAAGGATTCTGGGTAACAGAACCTGGTCAGAGCCCCACAAGTCACCCCATCTTGGGTTCCCCTAGGTCTCTAGTTTTCAAAAATGCACAGGTTTGGTAGGTTTCCCTAGGTTCCGGCTGACCTAGAGGCCAAAATCTACAGGTAGTCACTTTACAAAAAACACCTCTGTTTTCTTTAAAAAAATGTGATGTGTCCACGTTGCGTTTTGGGGCATTTCCTGTCGCGGGCGCTTGGCCTACCCACACAAGTGAAGTATCATTTTTATCAGGAGACTTGGGGGAACGCTGGGTGGGAGGAAATTTGTGGCTCCTCTCAGATTCCAGAACTTTCTGTCACCGAAATGTGAGGAAAATGTGTTTTTTTAGCCACATTTTGAGGTTTGCAAAGGATTCTGGGTAACAGAACCTGGTCAGAGCCCCACAAGTCACCCCATCTTGGATTCCGCTAGATCTCTAGTTTTCAAACATGCACAGGTTTGGTAGGTTTCCCTAGGTGCCGGCTGAGCTAGAGGCCAAAATATACAGGTAGGCACTTTGCAAAAAACACCTCTGTTTTCTTTCATAAAATGTGATGTGTCCACGTTGTGTTTTGGGGCATTTCCTGTCGTGGGCGCTAAGCCTACCCACACAAGTGAGGTATCATTTTTATCGGGAGACTTGGGGGAACGTTGGGTAGATGGAAATTTGTGGCTCCTCTCAGATTCCAGAACTTTCTGTCACCGAAATGTGAGGAAAATTTGTTTTTCTAGCCACATTTTGAGGTTTGCAAAGGATTCTGGGTAACAGAACCTGGTCAGAGCCCCACAAGTCACCCCATCTTGGATTCCCCTAGGTCTCTAGTTTTCAAAAATGCACAGGTTTGGTAGGTTTCCCTAGGTGCCGGCTGACCTAGAGGCCAAAATCTACAGGTAGTCACTTTGCAAAAAACACCTCTGTTTTCTTTAAAAAAATGTGATGTGTCCACGTTGCGTTTTGGGGCATTTCCTGTCACAGGCGCTTGGCCTACCCACACAAGTGAGGTATCATTTTTATCAGGAGACTTGGGGGAACGCTGGGTGGGAGGAAATTTGTGGCTTCTCTCAGATTCCAGAACTTTCTGTCACCGAAATGTGAGAAAAATGTGTTTGTTTAGCCACATTTTGAGGTTTGCAAAGGATTCTGGGTAACAGAACCTGGTCAGAGCCCCACAAGTCACCCCATCTTGGATTCCCCTAGGTCTCTAGTTTTCAAAAATGCACAGGTTTGGTAGGTTTCCCTAGGTGCCGGCTGAGCTAGAGGCCAAAATATACAGGTAGTCACTTTGCAAAAAACACCTCTGTTTTCTTTAAAAAAATGTGATGTGTCCACGTTGCGTTTTGGGGCATTTCCTGTCACGGGCGCTTGGCCTACCCACACAAGTGAGGTATCATTTTTATCAGGAGACTTGGGGGAACGCTGGGTGGGAGGAAATTTGTGGCTTCTCTCAGATTCCAGAACTTCCTGTCACCGAAAAGTGAGGAAAATGTGTTTGTTTAGCCACATTTTGAGGTTTGCAAAGGATTCTGGGTAACAGAACCTGGTCAGAGCCCCACAAGTCACCCCATCTTGGATTCCCCTAGGTCTCTAGTTTTCAAAAATGCACAGGTTTGGTAGGTTTCCCTAGGTTCCGGCTGACCTAGAGGCCAAAATCTACAGGTAGTCACTTTACAAAAAACACCTCTTTTTTCTTTAAAAAAATGTGATGTGTCCACGTTGCGTTTTGGGGCATTTCCTGTCGCGGGCGCTTGGCCTACCCACACAAGTGAAGTATCATTTTTATCAGGAGACTTGGGGGAACGCTGGGTGGGAGGAAATTTGTGGCTCCTCTCAGATTCCAGAACTTTCTGTCACCGAAATGTGAGGAAAATGTGTTTTTTTTAGCCACATTTTGAGGTTTGCAATGGATTCTGGGTAACAGAATCTGGTCAGAGCCCCACAAGTCACCCCATCTTGGATTCCCCTAGATCTCTAGTTTTCAAACATGCACAGGTTTGGTAGGTTTCCCTAGGTGCCGGCTGAGCTAGAGGCCAAAATATACAGGTAGGCACTTTGCAAAAAACACCTCTGTTTTCTTTAAAAAAATGTGATGTGTCCACGTTGCGTTTTGGGGCATTTCCTGTCGCGGGCGCTTGGCCTACCCACACAAGTGAGGTATCATTTTTATCAGGAGACTTGTGGGAACGCTGGGTGGGAGGAAATTTGTGGCTTCTCTCAGATTCCAGAACTTTCTGTCACCGAAATGTGAGGAAAATGTGTTTGTTTAGCCACATTTTGAGGTTTGCAAAGGATTCTGGGTAACAGAACCTGGTCAGAGCCCCACAAGTCACCCCATCTTGGATTCCCCTAGGTCTCTAGTTTTCAAAAATGCACAGGTTTGGTAGGTTTCCCTAGGTGCCGGCTGAGCTAGAGGCCAAAATATGCAGGTAGTCACTTTGCAAAAAACACCTCTGTTTTCTTTAAAAAAATGTGATGTGTCCACGTTGCGTTTTGGGGCATTTCCTGTCACGGGCGCTTGGCCTACCCACACAAGTGAGGTATCATTTTTATCAGGAGACTTGGGGGAACGCTGGGTGGGAGGAAATTTGTGGCTTCTCTCAGATTCCAGAACTTTCTGTCACCGAAATGTGAGGAAAATGTGTTTGTTTAGCCACATTTTGAGGTTTGCAAAGGATTCTGGGTAACAGAACCTGGTCAGAGCCCCACAAGTCACCCCATCTTGGATTCCCCTAGGTCTCTAGTTTTCAAAAATGCACAGGTTTGGTAGGTTTCCCTAGGTTCCGGCTGACCTAGAGGCCAAAATCTACAGGTAGTCACTTTACAAAAAACACCTCTGTTTTCTTTAAAAAAAATGTGATGTGTCCACGTTGCGTTTTGGGGCATTTCCTGTCGCGGGCGCTTGGCCTACCCACACAAGTGAAGTATCATTTTTATCAGGAGACTTGGGGGAACGCTGGGTGGGAGGAAATTTGTGGCTCCTCTCAGATTCCAGAACTTTCTGTCACCGAAATGTGAGGAAAATGTGTTTTTTTAGCCACATTTTGAGGTTTGCAAAGGATTCTGGGTAACAGAACCTGGTCAGAGCCCCACAAGTCACCCCATCTTGGATTCCCCTAGATCTCTAGTTTTCAGACATGCACAGGTTTGGTAGGTTTCCCTAGGTGCCGGCTGAGCTAGAGGCCAAAATATACAGGTAGGCACTTTGCAAAAAACACCTCTGTTTTCTTTCATAAAATGTGATGTGTCCACGTTGTGTTTTGGGGCATTTCCTGTCGTGGGCGCTAGGCCTACCCACACAAGTGAGGTATCATTTTTATCGGGAGACTTGGGGGAACGTTGAGTAGATGGAAATTTGTGGCTCCTCTCAGATTCCAGAACTTTCTGTCACCGAAATGTGAGGAAAATTTGTTTTTCTAGCCACATTTTGAGGTTTGCAAAGGATTCTGGGTAACAGAACCTGGTCAGAGCCCCACAAGTCACCCCATCTTGGATTCCCCTAGGTCTCTAGTTTTCAAAAATGCACAGGTTTGGTAGGTTTCCCTAGGTGCCGGCTGACCTAGAGGCCAAAATCTACAGGTAGTCACTTTGCAAAAAACACCTCTGTTTTCTTTAAAAAAATGTGATGTGTCCACGTTGCGTTTTGGGGCATTTCCTGTCACAGGCGCTTGGCCTACCCACACAAGTGAGGTATCATTTTTATCAGGAGACTTGGGGGAACGCTGGGTGGGAGGAAATTTGTGGCTTCTCTCAGATTCCAGAACTTTCTGTCACCGAAATGTGAGAAAAATGTGTTTGTTTAGCCACATTTTGAGGTTTGCAAAGGATTCTGGGTAACAGAACCTGGTCAGAGCCCCACAAGTCACCCCATCTTGGATTCCCCTAGGTCTCTAGTTTTCAAAAATGCACAGGTTTGGTAGGTTTCCCTAGGTGCCGGCTGAGCTAGAGGCCAAAATATACAGGTAGTCACTTTGCAAAAAACACCTCTGTTTTCTTTAAAAAAATGTGATGTGTCCACGTTGCGTTTTGGGGCATTTCCTGTCACGGGCGCTTGGCCTACCCACACAAGTGAGGTATCATTTTTATCAGGAGACTTGGGGGAACGCTGGGTGGGAGGAAATTTGTGGCTTCTCTCAGATTCCAGAACTTTCTGTCACCGAAATGTGAGGAAAATGTGTTTGTTTAGCCACATTTTGAGGTTTGCAAAGGATTCTGGGTAACAGAACCTGGTCAGAGCCCCACAAGTCACCCCATCTTGGATTCCCCTAGGTCTCTAGTTTTCAAAAATGCACAGGTTTGGTAGGTTTCCCTAGGTTCCGGCTGACCTAGAGGCCAAAATCTACAGGTAGTCACTTTACAAAAAACACCTCTGTTTTCTTTAAAAAAATGTGATGTGTCCACGTTGCGTTTTGGGGCATTTCCTGTCGCGGGCGCTTGGCCTACCCACACAAGTGAAGTATCATTTTTATCAGGAGACTTGGGGGAACGCTGGGTGGGAGGAAATTTGTGGCTCCTCTCAGATTCCAGAACTTTCTGTCACCGAAATGTGAGGAAAATGTGTTTTTTTTAGCCACATTTTGAGGTTTGCAATGGATTCTGGGTAACAGAATCTGGTCAGAGCCCCACAAGTCACCCCATCTTGGATTCCCCTAGATCTCTAGTTTTCAAACATGCACAGGTTTGGTAGGTTTCCCTAGGTGCCGGCTGAGCTAGAGGCCAAAATATACAGGTAGGCACTTTGCAAAAAACACCTCTGTTTTCTTTAAAAAAATGTGATGTGTCCACGTTGCGTTTTGGGGCATTTCCTGTCGCGGGCGCTTGGCCTACCCACACAAGTGAGGTATCATTTTTATCAGGAGACTTGTGGGAACGCTGGGTGGGAGGAAATTTGTGGCTTCTCTCAGATTCCAGAACTTTCTGTCACCGAAATGTGAGGAAAATGTGTTTGTTTAGCCACATTTTGAGGTTTGCAAAGGATTCTGGGTAACAGAACCTGGTCAGAGCCCCACAAGTCACCCCATCTTGGATTCCCCTAGGTCTCTAGTTTTCAAAAATGCACAGGTTTGGTAGGTTTCCCTAGGTGCCGGCTGAGCTAGAGGCCAAAATATGCAGGTAGTCACTTTGCAAAAAACACCTCTGTTTTCTTTAAAAAAATGTGATGTGTCCACGTTGCGTTTTGGGGCATTTCCTGTCACGGGCGCTTGGCCTACCCACACAAGTGAGGTATCATTTTTATCAGGAGACTTGGGGGAACGCTGGGTGGGAGGAACTTTGTGGCTTCTCTCAGATTCCAGAACTTTCTGTCACCGAAATGTGAGGAAAATGTGTTTGTTTAGCCACATTTTGAGGTTTGCAAAGGATTCTGGGTAACAGAACCTGGTCAGAGCCCCACAAGTCACCCCATCTTGGATTCCCCTAGGTCTCTAGTTTTCAAAAATGCACAGGTTTGGTAGGTTTCCCTAGGTTCCGGCTGACCTAGAGGCCAAAATCTACAGGTAGTCACTTTACAAAAAAACACCTCTGTTTTCTTTAAAAAAATGTGATGTGTCCACGTTGCGTTTTGGGGCATTTACTGTCGCGGGCGCTTGGCCTACCCACACAAGTGAAGTATCATTTTTATCAGGAGACTTGGGGGAACGCTGGGTGGGAGGAAATTTGTGGCTCCTCTCAGATTCCAGAACTTTCTGTCACCGAAATGTGAGGAAAATGTGTTTTTTTAGCCACATTTTGAGGTTTGCAAAGGATTCTGGGTAACAGAACCTAGTCAGAGCCCCCACAAGTCACCCCATCTTGGATTCCCCTAGATCTCTAGTTTTCAAACATGCACAGGTTTGGTAGGTTTCCCTAGGTGCCGGCTGAGCTAGAGGCCAAAATATACAGGTAGGCACTTTGCAAAAAACACCTCTGTTTTCTTTCATAAAATGTGATGTGTCCACGTTGTGTTTTGGGGCATTTCCTGTCGTGGGCGCTAGGCCTACCCACACAAGTGAGGTATAATTTTTATCGGGAGACTTGGGGGAACGTTGGGTGGATGGAAATTTGTGGCTCCTCTCAGATTCCAGAACTTTCTGTCACCGAAATGTGAGGAAAATGTGTTTTTCTAGCCACATTTTGAGGTTTGCAAAGGATTCTGGGTAACAGAACCTGGTCAGAGCCCCACAAGTCACCCCATCTTGGATTCCCCTAGGTCTCTAGTTTTCAAAAAATGCACAGGTTTGGTAGGTTTCCCTAGGTGCCGGCTGACCTAGAGGCCAAAATCTACAGGTAGTCACTTTGCAAAAAACACCTCTGTTTTCTTTAAAAAAATGTGATGTGTCCACGTTGCGTTTTGGGGCATTTCCTGTCGCAGGCGCTTGGCCTACCCACACAAGTGAGGTATCATTTTTATCAGGAGACTTGGGGGAACGCTGGGTGGGAGGAATTTGTGTCTTCTCTCAGATTCCAGAACTTTCTGTCACCGAAATGTGAGGAAAATGTGTTTGTTTAGCCACATTTTGAGGTTTGCAAAGGATTCTGGGTAACAGAACCTGGTCAGAGCCCCACAAGTCACCCCATCTTGGATTCCCCCTAGGTCTCTAGTTTTCAAAAATGCACAGGTTTGGTAGGTTTCCCTAGGTGCCGGCTGAGCTAGAGGCCAAAATATACAGGTAGGCACTTTGCAAAAAACACCTCTGTTTTCTTTCATAAAATGTGATGTGTCCACGTTGTGTTTTGGGGCATTTCCTGTCGTGGGCGCTAGGCCTACCCACACAAGTGAGGTATAATTTTTATCGGGAGACTTGGGGGAACGTTGGGTGGAAGGAAATTTGTGGCTCCTGTCAGATTCCAGAACTTTCTGTCACCGAAATGTGAGGAAAATGTGTTTTTTCTAGCCACATTTTGAGGTTTGCAAAGGATTCTGGGTAACCAGAACCTGGTCAGAGCTCCACAAGTCACCCCCATCTTGGATTCCCCTAGGTCTCTAGTTTTCAAAATTGCATAGGTTTGGTAAGTTTCCCTAGGTGCCGGCTGAGCTAGAGGCCAAAATATACAGGTAGTCACTTTGCAAAAAAACACCTCTGTTTTCTTTAAAAAAATTTGATGTGTCCATGTTGCGTTTTGGGGCATTTCCTGTCACGGGCGCTTGGCCTACCCACACAAGTGAGGTATCATTTTTATCAGGAGACTTGGGGGAACGCTGGGTGGGAGGAAATTTGTGGCTTCTCTCAGATTCCAGAACTTTCTGTCACCGAAATGTGAGGAAAATGTGTTTGTTTAGCCACATTTTGAGGTTTGCAAAGGATTCTGGGTAACAGAACCTGGTCAGAGCCCCACAAGTCACCCCCATCTTGGATTCCCCTAGGTCTCTAGTTTTCAAAAATGCACAGGTTTGGTAGGTTTCCCTAGGTGCCGGCTGAGCTAGAGGCCAAAATCTACAGGTAGTCACTTTGCAAAAAACACCTCTGTTTTCTTTAAAAAAATGTGATGTGTCCACGTTGCGTTTTTGGGGCATTTCCTGTCGCGGGCGCTTGGCCTACCCACACAAGTGAGGTATCATTTTTATCAGGAGACTTGGGGGAACGCTGGGTGGGAGGAAATTTGTGGCTTCTCTCAGATTCCAGAACTTTCTGTCACCCGAAATGTGAGGAAAATGTGTTTGTTTAGCCACATTTTGAGGTTTGCAAAGGATTCTGGGTAACAGAACCTGGTCAGAGCCCCACAAGTCACCCCATCTTGGATTCCCCTAGGTCTCTAGTTTTCAAAAATGCACAGGTTTGGTAGGTTTCCCTAGGTGCCGGCTGAGCTAGAGGCCAAAATATACAGGTAGTCACTTTGCAAAAAACACCTCTGTTTTCTTTAAAAAAATTTGATGTGTCCATGTTGCGTTTTGGGGCATTTCCTGTCACGGGCGCTTGGCCTACCCACACAAGTGAGGTATCATTTTTATCAGGAGACTTGGGGGAACGCTGGGTGGGAGGAAATTTGTGGCTTCTCTCAGATTCCAGAACTTTCTGTCACCGAAATGTGAGGAAAATGTGTTTGTTTAGCCACATTTTGAGGTTTGCAAAGGATTCTGGGTAACAGAACCTGGTCAGAGCCCCACAAGTCACCCCATCTTGGGTTCCCCTAGGTCTCTAGTTTTCAAAAATGCACAGGTTTGGTAGGTTTCCCTAGGTGCCGGCTGAGCTAGAGGCCAAAAATATACAGGTAGTCACTTTGCAAAAAACACCTCTGTTTTCTTTAAAAAAATGTGATGTGTCCACGTTGCGTTTTGGGGCATTTCCTGTCACGGGCGCTAGGCCTACCCACACAAGTGAGGTATCATTTTTATCAGGAGACTTGGGGGAACGCTGGGTGGGAGGAAATTTGTGGCTTCTCTCAGATTCCAGAACTTTCTGTCACCGAAATGTGAGGAAAATGTGTTTGTTTAGCCACATTTTGAGGTTTGCAAAGGATTCTGGGTAACAGAACCTGGTCAGAGCCCCACAAGTCACCCCATCTTGGATTCCCCTAGGTCTCTAGTTTTCAAAAATGCACAGGTTTGGTAGGTTTCCCTAGGTGCCGGCTGACCTAGAGGCCAAAATCTACAGGTAGTCACTTTGCAAAAAACACCTCTGTTTTCTTTAAAAAAATGTGATGTGTCCACGTTGCGTTTTGGGGCATTTCCTGTCGCAGGCGCTTGGCCTACCCACACAAGTGAGGTATCATTTTTATCAGGAGACTTGGGGGAACGCTGGGTGGGAGGAAATTTGTGGCTTCTCTCAGATTCCAGAACTTTCTGTCACCGAAATGTGAGGAAAATGTGTTTTTCTAGCCACATTTTGAGGTTTGCAAAGGATTCTGGGTAACAGAACCTGGTCAGAGCCCCACAAGTCACCCCATCTTGGATTCCCCTAGGTCTCTAGTTTTCAAAAATGCACAGGTTTGGTAGGTTTCCCTAGGTGCCGGCTGACCTAGAGGCCAAAATCTACAGGTAGTCACTTTGCAAAAAACACCTCTGTTTTCTTTAAAAAAATGTGATGTGTCCACGTTGCGTTTTGGGGCATTTCCTGTCGCAGGCGCTTGGCCTACCCACACAAGTGAGGTATCATTTTTATCAGGAGACTTGGGGGAACGCTGGGTGGGAGGAAATTTGTGGCTTCTCTCAGATTCCAGAACTTTCTGTCACCGAAATGTGAGGAAAATGTGTTTGTTTAGCCACATTTTGAGGTTTGCAAAGGATTCTGGGTAACAGAACCTGGTCAGAGCCCCACAAGTCACCCCATCTTGGATTCCCCTAGGTCTCTAGTTTTCAAAAATGCACAGGTTTGGTAGGTTTCCCTAGGTGCCGGCTGAGCTAGAGGCCAAAATATACAGGTAGGCACTTTGCAAAAAACACCTCTGTTTTCTTTCATAAAATGTGATGTGTCCACGTTGTGTTTTGGGGCATTTCCTGTCGTGGGCGCTAGGCCTACCCACACAAGTGAGGTATAATTTTTATCGGGAGACTTGGGGGAACGTTGGGTGGAAGGAAATTTGTGGCTCCTGTCAGATTCCAGAACTTTCTGTCACCGAAATGTGAGGAAAATGTGTTTTTCTAGCCACATTTTGAGGTTTGCAAAGGATTCTGGGTAACAGAACCTGGTCAGAGCTCCACAAGTCACCCCCATCTTGGATTCCCCTAGGTCTCTAGTTTTCAAAATTGCATAGGTTTGGTAAGTTTCCCTAGGTGCCGGCTGAGCTAGAGGCCAAAATATACAGGTAGTCACTTTGCAAAAAACACCTCTGTTTTCTTTAAAAAAATTTGATGTGTCCATGTTGCGTTTTGGGGCATTTCCTGTCACGGGCGCTTGGCCTACCCACACAAGTGAGGTATCATTTTTATCAGGAGACTTGGGGGAACGCTGGGTGGGAGGAAATTTGTGGCTTCTCTCAGATTCCAGAACTTTCTGTCACCGAAATGTGAGGAAAATGTGTTTGTTTAGCCACATTTTGAGGTTTGCAAAGGATTCTGGGTAACAGAACCTGGTCAGAGCCCCACAAGTCACCCCATCTTGGATTCCCCTAGGTCTCTAGTTTTCAAAAATGCACAGGTTTGGTAGGTTTCCCTAGGTGCCGGCTGAGCTAGAGGCCAAAATCTACAGGTAGTCACTTTGCAAAAAACACCTCTGTTTTCTTTAAAAAAATGTGATGTGTCCACGTTGCGTTTTGGGGCATTTCCTGTCGCGGGCGCTTGGCCTACCCACACAAGTGAGGTATCATTTTTATCAGGAGACTTGGGGGAACGCTGGGTGGGAGGAAATTTGTGGCTTCTCTCAGATTCCAGAACTTTCTGTCACCGAAATGTGAGGAAAATGTGTTTGTTTAGCCACATTTTGAGGTTTGCAAAGGATTCTGGGTAACAGAACCTGGTCAGAGCCCCACAAGTCACCCCATCTTGGATTCCCCTAGGTCTCTAGTTTTCAAAAATGCACAGGTTTGGTAGGTTTCCCTAGGTGCCGGCTGAGCTAGAGGCCAAAATATACAGGTAGTCACTTTGCAAAAAACACCTCTGTTTTCTTTAAAAAAATTTGATGTGTCCATGTTGCGTTTTGGGGCATTTCCTGTCACGGGCGCTTGGCCTACCCACACAAGTGAGGTATCATTTTTATCAGGAGACTTGGGGGAACGCTGGGTGGGAGGAAATTTGTGGCTTCTCTCAGATTCCAGAACTTTCTGTCACCGAAATGTGAGGAAAATGTGTTTGTTTAGCCACATTTTGAGGTTTGCAAAGGATTCTGGGTAACAGAACCTGGTCAGAGCCCCACAAGTCACCCCATCTTGGGTTCCCCTAGGTCTCTAGTTTTCAAAAATGCACAGGTTTGGTAGGTTTCCCTAGGTGCCGGCTGAGCTAGAGGCCAAAATATACAGGTAGTCACTTTGCAAAAAACACCTCTGTTTTTCTTTAAAAAAATGTGATGTGTCCACGTTGCGTTTTGGGGCATTTCCTGTCACGGGCGCTAGGCCTACCCACACAAGTGAGGTATCATTTTTATCAGGAGACTTGGGGGAACGCTGGGTGGGAGGAAATTTGTGGCTTCTCTCAGATTCCAGAACTTTCTGTCACCGAAATGTGAGGAAAATGTGTTTGTTTAGCCACATTTTGAGGTTTGCAAAGGATTCTGGGTAACAGAACCTGGTCAGAGCCCCACAAGTCACCCCATCTTGGATTCCCCTAGGTCTCTAGTTTTCAAAAATGCACAGGTTTGGTAGGTTTCCCTAGGTGCCGGCTGACCTAGAGGCCAAAATCTACAGGTAGTCACTTTGCAAAAAACACCTCTGTTTTCTTTAAAAAAATGTGATGTGTCCACGTTGCGTTTTGGGGCATTTCCTGTCGCAGGCGCTTGGCCTACCCACACAAGTGAGGTATCATTTTTATCAGGAGACTTGGGGGAACGCTGGGTGGGAGGAAATTTGTGGCTTCTCTCAGATTCCAGAACTTTCTGTCACCGAAATGTGAGGAAAATGTGTTTTTCTAGCCACATTTTGAGGTTTGCAAAGGATTCTGGGTAACAGAACCTGGTCAGAGCCCCACAAGTCACCCCATCTTGGATTCCCCTAGGTCTCTAGTTTTCAAAAATGCACAGGTTTGGTAGGTTTCCCTAGGTGCCGGCTGACCTAGAGGCCAAAATCTACAGGTAGTCACTTTGCAAAAAACACCTCTGTTTTCTTTAAAAAAATGTGATGTGTCCACGTTGCGTTTTGGGGCATTTCCTGTCGCAGGCGCTTGGCCTACCCACACAAGTGAGGTATCATTTTTATCAGGAGACTTGGGGGAACGCTGGGTGGGAGGAAATTTGTGGCTTCTCTCAGATTCCAGAACTTTCTGTCACCGAAATGTGAGGAAAATGTGTTTGTTTAGCCACATTTTGAGGTTTGCAAAGGATTCTGGGTAACAGAACCTGGTCAGAGCCCCACAAGTCACCCCATCTTGGATTCCCCTAGGTCTCTAGTTTTCAAAAATGCACAGGTTTGGTAGGTTTCCCTAGGTGCCGGCTGAGCTAGAGGCCAAAATATACAGGTAGGCACTTTGCAAAAAACACCTCTGTTTTCTTTCATAAAATGTGATGTGTCCACGTTGTGTTTTGGGGCATTTCCTGTCGTGGGCGCTAGGCCTACCCACACAAGTGAGGTATAATTTTTATCGGGAGACTTGGGGGAACGTTGGGTGGAAGGAAATTTGTGGCTCCTGTCAGATTCCAGAACTTTCTGTCACCGAAATGTGAGGAAAATGTGTTTTTCTAGCCACATTTTGAGGTTTGCAAAGGATTCTGGGTAACAGAACCTGGTCAGAGCTCCACAAGTCACCCCCATCTTGGATTCCCCTAGGTCTCTAGTTTTCAAAATTGCATAGGTTTGGTAAGTTTCCCTAGGTGCCGGCTGAGCTAGAGGCCAAAATATACAGGTAGTCACTTTGCAAAAAACACCTCTGTTTTCTTTAAAAAAATTTGATGTGTCCATGTTGCGTTTTGGGGCATTTCCTGTCACGGGCGCTTGGCCTACCCACACAAGTGAGGTATCATTTTTATCAGGAGACTTGGGGGAACGCTGGGTGGGAGGAAATTTGTGGCTTCTCTCAGATTCCAGAACTTTCTGTCACCGAAATGTGAGGAAAATGTGTTTGTTTAGCCACATTTTGAGGTTTGCAAAGGATTCTGGGTAACAGAACCTGGTCAGAGCCCCACAAGTCACCCCATCTTGGATTCCCCTAGGTCTCTAGTTTTCAAAAATGCACAGGTTTGGTAGGTTTCCCTAGGTGCCGGCTGAGCTAGAGGCCAAAATCTACAGGTAGTCACTTTGCAAAAAACACCTCTGTTTTCTTTAAAAAAATGTGATGTGTCCACGTTGCGTTTTGGGGCATTTCCTGTCGCGGGCGCTTGGCCTACCCACACAAGTGAGGTATCATTTTTATCAGGAGACTTGGGGGAACGCTGGGTGGGAGGAAATTTGTGGCTTCTCTCAGATTCCAGAACTTTCTGTCACCGAAATGTGAGGAAAATGTGTTTGTTTAGCCACATTTTGAGGTTTGCAAAGGATTCTGGGTAACAGAACCTGGTCAGAGCCCCACAAGTCACCCCATCTTGGATTCCCCTAGGTCTCTAGTTTTCAAAAATGCACAGGTTTGGTAGGTTTCCCTAGGTGCCGGCTGAGCTAGAGGCCAAAATATACAGGTAGTCACTTTGCAAAAAACACCTCTGTTTTCTTTAAAAAAATTTGATGTGTCCATGTTGCGTTTTGGGGCATTTCCTGTCACGGGCGCTTGGCCTACCCACACAAGTGAGGTATCATTTTTATCAGGAGACTTGGGGGAACGCTGGGTGGGAGGAAATTTGTGGCTTCTCTCAGATTCCAGAACTTTCTGTCACCGAAATGTGAGGAAAATGTGTTTGTTTAGCCACATTTTGAGGTTTGCAAAGGATTCTGGGTAACAGAACCTGGTCAGAGCCCCACAAGTCACCCCATCTTGGGTTCCCCTAGGTCTCTAGTTTTCAAAAATGCACAGGTTTGGTAGGTTTCCCTAGGTGCCGGCTGAGCTAGAGGCCAAAATATACAGGTAGTCACTTTGCAAAAAACACCTCTGTTTTCTTTAAAAAAATGTGATGTGTCCACGTTGCGTTTTGGGGCATTTCCTGTCACGGGCGCTAGGCCTACCCACACAAGTGAGGTATCATTTTTATCAGGAGACTTGGGGGAACGCTGGGTGGGAGGAAATTTGTGGCTTCTCTCAGATTCCAGAACTTTCTGTCACCGAAATGTGAGGAAAATGTGTTTGTTTAGCCACATTTTGAGGTTTGCAAAGGATTCTGGGTAACAGAACCTGGTCAGAGGCCCACAAGTCACCCCATCTTGGATTCCCCTAGGTCTCTAGTTTTCAAAAATGCACAGGTTTGGTAGGTTTCCCTAGGTTCCGGCTGACCTAGAGGCCAAAATCTACAGGTAGTCACTTTACAAAAAACACCTCTGTTTTCTTTAAAAAAATGTGATGTGTCCACGTTGCGTTTTGGGGCATTTCCTGTCGCGGGCGCTTGGCCTACCCACACAAGTGAAGTATCATTTTTATCAGGAGACTTGGGGGAACGCTGGGTGGGAGGAAATTTGTGGCTCCTCTCAGATTCCAGAACTTTCTGTCACCGAAATGTGAGGAAAATGTGTTTTTTTAGCCACATTTTGAGGTTTGCAAAGGATTCTGGGTAACAGAACCTGGTCAGAGCCCCACAAGTCACCCCATCTTGGATTCCCCTAGATCTCTAGTTTTCAAACATGCACAGGTTTGGTAGGTTTCCCTAGGTGCCGGCTGAGCTAGAGGCCAAAATATACAGGTAGGCACTTTGCAAAAAACACCTCTGTTTTCTTTCATAAAATGTGATGTGTCCACGTTGTGTTTTGGGGCATTTCCTGTCGTGGGCGCTAGGCCTACCCACACAAGTGAGGTATCATTTTTATCGGGAGACTTGGGGGAACGTTGGGTAGATGGAAATTTGTGGCTCCTCTCAGATTCCAGAACTTTCTGTCACCGAAATGTGAGGAAAATTTGTTTTTCTAGCCACATTTTGAGGTTTGCAAAGGATTCTGGGTAACAGAACCTGGTCAGAGCCCCACAAGTCACCCCATCTTGGATTCCCCTAGGTCTCTAGTTTTCAAAAATGCACAGGTTTGGTAGGTTTCCCTAGGTGCCGGCTGACCTAGAGGCCAAAATCTACAGGTAGTCACTTTGCAAAAAACACCTCTGTTTTCTTTAAAAAAATGTGATGTGTCCACGTTGCGTTTTGGGGCATTTCCTGTCACAGGCGCTTGGCCTACCCACACAAGTGAGGTATCATTTTTATCAGGAGACTTGGGGGAACGCTGGGTGGGAGGAAATTTGTGGCTTCTCTCAGATTCCAGAACTTTCTGTCACCGAAATGTGAGGAAAATGTGTTTGTTTAGCCACATTTTGAGGTTTGCAAAGGATTCTGGGTAACAGAACCTGGTCAGAGCCCCACAAGTCACCCCATCTTGGATTCCCCTAGGTCTCTAGTTTTCAAAAATGCACAGGTTTGGTAGGTTTCCCTAGGTGCCGGCTGAGCTAGAGGCCAAAATATACAGGTAGTCACTTTGCAAAAAACACCTCTGTTTTCTTTAAAAAAATGTGATGTGTCCACGTTGCGTTTTGGGGCATTTCCTGTCACGGGCGCTTGGCCTACCCACACAAGTGAGGTATCATTTTTATCAGGAGACTTGGGGGAACGCTGGGTGGGAGGAAATTTGTGGCTTCTCTCAGATTCCAGAACTTTCTGTCACCGAAATGTGAGGAAAATGTGTTTGTTTAGCCACATTTTGAGGTTTGCAAAGGATTCTGGGTAACAGAACCTGGTCAGAGCCCCACAAGTCACCCCATCTTGGATTCCCCTAGGTCTCTAGTTTTCAAAAATGCACAGGTTTGGTAGGTTTCCCTAGGTTCCGGCTGACCTAGAGGCCAAAATCTACAGGTAGTCACTTTACAAAAAACACCTCTGTTTTCTTTAAAAAAATGTGATGTGTCCACGTTGCGTTTTGGGGCATTTCCTGTCGCGGGCGCTTGGCCTACCCACACAAGTGAAGTATCATTTTTATCAGGAGACTTGGGGGAACGCTGGGTGGGAGGAAATTTGTGGCTCCTCTCAGATTCCAGAACTTTCTGTCACCGAAATGTGAGGAAAATGTGTTTTTTTTAGCCACATTTTGAGGTTTGCAATGGATTCTGGGTAACAGAATCTGGTCAGAGCCCCACAAGTCACCCCATCTTGGATTCCCCTAGATCTCTAGTTTTCAAACATGCACAGGTTTGGTAGGTTTCCCTAGGTGCCGGCTGAGCTAGAGGCCAAAATATACAGGTAGGCACTTTGCAAAAAACACCTCTGTTTTCTTTCATAAAATGTGATGTGTCCACGTTGTGTTTTGGGGCATTTCCTGTCGTGGGCGCTAGGCCTACCCACACAAGTGAGGTATCATTTTTATCGGGAGACTTGGGGGAACGTTGGGTGGATGGAAATTTGTGGCTCCTCTCAGATTCCAGAACTTTCTGTCACCGAAATGTGAGGAAAATGTGTTTTTCTAGCCACATTTTGAGGTTTGCAAAGGATTCTGGGTAACAGAACCTGGTCAGAGCCCCACAAGTCACCCCATCTTGGATTCCCCTAGGTCTCTAGTTTTCAAAAATGCACAGGTTTGGTAGGTTTCCCTAGGTGCCGGCTGAGCTAGAGGCCAAAATATACAGGTAGGCACTTTGCAAAAAACACCTCTGTTTTCTTTCATAAAATGTGATGTGTCCACGTTGTGTTTTGGGGCATTTCCTGTAGTGGGCGCTAGGCCTACCCACACAAGTGAGGTATAATTTTTATCGGGAGACTTGGGGGAACGTTGGGTGGAAGGAAATTTGTGGCTTCTCTCAGATTCCAGACCTTTCTGTCACCGAAATGTGAGGAAAATGTGTTTTTCTAGCCACATTTTGAGGTTTGCAAAGGATTCTGGGTAACAGAACCTGGTCAGAGCTCCACAAGTCACCCCCATCTTGGATTCCCCTAGGTCTCTAGTTTTCAAAAATGCACAGGTTTGGTAGGTTTCCCTAGGTGCCGGCTGAGCTAGAGGCCAAAATCTACAGGTAGTCACTTTGCAAAAAACACCTCTGTTTTCTTTCATAAAATGTGATGTGTCCACGTTGTGTTTTGGGGCATTTCCTGTCGTGGGCGCTAGGCCTACCCACACAAGTGAGGTATAATTTTTATCGGGAGACTTGGGGGAACGTTGGGTGGAAGGAAATTTGTGGCTTCTCTCAGATTCCAGACCTTTCTGTCACCGAAATGTGAGGAAAATGTGTTTTTCTAGCCACATTTTGAGGTTTGCAAAGGATTCTGGGTAACAGAACCTGGTCAGAGCTCCACAAGTCACCCCCATCTTGGATTCCTCTAGGTCTCTAGTTTTCAAAAATGCACAGGTTTGGTAGGTTTCCCTAGGTGCCGGCTGAGCTAGAGGCCAAAATCTACAGGTAGTCACTTTGCAAAAAACACCTCTGTTTTCTTTAAAAAAATGTGATGTGTCCACGTTGCGTTTTGGGGCATTTCCTGTCACGGGCGCTTGGCCTACCCACACAAGTGAGGTATCATTTTTATCAGGAGACTTGGGGGAACGCTGGGTGGGAGGAAATTTGTGGCTTCTCTCAGATTCCAGAACTTTCTGTCACCGAAATGTGAGGAAAATGTGTTTGTTTAGCCACATTTTGAGGTTTGCAAAGGATTCTGGGTAACAGAACCTGGTCAGAGCCCCACAAGTCACCCCATCTTGGATTCCCCTAGGTCTCTAGTTTTCAAAAATGCACAGGTTTGGTAGGTTTCCCTAGGTTCCGGCTGACCTAGAGGCCAAAATCTACAGGTAGTCACTTTACAAAAAACACCTCTGTTTTCTTTAAAAAAATGTGATGTGTCCACGTTGCGTTTTGGGGCATTTCCTGTCGCGGGCGCTTGGCCTACCCACACAAGTGAAGTATCATTTTTATCAGGAGACTTGGGGGAACGCTGGGTGGGAGGAAATTTGTGGCTCCTCTCAGATTCCAGAACTTTCTGTCACCGAAATGTGAGGAAAATGTGTTTTTTTTAGCCACATTTTGAGGTTTGCAATGGATTCTGGGTAACAGAATCTGGTCAGAGCCCCACAAGTCACCCCATCTTGGATTCCCCTAGATCTCTAGTTTTCAAACATGCACAGGTTTGGTAGGTTTCCCTAGGTGCCGGCTGAGCTAGAGGCCAAAATATACAGGTAGGCACTTTGCAAAAAACACCTCTGTTTTCTTTAAAAAAATGTGATGTGTCCACGTTGCGTTTTGGGGCATTTCCTGTCGCGGGCGCTTGGCCTACCCACACAAGTGAGGTATCATTTTTATCAGGAGACTTGTGGGAACGCTGGGTGGGAGGAAATTTGTGGCTTCTCTCAGATTCCAGAACTTTCTGTCACCGAAATGTGAGGAAAATGTGTTTGTTTAGCCACATTTTGAGGTTTGCAAAGGATTCTGGGTAACAGAACCTGGTCAGAGCCCCACAAGTCACCCCATCTTGGATTCCCCTAGGTCTCTAGTTTTCAAAAATGCACAGGTTTGGTAGGTTTCCCTAGGTGCCGGCTGAGCTAGAGGCCAAAATATGCAGGTAGTCACTTTGCAAAAAACACCTCTGTTTTCTTTAAAAAAATGTGATGTGTCCACGTTGCGTTTTGGGGCATTTCCTGTCACGGGCGCTTGGCCTACCCACACAAGTGAGGTATCATTTTTATCAGGAGACTTGGGGGAACGCTGGGTGGGAGGAACTTTGTGGCTTCTCTCAGATTCCAGAACTTTCTGTCACCGAAATGTGAGGAAAATGTGTTTGTTTAGCCACATTTTGAGGTTTGCAAAGGATTCTGGGTAACAGAACCTGGTCAGAGCCCCACAAGTCACCCCATCTTGGATTCCCCTAGGTCTCTAGTTTTCAAAAATGCACAGGTTTGGTAGGTTTCCCTAGGTTCCGGCTGACCTAGAGGCCAAAATCTACAGGTAGTCACTTTACAAAAAACACCTCTGTTTTCTTTAAAAAAATGTGATGTGTCCACGTTGCGTTTTGGGGCATTTACTGTCGCGGGCGCTTGGCCTACCCACACAAGTGAAGTATCATTTTTATCAGGAGACTTGGGGGAACGCTGGGTGGGAGGAAATTTGTGGCTCCTCTCAGATTCCAGAACTTTCTGTCACCGAAATGTGAGGAAAATGTGTTTTTTTAGCCACATTTTGAGGTTTGCAAAGGATTCTGGGTAACAGAACCTAGTCAGAGCCCCACAAGTCACCCCATCTTGGATTCCCCTAGATCTCTAGTTTTCAAACATGCACAGGTTTGGTAGGTTTCCCTAGGTGCCGGCTGAGCTAGAGGCCAAAATATACAGGTAGGCACTTTGCAAAAAACACCTCTGTTTTCTTTCATAAAATGTGATGTGTCCACGTTGTGTTTTGGGGCATTTCCTGTCGTGGGCGCTAGGCCTACCCACACAAGTGAGGTATAATTTTTATCGGGAGACTTGGGGGAACGTTGGGTGGATGGAAATTTGTGGCTCCTCTCAGATTCCAGAACTTTCTGTCACCGAAATGTGAGGAAAATGTGTTTTTCTAGCCACATTTTGAGGTTTGCAAAGGATTCTGGGTAACAGAACCTGGTCAGAGCCCCACAAGTCACCCCATCTTGGATTCCCCTAGGTCTCTAGTTTTCAAAAATGCACAGGTTTGGTAGGTTTCCCTAGGTGCCGGCTGACCTAGAGGCCAAAATCTACAGGTAGTCACTTTGCAAAAAACACCTCTGTTTTCTTTAAAAAAATGTGATGTGTCCACGTTGCGTTTTGGGGCATTTCCTGTCGCAGGCGCTTGGCCTACCCACACAAGTGAGGTATCATTTTTATCAGGAGACTTGGGGGAACGCTGGGTGGGAGGAAATTTGTGTCTTCTCTCAGATTCCAGAACTTTCTGTCACCGAAATGTGAGGAAAATGTGTTTGTTTAGCCACATTTTGAGGTTTGCAAAGGATTCTGGGTAACAGAACCTGGTCAGAGCCCCACAAGTCACCCCATCTTGGATTCCCCTAGGTCTCTAGTTTTCAAAAATGCACAGGTTTGGTAGGTTTCCCTAGGTGCCGGCTGAGCTAGAGGCCAAAATATACAGGTAGGCACTTTGCAAAAAACACCTCTGTTTTCTTTCATAAAATGTGATGTGTCCACGTTGTGTTTTGGGGCATTTCCTGTCGTGGGCGCTAGGCCTACCCACACAAGTGAGGTATAATTTTTATCGGGAGACTTGGGGGAACGTTGGGTGGAAGGAAATTTGTGGCTCCTGTCAGATTCCAGAACTTTCTGTCACCGAAATGTGAGGAAAATGTGTTTTTCTAGCCACATTTTGAGGTTTGCAAAGGATTCTGGGTAACAGAACCTGGTCAGAGCTCCACAAGTCACCCCCATCTTGGATTCCCCTAGGTCTCTAGTTTTCAAAATTGCATAGGTTTGGTAAGTTTCCCTAGGTGCCGGCTGAGCTAGAGGCCAAAATATACAGGTAGTCACTTTGCAAAAAACACCTCTGTTTTCTTTAAAAAAATTTGATGTGTCCATGTTGCGTTTTGGGGCATTTCCTGTCACGGGCGCTTGGCCTACCCACACAAGTGAGGTATCATTTTTATCAGGAGACTTGGGGGAACGCTGGGTGGGAGGAAATTTGTGGCTTCTCTCAGATTCCAGAACTTTCTGTCACCGAAATGTGAGGAAAATGTGTTTGTTTAGCCACATTTTGAGGTTTGCAAAGGATTCTGGGTAACAGAACCTGGTCAGAGCCCCACAAGTCACCCCATCTTGGATTCCCCTAGGTCTCTAGTTTTCAAAAATGCACAGGTTTGGTAGGTTTCCCTAGGTGCCGGCTGAGCTAGAGGCCAAAATCTACAGGTAGTCACTTTGCAAAAAACACCTCTGTTTTCTTTAAAAAAATGTGATGTGTCCACGTTGCGTTTTGGGGCATTTCCTGTCGCGGGCGCTTGGCCTACCCACACAAGTGAGGTATCATTTTTATCAGGAGACTTGGGGGAACGCTGGGTGGGAGGAAATTTGTGGCTTCTCTCAGATTCCAGAACTTTCTGTCACCGAAATGTGAGGAAAATGTGTTTGTTTAGCCACATTTTGAGGTTTGCAAAGGATTCTGGGTAACAGAACCTGGTCAGAGCCCCACAAGTCACCCCATCTTGGATTCCCCTAGGTCTCTAGTTTTCAAAAATGCACAGGTTTGGTAGGTTTCCCTAGGTGCCGGCTGAGCTAGAGGCCAAAATATACAGGTAGTCACTTTGCAAAAAACACCTCTGTTTTCTTTAAAAAAATTTGATGTGTCCATGTTGCGTTTTGGGGCATTTCCTGTCACGGGCGCTTGGCCTACCCACACAAGTGAGGTATCATTTTTATCAGGAGACTTGGGGGAACGCTGGGTGGGAGGAAATTTGTGGCTTCTCTCAGATTCCAGAACTTTCTGTCACCGAAATGTGAGGAAAATGTGTTTGTTTAGCCACATTTTGAGGTTTGCAAAGGATTCTGGGTAACAGAACCTGGTCAGAGCCCCACAAGTCACCCCATCTTGGGTTCCCCTAGGTCTCTAGTTTTCAAAAATGCACAGGTTTGGTAGGTTTCCCTAGGTGCCGGCTGAGCTAGAGGCCAAAATATACAGGTAGTCACTTTGCAAAAAACACCTCTGTTTTCTTTAAAAAAATGTGATGTGTCCACGTTGCGTTTTGGGGCATTTCCTGTCACGGGCGCTAGGCCTACCCACACAAGTGAGGTATCATTTTTATCAGGAGACTTGGGGGAACGCTGGGTGGGAGGAAATTTGTGGCTTCTCTCAGATTCCAGAACTTTCTGTCACCGAAATGTGAGGAAAATGTGTTTGTTTAGCCACATTTTGAGGTTTGCAAAGGATTCTGGGTAACAGAACCTGGTCAGAGCCCCACAAGTCACCCCATCTTGGATTCCCCTAGGTCTCTAGTTTTCAAAAATGCACAGGTTTGGTAGGTTTCCCTAGGTGCCGGCTGACCTAGAGGCCAAAATCTACAGGTAGTCACTTTGCAAAAAACACCTCTGTTTTCTTTAAAAAAATGTGATGTGTCCACGTTGCGTTTTGGGGCATTTCCTGTCGCAGGCGCTTGGCCTACCCACACAAGTGAGGTATCATTTTTATCAGGAGACTTGGGGGAACGCTGGGTGGGAGGAAATTTGTGGCTTCTCTCAGATTCCAGAACTTTCTGTCACCGAAATGTGAGGAAAATGTGTTTTTCTAGCCACATTTTGAGGTTTGCAAAGGATTCTGGGTAACAGAACCTGGTCAGAGCCCCACAAGTCACCCCATCTTGGATTCCCCTAGGTCTCTAGTTTTCAAAAATGCACAGGTTTGGTAGGTTTCCCTAGGTGCCGGCTGACCTAGAGGCCAAAATCTACAGGTAGTCACTTTGCAAAAAACACCTCTGTTTTCTTTAAAAAAATGTGATGTGTCCACGTTGCGTTTTGGGGCATTTCCTGTCGCAGGCGCTTGGCCTACCCACACAAGTGAGGTATCATTTTTATCAGGAGACTTGGGGGAACGCTGGGTGGGAGGAAATTTGTGGCTTCTCTCAGATTCCAGAACTTTCTGTCACCGAAATGTGAGGAAAATGTGTTTGTTTAGCCACATTTTGAGGTTTGCAAAGGATTCTGGGTAACAGAACCTGGTCAGAGCCCCACAAGTCACCCCATCTTGGATTCCCCTAGGTCTCTAGTTTTCAAAAATGCACAGGTTTGGTAGGTTTCCCTAGGTGCCGGCTGAGCTAGAGGCCAAAATATACAGGTAGGCACTTTGCAAAAAACACCTCTGTTTTCTTTCATAAAATGTGATGTGTCCACGTTGTGTTTTGGGGCATTTCCTGTCGTGGGCGCTAGGCCTACCCACACAAGTGAGGTATAATTTTTATCGGGAGACTTGGGGGAACGTTGGGTGGAAGGAAATTTGTGGCTCCTGTCAGATTCCAGAACTTTCTGTCACCGAAATGTGAGGAAAATGTGTTTTTCTAGCCACATTTTGAGGTTTGCAAAGGATTCTGGGTAACAGAACCTGGTCAGAGCTCCACAAGTCACCCCCATCTTGGATTCCCCTAGGTCTCTAGTTTTCAAAATTGCATAGGTTTGGTAAGTTTCCCTAGGTGCCGGCTGAGCTAGAGGCCAAAATATACAGGTAGTCACTTTGCAAAAAACACCTCTGTTTTCTTTAAAAAAATTTGATGTGTCCATGTTGCGTTTTGGGGCATTTCCTGTCACGGGCGCTTGGCCTACCCACACAAGTGAGGTATCATTTTTATCAGGAGACTTGGGGGAACGCTGGGTGGGAGGAAATTTGTGGCTTCTCTCAGATTCCAGAACTTTCTGTCACCGAAATGTGAGGAAAATGTGTTTGTTTAGCCACATTTTGAGGTTTGCAAAGGATTCTGGGTAACAGAACCTGGTCAGAGCCCCACAAGTCACCCCATCTTGGATTCCCCTAGGTCTCTAGTTTTCAAAAATGCACAGGTTTGGTAGGTTTCCCTAGGTGCCGGCTGAGCTAGAGGCCAAAATCTACAGGTAGTCACTTTGCAAAAAACACCTCTGTTTTCTTTAAAAAAATGTGATGTGTCCACGTTGCGTTTTGGGGCATTTCCTGTCGCGGGCGCTTGGCCTACCCACACAAGTGAGGTATCATTTTTATCAGGAGACTTGGGGGAACGCTGGGTGGGAGGAAATTTGTGGCTTCTCTCAGATTCCAGAACTTTCTGTCACCGAAATGTGAGGAAAATGTGTTTGTTTAGCCACATTTTGAGGTTTGCAAAGGATTCTGGGTAACAGAACCTGGTCAGAGCCCCACAAGTCACCCCATCTTGGATTCCCCTAGGTCTCTAGTTTTCAAAAATGCACAGGTTTGGTAGGTTTCCCTAGGTGCCGGCTGAGCTAGAGGCCAAAATATACAGGTAGTCACTTTGCAAAAAACACCTCTGTTTTCTTTAAAAAAATTTGATGTGTCCATGTTGCGTTTTGGGGCATTTCCTGTCACGGGCGCTTGGCCTACCCACACAAGTGAGGTATCATTTTTATCAGGAGACTTGGGGGAACGCTGGGTGGGAGGAAATTTGTGGCTTCTCTCAGATTCCAGAACTTTCTGTCACCGAAATGTGAGGAAAATGTGTTTGTTTAGCCACATTTTGAGGTTTGCAAAGGATTCTGGGTAACAGAACCTGGTCAGAGCCCCACAAGTCACCCCATCTTGGGTTCCCCTAGGTCTCTAGTTTTCAAAAATGCACAGGTTTGGTAGGTTTCCCTAGGTGCCGGCTGAGCTAGAGGCCAAAATATACAGGTAGTCACTTTGCAAAAAACACCTCTGTTTTCTTTAAAAAAATGTGATGTGTCCACGTTGCGTTTTGGGGCATTTCCTGTCACGGGCGCTAGGCCTACCCACACAAGTGAGGTATCATTTTTATCAGGAGACTTGGGGGAACGCTGGGTGGGAGGAAATTTGTGGCTTCTCTCAGATTCCAGAACTTTCTGTCACCGAAATGTGAGGAAAATGTGTTTGTTTAGCCACATTTTGAGGTTTGCAAAGGATTCTGGGTAACAGAACCTGGTCAGAGCCCCACAAGTCACCCCATCTTGGATTCCCCTAGGTCTCTAGTTTTCAAAAATGCACAGGTTTGGTAGGTTTCCCTAGGTGCCGGCTGACCTAGAGGCCAAAATCTACAGGTAGTCACTTTGCAAAAAACACCTCTGTTTTCTTTAAAAAAATGTGATGTGTCCACGTTGCGTTTTGGGGCATTTCCTGTCGCAGGCGCTTGGCCTACCCACACAAGTGAGGTATCATTTTTATCAGGAGACTTGGGGGAACGCTGGGTGGGAGGAAATTTGTGGCTTCTCTCAGATTCCAGAACTTTCTGTCACCGAAATGTGAGGAAAATGTGTTTTTCTAGCCACATTTTGAGGTTTGCAAAGGATTCTGGGTAACAGAACCTGGTCAGAGCCCCACAAGTCACCCCATCTTGGATTCCCCTAGGTCTCTAGTTTTCAAAAATGCACAGGTTTGGTAGGTTTCCCTAGGTGCCGGCTGACCTAGAGGCCAAAATCTACAGGTAGTCACTTTGCAAAAAACACCTCTGTTTTCTTTAAAAAAATGTGATGTGTCCACGTTGCGTTTTGGGGCATTTCCTGTCGCAGGCGCTTGGCCTACCCACACAAGTGAGGTATCATTTTTATCAGGAGACTTGGGGGAACGCTGGGTGGGAGGAAATTTGTGGCTTCTCTCAGATTCCAGAACTTTCTGTCACCGAAATGTGAGGAAAATGTGTTTGTTTAGCCACATTTTGAGGTTTGCAAAGGATTCTGGGTAACAGAACCTGGTCAGAGCCCCACAAGTCACCCCATCTTGGATTCCCCTAGGTCTCTAGTTTTCAAAAATGCACAGGTTTGGTAGGTTTCCCTAGGTGCCGGCTGAGCTAGAGGCCAAAATATACAGGTAGGCACTTTGCAAAAAACACCTCTGTTTTCTTTCATAAAATGTGATGTGTCCACGTTGTGTTTTGGGGCATTTCCTGTCGTGGGCGCTAGGCCTACCCACACAAGTGAGGTATAATTTTTATCGGGAGACTTGGGGGAACGTTGGGTGGAAGGAAATTTGTGGCTCCTGTCAGATTCCAGAACTTTCTGTCACCGAAATGTGAGGAAAATGTGTTTTTCTAGCCACATTTTGAGGTTTGCAAAGGATTCTGGGTAACAGAACCTGGTCAGAGCTCCACAAGTCACCCCCATCTTGGATTCCCCTAGGTCTCTAGTTTTCAAAATTGCATAGGTTTGGTAAGTTTCCCTAGGTGCCGGCTGAGCTAGAGGCCAAAATATACAGGTAGTCACTTTGCAAAAAACACCTCTGTTTTCTTTAAAAAAATTTGATGTGTCCATGTTGCGTTTTGGGGCATTTCCTGTCACGGGCGCTTGGCCTACCCACACAAGTGAGGTATCATTTTTATCAGGAGACTTGGGGGAACGCTGGGTGGGAGGAAATTTGTGGCTTCTCTCAGATTCCAGAACTTTCTGTCACCGAAATGTGAGGAAAATGTGTTTGTTTAGCCACATTTTGAGGTTTGCAAAGGATTCTGGGTAACAGAACCTGGTCAGAGCCCCACAAGTCACCCCATCTTGGATTCCCCTAGGTCTCTAGTTTTCAAAAATGCACAGGTTTGGTAGGTTTCCCTAGGTGCCGGCTGAGCTAGAGGCCAAAATCTACAGGTAGTCACTTTGCAAAAAACACCTCTGTTTTCTTTAAAAAAATGTGATGTGTCCACGTTGCGTTTTGGGGCATTTCCTGTCGCGGGCGCTTGGCCTACCCACACAAGTGAGGTATCATTTTTATCAGGAGACTTGGGGGAACGCTGGGTGGGAGGAAATTTGTGGCTTCTCTCAGATTCCAGAACTTTCTGTCACCGAAATGTGAGGAAAATGTGTTTGTTTAGCCACATTTTGAGGTTTGCAAAGGATTCTGGGTAACAGAACCTGGTCAGAGCCCCACAAGTCACCCCATCTTGGATTCCCCTAGGTCTCTAGTTTTCAAAAATGCACAGGTTTGGTAGGTTTCCCTAGGTGCCGGCTGAGCTAGAGGCCAAAATATACAGGTAGTCACTTTGCAAAAAACACCTCTGTTTTCTTTAAAAAAATTTGATGTGTCCATGTTGCGTTTTGGGGCATTTCCTGTCACGGGCGCTTGGCCTACCCACACAAGTGAGGTATCATTTTTATCAGGAGACTTGGGGGAACGCTGGGTGGGAGGAAATTTGTGGCTTCTCTCAGATTCCAGAACTTTCTGTCACCGAAATGTGAGGAAAATGTGTTTGTTTAGCCACATTTTGAGGTTTGCAAAGGATTCTGGGTAACAGAACCTGGTCAGAGCCCCACAAGTCACCCCATCTTGGGTTCCCCTAGGTCTCTAGTTTTCAAAAATGCACAGGTTTGGTAGGTTTCCCTAGGTGCCGGCTGAGCTAGAGGCCAAAATATACAGGTAGTCACTTTGCAAAAAACACCTCTGTTTTCTTTAAAAAAATGTGATGTGTCCACGTTGCGTTTTGGGGCATTTCCTGTCACGGGCGCTAGGCCTACCCACACAAGTGAGGTATCATTTTTATCAGGAGACTTGGGGGAACGCTGGGTGGGAGGAAATTTGTGGCTTCTCTCAGATTCCAGAACTTTCTGTCACCGAAATGTGAGGAAAATGTGTTTGTTTAGCCACATTTTGAGGTTTGCAAAGGATTCTGGGTAACAGAACCTGGTCAGAGGCCCACAAGTCACCCCATCTTGGATTCCCCTAGGTCTCTAGTTTTCAAAAATGCACAGGTTTGGTAGGTTTCCCTAGGTTCCGGCTGACCTAGAGGCCAAAATCTACAGGTAGTCACTTTACAAAAAACACCTCTGTTTTCTTTAAAAAAATGTGATGTGTCCACGTTGCGTTTTGGGGCATTTCCTGTCGCGGGCGCTTGGCCTACCCACACAAGTGAAGTATCATTTTTATCAGGAGACTTGGGGGAACGCTGGGTGGGAGGAAATTTGTGGCTCCTCTCAGATTCCAGAACTTTCTGTCACCGAAATGTGAGGAAAATGTGTTTTTTTAGCCACATTTTGAGGTTTGCAAAGGATTCTGGGTAACAGAACCTGGTCAGAGCCCCACAAGTCACCCCATCTTGGATTCCCCTAGATCTCTAGTTTTCAAACATGCACAGGTTTGGTAGGTTTCCCTAGGTGCCGGCTGAGCTAGAGGCCAAAATATACAGGTAGGCACTTTGCAAAAAACACCTCTGTTTTCTTTCATAAAATGTGATGTGTCCACGTTGTGTTTTGGGGCATTTCCTGTCGTGGGCGCTAGGCCTACCCACACAAGTGAGGTATCATTTTTATCGGGAGACTTGGGGGAACGTTGGGTAGATGGAAATTTGTGGCTCCTCTCAGATTCCAGAACTTTCTGTCACCGAAATGTGAGGAAAATTTGTTTTTCTAGCCACATTTTGAGGTTTGCAAAGGATTCTGGGTAACAGAACCTGGTCAGAGCCCCACAAGTCACCCCATCTTGGATTCCCCTAGGTCTCTAGTTTTCAAAAATGCACAGGTTTGGTAGGTTTCCCTAGGTGCCGGCTGACCTAGAGGCCAAAATCTACAGGTAGTCACTTTGCAAAAAACACCTCTGTTTTCTTTAAAAAAATGTGATGTGTCCACGTTGCGTTTTGGGGCATTTCCTGTCACAGGCGCTTGGCCTACCCACACAAGTGAGGTATCATTTTTATCAGGAGACTTGGGGGAACGCTGGGTGGGAGGAAATTTGTGGCTTCTCTCAGATTCCAGAACTTTCTGTCACCGAAATGTGAGGAAAATGTGTTTGTTTAGCCACATTTTGAGGTTTGCAAAGGATTCTGGGTAACAGAACCTGGTCAGAGCCCCACAAGTCACCCCATCTTGGATTCCCCTAGGTCTCTAGTTTTCAAAAATGCACAGGTTTGGTAGGTTTCCCTAGGTGCCGGCTGAGCTAGAGGCCAAAATATACAGGTAGTCACTTTGCAAAAAACACCTCTGTTTTCTTTAAAAAAATGTGATGTGTCCACGTTGCGTTTTGGGGCATTTCCTGTCACGGGCGCTTGGCCTACCCACACAAGTGAGGTATCATTTTTATCAGGAGACTTGGGGGAACGCTGGGTGGGAGGAAATTTGTGGCTTCTCTCAGATTCCAGAACTTTCTGTCACCGAAATGTGAGGAAAATGTGTTTGTTTAGCCACATTTTGAGGTTTGCAAAGGATTCTGGGTAACAGAACCTGGTCAGAGCCCCACAAGTCACCCCATCTTGGATTCCCCTAGGTCTCTAGTTTTCAAAAATGCACAGGTTTGGTAGGTTTCCCTAGGTTCCGGCTGACCTAGAGGCCAAAATCTACAGGTAGTCACTTTACAAAAAACACCTCTGTTTTCTTTAAAAAAATGTGATGTGTCCACGTTGCGTTTTGGGGCATTTCCTGTCGCGGGCGCTTGGCCTACCCACACAAGTGAAGTATCATTTTTATCAGGAGACTTGGGGGAACGCTGGGTGGGAGGAAATTTGTGGCTCCTCTCAGATTCCAGAACTTTCTGTCACCGAAATGTGAGGAAAATGTGTTTTTTTTAGCCACATTTTGAGGTTTGCAATGGATTCTGGGTAACAGAATCTGGTCAGAGCCCCACAAGTCACCCCATCTTGGATTCCCCTAGATCTCTAGTTTTCAAACATGCACAGGTTTGGTAGGTTTCCCTAGGTGCCGGCTGAGCTAGAGGCCAAAATATACAGGTAGGCACTTTGCAAAAAACACCTCTGTTTTCTTTCATAAAATGTGATGTGTCCACGTTGTGTTTTGGGGCATTTCCTGTCGTGGGCGCTAGGCCTACCCACACAAGTGAGGTATCATTTTTATCGGGAGACTTGGGGGAACGTTGGGTGGATGGAAATTTGTGGCTCCTCTCAGATTCCAGAACTTTCTGTCACCGAAATGTGAGGAAAATGTGTTTTTCTAGCCACATTTTGAGGTTTGCAAAGGATTCTGGGTAACAGAACCTGGTCAGAGCCCCACAAGTCACCCCATCTTGGATTCCCCTAGGTCTCTAGTTTTCAAAAATGCACAGGTTTGGTAGGTTTCCCTAGGTGCCGGCTGAGCTAGAGGCCAAAATATACAGGTAGGCACTTTGCAAAAAACACCTCTGTTTTCTTTCATAAAATGTGATGTGTCCACGTTGTGTTTTGGGGCATTTCCTGTAGTGGGCGCTAGGCCTACCCACACAAGTGAGGTATAATTTTTATCGGGAGACTTGGGGGAACGTTGGGTGGAAGGAAATTTGTGGCTTCTCTCAGATTCCAGACCTTTCTGTCACCGAAATGTGAGGAAAATGTGTTTTTCTAGCCACATTTTGAGGTTTGCAAAGGATTCTGGGTAACAGAACCTGGTCAGAGCTCCACAAGTCACCCCCATCTTGGATTCCCCTAGGTCTCTAGTTTTCAAAAATGCACAGGTTTGGTAGGTTTCCCTAGGTGCCGGCTGAGCTAGAGGCCAAAATCTACAGGTAGTCACTTTGCAAAAAACACCTCTGTTTTCTTTCATAAAATGTGATGTGTCCACGTTGTGTTTTGGGGCATTTCCTGTCGTGGGCGCTAGGCCTACCCACACAAGTGAGGTATAATTTTTATCGGGAGACTTGGGGGAACGTTGGGTGGAAGGAAATTTGTGGCTTCTCTCAGATTCCAGACCTTTCTGTCACCGAAATGTGAGGAAAATGTGTTTTTCTAGCCACATTTTGAGGTTTGCAAAGGATTCTGGGTAACAGAACCTGGTCAGAGCTCCACAAGTCACCCCCATCTTGGATTCCTCTAGGTCTCTAGTTTTCAAAAATGCACAGGTTTGGTAGGTTTCCCTAGGTGCCGGCTGAGCTAGAGGCCAAAATCTACAGGTAGTCACTTTGCAAAAAACACCTCTGTTTTCTTTTAAAAAATGTGATGTGTCCACGTTGCGTTTTGGGGCATTTCCTGTCGCGGGCGCTTGGCCTACCCACACAAGTGAGGTATCATTTTTATCAGGAGACTTGGGGGAACGCTGGGTGGGAGGAAATTTGTGGCTTCTCTCAGATTCCAGAACTTTCTGTCACCGAAATGTGAGGAAAATGTGTTTGTTTAGCCACATTTTGAGGTTTGCAAAGGATTCTGGGTAACAGAACCTGGTCAGAGCCCCACAAGTCACCCCATCTTGGATTCCCCTAGGTCTCTAGTTTTCAAAAATGCACAGGTTTGGTAGGTTTCCCTAGGTGCCGGCTGAGCTAGAGGCCAAAATATACAGGTAGTCACTTTGCAAAAAACACCTCTGTTTTCTTTAAAAAAATGTGATGTGTCCACGTTGCGTTTTGGGGCATTTCCTGTCACGGGCGCTTGGCCTACCCACACAAGTGAGGTATCATTTTTATCAGGAGACTTGGGGGAACGCTGGGTGGGAGGAAATTTGTGGCTTCTCTCAGATTCCAGAACTTTCTGTCACCGAAATGTGAGGAAAATGTGTTTGTTTAGCCACATTTTGAGGTTTGCAAAGGATTCTGGGTAACAGAACCTGGTCAGAGCCCCACAAGTCACCCCATCTTGGATTCCCCTAGGTCTCTAGTTTTCAAAAATGCACAGGTTTGGTAGGTTTCCCTAGGTGCCGGCTGAGCTAGAGGCCAAAATATACAGGTAGTCACTTTGTAAAAAACACCTCTGTTTTCTTTAAAAAAATGTGATGTGTCCACGTTGCGTTTTGGGGCATTTCCTGTCACGGGCGCTTGGCCTACCCACACAAGTGAGGTATGATTTTTATCAGGAGACTTGGGGGAACGCTGGGTGGGAGGAAATTTGTGGCTTCTCTCAGATTCCAGAACTTTCTGTCACCGAAATGTGAGGAAAATGTGTTTTTCTAGCCACATTTTGAGGTTTGCAAAGGATTCTGGGTAACAGAACCTGGTCAGAGCCCCACAAGTCACCCCATCTTGGATTCCCCTAGGTCTCTAGTTTTCAAAAATGCACAGGTTTGGTAGGTTTCCCTAGGTGCCGGCTGACCTAGAGGCCAAAATCTACAGGTAGTCACTTTGCAAAAAACACCTCTGTTTTCTTTAAAAAAATGTGATGTGTCCACGTTGCGTTTTGGGGCATTTCCTGTCGCAGGCGCTTGGCCTACCCACACAAGTGAGGTATCATTTTTATCAGGAGACTTGGGGGAACGCTGGGTGAGAGGAAATTTGTGGCTTCTCTCAGATTCCAGAACTTTCTGTCACCGAAATGTGAGGAAAATGTGTTTGTTTAGCCACATTTTGAGGTTTGCAAAGGATTCTGGGTAACAGAACCTGGTCAGAGCCCCACAAGTCACCCCATCTTGGATTCCCCTAGGTCTCTAGTTTTCAAAAATGCACAGGTTTGGTAGGTTTCCCTAGGTGCCGGCTGAGCTAGAGGCCAAAATATACAGGTAGGCACTTTGCAAAAAACACCTCTGTTTTCTTTCATAAAATGTGATGTGTCCACGTTGTGTTTTGGGGCATTTCCTGTCGTGGGCGCTAGGCCTACCCACACAAGTGAGGTATAATTTTTATCGGGAGACTTGGGGGAACGTTGGGTGGAAGGAAATTTGTGGCTCCTGTCAGATTCCAGAACTTTCTGTCACCGAAATGTGAGGAAAATGTGTTTTTCTAGCCACATTTTGAGGTTTGCAAAGGATTCTGGGTAACAGAACCTGGTCAGAGCTCCACAAGTCACCCCCATCTTGGATTCCCCTAGGTCTCTAGTTTTCAAAAATGCACAGGTTTGGTAGGTTTCCCTAGGTGCCGGCTGAGCTAGAGGCCAAAATCTACAGGTAGTCACTTTGCAAAAAACACCTCTGTTTTCTTTAAAAAAATGTGATGTGTCCACGTTGCGTTTTGGGGCATTTCCTGTCGCGGGCGCTTGGCCTACCCACACAAGTGAGGTATCATTTTTATCAGGAGACTTGGGGGAACGCTGGGTGGGAGGAAATTTGTGGCTTCTCTCAGATTCCAGAACTTTCTGTCACCGAAATGTGAGGAAAATGTGTTTGTTTAGCCACATTTTGAGGTTTGCAAAGGATTCTGGGTAAGAGAACCTGGTCAGAGCCCCACAAGTCACCCCATCTTGGATTCCCCATGGTCTCTAGTTTTCAAAAATGCACAGGTTTGGTAGGTTTCCCTAGGTTCCGGCTGACCTAGAGGCCAAAATCTACAGGTAGTCACTTTACAAAAAACACCTCTGTTTTCTTTAAAAAAATGTGATGTGTCCACGTTGCGTTTTGGGGCATTTCCTGTCACGGGCGCTTGGCCTACCCACACAAGTGAAGTATCATTTTTATCAGGAGACTTGGGGGAACGCTGGGTGGGAGGAAATTTGTGGCTCCTCTCAGATTCCAGAACTTTCTGTCACCGAAATATGAGGAAAATGTGTTTTTTTAGCCACATTTTGAGGTTTGCAAAGGATTCTGGGTAACAGAACCTGGTCAGAGCCCCACAAGTCACCCCATCTTGGATTCCCCTAGATCTCTAGTTTTCAAACATGCACAGGTTTGGTAGGTTTCCCTAGGTTCCGGCTGAGCTAGAGGCCAAAATATACAGGTAGTCACTTTGCAAAAAACACCTCTGTTTTCTTTAAAAAAATGTGATGTGTCCACGTTGCGTTTTGGGGCATTTCCTGTCACGGGCGCTTGGCCTACCCACACAAGTGAGGTATCATTTTTATCAGGAGACTTGGGGGAACGCTGGGTGGGAGGAAATTTGTGGCTTCTCTCAGATTCCAGAACTTTCTGTCACCGAAATGTGAGGAAAATGTGTTTTTCTAGCCACATTTTGAGGTTTGCAAAGGATTCTGGGTAACAGAACCTGGTCAGAGCCCCACAAGTCACCCCATCTTGGATTCCCCTAGGTCTCTAGTTTTCAAAAATGCACAGGTTTGGTAGGTTTCCCTAGGTGCCGGCTGAGCTAGAGGCCAAAATGTACAGGTAGGCACTTTGCAAAAAACACCTCTGTTTTCTTTCAGAAAATGTGATGTGTCCACGTTGCGTTTTGGGGCATTTCCTGTCGCAGGCGCTTGGCCTACCCACACAAGTGAGGTATCATTTTTATCAGGAGACTTGGGGGAACGCTGGGTGGGAGGAAATTTGTGGCTTCTCTCAGATTCCAGAACTTTCTGTCACCGAAATGTTAGGAAAATGTGTTTTTCTAGCCACATTTTGAGGTTTGCAAAGGTTTCTGGGTAACAGAACCTGGTCAGAGCCCCACAAGTCACCCCATCTTGGATTCCCCTAGGTCTCTAGTTTTCAAAAATGCACAGGTTTGGTAGGTTTCCCTAGGTGCCGGCTGAGCTAGAGGCCAAAATATACAGGTAGGCACTTTGCAAAAAACACCTCTGTTTTCTTTCATAAAATGTGATGTGTCCACGTTGTGTTTTGGGGCATTTCCTGTTGTGGGCGCTAGGCCTACCCACACAAGTGAGGTATAATTTTTATCGGGAGACTTGGGGGAACGTTGGGTGGAAGGAAAGTTGTGGCTTCTCTCAGATTCCAGACCTTTCTGTCACCGAAATGTGAGGAAAATGTGTTTTTCTAGCCACATTTTGAGGTTTGCAAAGGATTCTGGGTAACAGAACCTGGTCAGAGCTCCACAAGTCACCCCCATCTTGGATTCCCCTAGGTCTCTAGTTTTCAAAAATGCACAGGTTTGGTAGGTTTCCCTAGGTGCCGGCTGAGCTAGAGGCCAAAATCTACAGGTAGTCACTTTGCAAAAAACACCTCTGTTTTCTTTAAAAAAATGTGATGTGTCCACGTTGCGTTTTGGGGCATTTCCTGTCGCGGGCGCTTGGCCTACCCACACAAGTGAGGTATCATTTTTATCAGGAGACTTGGGGGAACGCTGCGTGGGAGGAAATTTGTGGCTTATCTCAGATTCCAGAACTTTCTGTCACCGAAATGTGAGGAAAATGTGTTTGTTTAGCCACATTTTGAGGTTTGCAAAGGATTCTGGGTAACAGAACCTGGTCAGAGCCCCACAAGTCACCCCATCTTGGATTCCCCTAGGTCTCTAGTTTTCAAAAATGCACAGGTTTGGTAGGTTTCCCTAGGTGCCGGCTGAGCTAGAGGCCAAAATATACAGGTAGTCACTTTGCAAAAAACACCTCTGTTTTCTGTAAAAAAATGTGATGTGTCCACGTTGCGTTTTGGGGCATTTCCTGTCACGGGCGCTTGGCCTACCCACACAAGTGAGGTATCATTTTTATCAGGAGACTTGGGGGAACGCTGGGTGGGAGGAAATTTGTGGCTTCTCTCAGATTCCAGAACTTTCTGTCACCGAAATGTGAGGAAAATGTGTTTGTTTAGCCACATTTTGAGGTTTGCAAAGGATTCTGGGTAACAGAACCTGGTCAGAGCCCCACAAGTCACCCCATCTTGGATTCCCCTAGGTCTCTAGTTTTCAAAAATGCACAGGTTTGGTAGGTTTCCCTAGGTGCCGGCTGAGCTAGAGGCCAAAATATACAGGTAGTCACTTTGCAAAAAACACCTCTGTTTTCTTTAAAAAAATGTGATGTGTCCACGTTGCGTTTTGGGGCATTTCCTGTCACGGGCGCTTGGCCTACCCACACAAGTGAGGTATCATTTTTATCAGGAGACTTGGGGGAACGCTGGGTGGGAGGAAATTTGTGGCTTCTCTCAGATTCCACAACTTTCTGTCACCGAAATGTGAGGAAAATGTGTTTTTTTAGCCACATTTTGAGGTTTGCAAAGGATTCTGGGTAACAGAACCTGGTCAGAGCCCCACAAGTCACCCCATCTTGGATTCCCCTAGGTCTCTAGTTTTCAAAAATGCACAGGTTTGGTAGGTTTCCCTAGGTGCCGGCTGACCTAGAGGCCAAAATCTACAGGTAGTCACTTTGCAAAAAACACCTCTGTTTTCTTTAAAAAAATGTGATGTGTCCACGTTGCGTTTTGGGGCATTTCCTGTCGCAGGCGCTTGGCCTACCCACACAAGTGAGGTATCATTTTTATCAGGAGACTTGGGGGAACGCTGGGTGGGAGGAAATTTGTGGCTTCTCTCAGATTCCAGAACTTTCTGTCACTGAAATGTGAGGAAAAAGTGTTTGTTTAGCCACATTTTGAGGTTTGCAAAGGATTCTGGGTAACAGAACCTGGTCAGAGCCCCACAAGTCACCCCATCTTGGATTCCCCTAGGTCTCTAGTTTTCAAAAATGCACAGGATTGGTAGGTTTCCCTAGGTGCCGGCTGAGCTAGAGGCCAAAATCTACAGGTAGTCACTTTGCAAAAAACACCTCTGTTTTCTTTCATAAAATGTGATGTGTCCACGTTGTGTTTTGGGGCATTTCCTGTCGTGGGCGCTAGGCCTACCCACACAAGTGAGGTATCATTTTTATCGGGAGACTTGGGGGAACGTTGGGTGGAAGGAAATTTGTGGCTCCTGTCAGATTCCAGAACTTTCTGTCACCGAAATGTGAGGAAAATGTGTTTTTCTAGCCACATTTTGAGGTTTGCAAAGGATTCTGGGTAACAGAACCTGGTCAGAGCTCCACAAGTCACCCCCATCTTGGATTCCCCTAGGTCTCTAGTTTTCAAAAATGCACAGGTTTGGTAGGTTTCCCTAGGTGCCGGCTGAGCTAGAGGCCAAAATCTACAGGTAGTCACTTTGCAAAAAACACCTCTGTTTTCTTTAAAAAAATGTGATGTGTCCACGTTGCGTTTTGGGGCATTTCCTGTCGCGGGCGCTTGGCCTACCCACACAAGTGAGGTATTATTTTTATCAGGAGACTTGGGGGAACGCTGGGTGGGAGGAAATTTGTGGCTTCTCTCAGATTCCAGAACTTTCTGTCACCGAAATGTGAGGAAAATGTGTTTGTTTAGCCACATTTTGAGGTTTGCAAAGGATTCTGGGTAAGAGAACCTGGTCAGAGCCCCACAAGTCACCCCATCTTGGATTCCCCTAGGTCTCTAGTTTTCAAAAATGCACAGGTTTGGTAGGTTTCCCTAGGTTCCGGCTGACCTAGAGGCCAAAATCTACAGGTAGTCACTTTACAAAAAACACCTCTGTTTTCTTTAAAAAAATGTGATGTGTCCACGTTGCGTTTTGGGGCATTTCCTGTCACGGGCGCTTGGCCTACCCACACAAGTGAAGTATCATTTTTATCAGGAGACTTGGGGGAACGCTGGGTGGGAGGAAATTTGTGGCTTCTCTCAGATTCCAGAACTTTCTGTCACTGAAATGTGAGGAAAAAGTGTTTGTTTAGCCACATTTTGAGGTTTGCAAAGGATTCTGGGTAACAGAACCTGGTCAGAGCCCCACAAGTCACCCCATCTTGGATTCCCCTAGATCTCTAGTTTTCAAACATGCACAGGTTTGGTAGGTTTCCCTAGGTGCCGGCTGAGCTAGAGGCCAAAATATACAGGTAGTCACTTTGCAAAAAACACCTCTGTTTTCTTTAAAAAAATGTGATGTGTCCACGTTGCGTTTTGGGGCATTTCCTGTCACGGGCGCTTGGCCTACCCACACAAGTGAGGTATCATTTTTATCAGGAGACTTGGGGGAACGCTGGGTGGGAGGAAATTTGTGGCTTCTCTCACATTCCAGAACTTTCTGTCACCGAAATGTGAGGAAAATGTGTTTTTCTAGCCACATTTTGAGGTTTGCAAAGGATTCTGGGTAACAGAACCTGGTCAGAGCCCCACAAGTCACCCCATCTTGGATTCCCCTAGGTCTCTAGTTTTCAAAAATGCACAGGTTTGGTAGGTTTCCCTAGGTGCCGGCTGAGCTAGAGGCCAAAATGTACAGGTAGGCACTTTGTAAAAAACACCTCTGTTTTCTTTCAGAAAATGTGATGTGTCCACGTTGCGTTTTGGGGCATTTCCTGTCGCAGGCGCTTGGCCTACCCACACAAGTGAGGTATCATTTTTATCAGGAGACTTGGGGGAACGCTGGGTGGGAGGAAATTTGTGGCTTCTCTCAGATTCCAGAACTTTCTGTCACCGAAATGTGAGGAAAATGTGTTTTTCTAGCCACATTTTGAGGTTTGCAAAGGATTCTGGGTAACAGAACCTGGTCAGAGCCCCACAAGTCACCCCATCTTGGATTCCCCTAGGTCTCTAGTTTTCAAAAATGCACAAGTTTGGTAGGTTTCCCTAGGTGCCGGCTGACCTAGAGGCCAAAATCTACAGGTAGTCACTTTGCAAAAAACACCTCTGTTTTCTTTAAAAAAATGTGATGTGTCCACGTTGCGTTTTGGGGCATTTCCTGTCGCAGGCGCTTGGCCTACCCACACAAGTGAGGTATCATTTTTATCAGGAGACTTGGGGGAACGCTGGGTGGGAGGAAATTTGTGGCTTCTCTCAGAT